>NC_141693.1:209582531-210997484 GCF_964263255.1 Lissotriton vulgaris
CGCCACACAACCTTGGGGCTACACTGGATCTCATCATCGCTAGATCGAACTCCATCAAACTTGAATCGATCATCCCCTCTGATTGGACAGATCACCACATCATCATGTTCCTTATTACCGAACCAACTAAAACCCACAAACCCCAAATTAAGAAACCCAAATAATGGAACAGGAACACCAGCGACATTAACCTCATCAATCTAACATCCCTCAGCAACAACATACTAGTGCCACCAGTGGGCATGACAGAGGTCCATGACCTCACATCCCAGAAAAACAACTCTATGACAAGAATTATTGATGCAGTTGCGCCCTTTCAACTAAAAAGAATCTCCTCTAACGACTCCAAACCATGGTACAATGGGAGTCTAAATGAACAAATACACACCCTGAGACTAGCTGAACGGACATAGAGATCCTCACCATCGCTAGAGCACCTTAAGCAACTGAGATCAGGGAGAGGCACCCAAAATAAACACATCAGAATCTCAAATGCAAATTTATTCACAGTTCAGCTAAAAAAAGGCCAGAAATCGTCCAAGGAATCTGTTCAAAATTATCAACCAACAATCCGCTCAAGAAGCCAGCACCTCTACATTAGGTCCTAACTCACAACCAAACTGCGATATAATTGCCTCCCACTTCTGTGAAAAATCTAAAAATATAGATAATGAACTCCAAACAGCAAATGAACAACTCAAAAAGATACCTCCAAGTATCCCCCATTCTCCCCGGTCAATGCACACACTGAACCAACCTGAACTTACCCTAAAAAACAAAGTGTCCTGGAATACTTCCAAAACTTTCAATGAAAATGACATTTTCAAGATCTTATCTGCACACTTGGGATCAAACGGATCTGTCAGAGCCAGGGAGTACTGATCCATAGAGGAAATTTAAATCACACACGAGTACAGCCGGCTCAGTCAAGAAAGATAAGGGAAATGGGCATCCTATGAAGATCTGAATGAGGGGGCAGAGAATCCCCCAGGACAAGAACCCCCACTCGACATTACTAGAAAACGAAAAATGAGCGACAGATAGGGATTCAATAGATATACCCTATGGTGTTGATATGGTCCAGAACACGGAGAGTACATGTGACTTGAACGCACAATAGGTTTGCTTTTACCTCTACACAGAAGAGGTACGCTAAACACCGAGCCACACGGTTCCAGTGGTGGCTTGTATACCGTGTTCATTTTGTTTTTGTTTTTCACTATAACACATTTCGCAGAGTGACTGTACTACTTAGGTCCTGAAGAATGCCTGTTGGCAGAAACATGTTGACCTAAACACGCTCTAGACACCATAAGGTATATCTATTGAATCACTATCTGGCGCTCATTTTTAGCTATGTCGCTGTGACCACCTTATAAAGTTTTAGTGGACCGAGTCAGACATTTTTAGATCACACCTTTCACCCCCTTTTGCAGTCTGCCCTTCACTCACTTAATCCATATGCTCACCTTCAGAGATAAAAACACCTCAGTTCCTCCCCGAGGGAATTCGTAGCCCACACTTTGGTGTGAGGAGGGAACGCGAATGAGGAAGCATGTCAACAGTGAGTGTGGGTTCTTGTCCTGAGGGATTCTCTCCCCCCTCATTCAGATCTTCATAGAACGCCTGTTGGACCTGGGATCTCCAAGTCACATAAGGTAGCTTGGCACTAAATGGAAAAGCTCAACTCTATGGAACAGCTGGTCATCTAACCTAAACTCTCGTATCCTGTCCAGGTAAAAGCTCACCGCCCTCTTAGGGTCCAAGCGGTGAAGTCTCTCCTCCTCCTTGGAAGTGTGAGGGGGAGGATAAAAAGTAGGGAGGGTAACGGACTGCCCCAGATGGAAAGGAGTAACCACCTTAGGCAGAAAAGCAGCCCTGGTCCTTAGAACCATTCTTTCAGCATGAATGGATAAAAACGGGGGCTTTGAACTAAGAGCTTGAAGCTCACTTACCCTCCTTGCCGAGGTAATTGCCACCAGCAAAAGCAGTCTTGAAAGACAAAAGTCTAACGGGACAGGTGTGTAAAGGCTCAAATGGTGAACCCATTAAAAACGTAAGAACAAGGTTCAAGTCCCATTGAGGTACAATAAAAGGTGTAGGAGGAAATTTACTGGTAAGGCCCTTAATGAAACGTAAAACAATGGGAGATTTAAACAAAGAGGGCTGGTCTGGCAAACAAAGGAAAGCCGACAAGGCCGACAAATAACCTTTGATAGTTGCCACCGCAAAACACTGCTCAGCCAAAGAAAGTGCGAATTGAAGTATATTGGACAAACGAGCACTTAAAGGGTCAACGGACTTCTCCCCGCACCAAGTAACAAACTTAGACCATATATAAGAATAAATGGACTTGGTGGAGTCACGCCTGGCTGACAAGATGACATCCACCACATCGTGCGGAAGAGAAAAGGAAATCAGGTTGCCCCGTTCAATCTCCAGGCATGAAGATGTAAGGTCTGGAGGTGGGGGTGTAGAACCTGCCCCTCCATCTGGGAGAGGAGATCTGCCCTGTGAGGGAGACGGAGCGGAGGGCACGAGGAGAGGTGGAGAAGATCTGTATACCACACCCTTCTTGGCCAATCCGGGGCAATCAATAGGACTTGGGCCCGGTCTTGGCGAATCTTCCTCAGAACCCGAGGAATCAAGGGTATGGTAGGAAACGCGTAAAGGAGTTGCGAGTCCCAACTCAACTGAAATGCGTCCCCCAAGGCTCCCTGCATCGGAAACTGGAGGCTGCAGAATGACGGGCAGGGAGCATTCTCGTGAGTGGCGAACAGATCTACCAGAGGAGTCCCCCAAGTCCGAAAGACCTGATGAACTACCTCTGGATGGAGCCTCCACTCGTGGTCAGCGGAGAACTGCCGACTGAGACTGTCTGCACGAACGTTCAGAACTCCGGCCAAATGATTTGCGATCATACAAATCTGATGGTCCTGAACCCAGGACCAGAGACGCAGAGCCTCTCTGCAGAGACACTGCGACCCCACTCCTCCCTGCTTGTTGACATACCACATCGCGGTCGTGTTGTCCGTCAGGACTTGAACTGACTGACCGCGAAGGGAAGGGAGGAAGGCCTTGAGTGCCAGACGTATCGCCAGCAACTCTAGAAGGTTGATGTAAAGCCACCTTTCCTCTGGAGACCAAAGACCTTTTATCTCCAGATCCCCCAGATGAGCACCCCACCCTAGAGTGGATGCATCCGTTATCACTGTGGCCACAGATGGAGGTAGATGAAAAGGCTTTCCTTGTGACAGATTGCCTTCCACGCTCCACCAAGTCAGATCCGCGGCAGTTTATCTGGATATCCTAACTCACTCCCTGAGATCTCTGTTGTGTTGATACCACTGCCTGCGGAGGCACTACTGGAGTGCCCTCATGTGCCAGCGTGCATGGTTGACCAACAGAATGCAAGAAGCCATCAGACCGAGCAAGCGAAGGACCTTCAGGACTGGAACGACCGCTCCATTGAAAAACAAAGGAATCATTTCCTGTATGTCACGAATCCTTTGAGGAGAAGGGAATGCACGACACACAGTAGTGTCCAGTACCGCACCTATGAACAGGTTGCGCTGGGAGGGCACCAGGTGAGATTTGGGTACATTTATCGAAAAACCCAACCTGTGCAACAACTGAGTTGTCTCCTGCAGATGATGCAGCACTATCTCTGGAGATTCTGCTTTGATCAGCCAATCGTCCAGATACAGGAATACAGGTATCCCTGACCTTCTGAGATGTGCAGCCACCACTGCCATTACCTTGGTGAAGACTCGAGGGGCAGTAGTAAGACCAAACGGAAGGACCGCAAACTGGTAGTGTTGCGAACCAACGGTGAAACGGAGATACTTTCTGTGCGACTTCAGGATTGGGATATGAAAATAAGCATCCTGCAAGTCGATCAACACCATCCAGTCTTCTTCCAGCAGCGCTTGAAGAACCTGTGCAAGGGTGAGCATCTTGAACTTCTCCTGCTTCAGGTAAAGGTTCAAGATCCTGAGATCCAGGATTGGCCGGAGTCTGCCATCCTTCTTGGGGATCAGAAAATACCGGGAGTAGCATCCCTGACCCCTCTCCTGCTCTGGAACCACCTCTATCGCACCCTTTCTGAACAGAGCCAGGACTTCTTCCTGCAGGAGTAGCAGGTGGTCCTCCGAACAATAACCCTGGCAAGGAGGGTAATTTGGGGGAAATTCCCGAAAGGGAAGAGCATACCCATTCTCCACAAGATTGAGAACCCAAAGATCCGATGTAATGAATTCCCAATCTCGTAGAAAATGGGTAAGACGGCCCCCAACTGGGCCCACATGATCCGGAATGGGGGATCTAAGGCTGCTTTGCTGCGGTGGCAGGGGGCTGGGAAGGGGAAGAGGAGGAGGAGGAGACTTGACTACCTCTAGGACGAGCTCGTTGTCTTCCTCTATAGGACTTATACAGCGTATTTTGCTGTTGTTGTGGCTACTGCTGCGATGTTTTATAGGAACGAAAGGAAGATCTGCCAAATCCTCTGAAGCGCCTTCCAATAGTACCCCTGGTTTGAAGTCCCAAAGATTTCGCTGTGGCCCTACTATCTTTGAAACGTTCCAAGGCAGCGTCAGCCTTCTTGCCAAACAATCCTGAGCCATCAAATGGCAAGTACATCAAAGTAGACTGAACATCTGCAGAAAACCCCAATGTTTTAGCCACGCAGCTCTTCTAGCGGCCACCTAAGAGCCCATGACTCTCGCCACCGAATCAGCAGTGTCCAGCCCAATCTGTATCACTTGTCTTGCAGCAGCCTGAGTGTCCGAAATTACTTCCTGAAAATCCTTTCTGTCCACCTCAGGAATTTTTGGCACTAACTGCTTTACAGAATCCATCAAGGCATGGATGTATCGTCCCATTAGACAAGTTGCGTTGGTAGATTTTAATGCCATATTGGCTGAAGAGAAGACCTTCTTGGCCGCCTGATCTTGCTTTCTGGACTCCTTTTCCCCAGGAACCTGCGGAAAAGCCCCCACAGACTTCTTTGAGCAGGCAGCCTGCACAACCAGACTCTCAGGCAGAGGGTGTGTTGATAAAAAGTCTGGGTCATTAGGTGCAACCCTATACCTCCTTGCCACAGACCTTGAAACAGCTGGAGCTGTCAAAGGCATCTTCCAGACTTCATAGATGGGTTCAGCCAAAGCATCATTAAACGGCAGCATTGGCTCAATAACTGAAGAAGGTGAGTGAAGGACCTCTGTTAGAAGATTAGACTTATACTCAGCAGTGGGCAGAGTGATATTCAACAAGCTTACTGCCTTTTTAATAACAACGTGATATGGCATCACATCTTTGGAAAGCACATCTGACACAGAAGCCAAATCCCACTCAGGAGACAGTGCAAGCCCACTGGTCTCTCTCAGGTCATCAAAAGGATCATCAGAATCCTGTAACTCCCCTTCCTCAACATCTGCAAACTGATACCTTTCTTCCTCCAGAAGTCTCCGGGCTTCACGCCTTGACCTTTCCTTAGTAAACGAAGCCGACGGATCCGGAACCAACTCCGTCGGCGCCGGAGCCAGCGTCGAACCCGAAGTCGGACGAGGTAGTTTCACCCGAGGTCAAAGAGAATCTTGCCTCGGAGTTGTGGGCACCGGCGTCGATGGAATCGGCGTTGATTGGTGCGGCGTCAACGGCTTTGGCGTCGAAGGCTTCGCCGGCGTCGGAAAATGCCATTGCGGTAATAGAGCCGGCATGAAAGGCATGAAGGGCGCAGGAGCATAAGCCTGGGGAACGCCCAAGTTAAATGCCATAGGACCCGTGGGTCCAACAGGTGCACCAGAGGGGTACATCGCCCTGGAGTAAAGTCCGAACATTGCATTCAAGAACTGGGATGGATCCTGACCTGGAGCCGGAAAGGCTGGATAAGGGCCCCCTGGTTGCTCTCGAGGTGGTGGAGTCGTCACAACGTCGATTTCCTCCTCGGCCTGTGGCACCGGGGTCGACGAACCCGCAGGCACTTGAACCTCATCATCACCAACCTCTTCCACCTCACCTTCATCCTCCCGACCAGAAGGATTAGACGGATATGGAGAAGCGTTTGCTTGCTGCTTCGGTGACCCTGGCGATTTCGGACGCAAAGCCTTACGATCAGTGTCCTGAGCTTCCGACGCTGAAACCTCCACTTCCTTACGAAGAAGCCTCACTTGCGACTTCGGTCTCGAACTGGAGTCCTTTCCTGAGTGATGACGTGACTCATGACTCCTCTTCTTAAGCTTCTTCCTAGAAGACTTTGAAGCATGAGCAGATGACGACTCCGATCGCGACCTCGATCGAGACCTCGAACGCCGAGACCGAGACTTCGAAGTCTTCTTTTCTTTCTTATTTTTAAGCTTCGCAACGAGGAGCTTCGTCTCCCTCTCCCGAAGGGCCTTCAGAGTCATTTTCTTGCACGATGGGCAATCCTCGACGTCACGGTCGGAGCTTAGACACCAGACACAGCACTCATGCGGGTCAGTTATGGAATAGTCTTGCCACATTCCCCGCAAGCCTTAAAACCAGTCTTCTTCGAAGACATCTCGACAGAAGACGAAGATACAGTGAAAATAATCACAGAGTAACAAAGTTACTACAAAGCTACTGTACGATCCCAGAGAACCGTTAGCGTCGACGACGTGGAAAAAAGGGAACTGATGTCATCACGCCGGCGTGGGCCTATGGTGTCGGTGACGTCAGCGGAGTCACGCGCGATGCCGTGCCTCTGTGACGTTGGTCCACGTCGGCGCAAAGCTACAAAAAGAATTCCTGAATGCTGCTGACGCAGGGGGATATTCACAAGGTGAGGAATCCACTGGCAGATGTATCTATCAGAAATGATTTGCCTCTTTCTCAGACAGCCGAACGCAAAGAATCAAGATCAACCAATTGCTGTCCTCCACCACGACGGTCACCTTAGTAGTCCCTTAAGGTTCCGTCCTATCTCCTACTCTCTTCAATCTATTCATGGAGCCCTTAACCAAAATTCTGAAACTCTCCAATGTTCACTACCACATATATGCAGATGATACCCTACTATACCTAAAAGTATCATCTACAGATGATATACGTTCACTCAATACAACTCTAAAAAACTCACAACTGGCTGACCAGAAACCATCTCAAACTTAATGCACTCAAAACCGAATTCCTCCTAATTTCCCCTCTGCAAGGAAAAGTCGACATTGAAGATTGGATGAAACACTTAACAGCCTTCAACTGCAAACCACACATCATAAATTCAGCAAAATCTTTGGGAACAACAATCGACAAAAATCTCAACATGCAGGGACACATTAGTACAGCCACCAGAGGAGCACATTTTCAGATGAACATTTTAGAAAATAATAAAACCCTTCCTCCCCGCAGACGACCTCAAATCAGCAGTGCAAGCTCTAGTGATACCCAGAATAAACTATAGGAATAGAACCTTATGTGGTCTTCCGAGATCCAGACTGGCTCCATTAAGGGCCTCTCGCAAGGCGGCCTCAAGACTAGTCACTGGCTCTAAAAAGAACAACAACATCACCCCTGATCTAAAGGCACTGAACTGCCTCCCCTTTGAGGCAAGAACATAGCTAAAAATTGCCTGCATGACACACAAAGCCTTGCACTTCAACACACAAAGGTATCTAGCCGATAAACTGGAACTATCAGGCGGTGGCAGAACGTCGAGAAGCTCCAATACCTGTCTATTGAAACTGCAAAGATTTCAGAAACATACAACCGTACTTTCTCCGGAATAGCACATAGAATCTGGAATGCCCTGCCACCGGAATTCTGAATGATCCCTTCTAGCACCTCATTCAAGAATAAAGGCAAACTGCTTCCAATGAACAAACTCCAACCCAACACTTGACTCATCTCACTAAACAGAACTGTCCCTCCTATCTACTCCCATTTTTGTACCTAATGTATCAAACTACTCACTTGACTCACTTTGTAAAGCGCTCTGATACCCTTCCAGGGTCTAGTTAGCGCTATAAAAAACTTTTAAAATAAATAATAAATAAACCAGTTTAGTTTTAATACTCATTTATACCTCTTATTGACACAAAAGAAAAATACTGTTGGCTTTGAATTATTGAAAACTGAAGACGTAGGTTAAATACTAAAGCATAATGAAAACAAGCAATTGCAAAGCCAATAGGTCTCATCTATGCAAGATCTACTGGCTTAGTTTATGTTTTTTAACCTGCTGCCCAGCAGTAAGATCTGTGGTGCAGAATGGATTTAAGTATTAAGAATGTGTTATGACGTGGCCAACATAGACCATGTGACATTACTTTTTATTTCAATTTATGTTGCACAACAGCCCGCACTCCTATGCAATTTGTTTAAAAAACAGGGAGAGCAACACAAGGAAAGTGAGGGGAAGGGAGCAGCAATGATGCACCAGAGGAAGGGGCATAGAAAGTAAAACGAGAGAGGTGTGAAGAAGAGGGAGGGAGCACTTGACTGAGGTAGGGAAGTGGAAAAGAAGAAATAATACCTCAATCACAGCACAAGCAGCAGACGGGCACCTCTTAAGTTGATTCAATCTGTGTTTGGTCCATGCTTCACTGAAAGGAACGGAAGTTGTGCTTGGCCTGCGCTGGTCAACTGGGAGGCAGTGAAAACGAGGGACACTGAAGCCAACAAATGGTAAGCAACAGGCAGGCTCCAAGCCCTTTACAGTAAATTATAACGTTTCGCAAGCATAGCAAATGCAGGAAGCACACGTGCAAGGGGGCTAGCCAGAGTCCCTGATGCACTACGACAGAGCTGGTGGTGGAGTATGTCATCTTAGTAATGGGCTTGAGAATAGCTGGCGAGTACTGAGCAATCCCAGTATAGGAGCTTGACATTGAGCCGGTCAAAGGACAGTTACACTCCTGTTCTATAGGTGGTATGCCAGGGGGTGCAGGAATGGGGTGGGTCACAGGTGGGCAGAGAGCCCCCATGAAAGAGAATCTGCAAGCTACCAGTGAATAGAAACCCCGCTTACAGTGGTAATGGCACTTGATGCATGGGGAGGGGAAAAGATTTCTACATCAGGAAAGAGGATATGCAAGGTACCAGAGAACAGAAAACCTGCTGTAGTGCCACCGAGTCGGCGATGCAGCGAGCGGAAGTAAGTGGTTTCATTTATTTTACCTATTCCGTCGTCTGTCGACTTCGCCCCAGCCCCGCTCTGCCCTACCGCTCTTTCCTGAACAGGCTGCGCCTGCTGAAGAGAGGGTGAGATCCGGCAAGGTAGGAGGAGTGTCCTCCACTGACTTTGGCTGATGCGGGGGGAGTGAGCAAGGGATAGGGAGGCGGAGCTTAAGTGTCTGGAGGGCTGGTAGAAGCTCAGGTGCTGGTTGATGAATGCTGGTCCTTGATTGTTCAAGGATTTGTAGGCATGGGTCAGCATTTTGAATTGGCATCTCTTGTGGACGGGGTGCCAGTGGAGTTTCTTTAGGAGTGGGGTGATGCGGGTCCATTTGGGGGATGTCGAGGATGAATCTGGCCACTGAGTTCTGTATGGTCTGTGGTCTCTTTAGGAGGTGTGTGGTAATTCCAACATAGTGTGCGTTGCCGTAGTCCAAGCCGCTAGTAAAATCTATGTTGAATACAAAATATCTGTTTATCGACAGATAACTTCAGCAGCATTTAGGTAAAATCTAAAAATTGTGAAAATACAGGTAATCTGAAAAATACAGGAAATCATTGCTTTCCAGGTTCATGTATTCATACCTTGCCGTGGATGCATAAACGAACATGTCTCATTCAGGAAGAAGAACTAAAATATAAGGAGAAGTGGAAACAATGCTTAGGTACGGAAGACAAAAATAAAGGTGAAAGTGCTTGAAAGCAAAATAAACCTGCTCCACTAGGCAAAAGTGAATAAACAACCCTCCAAAGCAGAGGGATTGACAAAGTACGTTTTATGAAAACAGGACGGCTGTCCAGCCTGTACCCCTCGTGGCTCAGACCCCTCTCTTCAGCTGCAGTCCATCCATGAAATCCATAACAACCTAGGCAGATGCCCTTGGACCTTCTTTTCTTCCGACCTCTGTTTGACCTTTAAGCACGACCTTGATCACCCCACGTAACATGGTTTGACCTTGAAAGGGAGCATGACGAAGGGAGGGTTTTCATCGGGTATATTAAGCACACCCAACCCGCTTATTAAAGCTATCCCTTTCCTCTTTTCGCAGACATAATTACATGCTTTGGTTCTAGCCAAACCTTGAGCTCCATTAATCTCCAAGCACGTCTATGATATGACACAGAAGAAACCCTAAGAGTGCAAGACGTGTCTAGGATGATTAAACATCTTTATGCGATTTCTTGCACTGATGACAAAGTCGCATTCCAAATGCCGTCTGTCAAGATATGGAGATATCCCTTCTTTTAGGGCTGCAGCTTTCTGTATAGAAGAGAGAAATGGCAAATGCTGCCCGGCCTGGCTCCAGCAGCGAACACGGCTGGCTGGCCCTGCCGCCTGACAGGGAACCTGGCTGCGCCGTCCTGTTCCCACAGGCTCGAGACGGCCCAGCCAAGATCTCTGTAATCTGCACAAAAGCGGCAGAGCGTGAAGGTCGTCTGTGAGGAAGAGTGACAGCCTGGGACTTCTAGACTCCCTCCCCTAAGGGAGAGCGACACAGCCTGGGACTCCTAGGCTCCGCCCCCAGAGGAAGAGTGCACGCCCGGGCCCCCTAGGCTCCACCCTTGAGGGGGAGTGGCAGCCTGGGACTCACTCCTAGGTCCCGCCCCTTGTGAGGGAGTGTGGACAGCCTGGGGCTTCAGCCTCTTCGCCACTGTGGTCTGGGGGGCGATTGTCTAGCCGGCGGGGGGCGTGCCGGGTGAGCGGGAAGAGAGTTCCAGAAGCTTGATCTAGTCCCCAATTCTAGTGAAGAAGTCTTATTGAAGTCAGTGTTTACATATAAAAAAGACAGTTGTTAGATGCAGCTGATGAGAACGCACACATACTGCATTGTTCAGTGGCCCATCCAACGCAAGTTTGCATGTTGATTTAGCACGAACAGTGACGTTAATGCGAAGCTAAGATCCTTAGCCAGCTCTTTGGACTCTTAGCATGAATATCCATAGGTAAAACCAAAACAAACCATGAGGTTAAATTGTCCCCCCCCCCCCCCCCCAAAGAATAATTTTATTGACATTGTTCTTCAGCCTAGCTGACACCTACATATTATACGCTTTTTAGAACCCATGGGCCCTAATTTCTGGTTTGGTTACCGGCCACCCAAACCTCTGGGATGGGAGAGACTAGTGCTTTATTTGTAAAAACGTCAGTGCCAAGGCCCTTTTTGAAAGGCCGCTGCAGCCTCCACCATGCATTGCCCCTGCCAGTGCTGCCAAAATGACAGTACTATCATAACACCTACCCACCGCACTCCTGCAAATGTGACAATTCAGACTATTTCAGGCCACACAAAGCTATAATAATGGTGTGAGAGGCTGGTATAATTCATTTTTTAATGCTATTTGACTTCATAAACACGATTGTTGTGCACATCTCCAACAGTGCCACCATGTAGCGGGGGTCCCTAATGCCGGTGGTGACAATTAAGTGCAGGTGCTGAACACCGGAACTCACCAGCTCAAATTAAGCAGTGGGAGAGACACTGCTGCAGCTGAACATGTAAAATTATTTACCATGCCCCACGTTCTTTTTTTAGCGATATTACTCCAACTTCAGCCGCTTCCGCATTAATAAACTAGACGAGCTAGCCCAAATATACCACAGCTGCATAGTTTCTTGTTTTTGGAAAACAAAATAATTTTTTCACCCTTGCGATGGAAGGTTATCCCAGTATGTGGGGGACATTAAAAAAATATATATTTTTTTGTTAAGCACTTCCATTGTATACATGACAAGGTGGAGGTAAACAGGAACAAAAAAAAACAAAGGCTTTAAGTGTATTGGTAGGCCTGCCCTAAATAGAGCAAAACATCTGACACCAATTTCCCAAAGATTAGGTTTTTCCCTCATCCCTGCAAGGGATAAAAGGGTTGGAGCAGACAGAGCCTCAGTCATTTGCTGGGAATACCTTGTTACTGTCCAACCCTAAACAAGGATTTTGGCCTGTACTTTGATCAACACACTATTTTTCAAAATAATACAAGAATAAAAAGCCCACCAGTTTCTTTCTACAGTTTTACTTTCTCAGATTGCATACTATCTCAAAAAGCCAACTCCAACTATATTCTAAAATCCTGCATGAAAATCTGACCTTGACTTAAAACTTTAATTTTTTTCTCAAGTTCAGTTTTTTTTTGCAGTTGTTTTATACTGCGAGCTCGACCCGCTGAATTGGAGCGCGTTACACGAGCACAAATAGATTACACAAGGACACATTCATTTTTGGTAGGCACGGGGAGTAATTTTGCTCAGAATCACAGGATGTCGAGCAAACGCATAGACTTAAACTGGTTCCCCAGCTCCAAAGTCGACAGCTCTGGCTTTTACACCAGATTCTCTCTCAAATGACCCCCTCCTTACATCCATCCTCAGCAGGCCTCTTTTCTTGGAGTAGCCTACTCTAAATTGCACGTCTGACTCACTTAATCTCCTTCATTACATTTCTTCAAACTGCCTATGCCTCATTTCATAGCCCACAACTGCCACCTACTCCGAAACCATATCCCTTTAATCTTACAGTACCGAATGTACGAGTTACCCCACCAGAGTTACCGTGCTCGCACTCGCACAACCAACTCCGTGCACCACAGAATCGCCGAAGAGAGACGGAGGCGCAAAGGGAAGCGAAACTGATACCAGAGCAGGGCGCGGCCATTATTGCAGAACCAACAGGACGGTCAGGAGAGCAAGTGAGGGGAAAGGGCAAGTGGTGCCGGAAGCAACGTTACCGACACCCGAGTGCGCTCAAGACCTTCGCCGCTACCGCCGATACCTACCAGGCCCGCATACAATACCCCGAACACAGGGAACACCCGAGGAATACGGGGGCAGAAACCAAAAGCAAAACAAGTCCCATCTCAGGGCGCCGCCATTCCCAGGAGTGGCCAAAGGAATAAACAGGAAGCAGGGAGAGAGAGCGACAAGCTCACTAGTAAGAACGAAACTAAAAGACAAAGAAAAAGATACGGCCCGCGACCAAGTCATATAAAAAAAAAAGGCGTAAAACAGACAAAAGAAGTCTGCGGAGTAAACACACAACCGCACAAGGAAGTACGCCAAAAAGCTGCACGGCGCCCCTGGCCCCAGAAAGGGGGAGGAGAAAGGGGAGAGGGCAACAAGCTGCAAGCCACCAGCTACATATGAAGGACCACAAGTCTAGCACGAAAAGGGATATAAAGAGCACAGGCCGCCACTAACCTAGTGGCGAAACCGGTCCTGCCACACAAACCCAAGCCAGAAAGCCGCCTAGCACCAATATGAGTGCATAAAGAGCACAAGAGAGCTCAAGCTGAACAGTGGCGAGGACCGCGGGAGGAGAGAACAACAAAGGGTCCATAGCGCACACATCCTCAGCGCTGGCAGGAGCTAAAGCCAAAACGAGGTCGAGGAACATAAGAGAACCAAGCAGGTACAGGAATAACCACCCTACCCAGGCACCAAGAGGCGAACCGACGAAAGGACTACCGTTGCACCAGGAAGAAGGCAGACTGAGCCAACTCCAAACCAGAAGAGGCATCGGAGAGATGGCGGGGCAGGAGGGGAATCCCAGCGACACTAAAAAGCATAGGAAAGAGCCGCCCGAATCACCACTCAAACAAAGGAGCGAAACAACTCTGGACACGATCCTAAAGAGGGTCAATGAGGGCAACGCAGTGGCCAAGCAAACAAAGGTCACGATTGACAATATGCAGCTGGAACTGACGGCAATAAGAGATGATCTACACAGCACGAACACCAGAATTGAGGCGGGAGAGAAGCGTATCAGTGACATGGAGGACATAACCATAACAAACAACAAAACCATAACAGAAAACTCCATGATCTCAAGAACGCTCCAAAGAAGCTAGCGGAACAAGATGATCACGCCCGAAAAGGGAACATCCGAATTCTAGGAATACCTAAAGGCACAGAAGACAAAGCAGGCGCGTGCACAACCATGCTCGAGGAGATTCTACCACAACTAACTGGCCTCAAATTTGACAGACAATTTGAAGTAGACCAAGCCTATAGAGTTCAAGCTACGAAACTACCACAAGGCAAAGGTCCCCAATCAATAATCTGCAGCCCTCTGACAGCAAACCACACGGAAGCAATTTTCGCCTTTGCCCGGAAGAACCCGAACCTGAAATGGGAAAGCAATAAAGTAATCCTCACACAGGACTTCTTGAGACAGACGGTCGAGACTAGAAAAGGCTTCCTATCGCTAAGAGACTCACTACGCAAAAGGAACATCACCTTCAGTTTCGCCGGCCCGGCGCGCTTCAAGATCTCAGGCAAATGGAAAACACTGATCTTCGACGATCCGAACGAGCTAAAGAGGTACATCCAAGGTCCACCAGCAGAAGACATGGAGGCCAAGAACATAGGAGCAACAAAGAGAAGTGCCTCACCGGACAACGCAGAAAAGTCAGACTAGGACCACAACCGGTCTTCTGCAGAACTAGAGACTCTAAGGAACGAAATTACCTCAACAGCAATCTACCTCACAACCTGTCTACCTCATGGAAAACAGAACCTACCTCGAAAACCCAAGCGACTGGGAGCAAGAACGGGAAGCAGCCTTTTGAACTGGGATGCAGTACTGACCAGACATATCCTTTATGCTAACTAACCGTCCCGAACCGGGCACACGGGGTCTATTAACTGGGAAAGGACTTTTCACTTTAAGCTCAGGGGACTCTGGAGCAAGGAACTTTGCTGTCGCACAACCACTCAGCAAAAGACGGGGGGAGGGGGAGGGAGGGGGGATACGGGAGAGAGAGAGGTCATCAGGTACAGACATATGGGGCCTCTATGCCTACTACTTTTTCTATTCTTTCCTTTCTTTGCTTTCTGTCTTCTCTATGCAACTACCGCTCCAAAATAGAAGGAACACACACACTGCTGCCAACCAACAGGGTCAGTGTAGGCCGCCAAAAGGCGGGAGGCGAACTATGGCAAACAAAGAAGCTAAGCAACACACCGACAAGAAGGTATATCAATAGCATACACTACGCAACAGGGAAGACCTACAGCACTCAGAATGACACATAAACAGCAGAACAAACTCGCAGCCAACCTAAAAGTAGTCTCTTTCAACGTTAAAGGCCTCAACCATCCAGTAAAGCGAAGGAAAGTCCTAGAGTACCTAGCCAAGCTAACATCAGATGTGTGTGTCCTCCAAGAGACCAAACTCTCAGCCGAAGACATAGGACGCCTCAGAGCTAACTGGATATAGCAGGCAATAGGCTCCCCGGCATGCAACAAAAAAAGATGGGTCATAACACTAATAAACAAGAAGGCCAAACTAGTTCTAAACGATTCATACGCAGATGATGAAGGGAGAGTCCTTATAGCAAGCCTGACCAGAGGGGGAATATTCTCAAGAACATGTGCACAAAGCTCAAGCTAAAAGATTCATGGAGACTCCAAAACCCAGACGGAAGGGACTACACCTTCTACTCGCATCCCGACAACTCTTAAAGCAGGATTGACTACATTCTAATCTCGGAAATGCACACCCACCTCATAGATCAGACAGAAATCGCACCAAGATCAATCTCAGACCACTCACACATCAGCCTCACGCTTTCAGGCAGACACAACGATAAGATCGCGCGCAGATGGAGATTTAACGACGACCTCCTCAGGAACAAAGAAACCACAGCCGAAATAGTAGTCTCCATAAAGGAGTACCTAGATCTAAACAACAAACCAGAAACGGACAGAGGCACCCTTTGGGATGCCCTGAAAGCCACCGTCAGGGGGAAAATACTCTCCATCACTGGGCGGAACGAACAGAGAGAGAAACAAGAAAGTCTCAGAACTAGAAAAAGAGATAAAAGACTTAGAGTTAGGACACATAGCCAACCTAAGGGACAGAAATACGCTCACAACACTAACGAAAAAGAAATATGAGCTAAACAAGATCCTTAGCGAGAGAGCAGGAACTTGGCTGAACAAATATAAAGCCATCAACCTCTGTACGCCAAACAAAGCAGGGAAGGCGCTCGCCTCCTATCTAAAAAGTAAACAAAGGCAACACGGAGTAGCAGCTGTGACAGACTCCCACGACAAATCACAAACAGCGAACAAATAAATCCTCAGGGTTTTCAAAGAGTTCGATGAGCAGCTATACAAGGAAGACAAGACCCTAAACAAGGACGGTGGAGAAGCCCTCTTAGACAAACTATCAATGCCTACACTCACAGACACACAAAGAGAGTCATTAGAATTAGAAATCACAGGAGACGAGATAGAAAAGGCAGTAACAAACCTCAAGGAGAACAAAGCACCAGGCCCGGATGGTTACACAGCGAGATTTTACAAACAATTCCTACACATAGTCAAACCCACAATGGTTGAGGTCTTCACAAGCTGCATCCAGAAAGGAAGCATGACACAAACTATGGCAGAAGCCAACATCATAGTGATTCCAAAAGAAGGAAAAGACCCACAACACCCCAAGAATTACAGGCCAATCTCCCTAATAAACGTGGACTGCAAGATCTACGCGAAGATATTAGCGACCAGACTTAATACTTTCCTGCCAAAGCTCAACACTGCTCACAAGTAGGCTACTTCAAAAAGAGGATGTTGCATGATAACACCAGACTCCTGTGCCACCTGATAAATCACGCCTCTAAGAGCAACAACGCCGCTGGCATGATCGCCTTAGACGCGGAAAAGGCATTCAACAGAGTGTCCTGGCCGTTTCTAGAGAGGTGCAGGCAGAAGTTTGGACTAGGATCCAACTACAGGAGGATGGTGATGGCACTATATAGGGAACCCAAAGCCTGGATTGTGGTAAATGGAGGAACATCAGAACCACTCACCCTAGAAAGGGACACAAGACAGGGATGCCCGCTCTCCCCAGCCTTCTTCCTACTAGCCCTAGAGCCACTCCTAACCATGATAAGGACCAACAAACACATTACAGGCATACCGGTAGGCGACAACACAGTGAAACTAGCGGCCTATGCAGATGACATCCTCATCACCACAGAAAACCCGGCTAGATCAATAACAGCTCTTATGTCGACCATAGACCAATATGCAGGCGCCTCAAGCTACAAACTAAACAGAGATCAATCGGAATGCAAACCCCTGAATATACATACACCGCAAGGTGTGCTACGTGACTTGGGGCTCACATGGCAGAAAAAAAATCACTGAAATACCTAGGCCTACTCTTCGAAAGAGATCTCAAAACCACGCTTGATCTAAACGAAAAGTCACTAATAAACAAAGTGAAAGCCAAGGTAGAAACGTGGTCACTGAAATTCACCACCTGGTGAGACAGAGTGGAGGCTATCAAGATGATACTGACGCCTATGGTGACCTACATGCTTGACATGCTTCCAGTATGCAACACAGAGGACTTCCACAAAAAGCTGGACAAGTTAATAAATACTTTCCTATGGAGAGACAAGAAGCCCAGATTCAGCTTACAAAAACTCAGACTCAACAAAAGCATGGGGGGACTAAACCTATCAAACTTCAAAAACTTCCAAACGGCCTGTACAGGCAAACAAGGACTATACTGGCTAACCCCAGAACAGGAATACACACCAGCGTGGCTAGCACTGGAGAAAAGAATCCTAAAAGGCCTTGACCCCATAGCCCTCTTGACGGCATCCAAACACTCGGAGATCGCCAACAATCCCATACTCAAGAACACCAGGAATGCCCTCCTTAAGATCGACAAGAAGATGGACATTAGCATCAAGAATACAGAGTGGGAATCAATTTGGTTCAACCCAAAAATAAAATACCGGGGGAAAACACTCAACATGCACACATGGTGCAAACACAGTATATCTACAACAAACCATCTGACCACGCTAGGAACACAGTACACTTTCGACACACTGAAGGACAAACACAAACTGGATAACAACAAGCTATATAACTTCCTCAAGATCAAAGTGGCAATCACTAAGGCAGAACTCAACAAACTGACCCCGGCAATATTACAATACGCCGCCAACATAAACAAAGTGGGACACCAAACTTCTCACCTCTACAATCTACTGAGCCCAGGAGCGTCCAGACTAAACAATAAAGCAATAGAGTACTGGGAGTCTCACAGATAGACGACTAACTGAGAGGGAGAGATCCAACCTATGGACATCAACAACACGAAAAAAAGTAACTACCACCCAAGCACAAACCAAATTCTGGCTCATACACAAGGCATACTGGACCCACTCACTCCTCGCGTCAATAGGAATAAGAGACAGCGACATATGCTGGAACTGCAATAAACAGAACAGAGACCTAGCCCACCTAATATTCCACTGCCCCCGAGTTAGAGTATTCTGGAGCAGAATAAGCGATTTCATAAACAACACACTAGACATCCCCCTAGAACTAGACGTCCACAGCCTGGCCACTGCCTTAATGGCACCAACAATCCAGGCTAGAGAAGACAGGGATCTCATAGACCTCCTACTTACTGCGGCAGTCAAGACGGTCCTGACCAACTGGAAAGACACAGGGAAAGCTTTGTTCAAGGCCTGGTTTAATTGTGCACCTTTTACGAGGATCCAACACTATAACGTCCAACCATACACCCAGAACGCACAAAGAGCAAAATGTGGCACACTCTAGACAACTACCTGTCCTCACACAAACCACCCTAGTATGGTAAAAACGAGGCCAAACACACCCTTCCGCGCCGCAGGCGGAACAGACCGGGACCTGACCAATGTACCCGAACCCATGCAAAGTGTGTGACAGACCCTGCACAAGACCTTCTTCTTCCTCCTTTCTATCTTTCCTTTCTCACCACCGAGGGGGATACAGACAGCGGCTGCCATGTTTACAAAAACGGCCGCATGTAACCAAACCGGCCCACGAGTTCTTGTTGAACTTCGCTATGCCAGGCCCCCCCCCCCCTCCGGGAGCTTTTGCTAACTGTACCCCCTGTACGCTGTGCCAGGTATATATAAATCACTTTTTCATAAAAAAATTACTGAAATAAAAAAAAATGATCTATTAAAGGTCGACAACACTAGGCATGCCTTAACCTTTGTAAGAGAACTATTGGTGAGAGGACCAGTGAGGGAGACCCCAAGCCAATTGACCGTAGTGGAGTCAAAGACAAGAGACCCTAAAACAACAAAAAAGGGTGGGAGGGAGGGAAGAAGACTAGAAGACCCCACACTGGAAGAACCAGGGTCAGATTGTAGGAGGAGACATGAACCCTCTGCCCCAACCAGGGTCAGGGTGTAGGAATGTAGGAGGAGATATGAACCCTCTGGCCCATTACTAGAATGGGAAAAGCAAAACCGGGAAAACAGAAACACCTATCCTCCGAGGAGGAAAGATGAAATATGTCACCCCGCAGGAAGACAAAGCCACCCAAAGGGAGGCGCGAGCATACAACTCAACCTGAAAAGGTCCTCGCAAAACGGGGAGAATGGGCAGGCGTTAAGGAATCTGCGGCTAGACTGTGTCTCTACTGGATACATCATTACATCCCTTGAAACTTTGTTTTAGACTTTGCTGCCTCCCGTTCTGCGATCAGCTGCCTTAGCGCCTGTGGTCTTTCTTCCCTGACCCCTGGTTTCCGGATTGAACTCCTCTGCCCCAGCTCCTCATGGACGATGAGGCTGTGACTTTGCTGCGGACTGCCTTTCTCCCCCTGGATTGCTGGCTATGGCAGCCCTCTTCCTGGACTTTCGGACTTGGACCTTTATGCTCCCCGCCATTTTCTTTTTATGACTCACTTCTTCTACCTTTCTCCTCTGCCATTTTAGCGATCTCTGACCTCCCCCTCGTCCTAGCGACCTTTCTATTGTCTCTCCTGTTGCCTCTGACACACTCCTCACTGTCTTACTCATCACTATCTGCTTCCCTCTCTCGTTTGTCTCACTTTTCTGCCCTTCTCTGTCCCTCCCTTTGTGCTGTGACTGCATCCCCCCTCGGTCCCCACTTAATGGTACTCTGCTTTTCTGTATATAGAGATAACTCTAATCACTAGTATATGTGGTAGACCTTTGTACTCTCTACCATTCCTATGTGACTGTTAGAGTATATCCATTCATATCCCTTCCCTATGTATATAGAGATAACTCTAATCACTAGTATATGCAGTAGACCATTGTACTCTCTACCATTCCTATGTGACTGAGTATATCCATTTTTATCCCTTCCCTATGTATATAGAGATAACTATAATCACCAGTCTCTTCTTTGTGTGACTTTACAACTTGTACATTTGCAATTTTGTTCTGTGTGTATCTTTTATGTAACACATGTAATCCTAAGTCCTTATGTTTTGCAACTGGTTCTTATGTAAAGCGCTCTGACACCTTCGGGTAAAGTTCGCGCTATATAAAATCGCATTCAATAAATAAAAATAAAAAAAGTTACTGAAGGTAAGTAACTCGTACATCTGATAGCGACATCTAGCCGCAGATTTCTTAACTTAAAACATATACCAAAGCTATACCCCACAGGAGGCGGTCTGCGACTGAACCTCACCACGGTCTAAAGGAACCCAGCCATCAACAAGTTGACGAAACACAGTTGGGGCATCAATGCCACAGTGGCCAATCCCAGACCAGAAGCTCTGCAAGGAGCAACAAATAGTGGGAGGCAAAGGATCACAAGCCGCCGAGGGACAGCAGGAAAGTCCATCAGTGTACATAGTATAGAAAGGGAGCACAGAAGGGCAGTGCGGAACAAGTGAGCCCAAAACCTCAGGAAAAGAAGGGCTTAGAGAGAGGACAAGACGGTATGACCGAGTCCAAGCATACAGGTTGAACATGCCTAACAGTGGAAGAAGCACTGTGGAAGCGCACCAACGAGGACACCGGGAACAGCAGCGGTAGCGTGCTGACCATGCCCAAGAAAGCCAATCTCACTAGAGACACCAGACGTGATAGTGCCCAATCTTCCCTTCCCAAAGAGACTTTGGAAAGGGAAGATTTGGAAATCCATGGCCAATCTAATGGTAAATTGTGACATTTCCCAGCCATAATGGAGATGAGTAAGGTCAGTACGAGGACCCTCTAGAAGAGAGGGAAGAAGACCTACCGATTCCCAAAGGGCAAAAGTAGCCCATGCAAACACGCAAGTTGTGTTCAAAGCACGGATGCCGGAACTAGTGGACGCAAAAATATGACGACCAACGAGACTCCCTGGTGGGAGGCACTAACGGGAGAGGAGAGAAAGGCTGCGTGGCGAAAGCCACCAGGACAACCCTGCCCTGAGCCCTAGGATGAAGGGACAAGCAAACAGGGTCATCCAGAGCTGGCCGATGCCGATGTGCAATACCCCGATCCACTGGGTTACCCGAGAAGGGCCGTGCCCATGTGCCAAAAAGTGTGACAAATAACGACCCTCCAAAAGGCAGCAAGGGCTCCCCCTCCACCTCACTTTGGTGGAGGATATGCAATAATGGATAGGAAGACAAAGAGACCTAGGGGGCTGCAAGTGCAAAAGAGAGGCAGCCCTGCGAACAGCCCTTGTAAATGCAGCACTAGCCTCTGTAGCCATTCTAGGAGGTGATAACAGATCATCTGTAGGGGACGGTTGAAGGCTAACTCGTCCAATGGAAAAGAGAGACGCCGCAGTCCGATGAACATGGGGCCTATGGTCAGGGGCCAGCAGAGCCAAAGGGCAAGGAGACACACCTAGGTGTTCTGGGTCTGCGTCCTCCTCAAACAGAGGAGCTTTAGGGATCGGCACCAGCTCCGGCGTCGACCGGCTTTGAGACGGCGTCGTATCGGCGTTGACAATAAGCAGAGGCGACTCAGCCCGGTCTCGGACTGCATTGAGATCTGTGGAGAGGATGGATGTCGACAAGGAGTTGATACCAACGGTGCAGCCACCACCGCCGTCGGCGCAGGAAGCCACAAAGGGCTATGAGGAGACATGGCAGATGGGCTCAATGTCTGACTGGGATGCCCGTCCGAGCCATGTCCCGACGTCGCACAAAATCCGGAACAGAGGTGCTGCTGCAAAAAACGTACGGATCCGGTCTGACGACTGGGGATATTCTAAATTAAGGAATCTGCAGCTAGATGTCTCTATCAGATGTCTAATCTATCTTTTCATCCCACCAACCATTTGCAAGAACTCACATAGTCTCAACTAACGATCACACCTCACTTCCATTGATCTAACCTAAACCATAACAACTGAACTAAATGCATGGAATGATTTCTTTGGAGCGCAAGACTAATCCCAATAACAACACTAATCAATTATGAATGGATTACCATTAACCTTGGGTTTGAAAGTAGCATGCAGCAACACCCAGTCAGGGGTAGTAAGCACTATAAAAATACAAATACAATAGAAAAATCATGGAGAAGATAGAAGAGTAATATAAGACAGCACTTTACCAATTTCAGTATATTAACAAACCATGCATCATCCTACATATGAACGCCACATCCAGTATAAGGTGAATGTAAGATGGTTTTGGTTTTGAACCTCACAAAAAGAGCCAAGGTTAGTGGGTTTGGGCCTCTTGATACGATGTTAAAACAACAACAAAAAATTAGCAAACATAGGTACCAGCTTTTTGCTTATATAACTATATGGATAACAACCCTCTTGTGTTCTACAGAAATGCAAATTCTCATACTACCTCTACAACATCTTACAACAAACACACATCACAATTTCAACAACTGCACAAAATTGAATACTTACTTCAGTTACACCAACAAGGGGGCACACCTTCGTTAAGCACTTTCATTTGACACTATAAGTCAACATCTTCACACCAACACAAGGCACACAAACAAACAAGGCAAACCCCTGTGCATGTGTCTTGAACACACCGCACAGTTGGGTGGCCAACATCCCACAGGAGAGAAAGCACACTCAACTAAAGCTGTTAAAAACACCTGCAGTGGCAAATGGTACTGCATCTCAGTAAAGGACACTCTCCTCTCACAAGACAACACTGCAGAAAACATCCCACCCGGTGGAGTCTGCATCAGCACCACAATACAGCACAATCAACATCCCTTCAGCAATGCAGTAGAACAGGCACCACCCCAGTGGAGTCTGCACTACCTACACAACACTGCTAACTTTTCCTTGCATTGTGGAGAATGCTCACCCCAAGCATACACACTGCAATCAATCACCATCCCATTTTAAGAAGTACGCATCCTCACACATTCCCACTGTATGCACTTGGCACCGTATAGAACACCCACCTCCAAGCACACCGATTCAAACCTGTGCAACAAATTTGGAGGAAAAACAATGCATTATCAGCTTCTCCCATCTTAGGAAAGTTTGAGGTAAGAGCAGTAAGCTAGATTCTACTACAGCTGCAATCACTAGCAATAAAGGACAACTTGGAATTGTTACAGAAACACATTGGAATTCACTCAACATTAAATTGCCTACGTCTGGAATTGGACCCTGATGGTATCATGGCCACAGAAAACAAGCATTAGAAATGCAATAGGTCTCGCAGCATTAGAGTTAGTGCTTTTAGAATTGTTTATGGGTTTTTTTGTAAATCTTTAGCATGAGGTTGAGGGTGAGTGAGGGTGAGTGAGGGTGAGGGGTTGAGGGTGAGTGAGGGTGAGGCTGAGGGGTTGAGGGTGAGGGTGAGTGAGGGTGAGTGAGGGGTTGAGGGTGAGTGAGGGTGAGGGGTTGAGGGTGGGTGAGGGGTTGAGGGTGAGTGAGGGTGAGGGGTTGAGGGTGAGTGAGGGTGAGGGTGAGTGAGGGTGAGTGAGGGTGAGGGTGAGTGAGGGTGAGTGAGGGTGAGGGTGGGTGAGTGTGAGTGTGAGTGAGGGTGAGTGGGGGTGAGTGTGGGTGAGTGTGGGTGAGGGATTGAGGGTGAGGGGTTGAGGGTGAGTGAGGGTGAGGGGTTGAGGGTGAGTGAGGGTGAGGGAGGGTGAGGGGTTGAGGGTGAGGGGTTGAGGGTGAGTGGGGGTGAGTGAGGGTGAGGGGTTGAGGGTGAGTGAGGGTGAAGGTGAGTGAGGGTGAGGGTGAGTGAGGGTGAGTGAGGGTGGGTGAGTGTGAGTGAGGGTGAGTGAGAGTGAGGGTGAGTCAGAGTGAGGGTGAGTCAGAGTGAGGGTGAGTGAGGGTGAGTGAGAGTGAGGGTGAGTGAGAGTGAGTGAGGGTGAGTGAGGGTGAGTGGGTGAGGGTGAGGGTGAGTGAGGGTGAGTGAGGGTGAGTGAGAGTGAGGGTGAGTGAGGGTGAGTGAGAGTGAGGGTGAGTGAGAGTGAGGGTGAGTGAGAGTGAGGGTGAGTGAGAGTGAGGGTGAGTGAGAGTGAGAGTGAGGGTGAGTGAGAGTGAGGGTGAGTGAGGGTGAGTGAGGGTGAGGGTGAGTGAGGGTGAGTGAGGGTGAGTGAGAGTGAGTGAGGGTGAGTGAGAGTGAGTGAGGGTGAGGGTGGGTGAGGGTGAGTGAGGGTGAGTGAGGGAGGGTGAGGGTGAGTGAGGGTGAGGGTGAGTGAGGGGTTGATGTTGAGGGGTTGAGGGTGAGTGAGGGTGAGTGAGGGGTTGAGGGTGAGTGAGATGGCCGCAGCTCTGTAGAGCTCTGTGTTGCTTGGGAGCTTCACGACTAAATGTCGGGACCCACGCTTCTATCATCTGACTTGACAGATGACCCACTGCATTGGAACACAGCACCTTTCAAAACATGCCCGCATTGTCCGTTTTGAAGAAATGCTGACTGCGGGACAGCTGGAAGTCTGACTGACCATTGTGAGGCTGCCATCTTAAAAGCATTCCAAACAGCCTGAGGAGAGCGCATCCATAGCGCTTGCCACCTCCAAAACACGTGATTCAATTCTCAATGATTGAGGGAATCAGCGGAACAGTCGGCGCTGCGAGGGATATACCCCAGTGGTGAGGATTGCCGTGAATCAGACTCCAGACTGGTGGCCGCCGTGGAATCAAGATGGCGTCGGAGAGGGCGTAGGTGGAGGGCCCGTTGCCGGGGCGACGCGGAGGACCTGCTGCGGCATCGGGAGGGTGGCGGAGAACTGCAAGCCCCCAGGGAGCCAAGACACTGTGTTGGAGGTGAGCCTGGAAAGGGTCCTCTACCTGACATCACTGCACTGAAGTGGCAGCGGAGACTCAGAGCGAAGGGGAAGACCTGTGAGCCACACAATCTCCCGTGTGTCCCTCCAGTAACAGTGGAGAGTGCCGGGGAACACAGGGGGTGATTGATGGAGATGGCAGGCACATTCAACAACGTAGTCAGGAGGCCTGCGCCCGAGGCCCTGAAAGCTCCTGAACGTTCCCTGAACCGGTGAGTGAAGAGCGGAAGCGGCTCATCGCGGTGAGCGGGTCACTGGGGGCGCCTTGACTTCCTTATCTTTGGGGGCCTCTCTTTATCTAAAATTAAACTTCGGCACCACTAACCTCTAAATGGTGACCCGAGAGAAGCCCTTTACCCTCAAATGGTTATATTAGGGATCGGAGGGGCACCTTTACACACACAAGATACGTGTGACGCTGTGCTCTGCAGCTGGAGGACGGGCGGCACCGAGGGAGCTGCGACCGGCCTGTGGGAATGACTGGCAGGATCAGTGTGCCTGCAGCCCGGTAGATGAGCATGGCTCGCGGCGGACTGAGACGTAGTCTTGCTGTAGGCTGCGACACGGCGGGAAGGGGAGGGGGCGGAGCGGGTGAGCTGCGCGAGGGACGCAAACCGCGTGGAGTCTTACCGGGGGAGGGGGAGGTGGGCTTGGAGGACGGAGGGTTAGCCTTAGTGTTAGGAAAGACGAGTGATGTGACCGTTGCGGCGATGTTACACGGAAGGAAGTTAGACGGCGTTAGACGGAAGGAAGAGAGGGGAGGGGGAGGAGAAATGCGACACGGCGGGAGGGGGCGGAGCGGGTAAACAAAGACGGACGTGCACGCGCACGCGCTTTTAAGGTCAATGCGCATGCGCATAAGCTCAATGCGCATGCGCATTGACCTTAAAAGTCACGGGCACTGCAAGGAATCGCCACGATTCCTTGCAGTGTAGATAAAGAGTGGATAAGTCGCAATACTCTCGCTTGCTCGATGCGCATGCGCATCGACAGGCGAGACCTAAAAAGACACCAATATATTGATGCAAGAGTTCGGGTCAGGGTCCTCCTAGGCTAGGAATGTGTTTTTAATGGGAACGGGGAAATGGGGAAGGTGGACCTTTGTACTTTTTTCATTATCATTTGGCGAGTTATCGTGTGAATTACATATCTGAATTTCTGGAACACCAGTTCTTCAAAGAGGGACAGAAAACAAGCAAAAAGAAGGGACTTTGCCTGCATTTGTTATGCTTTTTAAAAAATTAATACAGATGGAGACCAACCCCTCTTTACTCACTCATGACCTCTCAGTGAAATTAATTTTTGCTTAGCATTAAGGACTTCTTGCTGCATGATCGATCGAAATAATATCAGTATAAAGGTCTATGCTTCCAAAGCGGCCGCACGCTTCATAATTTCACAAAAGACAAAACATGCACTGTCTGCTGCAAGACATATAGTTAGCTTACCCTGGGCTTCGAGCCCGTCCATTGCTTACCATTGGTTGACTTCATTGTCACTCTCATTTGCTTGCTTCTTATTCATCAGCTTGCCAGTGGCGCAGCTAGCCCTTTGGCTGTCTGTGGCAGTCCCCATGTTTTCCGCCCTGCTGTGGCCGATTAAAGAGTGGGAGGTGCCGCTCCGAGACAGCCGATATGAGCAGAGGGAGGCTGCTGCCCCTAACCGCCCCTGACCCACCTTCCTACGCCAGTGCAGCTTGCTTAGGTTTGTCCCACTCCTGGGGCATGGGCACTTTACTTCTGTCCTTCCACTTCTCATTTTCCTGGGGCAGCTTTTTGTTCAAGCACCATATTCCACACAAGACTTCACGTAGGCTGCATCACAGAGTAAGGTCAAAATTGCATCCCTGCCATGTATGGTCTGAACAACAAAGGTGTTCAATGTTCAAAATTGATTTCACAGATTCAGAAGTGTGAAGCGCTATATTTTTGGAAAACATAGCAACACTGTGCAATTCCAGAAAGCAGGACACTGTGGAAACCTATGCTAAGGCACTATCTTTTTCTGGAAACGTTTTTTTCTACCCTTAATGCACTTGAATGAAAAGCAATAATCGTGACGGAGCTATTTACAAAGATATAATACATAAACAAATTGAAATAGCTGCCAACAAAGAATGCAATAGCTTCTTGTTCTACTTGATATTGTTGTCCTTTCAATAGCGCACAATCAACTCTCAAAAATTAGGCTAGGCATGCTTGGAATTTCCTATTGTGCAATATGACATTACAATGGACCAACACCTGATGATTTGACCTGAGAGACAAATGGCTTCTGTAAATGATTGTGCAACTTGCTAGTTGTGGGGCAGTGAGGCGCCCTAAAACGATGAGGAATATATGGAATGCTTACTTGTTTACCTCACCTATGTATTTCATCCTTGAAACGTTCTGAATCAGTGGCCTGTGGCACACAGTGATTAGAAACGAGGCATGCTTACTGCTATCATGGAGCGAGTTGACTACTGTATACACCAAAGCTTACCATAGCTCTATGAGGTTTGCAGTATGCTACAGAACCACATTAATAGCAGCATAGATTTTACTGAGTGGTAGCTGAGCCCACACAGCCTATGCATCAGGATAGTCATAAAACACCCCCTTTGCTCCTAGTCAGACTACAGGAGAGCAAAGCTCTTGCAGATCAAATATTAACAGCATCAGCAAACACAAACTCCCAGATGGATGGTTAGACAAAATAGGGCAGTGTGCTCAAAAAGCAGGCATAAGAGTGAAAGCGGACATGGGGTGTAATTTAAGTCTTGCACAAAAGAAGCTCCACCCCTTTGGACATTCACAGGTTAATATTTAACTATGACTGGAGATCCACAGATATTGTTGGTAGCCCTAACCACGAGTTTCCTAGGTCCACCACCATTCAAAGCATCAAAAATCTAGATGTTGAATGACCAGATATAAAATACGTTCTTGTTAAGAGTACTTAGCATCTCCAGTCTTGACAGGGAGGATGCAATTTCCTATAAACCCACCTGAAATGTTTTATTATGATTGGTCACTCAGAAGACAGTGTCCACCTCGTAATCCTAATCGGAAACTAAAAGGCAAGGGAAACTAAAAGGCACTGGTATTGAAAAAAGTTTAATAACAAAATATAAAAGTTTCAGTTATCACATAAATCACATTATTCTAGCATATTTGAATATAATTTTGACTTAAAAAGCCTTCTGTTGGTAGTCTAGAAGTAAATATTGCCGCATTACCATTTTTGGCCCTTTTAACCTTATTAATGTTTAAATACCCATTTTATAACCGTTAATGTTATTCTTCTATTTATGGCATAAAAACACATGCTTTGTGGACATTTCACTGCGGACTTAGGCAGACTTGGCTTAGGATGTGGTGTAGAGAGAATGACGCAGCCTGCGTCGCATGTAGGTTAACAATTTGGAAGACAGCAGCTTACGCTCTATTCCACTAGCCAGGCTGTATGCGGCTCTTTCTGCTTGAACCCCCCTCTAGGCAAATTGAATAAGTTTGCGGGAGTAAAACAAACTCCCATGTGGGTGATCTCTGCTGCTGGCGTGGGCATGTCACAATGCTTCCACCTACTGAAGTATCCACAGTATGATAACTTGTTGCACCCTCCAAGACCAGGAACTGCGTGACCAGTTTCAGACAACTATAGGGGGGTATTTATATTGTGTGTTGGGTACCAGTTCTGAAGGTAAAGCCAGATTTATTTATTTATTTATTTATTTAATGGTTTTGTAAAGCGCGTAGTAACTCAAAGAGCATCCCAGCGCTGACCTGCTTCTCCAAGGGTTTCTGCCGTCTGATGAAATTATGTTTGAGGGAAAAGGAGGGTCTTTAGGGTTTTTCTGAACTGGAGATAGTTCGGTTCTGTCCTAAGTCTTCGTGGTAGATGGTTCCAATGTTTGGCCGTGTGAACCGAGAAACGACGGCCGCCGGTCTTGGCTTTTTTGACTCTGGGAACTGCGATAAGATTTTCTACACTAGACCGGAGATCTCTCTCCGCCTTGTAGGGGATTAGGAGTTCTTTGAGAAGAGGGGGGCCGTTATTGTTGAGGGTTTTATGGGCCAAGCAGAGGGCCTTGAAGACGACCCTTTCTCTAACTGGGAGCCAGTGGAGGGATTTAAGAGCCGGTCTGGCGGAGGATCTTCCTGGTGTGCCCGTGAGTAGGCGGGCGGCGGTGTTTTGGACTTTTTGCAGCGTGTTCAGGGTGGCTTCAGGAGCTCCCAGGTAGATGGCGTTACAGTAGTCCAATCTTGCCAGGATTAGACTCTGAATGAGGGGCCTCCTTGCGGTTTCGGGGAGCAGGGGGAAGATCTTCCTGCAGGCTCTGAGTAGCCCAAAACATGTTCCTGCCGTCCTTTTTGCCTGGGTTTTAAAGCTCATGTCCTTCTCGATCCACACACCAAGGCTCTTGACCTCTTCCTTGGGGGCGGGAGGGTCACCTAGGCAGCTGGGCCAAAGGTGAGGTGGCAGAGAGGGCTCCTTGTGGCCCATCAAGAGTATCTCAGTCTTGGACCCGTTCAGCTTCAGCGAGGAGAAATTCATCCATCGGTGGACTTCGGAAAGGCAGCTGTGGAGGTCAGATGGAGCGTGGTGAGGGTGTGAAAGGGTTACGACCAACTGAGTGTCGTCGGCGTAGTTAATAATTGACACGCCGAACGGGCTGACCCTCTTCTCCAGTGGGGCCATGTACACGTTGAATAACGTAGGACTCAGGGATGAGCCCTGAGGTACTCCACACCGGAGGGGGATAGTAGGTGAGTGGCTGTCATTTTCCTGCACCTGGAAGGAGCGTCCTGATAAGAAGGATTCTAGCCACTTCAAGGCCGAACCTTTTATTCCGATTTCTCCCAGTCGGTGGATAAGGGTGGGATGGTCTACAGTGTCGAAGGCCGCACTGAGGTCCAGGAGGATCACTGCCACTGATCCTCCTGTGTCCAGAATGCTTCTGGCCTTCTCCACTGCTGCCAGGAGAGCGATGTCCGTGCCCTGACCTGGACGGAACCCTGTCTGGGAGACCCCTAAGAGGTTGTTGCTCTCTAGGTAAAGCGATAGTTGCTTGTTCCCCAGCTTCTCTGCGATCTTGCTGTTTCCAGGGAGAAGGGAGATGGGCCTATAGTTGGAGAAGTCCTGCGGGTCTAAGGAGGGTTTTTTAAGAAGACCTTTGACTGCTGCCGCTTTCCAGCTGGGGGGACTATGCCCTCCGAAAGAGAGGAGTTGATCAGGGCCGTGAGGGGAGGGATGATGGTGCTCGACACTTTTTTTAGGAAGCGGAGGGGAGCAGGGTCGAGGGGGGAGCCACTTTTAATTGAGGCCAGAGTTGCTCCTACCTCTTCCGTTGTTACAGGGCCGAAGGTGTCCAGGGAGGGTTGGGGGCATGCAGAAGACAGCAGGGGAGGATTAGTGGTGGTGATGGTGAGATCCTGCTCTGTGTGGGCCTGTACGGGGGGGGGGGGTATAGTAAGAAGAATTTTTTGAATCTTCTCATCAAAGAAGGTGGCTAAGTTGTTACATTTGGTTTCAGCTTCTTTGGGATCGAGGGGTTTAAGTGGGGGGTCAGGGGCGTGGAGGAGTTCTTTGAGAACGGAATAGGTTTCGTGGGCCGAGCAGGCAGCGTTTTTAATTCTGTTCTCGTAGAAGCTGATTTTGGTGTTGCGGAGCTCTTTTTTGTAGGATTTTACAGAGGTACGGAATGATTCTTTTTGTTCCTCGGTTTTTTCCTTCCTCCAGATGCGTTCATTCCTTTTGCAAGCCTTACGCAGAAGGTTGAGTTCCGGGGTATACCAGGGTGAAGGGTTAACTCTCTTGGTGTGTTTCAGAGAGTGGGTTTTTGGCAGAATGGCGTCGTGCGATTGGGTAACCCAGGTGTTGAATTCTTTATCCCCTGCCAGGGTGTCGTGGGGGGGGGTAGGGAACGTTTTCCCTGAGTTTGGCTGCCCAGACTTCTGGTTCCAGTTTCTGCCATCGTCTGGTATACGTTCTGATTTTGGGAGGTGGAGGGGGCGGAGTGGTGATGTCCCATACTAGGGGGACCAAAAAGTGGTCCGTCCAGGGAAGGGGGATATGGTCAAGCGTTTTCAGGTTGGGGATGTTGGAGAAGATGGGGTCAAGCAGTTGCCCTCTTTCATGAGTGGCCTGTGGGTTTTTAAGGTCAAGGCCCATTGAGGTGAGGTCCTGGAGTAGTGGCATGAAAGTTGGGACCCCCTCTAATGTTACTTTAATGGTCGGGGAAAGAGGGGAAAAGCAAAATACTAACAAGAAATAGTTTCCCCCTTGACCTCAAAAATTATCGTGGTATATATCCAACACTGTGACTCAAATACTTTAGTACAATAGGGCAAACAACAAGAAAGAGTTTTTTTTTATAACTTTATCATTTTATTCTTTTTTCTTTTTTAGTTGTATTTCTTAGTACAAAAATAGTTTTTCCATTTATCAATTTATCACATCAGTTCATATGTTTTTTCAGAAAACACATAATATAAAACACATCATTTTGTAATCTCATCTGTAAAATACTGATTTTATGCAGGGAAGACAATATACAAAACAGACAACATTCTCACAAAGACAAACATTCCTTATTTATCATACATACTACATTCATTCTTAGATTCTGCGTCTGAGGGATCGCAGATGGACGTGCAATTGATACGCAAGGTCGACGCGTTTCGGCAGTGTGGACCGCCTTCCTCAGGACCTGTATTGCAGAATGCTTAGACATAAACAATATTTCTATGGCCCCTGCATAATTAGATATCTTTCGTTTGTAGGAGAGGGTTCCTTGTCCGATTTGCAGCAGTGGTCGTCACAATTTTATTTATGTAGTACTGCCTATTTAATCAGAAATTATCTTTTTCCTTTTTTAATTTGTAGGTGCAAAGGTTTGTTTTTTATGGGTGTTTTGGATCCGACTTTATACTTGTTATCACGCTATCTGGGACTTGATATGGAGGGTTATTCTTTTGTAGAGTGCAAACGCTTATAGTCGCTATATTGTTTATAGTGGAACCGATCAAAGTCTTCTTTTTAAATCTGACACACGTTCTCTTTGGAAATAGTATTCAGCGGTGAAGGGAAACAAAAAACCTCCTGCTCACGCTGCCAAGGGCGTCCTTGGCAGCGTGAGCAGGAGTTTTTTTGGACCGGATGACAGTGGATCCCAACACAACCTAACAAAGTCTTCCTGAAACCGTCAAAGGAGGAGCTCTACTTCGTATCGCTTGTTTCCCTTCACCGCTGAATACTATTTCCAAAGAGAACGTGTGTCAGATTTAAAAAGAAGACTTTGATCGGTTCCACTATAAACAATATAGCGACTATAAGCGTTTGCACTCTACAAAAGAATAACCCTCCATATCAAGTCCCAGATAGCGTGATAACAAGTATAAAGTCGGATCCAAAACACCCATAAAAAACAAACCTTTGCACCTACAAATTAAAAAAGGAAAAAGATAATTTCTGATTAAATAGGCAGTACTACATAAATAAAATTGTGACGACCACTGCTGCAAATCGGACAAGGAACCCTCTCCTACAAACGAAAGATATCTAATTATGCAGGGGCCATAGAAATATTGTTTATGTCTAAGCATTCTGCAATACAGGTCCTGAGGAAGGCGGTCCACACTGCCGAAACGCGTCGACCTTGCGTATCAATTGCACGTCCATCTGCGATCCCTCAGACGCAGAATCTAAGAATGAATGTAGTATGTATGATAAATAAGGAATGTTTGTCTTTGTGAGAATGTTGTCTGTTTTGTATATTGTCTTCCCTGCATAAAATCAGTATTTTACAGATGAGATTACAAAATGATGTGTTTTATATTATGTGTTTTCTGAAAAAACATATGAACTGATGTGATAAATTGATAAATGGAAAAACTATTTTTGTACTAAGAAATACAACTAAAAAAGAAAAAAGAATAAAATGATAAAGTTATAAAAAAAACTCTTTCTTGTTGTTTGCCCTATTGTACTAAAGTATTTGAGTCACAGTGTTGGATATATACCACGATAATTTTTGAGGTCAAGGGGGAAACTATTTCTTGTTAGAGGTCCTGGAGTAGTTCACTGGCCTGTTTGTCATCCGGGTCCAAGAAATGTACATTCAAGTCTCCTAATAGTAGGTAGTTAGAGGTGGACGTACATTTAATGGAGGTCTGGTCAGTAATTTTGTTCGGAAAGTCTCCTAGATTGCCTGGCAGACGGTATACCAGTGTTCCTGACAGCGAGGTAACTGGGGAGATTTGTATCGTATAGTGGCAGCTTTCGTATCCCTTGATGTTGCCGTCAGATGTTCTACAGGTGAGGCTATCTTTAAAAATTATGGCTAGTCCACCTCCCCTTCCCTCTGGTCTGTTCAGTGAGCACATGACGTACCCGGGGGGGAGTGCTAGAACGGTGTCGGGGCCACTGCTGGGAGTGAGCCAGGTTTCTGTTAGAAACAGAATGTCTAAGGCATTGTTTGTGATTAAGAGGTTCACTTCGTGTGAGTGTTTCACGAGCGACCTGCAGTTAAGTAGACCTAGGCGCAAGCCCTTTGGTGCCGGGTTCTGTTCGGCGGGGTCGCAGATGTTACATCCGGAGAATTGGGTATCTCCATTCAGGATGCGCGAGCAGGAGGGTTGTTTGTTAGGGTTTAAGGCTAATAAGTCCTCACGGGTGTAGGTCCGGTCGTTACGGGCTGAAAAGGGCAGAGTGGCTGGGCCTAGGGCCGGCTGGGCCCGGACGGGCCCAGACGGGCTTGCTTTCGGCGCGCTGACGGCGCGCCCGCTGCGCCCGTCCGCTGCGCTCCCTGTGCTGACACATGTTTTTATGGGGAGGTTATGGGCGTTGGAGGGGTGGGCGTGGCCAACAGGAGTGGGCGTGTCCCGTGGCTCCTCGAGGTGAGTGATGGCGGCGAGCAAGCGTTTCCTGCCCCTGACAGCGCTTAGATCGGCTGATTAGGGTTACCAGGTGAGCGCTAAGGAGTGGTGCCAAGTGGTTTAAAAACACAGAATACAATTTTTAAAAAAGTGAATTTTCGAAGTTTTTAAGCAAACAAGACTCCCGGCTTCCGCCTCAGGAGGATCAGGTACAATGCGGCACTAGGAATCAGGGCGCGCTTTTGTACTGGCGAGGGGTGGGCGTGGCCAACAGGAGTGGGCGTGTCCCGTGGCTCCTCGAGGTGAGTGATGGCGGCGAGCAAGCGTTTCCTGCCCCTGACAGCGCTTAGATCGGCTGATTAGGGTTACCAGGTGAGCGCTAAGGAGTGGTGCCAAGTGGTTTAAAAACACAGAATACAATTTTAAAAGCAGTGAATTTTCGAAGTTTTTAAGCAAACAAGACTCCCGGCTTCCGCCTCAGGAGGATCAGGTACAATGCGGCACTAGGAATCAGGGCGCGCTTTTGTACTGGCGAGGGGTGGGTGTGGCCAACAGGAATGGGCGTGTCCCGTGGCTCCTCGAGGTGAGTGATGGCGGCGAGCAAGCGTTTCCTGCCCCTGACAGCGCTTAGATCGGCTGATTAGGGTTACCAGGTGAGCGCTAATACCAGCAGATACCAGCCACAACAACAATAAAAAGTGTTTGCCAAGGCACCATGAACTCTCACTGGACACAGCAGTAACATTCCAGTTAAGCTATGAAAGCAACATGGTTGCTATCCAAATGCAACAAGAATACAGTCAGGTCATATAAAGTTAACAGGTAATGGTAGGGTGCTCAACCCTGGTGGTGATCACCCATGAGACACGTCGGAGTAACCGGGTGATCCAAAGGAGTTTGGTGTGAAAAGCAAGCACAAGAAAGAGCCTATAAGGGCTTTATGCAATAACCCAGGGGTTTTAATGGACGTACCTCCGGATGAAAGCGACGGTACCACATTATTCACAAGAACAGTTGTAAACCTGAGTAACGGGAAAGCTTGTCTGGTAAGACTACACCTCTGCGTGTGAGTTCTTTTCCTGGACTATAGGGTCCATATGTGGGTTGAGCCCCCAAAAGTTCATCACCAGATGTGTATTCCTGGCCATCGCTGGCAAATCTGGCGGGCACCCAGCTTAGGTCATATCATCGCTGGCTGCAATTGGATTGCCTGTAAATTAACCCATTACCATATGGTAATGGGTTAATTAAATCTACAACATAACTTTCTCTAAAGAAAATAGTGTGGTCTCGGTCATTCACTTGTGTACTTTTGCTGTGCTTGAACTTGTTTGGTGCAATTAAGTGTGTGTGCCTGGCTATAGAATATCTGCGCTAAACTGCTGGACTGGGAACAAGGCAACCGAATGCCTCTGCTTTCAAGCTGTTTTGCTTGAGGCAATTTGTAATGTGTTGGTTAAAAAGGCTTCCTTTTCCCTCATCAATGCAGAGGGCACAAAATACAGATTTCAAATTGCATTGGGCCGAAGCTGGCGCGCAATCGGAAACACATACTGCTGTGCGAGGCCTGTATGTTTAAGGGAGCAAGCACTGTGCTCGTTTATCAAAGCTCAGCCAGTTAACTATGCTAAGAACTTGTGTCAACAGCGTCTCCGAAATTGTTGTAAATTATTAGTCAACTAAGCAGTTGTGTGGAGTTTTTAAAGTGTTGTTGTCTGCTTACAGAGGGTTTGTTGGTGAAAGGTTTGGCGATTTTACTTTATTCAAAGGAAATGTAAAGTTCAACAAGCTCTTGGCATTGCTGGGGCGGGGGGCGTGGGAGCAGGGGAGCGGCGTTCCTTTGAAGTCGGAAGGGTGGGAGGGAACGAGCATATGGGGTGTGAGCGATAACGAAATTAAGAGGGGGAGCAGGAAGTGAGGCCATGCACGTGCTGGCGAAGCTTCGAGCTTGAATGCCTCACATGCACTGGGCGTAATCCGCACTCCAAAATACTTTTGGTAGATTTGCTGGTGGCCCTCTATATGTCTCGCCAGCAATGCGCAAGCGCATTGGCAGGCCGAGACCTAAAAAAGCAAAAACTACGGCTTTGTTGTACAGCATATTGAATGCTTTCGTTCTGAAATGAGGAGTCAGAAAGACCTACAAAGAGTATCCCTGAAGTTACATCAAAGGCAGTGAAGTGGTACTGCTGCAGATTTAAGATTTATTTTTTGCACCGAGGGTGAGGGCAAAAATGAAGAACCTGATAGGGACCCGTCTCAGCATCTGCTTTTTAGAACTGCTGTTGCTCCGCACCGGCAGGACCCGGCCCACTTAAAGCTATGGATGTGGGTGAATTAAGGTACGCAGGGCCAGCTTTTGTAATGGGTGAGCTGGGCCCAGGCCAATCTTAACAAGGGCTCACTGAGCTCTCTGCATTAAAGTCCTGCAGGCAGCAGTCCTTCTACCTTGGCTCCAGTTATTTCCTTTAAAGCACTTCTATCATTTTTAATGCACCATAGTCGCTGTTTTTAACACACTATCAGCCTCTTTACTTTCCCCCATCGACCTCGGACCTCATCAGTGACATAACCAGCCAGGAACTAACCTGTGAAGAGGACCTCCTCCTGTATCATTTTATACACCAGCAGCAACGAGGGCAGCACATTTCTTTCCGTCCAAGGCGCCATCCACGCTAGGGCCTGCTTTGCAGGTGTGCTCTCTTTCTTGTGTGGCACTAGGGCCACTTATGGCTTCATAGACCAGGGCCCAGCTTCCTTGCAGGTCTTCGCAAACAAATGATGGACGGAATGTTGAATAAATCATACATTCACCCCCAGTCAAGAGATCTGGGTTAAATCCATCGTTCTCTTGCTCACCAGCCACCCCAGTTTAGACCCGGCCATATGCAAATCAGTCTTGACCCTGTGCCTCATGGGAACAGTCCAGACCTAACTGCCAAGCCAGGTCCTCCCTGGACAGGAATCAAGCATCATGGGACCGGTTTCTGGGTATTACCCTTCATCAGCCAGGCCAGCTTGAATCCAGTGGCATAGTGAGCAAGGGACCAACGTCTGGGGCATGCCCATCCCACTTAGGTTGAAAAGTATAACGCAAACAAACGATGGACAGAATGCTGAATAAATCATACTTTCACCCCCAGTCAAGACATCTGGGTTAAATCCATTGTTCTTTTGCTCACCTGAGCTTGCAGGTCTTCTGCTGCTTTCTCTGGACTGTTTTCCCAGCGATCAGTGTATGTTCAAAAGTGTAAGTGACTAACCATTGTGTATTGTCTCTTCTGTCTGGGTACCTTGCTGAAAATCACGAGACTGAAGCCTTCATTATGAACTGTTTTACTCTAGCACGCATTGACAGATCTGTGATTTTGCCTAACCATGTCAGTTGATGTTGTTCTGGGGGTAAGGTTGGTTGTCTGACCTTTGCTGCTGTGCGTGGGTTGGGCCAAAGCTGGTGGTGGCCACCACTGGTCAGACATGTCTGCTCCCCTTGCGTTATGTACACGTTGTTGTTATCGATTTCGCCTTTTCTGTCTGGCAGTGCACTACATCATGAAATGATCTATTCTACAATATGGATTATCATTTAGTGCATGTCACCAATTTTCAACATGCATCATTATCTGTTCATGAATAAATATGGCAGCGGCCTTTAAGCCTACTTCTCGTGTCTTCATTTAAGGCCTTCTGGGCCTGGTACCCACGCTAAGCCGTGAAAAATAAAACACGTGTCATATTTCTTGACGAATAACAGACACGTGATGCAGTCACTACGAATTCTATCACGTGTGTCTTTCTGCTCGTTTCGGGACCGCGCAGACAGTCCTCTTAAGGCTTCTGAGAAGGCTTCGTGCTAGGACTAAATTTAAGACAATTTCCCTTTATATTATGAGAATACAAACAGATGCACACCCCACGACGGCAGCAATAGAGCCACGACAAGCGCGCTGCGTGCTCAGACAGGAAGCACCCCACCCAGCCAGTCAGTCCTGAGCTCCCAAACAAGCACACAGGTTGGTCGGCTCTGCCACAAGTGGGTGAGAACGAAGATAGCGCAAGTTCTCACCAGTCCCCCAAGCCACATGAAAGGGACGCGAGTAGAGCGCAGACCCGCAGCTCCCACTGCCGCCGTCACGGGCCCGCGTGAGCCCCAGCCGAGAAACGCGTCGCATTTGAAAAGAAGCCTCAGCTTTGAGGTATTTCCACTGCATATTACCCACTCTCTACGCTCACGTTCCCAGGCTGGCTTCAAAGGGAAGCTGCCCGCAGAGGTTACCACCGCAGGCCTTTATCTAACTCCGGCTTGACAAGTGAGCCAACCTCAAGCCTCCTCCGTACGACAGAGGAGAGCAAGGCCCTGTGTGGGAATGCAGACTGCAAAGAGGAGCAAGACCGCGAAGAAGCACTGAGGGGTGCAATACAGACACCCTGGAGGCTGGAGCAGCTCAGCGCCGTTTAGGGCAGACTGAGACAATGCAGTGTCAGGGCTCAGTCTGAGGCGATGCAGTTTCAGGGGAAATCTGAGGCCATGCAGCGCCAGGGTCAGTCTGAGGCGACGCAACACCAGGGTCAGTCTGAGGCCATGCAGCGCCAGGGGAAAACTGAGGCGATGCAGCGGCAGGGGCAGTCTGAGGCGATGCAGTGTCAGGGGCAGTCTGAGGCGATGCAGCGTCAGGGGCAGTCTAGAGCGATGCCGCTCTGGGACAGTCTAGAGCGATGCAGCTCCGGGGCAGTCTAGAGCGATGCAGCTCCGGGGCAGTCTAGAGCGATGCAGCTCCGGGGCAGTCTAGAGCGATGCAGCCTCCGGGGCAGTCTAGAGCGATGCAGCCTCCGGGGCAGTCTAGAGCGATGCAGCCTCCGGGGCAGTCTAGAGCGAGGCGGCTCCGGGGCAGTCTAGAGTGAGGCGGCTCCGGGGCAGTCTAGCGCGATGCAGCGTCAGAGGCAGTCTAGAGTGATGCAGCCTTCGGGGCGTCAGGGGCAGTCTAGAACGGTGCAGCGTCAGGGGCAGTCTAGAATGATGCCGCGTCAGGGGCAGTCTAGAGCGATGCAGCGTCAGGGGCAGTCTAGAGCGATGCAGCGTCAGGGGCAGTCTAGAGCGATGCAGCGTCAGGGGCAGTCTAGAGCGATGCAGCGTCAGGGGCAGTCTAGAGCAATGCAGCGTCAGGGGCAGTCTAGAGCGATGCAGATTCAGGGGCAGTCTAGAGCGATGCAGCGTCAGGGGCAGTCTAGAGCGATGCAGCGTCAGGGGCAGTCTAGAGCGATGCAGCGTCAGGTGAAGTCTAGAGCGATGCAGTGTCAGGGGCAGTCTAGAGCGATGCAGCGTCAGGGGCAGTCTAGAGCGATGCAACGCCAGGGTCAGTCTGAGGCGACGCAACACCAGGGTCAGTCTGAGGCGACGTAACGCCAGGGTCAGTCTAGAGCGATGCAGCTCCGGGGCAGTCTAGAGCGATGCAGCGTCAGGGGCAGTATGAAGCGATGTAGCTCTGGGACAGTTTCTAATGATATAGTTCATAGGCAGCCTGAAGCAATGCAGCTCAGGGGCAGTCTGAAACAGCACTGCTCTGGGATAGTCTGAAGCGGTGCAACTCAAAGGCAGTCTAGAGTGATGCAGCTCAGGGCCAGTCTGAAGTGACATAGCTATGGGCGACACAACTCAGAGAAAGTCTGAAGCGTTGGAGCTCAGAAAGACTGAAGAGGTGCATCTCTTACATTCCATAGTTGTTCAGCAATGACAGTTTAAATCAAGCGGCCCAGGCCAGACACTTTGAAGCAGTGCACTACAAATAAACAAACTCTTATATTCCAAGCAGTGACAGTCTAAAGTGCAGTAGTAAAGATAATCTGAAACAGTGCAGCTCAGACACTCTGAAGCTACGCTACATTGACTGACTAGAACCATCCAGGGGGACTGGACTCTTGGGTGATTTGGTCTCGGGGCCTGGCATCGCCCGAAACAAACTACTAATGTTCCTTATAAAAAATCAAGTGACAATATAGTTCCACAAGGGAACCCAGAAGCACCTGAAATTTGCCATTTATGGTCTACTACAAATACAAAAAACACGAGCCCCTGGCATAAAAACCATAACTCAAACCAAAGTTTGAATGCTCATAGGTTCACAAATGACATGACAGAAGACAAATTGCATTGATGGTATGACTGCTCACATCACCCTATCATTGACGTTATTGCTGGCATCCCTCTGGGCACAGTATCATTTCTTTGGATAGGAAGTCCACTGCTTTATTGGTATAAATATGGCGTGTTCATGAACAGCAGATTTGAGTTCGAGTAACCATTTTCATGACAGGGCACAAGCCATGGTATGTACAGCAGACCATAACTGCAAGTATCAAGGGGTTTTAGGTTTTGGTTAGTAGCATTTTCACTGTAGTTTTGTCACTGAATTGCTTAGGTTTTTCACATGTGAATGTCACAGTGTTTGCAGCCACTTAACCATAACGTTTTCAGCCAGAAACTTCTTTTAATATATGCAGTTATGTTCAACTGCACTTTGTTTGCAAACCCTCGCCTTCAATGCCATGCCTAGACCAAGGCAAGAGCCCATAAAATCCTCTTATTGAAACGGTTGTCAGACCTACATCCTTTTACTAGTGTCCCTATATTTTGGGATGCTCCCACTACGTCCCCTCAAACTAGGAAAATCCAGGTCACTGATAGACGGTGGCACAAACTTGTTCCTACGGAATGGGCCACCACCCTCTCAAACTCCATCCCTGAGCTTTCCACCGAGCCTTGCACGGCCGACAAACAGTTCAATTCCTGGATTACTTCCTCGCTAGATAAACTAATCCCCAAAACGGCCACTCTTAAACACACTAAAAGAGTGTCCTCTGCTCTCTGGTATACCCCAGAACTCAAAGTCCTGCGCCAGGAATGCAAGAAAACGGAACGCTCCTGGAGGAAAGATAAATCTAAAGCTAACAAAGACGCTTATTCTAGCTCCCTTCTAACTTACAAAACATCCATTCGTAAGACTAAACGTGCATTTTTCCAGGAAAGAATAGAAAAAGCAGTTTGCTCGAGTAAAGAATCCTTCGTCATTTTAAAAGAACTTCTGAAGACCCCAGATCCTGGACCGAAAACCCCCCCAGACCCCAGGGCTGATCAGGAAAAATGCCATCAGTTGGCTAACTTCTTTCAAGAAAAGATATCAAAAATCCTTGATTCTATCCCCCCTGCTAGTCCTGGCGAGGAAAACGACCCCCCGAACACTCGGGCATCCATTTGCCTCCCCTCTCGGGGTCAAGTAACTATCAAAGAAGTGGGTAATACTCTAAACTCCATTAAAAGCGGATCTCCCAGTGACCCCGCTCCGGACCCTTAAGGAAGTAGCCTCCATTATTGTTCCCCCCCTTACCCGCCTGATCAACGCCTCATTCCAACAGGGAGTCGTGCCCCCGAGCTGGAAGGCGGCAGTTGTTAAAGCACTACTGAAGAAACCTTCCCTTGATCCCGAAAACCTGGCCAATTTTAGGCCAATTTCTCTTCTCCCAGGGATCAGCAAGATTGCTGAAAAACTGGCTAACAAGAAACTTTCGCAGTTCCTGGAGGACAACAACAGACTAAAAAGCTCACAAACAGGTTTTCGTCCAGGGCAGGGCACGGACATCGCCCTCCTGGCAGCGGTAGAGGAGGCCAGAGCACTCTTAGACGAAGGAGGATCAGTGGCAGTGATCCTCCTCGACCTGAGTGCGGCCTTCGATACCGTCAACCACCAACTTCTCATTAAACGGCTCAAGAGAGTCGGTGTGGAAGGCTCCGCCCTATCCTGGCTCTCATCCTTTATGGCCCAGCGTACCTTTCAGATCTGGGCAAACAACACCTGCTCCTCCGAAACTCCCCTCCAATGTGGCATGCCTCAGGGCTCCTCCCTGAGCCCCACATTATTTAATATCTACATGTCCCCATTGGAGGAGGTTATCACCCCATTCGGAGTGAGCGTCATCAGCTACGCTGACGACACACAATTAGTTGTGTCATTATCCCATCCCAGCCAACAACCAGCAGATCTATTTAACTGCCTCACGCAGGTCCAAAACTGGATGAACAGTTCAGCCTTAAAACTGAACGGAGCAAAGATTGACGTTCTCCTCCTTGGCCAGAAAGGACTCGCTCTCTCCCCGAACATCTGGCCTGGATGTCTGGGTCCCCCCCCTGACCCAAAACAAGAAGTAAAGAGCTTGGGCGTGTGGCTCGACAAAGACCTCTCGTTCACCACGCAAGCTAAAAAAGTAGCCGGGACGTGCTTCGGGCTCTTGAAATCATTGAGGAAGATCCTGCCCCTCTTGCCCCCCAACTCGCGAAAACTGCTTATTCAAGGCCTGATACTCTCTAGGCTTGATTATAGCAATGTGATCTACCTGGGCGCCCCCGAAGCAACGATGAACAAGCTCCAGAGAATTCAGAACGTCGCCGCCCGGATTCTCACTAATACTCCCGCCAAAGCCTCGGCCAAACCAGCACTAAAACTCCTTCACTGGCTCCCAATAAGGGAACGGGTCAAATTTAAGGCCCTGTGCCTAGCACACAAAGTGCTACAAAATCAAGGCCCCCCCATTCTCAGAAAATTTATCAAGCCCTATAAATCCTCCAGATCCCTCCGCTCGGACAAGGAGAATCTCATCATCTCTCCCAGATTTCAGAAGGCACGCTCAGGCGGAAGACGTTTCTCAATTCACGCCGCACGCCTCTGGAATGCACTCCCCCGCGACCTGAGAATCGAACCACATTACCTACGCTTCAGGAAGCGGCTGAAAACTCACCTTTTTCCCTAAAAGAACCTTGCTCGTCCGGAATCCCCGATCTCCAGACCCCCCCCCCCCCTCCCTCCCCCCCCCCTCTCCTGGCCCACTGACCTGTAGAGTTAGGGTTCTTAGCGCTGGGATACCTCCGGGTGACTACGCGCTCTATAAATTTTTTTAATAATAATAATAATAATTTAATAATAATAATCTTGCTATAAGCTCAATAAGTCTTTCCTTTCCAAGTTATCCAAAAAACATTGATTTTTATTAAAAGATTTTTTTTATTTTTTGTATATTCAACATTTTCTCACATTTTTATACAATTATGTGATTTTTTGTTCGAGACCTCAGTCAGTACATACATGTACAATCACTTACATGTGTCAATATGTGGAAATACATTCAAGTTGATAGAAAACATTTCGTGATTCACATAAACAAAATCATATTATTTACTGGTAAAATACAAGGAAAGACATAGAAAATCATTCTGTAAGTTCATACATATGACCACAATAAACAAACCATCAAACAATCAACCTCACCAATCAAAACTCTCTCTCCCATGCAACACATTCACACACAGACAACAATCCCGGGGAAACGTCAGTTCAATTATGTGACATACACTGATGGTAATCCAGTGGGCTGGACTCAATCTCAAAATTTCTCACTATTGTGTTGTCTTTACAAGGTTTCCCAAAGACCAGTTTTTTCAGTGTATTTTACCTATAAATAATAGGATTTCGTTTTATACTTCCAGATATTCACAGTCTTATTCAAATTCTGTGATCATTAATTCTGCAACATTTAGAGCATGCCATCCTTAATGCCCCTCATAAGGCCAACGTTCGTTCAGAGAATGGTCGTGGTAGTTCATTTAAGTTACAGATATGCAGACAAACAATTCACCACATATGATTCTGAGTCAATTGAACAGGAAAAACTAGAAAAAAGAGAATATTTAATTTCCATGAATGATACATTCATCCGATGCACATATGAATCAAAAACAATAATATTACTTCATATATCAGATTCAATATGTTCCTAGTGCATTAAATATTTACAGTGCTCACAATGTGAAGAGAAAAGGGTATTTGGGTAATGGGAGTGAATTGGTGAGTGAGGGACAGGGTAAAGGTATAGTGACATAGACACAATCACTGTTATATTACAATAAGACCTTTCTAGCCTGATATAGGTCTAGAGTTTCCATATATCCATAACACATAGGCACATATTGTTTGAATATCTTATTCCTATGGGTTCGGAGGTAAATGATAGATGGTCTACGTTTCGACCCCTGTAGGAAGAGGGTGACTTGTTCCTCAGTGTGGGGTCTTCATCAGGACAAGGTAAAGAGCACTTGGGGTAGGAGATTCAAAAAATTAATAATCTCCCCTGACTGAACCACCGGAGAGACCCCATCTGTTGACGCTTGGCAACCCATATCGGGAGATTGACTACCCCGGATGACAGTTTCACGGATGAGTGAGTCACTGTACCACTCACATGGTGCATGGGGTTTCTGGACATTCTCTACCTCCTTGTAACACTGAGTTTCTTTATCTCACAGCAGATGCGAAGGAACCATTGAATGGCCCCATAGGATTATTCATTTTTTGAATCTCCTACCCCAAGTGCTCTTTACCTTGTCCTGATGAAGACCCCACACTGAGGAACAGAAAATAGGGCCAGGCACAATAATAAAAGTGGCCCCCATTAGCGAATCAGAGGCTGTATTATATATGTGACGCACTTTCCTTGTTTGCAATACGCCGCATATTTCATAAGGTGCGCCGGGTGCAAACAGGGACAGAGCAGCTATTTAAAAGCTGCTCCATGTTTCACTATGCCAGTGGAAACCCACCTGCACTTTCAAGGGAAATTATAGATTCCCTTGCAGGTGGATGCAACGAATGACTGCACCCACCTGCAAGGAGATGTCCATGGGATCCCCTTTCTCACCTCTGAGCCCTACCTTTAGGCCTACCTTTAGGAGGAGTACCTTTTTGTGGTGCATTTTCTGAACACTTTCTAAAGGCATATTTGCCTCTGTGCCCGTGGCATGGGCGCAGAGGCAAACTGATTCCCTCATTTGCATGGGGCCACGCCCCATGAAAATGAGAGAACGCCCTCTTATCATAGTGCTGGCGCATATTTTGCTGCAATTCCAAAGTGACTCAAGAGTGCACAAAGTGGGGGCACATGCCCGTTGCACCCCTGGGACACTCTCCATAATACGTCCCTAGGTAGGTAAAAAAAAAGGTTCGCATTTGCAAATCGCAGCACTTTTTTAAGGATACGCTGTATAGGTGTAGTAATAATCATGGAACCCAACAGAAAAAACGACCCAACAGACCATAAAATAGGCCCACAAGCAGCCAAAGAACGGTATCACGCACTGACTTGTAAGATCAACCCTTCGGGCACTGCCAGATTACCTTATATGCCAGTCCGACCCTGCATGTTAGCAATGGTATAACGGAGTAGAACCCCTTAACATAAATGAGCAGAGCCACCTTCATGAAGTAGCGAACCAGAGAAGGCCCTGTGGCATAGCTGCACAGTTCCACTGGAGTACTTCAGCCAAGTCAAGTACAAGAGATTTTGACCCCCCTTAGCAGAGGTCCGTTTTGCTGCCCCCGACCGCAGCAGAGCATACCTATGACATAACTGATATGCCACCATGGCTAACCAATTGAGCCTTAAAGACAGTGGCCACATTTTAACGCTCAATTCTCTTCAAACAAGTCTACCTCTCTTCTTAAGCACGTCACTGTTTTGGTTGTGCCATTTTCCTTCCTTGAGCCAAGCAGGATCTCCAGGAAGGGCTTCACTTGCCAGATGGAACGCAGAAATAATTGGCAGCTAAGTATTAAGTGCCAGGCAGGGTCACAGGGGTTAAAGGGGCCGTGCTAGGCTAGATGAGTGATTTGCTGGCAAAGACTCAATGCTTTAAAGTAAGTGAAGGAAAAGAATGCTGGAATTTAGAACTAATGCAAGAACAATGCGCACAAATAAACAAGCAAAATATTGTGAAAACGTCACTGAAATGGACACAGTGCGCAGAAAGGTATCATGCGCATTGAAAAAAACACTTAGTTTATTCTAAAGCAAGAATTGCAGCATAAAGCAGTTGTAATAGATACATGTAATAAAAGAGTAGCAAATTACAAAACCGCAAAAAATGTATGTTAAGACTTTCATCATAAGACACCAAAAATAATGTTGACAAGCACGCATCCTTAACTCCCTCATTGTTTTGCTGAAATCGTCACACATGGTATCATAGCCATGATGTAAAAGAAAATGAGTTACTCACCTGTAACTGCAGTTCTCCAGTATTGGTATCTTTCATAGATTCACGTGCTTGAATCATTCCCGTCAAAGTAATAAAGCAGTTTGTATCATTTTAATAGGGTATAATGGTAATGAACAATCACTTAGATAGCCTATCTATGTCCTTTTTTTTTTTAAAAAAAAAGGACCACACTTCAAACCATAACAAATTTACAGTCTTCAGATTTTCAAGCACAAGTGGGAATAAATAATCCCAAACTATAAGGGGAGCCTATTGGGATGAGGGTTGGTCCCATTTACATCTATGAACGGTAGTAATACTGGAGAACTGCAGTTACAAGTAAGTAACTCATTTTCTTTTCCAGTATTGGATCTTTCAGTGATTCACATACTTGAATCAGAATAGCAAGCAGTTTTATAATTAAACCTTTGTAAGATAAATAACCATTGAGGATGGTGGGTAAACATTTTACATATATATATATATATAAACACTATGTATGACTAAATAAACATGTTATATACCAATACATAGAAAAAAGATTTACCCGTAAAGAATCACAAATAAGTACAAAATAGAACCGATTCTCACCTTATTGGAACAGATGTCTCAACACTGTTTGTCCCTCTGCTGGATCACTGCACTGGGCCAATTCTAGGCAGTAGAGCTGCGTGAAAGTATGGGCACTCGTCTACATCACATCACGCCATATTTTCTACAGTGGAACACCTGCAAATAGGGCAGCCGAAGTGGGCACTGCCCTCGTTGAGTGCGCCTTTGCTGCGAGTGGTTTGCCAGCCTTGGAGTGGCAAAGTTGGATGGTGGCAGAGATCCACCTTATTTATTTATTTTATTTTATTTTGAAAGTTTTATATAGCGCGAACAAGATCTTTGCAGATATCAGAGCGCTTTACATAGAGTGGGTACATGAGGGAGCATGAGGAAGCATAGTCAAACAGATAAATCAATAGATCGAACAGTACAAATAAGTGGCTGCAGAGCCAGTCATGTGAGTAATAAAAACAATAATACAGATAATCAGAGGGGTCAAACAAGTAGTATAGATCGGTGCAGAGTATTAACAGAGTTCGAGATAATAGTTCAAGTGTATTTAGCCATGAGGATAGCTTTTACTTCATTTTTAAAGAGAGTAGTGGAAGAGATAAGCCTGGTTTCGGGAGGGAGTGAAGTCCAGATCCTAGGCGCCATTCCTGAGAAGGAGCGCTTATATGTTTTTTCCTTCCGGAATCTTCGAGGTTTCAGCAGGAGATTGCTTGTGCCTCTGGTGTTTCTAGCTCCGCCAGAGATTGTCAGCTTCTGAGCGAGGTAGCCGGGTGAGTTTAGGTGAACCGCCTTGTGTGTCATGCAGGCAATTTTCAGATGTATCGCCTGCATGACACACAAGGCGGTTCACCTAAACTCACCCGTTGCGATGGTTGCCTTTGTGACCGAAGTACCCTGTCAAGTTTGCCCATAAGAAACTAACAGTTGGTTAATTTTCCGAAGGTGCTTAGTACAAAGTAAAATTTTAGGCATCTTTTAATTTCAAGCGTATGGAGAGATCTTTCTGCTGGTGATGTCGGATTTGGGAAAAAATTATTAATATAATATGTTTGTTGAGATGGATTTGAGATGGAACTTTGGGAATGAACTTTGGATTTGTTCTGCGGAGAGCATGGTCATCAGTGCAACGTAAGAAGGGATCTTGTGTTGAAAAGCCTGCATCAGGATGAAGCGATAGCCAACCACTTCCCTTGGATCTGTAGGTCTTGGAGATGATCATCCCAGCTGTCCATGGAGGCATCTGTAGTTATGACAAACTCTAGTATTTGTGGCAAAAATGTCAGGCCCTTGGAGAGATTGGAGATCTGGTACTTCCACCACGCTAGTGTCTCCACCATCGGTGGGGTGATGTTGATGAGGCCGTTCTCTGGATCCACTGTTTCTGAAGTTCCTCATGTAATGGGCTAATTTTCAGGTGTGCAAGAGGGACCAGATTTATTGCAGAGGACATCATTCCCATCAGCGACTTGTACAAGCGTACTGAAATGGACTTTCTTCTAGAAAGTTTGACTGCCAGATGTGCTAGCCTTGACCGACTCAAACAGATAGGCATTGGCGGCACTGCCATCAGCTGGATCGAGTCCTTCCTTACAGGAAGAAGTCAGAGGGTCTTGTTGAGGCCGTTCAAATCTGAGGATAAACCCTTGTCATGTGGTGTGCCACAGGGCTCTGCCCTCAGCCCTCTATTTTTCAACGTCTATCTCGCCCCTCTGGCCGACGTTGTGGAGTCCTGCAGAGTCAGGGTGGTCTCTTATGCTGATGATACTCAGCTGATGTTTTCCTTTAGAGACCACTCGGACTCCACGTTCACCAACTTCCGCCAGTGTCTTGACAGCATCAGTGTCTGGATGACTAACAACCACCTAAGACTAAATGCAGATAAGACGGAGGTGCTGTTTTTTAACCAGAAAAATCCCATCCCTTCCTCACGGTGGTGGCCCACGGCACTTGATCCCGCTCCCTCTCCCGTTCACTCTGCTCGCAACCTGGGATTTCAGTTCGACGACTCTCTCTCATGCAAAACTCAGGTTAATAAAGTTACATCTGCCTGCTTCCTGAAGCTGCGCATGATCAAAAAGATACTTCCCTATCTCCCCCTGGACTCCCGCCGAACAGTAACCCATGCCCTCATTACGTCTCACCTGGACTATGCCAACAGCCTTTATGCTGGTGCTCCTCAATATCTGATCGACCGGCTTCAGATTGTCCAGAACGCGGCTGCCAGACTGATTGGAAACATCCCCTACCGTCAGTCAGTCACCGCCTATCGCAAAGAGCTTCACTGGCTTCCCGTTGCCAGCCGCATCCAGTTCAAGATCCTTACCCTTGCTTACCGAGCTGTCAATGACCTCGGACCCAATTACCTGAAAAAACGAGTATCAATATCTCACTCCATCAGATCCCTGAGATCCAACGACCTCCGCCTTCTGATCTCTCCCCGTTTTAGACTCACCAGAATGGGCGGCAGAGGGTTCAGTGTTATCTCTGCCAAACTGTGGAACGCTCTACCAATCGATCTCAGATTCTGCCCTTCGGAATCCATCTTTCGGGCTAGACTCAAAACTTGGCTATTCTCTGGACTTTGATACTCACATTGCTGACTTCCTCCCTTCTTTTTTCCCCTGAGGCTCAGGTTCTAGAGCCGGGACACCCCCTTGGGGGTAGCTGCGCGCTCTACAAACTACATAAATAAATAAATAAATAAATAGCCTTTGTTGTCTGTCCTGTGAGATAAAAGCTTTGTTTTGGATTATATTGTTTTGAGCCTAGAAACACTATCCTCTGTTTCGGAGTAGTTGTTGACTTTTGATGGTTGACAGAGAGACGCAGCTTGTGAAAGAGTGTGAAGCAAGCTTTTGAGGCTTTGCTTGCAATGGTGTTGGAGCTTTGAGCAGCCAGTCGTCCAGGTAGGGAAATACCGGATGACCTTGCTTTCTGAGTGTGGCTGCTACCAGAGCAAGGCGTTTGGTAAAAATGCTGGGAGTAAAATGAAGTTATTTGCGGTGTTTGAGATTTATGGGAATATGGAAGTATGCATCCTGTAAGTCTAGAGCTGTCATATAATCTCCTTGGTTTAGGACTTACAGGATGTCAGAGAAAGAGACCAAACAGAAAGACTTTTTCCGCAAGAACTTGTTCAAGTTCCTGAGGTCTAGAATGTATCTTCACTCCCTTGATTTCTTTTTGATTAATTAAAAACAAGAGTAAAAGCGAATACCCTTCCGGGGCGAAAGAAACCTTTTTGATTGCTCCCTTGGCGAGCATGATGAGGGCTTTTTTCTTGAGTAAGTGAAGACAAGAGGGGTGCGTTTCCCTTGGTGGATTGTTGGGTGGGTATGGCCATAGGTGACTAGGTCCAATACCCATCAGTCTGAGGTGATCTGACGCCAATGGTGGAGGTAATTGGCAATGTTCACACCCATGGGATGGGAGGACATGGAAGTAGTCTTCCCTGATTTAGGTCAATGTATACGGCCTGTCGACTCGCCTTGTCGACTCTGAGGGATGTTCTTCCGTCTTGGTCCTTATTTTGTATGTGCGCCCAAGGGTGGCGGGCAGGATGACTGTTGTTGATTAGGGGCTCTGTATTGAGATAGAAAGGGCTGTTACTGTTGGGAGTGTTGGTATCCTCCACGGTAAGTTGAAAAACCTCTGACCAGGCTGTGTGTTTGTCCGTTTTGATGGCAAATATAGCATCATCTATGTGTTTCCCAAATAGTGACTATCTATCATAGGCCATATCAAGAATTTTTGACTGAACTTCTGGTCTGAATGTGATCGCTTTTAGCCAGACTTGTTGCCTTTAGACTGCTGCACCAGCGGGTTGGCGAAAATCAGTGGATGCTATTTCCACTGCGCAGTCTAGGATCTCTGCTCACGTGCACTCACCCTCTTGTAGTATTTTATTAGCCTCTGATTTTCTATTTTCAGACACTAGGTCAATGAGGTTCCCAATGTCCGGCCACATCTGCCTAAGATAGCAGTCGAGGATTGCTAGTCAATTGGCTGCACAAATTGTGATTGCAGACATGGCAGAGAACCTCTTTCCTGCGATGTCTAAACACCTGCCCTTTTTATCTGGTGGCATAGATATCAGAGTTGAGGGGTTCTTAGAGTGGTTTGCGCCGCCTGTGATATGACTGATTCCGGTTTGGGATGTACTGTGAGGCAGAAGGGAGAATCTTCTGGATCCATGTATTCTTTATCAATATGAGGAAGTATTGCTGCCACTGTTGCCGGGGTCTTCATTATCTTAATGCCTTTTTCCCATATATAATCTTTGATGCGGATGGTTCAGACTAACTTTTTTGACTGCTCCTTGAAATCATATAGAAAGCAGTCAGACTGTTTAACTGAGAAGGGTAGGTAAGATCTTGTGGCAGCGTGGTCCATTAAGTTGTAACAGCCTCCAATGTCCTCAAGAGGAGAGTCCACTGGATGTGGTATTGGAGATGATGGAGTGGGGGCTAGATAATCATCCAATTTATGACGGGGGCTGAAGGCCTGGAATTTCAACTTCCTCTTGATCGTCATCTGTTGACAATGGGTCGTCCCTTGGCGGTGCCACTATGTTAGAAGCGGTATCATCCTGGGTATGATCAGTGGAGGAAGGAGGCCTTGAGGATGTAGGAGAAGCAGGCTGAGGTGGAATCACTGGTTGTTCCTGTGGAGGTTCCAGAAACCTCTTGCCACAGTCCTGCAACATTGCCTATAAATCTTGAAAAGGTGATATAGGCACTTGAAAGTCCCTCTGTCTTAGCTGTGGTTCAGCATAATACTGATAATGCTGCTCACAATGCCTTTGTTTTGGCTGAGAAGAATAATGATGTTCATAATATTGTTGTTCTTCCATGTCCTCATCATGGTATTTTTACCTAGAGTGCCGATCGGCTGTCAGCTGGGCCAAAAGGACCGTTATCGTCCGAATCCTTCAGTTCCAACAGATGACTTAGGGGGAAGAGGCGAAACCTTGTGGGGGAGGTAACCTCAGGTCGCAAGGAAGTTGTCACCGTTGATGAGGGATTGGTCATTGGCAATGCCATCGATTGACCTGTTAACTTTTGGTGTTGTCAATCTATCTCACGTTGACGTGGTCATCAACGATTTAGTCTATGTTGATGGTATATTCAAATCGCTCTTCAACAGAGTCTTCGTCAACAATGAAGTTCTTGTCGACCAGATCAGGGCCTCAAAGGATGAAATTGTTACCGTTTTCGCCGTCGGCAGACATGTCGATGAGACGGTAGTAACGGTCGTCACTATCATCAATGAAGATATTGCAGTCGCTGGTGACGGTGTTGTCAAAAAGTTTTTGAGGTACGTTTTGTGCCTAGATGTCGATGGTTCAGAAGAGGATTCATGTGGGAGAGCCCCAGCTCGTAAAGATGGAGTACTGGGCTCAGATGATACTGCTTCTGAGGAGTTAAGTTTGCATTTCTTCTTCATCAGAGATTCCCTGTGGTGGGACATCTTAAGGGCCATTCTGCTTTCTTTAGAGGGCTCTTGGTCCTCAGATCTGGATCTTTTATGATACCATCCTGAGGTATCAATGTCCTCCTCAGAAGCTGATCTCTGAGTTTTTAACTCATAAAGCCACAAAAGAAGCCTCCCCTCTGTCCTTCAGGGTTTTGGAGGAAAAAGTGAAACAAATGTACACTCCTTTCTCTTATGCAGGGGTTTAGGCAGTAGAGACAGTCGTTATATGGATCATCAACATGTTCCTTTTTCTTTTTGCACGTCTTACAGGGTTAAAAAGGGGGTTTCTTCTCTGTATCAGACATTGCAGGAGAAGTGGCTTTTCAAGATTTGGAAGTAGAAAACTGAGAAGAGCTCAGGGAGACTCCCTTCACACACGACGTGAAGTGAAAATCTGAGGGAAACAGTCTCTCTTGATTTTTTTAAAAGGACACAGATTGGCTATCTAAGTGATTGTTCATTACCATTGTAGCCTACTATAGTGATAGAAAACTGCTGTATTATGGCACCGTGGGACTCCCACTTCAATGATGGAAAATGATTCAAGCATGTGAATCTATGAAAGATCCAATACTGGAGAAACAACAATGACACTGTTGATGACATCACTGATTGCACATGGTATTTTTAATTAAATATTTGGTGGCATCACTGAGTACCTGGCTGATACGGCAGATTACAAAGAAGTAGAGAAATGTTAACATGATGTCTCTTGGTGACTTCTGGCTTGCCCCTTTGGAGGGTCTTGCCACTTTGTTCATGAAGGTCAACTGATTTCCAGTGAAGTGTCCTTCTAAATCAGAGTAACTATCCCATTTACTGATATTGCAGCCAGGAATAGACCTCTGGCTCTGCCATTGGCTTCGCCCAAGTCCAGAGTGACTTTGTCAGGCATAGCGATGAATGATCCTACAATCTACGAGGACCTGTCCGGCAGCATGCCTGGTGGGGTTAACTCCATAAAAGGTCACCATAGACTCAGTGAGAAAATCATAAAGTTTGTAACATGCTGGAATTTGCCACCCAGAATGCTAGAGAAACTATTTTGGGCACATGACCACATTTTCTGGTACAACGTCCACCTGCACTGACCAACACATGTGTCTGTAGTTTTTGAACACTGCAATAAAATGCCTAAAGACGTTTAAAACAAGCATTTACAATGCAATAGGTCTCGCAATTGCGAGTTTTAGAGCTATTGGTATTGTACATGGCAATGCCTTTTCGAAAAATTAACAGGTATTGTGATTGATAATAGTAATTTTCCACCAGTACCATAACTACCACTATTATTATTACTATCACCACAGAGTAGTAATAGTAATAATTGTAGTGGTGGTTCATGGTACTTGTGGTGGTTGTAGCGGTGATGGTCGTATTGGTGGTGGTGGTGGTGGTGGTGGTGGTACTGGTGGTCTACGTGGACTTATTTAATTACTTATGCTACTGCTGGAATATTTTTTAACAAAAACTAACAAACATGATCACTTGCAACGCCAATAGCTCAAACATTTAGTAATGCCAGCCCTATTGCATTGCAAATGTTTGTTTCATGTTGCAGGCATGAGGCGCATCATCTACTTCCCAAAATACAATCTTAGATTTGTAGATACTCGTAACAGTCCTATGGTAGGAGGCAGTTTTTCAGCCAGTGTAAATAGCTCACACAACTTTGCATTATGATACCTGAAGTTTTAAATTACAATAAATGTAGTAGACCTCAGGCAGGAGACTTGAGTTATCAGTAACTGGGGAAAGAGCAATAACTTTAGAAACTGGTGCTTTATTTCACCTTTTCTGTGGTGTGAAGGTTAAGTAACTGTTTTATTGCGTTCAAATGGGCACGATGGGGCTTATTTACAAGTCCCTTGCACCGCCGGTGATTCACTATTTGTGTGGGAAAAAGTGACGTAGTGGCGGCGCAAGGGGATTGTAAATTAGCCCCAATGTCCTGTTTCTCTGACTGTAAAGCAGCTTTGCTGACCTGGTTCTCTAACTCTACAACAGCTCTGCTGATCTGGTTCTATGGCCCTACAGCAACTCTGCTGACCTGGTTCTATGGCTCTAAAGCAGATCTGCTGACCTGGTTCTCTGGCTCTAGAACCGCTCTGCTGATCTGGTTCTTAGGCTATAGAGCAGCTCTACTGACCTGGTTCTATGGCTCTACATCAGCTCTGCAAACCTGGTTCTCTGGCTCTAGAGTAGCTCTGCTGACCTGGTCATCCATCACCACCCCCTTTTGTACCACTTTGTTCGCCATAAGTTGGCAGGTTATGCTCAGTCGTGAGTCCCTTGCTCACTTTGCCACTGGATTCAAGCAAGCCTGGCTGAAGACGGCTGAATGCCAGAAACCGTCCTAGGAAGCTTGTTTCCGGTCCAGGAAAGGCATGGCTTGGCAGTTCGGGCTGGACTGTTCCCATGAGGCACAGGGTCAGACTGATTTGCATATGGACATGTCTGAACTGGGGTGGCAGAGGGGGCTAAAGAACGGTGATCGATTAAACCCAGATCTGTTGACTGGGTGTGAGTGTTTGATTGGTTCGGATGCTCCATCCATCACCACCCCCTTTTGTACCGACCTGGTTCTTAGGCTCTAGAGCAGCTCTGCTGACCTGGTTCTCTGGCTCTAAAGCAGCTCTGCTGGCCTGGTTCTCTGGTTCTAGAGCAGCTCTGCTGACCTGGTTCTCTGGCTTTAAAGCAGCTTTGCTGAACTGGTCATCTCCCTCTAAAGCAGTTCTGCTGACCTGCTTTCTCTGCCTATATATCAGCTCTGCTGACCTGGTTCTTAGGCTCTAGAGCAGCTCTGCTGACCTGGTTCTCTGGCTCTAAAGCAGATCTGCTGACGTGGTTCTCTCCCTCTAAAGCAGCTATGCTGACCCAGTTCTCTGGCTCTACATCAGCTCTGCTGACCTGCTTCTCTGGCTCTAGAGCAGCTCTGCTGACCTGGTTCTTAGCATCTAGAGCAGCTCTGCTGACCTGCTTCTCTGGCTCTAGAGCAGCTCTGCTGACCTGGTTCTTAGCATCTAGAGCAGCTCTGCTGACCTGGTTCTATAGCAGCTCTGCTGACCTGGTCCTCCCCCTCTAAAGCAGCTCTGCTGACCTGGTTCTCTGGCTCTAGAGCAGCTCTGCTGACCTGGTTCTCTGGCTCCCCAGCAGCTCTGCTGACCTGACTTTCTCTCTCTAAAGCAGCTCTGCTGACCTGGTTCTCTCCCTCTAAAGCAGCTCTGCTGACCTTGTTTCTCTGGCACTACAGCAGCTCTGCTGACCTGGTTCTCTCCCTCTAAAGCAGCTCTGCTGACCTGGTTCCCTGGTTCTCTGGCTCTGGGGGAAACTGCGTTTCTCCGGTACTTCAATATCAATACTGGTAAATTCACTAATGTAATTATCTGTTTATTTAAGAGGGCCTTACATCTGCCAGCTCTTGTTCCGACTCTAGTCATCTTACCCAAAAAGTGCGAGGGCTCTTCTCATGTTTCCAAACCAATGCACACATTTATCGACAAAACACTAACCTTAAAATAAGTAGAGATATTCAACCACAGAGTTCAAAGATGCGAAATGTATTCACAAGTAACGACCTGCACACAGATTTTGCAGTTCATTGATAGTGCCAGTCAAACATGCCTGCTGGCCTCCACTGACCACACGCTTCCGGATTTGGCAAGGAAGGGTGTTGTTATATGGGTGACTGCTGTATTACCTGCAGGATGCGCTACATAAGCACATAGCCTGGGGGAGGACAAATATGTGAAAGCCCTAAACTAGGCAAATGGCCGTACCTCAGGGTAGGTGCCCCGCACCCCGGTGAGCAAACTGTAGCAAGGTCTGTTTGGCGAGACAGGCTGCGGCATAGGGATTTTACCATCGAATGCGTGCCCGTTGCTGCACAGCAGCACACCTTTTCTGTGGGGAAGTCACCCATCTCTAGCTGGAAAACATCTCCACGGGGCAGGGATACACTGCTCCAGGAAGATTATCACAACACACTGAGGCAGCCCTTGTTTTTAAGATGAACACGCATCAAGGGGCTCATTCCAGCTGAACCCACTCTTGCAAGCCGTAGCTGCTTTGCATAACAAGCGCAGTCCCGAAAGTGAAAGAGGACCGCGCTGCAGCTGAACTCTTGTCTTTATGGGGCCATGTGTGAGAAACATGGCCCCATAAAGATAAGAAAGTGCTTTGCGACAGACGCAAAGCAGGTGAGCCAGTCCGAGTGGGTCGGCACAGAAAGCCAAATGGAGGCAACCCAAACACCTAATTTCCAATGGCAGGCCACCGTTTAACATAAACAGCGACGCCGGCCAATGGGAATGAGGGGCACGGCTTAAAGCCCTCTCCTGAAAATCCCCCCCTACAAAATCTCTTGCGGAGGCAGAGCAGGGCCTGCGCTGCAACACACACAAGACCTAAAAAGTAAGCTGGAATACTAAGAGCATAAGGAAGATTTACCACAATACTAAGCGAATTCACAAATCTTACACAAACCAGGCAACACTGTAAAACTGGTACAGGTCTGTACTGCTGGCAGGAGAAAACTCAACCTTCTGGAAGCACATCTAAAGAAGGTCTGTGGTCTGGCTTGCAGTGGGTTCAAAACATTTGAAGTGGGAAGACTTTGCACTCCTGGTAAGCTAATTGTGCCGATTAGAGGTCAGGCAAATAAACAGCCCTACGCTGGCAAGGACATCTGCCCTATTTGTGGAAGCTAGATCTGGAATTCCTATCCAAACATAAGTCAGTGCAGATTACAGGAGGAAGGTGCTACCCTTGAAGCAACTAACACTCCACTAACATCAGGGCGCAGTCACAGAAGCCTTCACCAGGCTAGCTGTGGGAGCATCCTAAAGGTCTTTGTCATAAATTGGAGGTGTCTGTCAGGAACTTGTGGTCTGGGAATTATACCACAGACACAACCAGACGCATTAAAACATTGCTTTTTAAAGTGCTTTTTGGTGAGTATCAAACGTACTTCCTCAATGTTGCATAGAGCCATCATCCACCTAAACACGTCACCAAGTTTCTCTGAAACCAACTATAGATCCACAAGCTACTACCAGCCAACATATCCACAACCTTGATGAAACTTTGTTCAATTGAGTTTTGTCCAAAATGTTGTTCAATTTTATATCAGTCTTACCATAAATTTCTAATACACAAATTGTAAGCTGGAATGGCTAGGGGACCTATTTTCAGCGCTAACAATCACAGATCAAGCAGGTTCAAAAGCTCACAACTTTAAAAGACATTTGATAAAACATCTCAAACAAGAATTGGGACATACATTTCAATGGGGCTACTCAACCTTTTGACTTTTCAAATTGTTTTATATATCTGTTTATTGGTTTCATAACCCCCATGGATATAAAAATAATACAACAAATCAAGGAGATAACTTGTAGGTATAAAAGAAAACTGTATTGGAAAGCACCAAAATGACCCTCCCCAAACCTAATATAGAATGATGGACCATAATTAAGGCAAATCAAGTGCCTTCGTGTGACAAGGCAGTGAGCCACGATTCCCAGATCTTGTGGTGATTGCTCACACATGCCCTCCATTTATTTATTTCCTTTCCAGCTCTCCAGAAGAAGTTCATGCCCCGGGACCAAATAGATTAAGGGGGAGGCTCAGGAGATCTCTAACATCTAACAATGTCTCTTTTGGCTACTAGGTAACAATGCCAGCTAAGAGTCGTGAGTGGCTGGTAGGGGCCCAATCCTCCATGATTCCAAGGAGGGCCACCATGGGATCCAGTGTGATGGGGGTCTGGAGTGTGATAGTGGCATGCATAGAGTTCTAGGTTAAGGCTATAACAGGGTAAGCCCAGATAACGTGGAAGAAAGATCCATCTTTGTCTCTGTAGCACAGGGTGTTCGCAGAAGCAGTTTGTCCCATCCTCCATAGTCTTTCTGGGCTACAGTAGATATGGTGAAAGTAGTTAAATTGTATAATCCGAAGGTTGAATGGGATGGTAAGGAGTCGAACAGCCTTCTTTGCTTCATGCCATTAATTTTTTATGGGCTTCTTGTTAGAATCTTTGCACAGCTGCGAGTTATGACTGCTTACTTTTAAGATTGTTATTCTAGTAGCCATTACATTGGCGAGACCTGTCAGTACGTTTGTAAGCACTGAGCGTCAATCACCCTTTCACTCCCCCTTCCCCGACAAGCTGGTTCTTAGAACCCGGGCTGCTTTACTACCCAGGGTGGTCATCTCTCTTCATATGGAGCAGTACGTCACCATACCTACTTTTTTCCCCTCCACATACCACGAAATTGGAAAAGAGGTTTTCATAGGCTGGATTCCAAGAAAGCAGTCAGTTTTTATATTGACTGTTCCAAGGACTTATGAATTGGCTAGAAGCTTTTCATAGGCTTCACGGGCAAGGTGAAGAGCAAAGCCATCCAGAACAGAAGGCTGTCTGGGTATATCACATTATGCATCAAGGTATGCTTTGCCAAGGCTAACAAGAAACCCTCGGAGGGTAGCTGAGTTCACTCCACCAAAGCAGAATCTTCTACTCCGGGTCTGTCAAAGGGAGTCCACATTGCAGAGATCTGCACAATGGCAACTAGGGCGTTCTTCCACACCTTTGCAAAGCATTATTGTTTAGATTCAGAGGTGCAGAGGGAAGGCCTACTTTGCACGCTCCGTACTTCATGACGTATTAATTTAAACAACCTGCAGAACCCACCACCTAAATGGGTTCTGCTTAGGTAATCTATTCAAAAGAGGAGAAATCTGCAGGTAGAAGTATCCTTTAGAAACAAACTAGATCAGGAACATAGATACTTGAGAAAGCATTCTTGAGAGAAGCAGGTGTTGGATAATACAATATTAAAGAACATTACACAAATGTATACATGCGAGATCTACATCTTTTGTGTTAAAGGAATTTGCCCAGGCACCAAGTTTTGTTAACCAATAAAAACCTAGTAGAATGCAGTAAAAATAGAAGTTATAATGCAGTGCTATAGGAATGTACGGAATAACTCATCAGTCACTAGTAATCTTCCCAAATTTAGTGAAGCCCCTACCACCCCCATAATAAGGTTTAAGATATTGGGACTGATTTCAGACAAATAACTCACAATAAATGACCAAGTTAACTAGGTCACGAAACAATGTCAGTCACAGCTAAGAAAGATAATACATTTAATTTCCTGCCACGCTAGGCAGGTTAATTTTGGACTATTCCAATAAAAGGTGAGTACAAGGGAAGGGGCACAATGAGTACACCCTCAGTAAGTAATTTGTACAACACCATCAGCTATTGTTTAATGAGACACAATGTTATAGGATTGTTGCACCTTACATAAATAATGATGTTCTCTATTTAAAGGCAGCCACTGTGTAAGGCATACATTTCTTTAACCTGATGTTCAAATTACGTTCTTCCCTCCCTCCATGGGTTCTGGTTTCCCTAGAGCATTTTGCAACTAGCATTACAGACCCTGCAGCTGCTGGTGCAGGGAAAGAGAACTTTTCCCCATTTGTCATCATTGGTCCACTCATATCCAGGCATGTAGCATTTCTATAAATACACTACGATAGTATGGAGAGGAAATGGTAAAAGACAATTTCGCTAAAGCAGAGGACATTGCTTCAAATGACACCTAGTTCCTATATATCGCATTAGTTCCCCACACTGGTGTGCATCCTATCAACTCATACATCTGTAATACAATTAAATTAATCTGTTATAAAATTAAAATTGTGCCAAATGTAGGTGCTGAAGAACCTACTGAGCGCCACTCTCAAAGCATGCAGTAGAACACTCTTCCTGACAGCAGCTTAAGAAATAGCAAGGTGCCATAAAAAAGGTGGAGCAGTACATCTCGCCCTACAGTGCACGAGGTTATTATATAGCGCCACATAGACTATGTCCATTGATCAACAATGATGGGAGACTTTGGAGACGATCAAATAAAATACGCAGTGGAGGCAGCAACAGTAGATACCACACACAACCAAGCAGGAGGTACAGCGTAGTTCATCCTAACTGATGGGGGCTAAAGACATCACAGAGAACCAAGCAGGAGGTACAGCGCAGTGCATCCTACCTGATGGGGCTAAGGACATCACAGAGAACCAAGCAGGAGGTACAGTGCAGTTCATCCTACCTGATGGGGCTAAAGACATCACACAGAACCAAGCAGGAGGTACAGCGCAGTTCATCCTATCTGATGGGGCTAAAGACATCACAGAGAACCAAGCAGGAGGTACAGCGCAGTTCATCCTACCTGATGGGGGCTAAAGACATCACACAGAACCAAGCAGGAGGTACCGCGCAGTTCATCCTAACTGATGGGGGCAAAAGACATCACACAGAACCAAGCAGGAGGTACAGCGTAGTTCATCCTAACTGATGGGGGCTAAAGACATCACACAGAACCAAGCAGGAGGTACAGCGCAGTTCATCCTACCTGATGGGGGCTAAAGACATCACACAGAACCAAGCAGTAGGTACAGCGCAGTTCATCCTACCTGATGGGGCTAAAGACATCACACAGAACCAAGCAGGCGGTACAGCGCAGTTCATCCTACCTGATGGGGCTAAAGACATCACAGAGAACCAAGCAGGAGGTACAGCGCAGTTCATCCTACCTGATGGGGCTAAAGACATCACAGAGAACCAAGCAGGAGGTACAGCGCAGTTCATCCTACCTGATGGGGCTAAAGACATCACAGAGAACCAAGCAGGAGGTACAGCGCAGTTCATCCTACCTGATGGGGCTAAAGACATCACAGAGAACCAAGCAGGAGGTACAGCGCAGTTCATCCTACCTGATGGGGCTAAAGACATCACAGAGAACCAAGCAGGAGGTACAGCGCAGTTCATCCTACCTGATGGGGCTAAAGACATCACAGAGAACCAAGCAGGAGGTACAGCGCAGTTCATCCTACCTGATGGGGGCTAAAGACATCACACAGAACCAAGCAGGAGGTACAGTGCAGTTCATCCTAACTGATGGGGCTAAAGACATCACAGAGAACCAAGCAGGAGGTACAGCGCAGTTCATCCTACCTGATGGGGCTAAAGACATAACACAGAACCAAGCAGGAGGTAGAGCGCAGTTCATCCTACCTGATGGGGGCTAAAGACATCACAGAGAACCAAGCAGGAGGTACAGCGCAGTTCATCCTACCTGATGGGGCTAAAGACATCACAGAGAACCAAGCAGGAGGTACAGCGCAGTTCATCCTACCTGATGGGGCTAAAGACATCACAGAGAACCAAGCAGGAGGTACAGCGCAGTTCATCCTACCTGATGGGGGCTAAAGACATCACACAGAACCAAGCAGGAGGTACAGTGCAGTTCATCCTAACTGATGGGGCTAAAGACATCACAGAGAACCAAGCAGGAGGTACAGCGCAGTTCATCCTACCTGATGGGGCTAAAGACATAACACAGAACCAAGCAGGAGGTAGAGCGCAGTTCATCCTACCTGATGGGGGCTAAAGACATCACAGAGAACCAAGCAGGAGATACAGCGCAGTTCATCCTACCTGATGGGGCTAAAGACATCACAGAGAACCAAGCAGGAGGTGCAGTTCATCCTACCTGATGGGGCTAAAGACATCACAGAGAACCAAGCAGGAGATACAGCGCAGTTCATCCTACCTGATGGGGCTAAAGACATCACAGAGAACCAAGCAGGAGGTGCAGTTCATCCTACCTGATGGGGCTAAAGACATCACAGAGAACCAAGCAGGAGGTACAGCGCAGCTCATCCTACCTGAAGGGGGCTAAAGACATCACACAGAACCTAGCAGGAGGCGCAGAGCTGCACATCTGACCGGATAGTGGTTGAAGATATCACATAGATCCAAGGAGGAGGTGCAGAGCAGTTTATCCTACCTGACAGCGGCTGAAGACATCACTTAGTGCTACACGGATGTTGAAGTGCTTCAGGACACTGATGGCTTGCTCCTTAGCCTTCACTTCACCGTTTACCAAGAAACACTTTCCTTCCCCAACTTGGGAACGCAGCTGAAAGTAGGAAAGACAAATCACACAATGTAAATGCTGCTGTCCACAGAACGAGGCCTTGCAGCACGACTACTAGGTAGGTGCTTCTTACATTCATGTAAGCATTTTTGATGACTTGTAGTGCTGAACAGTAGGGTGACCAGATTCTCAAAAAAACAAACAGGATAGGTCATAGGCATAGAAGTAGGACTACAGTTTGCAGTAACAGTCAACATAAAAGTAGGACTATTTGACAGCTGTCAGACACAGAAAAGGTACTACAATGACAGCCGCATCCATAGACACCAATTAAGAATTACAGACGACAAATCACATGTGCGACACATACAGCAATGGAGTTTTCGGTTTAAAAAAGCCAAGAACGGCCTCAAAACTACTAACTTGCCAAAATGGCTAAAAAGCTTGTCCCATGCCAGAAGCCAGGAAGGGGAAGAAGGAAGGGGAAGGGGAAGAAGGAAGGGGAAGAAGGAAGGGGAAGGGGAAGAAGGAAGAGAAAGGGAGACAAAAGGCACTAGGATGTGGAACGGGCTGAGGAGGTAGGCTTGTCTGTGTCTCTGAGATGAGGGGAGGGGAGGGATGAGAGCCGGCCTGTCTGTGCCTCAGAGATGAAGGGAGGTTTTGAGAGAAGGCCTGTCTGTGCCTCTGCAGTGCATGATGGGCTGTGACTATAGGCCTGTCTGTGCCTCGGAGATGAGGGGGGGGGGGGGGACTGTAGCATTTCTCAGGTACAAGGCCAACTCTAAAACAGATGCAGTATGTTACTGGTGGTTGTCTGCTCTGTGCACGCTGCTGTAGTACATAAGTGTCTCCCATTGAGCAGCTTTTTTTTTTAATTCTTTTTATTGAAATTTTACAATAAACATGAAATTAACGAAAAATAAGGAGGGGAAAGGGAACAAAACAAAGGGATACAATCAAGTGAAATCACCCCCTTTTGTATGCGTTGTTGACAAATTATGAGTTACATTTTACATTGTCACAAACATAGTCCACTTTATGGTATTACTAACAGTCTAGTGTATCCACAACTTGTGGCACGTCACATATGTATTACGGTTTCAACCTTGCAGCCCCATACCCGCTGACTATATTTGTATGCTTCACTATAGTACCACATTTAGTAAAGCCTCACCTTGACCACCAGGACTAACACATATCTTCTCCTACAGCTCTAAGCCAATTGGTAAATGAATCCCATATATCCTTGGGGCGGGAGCGGGTCGGCATCAGTTCCCAATAATGTGACAGTTGTTCTTTGCGGTATGTGATGTCCCACACCCACGCCCTTACAGTCAGGGCGCTGTATTTTTCCAATGTATTGCCACCTGTCTTTTGGCCAGGAGCAGCAGTAGCGCCGTTAGCTTTCTCACTGTCTTTGTGGTACTATGGACATAACCCAACAGGGCCACCAATGGGGTATTTAATAATATTTGTTTGGTCATGTTCTCTATATGAGACAGTGCTGCTAGCCAGAAGGCAGCTGTTGATCGGCATTCTAAAGCAAGGTGTATAAAAGTTGCCTGGGGGTATCCGTATCACCAGCAACGTGTGTCTGGATATAATCCCATGCGATGTAACTGCGTCGGTGTGCGATAAATGCGGTGCATTTATTTGAAGTGGATGAGCCTGAGATGGTAGTTGGGAGATAGCGGATCCAGTTGATGACAGCAAAATAGCCATTGCTGGTTAGTGACGTTTATACCCATGTCCGCCTCCCAAGTGGTGCGTGACTGTGGAACAGTAAACAGTGGTTGTGTACAATCGTGTGACCAATTTGCGGGCAGAGGTAACTGTGATGATATGTTCCAGTGTGGGCAACGATTGGGGGTGGGCTCAGGAAATGTACTGTATCTAGCCTTGCACACCGCTCTAATCTGGTAGTATAAGAGCATGTCTAGCGCCGAGCATTGTGATGAGCTGCACATTTGTTGCTGCAGTGTGAGAAACGTACCGTCAGGGAACAGATCACCCCCGTTATGATTTTATGTGTTTGCACTCTGAGTTTTGCAGCATTGTCCAGCAATGGCGGGATTAATGGGTTCCCTGATATGGGCATAGATGGCGCGTACAGCACCCTTTGTTTTGCTCTCTTAGCAAGTCCCTTCCAGGCCCATCTCTGAGTTTCTACCATGTCGATTTCACGATTGAGGCGTTTGAAAGGTTGGTATAGGACTGTGTGTAGTGGCAGGGGCGCCACTTTATCCAATTCAATGGCGACATGCGATTGGAATGGCGTAGGGTTCTGCCAGAAATGTAGGAATTGAGCCTGGGAGAATTAGGCATACAGCTCGGAGCCCCAAATCCACCCTGCATAAATGGTTAATGTGAGGATATCCCCGGTTATCCTGGGCTGTTTCCCCGCCCATACAAGTTAAATTATACTGGATCAAAGGTGTTTGAAAAAGTGCATTGTTAGAGGCATAGGTATGTTTACAGATATAATTTGGGAAGAATAATCATTTTAGTGATTGCGATGCGGCTCCCCAGGGATAAAGGGAGATTTATCCATCTTTGTTATCTGTCATCTCTCCAGCCCATTACCCTACCATACTTCGCAGACCATATTTCCTGCACATCACTACTGATCCAAATCCCTAAGTACCTTGTCGTCCGCCCATTTTATGGGTTATTCTGACTCAAATGGGTTAGTGCCTGCTGTTAATGGAAGTACTGTGGATCTGGCCCTGTTTATCTGGATCCCAGTAAGGCCCCCGTAGCGCACCAATTCCCTAGTCAAAGGCGCGAAGTTCACCTCAGGCTCTATAAGATATACAGTCATGTTGTCTGTATACATTGACACAATCAGACCTCTGGAGGTGAATCGAATGCCACGATTTGTGTGGTGCTGCCTGAGTCTTGCTGCTAATGGTTCTGTGACTACAGCAAGTAGCAGGGATGAGAGTTGTCACACCTGGCAGGTTCCCCGTCTGTTTTGTATTGGTTCTGATATGAGCTCATTCACTCTGACTCTGGCAGTTGGTAGGGTGTACAGTAGTTTGATTTGCTGAATGTAAGTAGGGCTAAATCCCAGCCGAGTTAGTAGTGTGAAGAGGAATTTCCATTCTAGAGAATCAAACGCCTTTGTGGCTTTTAACAGGGCGGCGATGGCTGACACGTCAGGATCCAGGTAATGAAGAGTGCAAAGATTGTGCACAGATTATGGGCCCTAGAGCGGCCCGGAATAAAGCCTGATTGGTCCGGTCGCGCTATTAGAGGGAGTAATGGTTGTGGTCTATTTGCTAGGAGTTTGGAGAATATTTTAGCATCCAGATTTAATAACGAGAGTGGGCGGTATGAATGGCATTTTGTGGTGTCTTTATCTGGCTTTAATAACGTTATTAGGGTCGCATCGAGCATAGATTACAGCAATATACCGGTCTCCCGGCCCTCCTGGTACACAAGCAGGAGCCGCAGAGCTAGCAGGTCCGCATATTCTTTATAAAATTTGGCAGTACCTGGGGCCTTGTCTGCCAGCAGGCTATTAATCACTTGTCGAATGTCATCTGCCGAGCATGGAACGTCCAAGTACTCCCGGTGTGCCCTGCCCAGCCATAATAGCACCAACGAGTCCAGATAACCCGTTATGTCAGATTCAGTTTGGTCTGTTTGGGTGGTGTACAGTTGTGTGTAGAATTGTGTCATGGATTGTAGGACTTCTGGTGGCGAACAGGACGGTGGTGCATCGGGGTCGTGAAGTTCAGCAATGTACGCCGAGCGTCTGGGTGGTCTCAGGAGGCCTGCTAGTGACTTCCCCGGCCTATCTCCCTCATCGTATCTGCACACCTGTGCATATTTATGCAAGTATTTAGTCTCCCTCTCTGCCTCTTCCTGAAATTCCATCAGTTTAACTCGAAGTGCGGGCCAGCCGCGTTAGTGATTGGGTCTGAAAGTATTGACATTCTAGGTCCCGGATTTCACGTTCAATTCTCGTCAGTGTAGATCGTATGTCTTTGAGTACCCCTGACTGTAAGGCTATGCAGGTCCCCCGTATGACCACCTTGAAGGCCTCCCAGATGGTCCCCCTTCCATTGAGCAGCTTTAAAAACACCTCTAGGCACTGTGTGTGCATCCATTCTTTGCTGTGATAAAATCCATGACATTATAGTGCTTAAAAACATTTACCCAAGTGGATTTTGGATAGTGCCTTTCTTCAGGGGCCAATTACTGTCCAATTACAACCCAGCATTTCTGGTCGTCTGGTAGAACCAGCTACCTCTCAGGTGGGCGGTCTGAGTAGTGCGGAGAAGGGTACTACAGCAAGGACCTGTAGTAGGTAACAGCAAGCAAAGCTCGCCTCTGACCATGTGTTTCTCACCCAACCATGTCCCATGAGACAACTGCACTGCAGACGTCTCACCGCTTCTAGCCACACAGAGCCTTCAGATATAGTAGAAATACTACCCGAGCAGGCTTGGAGGCTGGAGTAATTTGACCACATCATGACTCGTGCACGACACCTGACGCTTCCCCCACACTCCCTTCAACCACTCAATCAACCTGTGCCCTCCAAGCGCTCCCAAACAAGCCAGCGCGCTGACGTCCCATAAAGCGCTCTACAAAGACCAAGTGACATGACAGAAGTACCCAGGCTTTAAGTGGGAGGAAGAAACAGGGGGAGTATCTCAAAGGGGCATGGCCGATGTAATCAAGGGCGTCACGTAAGATACATCAGCTAAAAAATCTGTGCTTAGCATGTGTCCTGTCCGAAAAATGTGCTGCTTCTGTCATTGTTTCCAGCTAAATAATACAAGTAACATTACACCTACAACAAGCCAGGACTATTAGGTTTGTCAATTGTTAGCTGCATAAGCTAAATAAGCAACAACTTTGGCTTTGTTGTACGTAACATAAAAAATGCTTCAGTTCTGCTATGACGAGACTGTGAAAGAACTATAACAGGTCTTTTTGAAGGCAGGGAAGGGTGGTACTGCTGCAGCAGTAAGATTTTTTTTAACCCTGAGGGCAAAAATGGAGAGCCCAATAGTGACTCATCTCAGCACCTGTGCAAAGTAAGCATGCGGACCGAGGCACTATTTAAAAAACAGAATATTTCTCAGTTTAACCCAGACACTGCTCAAAAAAAGTAAATTTCTTTAATTTGGAGTAAAGCGCCGGTACACTGCTCCAAAAACCGGGACAGTCCTGGGAAAACGAGGACATCTTGTCACCCAATGAATAGGTCAATCTAAATCCACTTTAGAAGACTTTTATGCAGTTATGCTTAAGCAATGGGATAGTAAGGCTTTGTGGATGAGACTGCCAGAGTCCTGCCTAGATTTGATAACCTGCATGACGGGAGGGAGTCTGCTGCGTTCTCATGTGCCTGTTGAGCCAGAGTTTAATGGGTGCGAACGGATGTGGCAAGCCAACAAATTAACAGGGAGAACCAAGCGAGAGCCGAGCCAAGGGTATAATAGCTTGGTTATAAGCACCTGCGTACATGCTGAGCCATGACCATATTTGTCAAGTAATTTGTGCAGCAAACATAGAGTAAAAATGATAAAGTCTCTTCAAAATTGAAAGAAGTGTTTTTGTAAAATACAAAAGCTTTTCGCCTTAGTGCATCAGATTTAATCACTGCATGTGTGAGGCATGTGTTAAACGTGATAGCTTTTGGATATCAACTATGAGACATTCAAGCACATCTGGCCTGAAGACAATGCCACTAGTGAAGTAAGAGGCAAGTCAATTGTTATGTAAAACCTATGTTTGGCCTAGGTCAGTTCTTCCCACATTTTTCTGAACCACGACCCAATTTTTAGAACAACAAACTTTCGCGACCCGCCTAGCTATAATGGACATGAGGCGGGCGATTTTTTAAATGTAACTAAAGCACCGTAATGCCTTGTCATTTACAACAGCACATGTTCCTTTGAAAATGGCCACTACATTTGAACAGACATACAGTTTTACTAATAAAACTATATAGCACACAAATGATAAAGTCTGGAAATCGAGCTTCAATGAACATTCATCATTTGTTTATCACCAAGTAAAGTGTCTTGATTTATTTTAATCCTGTTAAAATCTTTGTTTTAATCACTCTTCAGAATGACAAAAAAAATTGCTTCATTTTTATTTATTTAACTGCTGAATGTGTACATTTCATTTAGATATTGTGAGTTACAAATACACGACATCCTATAGTCTTTCCTCGGTACATTAAGTAAGATTGTCACATCATTCACTTTGCTTTTCTTTCTCTTAGTAAACTCCAATCCAAGTTAAACAAGCATTTGCAATGCAATAGGTCTCGCATTCGGAAAGTTTGAGCTATAGGTCTTGTAAATAACAATTTTTTTTATTTATGTGTTGGTATTGAAAATAGCTAAAGTACCAGCTTTGTTATTTACTATGCCAATACTTTTATCTTTTGCAAATGTGACACCTATAGCATTTGCAATGCAACATGTTTTGTATTTATGTGACTTAGATGTATTGATATTACAAATAACAATGGCTTTTAATTTTTTAAAATAATTAATACTTAAATACAAGTTATTGTAATTTATAATGGCACTAGCTTAAACTTTTGTAAATAACTTTTGTGAATATTATGTTCAGTGTTTTTTATTGTGACGAAAATCCAAGAACAGAAGTGAAACATTAACATCTTTTTGTGACATTTGTAATAAAGCTTGAAACACTGAGAGAACATATTTGAACCAGTTGTTGTTGAATGGTTGCACAGATTGATACTGTGGTGGCGCTGAGTGATACTGTGGTGGCGCTGAGTGATGTTGTGGTGGCGACGAGTGATGCTGTGGCGTTCAGTGATGCTGTGGTAGCACATAGTGATGTTGTGGTGCCCCTGAGTGATGCAATGGTGCCCCTGAGTGATGCTGTGGTGGTGCGATAGATAGAGTGAGGGCGATAGATAGCCAGAGGGAGGGTGAAAGATAGCTAGAGGGAGGGCGAAAGATAGATAGAGTGAGGGCGAAAGATAGATAGAGTGAGGGCGATAGAAAGAGTGAGGGCGATAGATGTGTGTGGTTGTGTGGTTGTGTGTGTGGTTGTGTGTGTGGTTGTGTGTGTGGTTGTGTGTATGGTTGTGTGTGTGGTTGTGTGTATGGTTGTGTGTGTGTGGTGTGTGTGGTTGTATGTGTGGTTGTGTGAGTGTTTGTGGTTGAGTGTGTGGTTGTGTGTGTGGTTGTGTGTGTGGTTGAGTGTGTGTGGTTGTGTGGGGTTGTGTGTGGGGTTGTGTGTGGGGTTGTGTGTGTGGGGTTGTGTGTGTGGGGTTGTGTGTGGGGTGTGTGGGGTTGTGTGTGGGGTTGTGTGTGGGGTGATGCGTGTTTGTGTGTGGGGTTGTGTGTGCTTGTGTGTGTGTGGTTGTGTGTGTGGTGTGTTTGTGTGGTTGTGTGTGTGTGGTTGTATGTGTTTGGTTGTATGTGTGTGTGTGTGTGTGTGTGCGTGGTTGTATGTATCTGTGTGTGCGGTTACAGAAGAATGGAAGAGAGCAGCAGACAAGCACAGCAGAAGAGAACAGGGAGTTAAAGAAGGAGAAGGGTGGAAGAGAGCAGCAGATCAGCACAGGAGAAGAGAAGAGAACAGGGAGTTAAAGAAGGAAGCGGGTGGAAGAGAGCAGCAGATCAGCACGGGAGACGAGAACATTGAGTTAAAGAAGGAGGCGGGTGGAAGAGAACAACAGATCGGCACAGGAGAAGAGAACAGGGAGTTAGAGAAAGAGGCTGGTGGAAGAGAACAGCAGATAAGCACAGGAGAAGAGAACAGGGAGTTAAAGAAGGAGGTGGGGTGGAAGAGAGCATCAGATCAGCACAGGAGAAGAGATCAGGGAGTTAAAGAAGGAGGTGGGTGGAAGAGAACAGCAGATCAGCACAGGAGAATAGAAGAGAACAGGGAGCTAGAGAAGGAGGCAGTGGAAGAGAGCAGCAGATCAGTACAGGAGAATAGAAGAGAACAGGGAATTAGAGAAGGAGGTGGGTGGAAGAGAGCATCAGATCAGCACATCAAAAGAGAACAGGGAGTTAAAGAAGGAGGCGGGTGGAAGAGAGTAGCAGATCAGCACAGGAGAAGAGAACAGGGAGTTAAAGAAGGAGGTGGTTGGAAGAGAACAGCAGATCAGCAAAGGAGAAGAGAATAGGGACTTAACCACATCAATGCTAAGGGAATTTCCCCCCGGTGCTCATTTTTTTTAAATCCCATTGTTCATGACGAGCTCAGCTCGTCATGAGCACACGACCAGTGTACTGCATGACGAACTGAGCTCGTCATGAGCAGCGAAGGGGTTAAAGAAGGAGGTGGGGTGGAAGAGAGCAGCAGATCAGCACAGCAAAAGAGAATAGAACAGGGAGTTAGAGAAGGAGGTGAGGTGGAAGAGAGCAGCAGATCTGCAGAAGTTAACAGGGAGTTAAAGAAGTTGGTGGGGTGGAAGAGAGCAACAGATCAGCACAGGAGAAGAGAACAGGGAGTTAAAGAAGGAGGTGGGGTGAAAGAGAGCAGCAGAACAGCACAGGAGAAGAGAACAGGGAGGTAGAGAAGGAGGTGGGGTGGAAGAGAACAGCAGATCAGCCCGAGAGAAGAGAACAGGGAGTTAAAGAAGGAGGTGGGTGGATGAGAGCAGCAGATCAGCACAGGAGAAGAGAACAGGGAGTTAAAGAAGGAGGTGGGGTGGAAGAGAACAGCAGATCAGCACAGGAGAAGAGAACCGGGAGTTACAGAAGGAGGCGGTGGAAAAGAACAGCAGATCAGTACAGGAGAAGAGAACAGGGAGTTAGAAAAGGAAGCGGGTGATGGAGAACAGCAGATCAGCACTGAAGAAGAGAAAAGGGAGTTAGAGAAGGAGGCAGATGGAAGAGAGCAAAAAGATCATCACAGGAGAAGGCAACAAGGAGTTAGAGAATGAGGCCGGGTGGAAGAGAAGAGCAGATCAGCATAGGAGAAGAGAACAGGGAGTTAAAGAAGGAGGTGGGGTGAAAGAGAGCAGCAGATCAGCACAGGAGAAGAGAACAGGGAGTTTGAGAAGGAGGCGGGGTGAAAGAACAGCAGATCAGCACAGACAAGAGAAAAGGGAGTTCGAGAAGGAGGCGGGGTGAAAGAGAACAGCAGATCAGCACAGGAGAAGAGAACAGTGAGTTAGAGAATGAGGCGGGAGGAAGAGAACAGCAGATCAGCATGGGAGAAGAGAACAGGGAGTTAGAGAAGGAGGTGGTGGAAGGGAACAGCAGATCATCACAGGTGAAGAGAACATGGATATAAAGAAGGAGGTGGGGTGGAAGAGAGCAGCAGATCAGCACAGGAGAAGATAACAGGGAGTTAAAGAATGAGGCGGTGGAAGAGAACAGCAGATCAGCACAGGAGAAGAGAAGAGAACAGGGAGTTAGATAAGGAGGTGGGTGGAAGAGAGGGAGGGCGATAGATAGATAGAGGGAGGGCGATAGATAGATAGAGGGAGGGCGATAGATAGATAGAGGGAGGGCAATAGATAGATAGAGGGAGGGCGATAGATAGATAGAGGGAGGGCGATAGATAGATAGAGGGAGGGCAATAGATAGATAGAGGGAGGGCGATAGATAGATAGAGGGAGGGTAATAGATAGATAGAGGGAGGGGGATAGATAGATAGAGGGAGGGTGATCGATAGATAGAGGGAGGGTGATCGATAGATAGAGGGAGGGCGTCAGATAGATAGAGTGAGGGAGGGCGATCGATAGATAGATAGATAGATAGATAGATAGATAGATAGATAGATAGATAGAGTGAGGGAGGGCAATAGATAGAGTGAGGGAGGGCAATAGATAAAGTGAGGGAGGGCAATAGATAGAGTGAGGAAGGGCGATAGATAGATATAGTGACTGAGGGCGATAGAGTGAGTGAGGGCGGTAGAGTGAGTGAGGGCGGTAGAGTGAGTGAGGGCGGTAGAGTGAGTGAGGGCGGTAGAGTGAGTGAGGGCAGTAAAGTGAGTGAGGGCAGTAGAGTGAGTGAGGTAGAGTGAGTGAGCGCGGTAGAGTGAGTGAGCGCGGTAGAGTGAGGGCGGTAGAGTGAGTGAGGGCAGTAGAGTGAGTGAGGGCGGTAGAGTGAGTGAGGGCGGTAGAGTGAGTGAGGGCGGTAGAGTGAGTGAGGGCGGTAGAGTGAGGGCGGTAGAGTGGTAGAGTGAGGGCGGTAGAGATTGTTTTTAAGCAGAATTGGAAATATTCCGCCCTAGTAGCTACAAACCGGATGTAAAAAGGCTTTTTTCTGCATAAACTGCATCCTTTTTAAAGAGAAGAATCTTGGCCTTGCCACTAATTTGCTTTGCTGATGAGTCACCATGCTTTGATATGTTCTACCGGATTTTCCAGAGATGTTTATGCTTTGCTTACAGCCACCGTGTGGTATCCTGTGTGCCCCTATTCCCTGTACGTCTGATCCGGTGTCTGGGATGTCGAGAGTGGATGATATAATAGAATGATGGTATGTTGTGCAGGGTGGAGACTAGGAGAATCGGAGAGTTGGAGGGAAGGTACAGAATATACCTGCTGTTGCAGTAAATGAAGGGCCTAATAAAAAATAAAGAACTTACCTCCTTGCGGAATGGCTCCAGACTTTTGTATGAAGAGTCTTCCTTCCTACTACAGCATTTTGGGCACAAAGTGTTAAGGACCGGCGTGAAAATGCAGCAAGACTTTGGTGGCAGTTGGGAGGCGGACTAGTCAGAGGCTGCCCACCCTCCAATCCACAGGCAAATGGTATCAGCTCAGGCTGCTGGGCAGGAGGAGCCCAGTGAGGAGGGTGGCCAAGGCCTGGCACCGACAAGAAGCCACTTGGGAGGAGTTATAAACTGAGGTGATGTCTCCCAGTGAATAGACCTAAGCTGAAGTACAGTCCTATGGAGTCAGTGTTATAAACGCCCTGAGACCTATTGGTGATTTGTGCGCTGTATAAGAACCTATGACTATGACTATGACTATAAGGACAGCACAGTGGAGACAGTGAGAAAAGGCAGGAAATATCCTTTGCAATAAGTATAATTATGAAATGACCCATGGAGCTTCAGGCGGTGGCCAGAACATTAGGAGAAGCATTGGTGAGTATGCTGTATGTTTTCACAATTGCGGTGACTGAGGCACAGACTAGACTAGACATGGTGGGTCCTGTGTACCGGTTGATGTTAGTGTACAGCGATTATTGCACATTGCTCCATTTAAATTCAAGTACCGCTTGGCGCACGCATTACTCAGTCTGTATTACTAAAGGGATGCACGCTGCATTACAAGCAAGAACCCTAGTGCACACATAAAGCCTGATAATTTGAGGACAGCATACATCCCTAAATGCACTGGTTAAAGGCCATTTGCATATTTCATGGCACCCAGCACACTGAGACCAGCGGAGATGGTCACAAGATGTCTTGTAACAACACTATCTACACGACCAAAAGTAGGTTGAACTAAACTTACCGTTGGCACGTGACTTTATCAAAGGGGAGTAGGGTAGATGAAGAAAGTGGAGGTAAGGAGAGGAGGGGTGAGGTGGGGTGGGGACGGTGAAAGGAGGAGAGGAGAGGAGAGTAGGAGAGGAGAGGAGAGTAGGAGAGGAGAGGATGGGGAGGGAAGGGGATGGGAGAGGAGAGGCGGAGAGGAAAGGAGGAAGGAAGAGAGAAGGTAGGATGGAAAGGCCAAGGACAGAAAAAAGGGCAGGTTGAACAGAGAATGAAGGGAGAGATGGAGGAATTAAGGCACCCACTTCTACAGTCTTCAAATATTACCATTCTACATACTGTGGTAATTACTGTGTAGTAATACCTGAGTACCTGTTATTACAGATTTATGAAGCTCTGTGGTTATACTGAATACGCAGCTACCTATGTTATATGACATCTCTTTATTATTGTAATAACTGAACTTTCACAATTGCTTTATTAACCTTCCTGCTTTCTCAAAGTTGCTTGAAAATGCACCATTTTTCTTCTCTTTTTTCAAATGGTGGTTCGGGGCGCAGTATGCCAATCATTTTACGCCCTACCACTTTCGAATGTCCCCAGCCGCCCCTGGTGCAGCAGTGTGTAGCCTGCAGCAGTGTGAGGCGTGCAGCAGTGCGTGGCGTGCAGCAGTGTGGGGTGCAGCAGTGTGCGGCATGCAGCAGTGTGCGGCATGCAGCAGTGTGCGGCGTGCAGCAGTGTGAGGCGTGCAGCAGTGTGAGGCGTGCAGCAGTGTGAGGCGTGCAGCATGCAGCAGTGTGAGGCATGCAGCAGTGTGTGGCGTGCAGCAGTCCGTGGCGTGAGGCATGCAGCAGTGTGTGGCGTGCAGCAGTGCGTGGCGCATAGCAGTGCGAGGCGTGTAGCAGTGCGTGGTGTGCAGCAGTGCGAGGCGTGCAGCAGTGTGAGGCGTGCAGCAGTGTGAGGCGTGCAGCAGTGTGTGGCGTGCAACAGTGTGTGGCGTGCAGCAGTGTGAGGCGTGCAGCAGTGTGAGTCGTGCAACAGTGTGAGTCGTGCAACAGTGTGAGTCGTGCAACAGTGTGAGGCGTGCAGCAGTGTGTGGCGTGCAGCAGTGTGTGGCATGCAGCAGTGTGTGGCATGCAGCAGTGTGTGGCATGCAGCAGTGTGTGGCATGCAGCAGTGTGTGGCCTGCAGCAGTGTGTGGCGTGCAGCAGTGTGAGGCGTGCAGCAGTGTGAGGCGTGCAGTAGTGTGAGGTGTGCAGCAGTGTGAGGCTTGCAGCAATGTGCGGCGAGCAGCAGTGTGAGTCGTGCAGCAGTGTGAGGCGTGCAGCAGTGTGAGGCGTGCAGCAGTGTGAGGCGTGCAGCAGTGTGTGGCGTGGAGCAGTGTGTGGCGTGCAGCCGTGTGAGGAGGTGTGCAGCCGTGTGAGGCGTACAGCAGTGTGAGGCGTGCAGCAGTGAGAGGCGTGCAGCAGTGTGTAGCGTGCAGCAGTGTGTGGCGTGCAGCAGTGTGTGGCGTGCAGCAGTGTGAGGCGTGCAGCAGTGTGAGGCGTGCAGCAGTGTGAGGCGTGCAGCAGTGTGAGGCGTGCAGCAGTGTGAGGCGTGCAGCAGTGTGAGGCGTGCAGCAGTGTGAGGCGTGTAGCAGTGTGAGGCGTGCAGCAGGGCGAGGCGTGCAGCAGTGTGTGGCGTGCAGCAGTGTGTGGCGTGCAGCAGTGTGTGGCGTGCAGCAGTGTGAGGCATGCAGCAGTGTGAGGCATGCAGCAGTGTGAGGCATGCAGCAGTGTGAGGCATGCAGCAGTGTGTTGCGTGCAGCAGTGCATGGCGTGAGGCATGCAGCAGTGTGTGAGGCATGCAGCAGTGTGTGGCGTGCAGCAGTGCGTGGTGCATAGCAGTGCATGGCATGCAGCAGTGTGAGGCGTGCAGCAGTGTGAGGCGTGCAGCAGTGTGAGGCATGTAGCAGTGTGTGGCGTGCAGCAGTGCATGGCGTGAGGCATGCAGCAGTGTGTGGCGTGCAGCAGTGCGTGGCGCATAGCAGTGCATGGCGTGCAGCAGTGCGTGGCGTGCAGCAGTGCGTGGCCTGCAGCAGTGTGAGGCATGCAGCAGTGTGAGGCGTGCAGCAGTGTGTGGCGTGCAGCAGTGTGTGGCGTGCAGCAGTGTATGGCGTGCAACAGTGTGAGGTGTGCAGCAGTGTGAGTCGTGCAACAGTGTGATGCATGCAGCAGGGTGCGGCGTGCAGCAGTGTGTGGCGTGCAGCAGTGTGAGGCATGCAGCAGTGTGTGCAGTGTGTGCAGCAGTGTGTGGCAAGAATAATGCGGGCTAACAAGTGCGGGGAAGCTAGACTAAAACAAAACCCAAAACATCGCCTCACGCCGAAAGCAAATCTGTACTGGGGGGGTGGGCGGAGGGGGCTGTAGCTGAAACCAAATAAAGGTAACCTCGTACATTATAGGAATGCTTAAAACCCAGGCCATGGTTGAAGAAGCAGCACAGACGTGCTACGTTTATAAGAGGAGTGGTTCTGCCTTTTGTTGCCGACACCGTGCAGTGGCCACAGTTAATGTGTGTTGCAGAGTGGCAGCACGTCGTGGAGCATCAGAGCAGAGTCATGGAAGGTTATGGCTAGCGCATTGTTGCATGTACCTATGTGGGCACTAATCAGGAAATACGATAACAAATGTAAGTGGTCTGGTGTGAAAGATGAAGCGGACGGCCGTTTAGAGGCGCTGCGCTAATTAAGGGAAAGGAAACACGAACACTTGCATGCAGAGCCAATAATGGGAGAAGTTTATATGCCACAAGTAATCATGGTGAACAAATAACAACAAGCTCTTGGCATTGCTCTGGCGGGGGAGCGGAGTGGGAGCACATTCCTTTGAAGTCTGATGCGGGGGCGGGGAGCGGATCCTTTAAAGTCTGATGGAGGCACAGACAAATGGTGGTGTGACGTGGCTGGTTTGTGCACGCGCATAGCTCACATGAACTATGCGTAATCCGTAAGTTTGGTAGAGTTGTGAAGTGCTTACTATAATTCTCGCCTATCTATCCCTGAGGGATAGAATAGTCGAGACCTAAAAAGCAGTAATTTGTTAAAAGACATAGCCTGACACTTGATCTTTTTGAAGCAGCATATGTGACACGATAAATGCAGAATTTGAAGACCGCTGTATTTACTGCTTGGACTTTCGTATCCCACCAAAAATCGGCTCATGGTCCACCAGTGGGTCACAACCCACATTTTGGGAAACACTGACCTAGATTATTATAATACATAGAGCAATATTATAGTCCATTTAGTCAAACGCAAGAGGTTTTTGAGCAGCGCACATCTTGCAATCACATACTTGGAGGTGTTCTCACATAATAATGAAGAAGGAGGTTAGGGGAAATAACAATTGCCTACAATCACACAATTTGGAAGCCGGGAATGATCTCAGTTTTCGTCTGGTTTCAACCACTACATGTCTTGTCCTATCTTGATTGCATCAAAGGTTAATGTTTTGTTTTTAATTCTTGGTGCACGAGTTTACACATGGGTGGCAGACAGCAGCCACATGAAGGCTTGGATTGATATCTGCTTGAAGACCAAGGTGTCCTCTAGCTTAGCCAGAGGGAGGCATCTGGCACGGGTTTTTAGTGGGTCGCCCACCTCTAGGTAGGAATGGAGCTCATGACTGATTGTGGATGAAAGAATGTAAAACGACTGACTGACGGAAGCAAAGGAGGATGTGATAATGGTAGCTTACCCTCACCCTCTAAGGTCCACTAAATCTTTGCCTAACAATGATTCAAAGTGCACAGGCAAACCGACCGACGGCGGGAAAAGGCCATAACAATGTGGCCGTTCCAACGCAAGTGCAACCAAGCTTGCCTGAACCACGCATCTGCCTTAACCACACAGATAGCGAGAGGTCTAGTGTGTAGGATGGGCGGGGAGAAGAGGAGGAAGCATTGAAACAGGAAAATCCAGACGTATACAGGTAAGTAGGGTCGGGTTTGGGGGGGGTTGTTTTCAGTGGTGAGGTCACTTTTAGGGCTCATGTCAGGGTACTGTTTTTAATTGGGGCAGGGTTTTAGGCCTCTGGGCAGGGGGAGGGGAGCAGGGTAGTTTTAAGGGCTTGGTTTGGGGGAGTTTTTAGGGCAGGGCCGGTTTTAGGCCTCAAGGTGGAGTGTGAGATAGGGGGGATATAATTTTAGGGCTTAGGGTAGAAAGGGGTCAGAGTAGTGGCTATCTTAACCATGCATATCCCCTTACCAATCATGCCTTTACAACGAAATGGTGTGGTAAAGGAGTGCGTGGTTAAGGAGTGCGTGGTTAAGGCGTATTTGTGGTTCGGCTACGTGGTAGAGGCACATATGGTTTAGCTATGTGTGCCTCTGTCATACAACCACCCATGGCATGACCCTCTGGAGTTTGCTTCAGCCAAGAGTGACAACGCAAGTAAGGATGATACAGAAATCTTCATTCAATGGTGTGAGTGATTCCTTATTTTCACATGGCTTGGGGAAATCTGTCAGACAGATTCACATATATAAGGTGGAGCTTAAAATACAGATCCTCATGATTGAGGTATATAGATTATGCATATTTAAGCTAATGGTCTATGAATGAAACATGGATGCGTTAGAAGAGAGTTTTAAATAAAGCAAATAGTTTTGTACATGTTTGTATAGAAAAAATAAATGAGAAATTAAGAACAAGTAGTTTGTTTTCTAAAATATTTTGTTTAAATCCAAAATGTGCCCACAAATTTAGTTCTTGAGGGATATAGCAACATAGATATTTTGGGGGGTAGGGGCGACATCAACAAAAACATTGTAGAAAACAATTTAAATAAAAATCTACCACTTATATATAATAGTAAGATGATACAGGATAACGCCTTTTACACCGTTACTCTGTTCTCATCAACAACACCAATTTTAGGACTTGGTTTGGTAGGGTTGAATGAAACTTTATGCAATCTCTTTCAAGGCACGTCACCATATCGAATTTAAGTAACAACATGTTCACACTGCTACATCAGCTCCTAATAATACTTAATATTGACAACTAGGGAGTGGAGCTGCAAGCATATGGTGAAGAGTACAGAAATCAAATGTCAAGTAATATACTTTCAATCCGTAAACGCGATATATTAGCAGCTTTTGAATACTACAGTCTAGATGTTGATAGGAACAGAAACTGTTTATACAGCTTTAGATTTCATGAGCTCAGACGACCATACATATTTCATGAAAAAATGCAATTAAGGAATTTACGGTTAATGGAGTGTCATTAGTGGATACGGCACAAAGCCACAAAAGTGAAACAACTATTACAGCACAGGCAATACCACTATCTGCCTTTACAACGAAACCATTACAACACAGCTACTTTTACCACGCATGCCATTTGCCATTACCACACACGTCATTACCACAGAAGAACAAGTTGCTTACCTTCGGTAACGCTTTTTCTGGTAGATACAGTATCTGCCTGTGGATTCCTCACCTTGTGAATATCCCCTTGCGTCAGCAACATTCGAAAATTCTTTTTCTAGCTTCGCGCCGACGTGGACGACGTCATAGAGGCACGGCATCGCACGCGACTCCGCTGACGTCACCGACACTACAATAGGCCCACGCCGGCTTGATGACATCAGTTCCGCCCTTTTTTCCGTGCCTTCGAGGCACACGGAAGGACCAATGACAGTAGAAATATACACAGTATACACAGTACACAAATATCAAGGTAACACACACAGTGTGAAACAAACGCAATAAAACATTTGAAATAAGCAATTCCTTGACAATAACGTAAATACATTACAGTAACTCTGGTATAGAAGAGTGGACAACGGGGAGGCGAGTGGGTCAGTGAGGAATCCACAGTCAGATACTGTATCTACCAGAAAAAGCGTTACCGAAGGTAAGTAACTTGTTCTTCTGATAGATACAACTGCCAGTGGATTACTCACCTTGTGAATAGAGTCCCACAGCAGTCCTCACTCCCGGAGGAGGGTGTCCACTATTCTACACCAAAATATCCTGGAGGACAGAGCGCAAAGTGGCCTTCCCTCCTCACCTCGGCATCCAAGCAGTAATGCTTCGCGAAAGTGTGGAGGGAGGTCCAAGTCGCGGCCCTACAAATATCCTCTACAGGTACACCCCTAGACACCCCTAGACAAAGCAGAAGTTGACGACTTTGCTCTTGTAGAGTGAGCTCTTATACTCTCTGGAGGTTCCTTACCGGCCAAAGAGTAGCAGATCTTTATACAGAATATGATCCATCTTGAAAGAGTGCGCTTGTGCACCGATCTTCCTTTCTTGCAGCCAGAAAATCCAACGAAGAGCTGGTCATCCACTCGATAGTCTCTAGTCCTATCAAGATAAAAGCTCACCTCCCTCTTAGGGTCCAGACGGTGTAGTCTCTCCTCCTCCTTGAAAGGGTGAGGGGGAGGATAAAAGGTAGGAAGGGTAATAAATTGTCCTAGATGGAAGGGAGTTACCACCTTAGAGAGAAAAGCAGCCCTGGTCCTAAGAACCATTCGTTCAGCATGAATGGTCAAGAATGGGGCCTTGGAACTAAGAGCTTGAAGCTCACTTACCTTCCTTGCCGAGGTGATCGCAACCAGGAAGACCGTCTTAAAATACAAAAGCCTCATGGAACACTTGTGTAAGGGTTCGAAGGGAGAACCCATCAATCCCATTGAGGCACAATAAAGGGAGTAGGAGGGAACTTATTTGTGAGGCCCTTCAAAAACCTTAAAACCAAAGGAGACTTGAAAAGAGACGCTGATCCGGCAAACAGAGAAATGCCGACAATGCCGAAAGATAAACCTTGACTGTGGCAACAGCAAATCCCTGCTGTGCCAAAGAAAGAGAAAATTGTCATATCAGACAAACAAGCCTTCAAAGGGTCAACAGACTTCTCCCCACACCAAGAGACAAATTTAGACTATCTGTATGAATAAATGGATTTAGTTGAGTCACGCCTAGCCGAAAGAATGACATCCACCACATCGTGTGGGAGAGAAAAGGAATTCAGGTTGCCCCGTTCAATCTCCAGGCATGAAGGTGTAATGTCTGGAGGTGGGGGTGTAGAACCTACCCCTCCATCTGGGAGAGGAGATCTGCCCTGAACGGGAGACGGAGCGGCAGGCGAGAGGAGAGGTGGAGAAGATTTGTGTACCACACCCTTCTTGGCCAATCCGGGGCGACCAGAATAACTTGGGCCCGGTCTTGGCGAATCTTCCTCAGAACCCGAGGAATCAAAGGTATGGGAGGAAACGCGTAAAGGAGTTGACTTCCCCAACTCAACTGAAACGCGTACTCCAAGGCTCCTTGCATCGGATACGGGAGACTGCAGAATGACGGGCAGTGAGCATTCTCGCGAGTGGCAAACAGGTCCACACGAGGAGTCCCCCGTGTCCGAAAGACGTGACGAACCACCTCCGGGTGAAGCCTCCACTCGTGGTCGGCCGAGAACTGCCGACTGAGACTGTCTGCACGCACGTTCAGAACTCCGGCCAGATGATTCGCCATCAGACAAATCTGACCAGAGGCTCAGAGCCTCTCTGCAGAGACACTGCAACTCCACTCCTCCCTGCTTGTTGACATACCACATCGCGGTCGGATTGTCCGTCAGGACTTGAACTGACTGACCGCGAAGGGAAGGGAGGAAGGCCTTGAGTGCCAAACGAATCGCCCGTAACTCTAGAAGGTTGATGTGAAGCAACCTTTCCTCTGGAGACCGAAGACCTTTGACCTCCAGATCCCCCAGATGAGCACCCCACCCTAGAGTGGATGCATCCGTTATCACTGTGGCCACCGGGGGAGGCAGATGAAAAGGCTTTCCCTGAGACAGATTGCCTTCCACGCACCACCAAGATAGGTCCGCCGCAGTTTCTCTGGAGATCCTCACAGACTCCCTGAGATCTCCGTTGTGTTGATACCACTGCCTGCGGAGGCACCACTGGAGCGCCCTCATTTGCCAGCATGCATGGTTGACCAACAGAATGCAAGAAGCCATCAGACCGAGCAGGCGAAGGACCTTCAGGACTGGAACAACCGCCCCATTGTAAAATAAAGGAATCATTTCCTGTATGTCGCGAATCCTTTGAGGAAGAAGGAATGCATGACATACAGTTGTGTCCAGTACAGCACCTATGAACAGGTTACGCTGGGAGGGCACCAGGTGAGACTTGGGTACATTTATTAAAAAACCCAACCGGTACAACAACTGAGTTGTCTCCTGCAGATGCTGGAGCACTTTCTCTGACGACTCTGCCTTGATCAGCCAGTCGTCCAAATAGGGGAATACTGGAACCCCCGACCTTCTGAGATGTGCAGCCACCACCGCCATCACCTTGGTGAAGACTCGAGGTGTAGTAGTAATTCCAGAAGGGAGGACCGCAAACTGATAATGTTACAATCCCACCGTAAAACGGAGATACTTCCTTTGCGACTTCAGGATTGGGATGTGAAAATACGCATCCTGCAAGTCGAGCGACACCATCCAGTCTTCTTCCAGCAGCGCCTGAAGAACCTACGCAAGGGTGAGCATCTTGAACTTCTCTTGTTTCAGATAAAGATTCAAGATCCTGAGATCCAGGATTGGACGAAGTCTGCCATCCTTCTTGGGAATCAGGAAATACTGGTAGTAGTATCCTTGACCCCTTTCCTGCTCGGGAACCACCTCTATCGCACCCTTTCTTAATAGTGTCTGCACTTCCTCCTGCAGAAGTAAGAGGTGTTCCTTCGTGCAAAAACCTTGACAAGGAGGGTAATTGGGTGGGAATTCCCGATAGGGAAGAGCATACCCATTTTCTACGAGATTGAGAACCCAAAGATCTGATGTAACCGATTCCCAATCCCGTAGAAAATTGGTAAGCCGACCCCCCACCGGACCCGTATGATCCTGAATGGCGGATCTAGGGCTGCTTTTCTGAGGCTGGGGGGTGGAGGAGGAAGAGGCTTGTCGTCCTCGAGGACGTGCTCTTTGTTTACCCTTGTACGACCTGTACAAGGGATTCTGCTGCTGGTGTTGCTGCTGCTGACCTTGCCGATAGGAGCAAAAGTAAGAGTGTCCGAATCCTCTGAACCTTCTAGTAGAAGAACCCCTGGTGTGAAGCCCTAAAGATTTGGCAGTAGCCCTACTGTCCTTAAATCATTCTAAGGCTGTATCAGATTTTTTCCCAAAGAGTCCAACACCATCAAATGGCAGATCCAACAAAGCAGCTTGAACATCTGCCGAAAAATCTGAAGATTTCAGCCAAGCTGATCTTCTTGTGGCAACAGCAGTACCCATGATGCGTGCCACTGAATCCGCAGTGTCTAGCCCACTTTGTATCACCTGGCGAGCCGCTGCCTGTGCATCCGTCAACACCTCCTCAAAATCCTTCCTGCTGTCAGCAGGGATCTTAGGTGCCAGAAGACGCAGTGTATCCATGAGAGCATGCACATATCTCCCCATAAGGCAAGTGGTATTAGTTGATTTTAATGCCATACTCGCGGATGAAAAGGTCCGTTTTGCAATCTGATCTTGTTTCTTGGCATCCTTATCCCCAGGCACTTGAGGAAATGCACCCACAGTCTTTTTGGAACAGGCTGCCTGGATTACTAAACTTTCAGGTGAAGGATGAGAACTCAGAAAAGCAGGGTCTTCAGGAGCGACCCTGTACCTTCTTGCCACACCCTCGGAAACTGCTGGTGCTGTAAGAGGCTTTTTCCAAACCTCCATAATAGGCTCGGTTAAGGCTTCATTAAAGGGGAGCAACGGTTCCACCACAGAACTGGGTGAATGCAGAACCTCAGTCAGTAGATTGGACTTAAATTCTACTTTAGGTAGAGTCAAATTCAAAAGTTCCGCTGCCTTCCTCATAACCAAGTGATAAGGCTGAACGTCTTTTGAAGGGGCATTAGACACAGAAGGTAAATCCCACTCGGGAAAAAACTCCAGGCCACTAGCCTCTGTCAGATTCTCGAAACAGTCATCTGCAAGCTAACCTTCTTCCATTTCAGCTTGAGCCTCTGTATATCTCTGCTCCTCCACGAGGCGCTAAGCCTCCCTCCTGGTCCTTTCCTTCACACCAAACCAAAAAGAGGAACGTAGAGGTACTGATAGAATCACCCTCCAAAACAGGATTTATATAACCAAAAGGATTCTATCAAAAAAAGTGAAAAGGTGATAGTTTTTTATTTTTAAATATTCTTAGAAGTGGTACTAGGCTCTCTCTTAAAGATGGAAAGATGAGAGCACAATGTGCTTGTTAAAATACCCCTCACACACTAAAAAACCGTTAGTGTCATGCTTCATCATAGGGGTCTTCCCGCCCCTATAATGGGACGGGGCGTGCTACGACCAGACGAACTACGCGGGAGCACTTAAGTTGTGACAGAGGCTATGTGTGGGTGCATGGGTATCAGTGAAAGTGTAGGGACCTAACACAAGTGGGTGTGAAAAAAGTAAAAAAGTTTAAAAATTCCCTGGCTTAGTAGAAAAAAACAATTTTATTAGCTTCTCTAGCTGGGAACATTAAGAAGGGGTTGTGTGGTAGAGCATTAGCTTACTACCTAGTCGACATGTTTCGTAAGCAGTCCCCTACTGCTTACTCATCAGGACCAAATAACGATCCCTACTTATAGTACTCAGTTCTATAAAGTATTGCCTACTGTCCTACAAACAATACAGCAAAAATCAGCTGGCTGTTTGGGCTTCGGGGCATGAGTTGGCCCAGGTGAAACAAAAAACGATACAATTGGTATAAAAAATTGACCTAATGTGGTCTCTGTAAGGGAAAGAAAGAAAGAGAAAAACCAACATAAATGCGTAAATAAGCATCATGATCTGAATGAAAATACAGACAGATAATCGTGTACCACATTGGTGGAGAAATCGCCTTATATATCTGAAAGCGATTGGTTTCCAGTATGAAATTCAACAGGAAAGTGCGTTGCGTCTATCGAGATCGGCTGTCTGTTGCCAAAATATCTCGCTACAGACATATAGTGACCTCAAACTATGGGTTCCACTATCATCTCATCATACACACCAACAATCATGACTCCATGCACCACTCGCGAACCAGCAATTGAAAGGGAAAAAGGGGGGAGCCTCTTTTGCAAAATTTACACGAAGGAGAGAACGATAAGCGTTTCAATCGACTCAAAACATTGTCAATGAATACAGTACATACTTATCTCAGTAATTGTCAGAGCCCCATGAGTTTGCAGGCGAGGGGTATACTGCGCGGTTTACTGTAAGGAAAAACCGCACCTCGTGTTATTAACTTAGACATTTACGAGATCTTATGATTGCTTTTTTGTGCCCCCGTGACCCGTTTTTTAAAGACTCGAGGTCAGAGTCTATTACTCACATGTCCGGCAGCAAAAGAAATCATTGTTCCTACCCCCGTGCTCCTCCGAGGATTTTGCCGGGCTCGAGTGTCAGTTGTTGTTAAGAGCCCTGCATATCCGCATCGTCATCTCCGTGGGTGCCGCCTACTACAGAACGACTGGAGCGCTAACTATCAAACATGGCCGCCCCTTGTTGGCACGGTCAGGGTGCAAAAAACTGAAGTCTTTCCGCGATATCTATTGTCATCCTTCAGAAGATTCCACGAAGTTTAGTATTTCTAGTTTTGTGAACAAAGAACTCTATCGATTATTAAACTATGTAATCGTCCTAGATATTTGAGAAAAAAACATTTAAACAATTATGGAGTCATATCTTAATGTCTATACTGGTGCAAATAAATCTTTTTTCATTGTTATTGCTCTTCCTCGATGATAGATGATATTTTCAGAAAGAATCTCCTGGTAGCGGCCCACATCATCGGATGCCAAATATAGTTAGGGGGGGAGGGGGAGGGGGGAAGACAGATTCTTTTCATGGGTGATAGTGATCATAGACTTAACAGGCAAAGAAGAGTCCTTACAACTGGCTCCAAGGTATGTCGTCATTCAATCCATTTTTGTGCGATTGAATGCGGAACACCCATCTCTGTTCCTTTTCCATCAGGAATCTTTCATTACTGACCAGTTCTATTACGGTCCATGTAATTTCCTCTGGTTTTTGTTTTTTTTCTAGAAAATGATTCGTGAGTTTTGTACTTGATTTCCTGCATTTTATAGTGCTCTTGTGTTCGCCTATCCTGATTTTCACTGCCCTGCTTGTCATTCCCACGTATTCAAGGTGACAGGGACAGGTAATCAGGTATATAACATTCGCGCTATTGCAGTTACTGAAACATCTCTGTTCCCAGACGGTACCGTTGTTGAAAGTTATTTTTTTGCTTTTTTTAGTTAGACCACAGACCCTGCACCCTCCACATGGATAATGACCTTGGACAAAGTTTGGATCTCTTTGTGCGTTATTGTTATTGGGTTTAGGTCTTGTATGAACCAAGACATCTCTCAAACTCTGTGCTCTTTTGTGCGCAAACATAGGCTTTGGTATTTGCAATCCACCGCTGTTAAGGATTTTCCAATTCTTGTTGATAATCTTGGTCACTAAGTTGGAGCTGGTGTTATACGTAGTCACACAAATTGGTCGTTTCTCTTCCTCCTTTTGAGTTTTTTCTTCCAAAAGGCTTTCACGACAGTTATTTCTAGCCCGTGTGTAAGCCTGGTTGATAATACGGTCAGGGTACATTCTTGCTTTCAATTTCTTTTTGAGATCGTCCGATTGGGCTTTGAAGTTTTCAATCTCTGTACAATTCCTGCGTAGGCACAGGAACTGACCGTATGGGAGGTTGTCCCGTAAGTGTTTTGGATGGAAACTATTGTACATTTTGAGACAGTTCTTTGAGGTGCTCTTGAAATGGGTCGTGGTCATCAATCTCCCGTCTTTTGGGAATATGTTCAAATCGAGAAAAACCAAGTTACTTCTAGAGGTTATGCTGGTAAACCTTAGGAAATCATCTTGTAGATTGAGCCAAGTCAGAAATTGTTCGGAGCCTCTTTCATCTCCATCCCAGATGATAAGGATATCATCGATGTATCGTTTCCATAACTTGATGTTGGGTCTGAAAGGGTTGTTAGAGTTCAGTATCTTGGTCACCTCTAGATGGTATACGTACAATCCAGCTATACTAGGGGCAAACGTACTTCCCATGCTGGTCCCGTGCTCTTGTAAATATAGGGTGCCATTGTATTCAAAGAAATCTTGTTGTTGGTATCCCCAGGTAGGAAAAGGTCCCTGTGGGTGTTGAAACTGGGGTGGTCCATATTGTTGTTGTGTCCAAAAGACGTCTACGTATCTGAAAGATACCAAAGAAGAGATCATAGAGGATGTCCTTTTTGAAGAATTCTGGGAATACCAAACACCACGTAATGTGGTAATGAATTGTTGTTCACTTGCGTTGAAAGAAAATTTCTTTGAATACAATGGCACCCTATATTTACAAAAGCACGGGACCAGCATGGGAAGTACATTTGCCCCTAGTATAGCTGGATTGTACGTATACCATCTAGAGGTGACCAAGATACTGAACTCTAACAACCCTTTCAGACCCAACATCAAGTTATGGAAACGATACATCGATGATATCCTTATCATCTGGGATGGAGATGAAAGAGGCTCCGAACAATTTCTGACATGGCTCAATCTACAAGATGATTTCCTAAGGTTTACCAGCATAACCTCTAGAAGTAACTTGGTTTTTCTCGATTTGAACATATTCCCAAAAGACGGGAGATTGATGACCACGACCCATTTCAAGAGCACCTCAAAGAACTGTCTCCTAATGTACAATAGTTTCCATCCAAAACACTTACGGAACAACCTCCCATACGGTCAGTTCCTGCGCCTACGCAGGAATTGTACAGAGATTGAAATCTTCAAAGCCCAATCGGACGATCTCAAAAAGAAATTGAAAGCAAGAATGTACCCTGACCGTATTATCAACCAGGCTTACACACAGGCTAGAAATAACTGTTGTGAAAGCCTTTTGGAAGAAAAAACTCAAAAGGAGGAAGAGAAACGACCAATTTGTGTGACTACGTATAACACCAGCTCCAACTTAGTGACCAAGATTATCAACAAGAATTGGAAAATCCTTAACAGCGGAGGATTGCAAATACCAAAGCCTATGTTTGCGCACAAAAGAGCACAGAGTTTGAGAGATGTCTTGGTTCATACAAGACCTAAACCCAATAACAATAACGCACAAAGAGATCCAAACTTTGTCCAAGGTCTTATCCATGTGGAGGGTGCAGGGTCTGTGGTCTAACTAAAAAAAGCAAAAAAATAACTTTCAACAACGGTACCGTCTGGGAACAGAGATGTTTCAGTAACTGCAATAGCGCGAATGTTATATACCTGATTACCTGTCCCTATCACCTTGAATACGTGGGAATGACAAGCAGGGCAGTGAAAATCAGGATAGGCGAACACAAGAGCACTATAAAATGCAGGAAATCAAGTATAAAACTCACGAATCATTTTCTAGAAAAAAACCACAAACCAGAGGAAATTACATGGACCGTAATAGAACTGGTCAGTAATGAAAGATTCCTGTTGGAAAAGGAACAGAGATGGGTGTTCTGCATTCAATCGCACAAAAATGGATTGAATGACGACATACCTTGGAGCCAGTTGTAAGGACTCTTCTTTGCCTGTTAAGTCTATGATCACTATCACCCATAAAAAGAATCTGTCTTCCCCCCCCCCCCCTAACTATATTTGGCATCCGATGATGTGGGCCGCTACCAGGAGATTCTTTCTGCAAATATCATCTATCATCGAGGAAGAGCAATAACAATGAAAAAAGATTTATTTGCACCAGTATAGACATTAAAATATGACTCCATAATTGTTTAAATGTTTTTTTCTCAAATATCTAGGACGATTACATAGTTTAATAATCGATAGAGTTCTTTGTTCACAAAACTAGAAATACTAAACTTCGTGGAATCTTCTGAATGATGACAATAGATATCGCGGAAAGACTTCCGTTTGTTGCACCCTGACCGTGCCAACAAGGCGCGGCCATGTTTGATAGTTAGCGCTCCAGTCGTTCTGTAGTAGGCGGCACCCACGGAGATGACGATGCGGATATGCAGGGCTCTTAACAACAACTGACACTCGAGCCCGGCAAAATCCTCGGAGGAGCACGGGGGTAGGAACAATGATTTCTTTTGCTGCCGGACATGTGAGTAATAGACTCTGACCTCGAGTCTTTAAAAAACGGGTCACAGGGGCACAAAAAAGCAATCATAAGATCTCGTAAATGTCTAAGTTAATAACACGAGGTGCGGTTTTTCCTTACAGTAAACCGCGCAGTATACCCCTCGCCTGCAAACTCATGGGGCTCTGACAATTACTGAAATAAGTATGTACTGTATTCATTGACAATGTTTTGAGTCGATTGAAACGCTTATCGTTCTCTCCTTCGTGTAAATTTTGCAAAAAAGAGGCTCCCCCCTTTTTCCCTTTCAATTGCTGGTTCGCGAGTGGTGCATGGAGTCATGATTGTTGGTGTGTATGATGAGATGATAGTGGAACCCATAGTTTGAGGTCACTATATGTCTGTAGCGAGATAATTTGGCAACAGACAGCCGATCTCGATAGACGCAACGCACTTTCCTGTTGAATTTCATACTGGAAACCAATCGCTTTCAGATATATAAGGCGATTTCTCCACCAATGTGGTACACGATTATCTGTCTGTATTTTCATTCAGATCATGATGCTTATTTACGCATTTATGTTGGTTTTTCTCTTTCTTTCTTTCCCTTACAGAGACCACATTAGGTCAATTTTTTATACCAATTGTATCGTTTTTTGCTTCACCTGGGCCAACTCATGCCCCGAAGCCCAAACAGCCAGCTGATTTTTGCTGTATTGTTTGTAGGACAGTAGGCAATACTTTATACAACTGAGTACTATAAGTAGGGATCGTTATTTGGTCCTGATGAGTAAGCAGTAGGGGACTGCTTACGAAACATGTCAACTAGGTAGTAAGCTAATGCTCTACCACACAACCCCTTCTTAATGTTCCCAGCTAGAGAAGCTAATAAAATTGTTTTTTTCTACTAAGCCATGGAATTTTTAAACTTTTTTACTTTTTTCACACCCACTTGTGTTAGGTCCCTACACTTTCACTGATACCCATGCACCCACACATAGCCTCTGTCACAACTTAAGTGCTCCCGCGTAGTTCGTCTGGTCGTAGCACGCCCCGTCCCGTTATAGAGGTGGGAAGACCCCTATGATGAAGCATGACACGAACGGTTTTTTAGTGTGTGAGGGGTATTTTAACAAGCACATTGTGCTCTCATCTTTCCATCTTTAAGAGAGAGCCTAGTACCACTTCTAAGAAAAATTTAAAATAAAAAACTATCACCTTTTCACTTTTTTTGATAGAATCCTTTTGGTTATATAAATCCTGTTTTGGAGGGTGATTTTATCAGTACCTCTACGTTCCTCTTTTTGGTTTGGAATTACTGGCAGCGTACAGCTGCGGAAGTTTACTGAAGAATTTACAAACTTACCCTCTCTACCGCCACAAAAGTGATTCTGCACTACAGCGACAAGCTCTTGATAGACAAAGGGAACCCTCTTGATTTCGCTTTCAACAATGGCCGACTTAGGCCTAGCTTTTACTGAAGATGAGATCTCTAACTTGATGGCATCCTTGGGAACATTTGAGGGTCTGAACACCGCAGGCCCCTCTAATAAAAACAACGATTGGGATGAACTTGAAGAGCTAAGGAGAACCCAAATAAAAACGGACATCCATGGCCTGTTGATGTCCGAATACCTCAAGGTAAACACTGCACCATCTGGCCTTGTGGTTCGCAATGAACCATTCATCTTCCTACATGACAAGACTTTCAAGATCGACTGGTCTAAAATCTCATGGCGATGTACCAGGGATTGGATTGTTCTCATTATAAAGACTGTAAGCAGATTGGCCAGTGAACTCAAGGTGGAGATCCAAACTATAGAAGTACGCATAAAGAGCTACGAATCTCCAGCCGATATTAAGAAATACTTAGATGAAATTAATAAATCCCTAAATGAGTTCGAAACCACCCTGAAAGAGAGCAAATATGAAAAATTGAAAAAAGACAACAGCCGATGGACAAAGGAAAGAATTTACCCTTACATTAAGGACGATTATAAATCAACCAACGACAATGTTACAGATGATGAGACATCCGATTCGGGCTCCAATAGCTCTAGCTCCAGCAGAAATAGAAGTCCAAGATTTCGGGGAAACAGGAGAAACTTCCGCAGACCCAATTTTCGAGGGTCAAGAGGATGGAACAACTTCAACCCTCCTATGATGTACCCACCACAACAATATGGACCACCCCCGTTTCAACACCCACAGGGACCTTTTCCTACCTGGGGATACCAACAACAAGATTATGGATACTTTGACCCCTCCGCTCCTTTTTTAGGGGCACGCCAAGGACGGACGAAGGGGAGGAACCGGAGAGGGACCACGGTCCATTGGAACACCGAAGAAGAAGAAACTCCTCGAGTATCAACAAGGAGTATGACAGGCGCCACGAGGACCCAGAAGGGAGTCTGGTTGTGAATCTTTCTGACATCGAACTAACGGCTCCACAGAAAAGAGTCTTGGAAAAAGGTTTGGGATATGTGCCCACAGCCAGCATGGATAAATTCCATCTCTGCCAAGAGGTACAGGAATTCATGCGACGCCTAAAGCTGCAGGTTTTCTTTAAAGATAAAGAGGACGAAATTGATCATGGAGACACAAACCTAAGACCCAAATCTAAGTTCACTCCCATGGATAACACCCTCCCAGTCGAATTACTAACTTTTGAAAAGGCAGTGATGAGGGATTTGGAAAACATCAACCCTCTAGAGAAACGCGTTTTTCACAACACTACCAATGAAGAAAGGCAAGCATTAAGAGATCTTAGCAACAACAAAAGATTGATAATCAAGCCTGCCGACAAAGGTGGTGCCACTGTCATACAGAATATAGAGAACTGTGAAAACGAGTGTATGAGGTTGCTACAGGACACAAGAAACTATGAAGTTCTCCACACCGACCCCACACCAACTATACAAATAAAGATTGGTACCATGGTAGAGGAAGCGCTAGCACATGATTGGATCACCAAGAAAGAGGGAGACTTCCTTTGTCAAAAAGACCCGAAAATTCCCTATCTATATACTCTACCTAAGATCCACAAAAGGCCTCCAGAACCCCCCGGGTAGACCAATAGTCTCGGGGATTGGGTCCATTTTAGAGCCAGTCTCGAGATTTGCGGATGCCTTTCTCAGACCTATGGTCCAAAAGACGTCTACGTATCTGAAAGATACCAAAGAAGTTCTAAACCTATTGGAAGACGTGAGTTTTGATCCCAACACCCACCTATTAATTAGCTGTGACGTGGAGAGCCTTTACACCAGTTTGCCACATCAAGCTACCTTAGAGATCATAGAGGATGTCCTTTTTGAAGAATTCTGGGAATACCAAACACCACGTAATGTGGTAATGAATTGTTGTTCACTTGCGTTGAAAGAAAATTTCTTTGAATACAATGGCACCCTATATTTACAAAAGCACGGGACCAGCATGGGAAGTACATTTGCCCCTAGTATAGCTGGATTGTACGTATACCATCTAGAGGTGACCAAGATACTGAACTCTAACAACCCTTTCAGACCCAACATCAAGTTATGGAAACGATACATCGATGATATCCTTATCATCTGGGATGGAGATGAAAGAGGCTCCGAACAATTTCTGACATGGCTCAATCTACAAGATGATTTCCTAAGGTTTACCAGCATAACCTCTAGAAGTAACTTGGTTTTTCTCGATTTGAACATATTCCCAAAAGACGAGAGATTGATGACCACGACCCATTTCAAGAGCACCTCAAAGAACTGTCTCCTAATGTACAATAGTTTCCATCCAAAACACTTACGGGACAACCTCCCATACGGTCAGTTCCTGCGCCTACGCAGGAATTGTACAGAGATTGAAAACTTCAAAGCCCAATCGGACGATCTCAAAAAGAAATTGAAAGCAAGAATGTACCCTGACCGTATTATCAACCAGGCTTACACACGGGCTAGAAATAACTGTCGTGAAAGCCTTTTGGAAGAAAAAACTCAAAAGGAGGAAGAGAAACGACCAATTTGTGTGACTACGTATAACACCAGCTCCAACTTAGTGACCAAGATTATCAACAAGAATTGGAAAATCCTTAACAGCGGTGGATTGCAAATACCAAAGCCTATGTTTGCGCACAAAAGAGCACAGAGTTTGAGAGATGTCTTGGTTCATACAAGACCTAAACCCAATAACAATAACGCACAAAGAGATCCAAACTTTGTCCAAGGTCATTATCCATGTGGAGGGTGCATGGTCTGTGGTCTAACTAAAAAAAGCAAAAAAATAACTTTCAACAACGGTACCGTCTGGGAACAGAGATGTTTCAGTAACTGCAATAGCGCAAATGTTATATACCTGATTACCTGTCCCTGTCACCTTGAATACGTCGGAATGACAAGCAGGGCAGTGAAAATCAGGATAGGCGAACACAAGAGCACTATAAAATGCAGGAAATCAAGTACAAAACTCACGAATCATTTTCTAGAAAAAAACCACAAACCAGAGGAAATTACATGGACCGTAATAGAACTGGTCAGTAATGAAAGATTCCTGTTGGAAAAGGAACAGAGATGGGTGTTCCGCATTCAATCGCACAAAAATGGATTGAATGACGACATACCTTGGAGCCAGTTGTAAGGACTCTTCTTTGCCTGTTAAGTCTATGATCACTATCACCCATGAAAAGAATCTGTCTTCCCCCCCCCCCCTAACTATATTTGGCATCCGATGATGTGGGCCGCTACCAGGAGATTCTTTCTGCAAATATCATCTATCATTGAGGAAGAGCAATAACAATGAAAAAAGATTTATTTGCACCAGTATAGACATTAAAATATGACTCCATAATTGTTTAAATGTTTTTTTCTCAAATATCTAGGACGATTACATAGTTTAATAATCGATAGAGTTCTTTGTTCAGAAAACTAGAAATACTAAACTTCGTGGAATCTTCTGAATGATGACAATAGATATCGCGGAAAGACTTCCGTTTTTTGCACCCTGACCGTGCCAACAAGGGGCGGCCATGTTTGATAGTTAGCGCTCCAGTCGTTCTGTAGTAGGCGGCACCCACGGAGATGACGATGCGGATATGCAGGGCTCTTAACAACAACTGACACTCGAGCCCGGCAAAATCCTCGGAGGAGCACGGGGGTAGGAACAATGATTTCTTTTGCTGCCGGACATGTGAGTAATAGACTCTGACCTCGAGTCTTTAAAAAACGGGTCACGGGGGCACAAAAAAGCAATCATAAGATCTCGTAAATGTCTAAGTTAATAACACGAGGTGCGGTTTTTCCTTACAGCAAACCGCGCAGTATACCCCTCGCCTGCAAACTCATGGGGCTCTGACAATTACTGAGATAAGTATGTACTGTATTCATTGACAATGTTTTGAGTCGATTGAAACGCTTATCGTTCTCTCCTTCGTGTAAATTTTGCAAAAGAGGCTCCCCCTTTTTCCCTTTCAATTGCTGGTTCGCGAGTGGTGCATGGAGTCATGATTGTTGGTGTGTATGATGAGATGATAGTGGAACCCATAGTTTGAGGTCACTATATGTCTGTAGCAAGATATTTTGGCAACAGACAGCCGATCTCGATAGACGCAACGCACTTTCCTGTTGAATTTCATACTGGAAACCAATCGCTTTCAGATATATAAGGCGATTTCTCCACCAATGTGGTACACGATTATCTGTCTGTATTTTCATTCAGATCATGATGCTTATTTACGCATTTATGTTGGTTTTTCTCTTTCTTTCTTTCCCTTACAGAGACCACATTAGGTCAATTTTTTATACCAATTGTATCGTTTTTTGTTTCACCTGGGCCAACTCATGCCCCGAAGCCCAAACAGCCAGCTGATTTTTGCTGTATTGTTTGTAGGACAGTAGGCAATACTTTATAGAACTGAGTACTATAAGTAGGGATCGTTATTTGGTCCTGATGAGTAAGCAGTAGGGGACTGCTTACGAAACATGTCGACTAGATAGTAAGCTAATGCTCTACCACACAACCCCTTCTTAATGTTCCCAGCTAGAGAAGCTAATAAAATTGTTTTTTTCTACTAAGCCAGGGAATTTTTAAACTTTTTTACTTTTTTCACACCCACTTGTGTTAGGTCCCTACACTTTCACTGATACCCATGCACCCACACATAGCCTCTGTCACAACTTAAGTGCTCCCGCGTAGTTCGTCTGGTCGTAGCACGCCCCGTCCCGTTATAGGGGCAGGAAGACCCCTATGATGAAGCATGACACTAACGGTTTTTTAGTGTGTGAGGGGTATTTTAACAAGCACATTGTGCTCTCATCTTTCCATCTTTAAGAGAGAGCCTAGTACCACTTCTAAGAATATTTAAAAATAAAAAACTATCACCTTTTCACTTTTTTTGATAGAATCCTTTTGGTTATATAAATACCTTTCCTTCACACGCCACGCCGTCGGATCCACCAACTACTCCGACGGAGCCGGAACCGGCGTCGGTATCCGATGGTACAGTGGGTTGGTCTCAGGGTCGACTCGGAGCAGTCGACGTCGGTTTCGGCGTCGACGACCTCGGCGGAGCCAGGTATTGCCATGGCGGTGTCGTAGCTTGCATGAACGGCATAAATGGAGCCGGAGCATAGGAGTGAGGAACCCCTAAATTGAAGGCTAGTGGACACATGGGACCCAAAGGTGCGCCAGAGGGGTACCAAGCCCTTGAAAAGACGCCATACATAGCGTTCAAAAACGCTTATGGGTCTTGGCCTGGGGCCGGAAAAGGTGGCTGAAGACCCTCAGCTGGCCTTGAGGTGGTTCTGAAATCGGCTCTTCCACAGGCGCAGAATCCTCACCCACAGGAACTTCTTCCTCATCCTCTCAGGCCGGGGACGGCGCCGGAGATGGAACCGGAGACGGATCCGGCGACTCCGAAGGCGAAGCCTCACCTTCAGGACCCAAGTCCTCCTCCGGAGAAATCACCTTCGAATGTACCTTCTTGGGTGACTTCGACCACGAGTCCGAATCCCTACCAGAGTGACATCAGGACTCATGTCTTCTTTTCTTATGCTTCTTCTTCGAAGCATGATCTGATGATGACTTCGTAGTCGACTCCGCTCAAGGCCTTGATCTCGACACCGATCTCGACCTCGCCCTTCTCAAACGAGACCTCGAAGACTTTCTTTTCTTGTCACCTTTCAGCTTCTCCACCAGTAGTTTGGCCTCTCTCTCACGCAGAGCCTTCGGGTTCATCTTCCGACATGAAGAACATCCATCGACATCATGGTCCGAACTTAGACACCAGATACAATCTTCGTGCGGGTCCGTGATTGACATAATTTTCCCACATTCTCTGCAAGGCTTGAAACCGGTCTTCTTTGTCGACATCATGAAGGACACAAAGAAACAGGAAAGTGAAGAAAATAGCAACAAAGTTACTAAAAGGCTACAGAGATTCCATGAAACCATAAGCGCCGACGACGCGGAAAAAAGGGAACTGATGTCATCACGCCGGTGTGGGCCTATTGTAGTGTTGGTGACGTCAGCGGAGTCGCGTGCGATGCCGTGCCTCTATGACGTAGTCCACGTCCACGTTGGCGCGAAGCTACAAAAGAATTTCCGAATGTTGCTGACGCAAGGGGATATTCACAAGGTGAGGAATCCACTGGCAGATGTATCTATCAGAAGAACAAGTTACTTACCTTCGGTAACGCTTTTTCTGGTGGATATAGTATCTTACTGTGGATTCCTCACCTTATGAATATCCCCTGCGCCAGCATTCCGCCGAAACTTTTTCCTGGTTCTCCAGGTCGACGAGGTCGTCACAATGACTTGGCTCCGCACGCGGCTCCTCATGATGTCACTGGAGCCATAAGAAGACCACGTCGGCGTGAAGAAGTCAGTTCCATCCATTTTTTCTGTGCCTCCGAGGCAAACGGGTGGACTGACCATAGAGACAATGTATACATAGTACACAGTATTCACACAAATACACACAGTGTAAAGTGAAATAGGAAAGCAAAGAAATCAAACATTTCCTATAAGCCTACACAAAAGCAAACAGAGGCAATACAAAATGACAATATGAAACAACCATATTAACCAATACCTCCTTTAAGGTATAAAATGGTGGACAACGGGGAGGCAGGTGGGTCAGTGATGAATCCACAGGCAGATACTGTATGCACTAGAAAAAGGGTTACCCAAGGTAAGTAACTTGTTCTTCTGATGGATACATTTGCTTGTGGATTCCTCACCTTATGAATAGAATCCCACAGCAGTCCGACTCCTGGAGGAGAGTGTCCACTCTTCTATACCAAAAAGTCCTGCAAAACAGACTGCGCAAAAATGGCCAATCCTCCTCACTTTGGAATCTAAGCAGTAATGCTTCGCGAAAGTGTGGAAGAAGACCCAAGTTGCGGCCGTACAGATGTCCATCACAGGAACACCCCTGGACAAGGCAGAAGTAGAAGATTTAGCCCTGGTGAAGTGAGCTCTAATGCCTTCAGGAGGCTTCCTACCAGCCAGAGCGTAGCAGATCTTGATGCACAAGATGATCCATCTGGATAAAGTGCGCTTGTGCACCGCCTTGCCCTTCATGAGTCCAACGTAGCCCACAAAGAGCTGATCGTCCTGTTGCAAGTCCTTCATTCTATCCAGATAGAAACTAATCACCCTCTTAGGATCCAAGAGGTGAGGCCTCTCCTCCTCCTTGGAAGGGGGAGGATAGAAAGTAGGGAGGGTAATGGACTGCCCTACATGGAAGGGAGTTACCATCTTAGGCAGAAAAGCAGCCCTGGTCCTGAGGACCATCCTTTCAGCATGTATGGTCAAAAATGGAGGCTTTGAACTCAAAGCCTGAAGCTCACTCACCCTTCCTGGCCGAGGTGATAGCCACAAGGAAGACCGTTTCAAATGACAGCAGTCAAAGGACAACTATGCATAGGTTCAAAAGGGGAACCCATTAAAAAAGTTAAAATTAAATCCCACTGAGGCATTATAAAGGGAGTGGGCGGAAACATGTTAGAAAGCCCCTTAATGAACCTTAAAACAATCGTAGATTTCAAAAGCGACGGCTGATCAGGCAAACAAAGAAATGCTGATAAAGCTGATAAATATCCTTTAACAGTAGCCACAGCACAACCCTGCTGGGCCAAATGCAACAAAAAACAAAGAACATCAGAAAGATGAGCTTTTAAGGAATCAATAGACTTCTCTCCACACCATTTAACAAATTTAGACCACCTGTAGGAGTAGATAGACTTGGCGGAGTATCGCCTGGCCGATAATATTTCATCCACCATGTCGGGCGGGAGAGAGAAAGAATTCAGGTTGCCCAGTTCAGTCTCCAGGCATAAAGGTGCAGGCTCTGGAGGTGGGGGGGGGTAGAACCTACCCCTCCGACTGCCAGAGGAGGTCTACCCTGAGAGGGAGATGGAGCGGAGGGTGCAACGAAAGGTGAAGGATATCTGTGTACCACACCCTTCTTGGACAATCCGGGGCGATCAATATAACTTGGGCCCGGTCTTGGCGAATCTTCCTCAGAACCCGAGGAATCAAGGGTATGGGAGGAAACGCGTAAAGGAGTTGTGAGCTCCAACTCAACTGAAACCCGCCCTCAGCGCTCCCTGCCTCGTAAACTAGAGACTGCAGAATGATGGGCAGTGCGCTTTCTCGAGAGTGGCAAACAGGTCTATCCGGGGAGTTCCCCATGTCCTGAAGATGTGTCGAACTACCTCCGGATGAAGCCTCTACTCGAGGTCGGCGGATAACTGCCGACTGAGACTGTCCGCACATACGTTCAGCACCCCGGCCAGATGATTTGCCATCAAACAAATCCGATGGACCTGAGCCCAGAACCAGAGCCGCAACACCTCTCTGAAGAGAGAGTAAGACCCTACTCATGCCTGCTTTTTGACGTACCACATCGCGGCAGTGTTGTCTGTCAGGACTTGAACCGGCTGTTCGCGAAGGGAAGGGAGAAAAGCCTTGGGCACCAAACATATCGCCCGCAATTCCAGAAGATTGATATGAAGCAATATTTACTCTGGAGACCAAAGACCCTTGATCTCCAGATCCCCTAGATGAGCACCCCACCCTAGGGAGGATGCATCCGTTATCACTGTGGCAACCGATGAAGGCAGATGGAAGGGGTTTCCTTGAGACAGATTGCCCTCCACGCTCCACCAAGACAGATCTGCTGCAGCTTCTCTGGAGATCCTGACTGACTCCCTGAGATCTCCGTTGTGCTGATACCACTGCTTGCGGAGGCACCACTGGAGCACCCTCATGTGCCAGCATGCATGCTTAACCAACAGAATGCAGGGGGCGAACAGACCGAGCAGGAGAAGGACCTTCAGAACCGGAACATCCGCTCCATTGTGAAACAAGGGAATCACTTCCTGAATGTCGAGAATCCTTTGTGGAGGCGGGAAAGCTCAACACACAATGGTATCCAGTACTGCCCATATGAACAGGTTGCGCTGTGAGGGTACCAGGTGAGACTTGAGCACATTTATCAAAAAACCCAATTTGTACAACAGCTGGGTTGTTACTTGCAGATAACGATGAACCATCTCTGGCGACTCTGCGTTCAGTAGCCAGTCGTTCAGGTAGGGGAAAACCGTAATCCCGACCCCCTGAGTGGGCAGCCACCACTGCCATCACCTTGGTGAAGACTCGAGGTGCAGTAATAATGCCAAACGGAAGGACCGCAAACTGGTAGTGTTGCGAACCAACCAAAAACGGAGATACCTCCTGTGCGACCTCAGGATTGGGATGTGACAATACGCATCCTGTAAGTCGATAGACACCATCCAGTCCTCTTGTTGCAGCGCCTGAAGAACCTGCGCTAGGGTGAGCATCTTGAATCTCTCCTGCTTGAGAAACTGATTCAAGATTCTGAGGTCCAGGATAGGACACAACCTGCCTTCCTTCTTTGCGATCAGGAAATACCGGGAGTAGCATCCCTGACCCCTTTCCTGCTCCGGAACCACCTCTAATGCACCTTTTTGGACAAGAACCTCCTTCAGAAGGAAAAGTAAACCCCTTGGCAAGGAGGATAAGGAGGAGGGAATTCCCTAAAGGGAAGGGCGTACCCATTTTCTACCAGATCTAAAACCCAAAGGTCCGAAGTGATCAAGTTCAAATCCTGTAGAAAATGGGTAAGCTGGCCTCCCACGGGACCTGCATGATCCAGGATGGCAGATCTAGGGCTGCTTTCCTGCATTACCAAGAGGGGTTGGGGAGGTAGAGGAGGAGGAGGAGGAAGAAGACTGACGCCCGGCTCCACGAAGGCGACCACTGCCTTTACCCCTAAAGGACTTGTATAAGGGGTTTTGTTGCTGTTGCTGTGGCTGCCTAAAACTTCGAAAGAAAGACTTCCCAAAGCCTATATCCATAACCTTTTGCCTGAGTCTGCAGACCCAAAGACTTCGCTGTGGCCTTACTGTCCTTAAACAGTGTAAACAAATTGGCACATAGTCGACATAAATCAGGGAAGAAAAGTAAAGAAGACACCAAACTAGTAATTAAAAAAGTATGAAATTTCATTTAATTAGTCCACCAAAAATCCATGTTTAAAAACAATTAATAAAATACAGAAATAATACACAATAAATTTGTTACAAAGACAACAAACTAATGCAGTATTCAATATATCCCATAAAAAATTCTTATAACATAACATATATTTTGTGGCAAACAGGTAGTATTGTTCGACGCGCGTTTCGGCGTTGTTTAGAACGCCTTCTTCAGGAACCACAATGTTATCTGAAAAATATATTAATACAAGGGAAAAACAGGGATCAAATTATTATACATAGAAATATACATGTTTTTTTCTTACACAAATACAAATTTCTCAGTTAGTTAAGGTGTCTAGATTACTGTAACTCCCTACTTGTACAGCAGAATATTACCGTACAAGGAACAAACTAACAAACTATTTTTTGAGCAGCGAAAAATCCCAAAGGGAAGAGAAAAGAAATAAGGGGATGATAGAAATATAAAAAGCCTGATAGCTCTCAAGGATGTCATAAGAGTACAAGTACATAGGCTATGTCGGTGTATATATAGGTAACCCATGAGGATAAGGGTTTCTTAAGATGTTTAGACTATAGGTAGTAATTCCTCATATCAATCTTGTAGTTCACTTACCAACAAAATAGGAAGTAGTGAATGCAGTGGATATAGCCCATATCGATCAAAGTCTTGAAGAAACAGTATAAGTTTCTATTAAGAACATATAATAATGAAAAAATGTCAGAATTAGATAACTAATATGGGTACAAACAAGTGAACAAAGGAGCGGTTATAGTCACAGTGTCAAAGTGTATTAACTGATATGTGAGAGTATCAGCTAATATTCTGTATTATACTGCAGGGTTATTAATCAAAGGCATGCCTATGCTATCTGAAATGAGCGAACCTGGCTGTCTGAGCTTCACAGTAATATGATCTAAAGGAACATTTTTGACCACGTCTACACACTTTGTTGGTGCGATATTTACACGTTGTCGCACTCGTGGACGGCTACCCCCACACCCACGTGGTACACATGGGTGTGTTTTTCCCAAACTTTAGAAGAATACACCTTTAATGGGGCGTCACCTTTTTCTACCAACGTCATCATCCCATTCACATAGGTTTATTCAAATACACCCGCCAACGCACACATCGAGTTACTCATTTTGCACAACGGCTGCGGGACGCCAGCAGTCTGTATCAGCGCGGGTCCCGCAGGTTGCAGTTAACGGACATACCGGTACCGTTAAGGTAAGAAGCTCGCTGCTTCACTTATTCCGTGCACTTTTAGCGCCGAGGTTGCATTGTTAGAATGCTTCTTTACTTATATTTTTTTCGTTATACACAGATATAACAGGATCTATCCTTCTTATTCCGAGTGCTAACGGCACCTTTTACAAACCGAAAGCGGCATTCCTTTTTCCTTGAGAGAATCACGAACCGTTTTGAAGGAAGTCTGCATTTTTAATTTCGGTAAGACAACGCATTGATTGCCACATATTCAGAATTGGTTAGCTTTCTATTTGAATACATCGAATCTATTAAGGCGTTTTTTCTATATGTGTTTGTTTCTCAGCCTGACGGATACACCATTTTATCTTTGAACACCTAATTAACCTGCCATATTGCTCACGCTACGAGAACACGGTTATTAGTTTTCTCCGGTAAGCTTTGTGAATATGATCTTTGCTACATGGTAGAATATAGAACACTATAAAATAAACTAGAGTACGCCATTTCTGGGCAACAAATTGCAATATCCTAAAACATGGACTGTCTTGTTCTTTAATCTGGAGCCTTCTTGAACAATATCTATTACGTTACTTAGGAACGACTACAAGGTGCTTTTATGTATAACCATCTACCTGTTTAGGTCTTTGTTATCTAATACTGTACCATTTCTCATCAATAATAATATAGCAGTATTGTTCCTCTATTTCTAGAAACAGAGAATGGAGGTATTACAGGCTAGATAGACACATCCTCTATCTGAGCTAGATGCAAAAGAAGCCATCCACATTATAAAAGTCATTTTCTGACCGTCCTTGGTAAGCTCCTTATTTTCTCTTCCATCCATATCAGTGTCGTTATATTAGAATCGAAAGTAAGACAGATATTATCAGTTACCAGAACCCCATTGTGGTGCTTTTTAAATTTTACATCCCCAGATCATAGAACTATAAAGCATGGATAGTCTAACGAAACATTAGGTGAAGTTTTTCTACATCTGTTCCTTTAGATCATATTACTGTGAAGCTCAGACAGCCAGGTTCGCTCATTTCAGATAGCATAGGCATGCCTTTGATTAATAACCCTGCAGTATAATACAGAATATTAGCTGATACTCTCACATATCAGTTAATACACTTTGACACTGTGACTATAACCGCTCCTTTGTTCACTTGTTTGTACCCATATTAGTTATCTAATTCTGACATTTTTTCATTATTATATGTTCTTAATAGAAACTTATACTGTTTCTTCAAGACTTTGATCGATATGGGCTATATCCACTGCATTCACTACTTCCTATTTTGTTGGTAAGTGAACTACAAGATTGATATGAGGAATTACTACCTATAGTCTAAACATCTTAAGAAACCCTTATCCTCATGGGTTACCTATATATACACCGACATAGCCTATGTACTTGTACTCTTATGACATCCTTGAGAGCTATCAGGCTTTTTATATTTCTATCCTCCCCTTATTTCTTTTCTCTTCCCTTTGGGATTTTTCGCTGCTCAAAAAATAGTTTGTTAGTTTGTTCCTTGTACGGTAATATTCTGCTGTACAAGTAGGGAGTTACAGTAATCTAGACACCTTAACTAACTGAGAAATTTGTATTTGTGTAAGAAAAAAACATGTATATTTCTATGTATAATAATTTGATCCCTGTTTTTCCCTTGTATTAATATATTTTTCAGATAACATTGTGGTTCCTGAAGAAGGCGTTCTAAACAACGCCGAAACGCGCGTCGAACAATACTACCTGTTTGCCACAAAATATATGTTATGTTATAAGAATTTTTTATGGGATATATTGAATACTGCATTAGTTTGTTGTCTTTGTAACAAATTTATTGTGTATTATTTCTATATTTTATTAATTGTTTTTAAACATGGATTTTTGGTGGACTAATTAAATGAAATTTCATACTTTAATTACTAGTTTGGTGTCTTCTTTACTTTTCTTCCCTGATTTATGTCGACTATGTGCCAATTTGTTTACACTGTTTATTTCCCTGTACTGTGAATTAAGTTTCTGAACAGGGGGTCCTTGTTATTTACATTGCTTACTGTCCTTAAATCCTTTCAGAGCAGAATCAGCTTTCTCTCCAAACAGTCTAGACCCATCAAATGGTAGATCGAGAAGGGCAGCTTGTACTTCGGGAGAGAACTCAAAAGACTTCAACCACATATGTTTTCTTGTTGCAATGGATGAACCAATCACCCTGGCAACCGAATCCGCAGTGTCTAGGCAGACTGGATGACCTGCCGAGCCGCAGCCTGTGAGTCTGCCAGCACCTCACTTAAATTTCCCCGATCTTCCTCAGATAATTTAGGAAGAAGTTGTTTGGCAGAGTCTATTAGGGCATGAATGTATCTACCCAACATACAGGTAGCATTGGTAGACTTCAGAGCCATACTAGCTGATGAGAAGATCTTTTTTGCAGACTGTTCCAATGTCTTGGAATCCCTGCCATCAGGAGCCTGCGGAAAAGCACCCATGGATTGCTTGGAACAAGAAGCCTGCACAAGCAAACTCTCTGGAAATGGATATAATGAAAGGAACACCGGATCCCCTGGAGCAGGACTATATCTTCTGGACACCGACCTTGAAACAGCAGGAGCAGAAAGAGGGTTGCGCTAAACATCAAGGATGGGTTCAGTTAAGGCATCATTGAATGGCAAGAGTGGCTCAACCACAGAGGACGGCGAATGAAGCACCTCTGTGAGCAAATTAGGCTTATACTCAGCCCTAGGGAGCTGCAAATCCAAGAGATCTGCAGCCTTCCTTATCACAGTAAGATAAGGTGCAACTTCTTTTGAGGGGGAAGCCTTCTGTGAAGCAAAGTCCCACTCCGGGGAAGTATCAAGCCCACTTGTCTCACACAAACCCTCAAACATATCCTATGTATCATAGACTTCACCTTCCTCCATCTCTTCAGCGCGGTACTGCTCCTCCTCTAACAACCTCTGTGCTTCTCTCCTCGAGCGCATCTTTGCCGTCGGCAGCACTACACTCGGCGTTGATGGCTCCGGGAGCGGCGTCGAAGGAGGATTCGCTATAGTAACGGGTGCCGATCGAATTTGAGAAGGTTCACGGGATGGAACTGGGGACTGCACATACAGCGTCGACATCCTCGGAGCCGGACACTGCCAGGTCCGCGTCGTCGGCATAAAGGGGGCCTGAGGATACTGGTGAGGCACACTCAAAATAAATGCCATAGGACCCATGTGACCCGAAGGTGCACCAGAGGGGTACGAGGCCCTGGCGAACACACCATACATTGCACCGGGGCCGGAAATTGTGGGTACTGAGCTCGTTCGAGATCCAAACGAGGCACCTCTGGAGTTGGAGCCGCCAGAGCCACAGGTGGAGCCGCAGGAGCCGAAGGAACCTCAGCATCAGCTGGATTAGACACACCCTCTGGAGTCGGTGAAAATCTCAGCGTCGGTGACTGCGCCGGAGTCCCCTTGTAAGATGGAGAATAAACCGGAGTCACCTGTGGGGACACTGAAGGAGAATGAGAGACAAATTCTTTTTCTTGACATCGAGGTGCTGGAGAAGGCGACTTCGAAACCACAGCTTTCGACAAACGGCGCCTAGATGCATGCCTCTTCTTCTTAAGCTTTCTCTTGGAGTAATGCGACACCAACGACTTTGACTTTTTTCTTTTCTTGCCTTAGCCATATACAACTTGGCTTCCCGTTCCTTCAGAGCCTTCGGGTTCATCTTCCTGCAGGAAGAACAGGCCTTGATGCCGTGGTCAGACCGCAAACACCACAGACAGTCCTCATGAGGGTCAGTGATCGACATATGACCCAAGCATTCTTAACAAAGTATCCAGCCGAAAGTATGGAGAGTCCCAGAAAAACCGTTAGCGTCGACAGCGCGGAAAAAAGGGAACTGACGTCATCACGCCAACGTGGTCTTCTTATGGCTCCAGTGACAACATGCGGAGCCGCGTGCGGCGCCAAGGCATTGTGATGACCTTGTCAGCGTGGGGAGCTAGGAAAAAGTTTCCACGGAATGCTGGAGCAGGGGATATTCATAAGGCGAGGAATCCACAGGCAGATGTATCCATCAGAAATGCCATTACTACGCATGCCATAAGCAAGCATCTCCACTAGCGGGTATGTATTTTGGTGAGCATTTGTTTTACTTACATTAAAAAGAAAAAAATATTGTTGTTTTCTAATATGCATTATAATTATTGATTCATTTTCTAAAATGTTTATATATCTTATTTATGTTTGGTAATAATTTGAATTATTAATGTACAAGTTACTTACCTTTGGTAACGCCTTATCTGGTAGAGACATGATCTAGCCGCAGATTCTTTACCTTTGAACTTCCAGGCGTCAGGCTGGGTCCTGAAGATTTTTGATAGCAGTACCCCTGCTGATAGGTGGCATTGGTCGAACCTGCAAGATGCCGTAGGCATCAGATTCATTGTCGTCTGACATATGCGTCTATATAGGCATCCCCCCAGCACGCGGACATCAGTACTTTTCATGACTTTCCATGCCAGAAGCATGAAACGACTGACCATGGTGTGTCAAAAAACGACTAGGACCCTGAAGTGAAACAGCCCTGACACAAAAACTCATCTGCAGTGCAGGGAGAATAGGTGGGCCGGTAAGTAATCTGCAGCTAGATCATATCTCTACCAAATAAGGCATTACCAAAGGTAAGTAAGTCGTCCATCTGATAGAGACATCTAGCCGCAGATTCCTTATCTTTGAACAGGTACCCAACCAATGCCATCCCCAGAGGAGGGACTGCGGAAAACACGTCAAACCAAAAAGTCCTGCAGGACTGAATGTTCGAATAGGCCATCCCTGTGGAACTGGTTGTCCAGGTAGTAATGTTTGGTGAGCGTGTGCAGGGATGCCCACGTGGCCGCCTGGCCAATGTTACTAGCCGGAACACCATTATGGAGAGCCGTGGTAGCTGCCTTCGCCCTGGTAGAATTGGCTATGTAGGAGGCTGGCTTCGTATATGGTGCTCACTTATGTTAGCATAGCACCCTGCACTAATCCAGACAACCCTTATCATGATTTTAGTGGTCTTAGTCAACCTTAGAAAGCTCTCTAAGTGGTTGTTGTGGAGAGTAGCCTAGAGGCTTAGTCCAGAAGGAGACAGAAGCAGCTTGTTTCACCAGCACTTTAATCTTATGGTATGAATTAAGTGAAAAAGGACCACACAGTGTAGTTATAAAAAATATGTATTTATTATTAACACTCACTAACACAATGTATTATCTCCTACCCAGAGATATAACACAGTACACACAATACTTTGTCAATAGAATACGTAAATCGCACAGAATAGACAGTGGTCACCAGGGGGAGGCCAAACCACATACTAAAATACTGGAATACAAACCATGACTCAAGTCAAGAGTGGACCCAGTAGACGTAGAAGAGTCACGGACCCAAAGAACCACCCAAGATGAGTATCTAGGAACCCCACGGAGGTTCTGTGCAGTGTGGGAATACAACCGCACACTCAATGGAAGTCTATGGGTAAGTCGCTGTTGCAATTTTGAAGAAGGACCCTTCCCATCGGACCTTGAAGAAACTCCGTGGAGGATGAAAGGTTGCAGAGCCCCCCGCCCGTGAATACCCCAGGAACCAGGATACCCACACCAGGGAAGCTGGGTGTATAGGTGCGAACTGGCGTCAGAAACCGCCATAGACCACAATGGAAGACTCAGGAAAGATGACGCTGATGAAGATGAAAGTGTCCGGTGGAACCCAAAGGTGGATTCAAGACGAGAGGTACCTGCAAGCAGAGAGGAAAGAGTCTATGCCACTCAGGAGTGACCAGGAGGCACGGGAGACGAATGCCCACTGATGTCGGAGATGCAGGAGAGTTTGACGGTGCCCTTGAAGTTGCAGCTGTGCGGACCACACAACCCATTTAGAAGACCGGAAGCCGTTCACAAGCCGTCCCAGGCAGGCAGCGGCAAACAACGTAGTCGATAAAAAAGCTTCAGTGTCGGAACCAGCAAGGTCCATGTGATGAGCAGGTAAGTCAGAGCAGGTCCCGAGCAAGCAGGGGAGCCCACAGGAGGTGAAGAAGACCCTCAAGGGGACCCACAGGCCAGAGGCATAGGAGTCGAAAGAGGGCCTCGAGCAGCTCACCAAAGGATGAAGGCCCATGGTGCAAAGGATACGATGCAGGCAAGAATCTTGGCTGCAGGAGATGCTTGAGGCTGGAGCTTCTTGGAGCCTAAAGATCTCTGCTGGAGAGAGTCAACAAGCCTTTGCAAGAGCAAGTCAACGCGATGCACAGGGGTTCTGTTCCAGAAGTTCCGACAATGGATACTGGCCTCAAACTTGGTAAAAAGACAGTGCATGCCTCGAGGGAGTTGCAGAACCACCACATGTGTTGCTGAGCCCTTCGGAGTTCGTGGGAGCCCAGGATCAGGAGACGGGTCAGCTTTTTTGCAGTGCCTGCCGATGCAGGGGAGTGACTCCTTCACTCCAAGCGAGATTACTTTGGGTGTCTTGGATGTCCACAGGGTTTGTGAAGAACCTGTATGGAGCACATGCACAGACATTGCAGCAGACTTGAAGGACGATAAGAGCAGGAGCAGCAGGAGTCTTCCCAGATGCAGTCTCGTTTCCCAGGGCGAAGTCCAGCGGTGTCCACAGTGCCCAAATGATCAATGTTGAAGTAGTGTTGGATCCAAATCTTGTCCCACGATGAATATAGGGACCCAACCAAATGTAAGCCCTTAAGTACCCTAAGGAAAGGGATGGAACGATTCAGGGGTCCCTCCCAGATGAGGTGCTGGACAGTGGGGAGGATACTCCCTTGCCTTTTCTCCAGTTTCACGCCAGAGTGGGAGCCAACGGCTCCCTGAACTGGTTGGAACTGGAGTATGCAAGGAGAAGCAGTCTGAGTGGTGCAAGTAAGCGCCCCCTCCCTGTCCCAATACACTAAGGGCCAGATGTAGGTAGGCTTTTACCGGTCGGTAACGGCCGATTTCGGCCGTTACCGACCGGTAAAAGCCTTTTGAGATGTAGGAGGCATTTTACCGATTCGGTATTTACTGAATCGGTAAATGATATGTAGGAAGCACTGTAAACAGTGCTTCAGGGCTTTAAGGATTCGTTATTTACCACCAACTATTAGTTGGTGGTAAATAACGAATTCCTATGTAAATGCATAAACGTGCATTTACACCTGTGCCATGTGACAGACATACATGCCCTTAGGGCATGTATATATGCCACATGTGCACACCTGCACTAATCAGGGGTGCAGCAAGGTGTCAAAGTGACACCCTGCCACCCTTGACTGTTTTACAATTTTAACGAATTTTTTCCTACATACCATTTACCGATTCTGAAATACCGAATCGGTAAAATTCGGTATTTAAGAATCGGTAAATGAAACTTTCCTACATCTGGCCCCAAGTCCTGTCTGGGAGGTGGTCACACGTCCCTGCACAGGATACCTATTTTCCTACCTTCCTCTGCTCGAGCTTGGCTCAGCAGCAGGAGGGCAGAATCGTGTCTCTGGTCGGCAACAGCCATAGTTAACTGTCCGGGTCTAGAAGACTGGTACTTGGAGCACAGAGGGCTTCCCGGAAGAACTTTACACTTTACAGTGGGGAGGATGTGGGGAGTATGATTCAAACATGTTTGATACCAAACACTACAGGGTTTGTTACAGCCAGTTTATTGATGGTCATCGCGTAAGGACGCATGGCCACTCTATGCATCGTAACCGCTGATGCACTTACAACCCGGCAGGAGAATCCTTTGTGGAGGCGGGAAAGCTCAACACACAATGGTATCCAGTACTGCCCATATGAACAGGTTGCGCTGTGAGGGTACCAGGTGAGACTTGAGCACATTTATCAAAAAACCCAATTTGTACAACAGCTGGGTTGTTACTTGCAGATAACGATGAACCATCTCTGGCGACTCTGCGTTCAGTAGCCAGTCGTCCAGGTAGGGGAAAACCGTAATCCCGACCTCCTGAGTGGGCAGCCACCACTGCCATCACCTTGGTGAAGACTCGAGGTGCAGTAATAATGCCAAACGGAAGGACCGCAAACTGGTAGTGTTGCGAACCAACCAAAAACGGAGATACCTCCTGTGCGACCTCAGGATTGGGATGTGACAATACGCATCCTGTAAGTCGATAGACACCATCCAGTCCTCTTGTTGCAGCGCCTGAAGAACCTGCGCTAGGGTGAGCATCTTGAATCTCTCCTGCTTGAGAAACTGATTCAAGATTCTGAGGTCCAGGATAGGACACAACCTGCCTTCCTTCTTTGCGATCAGGAAATACCGGGAGTAGCATCCCTGACCCCTTTCCTGCTCCGGAACCACCTCTAATGCACCTTTTTGGACAAGAACCTCCTTCAGAAGGAAAAGTAAACCCCTTGGCAAGGAGGATAAGGAGGAAGGAATTCCCTAAAGGGAAGGGCGTACCCATTTTCTACCAGATCTAAAACCCAAAGGTCCGAAGTGATCAAGTTCAAATCCTGTAGAAAATGGGTAAGCTGGCCTCCCACGGGACCTGCATGATCCAGGATGGCAGATCTAGGGCTGCTTTCCTGCATTACCAAGAGGGGTTGGGGAGGTAGAGGAGGAGGAGGAGGAAGAAGACTGACGCCCGGCTCCACGAAGGCGACCACTGCCTTTACCCCTAAAGGACTTGTATAAGGGGTTTTGTTGCTGTTGCTGTGGCTGCCTAAAACTTCGAAAGAAAGACTTCCCAAAGCCTATATCCATAACCTTTTGCCTGAGTCTGCAGACCCAAAGATTTCGCTGTGGCCTTACTGTCCTTAAACAGTGTAAACAAATTGGCACATAGTCGGCATAAATCAGGGAAGAAAAGTAAAGAAGACACCAAACTAGTAATTAAAAAAGTATGAAATTTCATTTAATTAGTCCACCAAAAATCCATGTTTAAAAACAATTAATAAAATACAGAAATAATACACAATAAATTTGTTACAAAGACAACAAACTAATGCAGTATTCAATATATCCCATAAAAAATTCTTATAACATAACATATATTTTGTGGCAAACAGGTAGTATTGTTCGACGCGCGTTTCGGCGTTGTTTAGAACGCCTTCTTCAGGAACCACAATGTTATCTGAAAAATATATTAATACAAGGGAAAAACAGGGATCAAATTATTATACATAGAAATATACATGTTTTTTTCTTACACAAATACAAATTTCTCAGTTAGTTAAGGTGTCTAGATTACTGTAACTCCCTACTTGTACAGCAGAATATTACCGTACAAGGAACAAACTAACAAACTATTTTTTGAGCAGCGAAAAATCCCAAAGGGAAGAGAAAAGAAATAAGGGGAGGATAGAAATATAAAAAGCCTGATAGCTCTCAAGGATGTCATAAGAGTACAAGTACATAGGCTATGTCGGTGTATATATAGGTAACCCATGAGGATAAGGGTTTCTTAAGATGTTTAGACTATAGGTAGTAATTCCTCATATCAATCTTGTAGTTCACTTACCAACAAAATAGGAAGTAGTGAATGCAGTGGATATAGCCCATATCGATCAAAGTCTTGAAGAAACAGTATAAGTTTCTATTAAGAACATATAATAATGAAAAAATGTCAGAATTAGATAACTAATATGGGTACAAACAAGTGAACAAAGGAGCGGTTATAGTCACAGTGTCAAAGTGTATTAACTGATATGTGAGAGTATCAGCTAATATTCTGTATTATACTGCAGGGTTATTAATCAAAGGCATGCCTATGCTATCTGAAATGAGCGAACCTGGCTGTCTGAGCTTCACAGTAATATGATCTAAAGGAACATTTTTGACCACGTCTACACACTTTGTTGGTGCGATATTTACACGTTGTCGCACTCGTGGACGGCTACCCCCACACCCACGTGGTACACATGGGTGTGTTTTTCCCAAACTTTAGAAGAATACACCTTTAATGGGGCGTCACCTTTTTCTACCAACGTCATCATCCCATTCACATAGGTTTATTCAAATACACCCGCCAACGCACACATCGAGTTACTCATTTTGCACAACGGCTGCGGGACGCCAGCAGTCTGTATCAGCGCGGGTCCCGCAGGTTGCAGTTAACGGACATACCGGTACCGTTAAGGTAAGAAGCTCGCTGCTTCACTTATTCCGTGCACTTTTAGCGCCGAGGTTGCATTGTTAGAATGCTTCTTTACTTATATTTTTTTCGTTATACACAGATATAACAGGATCTATCCTTCTTATTCCGAGTGCTAACGGCATCTTTTACAAACCGAAAGCGGCATTCCTTTTTCCTTGAGAGAATCACGAACCGTTTTGAAGGAAGTCTGCATTTTTAATTTCGGTAAGACAACGCATTGATTGCCACATATTCAGAATTGGTTAGCTTTCTATTTGAATACATCGAATCTATTAAGGCGTTTTTTCTATATGTGTTTGTTTCTCAGCCTGACGGATACACCATTTTATCTTTGAACACCTAATTAACCTGCCATATCGCTCACGCTACGAGAACACGGTTATTAGTTTTCTCCGGTAAGCTTTGCGAATATGATCTTTGCTACATGGTAGAATATAGAACACTATAAAATAAACTAGAGTACGCCATTTCTGGGCAACAAATTGCAATATCCTAAAACATGGACTGTCTTGTTCTTTAATCTGGAGCCTTCTTGAACAATATCTATTACGTTACTTAGGAACGACTACAAGGTGCTTTTATGTATAACCATCTACCTGTTTAGGTCTTTGTTATCTAATACTGTACCATTTCTCATCAATAATAATATAGCAGTATTGTTCCTCTATTTCTAGAAACAGAGAATGGAGGTATTACAGGCTAGATAGACACATCCTCTATCTGAGCTAGATGCAAAAGAAGCCATCCACATTATAAAAGTCATTTTCTGACCATCCTTGGTAAGCTCCTTATTTTCTCTTCCATCCATATCAGTGTAGTTATATTAGAATCGAAAGTAAGACAGATATTATCAGTTACCAGAACCCCATTGTGGTGCTTTTTAAATTTTACATCCCCAGATCATAGAACTATAAAGCATGGATAGTCTAACGAAACATTAGGTGAAGTTTTTCTACATCTGTTCCTTTAGATCATATTACTGTGAAGCTCAGACAGCCAGGTTCGCTCATTTCAGATAGCATAGGCATGCCTTTGATTAATAACCCTGCAGTATAATACAGAATATTAGCTGATACTCTCACATATCAGTTAATACACTTTGACACTGTGACTATAACCGCTCCGTTGTTCACTTGTTTGTACCCATATTAGTTATCTAATTCTGACATTTTTTCATTATTATATGTTCTTAATAGAAACTTATACTGTTTCTTCAAGACTTTGATCGATATGGGCTATATCCACTGCATTCACTACTTCCTATTTTGTTGGTAAGTGAACTACAAGATTGATATGAGGAATTACTACCTATAGTCTAAACATCTTAAGAAACCCTTATCCTCATGGGTTACCTATATATACACCGACATAGCCTATGTACTTGTACTCTTATGACATCCTTGAGAGCTATCAGGCTTTTTATATTTCTATCCTCCCCTTATTTCTTTTCTCTTCCCTTTGGGATTTTTCGCTGCTCAAAAAATAGTTTGTTAGTTTGTTCCTTGTACGGTAATATTCTGCTGTACAAGTAGGGAGTTACAGTAATCTAGACACCTTAACTAACTGAGAAATTTGTATTTGTGTAAGAAAAAAACATGTATATTTCTATGTATAATAATTTGATCCCTGTTTTTCCCTTGTATTAATATATTTTTCAGATAACATTGTGGTTCCTGAAGAAGGCGTTCTAAACAACGCCGCAACGCGCGTCGAACAATACTACCTGTTTGCCACAAAATATATGTTATGTTATAAGAATTTTTTATGGGATATATTGAATACTGCATTAGTTTGTTGTCTTTGTAACAAATTTATTGTGTATTATTTCTATATTTTATTAATTGTTTTTAAACATGGATTTTTGGTGGACTAATTAAATGAAATTTCATACTTTTTTAATTACTAGTTTGGTGTCTTCTTTACTTTTCTTCCCTGATTTATGTCGACTATGTGCCAATTTGTTTACACTGTTTATTTCCCTGTACTGTGAATTAAGTTTCTGAACAGGGGGTCCTTGTTATTTACATTGCTTACTGTCCTTAAATCCTTTCAGAGCAGAATCAGCTTTCTCTCCAAACAGTCTAGACCCATCAAATGGTAGATCGAGAAGGGCAGCTTGTACTTCGGGAGAGAACTCAAAAGACTTCAACCACATATGTTTTCTTGTTGCAATGGATGAACCAATCACCCTGGCAACCGAATCCGCAGTGTCTAGGCAGACTGGATGACCTGCCGAGCCGCAGCCTGTGAGTCTGCCAGCACCTCACTTAAATTTCCCCGATCTTCCTCAGATAATTTAGGAAGAAGTTGTTTGGCAGAGTCTATTAGGGCATGAATGTATCTACCCAACATACAGGTAGCATTGGTAGACTTCAGAGCCATACTAGCTGATGAGAAGATCTTTTTTGCAGACTGTTCCAATGTCTTGGAATCCCTGCCATCAGGAGCCTGCGGAAAAGCACCCATGGATTGCTTGGAACAAGAAGCCTGCACAAGCAAACTCTCTGGAAATGGATATAATGAAAGGAACACCGGATCCCCTGGAGCAGGACTATATCTTCTGGACACCGACCTTGAAACAGCAGGAGCAGAAAGAGGGTTGCGCCACACATCAAGGATGGGTTCAGTTAAGGCATCATTGAATGGCAAGAGTGGCTCAACCACAGAGGACGGCGAATGAAGCACCTCTGTGAGCAAATTAGGCTTATACTCAGCCCTAGGGAGCTGCAAATCCAAGAGATCTGCAGCCTTCCTTATCACAGTAAGATAAGGTGCAACTTCTTTTGAGGGGGAAGCCTTCTGTGAAGCAAAGTCCCACTCCGGGGAAGTATCAAGCCCACTTGTCTCACACAAACCCTCAAACATATCCCATGTATCATAGACTTCACCTTCCTCCATCTCTTCAGCGCGGTACTGCTCCTCCTCTAACAACCTCTGTGCTTCTCTCCTCGAGCGCATCTTTGCCGTCGGCAGCACTACACTCGGCGTTGATGGCTCCGGGAGCGGCGTCGAAGGAGAATTCGCTATAGTAACGGGTGCCGATCGAATTTGAGAAGGTTCACGGGATGGAACTGGGGACTGCACATACAGCGTCGACATCCTCGGAGCCGGACACTGCCAGGTCCGCGTCGTCGGCATAAAGGGGGCCTGAGGATACTGGTGAGGCACACTCAAAATAAATGCCATAGGACCCATGTGACCCGAAGGTGCACCAGAGGGGTACGAGGCCCTGGCGAACACACCATACATTGCACCGGGGCCGGAAATTGTGGGTACTGAGCTCGTTCGAGATCCAAACGAGGCACCTCTGGAGTTGGAGCCGCCAGAGCCACAGGTGGAGCCGCAGGAGCCGAAGGAACCTCAGCATCAGCTGGATTAGACACACCCTCTGGAGTCGGTGAAAATCTCAGCGTCGGTGACTGCGCCGGAGTCCCCTTGTAAGATGGAGAATAAACCGGAGTCACCTGTGGGGACACTGAAGGAGAATGAGAGACAAATTCTTTTTCTTGACATCGAGGTGCTGGAGAAGGCGACTTCGAAACCACAGCTTTCGACAAACGGCGCCTAGATGCATGCCTCTTCTTCTTAAGCTTTCTCTTGGAGTAATGCGACACCAACGACTTTGACTTTTTTCTTCTCTTGCCTTAGCCATATACAACTTGGCTTCCCGTTCCTTCAGAGCCTTCGGGTTCATCTTCCTGCAGGAAGAACAGGCCTTGATGCCGTGGTCAGACCGCAAACACCACAGACAGTCCTCATGAGGGTCAGTGATCGACATATGACCCAAGCATTCTTAACAAAGTATCCAGCCGAAAGTATGGAGAGTCCCAGAAAAACCGTTAGCGTCGACAGCGCGGAAAAAAGGGAACTGACGTCATCACGCCAACGTGGTCTTCTTATGGCTCCAGTGACAACATGCGGAGCCGCGTGCGGCGCCAAGGCATTGTGATGACCTTGTCAGCGTGGGGAGCTAGGAAAAAGTTTCCACGGAATGCTGGAGCAGGGGATATTCATAAGGCGAGGAATCCACAGGCAGATGTATCCATCAGAAATGCCATTACTACGCATGCCATAAGCAAGCATCTCCACTAGCGGGTATGTATTTTGGTGAGCATTTGTTTTACTTACATTAAAAAGAAAAAATTATTGTTGTTTTCTAATATGCATTATAATTATTGATTCATTTTCTAAAATGTTTATATATCTTATTTATGTTTGGTAATAATTTGAATTATTAATGTACAAGTTACTTACCTTTGGTAACGCCTTATCTGGTAGAGACATGATCTAGCCGCAGATTCTTTACCTTTGAACTTCCAGGCGTCAGGCTGGGTCCTGAAGATTTTTGATAGCAGTACCCCTGCTGATAGGTGGCATTGGTCGAACCTGCAAGATGCCGTAGGCATCAGATTCATTGTCGTCTGACATATGCGTCTATATAGGCATCCCCCCAGCACGCGGACATCAGTACTTTTCATGACTTTCCATGCCAGAAGCATGAAACGACTGACCATGGTGTGTCAAAAAACGACTAGGACCCTGAAGTGAAACAGCCCTGACACAAAAACTCATCTGCAGTGCAGGGAGAATAGGTGGGCCGGTAAGGAATCTGCAGCTAGATCATATCTCTACCAAATAAGGCATTACCAAAGGTAAGTAAGTCGTCCATCTGATAGAGACATCTAGCCGCAGATTCCTTATCTTTGAACAGGTACCCAACCAATGCCATCCCCAGAGGAGGGACTGCGGAAAACACGTCAAACCAAAAAGTCCTGCAGGACTGAATGTTCGAATAGGCCATCCCTGTGGAACTGGTTGTCCAGGTAGTAATGTTTGGTGAGCGTGTGCAGGGATGCCCACGTGGCCGCCTGGCCAATGTTACTAGCCGGAACACCATTATGGAGAGCCGTGGTAGCTGCCTTCGCCCTGGTAGAATTGGCTATGTAGGAGGCTGGCTTCGTATATGGTGCTCACTTATGTTAGCATAGCACCCTGCACTAATCCAGACAACCCTTATCATGATTTTAGTGGTCTTAGTCAACCTTAGAAAGCTCTCTAAGTGGTTGTTGTGGAGAGTAGCCTAGAGGCTTAGTCCAGAAGGAGACAGAAGCAGCTTGTTTCACCAGCACTTTAATCTTATGGTATGAATTAAGTGAAAAAGGACCACACAGTGTAGTTATAAAAAATATGTATTTATTATTAACACTCACTAACACAATGTATTATCTCCTACCCAGAGATATAACACAGTACACACAATACTTTGTCAATAGAATACGTAAATCGCACAGAATAGACAGTGGTCACCAGGGGGAGGCCAAACCACATACTAAAATACTGGAATACAAACCATGACTCAAGTCAAGAGTGGACCCAGTAGACGTAGAAGAGTCACGGACCCAAAGAACCACCCAAGATGAGTATCTAGGAACCCCACGGAGGTTCTGTGCAGTGTGGGAATACAACCGCACACTCAATGGAAGTCTATGGGTAAGTCGCTGTTGCAATTTTGAAGAAGGACCCTTCCCATCGGACCTTGAAGAAACTCCGTGGAGGAAGAAAGGTTGCAGAGCCCCCCGCCCGTGAATACCCCAGGAACCAGGATACCCACACCAGGGAAGCTGGGTGTATAGGTGCGAACTGGCGTCAGAAACCGCCATAGACCACAATGGAAGACTCAGGAAAGATGACGCTGATGAAGATGAAAGTGTCCGGTGGAACCCAAAGGTGGATTCAAGACGAGAGGTACCTGCAAGCAGAGAGGAAAGAGTCTATGCCACTCAGGAGTGACCAGGAGGCACGGGAGACGAATGCCCACTGATGTCGGAGATGCAGGAGAGTTTGACGGTGCCCTTGAAGTTGCAGCTGTGCGGACCACACAACCCATTTAGAAGACCGGAAGCCGTTCACAAGCCGTCCCAGGCAGGCAGCGGCAAACAACGTAGTCGATAAAAAAGCTTCAGTGTCGGAACCAGCAAGGTCCATGTGATGAGCAGGTAAGTCAGAGCAGGTCCCGAGCAAGCAGGGGAGCCCACAGGAGGTGAAAAAGACCCTCAAGGGGACCCACAGGCCAGAGGCATAGGAGTCGAAAGAGGGCCTCGAGCAGCTCACCAAAGGATGAAGGCCCATGGTGCAAAGGATACGATGCAGGCAAGAATCTTGGCTGCAGGAGATGCTTGAGGCTGGAGCTTCTTGGAGCCTAAAGATCTCTGCTGGAGAGAGTCAACAAGCCTTTGCAAGAGCAAGTCAACGCGATGCACAGGGGTTCTGTTCCAGAAGTTCCGACAATGGATACTGGCCTCAAACTTGGTAAAAAGACAGTGCATGCCTCGAGGGAGTTGCAGAACCACCACATGTGTTGCTGAGCCCTTCGGAGTTCGTGGGAGCCCAGGATCAGGAGATGGGTCAGCTTTTTTGCAGTGCCTGCCGATGCAGGGGAGTGACTCCTTCACTCCAAGCGAGATTACTTTGGGTGTCTTGGATGTCCACAGGGTTTGTGAAGAACCTGTATGGAGCACATGCACAGACATTGCAGCAGACTTGAAGGACGATAAGAGCAGGAGCAGCAGGAGTCTTCCCAGATGCAGTCTCGTTTCCCAGGGCGAAGTCCAGCGGTGTCCACAGTGCCCAAATGATCAATGTTGAAGTAGTGTTGGATCCAAATCTTGTCCCACGATGAATATAGGGACCCAACCAAAGGTAAGCCCTTAAGTACCCTAAGGAAAGGGATGGAACGATTCAGGGGTCCCTCCCAGATGAGGTGCTGGACAGTGGGGAGGATACTCCCTTGCCTTTTCTCCAGTTTCACGCCAGAGTGGGAGCCAACGGCTCCCTGAACTGGTTGGAACTGGAGTATGCAAGGAGAAGCAGTCTGAGTGGTGCAAGTAAGCGCCCCCTCCCTGTCCCAATACACTAAGGGCCAGATGTAGGTAGGCTTTTACCGGTCGGTAATGGCCGATTTCGGCCGTTACCGACCGGTAAAAGCCTTTTGAGATGTAGGAGGCATTTTACCGATTCGGTAATTACGAATCATCATTTACCGATTCGGTATTTACTGAATCGGTAAATGATATGTAGGAAGCACTGTAAACAGTGCTTCAGGGCTTTAAGGATTCGTTATTTACCACCAACTATTAGTTGGTGGTAAATAACGAATTCCTATGTAAATGCATAAACGTGCATTTACACCTGTGCCATGTGACAGACATACATGCCCTTAGGGCATGTATATATGCCACATGTGCACACCTGCACTAATCAGGGGTGCAGCAAGGTGTCAAAGTGACACCCTGCCACCCTTGACTGTTTTACAATTTTAACGAATTTTTTCCTACATACCATTTACCGATTCTGAAATACCGAATCGGTAAAATTCGGTATTTAAGAATCGGTAAATGAAACTTTCCTACATCTGGCCCCAAGTCCTGTCTGGGAGGTGGTCACACGTCCCTGCACAGGATACCTATTTTCCTACCTTCCTCTGCTCGAGCTTGGCTCAGCAGCAGGAGGGCAGAATCGTGTCTCTGGTCGGCAACAGCCATAGTTAACTGTCCGGGTCTAGAAGACTGGTACTTGGAGCACAGAGGGCTTCCCGGAAGAACTTTACACTTTACAGTGGGGAGGATGTGGGGAGTATGATTCAAACATGTTTGATACCAAACACTACAGGGTTTGTTACAGCCAGTTTATTGATGGTCATCGCGTAAGGACGCATGGCCACTCTATGCATCGTAACCGCTGATGCACTTACAACCCGGCAGAATAGTCTCCGAAGGTTGTAGGGGTGTTCTGCTCATGCAGGGGCACCATCACACTTAGAACCGAGTACCCTGCCTTTAGGATTGCAAGGCCTGCCTTAGTGGTGACCTATAGGTTTTGTTATATTCCATATAGGTCCCCTATTTAGGGGCAGATAACACTGCAACCTTTCACCTATATCCTTACATACATTACATACATAACGGTACATAGGGACTGACCTTTTACCTAGATACAACACTGCATTCAAAACGTGTCTTTTTCCCCGAGTTTGAAAATCATACATTATGCATGAGACTTCTTGGAAGCACAGCAGGACTGACAGCAGGATGAACATCTCCTGTATAATATCTATGAATAAAGTTCAAGTCCAATGTCATCCTTTATGCCGACACAGTAACACAGTAAGGTAGGACCCCTGGGGAGACCTGTGGGTACATGTACATCATATCTTGCTTAGACAAGCGGAGAAAACCGTGACTTCCCGGCTGACACACTGACCAGAGACGCTAAGGTTCCTGCACGCAGACACTCCAGCTTGCAGTGGTCTAACATCCCTCGCGATGTCCAACTCGAGACCAGGACGGGGTCCCATATTCTCTCCTTTCTCAGGTAATGGGGTTGACTAGACCTTAGAGGGATTCTTGGCATAACACCAACACAGATGCTAGGTACATTTAGGTACATCTAGTTAGGGAGGAATCGTAGGAGTACGCACTTTCTTATCATGTGTTTTATGTATTTGGCGATAAATGCGAAAGAAACAAATGATAGATGGAATGCTGAACTGTAATGGCATAGAGAGCACAAACACGCATTTGTCATTCCGAGTGGGAAGGGTATGCCCAGATGTGGGTCCTGTGCTCTCCGTGTCACTGGAGCCAAAATAGCCTGGGTGATGCCCTGAAATCAGCCCAGGATGCTTGCTTCCAGTCCAGGGTGGACCTGGCCTGGCATTTCGGGCATGACAGGGTCAAGACTGATTTGCATATGGCTGGGTCTGAACAGGCATGGTATGGGGAGCAAAAAACGATTGATTTAGGGCCAGATCTCCATACTGGGGATAATGTTTGGTAGTGTGCAGGATTCTGTCCATCAATTGTTCTTTTTGCATTTGTCACCCCGAGTGGGACGGGTATGCCCAGACCATGCAACTGGAGTCAAGCTAGCCTGGCTGATGAGGGGTGACGCCCCGCAACCGGACGTCCCAGGATGCTTGTTTCCAGTCCAGGACCTCCCATACGGAACAGAATCAAGACATTGTGCAGCATTCTGTTCATCAATTGTTTGTGTTGCATTTGTCACCCTGAATGGGACGGGTATGCCCAGACATGGGTCCTGGAGTCAAGTTAGCCTTGCTGATGACAGGCAATGATCCAAAATTGGTTCCAGGATGCTCGTTTCAAGTCCAGGGAGGACTGGCCTGGCAGTTCGGACTGGACTGTTCCCATGAGGAACAGGGTCAAGACTTATTTGCATATGGCTGGGTCTGAACTGGAATGGCATGGGGAGCAAAACAGCAATGGATTTAGGCCCAGATCTCTGTACTGGGGAGAATGTTTGACATTGTTCAGCATTCTGTCCATCAATTGTTCGTTTTGCATTGTACCCAACCAATATTCAGCACCTTTCCTGAGATAAGTACCAAGTGGAGTTAGAATAGTAATTTTGCTCCCCAACCCCTGTCCAGCACCTTCCCTGAGTTAAGTATCCGGCGGAGTTATAATAGTTTTTTGGTCCTCAAGTACTGACCAGCACCTTCCCTAAGGTGAGCACCTGGCGGAGTTATAATAGTAATTTTGCCCCCAACCACTGTTCAGAACCTTTGCTGTGGTAAGGACCCTGTGTACATATATTAGTAATGTTGCCCCCCCACAAACATTGTCCAGCTACATCCCTGAGGGAATGGTTATTTTGAATGTAAAGGTTGTTCATATAGCCTTACACTGGTTCGTCTCCAGGTAATGCACTCAAATAAAGCCTGTAGATAGTCCGCAAAAATGCTGTGTAAGTTTTGGGAAAAAATAATTTAATATTTGGTTATTGCTAAATGTGCTAATTGTAAGCGTTTTAATTACTTAAGCAGATCGGTGGCACTGCATGAACAGCTGTCACTTGTCTCCTCCTACTTCTGAAGCACGTGGTTACCAGCGAAGTCAGTGTACCACTGAACACAAAATGGTGGATGGGTGAATTTATACTTTGTTTGAGGTGTTCGATAATTTAAATGAAAATATGTTTGTGAAGGTCTTTTTTTGCGTGATTCAGAATCTGACTGAATGTATTTGTTCCTTTTTAGAATGACTGCCATTTTGATTAGTCACAGGCTGCATACATTAAACAGAGGTAGGACACCAGAACTGTTGCATTTCAAATTATTTATATATATATTTTTAGGCCAATAAAACACTCTTTCTGGTGTGGTTTGAAATGAGTGTTGTTTTGTTATGCGTGGTAATGGTACTTATAATGTACCTCCATGGGCATGTGTGGTAGTGACATGCATTGTAAAATCATGCGTTGTAATGGTAGATGTGTTGTAAAATCATGTGTGGTAATGGTATGCATTGTTCCGTCATACATCCCCCACAAAGACATGACATTTAGAAGTCAGGTATCAACCTTACCCTTTGGATACTACCCCATTATTTGCAAATGGCATATAGGAGAGGAGTGAGAATGTTGCAAGTGTGCAAGAGTTGATATGAGTCACAGTGAAGGTAAAGGCTTGTGTAGATGAAATGGATGTTTTATGAAAGTGTCTAACAGTGTCGACATGATTGGTAGGTTTATTGTTATGTTCATGAGGTGTTACGGTATGTTATACTCCTAACATACCTATATATGTCCTACAAATTTCAGATTACCGCTAAGTCTTCATCATGGAGTTAATTCCCAACAGCGCAGATTCTGTAATGTGGTACCCCGTGTGTAATGCATGGGATGCGACTTAAGTTTCAGTTAGTGTGGCAGTGGTTCATCATAAGGTTACAACATGAAAGTGTTAATTTATCATGATTTAACTTTTGATTTACATCTTTTTGATTTTATGATGTAGCCACTATCAACACCGCATCTGCCGTAACGCCCCTTTGACTTTCTTTTTTCAGGACATTTCAGTGGTTTCATAGATACCCCTCAGTGATCTTTCTGCATACGCAAACTGTATTCAACTGTCCTGTGCCTCTTTAGGCACGTAAATGGAATGGGCCTAGGTGGCCAGGAAGAGTTGATACATTCCCCAGTGCCCTGCTCGCAATCATCCCTTTAGACGAAGAGGAGCATTTTGAGGCCTTCACTGTGCTCAAGGACGGGGAGGGTGGGGTATAGTGCTTTTAAGCCCTCCCGCCATTCACACAGGCAGTGTGGTTTATTTTTAGAACCCTCAATATGAGGTGGTTCTTTAGTGACCTTCACCACATCTGTTAGCCCAAATGTGAGGCATCTTTGTTTGGGCCCCTCACCTCGGCCTTGTATAAAGGAAGGGTAGATCTGTTATACCCCTCGCTTTGCCAAAGAGCAGTGGGTGTATTTGAATAATCCCCTACTTTCCCATGGTAGATTACCAGCCTTCTACCTGCCTGGCCCAAAAAAGAAGAATTGTTTGTAGTGGAGTGCAAGTGTCCTAGACATATCTGTGTACCCCTGCTTAAACAATGGAAGAAGGGTGGGTTACTGCTGGTATCCATCCCTTACGCCAGAGCAGCATCCGCTAGATATTTTAAAAACTCTGCCAGTTTACAAAACTGGGAGAGTTGTTAAAGTGTCCTCAAACCCGCACACTGCCTCACATCCCAGCATTCAGTTTGGAATATATATATTCCTTCACTTTGTGATTCCAGAGATTCTAACATTTCCATGTGAACAGCAATACACAAAGCGGAATCTTCGGAAAGTGTTTGCACTGAATAGAGGGGTGTTGAGTAGCCTACAATTAGGGTTGACGTGAACTGCTGCACATGATAACCATATCCATTTGGAGAGGGGCAACCCTTTGAACAAAACTTTTTAACAATGTTTAAAGCCCTAAACATAATTATTGTAAAGTTGTATTTCGCTGGTCGTATATTAACGTACCAATTGGACATTGAGTGTTTGCAGGTTTGAATATTTGATTATAGGTAGCGCGAATACTACACATAATATGCTCAAGGGCCATTTTGGTCTGCGATTTGTATAAATGTTTGTACAGTGCCTAAACGGGGTCAGCGAGCACGGCTAAAATGTGTATGCTTATTTGTTCCTGCTTGTAAATGGTTGGTTAACTGAAGGCAGTACTATGTCTATCTCCATGACTTATGTTTTTTTTTAAGCTGTTTGTAACATGGTGATTCATTGATTGAGAAAGGCTGTTTGCAGCCGAAACGCGTCTCAGTGTTTTACTGCTGGGTCTGTAGTGACCACACTACATTAAATCAGCCTATGTTTGGATTCAAGTAGGCGTGCTCCCTTTTTCCTGGGTGAAGTTGGGACAGTGGTTTTATCTATCTATCTATCTATCTATCTATCTATCTATCTATCTATCTATCTATCTATCTATCTATCTATCTATCTATCTATCTATCATACATTCACTGAAAAAACCATAAGTTTCAGGGGCGTTCTAGTTAGTTGGAGATTTCACTAGTACAAAACCATAGACATTCCCCCGTTATAGTCAGTTCAGCTAACTATAACTTACGCGCCCGCAATGCATTGCTGATGACATCACATATTACATCACTCATGACATAGGATGTATGACATCACAACGCATGCTTTTACCACGCATGCTTTTACATTGCAACTTTTACAACGCATGCCTTTACAACGCATAGTGTTGAGGGGTGCTGGATAGTGAATAGTTTAATTTACTATTCCAACTCCAGTCCCCGTGGATAGTAGGGAAGGTGTTGGATAGTAAATTAAATCTATTCCCTATCCTAGAGCACCCCCCAGCGCAATGCGTTGTAATGGTTTGCGTTGTAAAAGTTGCGATGTAAAACCACTGCGTGGTAAAAGTTGCGTTGTAAAGGATGTTTCCCATGACATGGTCAGTGACATCACTCATGCCACCACTGATGACATCATCCAGTGAATGTGTGTTTTTCTGAAAAATAAATGTTTTATATATGTATATCTCAAGGTTGATGGAAGAACAAATAGGTATGTAAGTGTCTAAATGGTTATTTGTTTTGTAAAATGTATTGTATAACTGACTAATTAAGTGTATCCTAGTGAATACATGGGTTAGTGAGTAATGTTTAAATATGTAAATATCTGTTTCAGTCTCACTTTGTGTACAAGTGACTGCATAGTTTGGTGAGTAGCAACATGAGTTTCTATATGCGTTATTAGTTGGTTTTTTGAGTATCAGTATGAGTCTGTGTGGTTCGCTGGGGGGTATTACTTAGGCATTGATGCATGAATGAGTGAGTCACTGTTTGTATGTGTTGAAGACAGTGTGTGTAGGACTGTGTGGGTGGATGAGTGTGTGCATGGGTGTGTTAGTGAGTGAATGACTGTCTCAATAGTGTCTTTATGAGTAACTACATATGTTTTAAACTAGTATATGCCAGTATTTGTGTATATAAGTGAGTATATGTGAGAGTGAGAGTTTGGAAGAGTTCATGTATAAAAAAGTATGTGTTTTTATAAGTGATGGTTTAAGAGAGTAAGTATGTGTAAGTTTCTGTAGAAGTGTGGTGGTGTGTGTATAACTGTATATGCAAGTATACGGATGTTTGATACTTTGCATGTGTGATTATGTGTGTATATAAGTCTATGGATGAGTGGCGGTGTGTAACCGGAGGTATGGGGGTATGAGTAGATATGATGAGTGAGTACATGTATGATTGACTGTATAGGACTGTTGGTGAATGAGTGGATGTGTGTGTAGATCTTGGAATTACTGAATAGGTGTGTTGTAACTGGTATTGGTATGTCCATTGTTTTTAATATGTTAGTTTGTATTTTTGAGTGTGTGTATATCAAAGGTTATATTAGGGTGAGAGGAGGTTTGCCACTCTATCATAAGGATGATGTCATCAGTGATGCCATTTGAGATGTCATCAGTGATGCCATGAGTGAGGTCACTGACCATGTCATGAGTGATGTAATATGTGACGGCATCAGCAGTGCATTGCGGGCGCGCGAGTTATAGTTAGCTGAACTAACTATAACGGAGGAATTGCTATGGTTTTGTACGAGTGAAATGTCCTACTTACTATAACGCCCCTGAAACCTATGTTTTTTTTCAGTGAATTGCTAAGGTTTTTTAAATGCTAATTTCTAACTAGAACGTGCCTGATACCTATGGTTTTTTCAGTGAATTTCAAAGGTTTTTTTTTAATTTTTTAAAAGTTTTAAAACCTTTATTTTCAAATAGTGCACACAGCTATTCAGCCTTACATCCCGGAGGCTAGGCAGCAATTCAAAAAGCAGCAAATCAGAGTGCAAGAAGGAAAGTATCAGAACGAGTGAAGGTTACGTTTTTTCATTTTTTATATTTTATAAGAAGAAGGAACAGGTACAGAAAGAGGCGCCGAAACGAGCGCTAAGAAAGAAGGCAATTAACCCAATATGCAGTGAGGCCTAGTCGAGGAGTCAGCCAAGCAAAATGACAACAATTATATTCAGAACAATATAGATACTAAGAACCGATGGGGAAAGGAAACACAGGATAATAGGGATATATAACCGTCAGTTGGAGTCATGGGCTATGGGGTCAAGTGTTCTTCCAGTGGAACGGATTCCGGTGGTATGCAGATGTCACCCCTATACTCATTCCAAGCCCCCCATAACTTCTGCCATTTTTTGGGTTTACCCCTGGCCACATACACAGTCTTTTCTCGGAACATACACCAATCCATATTGGCCTTCCACTGTACCACTTTCTGGGCTGTTGTTGCTCCCCACATCTGTGGGATGTCCCGCTTTGCGACCATATTCCCAAGGGTCACCCACGCCGACAGAGGCCGTCAGCCGAATGTCCCATATGTATCAGTCTGGGGCCAGTGACATAGACTCTGTGCAGGATCTTTAGTTGCACCAATCGAAGACGGGCGGGGAAAGCGACCTCCTTGGGGGATGACACAGCACATTGCCAGTCCTCGTCGTCGATCTCTATCCCGTCCCGTACCCACTGATCTCTCACCCCCAGAAGAAGATCCGTGCGGACATTGATCAGTTTTTTATATGTCAAAGAGATAGCGCTGTCCGGCATGTGGCCGTCCAGTACTCGGTCTTCTAAGGGAGAACTTTCGGGAATCGTCTCACCCTCCGGCCTGGCGGACAGGAGTGCGTGTCGCAGCTGAGCGTACCGAAAATATTCCGTTCCACCCAGCTGGAACTCCGTCTGTAGTTGGGTAAAAGACTTCACCTCCCCTCGCAACATCATGTCCTCCACCCTGGAGATCCCGATCATGTCCCACTTATCAAAGCCTTTAGTGTGCCACAGTTTACCCAGAATCTCAGAGTCATAAAGTGGAGTCGCCATTGTAAGCTTGTCCTTCCACCCCTGTGCCTTTGTGATCGTTCTCCAGATGTGTAGAGCAGTTTTCGTTGGCCCAGACATCCGCCTATCAAGAGATCTCGTATACAGCGCCCTATGATATTTCCCGCCATCCAGGAGCCACCGATCCATGGCATACCCTGGACTATCCACCGGCCATATAGGCCATGATTAATGGCCGCCAGCTGGGAGGCCCAATAGTATCTTCGCACGTCGGGTAATGCTATTCCCCCATCGTACCACGGGAGCGTGAGCTTCGTGATAGCAATGCGTGGCCGGCCGTCCCAGAGCAGGGCACGTTGCAAGCTCTCGATTTCGCCAAAGTATCTGGCCGGGACCGGGTCCTGAGTATTTTGCAGGGTATACAGGAATCTGGGCAAGGACATCATCTTAAATAACGCCACGCGCCCAAGCAGGGAAAGAGGAAGTTTACGGCACCCCTCTACATCACGTCGGAGACGAAGAAGAGGGGGAAGCAAATTGTTCTCATAGCGTGCTTTGGGGTCAGTCGAGATGTAAATCCCCAGGTATTTGAATCCCTGTCTCGCCACCTGTATGCCACAGTCCCTCGGGAGACGAGGCGTCCCCCCTTTCAGGACGTATAAATGCGACTTTGACCAATTAATGACCAGGCCGGAGTACTGACCAAAGAGTCGAAGCACATCACAGGCCACGATGAGAGACTTGCAAGGGGAAGTGAGGTACAGAAGAATGTCATCTGCATATAAGGACACTCGGTCCTCAAATTCAGGGGACCAGCGAATGCCATGTATGTCTGGGTGGTTACGTATCCATGCCGCCAATGGTTCAAGTGCAAGTGCGAACAAAAGGGGCGACAGAGGACAGCCCTGCCTGGTGCCCCTCTGAAGAGCAAAGGACGCCGAAACTCGACCATTGACCGCCACATTAGCCAGCGGGCTAGCATACAGAAGTTTGACCCACCCTACGAATTCCGGACCGAAGCCGAGCTTCGCCAACACTGCCCACAGGTAGTTCCATTCCAGGGAGTCAAAAGCCATTGTGGCATCCAACGACGCCAGAACTGCTGGCTCGTCGAGTATATGGGCCCTAGCCAGGGCTCCGTGGAGTCTCCGAAGGTTAAGGGCAGTGTTGCGGTGTGGAATAAAGCCCGACTGGTCCGGGTGCACTAAGTCGCCGATTGCGCCAATCAATCGGTTGGCAAGCAGTTTGGCTAGAATCTTAGGCTCTGCGTTCAACAGAGAGATGGGACGATACGATCGGCACAAATCTCTTGGTTTCCCTTCCTTATGGATAACCACAATGGTGGCCAGCCTCTGGTCGTGGGGAAGCATGCCGGTCTCTCGCGCCTCCAGGAACATGTTTCGCAAGGGCGGAGAAACGATATCTGGCTTGATTTTATAAAGTTCCACTGGAATACCATTGGGGCCGGGCGCTTTACCAGACCTGAGGGAGCGAATGGCAAGGGCAATCTCGTCCGCAGTAATGTCCCTGTCTAGGTCGTCACGGTCTGCCTCCGACAGGCACGGGAGATCAATATCTGCCAAGAGAGCACAGTAGTCAGCCTCAGACCGGTCCGAAACCGAAGTGTAAATGCCCTGAAAGTAGTCCGAGAACGACTCAACTATTGCCCTCGGATCAGTGACAAGCAAGCCGTCGTCCCCCAACACCTCCGGAACTACGCGGCCAGCTCTCTCCTTCTTGTCAAGTCAAGCTAGGAGTTTGCCCGCCTTGTCACCGACATCATTGATTCTACCCTGTTGTTCTCTACCCATGACGATGGCAGCGTCGGAGGCAAGATCGCGATATTCCAATTGCTTAAGAGAGAGGGTATGGAGCAACTCAGGCGTCGGGCCCGCCTCCAGTTGGGAGTCCAGCTCCATAATCTCTGCCTCGATGCGCACCATGTCGGCATCTCTGTGTCTGCGGACGTCCGCTATAAGGGCGAGGGCCTCACCTCGCAGCACTGTCTTAAACGCCTCCCATAAGGTGGCGGCTGACGTGACCGACCCAGTATTCTCAGTAAAATAGAGCTCGATAGCTCTGGCCAGGAGTCCGCGCGTCTTCGGGTTCCGAAAATACCATGGGTTGACCACCACAGGCCGCTCGGTAACCACAATGTCGAAATCAAAGGACACCCACACCGGGGAGTGGTCCGAGATGCCCCTTGCCAACAAGCGGGCCTCAGAGATCGCCAGCGCATGGGCCGCTAAGGCAGGACATAATCAATTCTTGAGAGGCTACCATGCGCCCCAGAATGAAACGAGTATTGGCTCTGGGTAGGATGCATAAGTCTCCAGCAATTAATCAGACCCATGGTGTCAAGGAAATCGGGCAACCAAGATTGTGAACTACGGAGATCTTTGGGCGGATGTCTGTCCAAGGTCCCGGAGCAGACTGAATTGAAATCACCACCCACAATAAGCAGCCCCTCAGGCAGATTCAAAATGGCGCTTCCAAGGTCCTGAAAAGTGTTGTTTTGTAACCCCGGGGGAACATAAACTGAAACCAGAGTCAGGGACCGCCCCTCCCAACTCCCCGTGACGGCAGCATACCGCCCCCTCTCGTCCACGACAGTGGAGTCAATCTCAAATGGGAGAGACGTGCGCACCATAATCCCTGCCCCCCGGGACCCCGAGGAGAACCCGGAATGTGTCACCATTTTGAAACCCTTCCTATTGAGCGCACGACACGTATTTCCCACCAAGTGTGTCTCCTGTAACAAAATACCATCAGGCATACTTCTTCTAAACAATTGCAAAACCACCCCTCTCTTAATGCGGTCACCCAAGCCATTAACATTCCAACACAGAACTTTTAATTTTCTACCCCCCAACGTTAAACCTCGGGCCTCCGCCGACCCCAGTAGACCTCACAGATACATTGAACGAATTAGAGCATACGTTGCATTGCCTTAGAAAAGGAAAGAAGAAACAAAGAAAGCAAACAAAACCAACCCACACACCACCCCCCACCCTGCACCCCTGCATCAGACTAAAGAGCCCCCCCAATCAGCAGTGTGCCTGTCGCCCCATGAACTAAACTACAAGAAGACCCTAGAGGAGAAAGGAGATCACGTAGTCCCCCCCCGCCACCCTCCATGTTAGAGAAAGGATATTCACATTAGAGTGCTACAGTATGGCTTGTAGGTCATAGTCAACAGGAACACCAACCGACAAAATTAGTGTGATGAGTACTACTCCTGACGATCAGGGCCTCCAGAGGAACCCTCCGAATGTTCCTCCTGTTCCTCGCGTCTGTGCGGCAGAGTGTCCAGCCAGTCACTCACAGACTCAGGCATGTCGAAAAACATAGCACGGCCATCGCGCTCAATACGCAGTCTAGCGGGGAACATCATGGAGTATTTCATCCCCAAGTCTCTGAGACGCCGCTTCACTCCCGCAAAACTTTGACGCTGTCTCTGAACAGTCCTAGTAAAGTCCGGGTAGAAGTTGACATTCGCGTTCTGGAACTTGAGGGGCCCATGCCGTCTCGAGGCCTGTAGGATCACATCTCGATCTCTGAAGTTGAACAGGCGGGCGATGATGGGTCTCGGTGTGGCGCCCGTCTTCGGTGATCCACCCGGCATTCTGTGGGCTCGCTCGACCGAAAAGAAATGGCTGAGGCCCGCCGGGGCCAGATGAGTCTTTATCAGATCCTCGACAAAGAGGTCAGTGGCCGAGTCCTCTGCACCCTCCGGTACCCCAATAATGCGCACGTTTTGCCGCCTGGCCCGTCCCTCAAAGTCTTCCAGCCGCCTTGAGAATAGGTCATTGACCGACCTCAAATTCCGGACCTCCGTCTGCAGGTCCGAGACATCAGTCGTGAGGCTCGCAGTTTTAATATCCAGTGATTTCACTCTATCATTAGTCTTGCCAAGATCGGTCCTGATCAGGTTGAGGTCGATCGCCAGGGTATGGACTTTGTGTGTCAGGACCTCGTGTTGCTTATGCATCTCCGTTCTGATGCCAGCTATAGCCCCCCCATGATGTCCCGGAGTGTTGGCTCCGACTCATCTGGCGAGCCCGCACGTAGAGAGTCTTTTGAATGAGCGGCCACAGTTGGCGAGGTCCTTTGTTGGGCGTACCGGTCAATCTTGTTGGTCTGGGGTTGGACCGCCTTCCTGCTGACCCGGTTCGCCGTTCTGTCTGGGTCGCCCTTGCCCACCATGTTGGAACCAGGGGCAGAACAAAGGGTTGGCACTCCAAGATCCCTTCGAGTACTCAAGCAAGTGCGGAGCGTAGCAGCCACAGATGTTCAGTCAGGGATAGGCCACTCCGCAACTCCGCTTACTCCGCCGGCTGGAACAGGAGTCGCTCACTCGGCATATCGATCATGCACTTCATTGTCGCAGCCGTCGGCCATCACCGAGACAATGGTCCGCCCCTGGCACGGAACTTCAACACGACGTATCTTCGTCAAGGAGTGTCGGGTTTTGAATCGGAAAGCAGATCCCGTCTCTACGACCATTCACCAACAAGAATCCACCACCGTGGAACAGGATTTAGATCAGGATTTAAACGGAGGGTCGGAGGGTCTCCGGAGCTCCGAGCTTACGCGGCCATCTTGCTTGCCCGCGAAGCTCCTCCCCCCTTCAAAGGTTTTTTAAATGCTAATTTCTAACTATAATGTGCATGAAACCCATGGTTTTTTTCAGTGAATTTCAAAGGTTTTTTTTTGAAATGCTAATTTCTAACTAAGCCTACAGAGGTTGGACATGTGAAGAAAGAAGAAAAAACACACAGAAAGAAGCAAAATTAATGCAGAAAGAGGCAACAGAAGTCCACAAAGACAAAGAAAAGTGCAGGAAGAAGCAAGGCATGTGTAGAAAGAACCAACAGAGAAGCAGAAAAATGCCTAATTGCAAAATCATCCTGTACCCACAACTTTTTCAGACGGGTATTGGTAGTAACTGACTGACTAACCAGGCTGAGAGCCAGTGCTTTGCTATAAGACACTTAGAATACAGTGACAACACCTACATACACTAGGGAACAATATGCGTTGGGGTACCCCTTTGATTAGCATGACCTCCTCTGTAAGGCCCTAGTACATAATAGGGCAGGAAGATTAAAACGACCTCTTAAAACACGCCATGGGGCGCGTTTGCACAGTGGTGAAGGGAGGGGGACGTGTGCAAACACGCCCTGTGGTCGTTTTAAGTTGGGAGATTAAGTCCCCTTGAATACTGAGGGTCCTTGGGGTCCAACTAGCCCACTAAGTACCTCCAGTAAGCGCCACAGAGCTGCGTTGCACAGAGGTGTAAAAAGGGGTGTGGCCTGGACCACCTCTCTGCAACGCAGGCCTGTGGCGCTTACTGGAGGTACCTGGTGGCCTAGTTGGCCCCTAGAAGCCCTCAGGATTGTAGGAGACTTATTCCCCAACTTAAAACGCGCCACAGGGCATGTTTGCACACGTCACCTCTGGCCCCGCCCCCTCCCTTTATCACTGTGCAAAGGCACCCTGTGGCACGTTTAAAGTTGGGGGATTAAGTCCCCTTGAATCCTGAGAGTCCCTGGGTCCAACTAGCCCACCATGTACCTCCAGTAAGCACCACAGAGCTGCGTTGCAGAGAGATGGTCCGAGGCCATACCCCATTAAACACCTCTCTGCAATGCAAGTCTCTGGCACTTACTGGACGTACCTGGTGGGTTAGTTGGCCCCCAGAGACCCTCAGGATTCAAGGGGACTTAATCCCCCAACTTAAAACGTGCCACAGGGTGCCTTTGCACAGTGGTAAAGGGAGAGGGCGGGGCCAGAGGTGACGTGTGCAAACATGCCCTGTGGTGCGTTTTAAGTTGGGGAATTAAGTGTCCTACAATCCTGAGGGCCTCTGGCCAACTTGAAAAGCGCCACAGGACGCGTTTGCACACTTGTAACATCAGGCCACGCCCCTCCCTGCACCACTGCGCAAATGCACCCCCTGGTGAGTTTTAAGTTGGGGAATTATTCCTCTGCAATCCTGAGGGTCCCTGAGGGCCAACTAGCCCACCTCTTACCTCCAGTAAGCGCCACAGAGCTGTGTTTCAGAGTGGTATAAAAAGGTGCAAACCTGGGCCACCTCTCTGCAACTCAGTGCAGTGGCGCTTACTGGAGGTAAGTGGTGGGCTAGTTGGCCCCTACTTAAAACGCGCCACAGGGTGTGTTTGCACACATCACCTCAGGCCCGCCCCCTCCCTTCACTACTGTGCAAACGAACACTGTGGTGCATTTTGAGTTGGGGCACGTTTGCAGATTGTTGCTGTGAGGGGGTGGGGCCTCTGGCACGATCCCGGGTTGTGTTTTATTTTTTTATTTTTAAAGGGGCCTGTTTGGCCCCCCTATTTACTTTTTTTGGGCCTTGGGGACCCCATCCCCCAGGGCCGTACCCATTATTAAAAAAAAACGAAAAAACGACTGAGAAAAGGGCCGCGTGGGCCCCCCCTTCCCGTGGCCAATTCCAGCCTGAGGACCTCTTCCCCCGGAGCATGGCCACATGATTTACATTTTTTTAATATGGAGGGGGCTGCATGGCCCCTTCCTAAGGCCTCTATTGGCCCCGGGAACCCCATCCCCCGGGGCCAGTTTTTATTTTTTTATTTTTGAGGAGGGGGGCTGCGTGGCCCCCCTCCCGGGGCACTTCTAGCCCCGGGGTCCCCATCCCCAGGGACTGGCCCTCTCCGTTGGGGACCGAGGGGGGAGCCCCAATGACCCCACGGTCCCTGCCGGCTCCCTGCGTCCTGCGGGAGCCGGCATTGCTTTTCCACACGGGAAGCTGCTGACATGCAGTTCCCCGTGTGGAAAAGCAATCTGGTTTGCATTTTGGAAGAGAGAGCAGGTTTCCTGCTCTCTCTTCCAAAATCCAAACCAAGTTTGCTATGGCAGGGCGGCGTTGCCCTGCCCTGCCATAGCAAACAGCAGTGTCCCGGAGGTGAGCACCCCGGGGCACTGCAGGAGCCAGCCCTGGGGGGTGGCGGTGGCCTGGGCTATCGAAGGCTCCAGGAGGGAAGCCCCACACCCCCCCTCCCAACAATTACAAAGTCCCAGGGAGGTGGTGGTCCCCTTGGCCGGGGGTCCGGTACGGATCCCAAAATTTGATTTTTAATGCCCCAGGGAGGTGGCGGTCCCCTGAGAGTGTGGGACCGCTTGAGCTCCCCCCCCCCACACAGTGATAATTTTTCGTGTACTTCAAGAACCAGCATGCCGCTTTGCGGCCACGCAAACTGCAGCAGGTTCTTTTCAAATTGAGTGCACGCTATTCATCATTACCAACGGTTGCCATTGATAAAGTTATCACTATCCTGAAACCGGTCTGGCAGTAACTCACCTGGCGAACTTGTGTCTGCACCTCCTGTTTGCTGCTGCTCCCAAAAATGAAATGGATGCAAATATGGCGATCCTGTGGCATCTTCCTGTCAGGGCTTAAACTTTGGATTGAATACTTGCGGCTGAAGCCCAGCCGCGGAAGTAATGCCTGCCGCTTTGAGACGGGCCGTGCAATGGGGTGTACATGGCTCTATCGTGATGCGGGGGACCGACCATCCAGGTGCAGCAGAACGAGTTAAAACTGGACAGTACAGCACTATTTTCACCAGCCCACTGGGGTTTGAATTTGTTTTGTTTTATTAAATCGTTTTAATGATGAACTCACTGGAGTGATAATTTTTCGTGTACTTCAAGAACCAGCATGCCGCTTTGCGGCCACGCCCACTGCAGCAGGTTCTTTTCAAATTGAGTGCACGCTATTCATCATTACCAACGGTTGCCATTGATAAAGGGATCACTATCCTGAAACCGGTCTGGCAGTAACTCACCTGGCGAACTTGTGTCTGCACCTCCTGTTTGCTGCTGCTCCCAAAAAATAAATGGATGCAAATATGCCGATCCTGTGGCATCTTCCTGTCATATATATATATATCTATATATATATATATATATATATATCTATATACATCTATATATATATATATATAGATATATATATATATATAGATATATATATATATATATATACATATATATATATATATATATCTACACCAAGCTGTATTGAAGAATGACTGGGTGTATAAGTGTCTGGATGAAGGATTTAGTAGGTGTGTGTATGACTGTATAAGTGAGTGATTAAATCCGTCTTACTGAATGCATGGGTTAGTAACTAAATTGTCTGAATGTCTGTATCAGTATGTCTGTTTTTGTGTAAGCTGCTGCATATATTGGTCAGGTGCTACATGAGTGTCTATATGGGTTATTGATTGGTTGCCTGAGTATTTGTATAGAAGGCTGAGTGTGTTTGGGTGGGAGGTGTGTGAGTCTGAGCATAGATATGTGAGTGGTTGATTCACTGGGAGTATGAGTTTAAGACTGCACGTGGAAACAGCTGTATGGGGGTGTGTGTTTATGGCTGTGTTGCTGAAAGGTTAGATGTCTCAGTGGTACATGTCCAAGTAACTACATATGTAAAAGGCAGTGTATGTGAGAGTTGGAGTATATAAATGACTATATGTGAGAGTCAGTGATTGTGAGAGTGGCTGTATGGATGAGTGTATACTTGTATTAGTGATTATATGAGAGAGTAAGTATGCGTTACTATGAGTATGCATAAATTAGGTGGGGTGTGTATAACTGTGTAGGTGAGTAAATGGAACTATGATTAATTTGTTCTATGTCTGACTACGATGAGTGCATGAGTGAGTAGGATGAATGGTGGTGTGTTAGTGTCTGAATAGATGTATGAGTGCATATGATAGTGTTGTATTGATCAGTGACTACATGTATGAATGGTTGTATGGATGAATGAGTGCATGTGAGTGTAGACCTATGAATTAGTCAGTGCGTTTGTAGTAACTGGTTTTGGTGTCTCTATGGTTTTGAAAATGGAACTCTATATTTTACAGGGGTTATTTGAAAGGTTTTATATAGCGCTGGCTAGACCCGGAGGTATCAGAGCGCTTTACATGCGTGAAAAACAAGATTACAAGAGTTGCACAAAAACATAATAGAAACAATAATTAACAACAAACGTTCCATTGAGGTCTAATAAACAGACAACAAAGCAAGTGCAGATACATTTACATATAAAGTGGCAGGAGAGGGAAGAGATTAAGAGCTGAGCTGTGGGTGAGGTAGAAATTTTGGAGGAGGTAAAGGCGGGGGGACTACAGATTGGGATGAGGGAATGGTCAATCAGGAGGGATTTTTTAAGGGGGAGGAGGGAAGGGAGGTGGAAGTTGGATGGAGGAGAGGCGGAGAGGTGAAGGGAGGGGAAGTGTGGCGGGTAGGATCAGAGGAGGTCCAGGTCTGGTTAAGTACCCCAATATTTGCTGGGGAGGTGCAGTTTAAGGTCTTTTTTGAAGGTATTGTAGGAGGGGTTGCAGCGCAGTTCCTCTGGGAGGGCATTCCATACGGTCGGCACGTTTCCAGAGAAGGAGCAAGATTGAGTGTTTTTCTTTTTGAGTAATGGGGGATGCAGAGGAAAGGGTTTGTGCTCCTCATCGTTCTGCAGCTGCCTGCTTTTTTACGTTTGTTTATGAGGTACAGCGGGGCATTCTGGTGTAGGGCTTTATGTGTGATGCATGCTGTCTTGTAGGAGGATCAACCTTCAGCGGGAAGCCAGTTTAGAGCCTCCAGGGCTGTGGAGATGTGGTCAAAACGTTTATAAGGAGTGATGAGCCTGTCTGCTAGGTGGAGCACAGATCTAAGGGGGGCTAGGTGGACTTTGGGGATTCCAGTGAGGATAGCGTTCCCATAGTCAATTTTTGAGGGTACCAGGGATTAACAACCCATTTGAAGTCTTCAGGTTGGATGAAGGGTTTGACTTTCTTTAGGTGACGGAGAGTGAAGAGAGCTCCTTCAGCAGTGTTTTTTATGTGATCATTGAGGGCTAGATTTTTGTCAATGGTAAAACTGAGAGATTTCACCGAGTTTGACAAAGAGAGAGAGCAGTTGAGTTCATTGAGGTCAGAGATCCAGGGTTGGATGGGGAGTATGTTGTTTTTAGGGGAGAAGAGGAGGATTTCAGTTTTTTTAGGGTTGAGTTTGAGATGGTAGGAGTGGAACCAGTGTTGTATCTGGTTTAAGGTATGGTTAAGATGGAGTACATCAGCGTGAAACCTGATCTTATAGTATATTTGTGTGTCTTCACCATAGAGGTGGTAGTTGATTCCTGCTTGTTTCAGGATGAGGGTAAGAGGTTCCATAAAGAGGTTAAAGAGTGAGGGGGAGAGAATGGAGCCTTGGGGGATGCCTACGGACAACGGAGAGGGGTTGGATAGACAGTCGTTCATTTTGACTTGTTGAGTTCTGTGTTGGAGAAATGAGGTGAACCATTTAAGGACCTGACCGTTAAGGCCAAAGCGGGACTTGAGTGAGTTGAGAAGGGAGTTATGGTTGACTGTATCAAAGGCAGCCGAGAGGTCCAGGAGAATAAGGAGGCAGGATTTACCGTTGTCAAGGGAAGAGTGGATGTCATCTATTATATTAAGCATGGCGGTTTCCGTGCTGCAGCCTTTTCTGAAACCGGATTGCAAGGAGTCTAGAAGGTTCAAGTTGTTAATGTGTTTATCTAGTTGAAGCAGAACACATTTTTCCAGGGCTTTGGAAAGAAGAGGTAGGTTAGAGATAGGGCGGAGGATGTTCAGGTCATTAGGGTCAGCGGTGGGATTTTTAGAGATAGACGTGATCTGACCGAGTTGAAGTGAGTCCGGGACACAACCTGTGGAGAAGGAAGTGTTGATGATGTTGGTCCAGTAAGGGGCAATGATGTGTTTGAGATTCTGGATAAGACTGGAAGGGATAGGGTCTTTGGTGTACGAGGACGGTTTAAGTTTGGTTATGATGTTAGAGACTTCAAGTTCAGTCACGGGGTGGAAATTAGACCAAGATGCATATATATATCTCTTTGCATTATCCTTCCACACGTGCGATTCACATGTAGAACTGGAAAAAGGAAAATAAGACTTCTAGAATGTGTTGCACTATTTGTAATATTATTGGTCACGTCCTCCAGATGCCTATTCTGTATGATGACTACTCAAGTTTTCAATGTAATCGGTTTACTATGTGATTGTATGCTTCTACGGACCAATCTGATGCTAATAAAGAGATTTAAAAAAAAAAAAAAAGATGCATAATTTTTTAGTTTCGGGGGGGAAGGTTGGGTTCTGGAGGGGTAGTAGCGAGAGGGGGAGTGGAAGGGAAAGGAGACAGGGGTAAGACGGGAGGGTTGTTACGTGTATGGTCAGCAACGAGAGATGGGATCTCCGTTAGATGGAAGGAGTGATCGATTTTGGCAATTTTTTCAGAGAAGTTGGCTAATTTCCTCACATTTGTTTGTTGAGGCAGTAAGTTTAGGGGGAGCTGTGGATGTTTGGTTGCGAACAATGTTAAATAGTTCTCTGGTTCTGTTTTTTGCCCGAACTAGTTGAATTTGGAAAAAGGAGGCCTTTTCCTCGAAGATGTGTTTTTTATATGATGATCTAGCGGTCCTGAGACAGGCAAGGTGGGCGGCAGAAGGGTGTTGTCTCCAAGACCTTTCCGTCAGTCTAAGTGATCGCCTTTCGTCGTTAAGATCAGAGTTAAACCAGGTTTTAGATGGAATGGTTCTTTGCTTTTTTTGTTTGGGAGGGGCTAGGAGTTCAATAAATTTGCTGGCGGTCTTGTTGAAGAGTTCAGTGAGCTTATTTGCATCCTGGGAGGGATGGGTGAGAAGAAGTTGAGCTTGTAGTTTAGACTCGAGTTCGCCAGGAGGGATTTGGTTGAGTTTCCTGGTCCACTTCAAGGGTAGGTGACTTTTAATAGGGGGTGAAAGGGGGGCGGATTCGATCTTGAACAGGATGAGGTGGTGGTCAGACCAGTCAATGGGGAGGATGCTGGAGATGGAAGCTAGGTCATTATTGGATATGATGGCATCAAGAGTGGCACCTTTGGTGTGGGTGGGCGAGTGACAAAGTTGAACAAGGCCATTGATTTCTAGAAGATTGAGGAGATGGGTGACTGTGGGGTCAGCAGTATTGTTCCAGTGGATGCTATAGTCACCAAGGAAGAGGTTTTTCGAGTTGAAGAGAGAGGATTGAGAGAGAAGGTCAGATAGTTCCTCAGCAAAGGGAAGTGGATCACCCGGAGGGTGGTAGATGTTACGTAGGCGAAGTGGGGGGGGGGAGAACCCTGACTAGTGAGTTTGGCACCAAGGTACTCAAAGGTTAAGTGATCAGAGTTTTTTTACACAGGAGAGTTGCACTTCGTTTTTGTAGACAATAGCTAGGCCACCTCCAATTCTGTCTGTTCTGTCTTTCCTGATGATGGAGTAGCCCGGGGGGGGGGGCGGGGTGAGTAGGTCAAGGTTGGCCGTTGAGTGGTCATTAAGCCAGGTTTCAGTAAGGAAGGCAATGTCAATGGATTCACTAAGGAGGGTTTCAGATATTTCAGTTGCATGTGGTACAGCCGAGCGGCAGTTAACAAGCATGTAGGATAGGTGTTTAGGGTTGGATTTAACTATAGTGCACAAGTGTATGGTGGTAATTTGGGTTGGGGGTCTGGGCGAGATGGGAGAGGAGGTTATATTAGGGTGTGAGGAGGTGCATCAGATTGTCACGTGGATGATGTCATCAGTGATGTCATTTAAGATGTCATCAGTGATGTCACTGAACATGTCATGAATGATGTAATATGTGACGTCATCAGCAGTCCATTGCGGGGCTGCGAATTATAGTTAGCTGAACTAACTATAACAGGGGAATTTCTATGGTTTTGTATGAGTGAAATGTCCAGCTAACTATAGCATGTCTCAACTGATGTTTTTTTTCAGTAAATTTCGAAGGTTTTTTAAATGCTAATTTCTAACTATAACGTGCCTGAAACCTATGTTTTTTTCAGTGAATTTCAATGTTTTTTTAATGCAAACTTCTAATTATTATGTTAATTTAACCTATACTTTGTTCCGATGCCCAAGAACGACATCACCCACTGCCACAACTCTCAGGACGTCCCCCTCGTACCACCGTTCTCCCTACATCCACCAAGGCAGTGCAGAACAGGACAGCGAACCCTCTCAAAACCGGCATGGTCCCTCAGCCATATAATAGCTCAATGGTGGGAAATGTGGCAATCGTTTTTTCAGTAAATTTGAATTTTGTTTTTTAAATACTAATTTCTAACTTTAATGTTCCTGAAACTTATTGTTGTTGTGAAATTCAAAGGTTATTTATATACTAATTTCTAATTATGAAGTTACAAAAAACCTGTTTTTTTCAGTAATTATGAAAAAATATATTTATTTTGTAACTTTAATATCCTAAAAATATTTTTTTATAATTTCTTTTATTTATTATTGAAACTGTAGGTCTTCTTGTTTTTGAAATATTAAACAACTACCTACAGTATGAAAGGCAGCCCAGCCCAGAGCCACATCTGAAGACCAACACATGTCACAGACATACTAATCAAGCAGCTCCAACTCCCAAGAACGCCACAACACCCACCACCACCCGCAGGACCCCCCTCTCTCTACCACCAAAGCAGTGCAGAACAAGACAGCAAACTTTCCAAAAACGGCATGGACCCTCAGCCACACAATAGCTGAACATTGGGACAGGTGTGAACAAACTATATGTGAAGGAAGCAATTCCCCCATGAATAACAATGCACACAATGCAAAGTGTAGCGGTGATGAGCTGGACACATCTCAGTATGCACAACACACACCTCTCCATGTGCACAAATACTACTGGTGCTTGTAGTGTTGTGGACAGTGGACCCAACCATGTTACGTCAAACACTAGGGAAGAGCTCAGTAATGTAGCTGTGTCCCCCCCCCCCCTCTAAGCATAAGCGTAATCGGAGTGGGCTGGTCCGATGTACGCCACTTCAGCGTAAGAGTGTGAATAAATAGGCCGGAGCTCTGGGCGTGGTTCACATGTGGGAAAGCCAAAGCGTCTGCCAGGGCGGCACAACTCACCCTGCCACGAGGCCGCCGTTGTGACCGCCAGCCTCCTCAGCCGATCGCTGGCTTCCGCCACACAAGCTCTCAGCGGCACAGCAACGTGGACTTATGTCTGTACAAACTACTACCTTTGATATACACTGCGGACAGCAAGGCTCACAAATAAGATTGAGTTGTGATTGCAGATGACGCAGTCCAGTACGCAACAGACATTGCTCAAGTCCTCACCGCTGCCTCCGGTCTACACTGCAGTGAGTAGGGCTCACAATTCAGATTGAGTCGCGATTCAAGATGATGCAGTCCAGTACGCAACAGACATTGCTTAAATCAATGTCACGTGCCTGTGGGCCCTTCTTCACCGCTGCCTTCTGCCTCCACTGCAGTGAGTAGGGCTCACAATTCAGAACAACTCTCGATTGCAAATGACGCAGTCCAGTAGGCAACAGACATTATTACCAGTACGGCCTGCCCAGACGACGCATCATCGGCACAGTAGATCCCACATGTGCAACTGTGCCCTGAGTCCTGAATGGCAGTGACCCCAAGTCCGTGGCAGCGACCACAGCACCAGGCTCCCTTCGATCAGTGAGGCATATTTCCATATGTAAGGCTGGTGACACATGGTGACACTAACCCTGTACAACACAAGGCGCGACACGTGGTGACACTAACCCGGTTCAACACAAGCCGATCCCACATGTGGAACTGTGTCCTGAGTCCTGAAAGGCAGTGACCCCAAGTCCGTGGCAGTGACCACAGCACCAGACTCCCTTTGATTAGTGAGACATATTATCACTCGAAAATCGAATTGAGGCAGAATTCAATAGACAAAAGACATTGCTCCGAGTGTCCCCTCCCCCCCTCCGGACCACGCATCATTGCAAGGTATGTACACGCTGAGTGCCAAAGGTACTACTAACTCACTGCACCATAAGTAATTGCCACATGGCCTTACTGAAGCAGAATTCAATAGACAAAACATAGCTCCGAGTGCGGCCCCTCCGGACCACGCATTATCGCAGGATACGTACACACTCAGTGCCAAAGGTACTACTAACTCAGTGCACAATAAGTCATTGCCACGTGGCCTTATTAACGCAAAAATCAATACGTGGCCGTACTGAAGCAGAATTCAATAGACAAAACATAGGTCCGAGTGCTGCCCCTCCGGACCAGCTCCAAAGATACTACTAACTCAGTGCACCATAACTCATCGCAAGAAAGAGTGAACAGTTTTATATCAGCAGTGAGGCATACTATCACTCAAAAATCACCCAAAAATGCTTACAATTTAAAAAGAACAGAAGAATTGAAGTACATTAATGATTACAATCCAGTGATTTTGAAGATGTGCAATGCAAATATGGACATACAATATGTTGCAGATAACTCAATTGCTGTTGCTTGCTATGCCATGTCATAAATTACCAACTCTGAGAAGACAGAATTGAAAGAAATGTGGGAGGAAATTTCGCAAAAGAGGACACTTAACAAAAAATTGTACAGCTTCAGCTTGAAGATGTTTTCACATTGAGAAATCGGATCCTACGAATGTTCGTACAGATTGACATCTGCAAGTTTATATTCAAGTCAAGAGGGATCATCTGGATAAGTCTTGGGCTTCCTGCAGCACGAAATCGAGTTTTGAAATCTGTACAAGAAATTGAATACTTGGCACTGAATGAACCAGAAAGTCTAGATATTCTGAAATCAAATATGTTGGATACATACTATCCAAATGGAAGTCCATACCTGGAAAACCTATGTCTATATGAAATACTGCAACATCATAGTTTTTATAAAAAATTCACAGAAAATATAAATGAAGGAAAATACGTTGTAATTGGATCTGAAGGATGTTTGATAAAGCATGACAAAGGAAATCTGATTAATCACAGGAAAGTAAGTTGTGATACTCCAGATAAAAGAGTTTTTCTATTTAGCTCTCCTGCAACTTTTCAAACCTTGGCGGACTGAAATGGAATTACTTGGTCATTGTGACTGCTACGAGGTTTCTTTCAATGCATGTAAAGAGAGCATTGAATGCACACTTTTTCCAAATTATCTCCAAATGTTCAACGAAGAGATTATTCAAGAAAGAACTATTGGAGCTGAAATAGCTAGAGATAGTAATAGTACTCAAGATAGTCAAAGGTCACGTGACACACAATCTTATCTTGCTTTTTATCTAACAGGCTGTGAATCACAAATCAACGTTCACCCCCCCAACACCACCAGAGCTGAACGCACGAAAAATCTGCGATGATGCGTGGCCATGCTGACAATTAATACCCACCTGAAATGTGAGTTCAGCTGGACTGCGTGTACGCAACGGCTGAGGAGGTTGCTTCGCCACGTGGTGGACCCTCTTACACACACGCCGGTGGCGGAAGTTGAGAAAAGAGACTTCTTTCCACAGCAGCGGCCAGTCACCTCTGGGCGGAGGGAGTGGATAGTGTGCAGCAGTCTGTACGCACAAGAGCGCACAGACACCTCCAGGCAGAGGGAATGGATGGGGTGCACCACCCCTATTGTGCATTACCAAGAATAGAATTACGCGTGTGCAGTTGTATGCACTCTACAATTACTAATTCTATACTATCTTTCAGACCACTAAACTTGAGGGCTGCACTATCTCCCGGCACGTGGTTGGAGACACACCGGTGGCACAAAGATGAGCTTCAAAGATTTTTTCCAGTCTCAACACTCCCTCTCCATCTCTTCCTTTCTCTCTCTCACACTTTCTAATTTTCTCTCTCATTCTTTCTCTCTCTCCCATTCTTTATCTCTCTATCTTCCTCTCTCTCACACTGTTGATCTCGTTATCTCTCTCTTCCTGTCTCTCACACTGTTTCTCTCATTGTCTTCCTCTCTGTCTCACTTTCTCTCTTTGGATGGCTTCCTCTCTCTCACTCTTTCTCTCTTCCTCTCTCACTCTCTCTCTTTCTTCCTCTCTCTTCCTCTCTCCCACTCTTTCCCTCACTCTCACTCTCTCTCTCTGTCTTCCTCTCGCTCACACTATTTCTCTTTCTCTCTTCCTTCAATGCTCATTTAGTGTGACTTATGAACAGTTAGCAACCAGGCTCGCAGAGGGACAGCTGCGGCCTGGGGGCTCGACTCGCAGAGGGAGTACTACAGGCCGTCTGTTCCCAAAGGAACAGCAGCATGGTAGCTCGCACAGGTAGAGGCACAGCAGCGTAGTAGCTTGCAAAGGTACAGAGCTGCGAGCCAACGCACTGGCTTCTAAAGGCATACCTGCGAAGTGGTGATGGTAGGCAGAGTGAGCGTGAAGAGGGTATCTCGCAGAGAGAGAACTGCGGTATATTTCCACTCTTGACTTCACAGATACAACCGTAGCCCCGAGGAGTCCCAACGGAACAGCTGCGAGCCCACCACTAGTTCGCAGAGGCAGACTTGCGGGACCATTAAGGTTGTTTGGGGTATGCCGGTGATATAGGAACAGGGTGCGTTACCTACTGATGTGTGGAGAAATAGAGTTAAAGGGGTATCTCTCACAGACAGAGAACCAGTATGTTTTCAGAGTTGCCTCGCACAGATGCGACCTGATGGACTCAATCACAAAATGGCTTTTCAATGCTCATATAGTGTGACTTATAAACAGTTCGCACCCTGTCTCGCAAAGGGACACCTGCGCCCCACAGCAACGTACTAGCTTGCAAACGTAGAGAGGTGGGAGCCGACAAACTGACTTTTCAAGCCATAGCCGCGACCTAGTGATATCAGGAGAGGCAGCATGAAAGGCACATCTCACACAGATGCCAGTGTTGCCTCACTGAGGTAAAACTGCGGACCCGATGACTTCTACGCAGAGACATGCGAGGTAACGGAGTAAATCACAAAATGGCTACCAACACTTCCTAGTTTCAATAGTTCAAAGCCAATGAGCCGCACGCTCGTGCTTGTAACCCCTCAGCCAATCACGTCAGATTTCTCAGATAATGATATCTTGAAAATTTGATATTTCTTAAAAAATACTGATCAGATTTACACCATTGAAACAAAAGCATGCTTTCTGACCAATTACCTTTCACCATCAGTTCAGCACCTTCACCTGTACTCTTCTGTAAAGTTTTGTATCGAAACTTCATGGAAAAAACACATTTTGGGACCCCCTTTTTCTCAGCCCCTCCTACACCATTCACCCCTAAAACGTTCAATATAGGCCCTAATCAAAAAAAAGAGAAACGTTTTGGATAATTTCGTAAAGATGCGTCAAACTACGCCAAAGTTATATGCACATACATTCCTCCAGGAGAGAGGCCACGCAACCCCGTCCCCTGAAGCCCCAGGGGGCTGCGTGAACCTCGGCGGGTCAACGCAACCCCTGCGAGCCCCCGCTATTATTTTTTAAGAAATGCCCCCAAAACCTAGCCAGCCCAAGAGCCTCATTAAATTAAAACACACGACTCCAGCGCAAATTCCGCTGATTTTTTAATTTTTTTTTTTTACATATTTTTTGGGCCCTGGGGGTCCTTCTAGGACCCCCTCAGCAGGCCTAGGGGGTCAGGGTGTTTCTACCCAGCCCCCTTCCCTTGTTTTCTACCTTTGTTTCTCCGTTTTCTGGTGACTTAATTCTACCGAGCCACAAGATGGCTGCCAACACTTCCTGGTTTGGAGTTCTGGCAGCCAATCACAGTGAAGCTTGCGCACGCGACTTAGGCTCTGCCCAGATATCGAAACTTTTATTTTTCTAATTTCTCAGCAACTACTGAACGGATTTACACCATTTTAAAAAAGGTTGCTTTCTGACCCAAGCACTACCTTTCTGCTAAATTTGGAGTAATTCCGTTCAGTAGTTTCGGCTGTAGCCTTGCACAAAGTTTCCTATGGGAAAATTAGTTTTTCACTCGTATTTTTTGAATTTCTCAAACACTACTGAACGGATTTACACCATTTGAAAAAGGTCGCTTTCTGAACCAAGCTCTACCTTTCTGTCAAATTTGGAGCCATTCCGTTCAGCAGTTTGGGCTGTAGTTCGTTGTCCTGAAGAAAATGAGTTTTGGGACCCCCCCTTTTTTCTCAGCCCCCACTTGACGAATCACCCCCAAATTTTCAGGATAGCAGCTGACCTAGATAGACTTTTTCTTTTGAGAATGTAAGAAAGATTCGTCAAACAACGCCAAAGTTATCAGCAAATCAAAAAATGCTTTCCCTATGGAAACTAGGTTCTAACTATTACTACCCACTGGCAAACGCCAGTGGGTAGTAATAGTTAGTAACAGTATATATATATATATATATATATATATATATATATATATATATATATATATATATATATATATATATATATATATATATATATATATATATATATATATATATATATATATATATATATATATATATATATATATATATATATATATACATTTAAAGATCTGCAGGGCTGAATGCTGGCCCCCATCAACTCTTCCATGCAAATGAGTACTACTGAGAGAGGAAGCGATGCAGAAGTTATCTCCCCACAACAAAAGGTGCACGTCATTGAATTATTTCAACACATCTGATTACTTCTGACAAAAAGCAAAGACTTGGAGATAGCTAAACTCTTCACACATCTCGGAACAGAATGAAATAATCTGTCAACATAACACAGTACGGATCCCTGCGCTCTAGGGATCTCTGTAGGTTACTAACCCAGGACTAGTTCAGTCTTCTTCAAAGATGGGAAACTGCTGGAATCCACTTGAATGTAATCAATACCATATTCCCCTTTTTTGCGATAAGCCAGCAAGACTCAAGTATGCAAGCCTGCGTGTAGAATGTGTGATGAACATGTTCTACATCTCTGATGCTCATTACTTACCGTTTGATAGGGCAAGCCACAGGTTAGAATCACACGACCCTCTTGTCTGGCCACCTAAAAAAAATACAAAAATACAAAAAATTCATAACGCCATGTTGCAGTCAACAACAGAGTATATTTAGAGTGCCAAACCTTACATGTATATGTTTTATTTAAAGGGGTGAAACACATCACAAATTACATTGTTTACTGCTGTTAAATAAATATTGTTACTGTTGTACATTTGCAATACTGTACTTTATGGGATGTGATTGTATTGTAGGAAACGGGGAACAGCGTTTACAACGCAACTTTTACCACGCAGTACCTTTACCACGCAACTTTTACAACGCAAGTCGTTACATTGACTTGCGCTGGGGGCGCTTTAGGATAGGGAATAGTTTCATTTACTATACAAAACCTTCCCTACTATCCACGGAGACTGGAGTTGGAATAGTAAATTAAACTATTCACTATCCAGCGCCCCCCAACACAAGTCGTTGTAACGAATTGCATTGTAAAACCTGCGTGGTAAAGGCATGCGTTGTAAAAGCATGCGTAGTAACGACACACATCCGTAGAAAACCATGTTTGATGTTGGAAAAAGTATATGGTGGGTTTGTGAGCTAATGTAGTATCATAATGGTGGCTCGTGTTGTTTCAAGTTTTGTGTAGTAACTGCTGCGAGAGCAGAGACGTTTTAAGGGATGGGCTAAGTAGGTTTGGCCTAGGGCCCCAGTTTTCATGGGGCCCCCTGATGGAGCCAGCTCTGTTCTGCGGAGAGTCTTGACCCAATGACCTTGAATAATTCTTAAACAGATTGTTGTAAATACCATTTTCCTTTAATATTTTTTTAATGTGGGTGATGCGGGAGAGCCTATTACAAACATTTTGGAGAGCGTTCTTTTAGATCAAAAGAGGACCTCACATATAAGAAATGGGAGGGTGTCAGAGAGATATTTTGCAGTAATATTAGTGAGCAGCTGATGTTACACTATTGAAAACACACGTCGCTGTTTGTAAGCATATTTAGAATTTGGTCGAGTGTTTCTGTGCACTGTCAGTGACCTGGCTAGAGAGGGCATGAAAGAACTGAAATTGGTTCCGAACAAGGGCCCCCAAAATATGTTAGATCCAGGGCAGTGGCGTAGCTACCAGGTTGCGGGGCACTGGGGCGGTAACGGCAGACGGTCCATCCGGGGCGACGGAGAGCGCAAGGTAAGTTTCTCAAGTCCAGGGGGGCCTGGCTTCTGGAATGGCAGTGCTTCATATGCACGCCTGATCAGGGACACTTGAGCTGTCATGCAAGTACACCAAAGCAGCTTCCAGCCATATCGTGATGGCAAAGAATTGGAGGTCCCTATTAATTGTATACTTAGCATACCACAAAACCACCCAAATGGATAAAGCTCTTATACTTTGTCGAAAGCTTGTTTGAACTGCTCCGTTTTCAGAGGCTGTGTTGGCTTGGCTGCGCTCTCACAAGTGCGTTAATGGTAGATCTCTTTGTGAATGTTCTATGTGCGGCCAATGTCGAGAAGGCCTATAAAGGCACTCAACCTTTACCTTAAGTTGTCCAACACTACCTTCAAGCATTATCTGCCAGGAGTGGCTGGGAGACATCCTGCCATCCCTTATTTCCCCGCATTATCAGGCCGTTTGTTGCAGGCACGATGCTGTTCAAGGGAAAGTCGCTGTCATCCCAGTAACTCCACACAGTTTACACAAACGGGGTGCAGTTGCAGTCAGAAAATTGGAGGTTTAAGAATCAACATAATATACTAGTTAGTGGCTAGGAATGTCCCCTGCATAGAACAAAGTACATAGGACAAAGGAGTGTTCCCTTGCCCTGAATGCCTATGTGTGTGTATCTGAAATCCTGACCTATTGTGACCAAGCGATGCTAATCTAAGCATGAGAACAGGGACTTATGCTCAGTGGCGTAACAAAACCTGAGGGGCCCCCCTGCAAGGCACTTGGAGGGGCCAACTGCGTATTTAATCAGGAGCTCTCGAGCCAGTACTGTGCTGAGGGGTCCCCTACAGCTCACTCAACCCCCCCAGCACCACAGGTGCCTTTGTTACGCCACTGCTTATGCCTCTCATTGACTAGGCAAGCTCCAGGACCAATCCTGTGACCCGGAGAATCACACCAAGTACCTCATAATTAACAGAGGACGACTGTCCCTATCCTGGGTTTAGCCATTAAGTGCCGTGAGCAGCATACTTCGTTTTTTGGCGGAGTGTGTGGAGAGACCATTTTTAGGTCTCGCGCCTAGCGTTGCAGTGCGTAGCACTGCTCGCACAGCGAGAGACCTCATGTAGAGGATTCTGAATGCTGACCACACGCTTGTGCGTGTGCTTTTTTTTTCATGAGCAGCTATTGGCTTTAGCGTGCGTCTTTGTAAAAAAGGCAGCATGCCATTTGTGAAAGGCGTGTGAATGTCCCAGCTTCTTTACAAATATAACTGCTCATTTCCCAGTGGTGTCTGTTACGTGCAGCAGCGGCACAGACAACAGGCTCCCTCGTCTCCGATCCTCTGTGGTGCGCGCGCACCACTGGTTTCGATTCCGTGCTTATTTTTCTGCATTCAGTCTATGACATTCCTGTCTGGGTTGTTCCGATGATTCGATAGCAGACTGGGTTAATGTCCTGGCTCCAGCGATCTCAGAGTCCTGACGTCGCAGGGTTCCACCTATCGCGCCACCTCCTCTTCGGCAGGTAAGGAGTAAGAGAGTGCAGCGCACTGACTGAGGCAGATCTGCTCCGGGCACCTGGGAATTGTGGCTGGTGATAAAAGGGTCATACTGAAGCACAGCGGCCAGTCAGGTGCTGCCTAGCTCCGATAACTCAACCAAGACTGATAACTCGGCCAAATCCAGACACTGCCCTCCGTGCTGCTTTCTCACACAGTTCAGCGGTGCTAACTCTGCCAGTGGGTGCAAACTCGCCTTGTGGAAGCCTCCTTGTTAGCGCTTGCTCCTCGCACTGCCCTCGAATGCCTTTCCATCGGTGCCACCTCCTCAAACTACCTGCTGGTGCTAATCTACACTTCCCACCGTTGTAACCTCCTCAGAATATTCCCTTGTGCCAGCTGTTCTTCCCACGGTCTACTGGTGCCACCTTCTTACACTGCCCGCGCGGGCCCACTTCCATATAGGGCCCACCAGTGCCATCTCCTTACATCAATACTGCCACCTGTAACAGCTCCCCAGAATGCCCAGCAGATTTTTTTTTGTTTTTTTTATTAATTTTTTTGTATTCCTCATATATCAATAATGGGTATTCTAGATAGGGAATCTCCTCCTCTCCATATTACGATGTACCGGCCTCAAGGATTTCATCCCAAGACTGAAGAGGAAAGAGAAAACCCTTCTAGGCTTAGCTGTTTGCTTTGTCCACTCCATACCCTTTAAACTGGGAGGCCCTTAGTTAGGTTGGAGACCAAGCGCCAATAGTACCCAGGTGAAATCATCGGAATACTCTCATCTGTTCCGCCAAGCCACAAGGGCCGCCCAGATCTTATCCTAGCTAGAACTGTTGCATGCTATATCAGACTCACTAGTATATATAATATATTTCAGACACTCGGAAAAGGTGGGAACATTCTCTGACTTCCAGGCCTTACAAATTTCCCGCCTAGCTAAAATCATTACATAAAACATAAATTTGGTCCTCATATCATTAAGCTGGTACTCTACACCTAGACCAAAGCGAATCATCCTTGGGGTAATCACAAGATGTATACCCAAAACTTCTGTAATGAATGCTTCGATTTTAGACCAAAAGGGTAACAATCTTGGACACTCCACAAACATATGCAAATCTTCCGCAGCGGAGGCTTTGCAACGTGGGCAACAATATTCAAGGTTCGTAATCTTTACCAATTTTTTCGGGGATATGTACGCTCTATACAGGGTGAAAAAAATTATTCAGTTTTAACGGGGCCGATTTCACCACTGTATTTAGCAATTTAAAAGAATCTCCCCATAGAGCTGGTAAGTTATCACATTGCAAAGCTTCCGCTTCTTCCCACAGCTTATTAAGTTCAAATTCTGTGACTTCGTCTTTCTCGTTTAGTGCCTCATACCAAAAGGAAATCTCTTTTTTCCAACTCCCTTTTTTCTTTACCAGTTCAAACTTAGGGTTAGTTGTTAAATCCCAGAGTATGGTAGTCCACCAGCTAGATAACTGATAATATTTGAACTTAGTGAGAGTTCCATTTGTCAGCCTAAAGAGTGAGTCTGCTGCTTTGAGGGGAAGCGATAATCGTCTCTGAGGCATTCCGGTGTCCCCGGGGAATCCCATATGGGGGCTTGAGGTGTGTAATACGGGATGCCTAGCTTTTTTTCAAACACCCAATTCCTCAGAGCCGTATCTAACACCTTTAATCTAACCCTCTTGTAAAATCTAGGGTCCCCAAATTTAAATAAGAAGAATTCGTACCCTAGAGGGATACCATGTAGTAGTGCCTGAAATAGTCGGCCCAAACAAGATGTATCAGCTTTATCAGCCATTTGTCTAAAGTTTTTAAAATGAAAAGAATGGCAATAATGAAGTATGTCTGGCATAGCAAGTCCACCTGTTTTCAATTTTCTTCTCAATTTTTTCCAGGAGATTCTGGGCGATTTAGAGTTCCAGATGAAAGATCCAATCCTTCCCTGTAATTTGGCTATATCTTTAGGACTGAAAGTCAAGGGTATTGAGTTAAAGAAGAAAGTAACCTTTGGCAAAATAACCATCTTTATTAGATTTACTCTCCCGAAGATATTTAGTGGCAGTCCAGACCAACGATGCAGGAGCCCACAGATGTCCTTGTAGACTATCTAAATTTACTTTAGATGTCTCAGAGATTTTCTGAACCAGATGTATTCCTAAATATCTCATCCGGGGCTTCGTTTCGGGGAGTGGGTCCTCCTGGTTCCACTGCATGACCTCTGTTTTTTCTTTGTTAATTCTATATCCTGAGGCCTCTCCAAAAACTTCAGCCTGATGAAATAGTTGGCGGATTGCTACCTCAGCATTAGAAGTATACATTAAAAGATCATCCGCGTATAATGCGAATTTTAGATCTAATTCATTCATGCAAAAAGGTCTCATTAAAACATCCGATCTTAACTGAATAACTAAGGGCTCTATATATAAATTAAACAATAAGGGAGAGAGGGGGCATCCCTGTCTGGTGCCACGTGTTATTTGGACCCAGTCTGTAAGTAAATTGTTCACAAGAATCTTGGCCTTGGGATTAAGATACAATGCTTTTATGGATGCTATAAAATTTGTTGGAATACCAAACTTTGATAAAGCTTCCCACAAGTACAACCAACTAATTTGGTCAAAGGCCTTGGCGGCATCGATTGCTACGATAGTTTAGGGGATTTTTTCCTCTGTAGCAAAGTCGATTGCAGCAATGGCCTGGAAGGTCAGCTCATTCAGCTGCCTGCCTGGCATAAAACCCCTCTGATCCTCAAGGACCACTGATTTGATTACTTTGGCCAATCTCGCCGCCAAAACACCTGCAAAGATTTTATAATCTGTATTTAGCAGCGAGATTGGCCTATAGGACTCGACGATCAGGGGGTCCTTATTGGGCTTCAAAACCAACGTAACTGTGGCCTCCAACCAAGTCAGTGGGAAAGGCTCTCCTTCCTGATGTATTTTATTAAATAAGGACGTAATGATAGGAACAATGATATCAGATCCTATTTGGTATACTTCCACTGGAAGCCCGTCTGGGCCGGCTGCTTTTCCCCTAGCCATTCTTTTCAACTGATCGTAGACCTCCCCCTCTTGCCCAGCAGTGTTCTTTTTGCAAACACCAGCCTGTGCCTACTCACACTGCCCAGCCGTGCCTTTGGTGCAACTTGTTACTCATCGTATTGGTACCAGAGCTCTCCTCTTCATTGGCGCCAGTCCTGCCAGCGTCACATACGTCACCATGCCAGCACCTCACCATCCACCAGTGACAGCCGCTGCCACACTGCTCACTGGTACAAGAACCGCACCCTCCTATTTTACTCTTGACTACCGATTCCAGCATCCTGCCTTTTACAGGTTTACAACTTGTTTCAGTTTCTTAACAGTTTATTCTACAGTGAGAAAAAAACTGGTGCAGCAAGAGGCGAAGCACGGCAGTAGAACACTCTGATTGGCTAGGTGGCGTCACTTCGATTTATGACTGGTGGCCTCTTCTTGTTGCTGGGCGTTTGGTAAGGATCATCACATCAGTGGCAGCGGTTGACTACTCATGTTTAGTTGCTTGATTTCTGTGCTTCACGCTCCCGCAAGTCAAGGGATCTTTTGTGTGCCATGTGCGCGAATTTGGGGTTGATAGGTAGTACTAGTACAGTCTCATATGGGATCAGTTTGAATATCACGTGTGGTTCCTGTTCATTTTTAACAATGCCCGTATTTTCAGCACATTATTCGTTTTAGGAGTAAATCGAGAAAATCAGCTTGTTTGTATTCCAGGTTTAAAATGTGAGTAAGTTTAGAAAATGCGAATTTAATATTACGGAAATGCGAGTTCGAGCCAGGCAGGGACATCTGAAGAATTTTGGGGGTCCTGGGCCTAAAGTATTTTGGGACCCCTGTTCGGACAACTTTAGTTTTATGATCCAATTTCAACTCTTTTTTCGGTCGAGGACCGGAAATGCTGGCTTGCCAGCATTTCCGGGAGGAGATCGTATGATACTTAGTAGGGATCTGGAACCCGCCTCCCTCGGCCGTCTCACCTCAATTGGCTGGCTTCCTAAAAGGAGGCCAGCCATTGGAGGAGAGAGCCGTCCCTCCAAATAAGCTCCGTCTTTTTCGGATTCGGGGGCGTGATTTTTTGCATTCTTTAGCCCTGTGACGTCGTCTGTCACTCAGGGCGCAAAAAACACGCCCCCGAATCCGAAAATGGCCGTGCGTTTCTCCGAGGCATTGTCTCCTTGCCTCGGAGAGACGTGGTCGTGTTTTCGTAGCTGCTCGCCTCCCTTCCCTGCTGCTTTTAGGAGCTGCTTGGCTCCGCTCGCCTCCCCCCGCCCTCCTCCGTCGTGCTCTCGCCTCCCCCCCCCCCCTCTGCTGCAGCTCTCCTCCGTCGTGCTCTGCCGCTCCCCGGCCCCCACCCCTCCCTCCCGCATTCGTAATCGTGATTAGGCCACTCGCCTCCCTTCCCTGCTGCTTTTAGGAGCTGCTTGGCTCCGCTCGCCTCCCCCCGCCCTCCTCCGTCGTGCTCTCGCCTCCCCCCCCCTCCCCTCCCTCTGCTGCAGCTCTCCTCCGTCGTGCTCTGCCGCTCCCCGGCCCCCACCCCTCCCTCCCTGACTTATAAACCAGTTGCAAATGAAATGCAGTGTCAGCTAAACGTAAATGCCTATATGTGTATAGCTCTCGGGTGAGGCCGATCCGTGGCACAGGTGGGTGCGCGCGCCCGCTGCGGGCACTGAAATGTGAGTCCATGAGAGCGCAGCGGTGAACAGGTCGGTGAGTTTATGTCGTGGCGAATGCGTCTGACAGAGTGTGTGTCCCTTGTGAATACGTTGCCGAGTCTGCATTCTTGTGAGTGTGTTGGCTAATGTGTTACTGTAGGCCAGGAGGTTCCGCAGCAGGGCCGTAACTCAGCCCCCGAGAAGCTGCGAGGTCCCAAGCCTTCAGGGGGGCTCACCCAGTCAGAGGCCAATGCATATCTGTGGTGTATGCTCGACCCAGGTGGCACTCAGCACATTGTACAGGGGCCCCGTCATTTTGCTTTCCGCAACGACACCTCAATGTTTCTGTACTCTCTAGCACTATTGAGAACCGGTTACCTAACTTAACTGGCACAGTGTTGGATAATGTAGTGCTAAGTGGGCACCCTGGTGAATGGTGAGTATTATTTATAGTTTTATATAGCGCGAATTGGACCCGAGATGGCGGGTATCAGAACGCTTTGCACAAATTGGAGGTGTGCACTCTGGTGAATGTGTTGCCTCTGCTTCAGTGAAAGGGAAAAATGCAGCCCCCCTCCCCACCCCCACCCCCCTATTTGTTTTCAAAATCTCCCTCTCTGCTAGTTAAAATGTTGGCATGTGCGGTGGCACTGCCCCTCCCCCACAGAGCTGCTCCAAGCTGCCAGGTTACTCAAAACCGTAAACTGCAGGTCCGTCCCTCACACCTCTTCATCCCGCACACTGCTTCTAAGCGCTGTGTCCCATGACGCTATAACGGCGCCTCAGAGGTCCCCACACTCCATAGAAAAACTTCTCACTCAGGCTCAAAAGCAAAGACATCCTTTCAACCTCAGACCCCACGCAGTGCAGCTAGCTATATACAGCGCCTGGATACACCCGTGGTGATGAGAGAGCTACTCAGATACTGACTGATTGATTTGTTGATTGATAGATAGATGTTGCAATCACTACATTAAAATATACTTTGCTGCTGTTACTGTTTCGATGGGCCGGATACAGCAAACATTTCTGAAACCGAGTTAGCCATACTGACAAGTCCCAATGTTTAAGCAGTATTAATGCAGTCTACACGCCGCTGATGGTCTGTGCAGAAGCATTCAGAATGCCTGCATCAATTATTAATATACATTTTTTTTTCGTGACTTTGCTTTTACTTGTATGATAAATGCAACTGTCTCTTTGGAGCCTGCTGTTTGGATTGTAAATCCATGTTAAAGGTTCACCGAACACCGATACAAAAGCAACATGTATATTTTGTTTTTTCTAGGAAGGCCTTTTTCAAGGTAGTGGGCGTCCCGAGTAATTTCTTTCCGCGAAGCAACTGTTTTTTCGTGATTTTCATTTTTTTCTTTCTGAAGTTAAAGCTTCTTGTGTTTTTTTTCGTACTCCTTTTTCTAGCATACCCCAGCGGCAGCGTGATCATGGGTAGACATTATAGTTGCCTGCGAGTAGGCAGGCCGCAGGACTCTAGTGCAAAGGTTCTCCACTTCACCAGGAAACCCCAAGTAGCTCCTAAAGCACAGCTAGAACCTCTTCTTGCCGTGAAGCTGGCCCTGCCGGCTGACCGTGGATTACTGAGCTCACCGGCTGCAATCGTCCTCTCTACATTTTCTTAGGTGGATGGGTCAACATCTAAACCTCGGAGAATTGCCTTGTGCAAGCAGGTTTGATAAAAGTATGCAGCAACAAAAGGCAAAGTATGCGGTGTAATGCAGAACATTTGCTGATTGTTTTAAATATTTTGTCATTTTTATACTTGTAATACTGTCCGGGCATTAGTTGCATTTCAGTTTAACCCCAAAACATAGCAATGAGCAACAGAAAGGTGAGCAGTGAACCTTTGTAAAGGACCTTCACTACACAGTAGCATGTGTTGCTACTATTTTACGAATTGTTTTACTGTTTGGGGTAGAAACAATTGTTTTTTGTTAAAATCTTCAGATTATGCAGCAGATGTGGCAAATGTGGCAGATCCATTATTTATGTGAAATGAAATCATATAATTCCACTTCCCTGACAAAAAAAACAATTGGCATCAAGAAGCTGCACTAGATAAACTAGTATTGGCAAAGCCATTAGGTGTAGACTTGGTAACGCTGTTGCAATCATTAATTCAAAAAAGAATATTGCACTAGTATGTCATCCAAAAAAAATACTTCCTATATGTGGAGAGCCTAAGCATGCAAAAATGTATTTAAATAAAAAAGGATTCACCATTGCATATAATTTAACAGTATGAATACACAACAGATGGAAGTAGTACCATTGTATCATGTCCCACCTCTAACTCCGCCCATAGCCCCGCCCACTAGCCGCACCTCTAACTCCATTTGATGAGTACCTGCACTTATTTTTTTCCATTTAAAGCACTGTGTGCAACGAATATCATTGATCCTTATTTCACAAAAGTGCCCTATTTATTTGAACCCAAACTGGTGTTGTGTCTGGAAAAGGTCATCTTTGACGTACTTTTATCCCTAAGTTGTCAGAGTGGTGAGTGCAGAGTGGTGAGTGCGCAGAGCGGTGAGTGCGCAGAGCGGTGAGTGCGCGTGCAGAGCGGTGAGTGCGCGTGCAGAGCGGTGAGTGCAGGTGCAGAGCGGTGAGTGCAGGTGCAGAGCGGTGAGTGCTGTTGAGTGCAGAGCGGTGTGTGCTGTTGAGTGCAGAGTTTGAGTGCAGAGTGGTGTGTGCTGGCAATGTAAATGACAATGCCATTTATTTATGATTTAAAGAAAAAAAAGAAATGTCATGAGCAATGCCAATAGCTCTACCTTTAATGATGCCGAGACCATTGCATTGTAAATGCTTGTTGGCTTTTTTGGCCAGGTTACTGACAGGGGGTGAGGGAGCTTTCCTGGTAACGCATACATGCTGCAGGCAAGTTAGGCCTGAGTTGACTGTACACGACTATGAACACACTAATTCTTTAAAGTGTCTGTGTGACAGGCTTAGGGATGTGCGCTCGATCACCATATTTTATTCAGAACTGCCTGCTGACAAAAACGAGAGACTCTCTTCTCTTAAAGCTGAGGAGCTTTGTGCAGTGGTTACTGCAAAGACCATCCTGCCTTGTACGGATTGGCTTGAAAGGAAACAAACTACTTTCATTTGCTTGTCTTCTGTGCACCTCTGCAGAAGGAATAGTGTCAGTATTCCTAAACAGCAACGTAACTGGTGCGCAGGAGTACCCCTCCCTTTTCCATAGGGAATCAAGGCCCTGGCTGTGTATCGTCTAACTGTTTCCATGATTTCTCTCTCCTACCTATTCTCCTTTGTCTACCTATACCCATGTAAAGCGCTCTGATACCCTCCGGGGTCATGTTCGCGCTATACAAAACTTTTAAATAAATAAATAAATAAAGAAGGCTAGAGTTAAGGAGCAGCAGCACACACACACCTCCAAGGAGGACATGCTGAGGTCCGAGGGATCAATTTACAACGGCAAACCCAGCGGTACAGTGGAGAACATGGCAAGGAACTGCGCTTTGGGCATCATGTCTTGCGCCCCACTATTTAGAGATGCTCACCAGGTAGACCGCCTGAGCCCCAAGAGGAAATATGTGTTGTATCCATTTTGGAGAGAAGTCAGGTGTCGCTCGCTCCTTAATATAATATAGCATAACTCATTAGAAAGAATGAGAGATGCCGGACCGTTCTCCTTTATCACCAAAAAGGGTGTATTTCTTTTTGGGGTTAAGGAAATCTACCGTGGGTGAACCCCTAAACAATGTACGACAATGGAGACTCTGACACAACTGCGAAGGAGGCTTGAGACAGGGACTCACTTGGAAGTTCATGCGGGTCCTTGTCAGCACAAGGCTCACAATTAGTTATTTTGTGCACTACCATTTGGTTGATGTTAGGGGTAAGAGGTGGAACTGTTGCTTCTGTTCTTTGAGATGAGGACGTTTTTGGGTTGGACCAGCCTATTTGTCTGTCGTAAGCTGCTGCTTCAGTGAGGTGGATGACAACTAGGTGCACAGATTTCACATTTCATTACGCCCAGGTTGTGGATACTCCAGTTTGGAGACCGTCCTTAGTGCAACCTGCAGTGTGAAGCATCACTCTAGATAAAAGATTGTCTGGAGAGAAGCCTGCGAAGAACACTTGAAAAGAGAACCATCCTAAGATGGTCCTGTAGGTTGGGACAGTGGTTCCACATTCCCAGTTTAGGATATGTGTATTAAAATGGGAGCTAAACTGCACTACTTTGTTCCAGTTCCAAGTCTTTCATGACCAAGGCAGTGTGTGTTCCTCAGAGTCTTTGCAGGGATGCAGTATGACCAGGACTGGTGTTTACCTGACAGCCAGTCTCACAAGGTGAGAGAACATCGCCTGCAGCCTGCTGGAGGAGCGGAGGGTCTGCCTAGTAGCTTGCCCATCTTCTAAGGGGAGGAAGGGGTATAGATGGCCTGCAGGAGGAAGGAGGGACACCCAAAACAAGCTGACTGCCTGAGGGAGAATCCAGGAGCAACCAGTGCTGCAGAGGATTCCCTGGGCTCTCAGAAGGTTGCTTGCAGGAACTACAAAAAGCCTATGTGATTATACCGGCCTGGTCAGGGGCAGCAAGAGCCATGATTACTGCGGTGGCCTAATTAGGGCTGCAACTGCCTTGATGATTGTGTCAGCCCTGTCAAAAAATGCTACTGTTGGGGTGATTCTGTTGGCCCTGCAGGGTCTGCAACTGCCTTTGGGAAGACATCAGCTTGGTTTAGGGTTGCACCTGGTCTGGAGATCTCGTATTGGTCTGGCTCCATAACTGCAATTAGCCGAAGTGGGGCTGCATCCATTTTACCAGATGGACGGTGCCTCAGCAGCTGGGCTTACACCTGTTCTTGAATGGCAGGTCTGCCGTTCAATGCTGGACTTAACTAAGATGGCTGCTTGAGAAGGGACACAGGCTGCACGCCCAGCCTTCGCTGCAGCTTTAGAGTACTGCCTATAACTACCGTTGCCCTCTACCTGGAGTGGGATTGAGCAAGACAAAGCCAATGGATCCATTCTAGTCGAGCCTTAGACTCGGAGATGAACTTCCTACCCACTGCACCACCAGGGGTATGAACACGCCATAAGGACGACCTAATGATGTGTTTGACTTGTTGAGCACCAGAAACTGCACCTCTGGTTGATTCATGCTTCTTCTATAATAGCTGGGGGGACAAGCTGATCAAGGGCTATACGGTTAGTAAATAGCACAAGGGGAAATCGGCAGATTGAGTACCACAATGGAGCATCGTGGCCAGGATCACTGTCCTGTACACTGGATTAAATTGTGTAGTACTTATTCCGCTATGAGATTAAAAGGTACTTTCTTTTCCTAAAGACAAGCACTGTGCTAGACACTGAATTCATTTTGTCTGTTGGTTGGCTGCTTAGTTCTGAGCTCGTGCCCCCTACATGAAGTCTGAGATTGCTCGCCCTCCCTACCCTGACACCCACGTTTGGAAAGGATTTTACGTCGCCCAGTTTGTAGAGCCATAGTAGGAATGACACCAATAAAACAACCTCAAACACCACAGTTGGAGACCAGAAGCCTCTGTCTGCCATGTACCACCCCTTCTCCCACAAACAGGGGTCTGACAGACTATTTATCAACAAAATTCAGTGGGGAGTTGCAGACTACTAGAGTGAGGGACGGTAAATTTAAGACAGGGCTCAACTCGCACCCCGTATGCCCGTCAGCATTTTATGTATGTGGTGGAAGTAGTGGTTCAGGGGTTGCTATCATCATGCATGTGTCTGGATGGTGACAATGGTCTAATTAGCCATGCCCAATGAGTCAGCAGTGTCAAGGCCGTAGCAAACTGTACATTTTTCTACACCACGGCCATCTTGCATGGCTTGCGAGAAAATAGCCCGGACTTCATCTGGTACAAGTGGTAAATCGTGGGCCACAGAGTCCTATAAGGTATGGGAGTAGCAGCACAGGAGACATGTAGTGTTCACAGAATGTAGGGCAAACTCTACTCCCAAAAGTGTCAATCCCTTTCGAATTCCTATCCAGAGGTGTGGAAGTTAATGCATTTGTTTTGACTTTGCTGGCAGAAGCCTGTATCAACAGACTCACAGGAGAGGGGAGTTGGGTGAGAATGTCTGGGTTGCCAGGTGCAGGATGGTTACGGCAGGCTGGTGACATGGGCACCGAGAAGGACTTGACTCATGCTCACAGGTGGTTATCCATCAAAGACTTGTTAAAATAGAGAAGAGGTTTGGCCAGGCTGTAGGACCTCACTCAGCACTTTATCTTTTTTTTTCTACAGAGTTGTATTTGGCGCAAACTTGACCCGAATCGGGTATCAGAGCACTTTACATAGCACCAGTAACATTACATGAGGACACATTCATTTTTTTGTTTTGTTAGGCACGGGGAGATTAAGTGATTTGCCCAGAATGATAGGATATTCAGCATCATTGCTGAGACTCAAACCCAGTTCCCCAATATTCGAGGTCGACCATCCTAGCAGTTAGGCCATCTCCTCTCCCCTATCTTGATTTAAAAAGAAAGTTGGAGGTCAAGGATTTCTGCAGCTCCAGTCACCACCATTGCAAATGATCAAGGACAGAACAAGACAGTGTTTGTAGAAGTATCAAGTAAAACACAGGGGAATGATTATAATAAGGAGTACAGAGGTAGGAATCCTAATACCATATTCAAAACATGTAAACTCTGACACCATGAATAACAACGTTTTTTTTCCACCAGACGGATTGTTTACTTATCCCTGGTGAGCAATTAAATGCATATCAAACATCTTTTTTTACATTTTCACCAAGACCAGGTGTTCCTGTGCAGGACGTACTAGAAATAAAGTCATGTGCTCTAAATAATGTACAGTGTATATACAAAAATCAACAAGAATCACAAAATGTAAAGCACAATTACATTCAGCATCAATCTATACACTTTTCAAAAAAGATAACTACAATTTACATAAAGTAAATAACTGTACAATTTATATACAATAAAGATGTGCAAATCTACAGGCATAGAATAGACCTACTTCTTATAGTCCTACTTCTTATAGACTTACAACTTACAATGGGGGGAGGAATAGGTCGTCTGGGTATAGGTTAACGAACGTGGTAATGTGAAGTTTGCACGCTCGACCAGTCACACCATTGTCTAGTAGCGGGAGGATTTGGGGGTTGTTGGCTAGCGGGATTGGCGGTGCATATAACAGGGTAAGTTTTGCTTTTTTATGCAGCCCGTCCCACGCCCATCTGAGAGTTTTAACTGTGTTGATCACACATCTAGGGTTCTGGTAGCCATGATAAAGGGCAGTGGTTAATGGGTAAGGATCAGCCCGGTCCTTCTCAATTGCAACATATACAATTTTACTGGAGTACAGAAGGATAGTTAACCAAACAAGAAAGGAAAGCATAGGTATAACCTCCTCTGCTTTTGGTTGCCATCTGGGAGTTGGGCATATTGTCATTATCCCACACACTTGGGCTGGGCATAGAAAGAGAAACGGCTGGTACCACCCACTGTTTTTGGTGGCCATCTTGGAGTGGGCATGGTGACATTATCCCACACACCTGGTTCAAGATAGATAACACCATCCATGTTCCACTGATAATTCAAAACCATCGGCCAATAGACACACTTTCATAATGGATTTAAGTCCTGCACCCTCAGGATCCAACGCATTCATTATCAACTACCCACCGAACATATCGAATAACGCCACCAAAAAACACAAGCATTACATACTCAGGGCTAGCGACCATTTTTTCACTCAGTGGACTAGGTGTCTTTAATTATTGAGACCTACCATAAGTTTCCACTCAAAATAGTTTTTAACTAGTGCTGGTTGGACCTTGAATAAAATAGTTTACTGTCACAACTACGCACTTTTTAATCTGCACTCACTTAGCACTTTTTGGTTCTTCCCGTTGGCACCCTCAACACTCACAACAACCAGCTCCGCTGCATAACAGGCGTCGTAGCACACTGGAAAGACGCTAGGTCTTTCCAGTGGGAACCCAGTGATGAAGCATGTCACCACTAGGTGGTGAGTGAGGGTTCTTACTTAACCTTTCTTTGGTTCTCCTTCACTTTCTGTCTGTTTTTTTTCATCACTTCAAAAAAAAAATTCCTTGTAAGTGTGGTTTGTTCTATCACTCTCCAGTTGTTTTTGTAGTCATTCCTTTGGGGTAAGAGAGTGATCTGCTATACCCTTACTCTCTTTTTGTTTAGTAGTAGTCAAGATAGATAACACCATCCATGTTGCACTGATAATTCAAAACCATCGGCCAATAGACACACTTTCATAATGGATTTAAGTCCTGCTCCCTCAGGATCCAACGCATTCATTATCAACTACCCACCAAACCTATCGAATAACGTCACCAAAAAACACAAGCATTACATACTCAGGGCTAGGCCTGAAACGTTCATCTCAGACATCTATTTTTGTTCAAACAAAGGTAGTAAAGTTAATGACCTTATTTTCTATACCAGCAAAAGAGCATGTTGGCGACAAATCTTCCATTCTATGCTCCGAATATCAAGTCCTAGAAAAACACCTCATGGTCTCAAACTAACAATAGCGCCCTCGTCCACGCTCAACGCCCCTGCCACCATCACCTATAACAATGGTATCATCCTAATCCAAGCTTCCAATGACAATATAGTTAAGATAGCCATTATCTTCCCCCTACTCAAAAACACGGTTTTTGCGAAACCCAATGACACTTGCATTCACTCTACCATCACTCGGGTCATTACCAGTCCCCACCCCCACCTCCTTGGGGAGGCCCTCTCTCTATCTATATCACTCTTTGCCTTTAGATGATCGCAGAGCGGCTCTGTCCTCTGTTGACGTCCACCAACCCCCTAGACCCCTGACTCAGAAGGTGAGCGACTTTTCGGGCTCACTCATCGCACAGCTAGCCAGTCCGATTCTATCTGTTCCTCGATCGGAGAAATCCCAGTGTGACCTACTTTCATTGCCTTCAACGAATGATCCCTCTTCCCCTTCCCTCTCCCCACAACTCATAATATGCTGGAGGCTGGACAAATGCCCTTCACCGAACATGATCAGTCAAAACTCACTCATTCCTGTTTGGACTGTTTCTGACCCTCAGCTCAATGCTATACCACCCTCGTTAATGCTACAACTTCGATATTCAAAGGCCATGGAGCTCAGCTAGTCCCAAATGATCAACTTTCCCCCCAGGAACTACTCACCATCACCCTGGACCCCACGGGCTTACACAGAGGTTCCCCATCTCCGCTCGCTTTCCCAACCCACCCCTTACCCCTTTCAGACGTGGTTGGGCGACTGGATGATATATCTCTCCAGTTGCACCGTCTCACTACTGAACTACATGACCTGAAAGCCTTCTCAAATTATCTTTTCCGCGTGATCAGCTCCTTCCTCACCTCCGCAAATGTGCCCAGAGTCCGCCCTAGGGTTAGAGATTGTACGGGTTAGCCTTTAGCTCCCTCCGTCTCGAAAACCATGCCCCTACCTAATGCGCCCTCCCGCCCCAGAAGATTTGAGACCTACCTGGCGTACAATGATCTCAATGACCTTCACAACTCATACTCTAATAGCTACAACTACAACACGATCCTGCTGAAACAAATAGAAACCATCCATTCTAACCCAAACAGAGAACCTCCTCACGAGATTAGAGTCATCAATAAAGACAACCTCAAGAGAGTGAAAGTCATCCAGACCCCTTCCCCTATAAATCCGTTACGACTTAAATGTGCTCTACTCAATTGCAGTACAAAAGGGGGTGATGATGGACGGAGCTTCTGAATCAATCAAACACTCACACCCAGTCAAAAGATCTGGGTTAAATCCATCACCGTTCTTTAGCCCACTCTGCCACCCCAGTTCAGACATGACTATATGCAAATCAGTCTGACCCTGTGCCTCATGGGAACAGTCCAGCCCGAACTGCCAAGCCATGTCTTCCCTGGACCGGAAACAAGCTTCCGAGGACCGGTTTCTGGCATTCCAGCCGTCTTCTGCCCGACTTGCTTGAGTCCAGTGGCAAAGTGAGCAAGGGACTCACGTCTGAGCATACCCTGCCACACTTATGGCGGCCAAAAGCGGTACAAAAGGGGGTGATGATGGACGGAGCATCTGAATCAATCAAACACTCACACCCAGTCAAAAGATCTGGGTTGAATCCATCACCGTTCTTTAGCCCACTCTGCCACCCCAGTTCAGACATGGCTATATGCAAATCAGTCTGACCCTGTGCCTCATGGGAACAGTCCAGCCCGAACTGCCAAGCCATGTCTTCCCTGGACCGGAAACAAGCTTCCGAGGACCGGTTTCTGGCATTCCAGCCGTCTTCAGCCCGGCTTGCTTGAGTCCAGTGGCAAAGTGAGCAAGGGACTCAGGTCTGAGCATACCCTGCCACACTTATGGCGGCCAAAAGCGGTACAAAAGGGGGTGATGATGGACGGAGCATCTGAATCAATCAAACACTCACACCCAGTCAAAAGATCTGGGTTGAATCCATCACCGTTCTTTAGCCCACTCTGCCACCCCAGTTCAGACATGGCTATATGCAAATCAGTCTGACCCTGTGCCTCATGGGAACAGTCCAGCCCGAACTGCCAAGCCATGTCTTCCCTGGACCGGAAACAAGCTTCCGAGGACCGGTTTCTGGCATTCCAGCCGTCTTCAGCCCGGCTTGCTTGAGTCCAGTGGCAAAGTGAGCAAGGGACTCACGTCTGAGCATACCCTGCCACACTTATGGCGGCCAAAACTCAATTGCAGGTCAGCCAATAAACACGCCTCCGATATCTTCGACCTCATCCAACACAATGACTTAGACATTATTATCCTCACTGAATCTTGGCTAAACACCGCCTCCACTCCTATCTTAGACTTCCTAGTACCTCCTACTCATGACATAATTAGACTAGACAGAGTTCAGAAGCTGGGTGGTGGCCAGCTTGTATTCACAGGAACACACTCTCGATTTCTCACATGGAGTCCTCTTCGCCTTCCTCCTGTGAATACCTCTGTCTCAGCATCTCAAGTAATATCCTGCCGGTTTGCAAACTTCACACTTTTTATAACCCCCGGGGAACAATCGCCCCTTCATTGAGCAACTAATTGAAATCATCTCTGGCAATGTCGACTCAACCGTGTCCCAAACCTTCCTTGGTGACTTCCACCTTCACTGGCCCAACCCCAATAACCTTGCGGTAACTTGCCTTAAATCATTCTTAAATGATCAATAACTGATTCAGCACGGTGACCAACCAACTCATAATAAAGGAGAAACTCTAGACTTCAATATCTCAAAAGGGCAGTCCATCACTCTTGATACCTTTACCCCTTGTGATCGGTCCAACCACCAATGCATCCTCTTTTATATTAACAGGGAGGTGTTGATGGCGAAGGGTCAACCAACGAATTCAAAGATCTGGAAAAGGGACCTCAGATCAATAAACTCAGTTGAACTAGCAGCCCACTGTAAATCTACCCTCTCCTACCAAGCTGACTTGGGTGAAGTTCAGCTACTCACAGACTCCTACAACTCGACCATCTACAACCATTGCACCACTCCAACAAAAAAATACCTCAACAAAAATATCCAAACCGTGGTACAATGACAATTTAAACACAGAACGCCGCAACCTCAGGGCAGTTGAACGCTGCTGGACATCCAAACCCTCCTTGGAACAACTAAAACTCCATAGAGAGGTTAGGTGCTTCTACAACAAACAAATCAAGTGTGCTAAAGCGGACTACTTAAGAGACCAACTTGATCAATCTGCTAACCGCCCCAAGAAACTTTTCGAATTGGTCAAACAGCAATCAGTGGTAGGTTCAAACCTCTCTGACTCTGGAGGCAGCCCACCCTCATGCGACTATCTTGCTGCTTTTTTCATTGAGAAATCAAGACTCATATTCATTGATCTCACCTCTAAGAAGGCTCTCCTGCTATCCTCAGGGTCCGTACCCCCCTTGACCTCTTAGAAAATGGCACACCTATCAGCCTGAACACTAAGAACAACGCGTCATGGGGCACCTTTACCCCATTCAGTCAAAAAGACATCAACAATATTCTTCAGAATATCAACCCATCTACCCACTTCAATGACCCATTGTCCCCGGCCATCTACAAAGAAATCAAGAATGCACTCATCCCCACCTGGACAAGGATTGCAAACGCTTCTCTATCACAAGGCACCATCCCGTGCTGCCTAAAAGAAGCTCAGATGTCACCTATACTAAAAAAAGGTAACGCAGATGAAGCTGACCTCAATAACTTCTGCCCTATTTCCAACATCCCCACCCTAGCCAAACTCTTAGAAAAATGCGTACAATCCCAACGTTGTGCTCACATAGAAAACTTCCAACTCCTAGACCAGCATCAATCAGGCTTTCGGATGGGGCACAGTACCAAGTCAGCTCTGACTCACATTATGGATGACATTTTAAAAATGCTTGACCAAAATGATTCATGCCTCCTAATCCTCCTTGACATTTCCTCCGCTTTCGACACAGTTACTCATGACAACCTCCTATCCATTCTGAAGAATAGGATGGTTTCTCTGGTCGGGTGCTACTATGGTTCTCGTCCTTCCTCCACCACAGATCACAAAGAGTCAAGGCAAACCACTCCCTCTCCCAGCCCCCTCCAGTAGTCATGGGTGTCCCCCAAGGGTCAGCCCTATCTTCTTTAACCTTTTCTTGGAACCATTAGCTAATTCTCTAAATTCCACGAACATTCTTTACCATATGTATGCCGACGATATGCAACTTTATCTGAAAATCTCACCCCCTGATGACATCATCTCACTCAACTCTACCCTAACGTCTACACAAAATAGGTTAACTGAGAACCATCTCCTGCTCAACACATCCAAAACTGAATTCCTTCCGCCTCGCCTCCGAACCAAGTCCCTAAACTAGACCTTTGGCTAAATCACCTCACTGCTTTTAACTGCCCCCCTCTCATCATAGACTCTGCCAAATCCCACGGAATCACCCTTGACAAGTACCTGAATATGAAAAATCACATCACCAATGTGTGTAAGGGAGCTAATCACTTGATGAGGACACTTAGAAATATCAAACCATTCCTTCCACAAACCGATTTCAAGCAGGTGATCCAAGCCCTTATCTTGCCGAGGCTTGACTACGGCAGCGCTAAGCTCTGCGGCCTTCCCAAATGCACCCTGGCTCTACTAAGGGCATCACCAAACGCTGCGGCTAGATCGGTAACTGGTATCAAATGAAATGAGAACACATCCTCAGTCCTAAAATCTTTTAAATGGTTGCCCTACAAAGCTTGAATTCAGTAGATTTCCGTTCTGGCGCACAAAGCTCTGCATCTCAAAACTCCCAGGTACCTAGCGCAAAAGCTTGAAATATCCTGTGGTGATAGAACCTCATGAAGCGCTAACACCATCCTCCTGAAACCACTCATCCTTAGCAAAAAGAGAACTTGTAACCGAGCCTTCTCCGGCGCTGCCCCAAAGATATGGAACTCTCTTCCACTGGAAGTACCCAGAATCTCCTCAACGACTGCTTTCAAACTAGAAGCCAAAAGATTCCTAATGAATAAATTCTTACCTTAATTGGGCTAGGTTCACCTGCTCAAAGCCATTGAGCCTACATCCATTGTACCAACACTTGATGCTGCTCTTCCTTACCACATAGTGTGCCTCCCTGCCTAGCCGGCTATACACCTGTTTACTTTATTACTCTTCCTGTCTAATTTGCCTTGTAATTATGCGATTTTTCCTGGTGTTGTATTCTTACTTGATGTCGACATTACTTTTATGTCCTTCCTTACAACCTTTTTGTAAAGCGCTCTGATTTCCTTCAGGATCTTGTTTGCGTTCTAGAAAACGTTATAAATACATAAATAAATAAAATGGGGTTGGAATGGTGTCGGGTGTAACCAAAAATGCAAAAACTGGGCTTGTGCGCAGTATGTATATAGTGTGAGGTCTGGGGCCTCCAATCCGCCCTGATCCAGTGGGAGGGTGAGGAGGTCCCAGGATACTCTGGGTTATTTGCCCGCCCATACCAGACTGATCATGGCAGAGTTTAGACACCAGAAGAATTGTAAAGTAAGCGGCATAGGGGTGTTAGCGAAAAGGAATAGCAGCTTGGGCAGTCTTTATTTTTGTAATTGCTATTTGCCTAGTAAGAGTTAGAGGCAGTTTAGACCAGATGTGCCTTTTTTCCTCTATACAATTAATCGCCCTACCGTAATTTGCATTTCACAACTCTTGTGTAACCCTACTGATCCAAATGCCCAGGTAAGACACAGGGCTGTCCGCCCATTCTAATGCATGTTCTGTATCAAATTTGTGTGTGCCTTCAGTGAACGGGAATAAGGTAGATTTAGCCCAATTTATTTGAATTCCACACATGCCTCAGAAGCACTAATATGTCACTGGAGCAAGATTCACATTTGGCTTGTGAACGTTTAGCATGGAGACTATCAACCCTAGGGTGATGAATCCTATACCCCTATCAGCATTATGTTGACGCAGGCAGGCTGCCAAGGATTCAATCACTATGGAAAATAGGAGGGGCGACAAAGGACATCCTTCGCGCGTGCCAAGGGAGAGGGGGATAGGGTCTGAAATCAGCTCACTGACCCACACCCGAGTAATAGAAGTCGTATCTGTCGTATAAAAGCGGGGCTGTGACCGAGCCGGGTTAGTAGTGTGAAGAGGAACTTCCACTCTAGGGACTCTAATGCCTTTGTGCCATCTAACAAAGCAGCCACCGCTGGGACATGAGGAGCAAAGTGGTGAAAAGCATTAGGGCAAATATCCCTGTTTAATTTACCCTCATCCACAGGGCACAATAAAAATCCTGACCATGGAAATGCTGCTTAATATGAAAGTAAAATGATGAGTTAAAGATCCTGACAATGAAAACCAATGACGGCCTCACCATTGTTAAAGGGCCTTCAGAGGATGACCGGGGAAGTTTGGATAAGACTTGCGTGCAGGACAGCAGCATGAACCCTGTACACGGAAGCGGGCAGGAGGGATGAAGCCCTTTCAGCCCAACTGGTGTTGGGCGTCTCTATAGCAACATCTAAGGAATTATTTTTCACATTTTCTTGCACTAAAGTGTAGAAAGTTCAGTGCGGGATGTAGCTAAAAACTATTTTTAGCTTACAAAACCGTCAGCTTTCCACATCCACCAGGAAGGTTGGTATGAGAAAGTTGAAAGTGCATCCAAGTATTTCGGGCAGGGTAAAATCTGCTACCCAGCCAAGCACAAGGCACCTCTACCATACAGCTTTGTTCTGTGGGCAAGCACAAAGGCATATGTGGCCATTTGCTTTATCGGGTTACACCTAGGATAGGAAGCTAGTTAGTAAAGCATGTCCTCTTGCCTTCAAGAAGATGTTCGTTAAATAGCATTCAAGAACAATGTCACAAAAATCCTCAGTTAGCAGCATTCATTTTTGGTACTTAAAGGGAACAAAAACAGATATATTTTGCCATTTTTAAAAGCGGAGAATAAAAGTTATTATTTTATTGCTCAATGTAAACGCACTCAGTTGATTCAAATTATTTATTTGCAGTTCACATGATGTTAGTGGAACGATTTAGCTTATTGAGCCTCTGCTAATAAGGAAAACCACTGAAATTTCTACCTATTGAGAACCAAAATGTGTGCATGGCTGACTAAATTATGCAGCAAGAAAAGACAATTTTTATGCCATAAGTGGCAGATTTAGAGGAAGTATTATTGTGCTGTTTTGCCATTTTAAGCAACATTAGTATAGTCTGGACTAAGGTTTCCTCTCATTAGTATCAGTTTAACCTGAATCAGCAGCTGACCAGTTAACCTTTGTGAAGGGCTTACCTTTTAGTTTGTGATAGAAACAATTTTTTTTATTGAAATCTGCAATGTATGCAACAGATAGGAGATTATGTGGCATAGGAGGTACATTTATATTTATGAAGGTAGGCATCACAGCATTGCTTAATTCCAGTGGCCCTTCTAATGACCCATGAAACAATTGCCCAACTCAATATTTAATTTCTCGAACTTGGAAGTATGGTACGCTCAGTAAGACATGTTCAAATTTGAACTTGTGACTGCAAGTTTGACACTAATCTCTTTTTCGATTTTACTTTATCTGGGCTAGTTTCATATCACAGAGGCTATGAAAGGCAGTGAGAACTCTACAGACTATTCAAAATAGAAGCTAGGCTAGCAAGGTTGCACACAGCAAATAATATTTCAATATTTATGGGGAGGAATGAATACTCGAGGAGGACACGGAAGTCTCCCTATTCAGAACCCCGCCGCCGAGGATACTGTGGAGCAGATGAGTAAATGTTGCAACACTTTATTTACTCCATTTAACTCATTTATCAGAATTTAGTACCAAACATAGGGAACTTATTTTTCATAAAGTATATAAAATCATTAAAGTCTATGACAAGACAGTGTTTAAAGCATTTGTGTTGACAAGTCTTCACCTTGGCTGTTTTGTTCAATTCTAGCCTGTTGCGGCTGTAGTGTAAAAGCACCAAAGCATTTATTTATTTTATTTATAAAGTTTTATATAGCGCGAACTTGATCCCAAAGGATATCAGAGCGCTTTACAATTTGAGGCAAAGGTAACAAATCAGAACATTAGTCTAACATTGGGAATTTAATGGAGATTGAATCAACTATTACAAACATAACAGCTCAATATAACCTTAGTGCACGAATGGATTGCTTTATCAGGGAGCCACATCTGGTGCATACATTAATTTTATAGAGACCCTTGTTCTTTTCAGCATCTGCAGAGCTAGTTACACAGTCCTTTTACACAACTGCAGCTTCTGAAAGAACTGGCATGTGGTCAGTCATTCCACACGAAAAGAGATCAGTGCCAATCACCCCCAAAGTTGACACCTGACCTGCTTCTGGGACTACATGTTTAAAGTAAAGGTGAAGCTCCTGAATAGAAATTCTGCTCAAACCAGGGATGGACGAAAATTTGATTTTCTCATCCGATATGATGTAAAGTCGTGCAGAACTCAACAGACAGACTTACTGTAAGGATTTTATATCTATTCGGCATTACTCATTTACCATGTGAAAGGCCTTTTCAAATGCGTTATTGAGCTGTGCTTCTATCTGTGCTTTTTTTTTTTAGCAAGGATCAATTTTAACCTTGCAGTAGTGTCACGGAATGGTTGCATTGACTCCAGTGCAAGTAGAAAATAGATTGCCTCCAGATAATCATAGGCCTTCATTGTCACTCAAATTTGACTCCAGGAGTGGTCAACTAGTCTTAGAATGGTTTAACATTTGTCTGGCACAAAGTCCACTTTAACTTTAATGCAGTTCTTTTTGTTGCTGCTTAGAACCTACTGCAGATTTTCAAGGGAATCTGGGGGAGACTTGCTAACACATTTAGACAAAAAATACAACATAGGCATAGGCATAGACGTGCTTGCAATTGTGCAACAGCAGCAAACCAAGAATTCCACCAGGTACTGAAAGGGTCAGTTGTCTGTTGTCGTTAGGGGTGGGTAAAAATTCTGCTCAGTCCATGCAGTTTGCAGAGTTTTGCCCACTCTGTGTTCCACTTGGAACGCGTGGTTCTGGCAAAACTCCGCCAACTGCCTGGTGGCAGAGTTTTTTCTTTTGTGCAGCTTGCCAACGTTAATTTGGCGAGTCGGAAGTTGCATCCCCTGATACGATTTTTGGGTGGTCGAACCAGGTGAGATTTCTCAACGTAGGCGGTTGCCGCAGGTCGTGACCGTTCATGATGAGAAAGCTGCTGCTTGACTAGAAAATCTACTCAAGCAGCAGAAAAAGCAGCACCCTCTGGTGCACTGCATGGTGCCATCAGGCTGAAATTATAGCGTGAAACAAGCGGCAGGTGCTAAAAATGTGCATGATTCAGCGAGGTGCTGAATTCTGCCCGCTTGCTGACCTCCACAGATTCTCGCAGTCTTTTTATGCAACTCTGATGAATTCCATGGACTGAAACTCCCCAAGTTCCGCCCACCCCTAGTTGTGGTATAATTCAATGAGCCTCTGCAAGACGCTGCTGGTACCTGTGCTTTGTGTTACCAGCTATGTAAAAGATTCACAAGAAGTACAGCAGGAAAGCTTTCAAGTCCACATAGGCTTCTGGAATCACTCCCTTACAATGTTCATAATTTCATGTTATGTGCCAAGCAGGTAGTGTGTATTGGGTTAAAATATATATTTTTCAATGCAGAGTTATATGGCTTGAACTTCTACACAGAATTAGTGTTAAAGGAAATATTGTTCTGAAAGGCAATTTTGTAATCTGAGGACCATCACAAACGCTTGTGCTACGGCCATGTGTACACTGAGAAATGAAAACTGTGTCTGCCAGGTTGGTCTGGCCCTCCTGTGATGAGGCATCTGTAAAGAAAACATTCAGTACTCACCGCCCCTCAACATTCGCTCTCTCATCAAAAAGTCAACTGCAAGATCACTCTTCGACCTTGCATTTGTTTTTGCAGGTCATCTCTTGGAGATAACTACGTTGAAGCTGATGCCATCTTTGGAATGCTCCACCGTTTCATACCCACTCATGAGGAATTTGCGCAACAAAGGGTGGCCACTTTTGCTCATTCAAATGTTCGGTGCTTCAGAGATGATGACCCGCTCACTCATTAGTTCATAGTTTGATGCACTTGCAGCTGTAGTTTTTGTGAAAAGTGAATTAAGGTAATTTAATGTGGCATGTTTTGGAGAAGATTGGGGCTGTAAGCCTGTGGAGCATGTGATCCCACATGCATTTCCCCGTGAGCTTTCGAACGTGGCCCAACACATGAAAAGCAAAACATCACTCCACCATCAACCCGTCACTGCATCATTCTCTGACCAGTTCTGCTTCTATTTGGGTAGCCAAACGTGGTTGATTAGTCACAGCCTGTTAAGGGCTCCATAACATTTCTGTCGTGACCGAAGTGGTTGGCTGGTTGCTCCCTAGGAAGCCTGTAGTTCTTTGCTTGTTGGAGTCCGGTAGGCAAGCGTGAATCCTCCGTGGTGATGTGGACTGTCGCTTAGGGCCGGCTCTAGGCTGTGTTTGCAAGTTTATTCTGTTTTTAAAGCACCTGTTACAGAGTTCAGTTCCACCTGCAATTACGGGGACTCACAAATATGTCAAGATAACTCCTGTGATTAATGTTCTTCATGGAGAGGGATCAGAGTTTTGTATAGTTGAGGTTTTGACTTATGTGAAGGTCGTGCAGAGGATTAATAGGCCGGCTGCAAAGAACATGTACCAAGTAGATTACAGAGTGCATATAATGCAAACAGATCAGCAGGTTACTGCTTTAAAAGAGACATCCTTTTGTTACTTGCAATTTATAACTTAAAGTCCTAATATTCAACAGTGAGCTATTAACTTTCATCATAGAAGTGCATACACACTGCAAAGGATACATTAGAACATTGATTAATGTTGCATAAAGGGTTAATTTGGCTAAAAATCGATTCCTATTATTAAAGAAAACTCCCAACTATACTGTTTCTTTTTCGACTCTGGGTTTGTGTTTCTCCACACCAAGCACTCTTAAACTATACTGCCTACTAGTGTGGATGACATGTGACTCCTACACTTTTAGTCCTTTGGATTATGCAACATTTCCTATACACTGATTTACACATGCATGATTGATTGTCTCTGTGTAATGTGTGTGTGATGTAAAGTGCTCCGACATCCTTTACTGGAATGAGTGGCGCTATATAACAATTCAATGCATCTGAGAGAGGGTGGTTATGGAGACTTGGTCACTGTTAAAGGGTGCTAGTGAGAGAACCCGTGTTGGAGGTGGTCATTAGGGGCGCCAACTAACATTGTCGCACTGGGTGCCACCAGTGATAAAACCGGCCCTGCTGTCGCTGAATATGTCTGTAAATATAGTGTGTTATTGCACATACTCCAAAGAGGAAAACAAGCTAACCCAATCCAGGAAAGGAAAGTGAGATTTTAGAATGCACCAAACTCTGTGTTAAAGCACTTGTAACTTACAACTCACCCAAAACATCAAGGAAGGGGCGTGGCTAAGATGGCGGCCTGAGAGGACGTGTTTTCACGGAGCTCCTCGTCCCGATCCCCCCGTTGCATAGCCACGCCGCAGCAACTCGCCCAATTTGGGGGAACGAGGTGCCCCAAGCTCGCTGATCCGCAGAGGAGACCATTTGTCCGGTGGCGTGGCCCCGGTGATCCCGGACGGACCCACCTGCTGCGGCCACGAGGCGGCCCCGGGCCCTTTGGCGCCAGTGCAGACGGAGCAGCCGAGAGCGGAGCCGCGGGGCCGGGCCCTCTGGGGCGGCGCCGGAGGTCGTGGAGGCCGGGCCGACGGAGCGGCGCTGGGAGTGGTGCCCCGCTCGAGGACGCAGCAGAGGTAGCAGCGGCCACGCCCGCAGCCCTGAGAGGGCCCCGCAGAAGACCCGGCGGAGGAGCGAGAAGCGGCGGCCTGACAATCCGCGCGAGGCCCCGGCTTGGGCCCTCCCCCCCTCACTCAACAGGGAGGCGAGGTACTCCGAGCCCCCAGAACAAGGCGACCTTTGGGGGGCGGCCGGTCGGGCCTCCTCCACCCCGCACTCAGCACAGCCCGGGACCAGGGTCCGCGCAGACGGCGCTTATCACCGGCCGTTAGGCGGCCATTTTCCACGCGGCCTGGTGGACGGCGCGGGCCGAGCTCCCCCGAGATGTCCAACAACAGCCGCCGGAAGGGCCAAACTATCCCCGATATGCTGGCGAAGGGGGCCCCCAAAAGGGACAAGAGCCCGGACAAACCAACGACGGCCCCCCCGCCTAAAGTCAAGGAGCGGGAAGAAGGCGACGCTCCGGCCACCAAGGCCTTCATGGAGGACCTGTTCTCCTCCCTTAAAGCGGACTTTCAGACCCTCCGGCAAGATATGGCAGGGGAATTCAGGGAACTCCGCCGCGAGGTTGACGACATTGGAGAGAGGGTGGCAGCTGTGGAGGCCTCCGACCAGGCCAGGAGCGCTGAGGTGGAACATTTGCAGCAAGAAATTCTCCGGCTCCACGACCAACAGACACAGCTCCAGGCTCATGCCGAGGACCTGGAAAACCGGTCCAGGAGAAATAACATTAGGGTGAGGAACGTGCCACTCAAGGCGGAAGGAGGCGACATCGCCGCATACTTGGGGGACTTGTTCCGGGAGGTCCTGGGAGAAGGAGACAGTTTTGACATACGCATAGACAGGGCCCATCGGGTCGGCCTGGCACGCAGAGCGCCGGCCCCCCCACCCGACATCCTAGCCTTCCTCCCGGACTACCCCCTCAAGGAACGCATCCTGAAAGCAGCCCGCCAAAAACAACCGCTCCACTTCAGGGACCATGCCATAGAGCTCTTCCAGGACCTGTCGGCGATCACTCTACAGAAGAGGCGGACATTCAAGGTGGCGACTACTTTTCTCCGAGATAAAGGTATCCCGTACTCGTGGGGCCACCCTTTTAGACAGATTTTTAAGTGGAATGGCACACTTCACCAGCTACGGTCCCTACGGGACACTTGTGCAGTGCTGGGCCTCACTGCGGAGGAAGAGGACCAGAGCGACGACGCGGGCCCCGAGCCCTCCCAGGCGCGATCTTCCCGCCCCCAGGCGGACGGCTGGCAGACTGTGCGGAACCGCCGCTCCCCCAAGAAAGGATTCAAGCCAGACCCCACGGAGGTCGCGACTGAACATGCGGCGGCGATTCAGAAGGTCTCCACGGACACGGCGGCTGTGCCTTGAGGAGTCATGTGCACGAAGGTAGACTAATATATAGCACGCTGTACGGGGGGTGGGACGGGGGGCTCCAGGTCCGCCATTGCCACGTTTTCCCACTTCCAGAGACTTCACCAGGGGCCTGGACAATTGCCGAATAGGCTCCGGACAATGTGTTTTTGTTGGGGTTTGTTGTTTGGGGTTTTGGGTTCGGGGGGGCATGTTCGGGGCTGGGGGGGGGGGGCACTCGGTGTGTTCAGGGTGGGCTAAGGACTACTGGACATGAGGGGGGTAGGAGGGGGCCGGTCCTATTGCGCTTCAATTCTACACTCTCCCATGGCAGTTGATGGTATCCGCGTCCTATCCCTTAACGTTAAAGGGCTTAACAGCCCGATCAAGCGCAGGGCAGTGCTTTCTTTTTTAGAACACTCCGGGGCTGAGCTCTGCTTGCTGCAAGAAACGCACCTGCTGGCTAAGGACTGGCACCGCATGAAGGCTAGGGCCTTCCCACAGCAGTTTTTCTCGGCGACCTCCGAGAAGAAAGCGGGGGTGGCCCTCCTGGTATCTAGGCATTTTAAGGGGCAAGTGGGCAGCAAATTGGCCGAAATCAAGGGCAGACTCCTAGCTTACACTGTTCACATTGGCACGTTTTCTTTCACACTTGGCTCGATCTACGCGCCTAACGCCCGCCAAGAGGTCTTCCTGCGGGGTGCCCTGTCGGAGGCGCTGTCAGGCGACCTGAGGCACGTCCTGATCGGGGGAGACCTGAACCTGGTCATGGACAATGAGAGGGACAGATCAGGCAAGAGGTTTGGGGACTCGGGGGCGCTTTCAGCAGCGGGAAAGCAATGGCTCACGGACAGGGGGTTGATCGATGCTTGGCGGGAATTTCACCACACTGCCCCGGGGTACACTTTCTATTCCGCAGTCCACCGCACCTACGCCAGAATAGACCACTTCCTAAGTTCCACTGACCTCCTCCCCACGCTTACAGACATTGACACTACCCCAGCGGCACTGTCGGACCACGACGCGGTGGTCCTTCGGTTGCGCGTTCCACACACACCCCCGCACAGAGGACGCCGGAGGCTTAGGGAAAGCTTACTATCCAGACAGGGAACGATCCAGAGGCTCTCCCAGACCATTACTGATTATTTAGGGGTGAATGACACTGGGGAGGTAACCCATGCTACGTTATGGGGGGCGCTCAAGGCGGTAGTCAGGGGCGACCTCATAGCGATTGCGGCCGCAGACAACAAGGAGCGCAGGGACCGCCGGAGGGAACTGGAAGAGCAGGTGACGACGCTGGAAAGGGCCCACTGTCGCACGGGAGCCCCCCGCATTTGGCGTCAGCTTAAGGCGGCTAGGGCCCAGCTGGCGAGCCTGGACCTCGACAGGGCGGAATATGCAGCGCTTCGCCTCCGCCACACATACTACGTGGGCGGCGATAAAACGGGTCGCCTCCTGGCCAGCACACTTAAAGCCAAGACAGTCCGCTCCAAGGTCCCAGTTATACAAGGGGAAGGCGGCGAGGAGTTCCGGGACGATGCCAGCATAGCCGAGGCTTTCCGCGCCTTTTATGCCCAACTCTACGCCGCAGACCCTATAAAACCTTTTGCCACCTTCTAGCGCCGGTTCTCACGAAGCTTTTTAACTCCTTCGGGGGGCCGGGTTCGATCCCAGCAGAGCTGTTGGAGGCAGACATAGTGGTCCTGCCGAAGCCTGGGAAAGACCCCAAGAAATGCGCAGCCTACAGGCCGATATCACTGCTCAACGTCGATCTGAAACTCTTCACGAGCATTTTGGCTTCGCGCCTGGGCCCTTGCCTCCCGGGCATTATTGAGCCTGACCAGACAGGCTTTGTCCCTTCCCGCCAATGCGCGGACAACACCAAACGCATATTGCATGTCATCGACAAGGCCCACTTCAACGCCTCGGACGCTGCACTTCTTTCAGTGGACGCCGAGAAAGCGTTTGACAGGGTGGACTGGCGGTTTCTCGACCACACTCTGGCGAAATTTGGGGTCGGCCCTCGGTTTCGCTCTTGGATAGCGGGTTGCTATACGTCGCCCCGAGCATCCATTAAGGTGAACGGCCTCAGCTCGAAGCCGTTTGACATCCAACGAGGCACGCGGCAGGGCTGCCCGCTCTCGCCGCTCTTATTCGCCCTATATGTCGAGCCCTTCGCTCAGCGGGTCCGGGACAATGAGGCAATCACCGGTGTTAGGTTCGGGGGAACGGAGCAGACGATAAGCCTATACGCGGACGACATCCTGGTCGCGGTGGACAACCCCAACGTCTCTCTGCCCGCCTTCCTGTCCGAAATGGAGGCCTTTGCTGCGGTATCGGGATTTAAAATGAATGTACAGAAATCAGTGGTCCTCCCGCTAGGGCGCAACACCAAGCCGGCTCACATGCACGCGCTTCGCATAGGGGGGCTGGCGGTCAGCACCATGGTCCCTTACCTGGGGATAGATCTAACTCCCGCAACCACACAGACGATGGAACTAAACTACACTACACTTCTCTCCCGGGTGCAGGGGGACATCGCTCGGTGGAGGCAAAAACCGCTGTCCTGGCTGGGCCGCATAGCGGCCGTTAAAATGACACTTCTCCCCAAAATCCTCTACCTCTTCCAGACTCTCCCGGTCACCCCCCCGTTGGGGATGATCAAGAAGCTCCAGGACGCCCTGAAACACTATGTGTGGGCGGGCAAACGACCCCGGCTCCGCCGAGACCTGGCTATGCGAGTCACGGCCGAGGGGGGCCTGGGGATCCCGGACTTGCGGCGCTATTTCCAGGCGGCACAGCTTCGGTATCTGCTGGAGTGGTCCAGACCCACCTCTGAAAAGCACTGGTTATTCCAGGACAGGGCCATGGCGGGCATGCCCCTGTGGAGGGTCCCCTTCCTGGCGCGCCCGGACAGGCCGGCATATTTGCGAAAATCCCCTATCACTAGGACCCTACTACAGGTCTGGAACGCCACAGCTGTCCCGAAGGGCCTCACGTCTTTCCTATCACCCATGACACCTCTGCTGGACAACCCGGCCTTCCCTCCAGGGTTGCCGCCAGGCTCGTTTCCCCAGTGGCGGTCGTCGGAGTGTCGGTCGGCAGGCCACTTGTTTGACACAGATGGCTTCCTCCCTTGGGACGAGGTGGTGACGGGCTACGCCCTCAATAAGCCCCACCGCTACCAGTATTTCCAACTCCGCCACTGGCTAACTCACCCTGAGGTGGCCCCGCTCGTAGGCCGCCCAATGACTCCATACGAGAAATGGCTTGTGACCAAAAAGTCGGACTCCGGGTCCATTACCGAACTGTACCTCTTACTCTCCCCACCCCCTTCTGGGGAACGGTCGGCAGGTCAGAAACGTTGGGAGCGGGAGCTGGGGCGCTCGCTGTCTGATAAAGAGTGGCGGGACATATTCCACAGAGCACACCACACTGCGCGAAACACGGCGAGCAGGGAGGCAGCGGTGAAAATCGCCTATTACTGGCACCTGACCCCCGAGCGCTTACACCAGGGAAACTCAAGCAGAGATCCCACTTGTTGGAGGGGGTGCGGACATACTGGGACCATGCTTCACATATTGTGGGACTGCGAGGCAGTTAAGGAGTACTGGGAGGTGGTGCTAAAGGACATCGACACCTATTTTGACACTGACATCCCACGCTTCCCCGCATACGCGATTTTGGGGCTCCCCAATGCACTCATGTTCCCTCTCAAGTCACTGCGGGGGCGGCAGATGGGGCTGGCTATGGGGGCGGCGACATACCACATTCTGTCACTATGGGGCACAGCGAGGAAACCCACGCACACGGGGTGGCTACACAGGTTATGGTACATCATGGGGATGGAGAGGATCCAGGCCTCGCTCACACAGACTTCAGACGCCTTCCGCGCGACATGGCAACGCTCTTATCTTTACTGTCTCAAGAATTCACAGAACTCACATGCCCGAAATACCTGAGGGTCCTGAAACTGGCGGAGGAATTCCGCGGAGAGACGACCAAAGCGGAACATAAAGTCTGATCTGGCTCTTCATAGGCCTCCGCTATGCTTACCTGTGACACACCGAGGGGGTGGGGGGGGGGGGGGGGGGGCTTCGTTGGGGGGGGAGTTGGCTTGGGATCCGGGAGGGGGGGGCTCAGTTTTTGGGGGGGGGTAGAAAAGAGTTCTTGCATCTAAAGATGGGCTTGTTTTTTGACGCATAACTTCACATGGGTGCACAAATTCTCCACCGGCTGGACTTTACGGGGACAGGACTCCATCCAAAGCACTTATTTTGTTACTTTGCCGATGCTGCATTTACTTCTTGCCTTCTCCTGCTGTATGTTGTTGCAATGTGGAACTCAATAAAATACATCTGATCAAAAAAAACATCAAGGAAGGAAATACTTGAAAACCGCTGTGTGCCAGAGAGAAGGAATGACTGGGAGCCCGGCATATGCCCTATAGTCGGCAGTCGCATCTTGGTTGAGGGTGCAAGGGAGCAAGCGCCTGTGGGCCCCTAAAACAGGTGGCCCACAGGGCAGACAGTGGTGCTTATGTTGGGGAAGGCAAAAAAATGTAGGAGTCCGAAACAGAACTTGCTCTTGGGTTGCGTGTCCTGGTTCTGGGCAGGCTGTGGGCAGATGACAATTAGGGAAGGCAGGACTAGTCAACCAGGTCTTCAGGAGGGTGTGACGCAGCAAGTGAGGAGTAAGTAAACAAACACTTTACCTGCCAACTGACCATCTTTTTACTCAGTCCAGAAGTCAGCGCTACATCAATAAAAGGGAGGAAGAGGTTTCACTGCTTGAATTTTCCAGGTACTTTTTTTAAATGATGAGCTGCTGTAGTCCATTTGGACTCAATCAGATCGGCTCAATATCTTTTTTAATCTCCTCGATGAGGTGCAATCCAGCAACTCCTTTCCCAGCAGCAGGAACCTTGCACCAGGCTCAGTGCCCAGTCTGGTAGGACGACAGCAGTCAGGAGACTGGTGCAGACTGGTGCAGAAACTCAGCAGCTCCTCAACCACACTGATTTATAACCAAGGCTCTCCCCACGGCAGAAAGAGACCTTGTGCCACGTCAGAGTTCAGACGCCATTCATGATCCATCATGCACCGGCGGCTGAGTTCGTCCGCCCTGGCATTCAGAGATCCTGCCAGACGTTGAACCACCAAGGTGATGCCTTGATGTTTCAGTCATGTCCAGAGGTGCAGAGCCTCCTGACATAGGGTCCACGACCCCATCCCGCCCTGTTTGTTCCAATACCACATGAGGGTGGTGTTGTCCGTGAACACCTGCACTATACTTCCCCAGACAGAGGGAAGGAATGCTTTCAGTGCAAGTCGGATCGCCCGAAGCTCCAAAAGGTTGATATGGAGCCGGGACTCCGCCGGAGCCGAGAGCCCTCTGATTTCCGCCTCTCCCAAGTTGCTGCCCTATCCTAGGAGGGACGCATCCATCACCACTGTGTGCTCCGGTTGGGGAAGGGAGAGGGATCTGCCATTGACCCAATCACGATTTGTGAGCCACCACTGCAATTGTTGTGCAGTGCCCTCCAAGATCTGGATGTGATTGGACAGGTTGCCCTGATGCTGTGTCCACTGGAACTTCAGGTCCCACTGCAGAGCTCACATATGCCATCTGGCATGTTGCACTCGCAGGATGCAGGAGGCCATCAGGCCCAGGAGCCGGAGGTTCATCCTGACTGAAACCCAGGATAGAGGCTGAAAGATCGGAATCATAGCCTGAAGATCCCAGACTCGCTGCTCGGGAGGATAAACCCGAAACAGCGTTGAATCCAGAACTGCTCCGTTGAAGGGGAGCTTCTGAGAGGGACTCAGGTGCGACTTCGGCACGTTGATGGAGAACTCCAGCAAATGCAGGAGGTCGGCCATAGTCTGAAGGCGGGAAACGACTGCCTGGGGCGAGCCCGCCTTTAACAGCCAATTGTCGAGATAGGGGAAGACTGAAACCCCTGATCTGCGCAGGTGAGCTGCGACCACCGCCATCACTTTTGTGAACACCCGAGGGGCACTGGTAAGGCAGAAGGGGAGCACGGCAAACTGAAAATGCCCCTGGCCTACCGTGAACTGCAGGTAACGCCGGTGGGCCAGCAGGACTGGGATATGAAAATATGCATCCTGCAAGTCCAACGCTACCATCCAGTCTACAGGGTCGAGGGCAGCCAAGACCTGACCCAGAGTCAACATCTTGAACTTCTCCTTCTGGAGGAAGCGATTGACGTTCCTGAGGTCCAAGATGGGGCGCAGGCCCCCTTTCTCCTTTTTGACCAGAAAGGAGTGGGAATAACAACCATGTCCTACTTCTGGCCCAGGAACGCGCTCGATGGCCCCCTTGGCCAAGAGGGCCGTGACTTCCTGTTGGAGAAGCGCAAAGTGATCCCCCGAAATGCGGTGGGACTGAGGTAGCATGGCTGGGGAGGCTGAATGAAAGGGGAGGGAGTAGCCCCTTTGGACGATTTGCAGCACCCACCTGTCCGAAGTGACATAACGCCAGTGGGGGAGGTGATGTTGAATCCTGCCGCCCACCGGCATGGTGTGCACCCCAAAGCTCGGACTAGGAAGGCTTTGAAGCGGATGCTGCGGGAGCGGAGGTGGACTGACTCGCACGCTAGCCCCCTGTGCTGCCACGGTGGCCACCACGTTAACGCTGAGGTTGGTTCTGCACAGGCTTCTGGCTGAACGAAAGTGTAGGGGCGCCCCTTCCGTGGCCACGAAAGGTAGACGTGGCTGGGCGTGTGGTGGAGCAACCCAAGGACTTGGCCTTAGCCCGAGAGTCCTTACAATTCTCCAGCGCACTGTCCGCCTTATCGCCAAACAGGCGAGTACCATCAAAGGGCATGTCCATGAGGGAACTCTGAACATCCCCTGAAAACCCCGTGAACCGCAGCCAGGCATGGTGACGTAGGGCCACTGTCGTGGAACGCCCTACCCTGAGAGTCCGCGGTGTCCTGCCCACACCGGATGGTGAACTTTGTGGCGTCTTTCTCCTCCAAAACAGCTTGGGAAAGTACAGCCCGAACCTCCTCCAGGCACTGGGGCAGCGTCTGCGCCACTGTGTCCCACACAGCATGACAGTAGTGCCCCAAGAGGCATGCAGTGTTGACTTTGGGAAGTGGAGGCCTGGACGACCAGGCTCTCCGGAGTTGGATGGTTCGTTAAAAAGGCAAGGTCACCCGGAGCCGGGCGATGACACCTGGCCACGTTTTTATCCAGAGGAACCTCTGTGGCTGGTCTAGACCAGGTGCCCATCGAAACATCCGTTAAAGCCTCATTGAGCGGAAGGAGAGGCTTCATAGAACTTGCTGCCGGCTGAAGAACTTCAGTGAGGTTGGTTTTGAGAGTGACAGTAGGTAGATCAAGGTCAAGGGCCTCAGCTGCTCTACGGAGCACCACAGTATATGTGGTGCCCTCCTCCATGACAGCAGGAGGAGACAGAAAACCAGGCTCAGAGGAGAGGTCAAGGCCACCTACCTCCTCCGCCCACTCCTGTTCAGACTCGAACTGCCGTGCAAAAGGGTCCTCAGAACCCTCCCAGTCGTCCCCCTCCTCCACCGCCCAAGGCACAGGCTGCTGCAGCGGGGGAGGGACAGGGGAATACAAATGGTGCAATGGCTCCATGTCCAAATTACGGTCCCAACACAGAGCAAAATTGTCCGGAAACCCGGGCAAGGACAGAGGTGGAACGAACGGAACCCATTGCGGGAACGGAGGTGCTGGAGTCGTCGGCGGAGGACCTTAGGGCACCCGGGCCGGAGCCCCCAGGGCCCTCAGCTGGGACAGTGGGGCCCGCAGGCAAGCCAGTGGTAGCCCGAGCCCTGAAAAGGTGGTCCATGGCAGCAAGAAATTCTTGTACCTGGGCCGGAATTGCCGACGAACCCGGATAAGATGATTAGGCCGCGGGACTCACAGGCTCCAACGGAGCAGCGGGGGAAGTACCCCTGGTCCCCTCGTCCACATCCGGAGACCGACGGAGGGATGTTGGAGAGCACAAACGCTTCTTCGACTTTTTCTTATGATGTCTCTTACCCGACTCCAAGTGAGAAGACTTCAACCCCGAGCAGCGATGGTGATGTTCTCCGCGATCGGTCCCTCGATGCGACCCCTGGACCTCGAACGGTGCGGCTACGACTGCAGGGCCTCCAGCAGCTTTCGGGACCGGTCCTGCCAAGCCTTCGGAGCCATGGCCAGACAGTCGGAACATGACAGGGGGTAATGCTCGCGCTCCAGACAGTAGAGACAGACCCCATGGGGGTCGGCCACAGGCCCCGCAGGATTTAAACCCAGGCATCCCTACGCTGCACCAGGAGTCAAAGACTCAAAAGAAGTAGAGACAAAAGTCTCAAAAAAGTTAGTCAAAAAGTGACTAGGGTACGTGCTCTAACCGGATCTGTGCTTGCTGGCGGTGAAAAAGAAAGAACCGACGTCAGCGCTCATGGGTGGCCCCTAAGTAGCCTCCGTGACATCATCTCCGCGTTTACAATGCCAGCGACGGATGCGGAGCAGCACAACTCCACCTACCGACGTGCAGGGGTACTGATGGTGAAAAACTTTCCGGATCCAGTCTGGCGCCTGGGGTTTGTAAGGAATCTATCACGAACGTGTCTCTTTCAGATATCACCACATTCGTACAGCATCCACACTCAACATTTTACAGAATGCCCACACAGCCCAAGCATACAGACACATCACATCTCTAGATCATCCCTTTTCATTACCCAGAAGACAAAACAGGACAAACCTGATAAAGTTACGTCACTACAAACTTTTCACTACCTTTAGGCCTAGATACCTGAAGACTGTCCTCATGTTCCCAGTACAGCATCCTCCTAACCTACCTAAAGGGTTGTGCAGAGATCTAGCAACAGGTTGGTCTCACAGTCTTTTTTTTTTTTACAACTTGAATTTATTTATTGTTTCAATTAATTAAAATTGTTACAAAAGACTGGGCGTGGTGTCTCCATCCGCGCACTTTCTTCGATCGTTAATAAAACATAATTATATCATTTCATTTACTAAATAAAGCAAACTTTGTTTGTTAATAAAACATAATTATATCATTTCATTTAACAAGTCAAGCAATCACAAAGCATGACATTAAGGGACAATAAAAATTAGATGTATGTTCACTAGTCTGAAGCTGTGTTCAGCCTGTAGTCCTTGGCTGAATCTTTACTTACAAGTTCTTTCAGCTGGTGTGCAAATTTCGCTAGTCTGGCTAATTCCATTGGAATCTACAAATTAAAAAGAAAGTTTCATTGCATCTGGGCAGGTACGAGTACCATATTTTAAAAACAGAGGTTTCAATAAAGTGTGACGTGCGTGGTTCAATCGGTTGCAGATGCAAACCAGGTGAACCATAGATTCCTCGTACTGATGACAGAGTCTGCAGGTGGTGACCGCCTCTAGTGTTTTCCAGTGAATATTTATATTGTTTATTGGCAGTACCATAAGTCTGACTAACAGAATTTGCTTTAAAATTGTTTTATTCAAGGCTGAGTCAAGATATGGCTGTCTCAGTTTTTGTAGCAACTAGCTAAGAGCCCAATATTGCTGCTAGAGGACTCTATTAGCCTCATGTCATTTTGCTTAAATAGTAGACTAACTTGTTTCTTTAAAATGGATTTTAAAATTCTGAGTTGGTGAATAATAAATCCCACCAGTTGGACAGGTAAAGGTGCAGTTTAATGCAGGCAGTAAGAAGGCCGTGGGCCCAGGAATTATTACCATTCATGAAGATTTCCTTTAAAATTGCTTTCATTGTATTTGGCTGTGCTGCGCAGACCCCCAGGTAGTATTGAATAATCTATGTCCAATGTTCGTAAGATTGTTTGTTTAACCCAATTTCCAGCCGTACCAAGGTATTCCAGGCATGGGCGGGTATCTGAAAAATCTGTTTAAATGCTCGGCAATTGGCAAACTCCATGGTGTTAATTGATGCCACAGGAAATGCTAATTGGCCATATGTGATTGAAGGAAGTAACTTGGCTCTTATAACCTTTTGGATAGGCTCAGTTGTCAGGCTACGCAGTTTGGAGTTGAGTTTGCAAAGGGCATACATCACCGCCTAAGCTTTTGATTCTATGGATGCGATATGTGCTGTGGGCTTGCCATTGCTCATAATTCAAATCCCCAGATCATTATATTTGGTTGTTGTTGCTATTTTCAAATTTCCCAGTCTCCATTGATGTTTGAGTTTGTTGGCGTGCTTTCCAAAGATTACTACCTTTGTTTTGCTTGCGTTTGCTGTTAGATCATTTTCGTTGTTATAGATGCTTAGTGCATCCAATGCTCTTTGCATACCCCTCTTATTGTGGTCCATTAGCACCATATCGTCTGCATACTGCAATAGGAACAGTCTGGTTGACCCACTTTTAGGTGCTAACAGTTTGGCTTTTGATATTGTTTTGCCAAGGCCTGCAGTATATAAATTAAAAAGCAGGAGCGCCAGTACACAGCCTTGTTTCAGCCACCGGTCCATGTACACTTTTTTTGTTGCTGTGTTAATGGTTAGTTTAAAGGGCAATGATGGATTTAAGCAGCATGGTCTTGCTTGATCTCCCAGTTTTGTAATTTTGCCCAAAGCAGAGTCCTGTTGACACAGTTGAACGCCGCAGAATAATCTACGAAGCGTGCAATGGGTGGGTGCTGTTTTTTCTGGGTGGGCTGTTCTACCAGGTATGCTAGGGCTAGGATGTTGTCCAATGTTAATGCTCGTGCCCTGAAGCCAGATTGATAAGCTGGTAGGATTTCATCATCATTGACCCAGTTTTGTAGATCTTGTAAAAGGAGGCTTGCGTATCCCTTTGCCTTGATATCCAGAAGGGCATCAGCCTATAGTTAGTTGGTTCTCCAGTGTCACCTTTTTTGTGGATTGGTTTTAATAGGGAGCCTTTCCAGGCTTAAGGAATCATTGAGTTGGCCATGCAGAACTGATATAACAGAGTGAATATAGCTTCCCAAAATTCACAGTTGGGTCCCGGAGCCCCATCCCTTCTGATTTTCTTAATATTAAAAGCACACTATTGTGCACTTCGGAAGTTTCAGTGATTATATGACTGGCGTTAAACATGCTAATGCTTGTGAATGGTCGTTGATGGTGTGGTAGAATGTTAAAAGAAGACTTGCAGTACAGGGAGTTCACATGGTTGATCCATGTGTGGCTAGCGACTCCATTACGCCGGTCGTGGCCGTGCCAACCTATTGATATATAGCCAAAAGTCAGCCTGTCTGCTTGGAGTTAACAGAATGAAAATGTGCAGCCTTTGGGAGTCTTCCTGTTGCCTTTTTAGGTCCCATGCGTTTCTCTGTGTATTTTCCTCACTGTCAGCTGATTTTGGAGTGCTCTCAAGTCTCTCTGATGCTTGTAGTTGCGATTGGCTTGTCTCAGACCACTCTTGCTTAGTTGGATTTTTTTGCGCCTAGGTTGAAATTGGCAACACCCTTTCTCTGTGGTTGAGCCAATGGTTTGGATACAGCCCCGGTGCCAATTTTGTCAAATTTTCGGATATATTACCCTCAGTGTAGTCATGAGCGAGGGTTGACGGGTTGCTTTTCCAAGCTGCCAGGCCGGATATGTCTGTTTTGTTCCACTTTAGTCTTCTCAAGAGCCCATGTATTTCCTTCCCATTAGACAAACCCAGGGGGGTGATGTGCGGAAGACTGACCGTTTGCAGAGAGAAAGCTGTGGCCAATGGGAGATGATCACTGGTCTGCTACACTGGTTTTAGAAGTTCTACCACTTGTTCATGCAAGCAGTTGCACATACAAATATGATCAATTGTTGATTTGTATTTTCTCTATGAGTCTTTTGTCGAATCGTGGTTGGCGAATTGTGCCTCTTGTATTGACCCTAATCTGTAGGTGTTTAAAAATGTATTCAGTAGATTTCCAGCACGGTCTCTGGGTGGTGAAACATCTGTTACTGTCTACAGGTTATGAGTTTTAAAGTCCCCGGCTATCATAATCCCACAATTCGGGTAGTTGCTGAACAGCTATTCCTCGAGTGTTTCAACCAGAACCCTCATCTTGTCGTGTCTGGGTGTATCTTTACAGTTGAAATAACATTCAAGAGTAGAATTGTTATTGGGGAACCGTTCAGTTTCAATCCTTGCAGGTATAAGGCTTGGACCATGTCCGTGCTTATTGAAGATTTTGCTGATGTCATGTTGATGCCTATTGTTACGTATATAGATAGGCCCCCTGATGGCCTTCCAAATACATTGAGTTTTTTTGCTGGCTGTTGGACTTCCCTGAATCCTGGTGTGACCAATGGAGCGAGCAGCCAAGTTTCTTGCAGACACAGCAGGTCCCCGGTCTGTAAAAATTCAAAGGCAACTCTGTTCTGTAGCGTGGTTGTTAGTCCATACACGTTCCATAAAATACCTTTTATGATCTTGTTCATTCTGCTCGCAGGCCAGTTGTTTCTCTTTGTGCTAGGAGCAGTTTGATTGTCGACCTAACCGAATCATTGTGGCTCAATTCTGGAAATATCTGTGTGGCTCAATTTTTTCTCATTCAGTAATTTTGCGCCCTGTTACATTAGAATTAGGCAAAAAGTGTATTCTTAAATTGGTGTACGATATAGGACAAGAAGCTTGGTTTGTCCCTCTTAAAATGGACTTTTTCAGCATCTGTGTATTTCTGTTGCTGGGTCCACCCCTTAGCATGAATGGATATTTTTCCTCTTTTGGTTTATGTACACTGATCCCCCATTTTGCAAATTAGTCCTTTTCTTTCTTGATCATTTGGACTATTGTGTTATTTTTCCACGTTACTATTGTCGACTCTCTTGTTGTGTTGCTGCTCAGAACCTTGAATTGGAATGGAATTAAATCTTCTGTTGTAGTGGATGATAACTCTGGGATGTGTTTGAGAATGTGTGGCTTGTGGTTTTGGACCGTAAGATGAATTTGGTAAACTTTGGTCTATTAGGGTTGGGTTTACAAAATTGGTGTGTTGAAGTCAGTTCAAATCCCCACATTCATGAAGAGGGACCTGTCCGGCCTCCATCATTAAAATTTGGGACCAATCAAGATATGTAGCTAGCATCAACAGGGTCATACGAATTCCTTCCAAATGTCAAGGCAGTACCTAACCCTGACAGAGAGACAGTAAGAATTCTCGCAACACTTTCCTATGAAAAGGATTGTGGCCAGGCCAGCAGTTCAAATCTAGGAGACGTTACAAATCTGGGTTCATCTATCCAGAATACGAGTCTGGCGCAGTATTCCAGAACACCAGAGGCACTGGAGTTTTTGACTGCAACCAGGAGACAGTGCAGAAAAAATGGAGTCTCGAGTCGGATCCGGCAGCTATTACTGATCCAGATCTGAGCTGGTCCCAGTGAAATATTTATTTATTTATTTTAAGAGTTTTATACAGCGCTGGCTAGACCCGGAGGTATCAGAGCGCTTTACATAAGGTTGAACAGAAATGACAAAATTACATAATTTACACGTTACATCGGTTACTAGAAAAACATTTCAAGAGAGTAGAAGACGAAATAAATGGAGCTAAGATGGGTAACGGTGGAATATATAAATATATTCAACACATTAAAGAGCGAGAAGGGAAGACAAATAGAGAGGATCTTAATATGTCTTGGTGTCATTACTCGACACTAGAACTCATTCAGCATCGCGCATACAGTGTCTGCTTTCCACTTGGAGTAGCAAACTGCAGGCAGTTAGGGGACTTTATTTTCACATCCAGCTGGTCCCCAAAAAAGCCTCATTTAAAAAGCTACCAGCACACCTTTTGATCGAGTATTATCCTGTCTGGGAGCTATCTGGAGTCTAACACCTAGATGTCAATGGAATGGAAAGAAAGGAGCAAAAATTGTTATCACTTCACACGTATTTAAGAGAAATAATGATTTAAATGGAGGTTCTGGGCTTCGTTTAACCTCTGTATGTTGAGGTTTTGTAATTCTCAAGTCTGACTCCATTTTGTTCTGTGCCACCATTTTGTGTTGCCCTCACGCAGGCCTGTGATGGTAGCCTGGCGAACAAAGTGGCCTGGCCTTCTTAGTTCATGTATACATTAACTAGGTTTCTTTTTGACTCTGAAATGAACTGTAAGAAACTGACCTCTTCACCTGAAACTGAGCTCGCAAAGCCAATTCCCCTGATCGATCTTTGTCTGAGATTGCCAATCAATGTTCAGGACATCGTTACCTTTAGTTTCCTTGCACATGCCTTATCTTGTTCAGCATCTGTTACTGTTTCTTTTTTCATGTTTCTTCATTACATGGGTTAAACTTTCAATTATAGGTTTGTCCGGCTTGTGGAGATTAAATTTGGGACATTCCTAATAATTAACTTTTGGGTTGGGATACTGTAAATTGAGTTTTTGTTATGTGATACTTTGTTTGAAAATGTACCTTATTGGCTAGAATTTTGTGCAGTGGGTGTACATTTGTAATGTGAATATTGGGTATAAAAGGAGACGTCTCGCCTTAGTAAAATGAGCAGTCTCCTGAGAATTTACACCGTGATGTATTTCTAGGATCACTGTTACTATCTGCAGCTAATAAACTTGGTCTCCGATGCCATCCAAAAGTATTCTGTGTCTCTGTATAACAAGACAGGTGAACTTGACGATCTTAGGCGTGCCCCTGACGCCGCTGGGTTAAACCCCGGTTCTTTAACTGACGCCCAACGTGGAGCGACTTCAACGGTACTGGTCCAAGCAAGAAGATTGTGAGGAGCCCCGTGAGGAAATTCTGGAGGACGGCCGCCACTTCATCGACCCCTGCATGTCGACGTGGACTGAAGGTTTTTTTCTGCGAGGCTTCCCCTTTCCGACGGCTGCGAAGGACTGCTGCCCTGACTGTCGCCCTGTCTTGGACCCTCTTGTGATGATTTGTAAGGCGAGACGTTAGACGGTCTTCTGGTGGCGTGACAGACATTTTGGTTAAGTATAAGTGGGTCGCTCCCACGACTTTGTTTTGTTTCTTGGTTTTGATTCGGCCATTGCAATAGTCGAAGCCGAGTGGTTTGTATATTTGCGAGTGCATAATTTTTGATAACCCCTTGAAGTTTGAAGCAACACTAGTGAGCTAAAAGATGCCTGGTTTTAGCAAATTTAGGAAATGGTTTTGTTGTAATTGTAATAGCGATTCCCGATTGGAGGACTCGTGTCCGATACCTTTGGTTGGACCTCCAATTTATAAGCTCTATTCTAAGCATGGTGTCCGTTATACAAGGAAAGATGGTGTTTTACAATGGCCCCAACATGGAAGTTTTGAATCAGATGTTTTATATAACCTAGAAGTTGCGCTATTTAGGAAGAAAGCCCGGCCGGCGATGTTTGACTCTTTCCGCCTTTGGCGTAAGGAAGCCAAACAGCGAGAAATTAAGCAAGCTAAGAGAGATAGGAAGGAAAGGAATATATCGGTAATGCAAGCTGCTAGGCAGTTTAAGGAAGATGAAGAAGATCGTGCAATTGCAGTGTCAGATAGACAACATTGCATGGCCATTGACAAATGTTACCCGGCTTTGCCACCCCCCTTTCAAATGTGACTGAAGACCCTGAAAAGGATCCTTTGATGTCACATTTACTGAGATTACCACCCCTTATGTGCAGGGTGCTACTACACCTCCGTTACCTCCAGTTGTTGCACCCCTTGTTGTCGTTCAACCCCCTGCTGTTGTTCAGCCACCCGTTGCTTCACAGGTTGTTCTTCCTCACCCGGCGCAGCCCCCTCCAGGGCCGCCAGCCTTGCCACCAGCCTTGCCTCAAACTTTTTTGCCTTACACTCCTTTATCTTCAACTTCTCTTATTTCTGTCCCTACGTCTCTGTCGCCTCAAAACACTTTGTCTCCTGTCCTCATGTCAACTTCTTCTCCTTCTGCTCGGCAACGAATGACTGAGACTGTCACTAGTCTTTTGTCTCCTTTCTTTGGGTCACTGAATATGACCCCTGTTTCTGAACATAAGCAGAGACTTAGTCAGCTCCCTGGTGTTAGATCACCTTGCTCGTAGATAGGTTTCGAATACCTCCAAGTACAGTCCACAAGTGGTTATGGATATCTTCCTACAGTGGGAGGCACCAAAACAAAGATATGTTTTTGATGTCATGTGTACCTTCCTTCGTCAGGAGTGGGAAGATAATAAGTTGGGATCAATTCCACTGGAATTGCTTAATGTTCAGTCTGAATTTGCTAAAGGGACGATAGTGGGTTCCGATGTTGAGGAAGCGGTAGAGACACTACTCACTTTTAAGTCTAGACTTCCACCTCAGTCATTGTTCGAACCTGACCCTTCTGTTAGGAGAAAAGTGAAGCAGTATCCTATGAGAGAGGTTGCCCCTGTATAGAGAGAGGCAGTTGTGGCTGATGCCGCTCATGGTATTGCGGCTGCAACGGCTCATTTTCCGCGAGTGTGGGTGCATGTCCCTTGGAAGAGAGCTGAGGTCCTGGCTCTTAATCAGACCTGCCTGACCCCCGTAAAAATCCTGCTGGTTATTACAAGGAGTTGTCTCAGACAGTTGATGCGTGTGTTATGAATTTAACTGACATAGATATGTTGATAGGTAATGTAGTTCCTCAACCCTTGTGGGCGAAGATCCATCACGAGGATCACGCGCCAGAGTTAGGAGATACGTGGGTTAATATTACTGCTGCAGATGGTCGGCAGGTAGGAGGTGCCAAACCTGAACCCTTAGTTGCAGAACTACCTGGTAGGATTATTAATTTAATGAAAACTATGCCTTCTTTGCGGGTGAATTGGGACAAGACAGCAGCATGCAAACAAAAAAAAGACGAGAGTGTGTCTGATTACTTCACTAGGTTTGAGGAAACATTCATTGATCATAGTGGTCAGGACATGAGTACAGAAGGTGGTCAGAGGTTGTTTGTAGATAAGTTTGTTTTTAAATTACGTCCTGAACTTTCTAATAAGTTAAAGGACTCTGAGAGTTCATGGGCTGTTTCTTCTTCGGCCCAGATATTGGCTACTGCACAATACTATGAGAATAGAGATAAAGAAGAGAAGGATAAAGTAGAGAAGAAGACTAGGGAATTAAAAACGAAAGTTCTTCTGCAGCAGGCTTATCCGCCTCGCTCTAATCAGCGTCAGTTTCAGCAACCCCCAGTTTCAGAAACTGTTGCAGAAGTCTTCGCGACTCCCGCTAGGCCCTAATCAGTGTGCTTATTGTAAAGAAGAAGTTCACTTCAAGAATAGTTGCCCGATCTTGCTACAGCGTGCGAGTGGTATGTCTGGTCTGAGAGGTCGTGGTGGTTTCCAACAAGTACCTTGAGGTAGGGGACGTGGTACGTTTCCCCAGAATGAACGATCCTTTTCCCCTCAGAATTCTATGAATTATTTTGACCAACAGAATGTTCCGACCGTCCAATCCGCTCAGTACTACACTGATGATTATTATGTTGGAAGTGAGAGTGCTGGTTTTAATGGTAGTTAGGACAGCCATGGACAAAGGAAGGGAGTAGTGTCAGTTCCAGTAGACCAGAGTGGAGACCTTATGTTGAAGTGATTACATCAGGTGTGGCAGAACCTTTTCTTTTGGATACTGGTGCAGCAAAGAGTTCTATCATGCACTCTAAACTCCCTGGCGCACCTTTGTCTGGCTTGACCAATGTTTCAGTAGGATTTTCTGGCGCCCCAGTTCGTAACCCGGTTTCTTGTCCTTTGCCCCTTTCTATTGGTCCCTGTGAATTGGAGGCTCCCCTTATTCTAACGACTGGTTGTGGCGAGAATCTGTTGGGTTTGGACTTGTAGAAAAGATTGCATGCAACATTACATTGTTCTCCTTCGGGAGTACATCTTACGGTGGGTAAGAAAGTGATTTCCCCGATGTATCTAAGGATCGCCTTCCACTGGAACTGCGTTCTCTCCCTGATATACTTTGGGCTACAGGTCCCAATGATGTTGGTCTCTTGCAGATTCCACCCTACGTTGTTACCCTTAAGTCGAATGCTAAATTACCTCGCATTCCTCAGTATAAAATTTCCAGTGATGGCGAAAGAGCTCTTTTAGCGATTAGCTATGATTTGGTTGAGAAAGGTGTGGTTGAAGAAACGAGAGGTAATGTGAGTAACAGTCCTGTTCTGCCTGTCCTTAAGCGTACTGACTCTTCTCAGCCACCTGTGTATCGGTTTGTGATCGACCTTCGAGAGGTCAATAAGATCGTTCTGCCACAGTTTCCTGTTGTCCCGGACATTACTGCTTTATTGACTATGATCCCTGCCTCAGCTGCTTGGTTTTCTGTTATTGATCTGAAGAATGCTTTCTTCATTATTCCGATTGCTGAGGAAAGTAGGGATATTTTTGGCTTCTCTTTAGGAGGCCGCAGTTTCCGGTTTAAGTGCGCTCCTCAAGGTTATTGTGAGAGTCCCTCCATTTATAGTCAGGCTTTGAAAACTCAGCTTGATACTCTTTCATTGCTTTCTGGTGCTACTCTTATCCAGTATGGTGATGATCTGTTGGTTGCTGCTGATGATGAAGAGATTTGTAAAGAAGTTACTCTTTCTTTGTTGCGACACCTGTCTGACCTTCATCATAAAGTGTCACCTTCGAAGTTGCAGTATTGCCGCCAAGAAGTGACCTACTTAGATCATCTCTTGTCGAAGGAGGGAAGACGATTGACCCCAAAGCGTATTCAAGCGATTGCCCAAATGACTGTGCCATGCACACAGAGAGAGGTGCGTGCCTTCTTAGGTATCATCTCGTATTGTAGACAGTGGATTCCGAATTTTTCTTTGCTAGCGAAACCTTTGTTGGCACTCACTCTTAAGGACACACCACGCCCTCTTCCTTGGTCTGACGAATGTCAGAAGAGTTTTTCTGAATTGCGTGATGCATTGTGTTCCGCTCCGGTGTTGGGTACCCACGACTACAGTAAACCTTTTACACTTTATGTATACAAGAGAGAAGGTTGTGCATTGTCAGTGTTGACGTAACAATTTGGAGACAAGCAGCGCCCATGTGCGTATTTTTCAGCTACTTTAGATCCGGTAGCTAGGGTGTTGCCTAGTTGTCCAAGAGCTACAGCGGCTGTTTCTATCCAACAGTCTGCTGGTTTGGTATTGGATAATACATTGATTGTGATGGTCCCACATGCAGAGGATACCCTATTGAATAGAACGAAGACTCAACATCTTACCAGTGCGCGTTTGTCAGGTTACGAGTTGACGCTTTTGGCTAGCCATGTGCACATCAAGCGGTGCAACACATTGAATCCAGCTACATTGTTGCCGATTTTTGTAGAGATAGATGCTCAGGAACAGCATGATTGTTTTCTCCGGACAGAGGAGGAAACGAAGGGTAGAGGTGATCTGAAAGACACTCCTCTTTCGAATCCTGATGGTACCCTATGGGTAGATGGTTCGTGCTTTAAGCTTCCGAATGGAGAGACGACTGCAGCATATGCTGTCACAACTTTGCACACGATTGTTGAAACAGCACGTATTGCACAGAATTCAGGGCAAGCAGCGGAGTTGATAGCATTGACTAGAGTGTGTGTGTTGTCAAAAGGAAAGAAAGTGAATGTTTATACTGATAGCCAATACGCATTTGGCGTGGCTCACAGTTTTGGTCGCTTGTGGAAAGAGAGAGGATTTCTTACTTCCCATGGTACGAAAATTCAGCATGGACAATTAGTGAGTGAACTTCTTGTATCACTTACTTTGCCGACCCAAATTGCGATAGTGAAGTCTAGTTTGCTTAAGAAGGTTACGGATGATGTGGGTCGAGGGAATGCGTTTGCAGATGAAGTAGCGAGAGAAACGGCGGATGTATGTTGCAGGTCCTGCCAGATGGGTTGTGGAAGGAGGAATGTGTGAAGATACAACAGAAAGTGTGAAGATGATTCAGGCAGAAGCTACTGAGAAAGAATTGAGTATGTGGGGAGAGAGTACGGGAATGTTGGATTCAACAGGCTGTTGGGTTGAGTTGTCAGAGCACCAGCGATGGTTGTTGCCGGATGCATATGTGCTTCCGGTGGTTACTATGGCTCATGGGTTGGCCCACATTAGTTCAAAAGGGATATGTAAGTTGTTGGCTCCGGTATGGCAGAATGGTGGAATTCCTAGGTGTGTTGAGAATTTGGTTAAACATTGCATGATTTGCTTGATGCATAATCCTGGAAAGGGAACCCCAACTCCAGCGGGTCATTTTGCTCCTCCAACGTATCCGTTCGAGGGGCTGCAGATAGACTACATTCATATGAAAAGATGCAATAAATTGAAGTATGTCCTTGTGGTTGTTTGTGCCTTTTCCAGATGGATAGAGGCCTACCCCCTAAAGGATAATACTGCCTTGTCTACAGCCAAGGTTTTGCTCAAAGAATTCTTTCTCAGATATGGCTTGCCGAGGATGGTATGGAGTGATAATGGAAGTGAAATTGTGGGTCAGATTATGAAGAAAGTATGTGCGGGTCTGGGTATTAAACAGAAATTTAACGCTGCGAATCACCCCCAGTCAGCAGGCCTAGTCGAGTGCTATAATGGCACTCTGAAGCTGAAGTTGGCCAAGGTGCAAGCGAGCTCTGGTCTTACATGGCTCGATGCCTTACCATTGGCACTTTTGTCCACGAGAACGATAGTACATTTTCGCATGGGACTTCGCCCATACGAGATTGTTTTTGGACGTCCGGCGAATGTCTGGGGTGTGCCGAGGCCTAAGAAGTACAGTGATATCGAGTACCCTATGTTGGTTGACTACTTACATGATTTGACTGCTAAATTGCTTGTTCTTCACCAACAGGTCCATGACACTTTGCCTTCAGTTTCTGTAGACGCAGGTCACACGATTCAACCTGGCGACTGGATTCTAACCAGGAATTTCCAGAGGTCAAGATGGACCGGTCCATACCAAGTCCTGTTATCAACTCGGACTGCTATTAAGGTGTTCAGCAAGAAAAACTGGGTACATGGTACCCATTGTAAGAAGATACCTTTGCTCTTACAGTACGATAAGTGGGTCCGGGAAGGTGTTGCCGATTCCGAGAGTGAAAGGGTTCCGAGATTTGTACCTTTTAGCGATGCACATCCTGAATGGACTCAGTCAGAACGTGCAGATGATGAAGTCTTGCAAGAAGCTGTGCCGCCGTGTTTGAGACTTGATACTACGCACCCAGAGACACTCTTTCAGGATCAAACTGTGCCTGGTAAAGAACGCTACAACGTAAGGTCTAAAAAGGACAAATAAAATCAGATTTTTTTTACTGAATTCTACTCTTTCAGACAAGAGACTTATTTTTCTTTTTCGAACTACCATCCGGGTTCAGCTGCAGGGTCGCGGTATAAGACTTAAGGGGTGGCCCGCGTATTGACGAAAGGTCTGCGGTTCTAGGGACGTCTAGGATGCCTGGACGCACACTTGAGTGAAGAAGGAAAATTGCTGCGAGCAGCATGTTAGAGGATGGAGTCTGTTGTAACTGAAAGAGATGTTGAGAAAATAGATCTTAAGACAAGATTTTGTACATTGATACATAGAAAATGTTTTATAATATTGTGCTTTTTGAAGTTTTTAAGTATCATGTTAGCTTGTGTGGGTTGGACTGTCTATGCTACACAACAGACAGACATCTGCACCCACCTCCCAACCTATGCTTTCTTTCACTACTGTTTCTTTGCACCAGTTTTATACGTTGCCTGAACATGAACAGACAAGGAGATCAGAATTTGTCAACAACTCGTTCATACAGTTGTTGCATCAGCATCAGTTAGCAGTAAATACCACTAATTGTTGGGTTTGTGGTCTTATGCCTCATACGACAGATAAAGGTATGCCATATTTGGTTTTGCCTTTTTCTTTTAATGGGTCTGTGTGGGCTTTTCAGACCATGTTTATCTATGCAAATGAGGTACGCCCCTTACGTTCCCTTAAAGATAACTCGAGCAATAGTGCCTTGAATAGTAGCTATGATCAGAGATATTGATGCATATAATGCTATCCCTAAGTATGAGGTGCAGGCTTACATTGGTTGGAACGTGACTGGATATAGTACCAGCTTGACAGAGAAGGAGAGTCGAAAAAGGTCTCCCCCTATTTGGATTGTACCCCACCGAGGCCATTTTTGTTTGCAAGGTAATGGTCAGAATCCGAAAGCTCAGCTAGGTAAGAGTGTGTATGCTCAAACCTATGTCTATTCATCTCGGACTTCTCCACTGTTTGTGCCAGCTAAAGGCACATATTTTGTTTGTCATGACAGAGCCTACGTATGGTTGCCACCTGATTTTTCAGGAACGTGTTATGTGGCGTTTCTGCTTCCCCCTACATACATTACTGTTTCAGACTATCATAGAACGAGATATGGTAGAGGTGTCTTCAATCAGGAAGATACTGCAGCAAACGAAGTAGGAGATTTCTTCAAGGGCTTCCTGCCATTTTGGGGTCCTATGATCAATAGTAGGCATATTCGACAGCTTGGCCGCGTTGTTGAAGCTACTATTAATGAGACAGCAGGTGCTCTTAGCAATGTTACAGCTGAGCTTCGAGCGGACCGCCTTATGACTTTGCACAACCGTATGGTATTAGACATCATACTTGCAGATCGAGGAGGAGTATGTAAATTGATTGGATCCAGTTGCTGTGTTTACATACCAGATAATGCCCCTACAGTGTACCAAGCCATCTCTAGGTTGTATAAAATCCCTGAGTCTATCCATGTAGACGAAGGAGACTGGTCATTGACGGGGTGGTTTTGGGGACTGCTGTCCGAATTGGGATGGAAGACTCTGACATTCCTTGGTATGGTTTTAACCATCCTTTTCTCTTGTTGTCTTTTCATCCAGTGTGGTCCCGCCATTTGTAGTCTTTATGCTACTATGTGTGTTCGGAGACCTGTCCCGAGAGAAGTAGAGAATAATAAGATGATGCTACAGCAACACCTTGATGACCTAATGAATATCGATATAGACCTAGATTCAGATTAACATGAGTCTTAGGTTATTGCCTACGTAATGGCAAAAGGAGGGTCTGAGGTTTTGTAATTCTCGAGTCTGACTCCATTTTGTTCTGTGCCACCATTTTGTGTTGCCCTCACGTAGGCCTGTGAAGGTAGCCTGGCGAACAAAGTGGCCTGGCCTTCTTAGTTCATGTATACATTAACTAGGTTTCTTTTTGACTCCGAAATGAACTGTAAGAAACTGACCTCTTCACCTGAAAAAGACCTTGCAAAGCCAATTTCTCTGATCGATCTTTGTCTGATATTGACAATCAATGTTCAGGACATTGTTAACTTTAGTTTCCTTGCACATGCCTTATCTTGTTCAGAATCTGTTACTGTATCTTTTTTCATGTTTGTTCATTACATGGGTTATGCTTTCAATTATAGGTTTGTCCGGCTTGTGGAGATTGAATTTGGGACATTCCTAATAATTAACTTTTGGGTTGGGATACTGTAAATTGAGTTTTTGTTATGTGATACTTTGTTTGAAAATGCACCTTATTGGTTAGAATTTTGTGCAGTGGGTGTAAATTTATAATGTGAATATTGGGTATAAAAGGAGACGTCTCGCCTTAGTAAAATGAGCAGTCTCCTGAGAATTTACACCATGATGTATTTCTAGGATCACTGTTACTAGCTGCAGCTAATAAACTTGGTCTCTGATGCCATCCAGAAGTATTCTGTGTCTCTGTATACCAAGACAGGTGAACTCGAAGATCTTAGTCGTGCCCCTGACGCCGCTGGGTTAAACCCCGGTTCTTCAACATGACAGATATGCATGCACTGTGAGATTGTCGGGTTTATCTCTACAAGTAATTACAATAATAACTATTGAAATAGCAATTAAAATTTTTTTTTAATTTAATTTCTTTGACAGAGTTCCTCATCCCAATGATTGGGCGTCACAGCGCTTTACATCGCGCACACACACTATATACAGAACAATAAATCATGTGTGTAAATCAATGTACACAATGAGGGGTATCATGTGTTTATGTCACATCCTACACATTGATAGGCATTATATGTTAAGAGTTCATGATAAGAAGGACACAAAGTCAGGATATAAACCGTTACCCTGTTGCCAGGATTGTCTGTATTAAGACTTTATTATTAGGCAAAGGAACCATTTTCAGCAACCGCAGGGTAACGAATAATTGAGCAAAAAAACACTACCCCTTCGAGTCTTGTATCATGACCCTAAATGCTAATACTTGGGATCAGGTGAGGTTAAATCGGCAGATGAAAGTGAGTGTCCCCATCAAGACTTCATAAAATGTGAAACAAAGCTGCCTGATGGCTGCAACCTTTTTTTCTATTCTATATAAACGTTACGTACCCCAAATTATGTAAGGCCTCACATCATGTACCCAAATTGGGAAATTTTAAGGGTTCCAAGGTAACAAGAAAACAAAAAGCAATGAAAGCTCAATTGTTGGCTGGTGAACCTTTCTATAAGCAAAACTATTTCAGGGAAAAAAAACATCAAAAAGCCAAGATTCTGACAATTTCGTGAAAGACGCGAGAAAAGCAACCATTGTAATTTCACTCTAGATAAGGAATCTTTGAAAGAGGTAACTGCATACCCTTAGTCTCAGCATTAACAAAATTCTCTTTGAAAAGTCAAAATAATTTTCATGCACAAGACGAGCTGCAATTTTTGTAAGTAGCAAGAACTTACGATATAGTTAAAAAAGTAATCTTCTAGTCTTAAAAGATATGTTTTCAAGAAAATGTTACATCTATTATAATAACTATTCGAATGGGTTCATTATATCACAAGCAGATTCCAGGACAGTGTGGTCTGAGTAATCTAAATTGTCACACGTAGGACTGCAATGGTTAGTACTTCTTTTGGAACGGTCATTGGCAGTGCTGGCAGGGGTAATGGGTGGTGTAGGAGCGTCCGGAGAAGTGCCCTGACAGATACTATTTTTTCACAAATTAAACATTGAAGCTGTAATCGATGTGGTTTCTTTGACCGTATACTACGGGCACTTGAGGAGGGACATTTCAATTTGGGAAATGGCAAAAAAAAAGCCATTTGCTTTGCTATACAATACCATTAGCAAAGCAAATGGCTTTAACTGAATCAAAGGCGAGACCTATTGCATTTTCAATGCTTGTTTAGGACTTGTGCCCTGGGTTCAGCCTACCAAACAGTGCAAGCTGTCTTGTTGCAAAAGATCTATTGTGTTTCACCAAGAACTTACAGGGGTTACAGCATGCCCATTGCTTACCATTGGGTGGCTTTATTGTCACTCTTATTTGCTTGATTCTTATTCAAGGGCTTTCCACATCCCAGCATGTCCATCTTGTGTTTCTCCTCTTGGAGCCTAGTCTCCTTACTATCTCTCGAAATTGGCTAGCTCCTATCCGTCCACTGCTCACTGTTAGGTCATTTCTTTTTCTTTTCAGACAGATAGCCCATGAGAAAACATATGTTTTCCAGGTCTTTCCTTCTTTCCCCTGGATGCTCCCCCAAGATGTTCACCCTCTGTGTTTCTCTTTCGTACATTTCTCCCATCCACTTCCTCCAGCTCCATATTGTTCTCACCTACGTGTGCTTCTCCCCCACTCCTGTGTTGCGGTCACCTTCATGCGCTTCTCGCTGTCGTGTGTGCCCCTCGCCTGCCCTGTCCTTCCTGCTCTTCTTTCACGAGACCCCCATGGTCTGTGTTCCTCTCTTCATATGTGCTTCGACACCTCCCCTGCCCCCGGCCCGCCGCCCATGCTGCTCTTTCTCCCTTGTGCAATGCTTTGCCCACTGCGCCCAAATGTGATTGATCTATTCAGTCCTTCTACACCCCACCTGCGGTCCTCTAAAAAAACAATTACACTTTTACACTAAACAAAATGTTTTGTTTTTCCATTTACCCATCCGAAGTGGTGTCCACCATATTAGATCAGTAAGAATAAATTTAAAACAAACGGCATCCACATCATTCCACTGGGGAGTACATACGTATGCATACTTCATCACGCATGCACGTGCCAGTGGAGTAATGTAGCTGGGTGGCAATGGGACATCAGCCCTGTGGATTTGCACACAGAGGAATACTAAGGGGAAACTGGCTGTGTGGCTGGATGCAACTAGGCCGCAGGCTGTCGGTCACCGAGGCATGCGGTGGCTCATCGTGGAAACCACAGCTTCTGTCCTGCACTATCACTCCCTGACCACAACTCCTGCAGTGGGATGCCGAGAACAGGAAGTAGTGACAAAAACAAGACAGGCAGGCGGAAAGAAAAAAGTAGCCGCCATCACAGATCAAAGCAGAAAAAGCAGCGACATACTATTTCTCGAAGATCCGTAAAGACTTGACAAAATATTTTGGGCTCTTGAGCATTGGAATACAACCTGCCGCTAATACATTCAGTCCGGGTGTACCCCGTGCACCTCCCTCGACCACTACTCATCAGTGAGTGGGGCGTGGGGACTCTCGGCGCTTTATTGATTTTAGGCACCATGGAAACGTGGTTAGGGCAGTGGTATTTGGAAAGAGGCGGTTTCTTGTGTTTGCTTGGATAGAATCGGGCCACCGCAGGAGAGAGTTACCCCGGAGTAGATTTCTCACTTCCCGTTCACATGTTTGAGGTGAAATTTTTTAGCAATCGGTTAAGGGAAAATTCATACCGTTTCGATGCACAGTAGAAAAATGACTGAGTTGGCAAGCAGGAGGAGCAGCGTCTCTTCAGCCGTGTGCATTTGATGTGCTTCTGTCATACCAAAGAGTGCTCGGAGTCTAAACAGGCCGGGGCAGGAATTCCTGGAGTCATTAAAGGCCTTTGAATTTGGGGCGCACCCTGATTATTGCTAATGATGCTGGGCTCTGCCTCTGCCCCTCTGTCAGACAGGCTGTCCCTGACCACTGTGGACGTGGCCCTCTCGGCTTTTCACAAAAGTGAAAGCAACCGCGAGCAGTTAAACAGCGTGCGTACAGAGAGGGAGCGAGCAGCCGAGCCTTATTAAAATCAAGAGCACGTTGGGAGACGCCATGTGCGTGCATATCGCCTGTCCGGGCGCACACATGGTTCTTCTCCCTTAACAAACCAAACCGACGACAACAGAGTCTCGCCAATGCGAAATAGCGCATGCACAGCGTTCGCTAGGCGAGACCTAAAAAACTTGCAGAAAGGACTTTGCATGTTCTTAAGTTTAAATAGCAAATGAGAGATCTGCAAAGAACTAGACATGTAGGCAACATCTGCTTCTCTGTGGGATTTCTAAACTGAAGAACAGGAGTACAAACCAGTAAGACCTTTAATCGCATTTTTGCTACATGTCCAGAACACAGATTAGGACTAAGTGCAACTTTGTTTTCAGAGAGCACAAATGGAAAATTAAACAATGTTCCACAGTGAATATTTGCATATTTGGTTAAATACAATACAATACATTACAGTACCTTTGAAGGTATATGTGGAAGGAGGCGCATCGGACTATGAATGTCACAAAAGGGATTACACCCTATAACAAGCATTTTCAATGCAATGGTTTCGCCTTTGGAAAAGTTTGAGCTATTGGCATTGTTAATGACAATTTTTTTATTTATGTGTTGGTTTAGAAAACAGATAAATAAATGGCATTGTCACTCACATTGTTATTAGCTTAATCTCTGCAGTCTCTAGAACTCCATAACACCCCCTAGTTACTCTACACTCCCTAGCACTGTGCACTTCCTAGCACTCCCTAGCTTCCCCACTTCCTAGCACTCCCTAGTAACTCCGCACCTCTTAGCACTCTGCACTCCCTAGCACTCTCTAGTCACTTCCTAGCACTCCTTAGTCACTTCCTAGCACTCCTTAGTCACTTCCTAGCACTCCCTAGTCACTTCCTAGCACTCCCTAGTCACTTCCTAGCACTCCCTAGTCACTTCCTAGCACTCCCTAGTCACTTCCTAGCACTCCCTAGTCACTTCCTAGCACTCCCTAGTCACTTGCTAGCACTCCCTAGTCACTTCCTAGCACTCCCTAGCACTCCCTAGTCACTCCCTAGTCACTCTGCACTCCCTAGTCACTCTGCACTCCCTAGTCACTCTGCACTCCCTAGTCACTCTGCACTCCCTAGTCACTCTGCACTCCCTAGTCACTCTGCACTCCCTAGTCACTCTGCACTCCCTAGTCACTCTGCACTCCCTAGTCACTCTGCACTCCCTAGTCACTCTGCACTCCCTAGTCACTCTGCACTCCCTAGTCACTCTGCACTCCCTAGTCACTCTGCACTCCCTAGTCACTCTGCACTCTCTAGTCACTCTGCACTCTCTAGTAACTCTGCACTCTCTAGTCACTCTGCACTCTCTAGTCACTCTGCACTTCCTAGTCACTCTGCACTCCCTAGTCACACATACACACTTAGAGACACCTCCCCTCCAGAGCCACACACACACCCCCAGAGCCACACACACACACACATACACACCTAGAGCTACACACATATATCCAGAGCCACACACATACACACTGATTACAAACACACACAGAGCCATACACACACCCAGATGCACACACACATACAGAGCTACACATACATACCCAGAGTCACACACACACACACACACACCTAGAGTTACACATACACCTTTCCACTCTCGCTTGCTTGAGTCTTCTCTCTCCTGTCCGTCTCACTTAGCAAGGTTCGGGTACAAAGTCCTTTTACGGAAGTCCAGAATCTATGCAGGAGTGGGAGGCAGGACTAATGGGGTCAGTGAGCTAATGGGTGCGAGGAAAGGATACCATATGTCAGGATGTCAGGCCAATCAAATTGCAATTAAAAGTAAAATTTAGAGGCTCACCGGGGGCTCATCGCAAACCGCACCCGGTCAGAACCGAGCCGTCTCTGCAGGCTACCCCCATGTGCCCCACTGGTACAAGCGGTTCTGTCTCTCAGCTGCGCTTCCCCCAAGATCCACCGCTTGTTACCTCAACTGTGCCTCTTAGCTGTCCCCAGCTGTCTCCACCGGGTGCCAAAATCTTCACTCCCGGCCAGGACGGCGTCGGCATCAAAAGGCTAAACTGCTGCACTGCGGCAACAGCGGAAACACGGACTGGCGCTGTCAACGAGGAGAGGATGAGATGTGCTGAAAATCACCATGTGTTGCTCAGCTGAGCTGACACAGAACTGTACCTTTCCAATGCCATGTTTGCGTATGTGTGCCAACTGCAGAGCCGGATTGAATTCAGAGGGACTGCCCGCCCTGCAGACGTGTCTGATGTTTTCTTGTTTCCGCTTCAGCCTTCAGAATAATTCCTTCAACAGCACTGCTGCAGCCGAGTAAGTGCAAATGTAAAATATTTAACAACTGCTAAAATGATGGAGTAGAGTAACATGAGACAGGGTTATATCACGGACAGCAGGAGGGGGGCGTGAAAGGCTCGGACAGCGGGAGGGGGGGTGGGAAAGTCTCGGACAGCGGGAGGGGGGGCGGGAAAGGCTCGGACAAAAGACAACATGAGACGGGACATTGGAAATAACAACAACTTCAAACTCGCCAACCACTTCGGCCAAAGGCTTTTCCAAAATGACGAAAACATCACGGGACAAAAAAAAAAAAAAAGTACACGCCCACAGCCACATGACGTCAGAAAAGAGGCAGGATGAGAAAAACATTGCCGAAACGCCCACGAGTCGCCTCGCAGGATGACGGACGCCTCTGTTTGCCAATGGCTAGCGTCCATTTATGGAGCTAGCCAATGGGAAACTGAGGCGGGACGAACATCCATACTGTTAACAAAAGATTTCTCCTGGGCGGAGCTAGGCCCCAGGCGAAACCTAAAAAGGAGTGAATACACGCTGTCACTGTGTGGGTTATCAACAAAGGAAAGACTTCTTTAGTGAGGGAAAAATGGACACAGATAAAAAGAAACAATAGGATGCGGTTAGTCTGCATTGACTGATACGATAGACCAGGAAGCAGACCTTATTGCCTGGGTAGAAGTGTTTAAGCACCATCTTTGTATATATCAACACGATAAATTGTAAATTGATACTTGTATCGCCCACAAGGGTCTCAAGGCGTTTGTACGAATACCGATGTGGAACCCATCCTGGCTTTCCCTGTGAGGTGTCCACTCCTGGGCACCCCCAAGGTGGAGGCCATGCATCCTTAGCGTTGTGGGGGCCGTTGTGGAGATTAAGCAAGCTATTGCCCAGAGTTGCAGAATGGGACTCCATGATTGGAATAGGCACCGAGGCGAGAATTATCAGGTCCGTGGAATTTTTTTGAGCCCAAGACCCGCCGAGGCGGGGAATTGAACCCTGGTCCCGGGCCAGACCTCTGCATCAGGGTCTGCCGCTCTAACCATTGAGCCACACTTCTCCACACAATAAGCAATTACGGTACCATAAGTACTCTTAGCAATGAGATGTCTGACCTCTGCAGCCTTCCTGTGGTCGTCGTCATTCTCCAGCAGTCGTACATCCACCCCAAGGCAACGAAGATAGCGCCCTAGGCCTTGCAGCATATTATCACAGACCACACGGAACTGTTGGGTGGACACCTGAGGTGGGAAGTCCGTGATGTTCGGCTGAACACCATGCTTCGATTTCTGCAGAATGGGAAAAACATCTTGAGTTTCCAGAAGGCAAATTCCTGTAGTTGAATCATCCACATATGGGTGCTTGACAGAAAACATGATCATCATTAAAAACTGAATAATACCGTTTTATGATATATTGCTTGTCAGTTAAGGCATATTCATATGTTAATTGTGTTAAACAAACTGGAATTATTTAATGTAGAAGGTTGTCAGAATGTTATTTTTTTATTTGACTGCTGTTGATTTGTCTGTTTGTGGAAACTGTTATATGCAAGATATACTGTTAGAAAATGGTTAATAGAGAGGTTAAAGTCAGAGTAGCAATTTGATGACGACAAACAAGCTTGCAGTACTACAGTGACTACAGTGACTCAATGCCAGTGGTGTTGTGACAATTTTCAGATCACTGAAGTCATAGGGAATGTGAAAACTCCACATCACACAAATATTAATTCTAGCAAATGAGCCACAGAGGGTGTGCATTTTGTAGAACACTGTTACAAATATATTACTAAAGTAAGATATAGGTGTGCACTGTCATTTATAATCAGCATATTTTCCATCAAAATGGCAAAAAAAGCAGTATAACTACACTTTTACTGATAAAACTATATAGCGCACAGACTGAATTTTTTGTGTAAACTGGATTTCAGTGAATATTTATCATTTGAGTATCACCAAGTCAATTGTCTTAATTTGTTTCGAGTCTAAAATCTTTGTTTCCATCACAATTCAGAATTACAAACAAATACACTTGATTTTTGCTTTACTTTTTTGGGTTAACCATTCTTTATTGATTTTTCAATGATTAGCAGCCACACCAATAAGTTGTAGTCGGTCAAGCTTCTCTGAGTAGGCTTATCTAAGCATATGACCATCATATGTTCGCCAAAACAGGTCTAACGCTAAGGCATCTGCCATGGTGCATTGAATACTGTACCCATATCCCCGACCAGATGATAGGAGAAAGTCATCAACATCAAAACTACCATGGAATACTAACAATAATGAAGGGTGAGCAAGGCTAAGAGAGGACATGCTGAGACAAAGTATGATAAATTATCATTAATTTCCAGGTGCCCGACGGCGAAAATCACGGTATAGGGAAGAGTTTAGTAGACTGTGCAGAAAGCGTTGGTAGGATGCAACTACCTGATATCTAGCATTATGACGAGTCTCCTAATAGATATTTTTTTATTGAAAATCCAAAGGAACTTCTCAGAGTACTCTTACCTTTTCACCTTCTCAGGAGATTAGAAGCATTTCCGACTTTGAAACACTGAATAGGATATTCTAGTAAATCCTTCAACATGCACTGAAAGTTCAACTAAGGGACAAAATTAACAAGTTTCTTACCTTCAGTAATGCATTATCTAGTACAGATAATGTCTAGCTGCAAATTCCTTACCTTTGAATTTCCCAGGCGTCAGGCTGGATCCTGACGCCTGGAACCCAGCTCGAGCAATACCCCTTGCGCGCTCCAGTCGTGTGGCTCCATTCGGCTCCACATGATGTCGTCGGCCATCGTTCGTGTCGGTTATGACGTCGCAGTCACCTATATAGGTGCCACCCAGGCGTACGGATATCAGTACTTTTAGTTTTTTCCACGTCAGAGCGCAGAGCCACGAAGTAACCGGCATAAACGTGTGCAAACTAGGGCCCAAAAAAAATAGAGTAACCCTAGCCCTAACAAAATTAGTCCGCAAAGCAGGGAGGCATGGATTGGCCTGTAAGGAATCTGCAGCTAGATACTGTCTCAACCAGACAATGCGTTAACTAAGGTAAGTAACCTGTTCATCTGATAGAGACTTCTAGCTGCATATTACTTACCTTTGAATTAGATACCCAAGCTAAACTCTTCCAGCGGTGGGTTATGGAACTAGGAAGTCCTGCAGGACCCACCAAGCAAAATGCCCATACCTGTAGACCTGACTGTCCAGGCAGTAGTGCGTGGCAAACGGTTGCAAAGATCCCAATGTTGCTGCCTGATAGATGTCCACGACTGGGACAACCGAGCCAAGGCCAAAGTCGCAGCCTTTCCCTTGGTGGAATGGGCCTTAATCCCTCAGGAGCCTGCTGCTTAGACAGGGCATACACATCTTAATGAAGAGAATGACCCAGCGAGAGATGGTCCTTTTCTGCACTGCCCAACTCTTCTTAGCTCCGACGTACCCTACAAAGGGTTGGTCATTCACCCGGAACGCTTTTGTGCGGACGAGGTAGAATGACAACGCTCTTTTTGGGTCGAGATGGTGGAGACGCTCCTCTTCCTTAGAGGGATGGGGGAGAGAAAAGGAGGTAGGCAGCAAGTTAGACTGACCCAGATGGAATGAGGTCCCCACCTTTGGCAAAAATGAAGCACAGGAGTGAAGCATCACTTTGTCTGGAAAAAACATCATGTAGGGAGGTGTACAAGATAGCGCCTGCAACTCACTCACCCTCCAGGCAGATGTTATCCCCACAAAAAAGGCTGTCTTGATCGTAAGCAGCTGGAGGGGACAACTTTGCAGATGCATGAAAGGAGCACACATAAGAAAAATGCGGACCAAATGAAGGACCTACTGCGTCATAACTAAAGGCGTGGGTGGAAACAAGTGAGCCAGCCCCTTCAAAAACATATTTACAATTGGAGACCTAAAGACAGAGGGTTCGTCTGGCAGATAGAGCAGAAAGATAACCCTTAAGTGTACCCAAAGCAGAGCCCTGCTCTACTCACAACGAAAGGCATAGCTGAGCAATAGCAGCCTTGGAAACTGACACTGTGCATTCTCTTCAGTGGCGAACTGACCTAACCAAGAATCTCCCCAGTGGTCAAAGAGACCTTGCACCACCTCCGACTGGAGACGCCATTCATGATCCACTAGGCCCCGACGGCTGAGTTTGTCCGCCCTGGCGTTCTGAGAACCTGCCAGGTGTTGAACCACAGGGTTATGCCCTGCTATTCCAGCCATTTCTAGAGACGCGGGGCCTCACGACAAAGGGTCCACAATGCCACCCCGCCCTGCTTGTTGCAATACCACATGGCGGTGGTGTTGTGTGTGAACACCTGCACTAACTTCCCCTTGACAGGGGAAGAAATGTCTTCAATGCCAACCAAATCGCTCGAAGTTCCAAGAAATTGATGTGGAGCCCGACACCACCAAAGACCAGTGTCCCCTGATCATCACCTCTCCCAGATGGCCGCCCCATCCCAGAAGTACCGCATCTGTTAAGACTGTGGGATCTGGTTGGGGAAGGGAGAGGGGTCTGCCGTTGACCAAATTGCGGTACATTAACCACTACTGCAGATCTCTTGCAGTTCCTTCCGAGATCTGGACCACATCGGTGAGTTTTACCCGATGCTGTGCACACTGGACTTTCAGGTCCCACTGCAGAACCTGCATAGGTCACCTGGCATGCTTTACCAACAGGATGCAGGAGGCCATGATACCCAACAGCCTCAGAGTTAGTCTCACCAAAATACAGGATAGAGGCTGAAACATCGGAATCATAACCTGAATATCCTGGAATTGCTGCCCGGGAGGATAAGCCTGAAACTGCACTGTGTCCAGAACAGCCCAGATGAAGGAGAGCATCCGAGAAGGAGTTAGGTGTGACTGCAGTACGTTTCTAGAGAGCCCCAGGGAACGCAGGAGATTTGCCATAGTCTGAAGGTGGGACACGACAGCCTGGAGCGAGGACACAGTCGTTGAGGTAGGAGAAGACTGACACACCTAACCTGCGTAGATAAGCTGCAACCACTACTATCACTTTGGTGAACACCCGAGGGGCACTGGTAAGTTCTAAGGGGAGCACAATAAACTGAAAGTGCTTGTGGCCTACCTTGAACTGCAGGTAACACCTGTGGCACGGCAGAATGGGAATGTGAAAATACGTGTCCTGTAGGTCCAACACTACCATCCAGTCTTCTTGGTGTAGGGCAGGCAAGACCTGGGCTAAAGAAAGCATCTTGAACTTCTCCTAGAAGTAGAGATTGATGGTCCGAAGATCTAAAATGGTCCGCAACTTTTTTTTTTCTCCAGAATCAGAATGTAGTGGGAATAACAGCCAATGCCTACTTCTGAATCCGGGACCCTCTCTATAGCTGCCTTGGCCATGAGAGCTGTAACTTCCTCTTGGAGCAGGTTTTAAATGGTTCTACGCAAGCCGTTCTTGTTCTGGCAGAATGGGAGGAGGAAAAAAAAAGAAAGTCAGAGAATAGCCTTCCTGAATGAACTGCAAGACCCACGTTTCCAATGTTATGGACCTCCAGTGGGGGAGATGATGATGGATGGATTCTCCCATCAACTGGAGTGGTGTGGTCTTGCAGAGTCAGACTAGTAGTGTTTGTAGGCTGCGGCTGCCGAGGGCAGAGTGACCAACGACTTCTAGCTTCCATTCCCAGAAAGGAATGAACAGCGTCCACCTCCCCGCACAACATGGGAAGCCTGCGCAGAACGGTGGCTGGGATAGGGCTGCACGGCTAGAACCCCTGTCTGTTGCCACAAAAGGGGACAAAGTTAGACTGACCACGAGGTGGATAAGAGAGGCCCATGAATCTGGCCGTAGCTCGAGAGTCCTCGAACTGCTCTAAGGCCGAGTCTGCTTGGTCCCCAAAATGACGAGATCCATCAAACGGCATGTCCATCAAGTTTGCCTGCACAACGCCCGAGAAGCCAGAATGCTCCAAGCCAGGTGTGGCGCTGCGAGGCCACAGTTGACGAGATTGCTCTGCCCAGCGAATCAGTCGCGTGAAGGCTACACCTTATGGTAAATTTTCTCTCTAGTACTTAACCACCTGAGAGTACAGCCTGGGCCTCCTCCAGAACTTGTGGCAGCACTTGCACAATCGTCTCCCAAAGGGAGTGGGAGAAATGGCCCAATAAGCCTGCAATAGTCACCGACCACAATGCCAGGCTGGAGGAAGTAAACATCTTCTTCACAAGCGATTGTAGCATCTTGGATTCCCTATTCGGAGGGGTGGAACGGAACGCACCCTGGGAGGTAGAAGCCTGCACCACCAAACTTTCAGGCGCAGGGTGTGGGCAGAGGAACTTTGGTTCACCAGTAGCCGGACTATGTCGGCCTGCAATTGTCCTATTCACAGGCGCCCCTGTTCTAGGTTTGGACCACGTGCCTAGAAGGACATCAATAAGTGCCTCATTGAAGGGCAAAAGGGTTTCAGAGGTGGAAGCCACAGGCTGAAGCACTTCGTTCAGGAGATTAGTCCTGACCTTCAAAGAGGGAAACTTTAGTTCGAGGACCTCAGCTGCTCTCTTGACCACTGTGGGAGACTGGCTTAGTATATGGTGCTAACTCATGTAAGTGGAGCACCTTGCACTATTCTAGACAATACTTATGGTGATTTTATTGGCCTCAGACAACCTTAGAAAGCTCTCTAAGTGGTAGCTGTGGAGAGCAGCCCTCAGGCTTAGTCCAGAAGGAGTGTGAAGCAGCTTGTTTTACCTGTACTAATCATATAATGTATGTTAAACGAAAAAGAACCACACAGCGTAGTAATAAAAATATGTATTTATTATAAACACTCACTAATACATTGTAATATCTCGTCCCCTGAGATATAACCACAATACACACAATACTTTAGTAAGAAAACACATAAGTAGCAAAAATATACAGTGGTCTCAAAGGGGAGCCCAAACCATTTACTAAGGAAGTGGAATGCGACCCACAACCTTAAGTTGAGACTGGACGCAGAAGACGTAGATGTGTTGGGGACCAAATGAAACACCCAAGGTAAGTACCCAGGAACCCCACGGAGGCTGTGTGTAGAGTGGGAACATGACCGCATGATCAGCACAAGTCAATGGGGAAGTGACAGTTGTAGTTTTTAAGAAGGATCCTTCCCAGAGAACCCTGAAGAAAGTCACCCCACCCGTGGATACCCCGGGAACCAGGATACCTACACCAGGGAGGACAGGTGCATAGGTGTGAAGTGACGTCAGAAACCACGGTAGACCATAATGGAGGACTTTATTAAAGATGCCACTGGCGAAGAAGTTGAAAGAGTCTGGTGGAACCTAAGGGTAGATTCAGAATGAGAGGTACCTGCAAATAGAGGAAACAGAGTCTATGCCACTCAGGAGTGACCAGAAGGTACAGAAGACGAATGCCAACGGATGTCAGAAGATGCAGGAGAGTGGACGGTGACCTTGGCACTGTAGCTGTGCGGACCAGCCAATGCTGTGGAAGACCAGGAGCCATTCACAAGCTGCCCACATTGGATGTCAAGAACCAGGGGGTTGTGTGCTGCAGGAGCACCAACCAGCATGGGCAGCGTCAACAAACGTGGCATACGAAAAAGGTGCAGTGTCGGAACCAGCAAGGTCCAAGGGACTCACTAAGTGTAGGTTAGTTAGTTAGAGTAGGATCCAAGCAAACAGGGGAGTGCACAGGAACCAAAGCAGACTCTCGAGAGGAACCACAGGCTGCAGGCACAGGAGTAGCAAGAGGACCTCGAGCAGCTCACCAATGATGCAGTCCCACGGTGCAGAGGATACGGCGAGGACAAAGATCTTAGTAGCAAGAGATGCTGGAGGCTAGAGTTTCTTGGAGTCCAAAGATCTCTGTAAAATAGAGTCAATAAGCCTTGGCAACAGCAAGTCAATGTGGTGCACAGGGGTACTGCGCTCATGAGGTATACTGGCTTCAAACTTGCTGTGAAGACAGTGCAGGCCTCAACAGAGTTGCAGAACCACCACCTGTGTTAGTGAACCTCCATGCGAGATTTCTTTGGGTGTCTTGGATGTCCCCAGGCCTGTAGAGGAACCTGTATTGAGCAAAGATGATGCAGAAGTATGGCAAGACGATGAGACCAGGAGCAGCAGGAGTCTTCCCAGTGGAGTCTCGGTTCCTACAACAAAGTCCAACAAAGTCTAAAGTGCCCAGGCGGTTGAAGATGAAGTGGTTTCAGATCTGAATCTTGTCCCATGACGAACCAATCACAGGTAAGCCCTTAAGTACCCTCTAATGTCCTTTGTTAGTTTTCGTGCCAGAGTGGGAGCCAATGGCTCCCTGAACTGCTTCCAACTGGAGTATGCAAGAAGGGCACCAAACGTGCCCTTCAAAGAAGTCTAGAGGCGTTGGCAAGTGCCCTCACACTGGCCCAATATGTAAATGTAAATGTACAGGAATTTATATAGCGCAAATCACCAAGCGGTTTTTAAGCGCTTGCTTAGGGAACCCGTCCTGGTATTCCCCTGTGAGATAACCCCGGCAGGGTATCCGCAAGGTGAAAACCATGCATCCCACCGCGAGGGGCCGTTGTGGAGATTAAGCAAGCTATTGCGCAGAGTGTGAACCCGTGAATCGAATAGGCACCGAAGGGAGAATTGTCGAGTCCATGGACATTTTAGGACTCAAGACCTCGCCGGGAATTGAACCCTGGTCCCGGGATGACCTCTGCTTCCAAGTCTGCCTCCTCTAACCAGTGAGCCACACTTCTCCAATACACCAAGTCCTGTCTGGGAGGTGGTCACACCTCCTTGTGACAGGAAACCTATTGCCCTGCCTTCCCCTGCTCGAGCTTGGCTCAGCCGCAGGACGGCAGAATTGTGTCTGTGGTTGGCAGCAGCCATAGTTTACTGTCAGACACTGGAAGACTGGTACCAGGAGCACTGAGGGCTTCCCGGAGGGGGCCAACATTACATGGAATCATACCTCCAATACAGTTTGTGGTGTTGGGGTATGATTCCAACATGTTTGATAACAAGCATGCCAGGGTAAGTTGCAGCCAGTTTAGAGTTAGCCATCGCGTAGTGACAAATTGCCACTCTATGTATCATAATGGCTGATGCACTTACAGCCCTGGAGAATAGACTTCGGGGATTGTAGGGGAGTCCTGCTTTTACAGGTGGATTCTTGTTGTTTATACATATTCTGTCACGGAGAACGAATCCACGCTACCTTTCTCTCTCTCCCCTTTTTTGTCATTGGCATGCAGGGACACCTTCACACTAATAACCAGGCACCCTGCCTTCAGGATTGAAAGGCCTGCTTTAGAGGTGACTTACAGGTTTTAAGTGCAGTGAACTCAGATTAAAGAAAATGTATATCTGTCACAAGTGGTGCTAGAACCAGCTTACACAGGCTGAAATGGCAGGCCTGCAGTCACACTATGAGTGGTCTCCCAGGGGTGGTGTCGATGAATACATGCTTCATCCCATGGGGGACCCCTGGAGTACCTATGCCCTGGGTACCTTGGTACCATATACTAGGGACTTAAAAGGGTACACCAGTAGCCAATCTTGGGGGTACCCAAGTACTCACCATGGTCCAATTAAGGGAGGAAACAGAGTGACTGAGGTCCTGATTAGCAGAATCTCCGTCAGGCTAGTCAGAAAACAGAATGACAACAGCAAAAAAGTGGGGGTAACCATGAAAGCAAATCCCAAAGTACTTAACATCATTATAAAAAAAAGAAGGCAAAGGGCCCAATGTAGAGTTTATGAGCAACAATGACTACATGAAAGAAATTGACAGACAGTTATCAGAAGGCTTAGCCTACATAAAACTACCTAGCAATCCCTTAAAGGACATAACCAAAGAAATTGAACCTAGACTTACTTACTGGTGAGATCAATGTCTTATCAGTGACATTGAATTCAAGTATATATTTATTCCATATTCACGAGTACCATGTATGTATTTTTTACCTAAGATTGACAAGACAAGAGACCTTCCACCGGGCAGTCCCATAATTTCAGGGGTTGATTCTCTCACTGAGCGGATTTCGGACTACATAGATGTATTTTTAAAATGATGTGTACACAAACTTCCATCCTACAAACAGGAAACTAAGGATCTTTTTTAGCAAACGAGGACATAGAATGGGTGAACAATTATGTAACATTGGCTGTCAACTTCTTATACAGATATATTCCCCAGTGGAGGCTCCTCCGCTAAGGCGGAGGAGCGTCACCCCACTTCTTTGAAGCAGTGAAAGAAAGGAAACATAAAATAATAATAACGCGAGGGTATTATCATTTTATGTTTTCCTGCTGCAGCAGGTTTGGGGGCGGGCTGATCCGATGACAGAGGACAGGGAGAGGAGTGGTTTGCCCACTTCAAGTGCGCATGAATGTTTGGCCGGCCCTCTCAAGCCGGCCAAACGTTAATGCACACTTTACATGTTCTCCACGCAGGCTGCATTACAGCCTGTGTGGAGAACATGCCCAGGCTCCCATTCCCTGGCTGAGCGCTGAAACATGGCACTCATACTAGTCAAATCGCTGCTTTACAGGGTTGTGATTAACTCAGGGGAGCCACAGTGCTTACCAATCACAACACTGCATTGCAGCGCTGTGATTGGCTCAGGGTTGCCTGAGTGCTTCCTGCTCCAGCCCCAAGGGAGAGACGGTGATGGAGACACAGAGGAGAGACGCGGGATCAGGTAAGTTTCTTTATTTTTTAAACCCCCTTACCCACCCAGATCCGTGCCGGCCGCCACTGGTATTACCCTAGTAAGAGGAAAACTTGCTCTTGCCTCTACTCTCTCGGCCAGAGATAAGACACTATATGAACACACTGAAATGATCCTTGACCTAACCAGACATGTACTTGAAAATAATGTTTTATTACACAAAAGTGACTGGTATACATAGGCCAGGGTGTTGCCATGGTTTCTACATTTTCCCACTCATACGCCAATCTGTACATGGGTAATTTTCTAATGGGTACATCTGTGGTCACACTGCCTTTCGGAAATCTTGGACCATATATTGTATTCGGGAAGATATATTGATGACATTTTTGTCATTCGGACAGACAGCTTGACACTATTGACTTTACTTTTTCAACATCTGAACAACAATCCATAGTTCTCAGACGTCATCATATACACGGACGGGACAAAGATTGTCTCTAAACTTTTTTAAAAACCTACTTCATGTAACTATTCTACATGCAGGCAGCGTGCACCCGTCTGCATAGATTAATGTCATTCATTGGGGTGAAATGAATCTCCTTAGACGAAACTGAGGTGACAACCACATCTTTATGAAAGAACTAGACCTACTCAAGCTTTGCTTCAAACACAGGGGCTAGACTGATACTATTCTAGAAAAAAGCACATGACAGGATTATTAGAACAGAACAGAGCTCCCTTTTGAAACACAAGTCAAAGAAATACAAGAGCAATCAGTGATTGGCTCTGAACACCAAGTACAGTACACAAAGCCAGAAAGTGTACTAATGTTGTAACAAACATTGGCTCATACTAAAATTGGATCCCACTGTGAAGAAACATTTCAGCTAAACCCATGGTCACATATAAAAGAGGTACTACTTTGAGAAATATCTTATGCCCCAGTTACATTACGTCTAATCCTTGTGAAATGATGGGTTCTTGGCTTCCTAGCAAGCCTAAAGGCTTTTTCAGGTGTACTAAATGCAATGTATGTCAATATGCTATTGACAAACTTACATGTTTCAAGTACAACACTGAGTACAAACACCACATACAACAGTTCATTAACTATAATACCAAATTTGTGAACTATTGCGTAATCTGTACAAGTTAAAAGATTTATGTGGGAAGTACCATTAGACCCCATAAAGAAAGTATACAAGAATACATAAGGGCGATCAAGAACAACAATGCAAATTACCCTCTGGCTACTCACTACAACACCACACATTTGGGATCAGAACGAATACATACCAAATTTCATGCTATATCGCACTTGGAATGTGACCCTAGAGGAGTGATAGAAACTTGACCTTAAGGAGAGCAGAGACCAAATTGATTACTAGACTCAGAGCAATGGAACAAGACTTGAATATTGACAGGGAACTGCATGTGTTTTTGAAAAACTCAAAGAAATAAGAACCTTTTTCTCGATATATAGAGATGATACTCTAATATCACATGCTGCCTTGTAAACAAAGTCGTAACTGAGGATTTATGTGCCATAAATCTATTGACCCATCAATTCTTTGTTGAATGAACAACAATACATGTACATGTCTTCAAAATAACAGAACTGAATGGTGTTTAATGTTACATCTTATCCATACTGAATAATTATACTGTTTTCAAGTATGAGAAGAGTGCTAATTGTTATGTGTACAATGTTTAAATAAAACCTCTTTTTTTAAATGAGTTGAATTTGCGGAGGCCTATGGACAGTGCATATAGGCCTTGATTTATATTGTACTTGTCTAAATGTACTAGGGAACATTATACTATGGCTATATAAATAGATGTTTGACTATTTTGGGTGACATCATGTTCTTTGTATTCACTATACTATAGATTCCTATACTGCAACCTGTATACTTTTCTGTAGTTCTCCTCATTTTTGGGTTTATTTCCCACTCTTGGACTTTACCTTTTCTCGAAAATAATTATTTTAGCTAGAGTTCAAAATCATATGACGTTATCAGATTTTGACTATCGCACCTTACTAGACTGGCCCAATGGCATCAAAAAATTTGAACATCCCGCTTTTAATTATGACAACGTCTCTTCTAAATACTCAATGGGCACGTCGGTATCAATAATCTGCACTCAGTCAAGGGATGATTAGTATGGCGTACCTCTAACCCCAAATGTGCACCTAGATGCTAGTCTCGTTTCACTTTTTGACGTTTTGTGTTTGAATACGTTGACCTCTTGCATGGTCTGTCCTCAACTTCCTGGATGCCAAACTTGCATTCGACATATGAGACATTTCAGGTAATAGACTACGGTGCATTTACCTGGTGTACAAAATGATCCTCGTTTATTGATGATAATAACTGCCAAACATCTTAAGGTAGGTTTCTTCGAAAGATATAATGGACACGTGAGCATTAACGTTTTACACTTGGTCAAGGGTTGACCAATACGATGGACCATTAACCACAGAAATGCACTTGGCAGCAGGTCCGTTTTAACTTTCCGAAGTTTCGTGTTGAAATAGGCTGACTTCTCGGGTGATGTGTTCTCAACTTCCGGAATGCTGAACTTACATGTGACACAAGAGACACCTCAGGAAAATTAACGACTGGGTTTCTGCTTTTAATAATATTGAGAAACAAACATAGTCTTTTGTATTAACGGTTGACCCTCCTATTAGGGGTCTAGCTTTACTCAGATTGTGATGGTTTCACCCTAGCAATGTTTTCGCTATGTATACTAACTTAGACCTGTAACAGCGACTGTGATAATTACCAAATTTTCCAAAAGTGGTTCTAAATAAGTGGATTACCCTTACCAAACTAACCACAGTGATTTTACTTTGTGTATCTGGTTATGTTGGTCTTTTTTTAACAACTATAAACCATTATGGATGCCGTTTAGAATATGGGGGTCATGGTCACTGCCACACCCGAAACACTTGTCACTTTTAGTATATGGACTATGATTAAGGTAAACTTCGACTGTGTTGCTTGGGTTTTTTGTAACTGTCAGGTCTCCTCTTTTTTATTATGAATGATGTAGACCGTTTTCATTTTGACACCTTTCCTTTATTTTTGCTGCAAAGTATTAACGTTGGCCACTCAAGCTTGTTCAACTTGAGTAGCTAATTATAAATGTGTCTTCCTATTAGATGGTGGATATTATCAAGGTTTCTCCCATACTATGTGGCCAATACTTTAATAATAGAAGGGTCACTCACCTACCTTTATTCTCCACAAAGATATTGGAAAGATTACTATATACCAAGTAATTTAGGTATATTCTTTATGAGGACAAGGGCCGTTTTCTGTCAGAATGGCAAAATCTATTTCCATTCATTGTTTTTAGTTTTGTTAATAGTCTTAACTGTGTTAGGTGTGACTTAAACGTATATTTAACTACGGTGGGTTATCTGTTTATGCCTAAATCTACTGGACCATCCTTATTTATATCAAGTACTTAGGTGAAAACTCGTCTGCAGGGGAAATCCTTATTTATATATGTTAATGCATAGACATTACTAACATGGTTCTTTCCGTCTCCTTCCCATTGTTGGATCATTGCTCATTGCAGACACTTTGCCATTGACTATACTGACCATAGTTGGCTGAGAGGACGTACCGGTTACGGAAATAAATATATTCTTCAAGACTTTCTCAGGTTGGATTTACATAAACCAAAGTATATGTAGACTTTCTTCTCATTTACAAATAAATGAAGGGCTAATATTTGCACTCTTTTACTATTTTTATTAGAAGGCCTGTGGCTTTTCTTCTTGCGTGTGGCTATTACTCAACTAGACGCTCAACCAACCTTTCAGGATGCATATGTTCCTACCTTGACTCCGCTAATTAGGATTATAATGCATTTCCCTAGTTTGATGTTGATTATATCTTTTTATCCTTCATTTTCCGTTTAACTTTCAAATATCAGTATATCCACTTGTCACCTTCTGACCTGAAATCTATCATTGAGATCAGTACTCTTGTCTGGTTTTCTTTTTTCCTCTCCTCACTTATGAATATCTTGACATATACCTCTTCTCAAAAGGGCAACCTTTGCTGTTTTATGACATTACATTTCCAATCAACCATCTCGTAAGCTTTGGGGAGCACCAGTATATCGAACCACAATACTTCCTTTCGCCCCTTATTTTACTTTTACCCTTTTTTTAACCTCACCCTCCCTCTATACTTCGATCAAGTAGATCTAAGGGATCGTAATACTTCTCTCATCCTCGTTGAAGGTTTACTCACGTAACCTCTCGTAAATTCCAAGTAATGTTCCTAAATACTTTGGGGAGGACAACCATAATGGACCTCTTCCTTCTTGGAACTTTGAGACACGTTCATGATGCTAAAGAGGTGCATATGGCATAATAACATGTTTAACTGACTGTATATGTATACATGTTTACAGCCTTGAAGAAGTCACCTAATGTCAAAACACGTGTCGGCTGTCTTTTCCTGTTTTCAAAACACGTCTAAAGACATCAAAGTATCTGTCTTCTGTCATCAATGAAACACATATTTAACAGAACAGCAAGTATTTTGAAAGTTGTAAATGGCTTATGTTGGTCTGCTTGTGTGTGCTCTGGTATTGCAGTTAATACAGTTTACACATATTAACCTTTTGGAACTTTTTGTTAAGGGCATCCTTGGTAGTCAGATGTTATATACCATAACAGCACCAACAATACTTCATATGTTATTGTTTAATTAATAGACATTTCATTGTACTAAATGTAAGAGGTTAGGTTGAAAAAAACACTACTATCCATTCTTATTGCACTGGGCAACTTGTCTGGGGAATAAACCTGTTCCGTTCTTCATAGCTCCATCATTTGTGGTTCATATTATAACTACAAATGACTTGTCTCTAAAAGACCTTAGAGAAAAACTAACACCAGTGTTAGTGAGAGGAAATTAGGATTTGCCTCTTATGAGCAAAATATTCCAATTTTCCACTTGCTTAACATAGGGATGCTCTAGGCCCTAGGAGCCAGGCCAGGGAGGCAGAAACACTGTTGGTTTTTGGGGGCGTGAGGTGCAGCTTGACATCAAGACAAGTTGGCCATAACCCCATTTTCTGTTTTCTTTCTTTTTTAGGTCGAAGGCCTAAAAGGCTGCGCTTGCGCAGAGTTAGGTCTGAGATTTAATGACTCTCAGTAGCGCAGAAGGTCCCGCCTCCCTGCCCTGTCTCTCCTTCATTGGCTGGCTTCCTAAACGGAGGCCAGCCATTGGAGGAGAGATCAGTCACTCCGATGTAGCCCCGTCCTTTTCGGATTTGGGGGCGTGATTTTTGATGTTCTTTAGACAGTGACGTTGTCTGTCACTCAGAACTTCAAAACCACGCCCCCAAGTCCGAAATTTGCCGTAGGATTCTAAATGCCATTTTCCCCTGATCGTCTCTGCTAGAAGTCGCTGTTACGAAGCTCTTGAAACGGGTAAGTGTTTTCGTTTACATGTAAGCCATGTTTTTTTTTTATTTAGGCTAATCTTATGTTTTTTTCTTTTTTGTAGGTCCAACATGGCCCGTGGCGTCTTCCTGCAGCTATGTGCGGCGCTGTGCCTGGAGCGGTTCCGATCCGCGGCTCTTTTGCAGATTGAGGCCAGCTATCTTTTCTATTTTAATAACCTTATTGTTTGTTTGTCTTTTGTAGGTCCAACATGGCCCGTGGCGTTTCCCTGCAGCCGATTGCACCGCTGTGGACGAAGCTGTTCAGACGGGTATGTATGTTGCTGTTGTTTTCGTCTAAAAGTAAGCCATTTTTTTTTTTTAGGCTAATCTTATGTTTCTTATCTTTTTTCTAGGTCCAACATGGCCCGTGGCGGCTTCCTTCAGCAATGTGCACCGCTGTGCCTGGAGCGGTTCCGATCCGCGGCTCTTTTGCAGATTGAGGTCAGCTATCTTTTCTATTTTAATAATGTTATGTTTTCTTTGTCTTTTGTAGGTCCAACATGGCCTGTGGCGTTTCCCTGCAGCCGATTGCACCGCTGTGGACGAAGCTGTTCAGACGGGTATGTATGTTGCTGTTGTTTTCGTCTAAAGTAAGCCATTTTGTTTTTTTAGGCTAATCTTATGTTTCTTATCTTTTTTCTAGGTCCAACATGGCCCGTAGCGTCTTCCTGCAGCGATGTGCACCGCTGTGCACGGAGTGGTTCCGATCCGCGGCTCTTTTGCAGATTGAGGTGAGCTATCTTTTCTATTTTAATAATCTTATGTTTTGTTTGTCTTTTGTAGGTCCAACATGGCCCGTGGCGTTTCCCTGCAGCCGATTGCACCGCTGTGGACGAAGCTGTTCAGACGGGTATGTATGTTGCTGTTGTTTTCGTCTAAAAGTTAGCCATTTTGTTCTTTTAGGCTAATCTTATGTTTCTTATCTTTTTTCTAGGTCCAACATGGCCCGTGGCGTCTTCCTGCAGCGATGTGCACCGCTGTGCCCCGGAGCGGTTCCGATCCGCGGCTCTTTTGCAGATTGAGGTCAGCTATCTTTTCTATTTTAATAATCTCCGTACAGCTGTGTGCACTGCTGTGCACGAAGTGGTTCAGACAGGTATGTATGCTGCTGTTTTGCTGTTGGAGGTAAGGCATTTGGTTTATTTTGCTAATCTTATGTTTATTTCTTTGTTTTTCAGGTCCAATATGGCCCGTGTCGTCTCCGTGCAGCTGTGTGCTCCGCTGTGCACGAAGTTGTTCCGACGGGTATGTATGCTGCTGTTTTGCTGTTGGAGGTAAGGCATTTGGTTTATTTTGCTAATCTTATGTTTATTTCTTTGTTTTTCAGGTCCAATATGGCCCGTGGCGTCTCCGTGCAGCTGTGTGCACTGCTGTGCACGAAGTGGTTCAGACAGGTATGTATGCTGCTGTTTTGCTGTGGAGGTAAGCCACTTTGTTTATTTTGCTAATCTTATGTTTATTTCTTTGTTTTTCAGGTCCAATATGGCCCGTGGCGTCTCCGTGCAGCTGTGTGCACGGCTGTGCACGCAGTGGTTCAGACGGGTATGTATGCTGCTGTTTTTCAGTTAAGGTAAGGCATTTGGTTTATTTTGCTAATCTTATGTTTATTTCTTTGTTTTTCAGGTCCAATATGGCCCGTGGCGTCTCCCCTGCAGCTGTGTGCACTGCTGTGCACAAAGTGGTTCAGACAGGTATGTATGCTGCTGTTTTTCAGTTAAGGTAAGGCATTTTGTTTATTTTGCTAATCTTATGTTTCTTTGTTTTTCAGGTCCAATATGGCCCGTGGCATCTCCGTGCAGCTGTGTGCACTGCTGTGCACGAAGTGGTTCAGACAGGTATGTATGCTGCTGTTTTGCTGTTGGAGGTAAGCCATTTTGTTTATTTTGCTAATCTTATGTTTATTTCTTTGTTTTTCAGGTCCAATATGGCCCGTGTCGTCTCCGTGCAGCTGTGTGCACGGCTGTGCACGAAGTGGTTCAGACGGGTATGTATGCTGCTGTTTTTCAGTTAAGGTAAGGCATTTGGTTTATTTTGCTAATCTTATGTTTATTTCTTTGTTTTTCAGGTCCGATATGGCCCGTGGCGTCTCCCTGCAGCTGTGTGCACTGCTGTGCACAAAGTGGTTCAGACAGGTATGTATGCTGCTGTTTTTCAGTTAAGGTAAGGCATTTTGTTTATTTTGCTAATCTTATGTTTATTTCTTTGTTTTTCAGGTCCAATATGGGACGTGGTGTCTCCGTGCAGCTGTGTGCACTGCTGTGCACGAAGTGGTTCAGACAGGTATGTATGCTGCTGTTTTGCTGTTGGAGGTAAGCCATTTTGTTTATTTTGCTAATCTTATGTTTATTTCTTTGTTTTTCAGGTCCAATATGGTCCGTGGCGTCTCCGTGCAGCTGTGTGCACCGTTGTGCACGAACTGGTTCCGATATGCTGCTCTTTTGATGTTCGAGGTAATCTATCTTTTTGATTTTGCTAATCTTAGGTTTTTTTCTCTCTTTTCTAGATACAACATGGCCCGTGTCGTCTCCGTGCAGCTGTGTGCACTGCTGTGCATGAAGTGGTTCAGACAGGTATGTATGCTGTTGTTTTGCTGTTGGAGGTAAGGCATTTGGTTTATTTTGCTAATCTTATGTTTATTTCTTTGTTTTTCAGGTCCAATATGGCCCGTGTCGTCTCCGTGCAGCTGTGTGCACTGCTGTGCACGAAGTGGTTCAGACAGGTATGTATGCTGCTCTTTTGCTGTTAGAGGTAAGGAATTTTGTTTATTTTGCTAATCTTATGTTTATTTCTATCACTCACTGCTGCACTCTCTCCTCAGCCTCTTACTGCATCATCTCTTCACTCTCTCCTCAGCTCCACTATATCGTTTCTTCACTGTTGCACTCTCCTCAGTCTCTCACTGCACCATCCTTTCACTGATGCACTCTCTCCTCAGCCTCTCCCTCCACTGTCCCTTCACTGATGCACTCTCCTCAGCCTCTCCCTGCACCCTCCCTTCACTGATGCACTCTGTTCAGCCCCCCATTGCATCGTCCCTTCACTGCTGCACTTTCCTCAAGCTCTCACTGCACCATCCCTTCACTAATGCACTCTCCTCAACCTCTCACTGCACCATCCCTTCACTGCAGCACTCTCTCCTCAGCCTCTTCCTGCGCCATCGCTTCACTGCTGCACTCTCTGCTCAGCCCCCCCATCCAGGCTGCAGCCCTCACTCCTCCACTGCACCATCACTCACTGCTGCACTCTCTCTCAGCCTCTCACGGTACTATCCCTTCACTGCTGCACTCTCCTCAGCCTCTCCCTGCACCATCCCTTCACTGACGCACTCTCTGCTCAGCCCCCCATTACATCGTCCCTTCATTGCTGCACTCTCTGCTCAGCCTCCCCATCCAGGCTGCAGCCCTCACTCCTCCACTGCACCATCACTCACTGCAGCACTCTCTCCTCAGCCTCTTACGGTACCGTCCCTTCACTGATGCACTCTCCTCAGCCTCTCACTGATGCACCATCCCTGCACTCTCTCCTCAGCTCCACTATACCGTCCCTTCACTGTTGCACTCTGCACCCTCCCTTCACTGCTGCACTCTCTCCTCAGCCTCTCCCTGCACCGTCCATTCACTGATGCACTCTCTCCTCAGCCTCTCCCTGCACCGGCCCTTCACTGATGCACTCTCTCCTCAGCCTCTCCCTGCACCGTCCCTTTATTGCTGCACTCTCTCCTTAGCCTCTCCCTGCACCGGCCCTTCACTGCTGCACTCTCTGCTCAGCCTCTCCCTGCACCGTCCATTCACTGATGCACTCTCTGCTCAGCCTCCCATTGCATCATCCCTTCACTGCTGCACTCTCCTCAGCCTCTCCCTGCACTGTCCCTTCACTCATGCACTCTGCTCAGCCCCCCATTGCATCGTCCCTTCACTGCTGCACTCTCCTCAGCCTCTCCCTTCACCGTCCCTTCACTGGTGCACTCTCCTCAGTCTCTCACTGCACCATCCCTTCACTCTCTCCTCAGCTCCACTATACCGTCTCTTCACTGTTGCACTCTCCTCAGTCTCTCACTGCACCATCCTTTCACTGCTACACTCTCTCCTCAGCCTCTCCCTGCACCATCCCTTCACTGATGCACTCTCTCGTCAGCCTCTCCCTGCACCGGCCCTTCACTGATGCACTCTCTCCTTAGCCTCTCCCTGCACCGTCCCTTTATTGCTGCACTCTCTCCTTAGCCTCTCCTTGCACCGTCCCTTCACTGCTGCACTCTCCTCAGCCTCTCCTTGCACCGTCCATTCACTGATGCACTCTCTGCTCAGCCCCCCATTGCATCGTCCCTTCACTGCTGCACTCTCCTCAGCCTCTCCCTGCACCATCCCTCCACTGATCACTCTCTGCTCAGCCCCCCATTGCATTGTCCCTTCATTGCTGCACTCTCTGCTCAGCCCCGCCCCCCATCCAGGCTGCAGCCCGCACTCCTCCACTGCACCATCACTCACTGCTGCACTCTCTCCTCAGCCTCTTACGGTACCGTCCCTTCACTCTCTCCTCAGCTCCACTATACCGTCCCTTCAAACTCTCTCTCTCACTACCTCACTCTCACTACCCCACTCTCTCTTTCACTAACTCACTATCTCTCACACGACTACACTATCTCTCATTCACTCTCTCTCTACCTCAATCTCTACCTCACTACTCAACTCTCTCTTTCTCACAGCATCACAATATCACTACCAAAGTAACTATCTCTCTAACACACTACTTCACAACTTCACTCTCTCTATCTCACTACCTAACCCTCTCTACATCACTACCTCACTCTATCTATTACTATCTCACTATCTCACTGCCTCACAATATCATGACTCTCAAAAATTCACTACAACACTCTCTCACTACCTCACAACTTCACTCTCTCTCTAACTCACTGCTTCACTCTCTCTCTATCTCACTACCTCACACTCTCTCTATATACTACCTCACTCTATTTCTATCTCACTATCTCTCTCTCACTATATCACGACACTCTCTCTAAAGTTCACTACATCACTCTCTCACTATCACACAACTTCACTCTCTCTCTAACTCACTACTTCACTCTCTCTCTATCTCACTACCGCACTCTCTCTCTCTCTCTCTCTCTCTCCCTCTCTCTCTCAAATACACTAACTCACTTTCACTCTCTCATACACTACCTCACTCTCTCTCTAGCTCACTACTTCACAACATCTCTCTGTTTCTATCTCAATACAGCACAACAACTCTCACCCTCACTACCTCATTCTTTCACTACCTCACTCTCTCTCACTACCTCACTCTATATCTACTTCACTCTCCCACAAAACAAAAAAAACTACATCACTAATCAAATTATATCTATAACACTATCTCACTCTCTCTCACTAACTCTCTCCATAACATCACTCTATCTATTTCCATATCACTCTCACTACCTAACTATAACACAAGTCACTCACTCAAAAAATAACTACAACACTCTCTCGCTGACTCACTCTCTATCTCACTAGCTCACAAGTTCACTCTCTCTCTCCAACTCACTACGTCACTCTCTAGCTCACTAACTAACTCTCTCTCTTTCTATCTCACTAAGTCACTTTCACTCTCTCTTAAACTACCTCAATCCTTCTCTATATCACTATGTCACAACATCACTCATTGTTTCTATCTCACTACCACCAAAAATCACTCTCCATCACTAACTCACTCTTTCACTACCTCACTCTCTCTGTCTCACTCTATCTACCTCACTCTCTCTCTCTCTCACTACCTCACTCGCTCTATTTCTATCTCACTAAGTCACTTTCACTCTCTTTCACTACCTCACTCTCTCTCTCTCACTACCTCACAAACTCACTCACTGTTTCTATCTCACTACCTCAGAACATCCCTCTACCTCACTCTTTCACTACTTCACTTTCTCTGTCTCTCACTACCTCTCTCTATCTACCTATCTCTCACTACATAACTCTCTACCTCACTACTCCACTCTATCTCACTACCTCACAACTTCTCTCTCAAAACATCACTACCTCACTCTCTCACTACCTCACTCTCTAGCTCACAACCTCACAACTTCACTCTCTTTCTCTAACTCACTACCTCAATCACTCTCTATCTCACTAACTCACTTTCACTCTCTCTTTCACTACCTCTTTCTCTATCTCACTACATCACAACATCACTCTATGCTTATATCTCACTACCTCACAACATCCCTCTCCCTCACTACCTCACTCTTTACTACCTCACTCTCTATCTCACTACCTCACTCTCTCTCACTACCTCACTCTCTCTCTATTTCAATACCTCACTCCCTCTCTCTATCTCACTATCTCACTCTCTCTCTGCTAATGCAATAGGTATCACATATGCAAAGAAAAAAAGCTAATGCCAATACAAATGACAATGCCATTTATTTAGGGATACAAAAAAGATAAAAAAATAATGAGCAATTCTAATAGCCCTACCTATAATATTGCCGAGACCATTGCATTGTAAATGCTTGTTTCCCCTTGGTATCCTCTTTCTGTCTGCCCACCCCCTCACAAGCAATAGACGACGTAAAGACCAGAAGGGCGGAAAGACTATTTCTGTTTTTTAAAGTAGTGCACTTACCCATGCCTGGGGTGTCTCTTCTGGCTGTGTTTAGAGAGGACAGAAAGTCTGCAGGGGTCTTTGTGGGGAGGGGCGTGGGGAGTACAGCCTGATGCACAGGTGTGTCGCCAACACTTTCTTTATGACCATTATTCCCTGCTGACTAGTGGGTTTCCTCATATGCAAGGTGAGACAGGCAGACTGTAGGGCCCATTATAAGCTGGGGGCATGGTCCAGTGCCTGGGCTGGCTGCACTACTTCCTTATTTAAAAATATTATCTCTAGAGTTTTACTATGCTTTCTGGCCCCGTGAGTGGGAGGGGTTAATAAAGTATTTTAGGGATGTTTAGAGGTGGAGGGATGGTCCGATATCAGGGCACCCCCCCCCCTTTTTTTAAATCTATTCCGTGGTGTCTAATGGGCTTTCTGCATGCACCCCTGGGGGTGGATAGAGATAAACACCCCAAATCGACAGAAAGAGGTCAGAATTACTTTTTATTTAAATGGAGGTAGTACATGCCTGTGCCTTGTGAAGGGATCCCCCCCCCCCCCCGCCCCCCAGTGTCTAGTGAGTGGATCCCTGCATGGGGATCGCAACCCCGCAGAGATCCATTAGGGAGAGGTACCGCCAGAAAGAGGACTTTGCTTCGGTTGGTGCTCGGGCTGATGTAAGACTGCTTTAGTTACATTGAGAGAGAAGATAATTTCTGTTATACAATGCAATGTTGTCTAGATCTTCCTGGATGTTTGGCTCAGTTCTCAAACTGGAAATGCATTTGAATATCGGCATACACTTAAAAAGTATACCATGTAATGCTCTATCGTGTGCTGAAAGAACCATACAAATGCTGAATAGTGTGATTGCAAAGACCCCTACACTGACAGTAAGTCATACATCTGTGCTAAGGATTCCTCTGAGCCGAAGCACACTTGTAGCCTTCTATTATAAAGGAAGGAACACATTTATTGTAAAGCTCTGCCAAATACTTGCCAAATTCGTTTGTTTTTTAAAAGGGATTTTGGGGTTCACGGTATCATAGACGCGGAAAGATTGAGACGTGCTTCACTTCAATCAGATTTGTTAACAGTCAAGATAGCAGTTGCATAGGGGGAGGTGACCAGGACAAGAGATTGATAAATGCCCTGGGGCAATAATTTCTCAGTACGCTACTACAGCTGAATAGCCATTAAGTTATTCTGGCCATGAATTGGCGAAGCATAAGTAAGTGATTATGGTAAAGTGATGGATTTTTACTGACCTTAGATTTGAGCGTTTTTTCGGTTTTTTGTTTCGGCTTCAAGATTTGGCTTCCAGTCAGACAATCGGCCAAATTTATGCTCAAGCCGTGACGGGCAGGGTCTGAACACAGTGCATCGTAAACCTCTAATAGACAGTAGGCATCACAGGCTGTGGAAAAGAAAAAGGAGGTGTTACAAGAAGGGTGAAATAATATGACACTAAAGTAAGTGACAGTTTAAGCACTTGCCTCTAGTGGAACAGCTGGAAATCTCAGTGCATGACAACTTCAGTTTTATTCATCTGCTAAAACACAGGTTTATGCATGCTTATAGATTGGAAAATTAAAACACTGCTTCCCTTACAAAACCTCTCCTGATTCAATAGGCTATGACGACCAACTAAAACTCTACATTCCAGGCCAAACGAGCATCATCCCAGAGTTTACTCCACTCCATGCTCATCAACAAGACTGTTCCAAATCTCACCCCCTTACAAACGGACAGACTCTGGCTATTTCAACAACGTTTGTTGTTAGTGCATTCAATAAAGAATGATTATTCTATATCTCTTCTACCTAGCACAAGTACCGCTTTTGGGTTTTCGAACATTCTATAATTAGGGCTCCCGGTTTTATGGTATTTATTTTTTAGACATTTCCGTCTGTATTTGTCCATATTTATTTTTTGTCAACTTTATCTGTATTTATCCATATTTATTAAATATGCATGTCATGCTTGAATGCAGGCCAGGTTTCAGTGATATGAATATGCACATTTAGGTATCAGCCTTGTGCATATCTACTGCTGTTTAGGCCTCTTTAATAAAATTATTTTCTGTCTTAACCTCCTTCCCTATCAATCCACACAGTTATTGGCCTGGCAGTCATGACAAAGTGTATTTATAATTACTCAAAAAGCATCCAATTTCCGTTTTCATCCACATTTAGAAATAAATACAGACAAGAAAATAAACTGTTTTCTGTCTGTATTTATCTGTAAAAATCAGTAAAAACGGATAACAGGGAGCCTTAATTATAATCCTCACACACAAAGAAGGCCTACCAACCTTTCGGCTTGTACACTAGTCCTGCAGTCAGAGGTTCACACTAAAGACCTGACTGACTGTTAACTTGGGGGGATAAAGATCGTCTCACATAAAATCATTCTTGAAACTCTAGATAAGGGCGTGTTTCCCCTCAGTATATCCATTAGTAGTTGTGGAAGGGATTCACTTACAGGAAAGAGCGTCTAATCAAGCAAAAACAACTAAAATGCCCTAATAGAAACCTACCACAAATTACATCACAGAGTGTGCTTCACGTGGCAACCCTCAATGTACTGTCCCTACTTGGGTTTCCCAAGTACCTCTCTGGTGGCAACCAGTATCTACATCTAAACACAAGACTGTCACAGCTTCTGCAATGTTTCTCAAGAAGTGTACTGAAAAATGTACAATTTAAAAATATCAGGTGCAATTTTAGCACCTCTTTTGAATCCCTTTCAAAATGCAACAGCCCCTCCAGAAACTCAAACATACTTTTTAGGTCTCGCCTAGCGACGCAGCGCATGCACTGCTCGCTAGCGAGATCTATTGTTATTGATTTAGCTTTGGAAGGGGGACAGGAGATGTGCACGTGCCCAGACAGGCGATGTGCACGTGTACGGCTTGCAGCGTTTGAGAACAATGTGCGCATGGCGCGCTTTCACTTTCCCTCCCCCCGTTGGCTCCAGATTGTCTCAGCTGGCTCCGCCTCCTTCCTGGCGGTGACTCACTTTCTTTGTGTGATGAGTGGCCGTGAAGTGGGAGAGCTTTGTGAAACTTTGCACGTGCGCTGGGAGGTGAGGCTCGACTCGGCATGAAACTTCTTCTCGTCGGCATCTTGGCAGCTGTCGGACGGTAAGATGCGTGTTGTGATTCCTCATGCGTACTCTAACCCAGAGCACAATGTTGTGTGAACTCTCTCTCCCGCATGCCCCTGCCCCCGCACAGAACCAAGGCACTCGTGGATTCTCACCCTCACGCGGTCACGGAGAATTCTCTCTGGTCTCACAGTCACTCCTGAGATCACTACTGCACACTAACTGTGATGTTTACTGCACTTCTCACTGATTAAAAATATCACTGCGCCGCTTTTTAACATGTCTAGAAGACCTCTCCATCGTCGCTGCCAGACTCTCTTCGCCAATTAGACTCCCATTGCTGTATAAATACAGGTTCACTGGTGTAGCACCCTCACTTCACCCATCTTTAACCTACATATTAACCAACAGTTGCTTCAAATTTACTTCTCAACAACTGACACGTAACACACTGACACGATTACTCCTGGGTAACTGAAAGGCCACTTCAGAAACTCTGACTGAGAACCCTACCCTAAACGAGTCACCGAAGCCCCCCATGCTCACTTTAACAGTCACTCTCAGGACTGCATCCCAACAATTTACAGGTACATGGTCCACAAAACTGAAAATCAATCTTACAACCAAAATCCCTGCTAGTCACTTGTACAAACCGTGACAGACTCACTGAAAGTCGCCAGAACTCTCAGACACTCTGCCTTGAATTCTGACACATTCACAACCAAGACTGCTTGTAAGACTCCTAAACGCAATAAAAGTAACTAAGTCCCTGCTGAAGGAATCACTCTGAAACTCGGTGACAAAAAAACGCTCCCAAACAAAAAAATACATTCACGAAAAACACTAGATTAGTAACTAACACATTGCTTTCCATGGGAATTTCCCACTTACCTCACCAGCACTTGAGCCTTCACGTTTATTGACACACTCACATACACAACCGCTGCCTAACTGTGACACAACAATCGCACCTGTTGGTAGGAACAATTAACTATTTTAATATTTAGCGTGCGTATATCTCCTGGAGCCTTCGAGGACTGTTACTAATGACCTGTCATCTCCGGATTGACAGTGGTAAAGAGAACGGGGGCTCGCTGCCTGTCATGTTGCGTGTTAACCCCTTCCTGTTTTGGAATCAGGGGTCAAAGGGCAAGGGATGTCGGTTTTACCGCTCTTGAGATTTTGGTGCTAAAACATCAGTGCTCACGTGTGCTCAAAAATACCTAAGTGAAGCAGCCGCATCTAAATTTAGTGCGGGTACCGGAATGCCCCGGCCCCATTTCCTGCAAGTTTTTAGCTCCTTGACTCTACGTTCATTTTTAGGTCTCGCCTAGCAAAAAGTGTTTCTTTTACCGAAGTTAGTTAATCAATTTCCCAACTTCAGAAGGAATAAAGGCTCAGATGGCCTTGTTGGGGATTCAAACATGTGACCTTCATCTCACTGCATGTTTCAGAGGCGATAGTTTAGCTCACTACACTATCTGTAACCTGAAATAAATGCATTGTGCGAAGATCTAATGAGACAAAACATCAAAAAAGAACCAGCAGGAGTCTTGCTTTCAAGAGACCCTGATGGTGCACATGTAGCATGCTCTTTCCAGCTGCAATTCATCCATTGCACGGAGCATAAAAAAAATACCACTCTTTGAAGGGTGAATCATTTGAAAAAGCCAATAGGTCCTCTCTATGTGAGAACTGTTGGCTTTGCCAAAGTTTCTTAGCCATGTTGCATCATGGCTAAAAGTAAAGAAAACAAGCATTTGCAATGCAATAGGTCTCGCATTTGTAGAGTTTGAGCGATTGGCATTATAAATGACAATGCCTTTTATTAATGTGTTTTGAAAATGCAAATGGTGCGTAAGCACACACTTTGAACTTATAGTCATTGCTTATGAGAAGTAAGTCTGGCAGTAACCGCGCCTTTTTTACTGCCAGCCTTGCTTCTCGTAAGCAAGGACTATAAGTACAAAGTGTGTGTTTACACACCACTTGCAGGTGTTCAAAACATAAATAAAAGGCATTGTCATTTACAATGACAATAGCTCAAACTCTTGTAAATGCGATACCTATTGCACTGCAAATGCTTGTTCTTTACTGAATTGAATCTGTAGCAAAGGTGGATCTAACTTTCTGAACCCACTGGAATTTATGAAGAAAAGAATTATCACCGTTCAGGTCAATACGGTCTAAACGTATCAACACACAGCAAAATTTTGCATCAAAGAAATACTTAAGGCAAAATAACTAGTTAATCCAACAACGGAAATTAAACATTTCAACAGAATAGTCTATTAATTTTAAAAAAAACAGCAGGAGCAAAGCAGGAGTTTGGTAGATAAATATATACATTTGATTATTAAAAAACTTAGAATTGATCTCTCTAGTAAATTAAGGTTTTCTAGCACTTTAAACAGATATTTTTATAGAGACTTGAAGAGAGTACAGTCTTCAAAAGACATAAGTTTTCTTCTTACTCCTCAAATTTTATGAAATGAAAACCTGAAGCCTCAAGAGCAGCAACAGCAGGCAACTCCCCAGTACCTAAAAGGTAGTACTGAGCCATTGTATCAGAGATGCATACAAATGGCATGTCATGGGAAAGCCAGATAAGAGACAGAAGAGGGGGACAAGCATGGTCACATAGATTCTGGTTTGTTTCATGGAGGCCACTGTCTATCATCTTGAATTATGATGAGGGCTCCCAGTTTTATGGTATTTCTTTTTTGACATTTCCGTCTGTATTTATCCATATGTATTTTTTGTCAACTTTATCTGTATTTATCCATATTTATTATAGGTTTTGGTAAAAAATAAAGCTGAAACTGGTATATTTCCACATTTTTTTAACCAAGAAATATTCAGTCACGCTTGAATACCTGCCAGGTTTCAGTGATAACACCTGCAGAAGATAAATCAATGTACTTATATGGAAATATGTACATTTCAGTATCAGCCTTGTGCATATATACTGCTGTTTAAGCCTCTTTACTAAAATTCCTTTTTTTAACCCCCTTACCTACCAATCCACACAGTTATTGGCCTGGCAGTCAAGGCAAAAGGTGTTTAGAATCACTCAAAAAGCACCCAATTTCCGTTTTTATCCACTTTTAAAAATAAATACAGACAAGAAAACTGGTCTCTTTTTCCACATTTATTTAATCAATAAATATTCAGTCCACTTGAATGCCTGCCAGGTTTCAGTGATAATGCCTGCAGAAGATAGATCAATGCACTTATATGAAAATATGCACATTTCAGTATCAGCCTTGTGCATATCTACTGCTGTTTAAGCCTCTTTACTAAAAGTCCTTTTGTTTACCCCTACCTATCAATCCACACAGTTATTGGCCTGGCAGTAAAGGCAAAGGGTGTTTAGAATCACTCAAAAAGCACCCAATTTCCATTTTTATCCACATTTAAAAATGAATACAGACAAGAAAATAAATAGTTTTCGGTCTGTATTTATCTGTAAAAATCAGTAAAAACAGAAAACATGGAGCCTTAATTATGATCTCTAATTGTAATGCTACTTTATTTGTTCACTTTATACTGTATAATCCATGTGCAGCTTTTCCACGGAATGCCAATGGATGTACCAAATACAGACCTGCGTAGAGTATCTGCTCCTCTCGCAAAGGGCGTTTCTCCCAGTCGGATAGCTGTTGAGTCTTATCAAGCGGTTTCCCAAGTACATGCTGCACCAGAAGGCTCAGGCCCTTCTCAGGCTGCGTGTAGCGTCCATTAGAAGAACTTGGCAACTCTGGAAGGGCATCTATGGTCCTTGCGCTCTCCTGTCTACCACTGTGGCATTTCTGGATCTGTTGAAGCAGAAAAGAGGGAAAGATGGGCAAAGGGGTCCATGGAAGGAGGACAACAGAGTAAATGTTTCCAACCAGAAGGCAAGAAAATAAAAGTCTGCCTTAAGGTTAAGTCGTAGGTGGCAGGGACTTGAACAGAGAAGCCTGCAACAAAATATCAGCCAGCAACTAAAACATCATGCAAGCTTTCTTTTAGTAACCATATACAACTTTACACATATTGCAGTACCTTCATGTAAATGTACCAACATTTTTTATTTTGGCACTGAGTCACCTAACCAAAGGTACCTTTAATCTCTTGATGGAGCACTCAAGGGTTCACAATCGAGAAATTATACATTTGAGGCAGGTCGTTTGTCAATGGAGTCACACTCCATACAAAACATCTTCAACACACGCACCAGCAGTTCAAATTGTGTGAACATCAGACCTGTTGTGATGTGCAACTCACTCTAGTGTGTGTACTCTAGTGTACTTTATTCGTTTGATATTTTCTTGACAAGACAAACGAAACAATACATTTACATATAAAACAATTGGGAGCATAGTAAAGAATGAAGTTACTAAAAAAGACAATTTTGTTTCTAAATTCATTGGTACAAATCAACTTCAAATCTAGTTACTCCATAGGACTAACATAACACACTTTCTTACCACATAAAAACAGATGCGCAAGCCTGCTATATTTGGTGTGTTTCCGCTTTACAAAAGTATGCCATACAATTAAACAAACAATACAACATTTCAATTGAACCTAAGGATTTTAACAGAAATTAGCGTAAAAGCATAGCAGTTTGGACAAGTTTCATCGCCATCTTGTGCAAATAGGCAGATTAAATCCGATAAGCACCGACAATATATAGAACACTGAGCTATCATAAAACTAAATAAAATAAAAACATTATTAAAAGAGACACATTTCGTCAGTACCCTGTGCAAGGAAGAAGTTCAAGTGTCGACCATTAAGGGCAAGAGGTCAGAGTAGATCAATATGTCCCCTCATTTACAAAAGCTCAAATAGGCATCAAGCTTACTAGAAGATGAAGATAGGCTTCAGTCAAGCATAAAAGGTGCATTGGAGAGGTTCTCTTCACAGGACTCAGTGCATCTGTGACAAACTATAGCTAAAAGGCCTTGGAAGCGTCTTAAATGCAATGCCTGGGATCTCATATTTCATCTGCTATTATCAGAAGAGGAAATGCACAGATTAGCTGACGGAGGGTAATGGCTGTGCACTAAAGATAAAAGTTTTCCCTTCCTAATAGGTACAGACTGCTTGTAAAGTGAAAAATACAAAGAAATTATTCATTATTAAAATAGCAAACTTTATGCAAAAAAATTATTTCATTGCTAAATAACGTTTAGAACATACAAATAACGTGTCAGGATTCCCTATAGATCCCAAAACAGAGAGTGATGGAGGTTCTACCTCAAGTATGTCCTCCAAGAGAATGCAACACAATAAATGTATACTTGAGGGAGTCATCTAGTCATATCTATCCTATTTGGTATACTCACTACTTCTAGGAGTGGGCAATCAAAAGATGTTTGAGAGGTCGTCTCACCCTCAACTTATCGAGTCATGCTTCATCATTTGATGACCTCTCAAACCAGGGTAGGAATAATGCTGCCCTGGCGGACTCAACCAGTGTAAGCTAATCTATCCCTGGGAGCTCTTATAAATCTCATGACAGAACACTAGGTTCTATTTTTGGAGGAGACAAGTGTGAATATAAAATATACCTACAGGTATACTCTTACTATTATTTATTCAATGAGTACCAGTGGTATGTTTAAAAACATTAAAAAGAAACGGTCATTAGGTGAGATACGAGTCACCTGACCTAGTGTTTTTATACCAACATGTTTTATAAAACTCTATATGGGCCTAAAAAGGTCTAAGGTCTTCTTCAAGTAAATGAAATAAAGGACAATGGTATAAGTGGTATAAAAACATTAGGTCAGGTGACTCGTTGTATCTCACCTGATGAATGTTTCTTTTGAATGTTTTTAAACATACCAGAGGTACTCGTTGAATAAATAATAGCTAGGGTATTTGGGCATGGAAAGAGATATAAGAAACTCATGCTAGTGCGTATTGGTGGCACTTGTATGTGGCTCCACTCTGTCACATCAAGAACAGTATGAAGCCAACGCATAGCTGCCCTGCAGGACTTAGCGGCATGCTTCAGAAGTGCGTAAGAAAAATGCCCAGGTTCCGTCTGGTGAAAGGGAGTGTTGTAAGATTCTAAAGAGAGTGTAGGAATATAGGATCTGCTTTTATGGTTACCCCCACATTTTGCTGAGTGCTAAGCTGTTCTTGACTAGTCTAACTGGAATCCTGCTAATCAGGACCCCGGTCTATCTGCTTTCTCCCTTAAATTGTTGTGTTCAGTACTTTGGTACATCCCAGATTGGATGTGGGGTACCCTTATCAGTCCCCAGTATATGGTACTAAGGCACCCAGGGCATCGGTACCCCAGAGGTCCCCCATGGGCTGACGCATGCATCCAGATTGTGGGTGTCTGCTGGCGAAAAACTTGCAATTTTTATTTTTTTAGAGAAGTGGCATACAAATCTAGGATTGGACAACCCAATGCAGAAAAACGTTCTCCAACTGACTCTAGTTGTGTTCTCATTAGTGGCATTGTTTGTCCACTCTGCTGAGAGAACATTCACAAATCTGTTGTGCTTGGGTGGAGAGAACCTGTGATCTTGTGTCCACTTGTTTTGTGAAATAAAACATGGTGGTGGTGTTGTCGGTTCTCACCAGCACTGAAGAGTTTCTGATCCTGGGAAGAAATGCTTGAAGACCCTGAAATACTGCTTTCAGTTCCAGAATGTTTGTGTGATGCAATTTTTCTTGACTGGACCACTTCCTGTGAACCTCTAGGTCCAGTAGGTGAGTACCCCATCCTCCGAGAGAGGCCTTCTTAGACATGATTGCCTGAGGTATCCCTGGAAGGACAGAGAAACCGTGCAAGACATTTTTCCTGATCACCCACCAGGACATTGCTAGCTTCATTTTTGTGGTGACTGAACTCCTGTCCTCAAACGACCCTCGAGATTGCGTCTGCTGAGTGTCGAGTTGTTATTTCAGGGGCCTCATCCACAGACGGCAACTCGGAATCAATGGAATGCAGGATGACATCATCCCCAACATGGATTTGTATGTCTTCACAGAAGTGAGCTTTTTTGCAGATAGGCACTTTATCAGAGGTTGTAGGCGAGAAATGTTGTTCCTCTGTGGGAAAAGCCTTTGAGAACTTCTTGACCAGGATCGCTCCCAGGAATACTACTGATCTGGAAGAAATGAGAGAGGATTTTCCTTGTTGAGCTTGAGGTTGGAAAAGTTGAAGAAATGCTGATGTCGGCTCAAAAGTGGGACTCTTTATCAGCCAATCGTTCAGGTATTGGAACACCTGGTAACCTGATCGTCTGAGAAAGGCTGCCACCGGTGCCATGCAGTAGGTGAATACCCTGGGAGCAGACTTCAACTCAAAAGGGAGTACATTGAATTGGTAATGGCACCCTGCCAACTCAAGCCTGAGAAACCTTTGTGCTTTGGGAGTACTGGAATATGGAAATAAGCATCCAACAGATATAGAGAGGACATATAGTCTCCTGCATCCACCAGTTGCAGAATCTCCTGAAGGGAAAGGATTCTGAAGGACTGCTTCTTGATGAACTTGTTCAACAGCCTCAGATCCATCAGCTGCCTTTATTTTCCTGGTTTCTTCTTGATGAAGAAGATGATGGAATAGAATCCTTGGTTGCGCTGATGGAGTGGCACTTCCTCCATTGCGTTCTTGAAGATAACCAATCAAACTTATTTTTTCAGGACAGACATATGACGTTCTGAGGACCTGAATGGAGGTAGATTGGGAAGCTTTTGAACAAATTCCAGGGTTTGACTGTGCTGGATTACATCTAACACCCATCTTTCAGAAAAGATTAGCTTCCAGCAATCCAAGAACTTTGAAGAAAAATTGTGGCATCGAAGTGGGAGCACGGTGACAGGGGCCTGCTTCCCATCATTGTCTCCTAGAGGCATCTTTCCTCCTGCCGAAGGTTGGCACCCACCTGCTGCCTGGAATAGGTGGGTGATGTTATAGGACAGAAGGACTGGGCAGAATATTGAGATCGAAAGCCCTGATGGGCATAGGGCTGAAACCTCTGCTAAAAGTAAGGCCTGGTAACAAATTGTCCTCTTCTCCTGCCATGAAAAAGCTAAAAAATCTTTGTTGCAAGGTGCCAAGCAATCTAGCAATGTCAGTATCAGCCTTTATAGACTGCACCACCTCATCAACATGCTTCTCGAAGTTCTCTCTGTCAAACAGCATGTCGAGAATGTTTGCTTGTACTTCCTGACAAAATGTAGTTACTTTTTAGCAATCCCGGTCATTGCTTTTGATAACACAACTATGCCACGTCAATGATGTCAGACGAGACCTTTTCCCTCACAGAAAGTATGTCTCAGGCCTCTTATCTTATCCTCTGGGAGATATTCTAGCAGAGATAAAATGTCAGACCACAACTGAAAATCATACCTCCCTAGGATGGCGAGGGCATTGGAGGCTCCGATGGATGTAGCAGCCATAGTATAAAATCTCTTCCCAATATTATCAAGTCTCGCCTTCCCTGTCCGGAGGAGCTGTGCATGGCGAAGAAGAGTTCCTTGCTCTTCTCTGAGCCGTCTGCATAATGACTGAATCAGGCCTGGGTTGGCCAATGAGGCATGTAGGGGAATTCTCTGGTGCCTTATGCTTCGGTATCACAGCCAGAACTGATACTGTAGTCTTCTTAAGTTTAAATCCTTCTTTCCAGATGAAGTCTACGATGGGAATAGAACGTGTGGAGCGTTGCTCTCCCGCCTTAAAATCATATAGGAAGCTCGCTGTTTTGCTGGTAGTGGAAGATCAAAGCGCTTGGAAGCACTTTCAAGCAGGTATAAAACTCACCAATGTCTGTTACTGTAGATTCCGCTGCAAAAAGAGTTGGAGATGCTGGCATGGGCGCTACAAAATCATGCCACTCAGGGTGGTTACTGTGATCTGTCTCGATCTCACTCTCTTAAGGCTGCTCATCACCATCACCATCACTATCATGAAAGGTGTCCAAAATAGTGATGAAAGGTGGAATTAGTCTTACTTTTCAAGGTCTCGGTGTGCCCTGTGGCACCAGAGTGATCTCTGAGGTCTCCTGCCTGGGAGCAGGTTGCTGAGGAGCATTTGCATCAAGGAATTTTTTATAATAGTCTTTAATCCTACTGCGTAAGTCTAATACTATCGAGACAGGAATTGCTATGGCTGACTCTTGCACCTGTTGTGGCTCCTCTACTTGCTCTTCATATGGATAGTGCTCCTGGAATGTATCATAACCCTGGGCAGTTTGCCCGCTTCATCATCCTCCATGTCCTGACATTTTGCGTTTAATTGGGAGGAACTATAAGCAGGACGGAAGACACTTTTATCCCTGATTCTTGAAACTCCAGCAGATGTGTTGGAGGAGGGGGTGACATCTTTTAGATGTCTTGAGGCAGATTAGAAACTGTGCCCTTACGATAGAGGAATAAAATGTATTTTTCAACTGTTGACGCCGTGGAACCTTAAACCAGCGTCGTTGATTGAGAACTAAATGTTAAGACCATCATCACATAGGTCGTCAACAATGAAATCTTCGCCCTTGTAGACTGTCTCTTCGACAATGGGACCATCATCAAGGTCTTCATCCACGACAATGAAAAAGCCGTCATAGTCATCGTCTACACCGTCGATGGTGAGAACACCTTCTGCAAGCTATCCACCGTAGATGGTATATCTTCATCGATGGTCCTGTCGATGATCGTTTTTTCTTGGAAGACAGCTCTTTAAAAGAAGAATAAGGAGGGGCGTGGCTAGCGGACGAGGAGAATGGCCGCAGCTTGAAAGAGCTCCGTCTCGACCGTGGCTCAATATCCTCTCACAGCCGGAAAGTAGGGGCACTTCCACGCAGTGGTACCCGTGTGGACTGCAGGGAGCCTTTATAGACGCTCCGGAGCGCTGTAAACGAGACCGCCGCTCCCTTTGCTGCTGTGGCCGAGCTCCCGGTCGTTCCGGGAGCCGAGAAGACAAAGATGGCGGCCCGCAGTGTGCACCGAGCGCGAGATCGGACTGTCTCTGAGGGGGTCCCTCCCTCCCACCAATAGATGACCCCCGGCAGTTGGCCTGACTGAGGCGGGAGCAGCGCGGCACGGAATAACGGAGGCGGCCTTTTCCTGGATCCCGAGGCTGAGGTGGGTCCGGGGTGCCGGCTCGGGACGGGGCAGCAAATTCAGGGCCCAGCTTTGGGGCCTAATGCAGTGAGCTTCTGGCATTGTGGGGTGGACTGCGGCCCCCGATCACGCTGCTGGGCTCACTTGTTTGCAGAAGCCTGTCCGGCTTGGAATTGTGTGGGGGCGCGGAGGCGGATTTCCCCCCCCCCCCCCCCCCCCCCCCCCCTGGCACCTGGACGCAACACTGAGGCGATGATGAGAAGTCTGCCTCCCTGGGCCACACGCGTGTCTGGTGGCAGCCGCCCCACATGAGGTAGGAACTGGGGGCACTTCACCCTTAACAGGATTGAGTAGCTGGCTGCTGTCTCCTCCCCCTGACCCCACCCCCTTCGCGTTGGGTGCATACAGAAGAACACGGCTTAGTGGTGGCCCTTCCGGACTGCTCTTTTAGGAATGGTTGCCAGAGGGTGCCTCCCTGCTCTGCTGCACCCGGGACGGGGTGTAGGTCAGTGAGCCAGGGGGCTGACTTGTGCCCTACACTGTGGGACCCATCCGTACTACGCTTCTCACTGGTGCCGTGTGCGATTGCACCTGGTGGATGCGGCCTGAGTCTGCGGTGCGCTTGACCCTGCACACAATTGTCGGAGACCTGTGGGGGTAGCTCGTGCCCCATTGCCGGGCTGCTGGAACCGGTGGCAGCTATAGAGGGGTCGGGGCTGCTGTTGCGGTGGGCATCCTAGGCAGATGAATGAAAAGGTTGGGGAGCTAAAGGTGGTGACTGCTGCATTGCAGGATGATACCTCTGAACTACAACGCCAAGTGTCTGAACTGGAGAGGAAGCACACTCGAATGGCGCAACAACTGGACGACTATGAAGGGCGGGCCCGCCGGAATAACGTGCGAATCTTAGGGGTTCCAGAGAAAACAGAGGGACCTGCCGCGGATCTTTACGTGGAGGAGCTGATTATGAAACATCTAAAGCCCAAGGCGCTCCGCCGCGACCCCCGATTGCTAGATTCTTTAATTTTCGAGACAGAGATAGTATTTTGCAGGCCTCCAGAACGGGTCCCCCGTTGAAGATAGACAACTAAAAGGTTTCCTTTTTCCCGGACTTTACGACACGGGTCCAGGCACAGAGGCGCAGCTTCCAGGCAGTTAAACAAGAACTTCGCAGCAGAGACATCAAGTATGCAATGCTCTACGCAGCCAAACAGAGTTTAACGGGGCGGTAAACCATGGTTTTTTGAGTCTCCCGAGGTGGCCTGGGAGTGGCTGGAGGGGTGGACAAGAGTCGGTGACCCGCATGGCTCCCGTCGCGACAGAAGAGACCGGCGGAATGGTTGGGGGCCCGCTGCCCTAGCACAGGAGGCCGAGATGGGACAAGTGGCCTTGATGAACAGGAATGAATACACTGGGTAGCGCATTGTTGAACCAGTTCATGATGTCCCCTGCAGGTATTGGGTTGGGGGGGGGGGGGGTGCGACTGGGGGGGACGACCCAGCGAGGGAGTGACTGTAGGAAGGTACCTGGGTTAGAGGATTGTGAGTTTGTAAAATGTACAATTTGGTACGCTTAGATATGTTATGATCATTATGTGGGTCTGTGTTGCTGATTTACTGCAGTTCGCAGTTGGATTTGATGATGAAAGATACATAGACACGTATTCACCACGACACCCAAACTTTTACCCAGCATGATTCCCCATCTCGCTATTCTCTTGGTTTGAAAGAGGAGCATATGGCTTTATCGGATGCAGGTCAAGCAGCCGTGAACCCTGGTGTATGCATGCTTAACTAACAGGAGTGTGCAGCTGGGACAGTCATAGGTCACTACAACAAAGTAGGGCAGACAACCATAGTTTAAAAATTAGAAATGACAAAAGAAACTTAATTTTGACTGGCAGAAAGGCAAAAACTGAGAATCATGAGAAGGTGCTCTTGTTGTAACATCTTCATTATCAATGTTAGGAGCTAATTTATGATTTAGATACTGCACATTTCCAAAGTCTTTAATGAAAATGACTGCTGTTTAATCACAGGGCAGGAATCGTGCAGTTCAAACCACATAGATATCAACTCAAAGGAGTGAAATCCAACCAAAGAACCAGAAAGGAAAATCACTTCAATCCAACCCAGCACCAGGAGAACACAGAGAGCATCATTCCAAGACTGAAACAGGCTAGTATCCCATCAAAATGACAGCAGCATTCAACCAAATCCAGCAGTGCCATCCAAGGAAAGAGCTTGGCGTGCACAGCAATATCATAACAGCCCCATATCAGTAACCCAAAGTACTATAATTCACATAAGGACAGTTTAGTTCAGAAACATTGATCAATTTCAAAGTATTAAACACTCTTTGCCAAGCACTCTAGATCTTACCTGTTTATGGACTGCAAGAAGGTCCAACATTCCTTTAACGTCCTTATTCAAATTTTTAAAAGAGGGATGTGCTGGTGCCAAGCTATTCAAGTCTCCAGCCATGCCATAACCTAAGGAAAGCACAAACACATACATATACGTATACTGTCATGTCATGGGTTATAAATACAACACAGTATTGTGGTCAGCACCTTATTAGATGGACTCATTTGATGTGCACTTGCCACAAATCAAACAATATCACGATGTAACATTTTAGGACAAGACAATTTGTAGATTCATAACAATAAATAATAGACAAGAAAAACTTTGTGTATGTAAATCAGGATAAAAGACTTCATTATAACATAGCGTAAGAAGATGTATTTTTTAAATTTATTTTACAGAGTTTTATATAGCGCAAACTTGACCCGAATCTGGTATCAGAGCGCTTAACATACATGTATGATGCACCTACATTATTTCTTTGTAACACAATCATATTCACAAGATTTTATTCAGAGTTCAAGTGACAAATATTGGCTCTACTGACCACAAGCTGTTATTTTCAAATTCTTACTCTACATGAACAGTAAACTGTCAGAAATTCTTCTTTTCGAAATAATACACGGATTAGGGATCCATAAACAATCCAACCTAACTAGAATACATGGAAAATATATTCTCTGTATCTTGAGTAAACTGTTGGATGGCCTGCCAGCTTACAGATTTCTAGGGAATATTAAACTACCTAAGGGCTTTGTAACTTTAAAGAGTAAGTTACTTACCTTCGGTAACGTTCCTTGTGGTGGATACTCTATTTAACTGCAGATTCCTCACTGTGAGAAGCTGGCGTGGTATATGATGTCCACTTGTGTAAGTGGGCAACTTGCACCAGTCCAGACAAACCTTATCGTGATTTGAGAGGTCTTAGACAACCTTAGAAAGCTCTCTAAGTGGTAGCTGTGGAGCGCATCCTTCAAGCTTAGTCCAGAAGGAGTGTAAAGCAGCTTGTTTTCCCAGAACGCAATCTTATAGTATAGATTAAGTGAAAAAGAACCACACAAGGTATTTATAAAAATATGTATTTATTATATAATACTCTCTAACATATTTAGATATCTCCTACCCAGAGATAATCACAATGCACACAATACTTTGCAAAGAAATACGGTAAATAGAACAGAATATTCAGTCGACCCCAGGTGGGGACCAAACCATACACTAAGAAAGTGGTATAAGAACCACAACTTGGTTCAAGACAATGTCTAGATGACGTAGAAGTGCTAGGGACCCAAGGAACCACCCAAGGTGAGTGACTAGGAACCCCACAGAGAGTGTGTGCAGTGTGGGAACACGACTAAGTGCTTCGTACAACTCTACGTACAAGTTGCGGTTGGGTTTTTAAAGATTAAGAACCCTTACCAGTGGACCCTGAAGAAACCCCGTGGAAGACAGAAGGTTGGTGAGCCACCCCACCTGTGGATACCCTAGTACTCACCTTACCTACACCAGGGAAGCTGGGGACATGGGTGTGAAGTGGTGTCGGAAACCGCCGACGAACCCAATGGAGGACTTTAGGAAAGTGCTGCTACTGACAAAGGAGAAAGTGTCCGGTGGATTCTCATTGAGAGGTGCCTGCAAGCAGAGGGGACAGAGTCTATGTGACTCAGGAGTGACTGGGAGATCTGGGAGACGAATGCCCACCAACGTCAGGAGTTGCATGAGAGTTAACAAGGACCATGACTCTGCAGCTGTGAGTGCCAGGCGACACTGAGCAAGACCAGAATCATGCACAAGCTGTCCCACATCAGATGTGGAGTGCTGAGGGGTTGGATTCTGGCAGGAGCACCAACAAGCCTTGGCAAATGCAACCAATGCAAAAGACAAAGAAGGAGCAATGCCGGGACCAGCAAGATCCAGGGGACTCACCTAACAATCAAGGGGGCACAAAAGAAACAAAGGTGACCCTCAATGTACCCACAGGCCGGATGCACTGGAGTCTACGAGAGGACCTCAAGCAGCTCACCAAAAGATGCAAGCCACAATGCACAACAACCGGTGGGGCCGATGATTCTGGTCACTGGAGGTGCTCGAGGTTGGGGATATGTGGAGCCGAAAGATCTTCTTGGAAGGAAGCCAACAAGCCTTTGCAAGCTGACGCGGTGCACAGAGGTTCGGTTATTGCAACCCCCACGAGGGAGACTGGCCTCAAACTTGGTGAGAGGGCAGGACAGGCTACGGGAGCTGTGGAGAACCACCACCTGTGTTGCAGAACCTTTCGGGGTCCAGAGGAGCTCAGGATCAGCAGACAGGTCGACTTAGTAGCGGTGCCTGTGAATGCAGGGGAGTGACTCCTTCACTCCAAGGGCTGCCAGAGCTGGTTTGAACTGGACTATGCCTGGGGACACCAAATGTGCCCCTCATGCAGACTAAGTGGTGCTGGCAAGCGCACCCACCCTGCTCCAATACACTAAATGCTGTCTGGGAGGTGGTCACAGCTCCCTGTGACAGGATGCCTTTTGTTCGGCCTTCCCTTGCCCGTTGATGGCTCAGCAGCAGGAGGGCATAATTGTGTCTCTGGTGTGGCTCCGTGGTTCGCAGACTGGGTTCGATAGTTCCGAACCCGTTCACTGAAGATCGTCGGAAATGGACGATTTTGGTGTCAGCAGACCGCAAATGGCGAGCGTAGCGTGTCTGAGTGTTTTCGTATGAATCGATATAGGAGAACACACTTTATTCGAGGATTTAGTTTGAACCTCCGGGTTCCATTTTGTATACGGCAGCCATTTTGTGTGGTTGCCCTAACATAGGCCCGATGACTGTGGCCGAACGAGTCCTTGAGACACATACGCCTTAGCTGACTTCTGAGTGACCTGGCCGAACTTACTCCTTGCCCGAGGCTGACCTCGCTGAGCCAGTTCCTTGTTCAGCAGCTGGTCCGATAAAGATCAAAGAGCAGGACGTGCCCGAGTTTATGGTACACTGCTCCCACCTTTCTATCTCCTTTCTAATCTGTTTCTGCCTTTCCTTTACGACATAATCATTGATTTGGGTTGAAGGCTTTACGATGGGTTTGTCCGGCCTGATCGAACAGGAAACTTGGAATGTGCGTGGTCATTTCTGGTGGGCTGGACAACGGAAAATGGGATTGTCTGAGATTGTCGTCATACGCTACTTTTGAAATGTTACACTGTCATTGGTCAGTTTGTATGCACCGAATGTAAATTTGGAATGTTGTCTGAGGCTTGATTTTTGGCATAAAAGACCATGCTCCGCTTATTGAATTTGTGCAGTCTCTGACGAACCACCCGTGTGTGCTTCGTAGATCTCTGTTCCTGGTTGCAGCCAATAAATTTTGGTCTCCGACGTCATCAAGAAGTATCCAGTGTCTCTGTTTGCCAAGACAGGGGAACTCGAAGGTTTCAGGCCGCTGGGTTCTAAAAACCCGGTCCTTCAGTTGGCGCCCAACGTAGGGCGACTTCAGCGGTACCGGTCCAAGCCAGAGGTTCGTGAGAAGCTTCGTGTGAAAATTCTGGAGGAAGGCCAGCCACTTCATCGACCCCTGTATGTCGTGGTGGTCCGAAAGTCTTTGCTGCAAGGTTTCCCGCTTTCCGACGGCTACGAAGGACTGCTGCCCTGACTGTCGCCCTGTTTTGGAGCCTTAGACGTTTGTAGAGCGAGACGATTGACGGGTCTTCTGGTGACGCCATCGACATTTCAGTTAAGTATAAGCGGAGCGTCTCCTAGTCCTTAGTTTGTTTGGTATCCTTTAGTGGATCGCTTTGATTTGGTACCTGCAGGCCCCCGAGGCCAAGGGATTCGTGTATTCAAGAGACTATCGTTTTTAGATTCCCCTTGTTGTTTGAAGCTAGACTAGTGAGCAAGATGCCTGGTTTTAGCAGTTTTAGAAACTTGTTTAGTTGTGGTATATCGAGGGACTCCCGGTTAGGGGATTCGTGCCCGGTTCCTCCGATCGGAACTCCTACATACGAGTTGTATGTGAAACATGGTGTGAGCCCTATTAGCTATAATGAGATCTGGGTAAAATATACGAAGAGTGACGGTGTCCTACAGTGGCCCCGTTACAGTAGTTTTGAAACTGAAATTCTAGATAACCTCGAGATGAAGTTGTTCAAGAAGAAAGCCCGGCCGGCGATGTTTGACTCTTTCCGCATATGGCGTAAAGAAGCCAAACAGAAAGAAATGAAATTAGCGAAAAAGAATAAGCGAGAAAGAGGTATGTCAATGGTGCAAGCTGCCATTGCATATAGGGATAATGAAGAAGAGCAAGAAAGTGAACAGATGCTTAGAGTGAGAAAGTTAGCGGTAGATAGATGCTACCCAGTCTTGCCGCCCAAAGAGCAGAAAGACGAGAAAGATCTTACAAAAGATCCTTTAATGTCACATCTGTTATATTCGCCGCCACCTTATGTGCAGAATGCTACGGCACCGGCGCCACCGGTCGAGGCTGTGCAACTGCCGGTTGTTCTGCCTCCTGCGATTCCTCTACAGCCTGCTTCTGTGTTGGATACTGTTCCTTTGGCGCAGCCTCCTCAGGGGGCCGCCAACTTTGCCCTTTTCTACGACTGCTACTCCTATGCCTGTCCCTAACGCTTCTTTAGTTCCAACCTTGGATTCTTCTACTACTGTCTCATCTTCCCTTGTTCTTCCGACTACTCCTTCTCCTAGACAACGGATGACCGCTGCCTTTTCTGGTTTTCTGACTCCTTGGTTGGGACAATTGGGTATGTCTCCTGTGAGTGAGCGTAGTCAGTTGCCTGATACGGATGAACGAGTGGTTTTAGATCACATGGCGCGTAGATGGGTTACGTATGCGTCTCAGTACGATCTCGAGGGTATCATGGATGTTTTTCGGCAATGGGAAGCACCTAAGTAACGGTATGTTTTTGAGATTATGTGTGCGTTCCTCCATGAACAGTGGATGGACGAGGTGGGTAAACCTCCTGAAGAGTTGTTCCGATTACGTTCGGAGTTCGCAAAGGGAACGATTGTTAGTTTCCTCGAGATCGAGAGAGCGGTGTCGACGTTATTGTCATTCCGAAATAATGCTTCTTCCGACCGATTGTTTGTGCCTGATTCGTCAATAGGGAGAAAAGCGCGTCAGTATCCGATGCGAGAGGTTCCTCCGGTTTGGAGACCTGCTGATGCGACAGCTCAACCACCTGTTGTTGCGCACTTTCAGCGAGTGTGGGTACATGTTCCTTGGAAGCGTGCGGAAGTTCTAGCGCTTAAGCAGACTTTACCTGATCCGCGGAAAAATCCAGCGGGGTATTATAAAGAGCTTACGCAAACTGTGAGTTTGTGCGTCATGAATTTGGCGGACATAGATATGTTGTTTGGGAACGCTGTTCCACAGCCCATCTGGAATGTCATTCGACATACGGATCATGATAATGAATTGGGTGATTCATGGGTTAATCTTGTTGCTGCAAACGATAGACAAGTTGGAGGTGCTAAGCCTGAAAATATCATTACAGAACTTCCTGGTAGGATTATTACCTTTATGAAGACTGATGCCTGAAGTACGTGTTAATTGGGACAAGTTGTCTGCATGTAAGCAGAAGAAAGATGAGACTGTGTCAGATTTTTTCACGCGTTTCGAAGAAACTTTTGTTGATCATAGTGGGCAGGATATGGCTACAGAGGGTGGCCAGAGATTGTTCGTCGACAAATTTGTGCACAATCTTCTTCCTGAGTTATTCACTAAGTTGAAGGATTCTGAGAGTGCTTGGCCTGTTTCTACATCAGCGCAGATTCTAGCTACGGCTCAGTACTATGAGAATAGACGTAAGTATGAGTTAGAGAAAGCGGACAAGAAGACTAAGGAATTGAAGACTAAAGTTCTTCTACAACAAGCTTATCCGCCCCGTGTTAATAATCAGCGTGATTATCAGCAACCTCAACAGTTTTCGAGGTACTCGTAAAGAGACGAGACTCCTCAACAGCGTTTTCCGTATGGCCCTAATCAGTGTGCGTATTGTAAGGAAGAGGGTCACTACAAGAATAGTTGTCCGGTCTTGCTACAACGAGCGAATAGTGCTCCTGGTGTGAGAGGTAGAGGTGCTCAGCAAGCACCTAGAGGTAGAGGTCGTGGGCAGAACGTGCGCCCTTTGCCTCCGCAGAATTCCATGAATAGTTTTGACCAACAGCAGAATTCGTCTGGTAGGACAGCACAGTACCATGTAGATGATTATTATGTTGAAGGTGACGAAGCAAATGGTAGTAATTGTTAGGACAGCCATGGACAAAGAGAGGGAGTTGTTTCAGTTCCAGTAGATCAGAGTGGACCTTATGTTGAAGTGATTGCATCAGGTGTGTCAGAGCCTTTTCTGCTAGACACTGGTGCTACAAAGAGTTCGATTATGCATTCTAAACTCCCTGGCGCACCTTTGTCTGGCTTTAATAATGTTTCTGTAGGTTTTTCTGGCGCCCCCATTACGAATCCGATTTCTGTTCCATTGCCCCTTTCTGTTGGTCCTCGTAGGTTTGAAGCACCCCTTCTTTTGACTACAGGTTGTAATGAGAATTTGCTGGGATTGGACTTGTTGAAGAGATTGTATGCGACTTTGTACTGTTCTCCGTCAGGAGTACATCTTACTTTGGGTGAGAATGTGATCTCTCCGATGTATATATTGAAAGATTGTCTTCCATTGGAATTGTCTTCGTTACCGGATTCACTGTGGGCTACGGGTCCGAATGATGTGGGCCTGTTAGATATTCCCCCATATGTTGTGACACTGAAGGCGAATGCTAAGTTACAGCGCATTCCGCAATATCGTATCTCCAGTGATGGTGAGCGTGCACTTTTAGCGATCATTTATGATCTGATCGACAAGGGTGTTATTTAAGAGACGCGAGGTAATGTGTGCAATAGTACTGTTTTGCCGGTTCTAAAGAGAACTGATCCTTCACTGCCTCCTGTATATAGATTTGTCATCGATCTTCGTGAAGTGAACAAAATTGTTGTTCCACAATTTCCTGTTGTGCCTGACATTACTGCGTTATTGACTCTGATTCCGGCTTCTGCCACCTGGTTTTCGGTGATCGACTTGAAGAATGCTTTCTTCAGCATCCCGATTGCTATGGAGAGTAGGGATATCTTTGGATTCTCTTTAGGAGGACGAAGTTTCCGCTTTAAGCGCGCTCCTCAAGGCTATTGCGAGAGTCCATCGATTTACAGTCAAGCTTTGAAAACACAACTTGATCTGTTGGTTTTACCTGAAGGTGCAGCCCTTATTCAGTATGTTGATGATTTGTTGGTTGCCGCCAATACTGAGGAGATTTGTAAGGATGCTACTTAGTCTTTATTGCGACATTATCTGATTGTCATCATAAAGTTTCTCTCTCGAAGCTGCCATTCTGTCGACAAGAAGTTACCTATCTAGGTCACCTCTTATCGAAGGAGGGAAGGAAACTGACCCCAGAGAGAATTCAGGCTATTGCGAAAATGAGTGTTCCTACGACACAGAGAGAAGTACGTGCGTTCTTGGGTATCACGTCGTACTGTAGACAGTGGATCCCTAATTTTTCCTTGCTAGCGAAGCCTTTGATAGCTCTTACAGTTAAGGATACTCCAAATCCTATTCCTTGGACTGACGAATGTCAGAAGAGCTTCTCTGAATTACGTAATGCGTTGTGTTCGGCTCCTGTGTTGGGTACTCCCGACTACAGTAAGCCTTTCACATTGTATGTCTACCAGAGAGAGGGATGTGCATTGTTGGTTTTGACTCAGCAGTTTGGCGATAAGCAACACCCATGTGCGTACTTTTCGTCGACTTTAGATCTTGTAGCTAGAGCGTTGCCGAGTTGCTTGTGAGCTACGGCGGCAGCGGCTGTGTCAATTCGACAATCTGCTGGTTTAGTTATGGATAACACGTTAGTGGTCATGGTTCCACATGCAGTGGATACCTTGTTGAATCGTACCAAGACACAGCACTTAACTAGTGCTCGGTTGTCAGGGTATGAGCTTACATTGTTAGCGAGTCATGTGCACATCAAAAGGTGTAATACCTTAAACCCAGCTACATTGTTGCCGATTTCGCATGAGATAGATGATGATAGTGAATAACAGCATGATTGTTTTCTAAGAACCGAAGAAGAGTCGAAAGGGAGAGTGGATCTCCGGGATACTCCTCTTCCTGATTGTGATGATGCTTTGTGGGTTGATGGTTCGTTTTTTAAGTTGCCAAATGGTGATACGACTGCAGCATATGCTGTGACGACTTTGCATACGGTTGTTGAAGCTGGACGTATCCCACATAACTCAGCACAAGCAGCTGAATTGATCGCACTTACGAGAGCATGTGTGTTGGCGAAAGGAAAACGAGTGAATGTGTATACGGATAGTCAGTATGCGTTTGGTGTGGCTCATAGCTTTGGACGTTTGTGGCGTGAACGTGGATTTTTGACATCGCATGGGACGAAGATCCAGCATGGGCAACTGGTGAATGAACTTCTTGAATCTCTTACGTTACCATTGCAAGTAGCGATTGTGAAATGCAGTGCCCATAAAAAGGTTACGGATGATGTCGGTCGTAGTAATGCGTTTGCGGATGAAGTTGCGAAAGAAACTGCTAGAAACGTGATGAGTCGAATGTATGTTGCGGGTCCAGCGAGATGGGTTCCAGAGAAGAGTATGTGTGAAGATACTATTGAAAGCGTGAAATCTATTCAAGGTGATGCCACAGAGAAAGAGTTGAATGAATGGAGAGAAAGCAAGGGTAGGTTGGATTCGAATGGTTGTTGGACTGATTTGTCAGAACATCAGAGATGGTTGTTGCCTAATGCGTATGTGCTTCCAGTTGTTACAATGGCTCATGGAATGGCACATATTAGTGTGAAAGGGATTTGCAAGTTGTTGGCTCCGGTTTGGCAGAATATGGGAATCCCCAAATGCGCAGAGAATTTGGTCAAGAACTGTATGGTGTGTTTGATGCATAATCCTGGTAAGGGAACTCCAACACCAGCTGGTCATTTTGCTCCTCCTACGTATCCGTTCGAGGCTTTGCAGCTAGATTTCATCCATATGGAGAGATGCAACAACTTGAAATATGTGTTAGTCGTTGTTTGCTCCTTTTCTAGATGGGTAGAAGCTTACCCCCTTAAGGACAATACTGCTTTGTCCACAGCGAAGGCCTTGATAAAAGAGTTTTTCCCGAGATTCGGAATGCCGAGAATTATCTGGAGTGATAATGGGAGTGAATTTGTGGTTCAAGTTATGAAGAGAGTGTGTGAGGGTCTTGGAATTAGGCAGAAATTCCACACTGCAAATCACCCCCAATCAGCTGGTTTAGTCGAGTGCTATAATGGCACCCTTAAGTTAAAATTGGCCAAAATCCAAGAGAGCACTGGTTTACAATGGCCAGATGCCTTGCCATTAGCACTTTTGTCCACAAGAATGACTGTGCATTCGCGAATGGGTTTGAGTCCGTATGAGGTTGTGTTTGGTCGCCCGGCAAATATTTGGGGCGTACCAAGACCAACGAGGTTCAGTGACCTCGAGTATTCTGTGCTGCTTGACTACTTGCGTGAATTGACAACTAAAATGAGTGTTTTACGCCAACAGGCGCATGACAGTCTTCCACAAGCTACAGAAGATCCAGGTCACTCTATTGAACCCGGATCGTGGGTGTTTGTACGTAACTTTCAGCGGACCAAGAACGAACAGCCCCGTTAGACGGGGCCCTACCAAGTACTCCTGTCAACGAGATCTGCGGTCCGAGTGCGAGGCAGGCGCAACTGGATCAACGGATCCCATACCAAGAGGGCACCTTTGCCCTTGCCATATGATAAGTGGGTCCAGGAGGGACTTGCAGACTCTGAAACGGAAGTTGTCCCACGGTTTATACCGTTCAGCGATGCTCGATTGATTGGAACGAACTCAGAAAAAGAGAGCGACAGGATTCTGCAAGCATCAGTACCTCCGGCAGATCGATTGGACACTACAGAGCCTCACCTTTTGTTCGCTGATTAAGAATTGGCTGGAAAGAGCCGCTATAATCTGAGACCGAGAGTTACAGACAAATAATAAAGACTAATAAAGTTTGATGATTTTTTTCTGTTTGCAGGTTAACTCTCCACCAAGGATCTACTCATTTTTGTTTTTCTTGAACCGCCATCCGGTTCTCGCTGCTAGGGTCGCGGTTGCCACCAGTCTTGGGAGTGCAAGCCTGAGACACTAGGTCGAGGGTTCTGTTGGCCCAAGGCAGCCTTCCTGGGTTAGCAGAAGCATTCCTGAGCAGAATCAACCTACCACCGTGGGCAGCACATTTAGTTTAGGATGGATTTCTTTGAGTTGGAGAGGCCTGTACAGACACTGACTTTTAGAAAACAAACATGTAAAATAATATCGAAGAAAAGTTTTTTGATACCATGTTTATTTTTACTATTGAGCTTCATGATATTTATAGCTGGTTATGTAACATTTGTTTTTAAAATGATGTTTAATCCCACTGTGCAACCTACACCTTCACCCACTATTTCTTCTCATTCTTTTTATCCTTTGCCTGAGCATGAGGTAGTTAGACAATTGGAATTTGCTAACAATTCCTTCATCCAACTTTTGCACCAACAGCAGTTAGTGATGAACACGAAAAACTGCTGGATTTGTGGTTTGATACCTCATACAACCGATAAGGGTATTCCCTATTTAGCTTTGCCCTTTAGTTTAAATGGTTCGATTTGGGCTTACAGAACGATGTTTATCTATGCCCATAGTGTCTACCCCCAACGTTCGTTGAAAGACAACCCAAAGAATAGCGCTATAGTTAAAGGCATTGTCGATATGATTAGAGGGATTAGCTCGTATGAGACTATTCCGAGAGATGAGACAATGGCTTACATTGGTTGGAACGTTACTGGATATGGAGTTAGTCTGAGTGTTAACCAGCGAGCGAAAAGTTCTCCACCGATTTGGATAGTGCCCCATCAGGGCCACTATTGTCTGCAGGGCAATGGCAAGAATCCGAAGGCTCAGTTAGGGAAGAGTGTTTGCGCTGAGACTTATGTATTTGCGTCAAAGTCTTCCCCAGCGTTTTTAGCTGCTAAGGGTACCTACTTTGTTTGCTACGACAAAGCGTATACATGGTTGCCCCCGTCTTCTCGGGCACATGTTTTGTTTCCTTTCTGTTGCCTCCCACTTTTACAGCTGGGGGGCCAGGAATCTGAAAGACCGACCTCCCAGACGTCTCCTCTTTACACGCGGCACTACAGCAAGTGCTAAGGACTCCTATCTTAAAGATCGCGTCGGCCGGTAAAAATCCAGCCTCTTCTGTAGGTATTTTGCACCCGTGGCGTGCAGTGCTTTGTGGGCTAATGTCAAGGCCTTGAACATTATCCTCTTCCGAATGGGAAGCCAATGGAGGGATTGCAGCAGGTTTGAGGCACTGGCTCGACGATGCAGGCCGAAAATAGCTCGTGCTGCGGCATTCTGGGTCACCTGCATACGCTGAAGAAGGTATTCTGGGAGACCCAGATACAGAATGTTCGCGTAATCCAATCTGGATCCGATAAGGGCCTGTACAGTTATTCTCCGATGTTCCTCGGACAACAAAAGAAAAAACTTTTGAAGCATCCTGAGGATGCCGAAACAAGTCCCTGTAAGGGTTGCCACCTGGGATTTGAGCGTAAGCCCATTGTCGATTTTAATTCCCAGGTTCTTAGCCCATTTAGAAGCCTGAGCTGGAGGGAACTTGTCGGCAGGCCACCAACCATGCCATTCCGGTTCCAAAGGACATCCAAAGAAAAGTATCTCTGATTTATCCGAGTTGCACTTGAGGCTGTTCAGATGGAACCAGTTAAAAACAGCCCCAAGGCACTCACGGATATTTCCCCCATCGAATTCTTCGCTCTTACGGCAGGTGAAAAGGAGCTGGGTGTCGTCAGCATATGAGACAATCTGGGCCCCGTAGGACTCCACCAAAGTCGCCAGAGGGGTCATGAGGATGTTAAATAGAGTAGGGCTCAATACTGAGCCCTGGGGAACTCCGACTCCCAATGGCGGCATTTCGGCAGATCCAGGAGAGGCCCAGACCGTTTGTCGGCGGTTGGCTAAGAAGGAACGAAACCAGTTGAGCACCGTCCCCCCTAGACCGATGTCATGTAGTCTTATGAGGAGATCCTCATTGGGGACGGTGTCAAAAGCCGCCGACAGGTCTAACATGACTAACATCACCCTGCCTCCGTCATCCAGCACCTCCTTTACTATCCCTGAGACTTCCAAGAGCGCCGTCTCGGTACTTAAGTTGGATCGAAAGCCCGATTGAGACGCATGGAGAAGCTCATTCAACTCCAGGAAGTTGGACAGCACGTTGTGGACGTGCTTCTCCAGGATTTTAGTCAGTGCTGGAAGGAGCGAAATTGGTCGATAGTTGGACGGGGTTTCCGGGGCAAGGTTGGGCTTTTTAAGAAGAGGTATCACCATAGCCTGTTTCCAGGAATTTGGCAAAACTCCCTGACTCAAGGAAAGGTTGAGAATAGGATTGGCTAGGGGGTTAACAACATCTGCCATTCTAGCTAAAAATTTAGCCGGGCAGGGATCACATGGTGAACCAGATTTAAGGTTCCTCATCAGAACTAAAGATGAGGCAGTCGTGAGAGGCGGAAAGTCCAACAGAGCCGGACCAGAGAAAGGCTGGTGAACTATCTCGTTCGACAGGATCAAAGGATCAGCTGTTGGCCTCGGAAAAAAGGAGTCCTGAATCTGTCTAATTTTGGTCGTAAAAAAATTAGCAATAGTATCAGCCCAGGTCTCATCCGGAGCCTCCTGATCTGAGATCGAACGCGGGGTAGTAAATTCTCGTACAATCGAAAAAAATTCCTTACAGGAATTAGCTGCTTCCTCAATTTTTTAGCAAAGTAGCATTTCTTTCCCTGTAAAATTAAAGCATGATATGCTTTCATCGTGAGTTTATAGGTCCGTTTTGCCTCAAAATCATATTTGGCTCTCCATGCGCGTTCGGCAACTTTACATTGTCTACGGGAGTGGGCCAACTCCGCCGTAAACCAGGGGGCTGAGGTACGTTTAGTATCAGATCTAGGTGGCTGTAGAGGGGCCAGCTCATTCAATCTAGCTAAGAGCCAGGACTGCAGGGTATCCAGGTCAAGCTCCAGATCACCCGTATAGGAAGGAGGATGGTTCACCAGGGCCTGCGCTAACATGTCAGGAGATACCCGATGATACGCCCTGTAACTACTTCCCAGCTGTCTAGTGGCTCTGATAGGTGGTTTCTCAGTGCCAGATATTTGAAAATGAGCTAGATGGTGATCGGACCACAGTACCGGCAAAAGTGCAGTAACCACAATTGGTGAAGTGAAGAAGACCTGATCTAATGTGTGACCTTTGTCATGAGTCGGGCCGGAAAGGTAGGGGAGCAAGCCCAAAGCAGACGTGATATCAAGCAACTTAAGCCAGTAAGCACTGTTCCGATCTCAGAACTAGTACAGACAAGACCTGCTGAAGATCCTCAAAGAAAGACCCCACAGGACCCGGAGACCTGTATACTACGAGACCCTTCACAGTATGTTGAGGTGATAGGGAAAGGGTAAAGGCAAGGGATTCGGCACCCGTGATGGTCTCTGTGGACACAACTGCACACGTGAGAGATTTTTTTACAACTAGGGCGACTCCTCCCCCTCTTCCCTTAGCTCTATCTTGTCTATAGATGTTGTACTCAGAGGGAATGGCTGCCGCTATGTCCGGATGAGAGGACTCATTAAGCCAAGTCTCAGTGAGCATAAGACAGGTGGGGTGGTTCGTAGAGAGGAGATCAAAAATCTCCTGAGTATGTTTGTGCACCGACCTAGTATTGAGGAGTAAACAAGAATGTTTAATGTTACACTCCTTCATGTAGGAAGTGGTAGGGAGAGCACTGGGAAGATGCCAATTACAGCCTGGACATTTATGTTTGCCCCTGTAGCGACCGGGAAAAACAGAGTGACAGGAGACCTCGACAGAGCGCAAGGAGTGAAGCTCCTTGGATGAATACGACAGCATATTAATGCAGGGAAAAAAAGAAGTAACGACTAACTGAACCAGCCACGCCGTACGCCTCCGGGACGCTGACGGGCGCAGACGGGCAGGACTCTGGCACGACTCCGGCGCAGATCCGGCGCGTCCGCAGTACGCGTCCGCTGCGCGGAGCAAAGGGGGAGCTTTTTGTAGCGCTACTAGAGCGCGAGGGCAGAGAGTCCTACCCCCAAGATGGCGGCCCCAAACAGATCCCAGCCCTCGGCGTCAATACTCGGCCGAGGGCGGTCTGAAACCCAGGCAAGAAACCCAGGCAAGAAGAAGGCAAGAAGAAGGGAGCAGGCAAAGCGCTTAAAAGCGCTAGGAAGTGATGGTCATTGGAATGATCTTAGCAATCCTTTTCATGTTCTGTCTCTGTGTACAGTGTGCTCCTGCTATTTGTGGCCTCTGTGTTACTTCATGTGCAAGGAGACATGTCCAGATTGAGGTACTAAGTAATAGGATGATGCTACAGCAACATATTGATGATCTGATGAATATAGATCCGGATTCAGATTAACATGGGTTTGGGTCTGTTGCCTATGTAAGGGCAAAAGGAGGGTCTGTGGTTCCGTGGTTCGCAGACTGGGTTCGATAGTTCTGGACCCGTTCACTGAAGATCGTCGGAAATGGACGATTTTGGTGTCAGCAGACCGCAAATGGCGAGCGTAGCGTGCCTGAGTGTTTTCGTATGAATCGATATAGGAGAACACTCTTTATTCGAGGATTTAGTTTGAACCTCCGGGTTCCATTTTGTATACAGCAGCCATTTTGTGTGGTTGCCCTAACATAGGCCCGAAGACTGTGGCCGAACGAGTCCTTGAGACACATACGCCTTAGATGACTTCTGGGTGACCTGGCCGAACTGACTCCTTGCCCGAGGCTGACCTCGCTGAGCCAGTTCCTTGTTCAGCAGCTGGTCCGATAAAGATCAAAGAGCAGGACGTGCCCGAGTTTATGGTACACTGCTCCCACCTTTCTATCTCCTTTCTAATCTGTTTCTGCCTTTCCTTTACGACATAATCATTGATTTGGGTTGAAGGCTTTATGATGGGTTTGTCCGGCCTGATCGAACAGGAAACTTGGAATGTGCGTGGTCATTTCTGGTGGGCTGGACAACGGAAAATGGGATTGTCTGAGATTGTCGTCATACGCTACTTTTGAAATGTTACACTGTCATTGGTCAGTTTGTATGCACCGAATGTAAATTTGGAATGTTGCGTGAGGCTTGATTTTTGGCATAAAAGACCATGCTCCGCTTATTGAATTTGTGCAGTCTCTGACGAACCACCCGTGTGTGCTTCGTAGATCTCTGTTCCTGGTTGCAGCCAATAAACTTTGGTCTTTGACGTCATCAAGAAGTATCCTGTGTCTCTGTTTGCCAAGACAGGGGAACTCGAAGGTTTCAGGCGTTCTCACTGACGCCGCTGGGTTCTAAAAACCCGGTCCTTCACTGGTTGGCAGCAACCATTTTGTGCTGTCTGGGTCAAGAAGCTGGTACTGGGGACACTGACAGCCTAACGGAGGGCTCTTCCGGTGCTTGGAATAATACTCCCACACTGTTTACAGTGTGGGGGTATGATACCAAACATGATGGGATTCATTGCAGCTGCTTTCGAGATGGTCATCGTGTAATTACGTGGTGTCCCTCTATATAGTATATGACTGCTTCACTTACAATCCCGGAGAATGGACTCCATAGGCTGTAGGGGTGTCCTGCTCATGCAGGGGCACCCTCACACTCCGAGCCAAGCACCCTGTCTTCAAGATTGATAAGGCCTGCTATAGGGATGACTTATAGGTTTTTAAGCGCAGTGACCCTAGATATAGGAAACCTATATCTTTAGTAATTGTTTGTAGCACCAGCTTACACAGGCTGGAATGGCAGGCCTGTAGTTCCATTTTGAATTGTCTCCCATGGGTGGCATGATGCATGCTTCAGCCAATGGGGGACCTCTGGGGTACCAATGCCCTGGGTACCTTAGTACCATATACTGGGGACTGATAAGGGTACCCCAGTATACAATCTGGGATGTACCTAAGTACTGAACACAACAATTTCATGGAGAAAGGAGATAGACTGGGGTCCTGATTAGCAGGATCCCTGTTAGGCTAGTCAAGAACAGCTTAGCACTGGGCAAAAAGTGGGAGTAACAATAAAAACAGATCCTACATTCCTACATTCACCTTAGAATCTTACAACACTCCCTTTCACCAGACAGAATCTGAATATTTTTCTTATGCACTAAGTCGTGCAGTGCAGCTATGCGTTGGCTTCATACTGTTCTTGATGTGACAGAGTGGAGCCACATACAAGTGCCACCAATACGTACTAGCATGAGTTTCTTATATACCTTTCCATGCCCAAATAAAGAGAATGAGCAATTATTGGTACCACTGTGCTGCTCTCTAACTTAGAACGATTCAAATGTAAAACAAAAGAGGACATTCCACACAACTGGGAAATGGGAGCCCAGTGAGAGATCAGAGAATTTACCAGAAAGATCAAGTAGGTTGTTTCTTTCCAGGTGGTCAGTGAGCTGGCGGTTGATGACCTTCTCCAGGACCATACCCGGGATGGGAAACAGTTAGATGGGATGGTAGTTTTAGGGCTCCCAAGGGTCAGCGGATGGCTTCTTCAAGAGGGGTTTCACCTCTTGGTGCTTCCAGGCATTGGGGAACGTGGCAGTGGTGATGGATTAGTTGAGGGTGGTGGTGAGCGAGCTGCTGATTTCCTTCAATCCCAAGTTGAAGATGTGGTGGGGCAGGGGCCTGTCGGTGCTCCAGAGTGAAAGTCGGTTAGGAACACTGAGGTGATGGGCGTGGTGGTTAGAGTATATTCGGTGAGGTGACTGTGGGAGTTGGTGTGTGTTGGGAGGTGGTTGAGGTAGGATGGCTGCTTGTCGAAGTTGCTGTAGATGTCTGCTATATTGTTGTTGAAGAAGTCCCCCAGGGAGTCACAGAGGGTTTGGGAAGGGCGGATCGAGGTCTCTGTGGCAGGACGGCAGGAGAATTCTCTCATGATGCTGAAGAGTTCTTCTGTGTGGTTGGTGCTTGTCTCAATGCAGATGGTCAGGGCATCCTTTTTGGCTTCCTTGAAGTGGTGGTGGTATTTGCTGAGGGCCGTTTTGAAGGTGGTGAGGTCTGAAGGGTTTTTGTTTGAGTGGCATCAGTCGTTAGCACGCACGTCTGAAGGATCAGAGCTCGAGGGTGAAACAGCTGGTGTGATTGGTCGATCTTCTGGTGCTGGTTGTTCTCAAGGGGGTGACAGTGTTCGCGCAGTTGGTGATCCAGTCAGAGAAGTCTGGGACGGCTGTTTCGAGGTTGCTCGAGGTGTTGGGTCTGTGGGCGTTGAGAGCTGCAGTCCAATGAGGCTCAGTGACTCTGTTCCAACTATGGAGCTTAGCAGGGTGGGGAGTGCGTAGCAACCCAGTAGACAGGCAGCATTAACAGACCACAATGTTAGACTGGGAGAGGAAAAAAGGCTCTATTCTCCAGAGAAGTCATGGGGAATGAACTGTGATTAACTTTGCCACAAGGCTCTCTGGAGTAGGATGCTTAGTAATTAAAATGGGATCACCAGGAATCTGTTTGTGATGCCTGATCACCTGCCTATTCATTGCTGGGCAGGAACAGTATTTTGACAATGTGCCCATCAAAGTATCTGTGATGGCCTTGTTAAAAGTGAAAAAGGCACAAAAGTGGCTGGCACAGACCACACAATTAAGGGTAGCTCTCCAACGTTCCCAGGGTCTTCCTTATGTAAAGGCATTAGAAATAATGAACCTGCGGAGATTTGTGTATGAAGCAGAAGAAAGGGTTCATGCTGAAAACTGCACTTTAGGTGAAATGTTCATTTGTGTTCAAATATGCATTTCTGATTAAATGTTTGTTATGGAAAAGTCTCTTGCATGTTGATGGCTGTGTACCCCTGCCCTGAGGGCCCCTTAAAGATTTTTGATGCTGATTTTTGTTCTCATGGGTGTACATGAACCATGCCTGTGCGTCATAACATAGGCCTGTCTCATTGATTGTGTTTTTTTGGGCCAGGACGGGTGCCATTAAGCTCTACCCTAAAAGTGGTGAAAGGTTATTGACTTTACGAAGAGTTAAGCAGTAGGAGAGAGGTGGTGGAAACATATCCTGTAATTATCAGTAGGAGTAAACCAGCCTTTTTACCTTGTCACTGAAGTGAAGACTACAGGATCACACCATTTAAAGTTCCACTGCTGTGTGCTTAACTCACCCTTGGCCTACATCGGTTTAGTGTGCAGGGCTGTGCAGCATATGTGTGTATCATACACGTGCTGGATGTATGTGTGCCTGTGAATGGTACAATACAGGGATGGTGCAGTGTTGTGGAGTGCATATGTGTTGTCTACCATTGAATGGTGCAACACATGAAGGATATAGGGCCACATGCACTGACATAAGGAATTGCGATTCCTAAATAGTGATTTTTAAGGAGTCGATATATAGGAATCGCAATTCCTTATGTATGTAGGAATCGCAAAATAAAATGTGATTCCTAAACATTACCTATTAGCGATTCTCAATTTGCGAATCGCTATTAGATAATGTCACTCCTTTCATTCCTATGGGCCACAGGCCCATAGGAATGAATAGGAATGCATTAGCAAATTGCAATTACCAAATTGCAATCGCAAATTGCGAATGCAATTCCAAGGGTGCCAGGGGGTCTAATGCCCCCTTGATTTACCCCATTAAGTTAAGTGTGCACATGTGGTGCACACACATGCCCTTAGGCGCCACATGTCACTTTGAAAAATGCACTTTTGTGCATTTTTCAAAGAATTCGCAAATTACCATCAACTTGAAGTTGATGGTAATTAGCGTTTCCTAAATGCACAGTTTGCATTTAGGAAAGGCTTGATGCATCACCTTTAGGGAATTGTAATTTGCGATTCCCTAAATGCATTCAGGTAATCTCAAAAAATTGCAGTTACCTAATTTGCGAATGGAAATGGGCTCATGGATCATTAAAGGGCTTTTTACAGTTGCAAATGGGCCGATTCTGCGAATTGGCCCGTTTGCGACCGGAAAAAAGCTTGATGCATGTGGCCCATAGTGCTGTGCAGTTTGTGTATATTATATGCATGTGCTGGGTGTATGTGTGCTAGCGAATGGTACAATACATGAACAATTCTAGGTTCCATGAGTAAAAAGAGGAAGCCATTCAGAAAGATTTGGGAATTGCTGCATTCCTGTGAGCCAGCTTGGACACATTGTAGGAAGAGAAAGCCAGGCTCTTCAGTACACTTCAAAGGGTCTTCTTTGAATCATTGAGTGGTAAATAGGAAGGGGCCTAGGCACACATCAGGAAGAAGAGGGGGCTGATTAGGGGATCATAGAGAGTAGGGCTGAGGTCCTGAGGTAACCCTTTGATACATATCACTGTGGATGACATTCATGTGCAAACCTCTAGTCACTCTCAAGGTCCATGGTGTGGGCCTATCAGATTTAGAGTTGCTCTTGCTGTGACAGATTGCTTTCTGGAAGAAGGGCAGGGCAAAGAAGAGGGCACTTTGAGAGGAAGAAGATCCTCCACAAACTTTGAAGACTCAGAAAGTAAATCTCATTTGGTGTCTGGAAATGGATTAGAAGGGGAGCTTGAAGCCCCAAAAATTGTCACCTGTCACGAAGCCAGTCTGGCTGTACGAGAAAGAAAAGATCTGGAAGACTTCTGTCTGTGACCAAAGCTGGGGACCGAGGCCTGCCAGTCTGCCAGCTAGGTGACGGGCTTCACCCTGGGAATCCAAGATTCCCTTGGAGCACAAGAGCCTGCCTGCTTGCCAAGACCAGTGCGCTCTGTGAGGAAGAGGAGAGTGCTGAAGAGAGCAAGGTACAGTGGAGGATCCTGGCAATTGGATCCCTGCATAAAGGTGTGAGGAGACAGTGGTTGCACTGATCAGATCATCACTCATGTGCAGATAAATTTGGTGACCTTGTATGCCAGTTGTGTCCGCCGTGAAGTTTGCTGCTGTGCCAATTGGGCAAAAGCTTATGTACAGAGTGGAGTCAGTGACTCCTGTATGCAGAGGGGGCCACTGAGAAAAGGCAAGGAGACTGATCTGGTTGAGACTGTTCTGAGAGGTGTCGTCCAAAGTTCTGACCCGAGCAAACCCAATCCGCGACTGGGGAACAGCACCAGGAGTGTTGAAATCCCACTTAACCACCTGTGGGGAGGATCCCGAGAGACATACAAAGTATCGGAGGAGCATCACGGATCCCCTGTCTGCTGCCTCTGCAGGACCGTGTGCAAAGAACTCGAAGACTCACAACTTCTGCCTCTCCCGGGCAGTGTGTGAGGAAAGGAGGCACACTCAAAGACTACGGTCGTTCCTATCCTGCTGGTGCAGGGGAAAACTGATTTACAGGTCAGCTGGGCCTAAAGGAAGTTGCCTGTCATACAGCGCTTCAGCACTGAAACACTTTTGACATTTATTAAGAATAGAAGTGGAACTCCAGAGACGCTGACTACTGGTGAAGTTTAACCTGAATGTCACCTGTAAAGAATGGAAATTAACCACTACTGCTATTGATAAGGGAGTGGTACTAAGGGACCTGCCAAAAAAACACTAGAGTTCTGAACTCAGGAGACTGTGTGTATTGTTAGTGAATGTCAGCGCTCGTATACAAATACTCCTTTTTCATAAAAGTAAGTATTTGACTGGACCATCATTTATTTCCACTGATGAACATATTTTGAGTTGTGAGACTGTGTTCACCCCCTGTGTCCAATTCCCCTGAGAAGCCTTGGACTGCTTGGCCCACGATACCACTGAGAATCAAGTGTAAGCATGGGCGGAAAATCCGTTAGGCTCGCGGATTTTGCGGATTTTCGGTAAATTCGCAATCCGCGAGATCTGCGAATTTCCCGCAAAATCCGCAAATTCGCACGCAGCGGATTTTTTGCTGCGTGCGGTGTAAGTTCGCAATTGCGAACTTACACAAAACCCTCGCGAACTGGCAGAAATCCTTGCGAACTGGCAGAAATCCTTGCGGACACAAAAAAAGCATCCAGCAGGTTCAAAAGTTCAAACTCATCATTAGTAACCATTCCCTGTAGTGCTTCCTGACACGGGCCCCTCCAGAGTTCAGTTGCTAGTTGCAACAATTATATGACCCTGCTCTGACCCTCACAGCAGGCTCATAGAATAGCTACAAGTAGGCCACAAAGGTCCTGGAAAAAAAAATTGCACTGCAACAGAAAGCAAATTACAGATAAGGAAGCAGGTGCCAGACTGGAATTTAAAAACAGTGACACATTAATAAATCAACCCCAAATTAATTCATGTCAGTTGAAGCAGGCAGGTGTGCTTGCTTCCCCCCCCCCCATAATCTACAGTGATGATGAACCAGAGGGTGGCATTGATGCACCAGAGGATGGCATGGGTAAAACAGAGGATGGCATGGGTAAAACAGAGGGTGGCAGGGGTGAAACAGAGGGTTCTGGGAACCTGTGATGATGAACCAGACGTAGAAACAACATAATCGTGACCGTTGCGAGCCGACATGTAAGTTCGCAATTGCGAACTTACACAAAACCCTCGCGAACTGGCAGAAATCCTTGCGAACTGGCAGAAATCCTTGCAAACACAAAAAAAGCATTCAGCAGGTTCAAACGTTCAAACTCATCATTAGTAACCATTCCCTGTAGTGCTTTCTGACAAGGGCCCCTCCAGAGTTCAGTTGCTAGTTGCAACAATTATATGACCCTGCTCTGACCCTCACAGCAGGCTCATAGAATAGCTACAAGTAGGCCACAAACGTCCTGGAAAAAATAATTGCACTGCAACAGAAAGCAAATTACAGATAATGAAGCAGGTGCCAGACTGGAATTTTAAAACAGTGACACATTAATAAATCAACCCCAAATTAATTCATGTCAGTTGAATCAGGCAGGTGTGCTTGCTTTTCCCCCCCATAATCTACAGTGATGATGAACCAGAGGGTGGCATTGATGCACCAGAGGATGGCATGGGTAAAACAGAGGGTGGCTGGGGTGAAACAGAGGGTTCTGGGAACCTGTGATGATGAACCAGACGTAGAAACAACATAATCGTGACCGTTGCGAGCCGACATGTAAGTTCGCAATTGCGAACTTACACAAAACCCTCGCGAACTGGCAGAAATCCTTGCGAACTGGCAGAAATCCTTGCGAACACAAAAAAAAAATCCGCAAATTCGCGAGATTTCACGGATTTTGCGGATTGCGAGTTCGCAAATTCGCGAACGCCAGATTCGCAAAATTCGCCCATGCTTAATCAAGTGCTGAAGGGGTACTTGGCCCAGTTGTTCAGGATCCATGGTAGGTCAAGCCTCGGATCTCAGGAGTAAAAGGCCTCAACCCCCACAATTGGGCCAAGTAGCTCCTGCTTGCCCCGTAGCCCTCTGAACGGGGTTGTGACAATGTTCATTACTCGCTAATATTCTAAAATGGGCATTGATTTCAATAATGTATGGCACCAAGGGTTACTCTTTAGCATGTCAGATATTGCCAAAAGTAGTATGCATTTAGTTATGATTGTGTGCTGGCCTGAAGGTGTGTGTGCCAGGCTGCCAGTTGGTAGTTCTAGTTAGGAACATGTTTCCATAGGAAAAGCGTTTCTGACTTGCCTATATCTTTGGCACCAATTGACGAATCTCCATGAAATTTGTCATAGTGAGTCCTGTTGTGCATGGAAAGTTTCAAGGTGATCCATCAAGCGGGGGCCATGAAAAAAGGGGGGTCAAAAATAGTGTGTTTCCCATGTTAATTTCTATAGGAGCTTTGAACACGACTACAGCCCAAATAGCTAGACTAAATTGCACTGAATTTGGCAAAAATGTAGATTTGATTACGCAGATCACGCTTTCACTTATTTGGTGTATATATGTTCTATTGTTGAGAAATGTAAGGAAAACCAAATTTAGATATCTGCAACCGGGGCTAATTAATGAATAATAATGAGCTCGGGCAGAGAACTGGAGAGCTCTGATTGGCTGCCAACACTTCAGCCAGGAAGTTTTGGCAGCCACGTTCTGACTCTGCTTGAGCCGAGTCACCCCAAAAAATCATCAAAAAAAAAGAAAACTCTGACCTCTAAGCCTTGGTTTTGGTTTCCCACAAGGACCCTCGCGGGGCAAAAAAGCGTTAAAAAAACCAAGCAAAACTGCGTGGTGAATTCACAAAATTCGCAAATTCATGCCAAAAATGAAAAAAGCAAAAACAAAACAAGTGCAGTCTCCCGTGCTTGTTTATAATAAAGACCCCGGGTGGGCCAGGTCCTGGGGCATGCACACATATTATAAAAATAAAGGAGGGGTGCTCACGGGGCTCCCCTCCTAGGGCATTTTTATGCTCTGGGGACCACCATCTCCCTGGGGCTTATTTACCTATTGTTGCAGGGGGCGGGGACGATTGGTCTCCCCACCCCAGTTGGTCACATATGTTATTAGGGTGCAGGGGCGGGTCAACTGCCTGCGCACCGGGTACCACCACTTCCCCAGGGCTTTCTTACTTTTATAAGGAGGGGTGGCCGAGCCCTCCCTCCTCCCGGGCCGCTCTCGGACCCGGGGACCACCATGTCCCCAGAGCAGCCCATGCAAATAGAATGAGGGGGGGCATGCAGCCCCTCTCCTGGAGCCATACATGGCCCTGAGTATCGCCACGACCCAGGACTTGGCCCCCGATATGTCTCGGTGTGGCCACTCCCGGGACATAGCTGTTTGCTTTTGCTTGGAGGGAGCTTTAACAGCTCCTGCCAAGCAAAAGCTAACAATTTGGTTCCAGTGGGTCGGGGCTGTCTAAGTGCTCCCGCCCGCTGGAAGCAGAGGTTTCATCTCTTTCCCTGCCCGAAGACCTGCAGGCAGGGGAAAAGACTAAACGATTGCTCCAGCATAGAGAGAGCTGCCTTTCCAGCTGCTCCATCCATACACCAGCAATGCCGGCTCCCGCAGGAGGTGAGAATCCGACCGGGGCCATGGGGGATCGAGGCTCCCCCTGCTGTCCCCAACGTGCACACTGGGTGCCCAGGGCACCCAGGTGACACGGCCGGGCCCCAGGGGATGTGGTTCCTGGGCTGAAATCGTCCCGGGGAGGGGAGCTACACAGAACTTCTCCCCCAATAAAAATTTATACATTTTAGGAGAACCGCATCACACAACAAAAAGCAGCTACCTGGCAGGACTAGGACCGGACAAGGGGAGGACTCACTCTCCCAAACTCCTCGGCCCCAGAATTCGTCAGCGTCGCACCCGAAGGCGCTTAAAATCACTGCTGTGGCCCGAGGGGGTTGAGAACAGCACCGCACCACAAAAAGTAGCAACTTGGCAGGACTGGGACCTGGCCAGGGGAGGACGAACTCTCCCAGACTCCCCGGCCCCAGAATTCAACAGCTTCGCACCCGGAGGTGCTTAAAATCACAGCTGTGGCCCGTGGCGCGGGACGTGCCCTGACAAAGCCCGGGCGATGGGCAGGCCCCTCTGCGCCCGTCCGCAGCCGGATTGGGCTGGGCTGGGCCACCCCCTTAGTTCTGCAAAAGGGAGCAACGGTAAAAAGAGTGATTTTCTATCTTTATTATCAACTAAGAATACTGCATTGGAAAAGCATTTATAGTAATGGGAAAACAGAAGCTAACGTTGACCTCAACTGGCAGAGGAAAGTCTATAAGTAACAATACTCCAATAACAAATGATCTGAAAAATGCAATAGGTTTGATTAATAACGAAATTGTCCATTGGAGGAGGGTCCTGCCGCTACCAAGACAGCACGAAATGCAGCCCTAAAGGAAACAAGGACCGATATGGAGTCCATAGAGACTGGTAGAAATGAACCAAACATTGATAAGAGTACTGGGAACATCCCAGTGAGACAAAATCTTATTACTAAAGGCCCATGTGTTTTGACGATTCCAATCTGTTTTTTCGAACAGGACTGACTTGATATTTACCCCTGCAAAGAAAAGTAAACAACAGGGTATGATAACAGCAATCGCATTTAGTGTGCAGTCATCAAAAGCAAAACCAAAATAAAAAAATCTTCCATCTGGAACAGGGGAAGTATCAACAATAAACTATGCAAGATGTTTGGAACCCCTTTTAAAAAATTACACGGGAAAATTGATACCATTAAAAGGAGAAGTAATGACTGAAATAAAATCAGTTAAATGCGATGTTACCTGGCTAGTAAAAACGATTACAGTTTTATCATCTGTCGGAAAAGGCCCCAGTGCAACCCCTAGTAAAGCTCAGGAAAATATGACCGCTGCAAGGCATTGTCTGCACGTAACAACTAACAAGACCCAACAGCCCAACTTCATATCACACGTAAGAGATTTCTACTATGCACCTCAGACTCCCCGACTTGCCCGACACAGATTTTTTTTATTTTTATTTATTTTTAAAGTATTATAGAGCGCGAACCAGATCCGTGAGGGTATCAGAGCGCTTTACAGGATTGACGGGTGGTATAGAAAAGACGTAGAAGGGAAGAATACCATTGGGATACAAAGGGGTAGATGCATAGTACAGGAAAAACAAGCAGTCTCAAATTCTGGATCCATTTGGGATTAAAACGGGTAGATTCATTATACAAGAATATTAGCAGTCTCAACTCCCGGGTGGGATGCCCAGAAGGGCCGGGAAAGTATCATCTGGAAAAGCCATGGATAATGCCGTCATGGTGGGTGGAACAAGGTTGTTGAGGTGATTGTAATGCGATCATTAGGTGAGGAATTTGCCCATTAGGAAAGTTTTGGTCTCCTTTTTGAAGCATGTCAAAGACAACAGTCTTCTTATGATGGGTGAGAGAGAGAGTTCCATAATCTTGGAGCGACCCCAGAGAATGCCCGATCGTAGTTTTTTTTCCCTGGAAGCAAGATGGTTGGAGCAAAAGGTCTCTGGCAGACCGGGAGTTTCTGGCTCCTCCGGATAGCACACGTTTCTGGGTGAGGAATGCAAGGGAATTGGAGTATAGAGCCTTGTGAGTAGTGCAGGCCAACTTAAGTTGGATTCTGGCCTCAAGAGGAAGCCATTTCAAAGCTTTAAGTTGGGGAGAGAGGTGCTCGAATTTCTTTGAACCGGTTGGGTGTCTGTTTGCGGCATTAAGGCAGGCTTTCAGGGGGTCAGAGAGTTCTTGGGCAGATCTGCAAGAGTAGAGCATCCATATTCTAGTCTGGAGATGACTAGTGCCTGGATTGCCATTTTTAGGTCGGGAGTGTCGAGGAAGGGTTTTAGGTTTCTCGTGTAACTCAGATGATATCTGGCAGTTTTGGCCATCGAGTTGATATGGCCACGCATGTTCAAGCTGCCGTCTAGAGTTATTCCAAGGAATTCAGCAGAGCCCACAATGGTAGGAGGGCACTTTAGCGCTGCGATAGCCTTGATCTATTCCTGGATGTCTGGATTGGTTTTGTGTGGGGAGATCAGAAGAAACTCCGTTTTTTTGTGTTAAGTTTGAGCTGGTTAGAGGTGAGCCAGTGTACAGTCAGCTTCAAGACCTCATTCAGGGAGAGAATGTCCTTAGGAGAAGAGATTTTAATGTAGATCTGTGTGTCGTCGGCATACATGTGGTAGGAGATATTGGCAGTGTGTAGCACCTCTGTGAGCGGTTCAAGGTAAAGATTGAAGAAGGTAGGGGACAGGGTTGAGCCTTGGGGGACTCCCACCGTGATCGGAGAGGGAGCGGATAGGTTGCCGTTGATTAGGACTCTCTGTGAGAGATTCTGGAGGAAGGACTTAAGACTTAAACCATTCAAGAACGGTGCCATCCAAACCCATCCGGAGTTTGAGGCGTTCAAGGAGTGTTTCATAGTTAACCGTATCGAAAGCCGAGGATAGGTCTAGGAGGATAAGGAGACAGGTTTTGCCTTGGTCCAGGGCTTGGTGGGCATCATCAACGATGTGGAGGAGGGTGGTTTCAGTGCTGTGATCTGGTCTGAACCCGGATTGGAAGTCGCCTAGTAAGTGGAAGTTAGTGATGTGGAGGCTCAGCTGCTGCTGCACACATTTCTCCAAAACTTTGGCCAGGAGTGGGATGTTGGATATAGGTCTATAGTTGTCAGGTGAGGTAAGATCCAGCGTAGGTTTTTTTAAGATGGGGGCGACTTGACTGGCTTTAAGAGAGTCGGGCATTGATCCCTGTAGGAGGAAAGCGCTGATTACTGCAGTCCTGGAAGGGATTATAGCCTGAAAGGCGGCAGCTAGGCAGTAAGAGGGGAGAGGATCATTGATGTGATTGTTCGGGTTTAAGGAGGATAGAATTTTCGAGACAGAGTGTTCGTCATAGACTTTAAAGTTGGACCAGTGCGCTTAGTTTTTGGGTGAAGTGTGGGAGGGTAGCACAGAGGGAGGTAGTAGAGCCAATGGCGTTTGTGAGAAAATTGCGGATTTAAGTTTGTTTCCTAGGGCAGAGATTTTGTCGCAGAAGAAGGAGAAAAATTCCTCAAAGGATATTAACGATTTAGGGGTTTCCTTGGAGGTTTTTGCTAGTTTGTTGGATTGATGTTTGACCAAATTGAATAGCTTGCGAGGTCTATTCTTGGTGTTCTCTAGTTCTGTTTTGAAGAATTCTTTTTTCGTGTTGAAAATTTTCCTATAGTAGGCATTTCTGGCCTGGCGGAGAAGTTTTAGATGGGCTGCTGGCGGGTGCTGTTTCCAGTTACGTTCTGTCTGCCGAAGATGTAGCAGGAATGACACCCATTAGAAAGAACTAATGAGCCGAACTCGTTATTAACCGCAGACCAACGAAGATCCACAAGGACACATTGCAATTACACCCACAGGCTACACCTTATGTAATTGTTTTAAAAAATGTCCCAGAATTGGCATGTAAGGCTATAGAGCCCTTGGGGGGACTTGAAAAATAAGGTTGTACATTGGTTTACTAAGAACACTAACTGTAATACTAATTTCCGGGGGCGTGGTCTCGCCGGCCGCAAGATGGCTGCACTCTAAGTGAGCTCTGCTGGCCGAGAGCATAATCCGTCAAAATCTGAGAAGAATTGCCTCGATGCTGAAGCATATTCAGCAAGTTTGTATTGCTGAACCCCTCCTACAGCGATGCAGTCTGTTTGTTGGGGCCAGTATACCCACAATGATGGGAACGCCATAGCCCTTCGGCTAGATCGATAACTCCTTAAACCGCGTGGGTGATCCCGGCTTGCAAGAGATGCGAGTGGCCACTCAACAGTGATAGTGACTCGCCTGGGACACCTGGGTCGGTGTCGCTGCCCTACAACGATCCTGAGCCCTGAGAAGAGGCCCACTGCTGTGGGATGACTGATACGGGCACCGCGAAACTACGGCAACCGCACCGAGACTGGCCATGAAGGACTGATGAGCCTCACTGCCATGGCCTGCAGCTTCGACTACTATTAACCCGCTGAGAAATCCTGGAGACGTGGCCGCAGGAGTGCGTCCCCAATCAGCGACTAAAAGTGAGCACAGTTGGGAGGCCTCTCATTGTGGGTCCGTGCTGCCTCCTTGTGTGGGTCAGTGAAGGAGCGCGCTGGACACCGCAAGTGGGCTAACCCAAGGCCCGCAGCGCCGTATTGGCAGCATGCTTAAGGCAAATCATATAGACTAAACAGGAGTGAGATACCCGTCAACCGTGTTGGGATTGGGGTGTAATAACGTAAGAAAAATAGTATCCCAACTGCTATTAATTGAAGGCAGTTAGCAAAGATATGCGTAAAACATTATCCGAAAGGAAGCAAGGAGACTCTATATGATTCTAACATGTGCTTGAGGCATCATTTTATGTACAAATATTTAAAAGAGAAACAGAAGTATAATTTGCAGTTATTGCAGCACTGCAGTATACAAATCACAAAGATGGAGAACAACCCAAATTATACGTGGTGCTCTAGGTGTGACAGTGAAAACCAAGGTAGCGATGCATGTGACAATGTGAAACAGCGTGGGTGGCGCGAGGTGACTGGTGAATAAATGTACAGTGAAATATTTGGTCCACGGCGTTTCCAAGTGGATTAAGAGTTCATTTTTGAAGTATTCAATGTAGTAAACCGCTTCGTGTCTAGCGCCTGTATTTGCACTGGAAAGTCGACGGCGTTTCGATCCTAGTTAGTTCGGGATCTTCATCAGACTGGGTCGTGGGCAGTGCTGCATAGGGGGCAGAGAAAGAAAGGGGTTGGAGCACGGGTGGTAGGGTGACAGAGGAGCGACGGAGGAAAGGGTGACGGGGTAGGGACAGATGGTGCAGGGAGGAGGGAGAGCTGTGGAGTGTAAGGTGAGGTAGCCGGGCCCCTGTGACGGGAGCCGGGGTGGTGGCGAGCGCACTAAACAACAGGTGGCTGGAGAGCACTGGAACGTATAATCTACATGTGGGATAAGGTCGCTGGCAACTAATGGGCACCGGGAGAGGGCTGATGGAGCGGTGCATGAAGCCTGGAAAGGATACCACCAGTAGCGGTGGGAGTGGACACGCAGGTGTCAATATATGGCTGTCATGCCCAGGGTGGGTGGATGGATCAATACGGAGCCTCAGAGTAAAAGCGGACATAAGGGGTGAGCGGGGTGGTGCTAAGCGTCTCAAGTGGGTGGAGGGGGGGGGGGAGAGGAGAACGGGGAAAGGGGTATACAAGGGGAGCGAGCCGGATGCCCAAAAGGAAAGGCTGAATTAGGCTGCTCAGATAGGGGCAGGCCAGCGGTCTCATGAAGGAGTAAGTACTGGGCATGAGAAAGCAAGGGGAGGGAACCAGTACCCAAGAGCGGAAGCGCTAGTCTGGCGGTTATAGGCTGCATCGCTTAGGGTGGGCCACGCATGTGGTAATGGGCGCACACGAGGGGTGCTGAGTTTACCTGAGGGACGGTCAGGAGGAGCAAATCGCTGGTAGACGGCATCAACCGTGTGTCGGGCTTGGCTCTTAATCTAGGGAAAAGAAGGTGATCAGAGGAGGCGGAGATTGGGGGAAGGGCCGCAGAATGAAGAGGGATGACAGGACCTACCCATTAATGGATATGTATCCGGGCCTGTAGCTGGGGGATCCGTAATGGCTTCCTGGTCTAGAAGAACAAGGGCGGGGGTCAGGGATGCCACAGAGAGCGTGATCGTGAATCGAGGAGCACAAAAGGGGTCGGTCTTACCAGGGTCAATAGTGATGAGTACTGTCGAGGGTGGTCCAGGAAGAGAGTGAGTTCTATCGAGCCGACCCCGGGCGTAGTCAGCTAGTAGAGAATGAATCTAAAAGGGAGGAGAACCGAGTGAATACAATACTGAGGCGATGTCGGCAACTGGATTGCAAGGGCCAGGAAGGGCAGGCAGAGCACGTACCTCTAGAAGAGCCAGCCTAGATGTGTGTCCGTAGGGTTCGAAGTAACCACAGCGACGTGAAGGCAAGACTCGTGTGGTAGCCTAAGGATGATTGGTTGGGGGGCGTGGCTGAGGTAGAGGGCAGCGGCAACCGGAGCCAGGGGACTAGGGATAGGCTGTGAAGAGGAAAGGCGGGACGCACATGGGAGTGTGTAGAGAGAGGGTTTGTCAGCAAGTAAAACGCGGACGGATCGAATGGAGTGGATGGAGGACGAGTTTCGGGATCGGGATGGTGGGGCAGGGGGGCAGGGGCATGACATGGGAAGACTGGGAGCATGGGAAAGGTGGCACTCGAACGGGAACTCCTACGGATGAGAGAACCTGGAAGTGAATAACACGTGTACACATTCCTAGGGGAGCATGCATGAAGGCTTTACACAGGCATGAGAGAAGGGCATGCCAGGTCACAAAAACAATAGTAGATACACAGATTTTAAGGTACCAACAAGGTCAAACAATTACAATATAAGCTGCACAATTACAGTAGGTCTTTGTAGGTATATGCAGTCTTGTAGTCGTGATCCCAACAAGGTCAAATAATTACAATATAAGCTGCACATTAACAATTGGTCTGTGTAGGTATATGAAGTCTTGTGGTCGTGGTACCAACAAGTTCAAATAATTACAATGTAAGCTGCATATATGTCCGTGTCGGTATCTGCAGTTTTGTGATCATGGTGGCAATGGCAGTTCGGACAGAAATTGTGAATACATGGATGGTAGCGCGATAAGGTACATCACGTCTAGCACATTTAGCAACAGTGGTAAGATAGGGGTGGAACAGGGACTGGTACGAAATGGGGACAATGGGGCTCAGAGTCAGGTCAGACGGATATCGTGCTGTTCCATTCATCAATGGTATTCAGTCCACTATTAACCATATCGCAAAAGGTCATCCATTTACACTCGCATCTGTTGAGGAGTGCTTTGATGTCTCCGCCTCTCTGTGGCAGTGTGACCTGTTCAATGATCAGCCACCTGATGTCATTGTCATGATGGTCTTTTTCCAGGAAGTGAGCAACCAGAGGTGCCATTATTACCTTACAATTGATCCGGCTTTTGTGCTGGATAATTCTGTTCTTGATGGTTTGTGTGGTTTGTCCGATATAAAGTAGGTCACACGGGCATCTGATGGCGTAAATAACATTGGAAGACCGGCAGTTGGTATGATTTCTGAGGGTGTAAGTTTTGTCTTTGTAGGTGAATACTTTAGTGTTGGTGGTGAGTTCACAGACTGAGCAATTCTGGCATTTGAAGTGACCGACTACTGGTGGGAGCCCCCAGGCTGCAGTTATAGTGTGTTTATCAGTGGTCTTTTGAGGCCAGGTTATGGCATGTACCAAATGGGATGCCAAGTTGTCTCCTCGTTGGTAGGAGAACAGGGGTTCCTCCTTGAACGGTTCAAAGGGTCGAAGTATGCTCCAATTCTTTTTAATGATTTTGGCCACTTTGTTGCTGTTGGGGCTAAATCTGGACTAGTTTAAGCCACCTTGCCACTACCTGTTCCAGGCATTGGATGGTCCTGGGCATCGACACAGCTATCGAACATAGCAAACAGGAACTCAAGGAGATAGAAGAACTCAAACAACTGATCCTAGCTGACTCCACTATCCCTGACACCAAGAATCTCATAGAAAAGGTCAATAACACCATTGCGACATTTGGAACCTTTGAGCTAAACAAGAAAGCTACCAAAATACAAAAAGACATACAATTTTACAAAGTGGAACAAACATACCCGTATCTCAAAGAGGAATTTTATAACACTCCATACGTGCCACCCAGATCCAGGAACTGGGGCAGATTCAGAAATAACCAACGGATCACCTTCTCTGATTCATCCAACACTTCAGCTGAGGAATCAGACCCAGGTGAAGGCTCTAGCTCCACACGCCAGGCGAACAGGCCACCACCCCTGCTCCCTCAAGGTTTTTTAGGGAGAGGCCCTAAAAACCCTCTCTCTACACACGCCCCTGTGCATCCCGCCTTTCCTCTTCCCAGCCTATCCCTAGTCCCCTGGCTCCGGTTGCCGCTGCCCTCCACCTCAACCACGCCCCCCAACCAATCATCCTTAGGCTACCACACGAGTCTTGCCTTCACGTCGCTGTGGTTACTTCGAATCCTTCGGACACACATCGAGGCTGTCTCTTCTAGAGGCACGTGCTCTGCCTGCTCTTCCTGACCCTTGCGATCCAATTGCAGACATCGCCTCAGTATTGTATTCACTCGGCTTCTCCTCCCTTTCAGATTCATTCTCTACTAGCCGACTACGCCCGGGGTAGGCTCGATAGAACTCACTCTCTTCCTGGACCACCCTCGACAGTACTCATCACTATTGACCCTGGTAAGACCGACCACTTTTGTGCTCTTCGATTCACGATCACGCTCTCTGTGGCATCCCTGACCCCCGCCCTTGTTCTTCTAGACCAGGAAGCCATTACGGATCCCCCAGCTACAGGCCCGGATACAAATCCATTAATGGGTAAGTCCTGTCATCCCTCTTCATTCTGCGGCCCGTTCCCAATCTCCGCCTCCTTTGATCACCTTCTTTTCCCTAGATCAAGAGCCAAGCCCGACACACGGTTGATGCCGTCTACCAGCGATTTGCTTCTCCTGACCGTCCCTCAGGTAAACTTGGCACCCCTCGTGTGCGCCCCTTACCACACACGTGGCCCGCCCCATGCGATGCAGCCTATAATCGCCAGACTACCGCTTCCGCTCTTGGGTACTGGTTCCCATCCCTTGCTCTCTCTTGCCCAGTATCTACTCCTTCCCGAGACCGCTGGCCTGCCCCATTCTGAGACAGCCTAATTCAGCCTTTCCTTTTGGGCATCCGGTTCGCTCCCCTTGTATACCCCTTTCCCCGTTCTCCTTTCCTCTCCCCCGCCACCCCCGTGAGACATTTAGCACCACCCCGCTCACCCCTTGTGTCCGCTTTTACTCTCAGGCTCCTTATTGATCCCTCCACCCGCCCTGGGCTGACAGCCATATATTGACACCTGCGTGTCCACTCCCACCGCGACCGGTGGTGTCCTTTCCAGGCTTCATGCACCGCTCCATCAGCCCTCTCCCGGTGCCCATTGGTTGCCTGCGACCTTATCCCACATCTAGATTATATGTTCCGGCGCTCTCCAGCCACCTGTTGTCTGGTGCGCTCGCCACCACCCCGGCTCCCGTCCCAGGGGCCCGGCTACCCCACCCTCCACTCCACATCTCTCCCTCTCCCCTGCACCATCTGTCCCCTACCCAGTCACCCCTTCATCCGTCGCTCCTTTCTCACCCTACCACCCGTGCTCCAACCCCTTTCTTTCTCTGCCCCCTATGCAGCACTGCCCACGACCCAGTCCTGATGAAGATCCCGAACTAACTAGGATCGAAACGCCGTCTACTTACCAGCGCAAATACAGGCACAAGACACGAAGCGGTTTACTACATTGAATACTTCAAAAATGAACTCTTAATCCACTTGGAACCGCCGTGGACCAAATATTTCACTGTACATTTATTCACCAGTCACCTCGCGCCACCCACGCTGTTTCACATTGTCACATGCGTCGCTACCTAGGTTTTCACTGTCACACCTAGAGTACCACGTACAATTTGGGTTGTTCTCCATCTTTGTGATTTGTATACTGCAGTGCTTCAATAACTCCAAATTATACTTCTGTTTCTCTTTTAAATATTTGTACATAAAATGATGCCTCAAGCACATGTTAGAATCATATAGAGTCTCCTTGCTTCCTTTCGGATAATGTTTTATGCATATCTTTGCTAACTGCCTTCAATTAATACCGGTTGGGATACTATTTTTCTTACGTAAAGGCAAATCATGACGCTTGCCTGGCCTGCAGCTTCAACTACTATTAACCCGCTGAGCAATCTGGGAGATGTGGCCGCTGGAGTGCGTCCCCCCTCAGCGACTAAAAGTGTGCACAGTGGGGAACCCTCTCACTGTGGGCCTGTGCTGCCTCCTTGTGTGGGTCGGTGACGGAGCGCGCTGGACACCGCAAGTGGGCTAACCCAGGGCCCACAGCACAGTATTGGCGGCATGCCTGATAAAGCACCTGAACGCTGCGACTCGTACCGCCCTCTCTCACTAATAAACACAGACAATAAAACATATGCAAAGCTACTAGCGAACTGGCTCCTCCCGCTCATGCCCCTAATATTATGTCCAGATCAGTCTGGCTTTATACCAGGATGCGTGACTTCACATAACCTATGGACCATATTCTCTATAATGCACCAGATGAATCCCTTTATTGCCTGCGGTGGCGGCTCTGTTGGATGCCACTAAGGCTTTCGACACACTAGAGTTGCCGTTTCTATTCTCGCTCTTGGGCCGGCTAGGCTTTAGCTCGAACTTCATCCATAAGATCAAGTTGTTATACACTTTAACCTCGGCAGGTATTAAAGTCAACGGGCAGATAACCCACTCTCGTGTAGCTGTTTGCTATTGCGATGGAGCCACTGGAGGCTCGGCTGCGCCAGCATCACACACACAGCGCGGCATTGGTTTCACTGCCCGCAGTTTAGTGACTTGCATGTATGCTGATGATGTTGCACTATATATTTGTGAACCACGCACCAATCTAGCACCCAAACCAGAGAAGTAATATGCATTGCTGGGTATTCTGGAGTGCACATCAACTGGAGCAAGTCCATTTTATTTCCCCTCACTGACGCAATGCTCCCTAACCATACAGAATACCCACTAAAATGGGCCACGGAACCGACCTGATACCTTGGGGTATGGATGAGCAGAGACACGAACGAACTCTGGAAAGCCTGTTTGCCTACCCAGAGCGTCCTGAACGCGCTGCGCTTGTTATCTTCGCATAGCCTGCTTTACTTTAGGCATTTTAACACTCCCGATTTCTTATTTGATTTAATGATAGTTTAATTCTGCCCCTGTTTTTAAATTCCCTGCCCACTTGCTCGCACAGTTCATCGTTGAAGCACCGCTGTTTGGCGGGTCCTCTTCCCGGTATTCCTGGTACTGTTGTACTTTGGTGGCCATATTGGGGGGTAGAAGTATGCCCGGCGGCGCCATCTTGACGTTGTGACGCTCTAGTCGTCACAAGGACGCTAGTCGTCTACTTAAGGAGGGAAAACTCAGGGGACTAGCCCTGTTTGATGTTGCACTATATATTCGTGAACCACGCACCAATCTAGCACCCAAACCAGAGAAGTAATATGCATTGCTGGGTATTCTGGAGTGCACATCAACTGGAGCAAGTCCATTTTATTTCCCCTCACTGACGCAATGCTCCCTAACCATACAGAATACCCACTAAAATGGGCCACGGAACCGACCTGATACCTTGGTGTATGGATGAGCAGAGACACGAACGAACTCTGGAAAGCCTGTTTGCCTACCCAGAGCGTTCTGAACGTGCTGCGCTTGTTATCTTCGCATAGCCTGCTTTACTTTAGGCATTTTAACACTCCCGTTTTCTTATTTGATTTAATGATAGTTTAATTCTGCCCCTGTTTTTAAATTCACTGCCCACTTACTCGCACAGTTCATCGTTGAAGCACCGCTGTTTGGGGGGTCCTCTTCCCGGTATTCCCGGTACTGTTGTACTTTGGTGGCCATATTGGGGGGGGGGGGTAGAAGTACGCCCGGCGGCGCCATCTTGACGTTGTGACGGTCTAGTCGTCACAAGGACGCTAGTCGTCTACTTAAGGAGGTCATGCTGACGCGCAGCGGGGTCGCCGGATTTCCGCCGGAGTTACGCCTGAGTTCTGCCCGTCTGCGCCCGTCAGCGCTAAGGACGGGCTGCAGGACGGGCTGCGTTGTGAGGATGCCCTGCCTATGGTAACCTGTCAGGTAACACGCTCCTATTCCCTTACGGACATGATTGCACTGAAACCATTCTTTTTACCCTGTCACCACAGTTTTACTCCTGATGCCCTGCTTCACTTCTCCATTTGCCCAACTTGTAACAGTGATCCCCTTTTTACTCCCTCCCCCCTTGGAAGTGTACAAGCCCATTCTATCGCTAAGTATCCCCTGCATTCGGAAAGGGGTTTTCTAATTAATGCCCGATCGCTAATTAATAATAATGTTGCCTTTCACGATTTTGTTACGGCTAGGAACCCCTCTTGTGTTTTTATAACAGAAACCTGGGCTTCGGACTCGTCAGGTCCTGATCTTCTGAATGCGATTCCTGAAGGCTATGCGCTGCATAGATTGGACAGAATAAGGCGGAGAGGGGGAGGACTGGCGATTCTTTATAAAGCCTCTTCTGTTTGTCGCATAAAAGCCCTTTCCGAGCCATCTGATACCTCTCAGGCTATGCACTTTTCTATCTCTTCCTCTCCCTCGGTATCTTTCACTGGTCTTCTTATCTATAGACCTCCTGGTCCCAGATCCAATTTCAGCTGTGACCTTTTTAGAATCTTGGAACCTTACTTTGGTAAACCCCATTTCACCATTCTAGGGGACTTAAACTTCCATCTAGATGACCTGAGTTCGAAAGATACTCTCTCTCTGACGGACCCCCTTACCGCATGTGGTCTTCTCCAGTTGGTGAATAGTTCAACTCATTTGGCAGGACATATCTTGGACGGGGTGTTTTCCAACGACCCTAGGCTCTCGACGGGTCCCCCCGTTCCATTGGTCTGGTCAGATCACTTGGCCGTACCCTTAGAACTTACATTTTTTTCTGTGCCTCTGCCTATACGGTGTTCCGCCAATAGAGTTCCTAAGAGGAGCTATAGGAGCATTACAAATGAATCTCTTGCACCTTTTATAGGGTCCATCGCCCTTTTATCTACCAGAGATGCTGGTGAAGCTGCACAGGAGCTCGCTAACTCCATCTCCAGAGCTGGTGATGTGCTAGGCCCAGCACCTCTCCGCTATTCAGCAAGGGGTAAACCTTCTGCCCCCTGGTTCACAGAGTCGCTGAGGCTCATGAGGCAGAGCTGCAGGAGGCAGGAGAGAAAATGGCGGAAAACCTGGGACCCCACTGAAAGAGATTCTCACAAGCTGTTGCTGGGAGAATATAAGGCTAGGATCATCAGGGAAAAACAGGAGTTCTTTTCTAAGCGTACGACGTCCCTTACCTCATCTAGGGAACTTTTTAAGATTGTCGACTCTTTGTGCTCCTTACAAGAGCCGGACCCTGTCGTAGGCTCGCAGGAGCTATGCGACAGGATTTCAGAGTTTTTCCACACTAAAATCGCGGATATTTATCTCACGCTAGAAGCACAGAGAAGGACTCTAGATGCTAATCCCTGTTTGACCCTTTCCAATCTAGAGCCCTGGACCAGAGATCCTTCCAAGACCCTAACTGTCTTTCCGCCTCTTACCATTAAAGACCTAGATTCACTGCTGAATAAGACTAAATCAGGTTCCCCTTTGGACCCTTGCCCCTTGAAAGTTTTGAAGGAATGTAGGGACACCCTGTTACCGCCACTATTGGAGGTGATGAACGGTGCTATGCTACAGGGCACCTTCCCGGCAGCCTGGAAAAAGGCGATAGTTAAGCCTTTACTTAAAAAGCCCACTCTGGACCCAGAAACTCTAAAAAATTTCAGACCTATTTCCTTGTTGCCAGCTCCTGCTAAAATGTTAGAATCTCATCTCAACCTACATTTCACTGCCTTCCTCGACTCCTCTGGGTTCCTGGACCAGTCCCAACACGGATTCAGGAAATCCCTTAGAGAGGAATCGGCACTCACTGTGGTGATGAATAATATTCGAACTAAGGTCGATCAAGGGCAGACCACTCTTCTGGTCTTACTTGATCTGACGGCAGCCTTTGATACCCTGTCTCCCTCGATTTTAACATCTCGTCTGAGGGAGATAGGGGTGCAGGGCCCAGCTCTGAGCCTTCTGTCTTCCTTTTTAGAACTAAGAGAGCAGAGGTTCAAGCTTGGAGAGTTCCACTCCCCTGCTAAACCGTTGCAATGTGGGGTGCCGCAAGGGTCTGCTTTGAGTCCGACCCTGTTCAACATCTATGTGGCCCCACTTGCTAGGTTAGTAAAATCGCAGGGGATGGAGGTGGTGTCATACGCGGATGACACACAGATCATGGTGTCCCTGGTCCACTCGGTCGGTACCTCCGTGTTCAGCTTCAGGAACTGCATGCAAGCAGTTTCTGAATGGATGATCCAAAATTCCTTGAAGCTGAATGGCGATAAAACCGAGGTGCTGGTCTTTGGTAAGGACCAGGAGATTTGGTCCAGCGAGTGGTGGCCCCCTTCTTTGGGAGCCTGTCCTATCCCATCTCACTCTGCCAGGAATCTTGGTGTAATCTTTAACACCTCGTTGACCATGAACCTCCAGGTAAATAGAACCGTGGCCACCTGCTGGGGAGTTATTAGGATTCTGAGGAGAATCGTTCACTATCTCTCCCCTCAGGCCCGTAAGCAGGCCGTGGTCGCGCTGGTGTCCTCCCGGCTGGATTACTGCAACGCATTGTATGCAGATATCAATAAGGGCCTTATTCAACGTCTTCAGACTGTGCAGAATGCGGCCGCAAGATTTGTTCTGGATGTCCCCAATTCTTTTTCTGCCACACTAGCCAGGAAGAGCCTCCATTGGCTTCCGATCCAGTTTAGGATCTCGTTTAAATACTATGCCTGGTCTTTGGAGCCCTATCGGCAGGATGCTCTGATGCCATAGGCTCCCTCTTACCTTGCTATATCCCAAGCAGGAGCCTCCACTCCTCCAATATGAATCTTCTATGTATTCCCTGCATCAATAAGGTCAGATGGGGAGGAAGGGCCTTCTCTACTGTGGCCCCGGACTATGGAATTCCCTCCCCGCCGAGATCAAGACTCAACCCTCGCTGGCCCTTTTTAGAAAGGCGCTAAAAACGTGGTGTTTTATCAAGGCCTACCAGTAAGCTTGCTTTGGGGATACTACAAGCATTTGTTTTAGGCGCCTTGACGCCCATTGGGCTAAGTAGCGCTATATAAATCGGGTTTCATTCATTCATTCAAATCAAATTATGTTCAGGAGATGGAATGACTGGAAACCAAAATCCCGATTTAGAATAAACTCCCACTCTCCCTGGAGGGCCAAATTGCAATAGCCAAAATGGCGGTTCGGCCGAAATTTTAATACTTGTTTCCGAACATTCCGCTACCCCACACAATGCAATTTTTTAAGAGACTACGCTCAGTTATAGTTACGTTGACATGGGCGGGTGACAGCCGCGTATTGCCTATGACACTCTGACACTGCCCTTCTCGCGTGGAGGGTTGGGAGCCCCAAACTTCAAACTGTACGCTTATTGTGCTCAATTCAGCTTCTTACATTTCTAGCTACACCCAACTACCTTTCAGCCACACCTTGCAACAGAGGCGGATCTGCCCTCCCCATGGCCGATCCTGCCATATAGGGAGCCTAGAAACAAAATAAACACTGTGGAATGCATCCGCTGGGCTTGGGAAGGCATTTGCAAACAAACAGGCAGCGACACCTTCGAAGCGCCATCAATGCTGCTTGCTGAGAAACCCTCCTCTCCCCATTACATAACAAAGGGATGGCGCCACGCAAAGTCCCTGGGCATCTGCATGAATGCAGATCTTTGTACAGATTGCCAGCTTCTTCCACTCCCGCGCATGTTGAAGCTACAACACTCACCCCGCTAGACAGCCTACTATACTACCAAATTCGTGCGACCTGCAGGATCATAAACAGCGCATTTCCTAACCCTCGACCGGCCAATGCAGCACTTGAATAAATTCATACTTCTACCTTGCCTCGTAAACTCGTCACCAAACTATTATTTACATTAGTGCCCTCCCCAATTGACATCGAACGTGCGCGCTGCACTTGGGTGGTAGACCTGAACAACGGGCCATCACCAGAACAGTAGCAACACTGCTGCACTCAGAATGAAAAACTCTCCCCTAACCATAGGCTGAGACTAATACACCTCAAATTCTTACATAGACTGTATCATACCCCTGTGGCCCTCCACAAAATGGGCTTAACTTCAGACGAAAGATGCACGCGGTCCTCTGCGCCAGGCGCCACGTTTATATACTTGGCCTGGACATGCTCAAAAGTGGTCAATTACTGGCAAGCAGTGTACGTGATCATCAACGATATCACCTCTGACCACATCACATCAGACAAACTCATGTGCCTGCTTGGGTATGTTAAGGAGATCCCCGAAGCTAATCGCTGATTAGTGGCGCTCCACTGGGGGCTTAAACAAGCACCATTGACCAAGACCTGGCTAGCTGATGCTGTACACTGCCAGACATGTCTGACTGAATATTGGAATTTTATGCCCCTTGCAAATCTTCCACATGATATTTGGGGCCCCCTGGTCACATACCTCCACTGCCTGGACAACACTCATACAAGCCCAAACTCCCTGGGGGGAAGGCTTCTAACACACACCACCTTAAACTGTCATGAAACGTCACAAGGGGAACACACACAAGTCCCCTATTTGTGGTGCCATATACTGTGTACTCTGGACCATATCACTCATACCCACATAACACATAGAATGACCTGTTATTACATACCCCTGCAGGACTGTTGTTCTAAATGTATATTGCGAATGTATCTGGGCCAAGGTGTACTAATTGAATGCTTGTATTGTAATGTGCTTAAAGTTCAATAAACATTTCTAAAAAAAATAAAAACTGTAGTACTTATTTTCTCTTCTAAAATATAATGATGAGACAAGTCAATTGAGTTGGTAACAGGACAAAGTGTTGTCAAGGGGATTGTATTGTTGTAACCTTCTGTTGCCCCGAGGTGGCAAGAACACTAATTGATGAACTTTCCTATATGTATGACCATTGAACAATCAGAACAATACTATTATTGCAGTTCCATTAGGACATTTTGATAATCCCGTTATTGAACAACCACTTCATGCTAATAATGGATCTGGCCCCATAGACCAGTATTTCCCACTACCTTTGACAAATAGATTTCTACCTCTTAGAAGCTGTAGGGATCCTGACTATCAGAGGAGGCAGAGCAATTGGTTGTTATAAATCAAGGTACCACCCCCATACTGTCAAGCCTACTACTTACAACCACAATCCAAGCCGATACCCGTCATACGAAAACTTTACTGTTACTTAATGGAATGTGGCTGGGGTAAGAAGTAATCTAAAAGATGAAGAATGGCTCAACTGGTTTATAAATTGCTCAATAATTCTTTTACAAGAGACATGGCATACTGAACCATTTTATATTGATGGTTTTAAAATGGTCTCTACTCAAGCTGCCCCCTCTCAAAATGGAAGAGCCAAAGGAGGCCTGGTCTCAGTTAAATCACCGCTGGTTTTAAAGAAAGTTTATACCAGTTCCCATTTTTTCCAGTTACTGTTCTATTGTACTACAGGAAAACAGCGTATACTATTGATTAATTTTTATAATAATATATTCAATAATTCCAGACATAGGGTAATCATGTCCTTAGAAGAGGAACTGGATAAACTTCTAAAGGATCTCAGGGGAGACTATTTAACTATCTGGGCAGGCGACTTTAATAGTGAGATATGTAAAATGTTGGATGGGGAACACTGTGGTTATTGAGATGATGACGGTGACACTTATTCCCATTTTCCCCACAACTCATATGGTGACACAATTAACGGTGTAATGTATAAACGCAACCTCGAATTTACAGAGCAGATAGGAAAGGAAGGCCATGTGACCACACAAACATACGAGGGAGCTAGGTATTTCTTAACCATCGACCATGTATTAATATCCGGGAACGGTTGAGGTTCAGTTGAAAAGTTTGAAGTGGAAGTAAGCCAATATAGCTACCATCATCCACTATTCCGGACGCTCAGATTAAGCACGATGCATCAGGAAAGGATATGCCTAGATGCTGACAAAGACATAGGGAGAAAATGGAATCTCCATTAAATGGATAAAATAGTACAAGATAGGCAAGAAGACATTAACACTTTCATGGATGGAACTTCAACAAACTCACACATTACTACGGCATTCTGCAGTATCGCATCTGGAATCTCAGGAGACTTAAAAATAAAAAATTAGAAGCATGCTCATGAAAACCCTAGATGGTTTGACCAACAATGCTCCAAATTAAATCAGGCCCTAAAGAAAGCTTTACAAGAGAGGCTGCAAGATGGGGAAAATGTGGGAATTCTACGGAAATCATATAAGCAGATTTTAAATAAAAGGAAGGTACAAATACAGGAGCTAGCATGGGAAAAACTCGTCCACGGGGCAGACACACGGGATGCAATCCTTTGTTGGAAGAAACTTAACCAAAACTTTTTTTAAAAACAGACTGCTGATAAGATTGAGACTTTAGTACAGCCTACATACAGACTAGCTAACACAGTTTGAGCAAATCTTTAACCCTAACAATGAGGTACCTCTTCCCTCTGACAACAGTAATTTTATGGTCGTTGATATCCCCTACTTGCCCCCATTACCCTAGACGAAATTAAAACTGCTCTAGACAGAGAAGTGCAAATGGGAAAGCGGCAGGCCCCAACGGGGAACCCACTGATATTTTTAAGGCTGATATGGATTTTTGGTCCCCAATTTTATTTAGAGTCTGCAATGCAACAGCGGGAGGAATATTGCCTGCAACTTGGGTAGAGAGTGTTATTGTCCCAATCATCAAGAAGGGTGTTAGAGGGGACACAAAATGCTACCAATCTATATCCCTACTCGACTCAACATAGAAACTGATGCGAAGGATTCTCCTGCAGAGATTAGAAACATGGGTAAGCGAGAACAAAGCCCTTACCAAAAATCAATTTGGATTCAGAAAGGATATAGGGACCATTGAGCAGTGTGTCAACCTCAAACTGCAGATTGGTACATATATATACCCTCTAAAGATCGTCATCAGCATCTATGTTTTGTAGACCAAGTGCATTTGACTTATTTAACCATGCAAAAAGATGGCAGGCTCTAATGGGGATGGGAGTCCCACTTGATATCATCACATACCTATCACAAATATATGATTTACTAATTTCAAGAGTCTGTTATGGTCTCAAATGTGAATGCACCCCTTGTTTTATAGTTACCCATGGCATAAGGCAAGGCTGCATCCTTGCACCGCTTCTATTCTCGCTTTATATTAATGGCGTTGACAAACGTTTCCAAAAGCTGAATGCTGATGCCCTCAGAGTTGGTAATCGTGTCACACTGGTCCTTCTGTATGCGAACAACACAGTCTTGCTATACAGAACAGCAAATGAGCTCCAAAGCAGAAGAGAACATTTTGCTAATTTTATGAATGAAAAGGACTTCATACGTAATCTGAAAAAAAAAACTTTATGATGACATGCAGAAAAGGGAAATCAAAAAGCAGTATACACCATGTTGGTGGTGTGCCAATTGCAAATACCCATTCTTTCTAGTACTTGGGTCTACTTTTCACATCAGTAGGGCACTGGGAAGCACATATTGACCTTTATAAATAAAAATGTCTACATTCAATTGAAGACATTTTCTAAAAAAAAATGGAGAAGAAGCCAATTAGGGAAATCCTGACCCTGTATAAGAGCAAGTGCCTTACAGGTACCTGCTAAGGCGCATCACTATGGGGGATGGCTGACCATTCCGTATTGCAGACTCAGGAAAATATATTTTTAAGGAGGCTATTAGCAGTCCCCAATTCAATCCCTACATATGTTATTCATAAGGAACTATCAGTCTCCTATATTAATGACTACATTAGTCCAGCAGCCCTTACTGTTTGGCAAGGGATCTGGAGCAAGGATGTTACCAAATTTACCCAAGATAATTATAATGGATTGCCTTGCCCTTGAACATGGTAAAAAGATCCCTTGGTTGCTGTATATTTATAAACTTTTAAAGGAGTGTGACGTGCAAGTTGATTATAAAGACCCAATGGCTATCCAAAACTATAGCAAAAGGGACCTAAAACTACGGCTTGCAGGAGCAACAGAAACACCAAGAGATATAGCAGCAAGCTCAAAGCAGATGACTAAGGCATACTTTGAAGGTCCTTTTGTGTTGGGTACGCAACAATACTTACTGCAGGTAACAAATTTACAACACAGGTTTTATCTCACGAGAATGGGTATTTTTCATTATTTTATTGCATTTCCTACCATGGGCAAATGGAATCGAAACATTCCAAATTGCCCTTGCGACGGAAAGTCACAGCAGTCGACATTGCACTTTATCCTTTTTGGTAATTTTTATAGAGACATTAGGAAGCATCTTTTACGACCTTAATTTATTGACAGTAAATTGTATTTTTACAAACCCGCTTTTATTTACATCCGTAGTATAGAAAATGAAAAAGTATGCAATGCAGTAGCTGCTTTTACACAAATGGCGAACAAAAAAAGAAAAGATAATTCACACCTTGAGGCACTAATGTACGAAAAAACATAGGACCTAGTGTAGCAATGTATCGAAAAAAATACCTCCAATCTGGGAGACGGTAATCCCACTAGAAATAGGGGAACTATTAAAAAACAAACATGGGCATGGCCATGCCTCAACCCCTAGAAGAGTCTTTCTCCCCCCCTGGGGGGCAGATCGGGAATGCACAAAGAAAAAGAGCCCACTAGACACTAGGAATCTCAAAATGGTGCAAACAAACAAAATAATGGGTGTCCTACCATTTCATCGAGCAATGCCCCAGCCCCAGAAGGGGCAACAGTCTCTTTCTGCCTCACTGGGGGCAGATATGAGGTAGTCCCAATTAGAGAGTTTGCCCCAAATCTGCTCCTCTTCCGAGGGAAAAAAACCGATAAGACACCAGGGATTGCACATTTGGGGTAAAAGAAACGGGTATGACATTGGCCGTACCCCCATCCCAGAAGGGAGAAAAACTTCGGTCTACCCCCCTTCTCCAGGTACAGACAAAGGTTTCGAGCAATGCCGCGCCCCAGAACGGGCAACAGTGCCTCTCTACCCCCAAGGGGACAGATAGGTGGTTTGTTGCAATTGAAGAGGTTGCCCCAAATCTGCCCCCGGCAGGGGCGGGGGTGTTAAAAAGGTAAGTAGGAACCAGGGCATTGGCATTTGGGGCAAAAAGAGGTGGACAGTCATCATACTGTGGAATTGTGTCATGATTCTGCCACTCTTGCCTCCTATGAAGTGTCTTTTGTAATTCCCTATTTGTTTTTGCCAGTGCTTGTTTATTGTTTTACCAGTGCTTGTTGTTTGCACTATCCCTTGTTTGTGCCAATGCTTGTTGCCAAGGCAGCTGCCCAGAGTTTATTGTCCCTTCTCAGTTCCAGTAGTTTATCCGAGAAGAACAAGTTACTTACCTTCCGGAACGCTTTTTCTGTTGGATACAGTATCTGCCTGTGGATTCCTCACCTTGTGAATATCCCCCTGCGTCAGCAACATTCGGAAATTCTTTTTGTAGCTTCTCGCCGACGTGGACGACGTCACAGAAGCACGGCATCGCGCGAGGCTCCGCTGACGTCACCGACTCCATAATAGGCCCACGTCGGCGTGATGACATCAGTTCCGCCCTTTTTTCCGTGCCTTCGAGGCACACGGACAGATCAACTACAGTAGATATACACACAATGTACATAGTACCAAATAATAAAAATAACACACACAGTGTGTAGCCAATGCAGGAAAGCAATTATAATAACACATTTGCTTTGACAATAAAATATTAGCATTACAGTAAATCAGGTGTAGAAGAGTGGACAACGGGGAGGCGGGTGGGTCAGTGAAGAATCCACAGGCAGATACTGTATCCACCAGAAGCGTTACCGAAGGTAAGTAACTTTTTCTTATGATGGATACATCTGCCAGTGAATTCCTCACCTTGCGAATAGAGTCCCACAGCAGTCCCCTCTCTCGGAGGAGGGTGTCCACTCGCCTATACCAGAAAGTCCTGGAGGACAGAACGCGCAAAGTGGCCGTCCCTCCTCACTTTGGAATCCAAGCAGTAATGTGGAGGGAAGCCCAAGTCGCTGCTCTATAAATGTCCTCTACAGGTACACCCCTAGACAAAGCAGATGTAGACCTTGCTCTAGGGGAATGAGCTCTTAAACCTTCAGGAGGTTCCTTACCCGCCAGAGAGTAGCATATCTTGATACACAAGACAATCCATCTCGACAGCGTGCGCTTGTGTACTGCCTTGCCTCTTCTGGCTCTAACAAAACCAACAAAGAGCTGGTCATCCACTCTGAACTCTTTGGTTCTGTCCAGGTAGAAGCTCACCGCCCTCTTCGGGTCCAAGCTGTGAAGTCTCTCCTCCTCCTTGGAATGGTGAGGGGCAGGATAGAAGGTAGGAAGGGTAACGGGCTGCCCTAGATGGAAGGGAGTTACCACCTTAGGCAAAAAAGCAGCCCTGGTCCTCCTCAGTACCATTCGTTCAGCATGAATGGCCAAGAAAAGGCCAAGAAACGGGGCCTTGAACTAAGAGCTTGAAGCTCACTTACCCTCCTTGCTGAGGAAATCGCAATAAGGAAGACCGTTTTAAAAGACAACAGTCTCAAGGGACACTTGTGCAAAGGTTCAAAAGGAGAACCCATCAAGAAAGTAAGTACAAGGTTTAAGCCCCATTGAGGCACAATAAAGGGAGTAGGAGGAAATTTATTTGTAAGGCCCTTTAGAAACCTTAAAACAATAGGAGATTTAAATAAGGACGGCTGATCCAGCAGGCAAAGGAATGCAGACAAAGCTGAAAGATAAACTTTCACTGTAGCTACAGCAAACCCTTGCTGAGCCAAAGAAAGCGCAAACTGAAGAATGGCAGAAAATCAAGACTTCAAAGGGTCAATGGATTTCTCCCCACACCAAGAGACAAATTTGGACCAACTGTAAGAGTAGATAGACTTGGTGGAATGACGCCTGGCTTTTAAGATGACATACACCACATCGTGTGGGAGAGAAAAAGAATTCAGGTTGCCCCGTTCAATCTCCAGGCATGAAGGTGTAAGGTCTGGAGGTGGGGGTATAGAACCTGCCCCTCCATATGAGAGAGGAGATCTGCCCTGAGAGGAAGACGGAGCGACGGGCACGAGGAGAGGTGGAGAAGATCTGTGTACCACAGTCTTCTTGGCTAATCCGGGGCGATCAATATGACTTGGGCCCGATCTTGGCAAATCTTCCTCAGAACCCGAGGAATCAAGGGCATGGGAGGAAACGCGTAAAGGAGTTGCGAGTCCCAACTCAACTGAATCGCATCCCCCAAAGCTCCCTGCATCGGATACTGGAGACTGCAGAATGACGGGCAGTGAGCATTCTCGTAAGTGGCAAATAGGTCCACCGAGGAGTCCCCCATGTCCGAAAGACGTGACGAACCACCTCCGGATGACGCCTCCACTCGTGATCGGCTGAGAACTGCCGACTGAGACTGTCTGCACGCACGTTCAGAGCTCCGGCCAGATGATTTGCCAACAGACAAATCCGATGGTTCTGAACCCAGGACCAGAGACGCAGAGCCTCTCTGCAAAGGCACCGCGACCCCACTCCTCGCTGCTTGTTGACATACCACATCGCGGTAGTGTTGTCCGTCAGGACTTGAACTGACTGACCGCAAAGGGAAGGGAGGAAGGCCTTGAGCGCTAAACGTATTGCCAGCAACTCTAAAAGGTTGATGTGAAGCAACCTTTCCTCTGGAGACCAAAGACCCTTGACCTCCAGATCCCCCAGATGAGCACCCACCCCTAGAGTGGATGCATCCGTTATTACTGTGGCCACCAACGGAGGAAGACAGAAGGGCCTTCCTTGAGACAGATTGCCCTCCACGCTCCACCAAGACAGATCCGCTTCAGCTTCTCTGGAGATCCTCACTGACTCCCTGAGATCTCCGTTGTGCTGATACCACTGCCTGCGGAGGCACCACTGGAGTGCCTCATGTGCCAGCGTGCATGGTTGACCAACAGAATGCAAGAAGCCATCAGACCGAGCAGACAGAGGACCTTCAGGACTGGAACGACTGCTCCATTGTAAAACAAAGAAATAATTTCCTGTATTTCGCGAGTCCTTTGAGGAGGAGGGAATGCCCGGCACACAGTTGTATCCGGTACAGCACCTATGAACAGGTTGCGCTGGAAGGGCACCAGGTGAGATTTCGGTAGTGAGTTGTGACTTGCAGATGATGGAGCACCTTCTCTGTAGATTCTGCCTTGTTTAGCCAATCGTCCAGATAAGGGAAAACTGGTATCCCTGATCTTCTGAGATGTGCCGCCACCACAACCATCACCTTGGTGGAGACTCAAGGCGCAGTAGTAAGACCAAACGGAAGGACCGCAAACTGGAAATGCTGCAATCCCACCGTAAAACGGAGATACTTTCTGTACGACTTCAAGATGGGGATGTGGAAATATGCATCCTGCAAGTCGTTCGACACCATCCAGTCTTATTCCAGCAGCGCTTGAATAACCTGCGCAAGGGTGAGCATCTTGAACTTCTCCTGCTTCAGAAAGAGGTTCAAGACCCTGAGATCCAGGATTAGTCAAAGTCTGCTATCCTTCTTGGGAATCAGGAAATACCGGGAGTAGCATCCCTGACCCCTTTCCTGCTCCGGAACCACCTCTATCGCACCTTTTCTGAACAGTGCCAGGACTTCTTCCTGCAGGAGTAGCAGGTGGTCCTCCGAGCAAAACCCTTGGCAAGGAGGGTAATTCGGCTGGAACTCCCGGAAGGGAAGAGCATATCCATCCTCCAGTTTGAGAACCCAATGGTCCGATGTGACCGACTCCCAATCTCGTAGAAAATAGGTAAGTCGACCCCCCACAGGACCCGCATGATCCGGAATGGTGGATCTAGGGCTGCTTTGCTGATGTTGGAGGGGGTCGGGGAGAGGAAGAGGAGGAGGAGGAGGAAGCTTGACATCCTCGAGGACGAGCTCTTTGTTTGCCCCTGTATGACTTATAGAGTGGATTTTGCTGTTGTTGCTGCCGTTGCGTCGGCATGTAGGGACGGAAGGAGGTCCTCCCAAAACCCCTATACCTTTTGCCAACAGTTCCCTTGGATTGTAAACCCAAGGATCTGGCAGTAGCTCTGCTGTCTTGAATCTCTCTAACGCAGCATCAGCCTTTTTTCCGAAAAGGCTCGAGCCATCAAAAGGTAGATCCATTAAGGCAGCCTGGACATCCGCAGAGAATTCGGAGACTTCAACCAGACCGCTCTTCTGGTGGCAACTGAAGATGCCATTACTCTCGCCGCCGAGTCAGCTGTGTCAAACCTACTCTGGATGACCTGCCGAGCAGCAGCTTGAGTGTCAACAAGCACCCCGTTAAAAAAAATTATGTCCTCCTATGGAATTTTAGGAACTAGCTGTTTCACAGAATCCATAAAAGAATGGATATAACGCCCCAAGAGGCATGTAGCATTTGTTGACTTGAGAGCCATACTCGCCGATGAAAAGACTTTCTTTGCGGCTTGGTCCTGCTTTTTTGATTCCTTGTCCCCAGGCACCTGAGGGAAAGCACCTGCGGATTTCTTGGAGCAGGCAGCCTGTACCAAACTCTCCGGCAAAGGATGCGAAGATAAAAAGCCTGGGTCACCAGGAGCCACCCTGTATCTTCTTGCAACAGCTTTTGAAACAGCAGGAGCTGTAAGAGGTCTATTCCACACATCTAGAATTGGTTCCGTCAAAGCCTCATTGAAAGGAAGCATGGGTTCTACAACAGAAGACGGAGAGTGGAGGACTTCTGTCAAAATATTCGACTTCTACTCTACAGTAGGTAGAGTTAAATTCAAAAGATCCGCCGCCTTCCTGATGACAACGTGATATGGAGCCACATCTTTAGAAGCGGCATCCGTGACAGATGCTAACTCCCAATCCGGAGACAGTTCCAGTCCACTACCCTCCCTTAAGTCATCAAAGAAATCCTCTGATTCCTGCAGCTCAACCTCTTCCATCTCCGCTTCTCGGTATCTTTGCTCCTCCAGAAGTCGCTGAGCCTCACGCCTCGACCTCTCCTTCGGGAGCTGCGTCGGTGGATTCAGAATAGACTCCAACGGAGCCAGCGTCGAGCTCGGAGCCGGTGGACCAGGCCGCTGTTCTCGAGGTCGGACCGGATTCGGTGCCGGTGATGAAGGCATCGACGTCGAAGGTTTCGGCGGCACCGAGAAATACCAAGGCGGTGTCGAAGCTGGCATAAATGGCATGAACGGCGCCGGAGTATAAGACTGGGGGTCTCCCAGGTTAAATGCCATCGGAACCATGGGACCAGCCGGTGCTCCAGAGCGGTATCAGGCTCTTGTATAGACACCATACATAGCGTTTAAAAACTGTGTAGGGTCTTGTCCTGGGCCCGGAAAAGGAGGGTATGAACCCACAGGCTGCTCTCGAGGAGGCACTGGATTCACCTCGTCTTCAGGTTGGTGAGTCAGAGTCGTCGAACCCTCAGGTAGTGGAGACTCTTCCTCCTCTCGAGCTGGAGATCAAGACGGCGCCGGAGAGGGGAATTCGACAACGGAGCCGGTGAATGCTCCGGCGACTCCATGGGCGTAGCTTCACCTTCCCGATCCAGAACCTCTGGAGGAGGAGATACATCATCCTTACGATGTCTTCTCACCGGCGACTTTGGTCTCAAATCCGAATCCTTCCCAGAATGGTGTCGTGAACTGTGCTTCCTCTTCTTATGCTTATTTTTAGTCGACCTGGAAGCATGCCCCGATGGCGACTTCGAGGGCGACTTCGAACGAGACCTCGACCGCCTCGATCGCGACCTCGAGCTCTTCCTGTCCTTTTTACCTTTCATCTTGGCAACCAGGAGCTTCGCCTCTCTCTCACGAAGGGCCTTGTGATTCATTTTCCTACAGGATGGACACCCCTGAACATCATGGTATGAGCTCAGGCACCAAACGCAGTCTTCATGCGGGTCCATGATTGATATCATTTTCCCGCATTCACCACACGGCTTGAATCCAGTCTTCTTTGATGACATATCGAATGCAGAAAGCGATACAATAAACAAAGTTACTATCAAAGCTATAGAGGATCCCTCGAAAACCGTTAGCCTCGACGACATGGAAAAAAGGGAACTGATATCATTGCGCCAACGTGGGCCTATTATGGAGTTGGTAACATCAGCCGAGCCGCACGCGATGCAGTGCTTCTGTGACATCGTCCACGTCGGCGCAAAGCTACAAAAATAATTTCCGAATATTGCTGACACAGGGGGATATTCACAAGGTGAGGAATCTACTGGCAGATGTATCCATCAGAACTGACTTCTAGAAACTTCTGGAGAAGGTCTCTAAATAGGGGCCACACCCTGTTGTCTTTGCTGGTTATTGAGAACTCTGATCATGAGCAGCAGCAGATCTCCGGTTGCAGTGAGGAGTTTCTTTAAGACGTAAGGCAGGTTGCTGATCTTGCTGATCCTTTGCTAACTACAATCAGGTTGGATCTTTCTATTTTACACAATAGCAACGTGAAAGGAGCAATATGCTGCTTTTGGCTATTTAAGTGACTTTCACGAGTAAGTTAATTTGAGCGCTCATTTTTGGGAGCATTTGAATATTTCATTGCGCTGAAGTGCTTCCTTGAGTATTTGAATATTTGAACATGGGCACAACGCGCTGAAGTAATTTTTGGGTATTTGAATATTGGAACTTTGGCATATAACGCTGAAGCGCTTTCTTGAGCATTTGAATATTTGAACAGTGGCACATAGCGCTGAAGCCATTTCTTGAGCATTTGAATATTTGAACATTGACATCGCGCTGAAGCGCTTTCTTCAGCATTTGAATATTTGAACATTGAGTTATTGCGCTGAAGCGCTTTCTTGAGCTTTTGAATATCGAACATTGGCACATAGCCCTGTAGCACTTTTTTGAGTATGCGCATATTTGACTTTCACATTACAGGTTGAAATGCTCTTTTGTGGTATTCGCATAAGAAACTTAATGTGCTTTATAAAACCTGTGTTGGAATTAACACTGTGATTCTTAACAGTGTCAAATGTAAATCATAACTAGAGAGAAGGGGGAGAAGGAGGGTAAACTAAACTAGGTCAACCTCCAGTCTATATCAGAAAAAAAGGAACTCCTGTAAGGGGTTCAGAGACCTAGTTTATGTGTATGGTAACTGCTAAATTTTAACAGTGTTTGGCAAAAATGAGAAAGAAAAATTTCTTTCTATAGTCCCCCTCACTCACCGGGGTTTCCCCACGGCTTCATCATTGGGGCTTCCCAGTTCTCTACGAAAAGGGGCGTGCTGCGACTAGGCGGACTACGCAGGAGCACTGTTATAGTGACGGGCTATGTGTGGTGCAAAGTGTGGTGATGGTGGAGTGGGTGTGTGATTAAAAATACCGTGCTAGTGGGCCTCAACAATTTATTCTGCTCCTAGTTTGGTATACTAAAAAGGGGTGACACTGTTATCTGGCCTTAAGTTAGGGCTAGATCAGTGTTCAGTGGTCGACATGTTTCAAGCTCCCCCAAGCTTTTCATCAGGACCATACAGGGTCCAGCCCTGTATATTCCACTCCTATATTTAAATAAATAAATTAATTTGTCTCAATATAATGTCTTTACGCTGCTAATTAATAAACATGCGTATTGCATACATACGATTTAGTATCTTATTGTTGCATATGTAAAGGTGCTAACTTGCACTTCATGGTCTCAGGCGAGGGCAGGATCACCTCGTGGAAACATTGTTCCTATTGGTAAACCCGCTCGGTATTACCTATTCGATCCTCACCCGACCGCATACTGTAAATCATACTCATATGCTTGGGATTTTATTTTTGGAGGTTTATTAGGAACATCAATTCCATTCCTTTGTGGAGACGTTTATGAGAGGGACTACTGTTCCATATCTAACCTGCTTTCCTTTACAGGTAAGCTTTTGGTATGTAACCCATGTTGGTACAGTTCCAAAGTTTACATGGTATTTCAGGAAAAGACTAAATGAAGACAACGTCTCGTTCCAGGTCTCCCTACCCACAGTACCCTTCTCAACTCCCTTTCCCCCAGTCTAGCCACTTTGATACTCAGTGCAATTGAGCTTGAGTCAAGGCTGCTGGAAGGTGGACTTCTTGAAGGTACTGCTCCTGAGGAACCCAACAATATTTTAGCAGTTCGGACATGGCCCATACTCCCACCACAAAAGGGCCAAACAAATATTTTGTCCTCGTCAGAGGGAAGAAATGGGGTTTGCCCCATATTTGACTCAGGAATGAATGGCATGAAAGAAAAAAAAATATACACATAAATATATATATATATACACATATATATACACACATATATATATATATATACACATTGTGCTGGTGTTCGTTCGAGTCCCCGTGCCTGCAGGATTGTGGATTTCGATATATATATATATACACTTTGATGGCAAAATAAAAGAAGCTAATCTACAAGCCTGACTCGGGACGATTATTGTTGTTTGCTGGGAAAACGGGCAGAGGCGCTGCCGTTTTTCAAGTTGGAGAACAATATATATATATATATATATATATATATATATATATATATATATATATATATATATATATATATATATATATATATATATATATATATATAAAAATCCAATAAAATAATGGGGTGGGTCTGCTCCATCCAGACATCAGGCCACAACCTCACCCCTAAAGCAACAACAGTGTGTCTGCTTCCCTGTGGACTAAAACATCTCATTCCAATGGCAAGCAAGAGGACATTTGATTCTTTTGGGTGTAGTTTTTACTTATGGGCCAAGAGAGTTTGGCTAGATTCCAATATAGTCCCACTTGCCATGGTGGATGGCTGCACTTTTTGGGCTTGGGTAGACCGCCACTTGGGGAAACCTACAAGACCCAAACATTTCTGACAACTAAGCATCACCGGGAGTTCAGGGTGGTAAGGCTTGCATGGATCCCACAGCATTTTCTCAACCACAATGTCATGCAAACCTCAAACTTTGCCTTAAAATCACACATTTGTCAAGCATTTCTGTGACGTAAACTTCAGGAATCCACAGAGATCCTGAGAATTCCTACCAGCCAGCGTTCCCCAACTCATCCTGTTAAAAACTTTACCCCACTTGTGTTGCTGGGTCTTGCACCTGCAACGGGAACGGATAAAATCAGGGTAAATGGGACTCCTCGTGTCCTCGTGATTTTAGGCTAAGTTTGAGGTTTGCAGGACATTCTGGGTAAGAAAACCTTGTAAGAGCCACACAAGGCATAGGTTTTTTTCACACCCATTTTTCATTCTTTATATTTTACCACATGAATTGCTCTATACTCAGTACACAATGGGAAACCACTGTAAGGAGCAGATCAGTAGTTGGCTCTGGGTACCCCGGGCTCTTGTACAACATACAAACCCTAAGTAGCCCAGCAACCAGAAAAGTCTAGAGGACGTAATAGCATATTGCTTTTGTAAATCAGCCATTGAGACAAGAAGTTACAAATTAAAATGTTGCGACAAATTATCTTTTCACCTACTCATTTTCAATATATTTTTAATTCAACAGTTAGTTTCTTTGGCAGAACCTTGAGAGATCTACACAAATTACCTCTTTTTGAATTCAGAATTATGTCTATGTTTCAGAAATCTATAGTTTCATTCAGTTTCCACTACAAACTGGTAGTAGGTTGAAAGCAAAACAATTAGAAAAAATGAGTTAACTCTTTGAAAAATGACAAAACTTTGGTAATAAAGAACAAGTTACCTATCTTCGGTAAAGCTTTTTCTACTGGACAGAATATCTTCCTGTGGATTCCTCACCTTTTGAAGAGAAGATACGGCCCTACTCCTCCCTGTTTGTTGATATACCACATCACGGTAGTGATGTCCGTTAGGACCTGAACTGACTGACCACGAAGGGAAGGAAGGCCTTGAGAGCCAAACATATCACCTGCAACAATCTTTCCTCTAGAGACCAAAGACCTTTGACCTCCAGATCCCCCAGATGGGATCCCTATCCTAGAATGGGGCATCCATTATCACTGTGGTCATCGGAGAAAAAGGTTGAAACGGATCCCCTTGAGACTGATTGCCTGAAACACTCCACCATAGCTTATCCGCAGCAGTGTCCCTGGAGATTCCTATCACCTCTTCGAGATCTCCGTTAGGTTGCAACCACTTTTTGGGGAGGCACCACTGGAGGGCCCTCATATGCCACTGTACATTGTTGGTCAACAGTATGCAGGAAGCAAACAGCCCGAGCAGGCGCAAGACTTTCAGGACTGGAACAGCTGCTCCATTCTGAAAAAGTGGAATCATAGCCTGATGTCTTGAATCCACTGCAGAGGCTGGAAGGCACAGCTCACAGTAGTGCCCAGTACTGCCCCTATGAACAGATTGTGCTGAGAGGCCACCAGGTGAGATTGGGGTACATTTATCAAAAACCCCAACTTGAAGAACAGTTGTGTTGTTACCTGAAAATGATGCAGCACCATCTCTGATGAAATTGCTTTGAGCAGCCAGTCATCCAGATAGGGAAAAACAGGAATCCTCATCCTTCTGAGATGAGCTGCCATCACTACCTTTGTGAAGACCCACAGTGCGGAAGTAAGACTGAACGCATGGAGAGCAAACTGGTAATGCTGAGACCCCACAGGAGTCAAAGCTGGTCAAGTTGGTGCCGCTTCAGAACCAGATGATGCCTGGGATGAACCATCTAGAGAAGCTGGACCCTCCAAAGACTTCAACAAAATAGATAACCTCGGAGGCAGAAGAGCCCAACAACCTCGGAGGCAGAAGAGCCCAACTCACTGGAGCCATAGGCATGAAAGGCATGAGCGGTGCTTTGGCAAAGTGAGGTGGAAAACTTCCCAGGGAATATGCAAACAGACCCATGGGGCCAACAGGCGCACCAGTAGGGTAATGCGATGGATCCGATACCGGGGCTGAAAAAGCGGGATAAGTCTGATCTGGTACCACAGGCTCTGGAACCGTTCGAGGAGGCACTTAGTTCGTCTCCGGTTAAAGCGCTGGGCACCCCAGAGCCAGAGGTGGAGTGGTTGACTTTGGCAATGGTGGAGGCGTTACATCTCTCGGAGCTGGTGGAGTCACTGCCCTCAGAGACAGGGCCGGAGTCCCCTTCGGTAACGGATTCGGAGAGATCTCATCCCTGTGATGATGTCTGGGACTTGGAAGACCTCGAAGTGTGTGGAGTTGGTGACTTCGAGAAGGTCCTAGAACACCTGCAAACCTAGAATTCCAAATGGTGGGAAAAAAGGGTACACATTTGTCATTGATACATGGAAAAAAAGTTATGGAAACCTAGGAGCAAACGTTCCCAAATAGTCAAAAAGGGGCTCAGCACTGGGGTGAAAAAGCCTCAGCAATTCAGGGGTAAAGTATTGTCCCTTTTAAAAGTTGAAGTGCTGACTTGACAAGGGTCAAACATTAATATGGGAATTGCTAAGTTCACAACCCATCTCTTTTCCTTGAGGAACCTTTGGACTGTTTCGCCATAGCTAGCATGAGAGTCAAAAACTGAAAGGATGAACTTGAATTTTAATTTGGGATGACAGCAGTATGGACACTGTTGATAAACAACCTTCAGTGTCACAGTTTGTGTTCCGGAGTCAGCGCTGTAGGAGGAATTATTCAGTGTTTATGACTGTCAATGAAGATCCTAAAATGCAGAATTTTAAATAATGCCACAAGGATTGGTGGGGCAACAAAGGAGTGGGTTGGTAGAAGCAGCGGGTATTGGGAATGGGGACGAGGGAGAGAGCAGCATGGGGAGGGGAGAGAAGCACATGTGGGAGTCAGCAACATAAGGGGCGAGGAGAAGCACATATAGGAGCAACATGAAGCCTGGAGCAGAAGAAAAAGTATATGGGATAAAGAGGGAGCAGACTCGAGGGGGGGTGCAAACAAAGAGCATGGGGATATTTGGCAAGGGGAGAAGGAAAGAGAAACAAGAGGGAAAGACGTGGAAACACATGCACTATGATGAAGTGCTTAACAAAAAAGAAAACCCTGAGCAGCAGAAGGACAGAAGTCGACCAGTGAAGATGATAGTAAAGAGGCTTTGCTGCAGGGAAAGGATAACACAAGATGGACAAGGAAAGACATTGACGAAGAAGCAAGAAAATGAGTGACAATAAAGCCAACCAATAGTAAGCAATGGGTGGGCAGTAAGCCCCTATAAGTTCATAGAACGTCAACAATAGGACTTTTGCAACCAGATGGCTTGCGCTGTCTGGTAGACTCGATCTAAGAAGTGTGCTAATGTTGCTGCTATAGACTCGTTTCCTAGCTTTTTAGCCAGAGATTAAGGAAATTAAGCTGAAAATGTAACGATTTCCTTCCACTTTTTCAAAGTTTTCTTACATAACGTGAATAGATACCCCTTTAGTGGAGGGTTATTTTTGCTTGGCACACTATTAAAGTATTGAAAAATTGTATGAGTGTTCCTTCAGGACCAAAGAGTTTTTGTCAAAGAATATAAAACATGCTCAAAAACAATTTAAACTGGTTTATCCATATCTCCTCAGGGAAGACCCACAACACCCATCAAACCAGCTCCGGCTTGATTGCATCGTTCACTCAGGGCAATTTGGAGAGGACATTGCACCACACAACTTTTTAAAGTTCACTAGTTGTCACTTTTCAGAAGAGTCAATCATTTTTCAATGTTTTGAAAGTTCTCCTACCACCCAAGGTCATGGACCCCATGAAAGGCACATTTGCGCCCTCATCCACACTCCACACTCCATCACATGAATCTCTATCTCCACCACTTCAGAGTATGAAGAACAAGCTGTATGCCATGTAGAGGTTACCTAGCTTAGTGATGGCAGGATCAGTGAAAACAGCTGTGATGAAGTTGGCAAGTTCGTTTGCACCACCCGCTACCTCATTCGGGAGCTGCAACAAATCCAGTAGGAAAACATGCTCTTTTACTGCAATTTGAATCAGTGACACTTGCGACTTCTCCAGGGTACCAAAGGATGGCCGCCATTCCATATCGACCCCCACAACTTGGCCAGGCTGTGGAAAAAATAGGTGTAAGAGAAACTGTATGATGTGAAGAGGCAAAGGAACATGAACAGAATAAAGAGACGCCATGATACATGACAGACAAAGACATATGCTGCCCAGAGTAATGCCCACTGTAGACCTTAAGCCACAGGCCCCTTTTCTTTATACTATCCATATCACCGTGTCCCATGTCATTCTAATTTACAATAAAGAGATGTATCCCCATGTACACTCTGAATAAAGCCAGTTAATATTCACTAACCATCTTACCAAGAAGTACACTGAATTAGTTTAACTCTTCCAGTCGGAAGGGATTGTAATACAGATGTATTGTATTGTAATTGCATTTATATAGCGCTTACTACCCCGGACGATCGTCAAAGCGCTTTTTCGGCGAGTAGCACGCTACTCCGGGATCCATAGAGGATTAGTGTTGAATTAGTATAGTGAAACATGCGAGTACATTTTAATTGGTGGATAGGTTAGTCAGTTATTTGGATTTGGAATGATAGTAGAAGGATAGAGGAGGACAAAGGTGTGTATTTATATAGCGCTTGTTGACAAACGCTATTCAGGAAGCTTACAAAGGATTAGTGATGAATTAATATGGTGAAATATGAAGTAATTTCAGTGGTGGATATTAGTCAGTTACTTGGAGTGAGAAGGATAGCGGAGGGATAAAAGGGGAAGAAAGATTTGCATTCATATAGCACTTGTTACCCCTGATGGGTGTTGAAGCACTTTTCTGGCGAGTAGCACGCCACTCCAGAACTCAAAGGATTACTGTTGAAAATTAGTTTAGTAAAAAATATGAAGTAATTTGAGTAGTGTATATGTTATTCAGTTATTTGGGTAGTATATTAGTATAGTTTAATATGGAATTTGAGAAGTGAACATGTTAGTCTGTTAATTTCGATTGAAAAGGATAGTGGAGGGATAAACGAGTGAAAGATTATTTAATTAAAAATTGTTTTTTTAGGTCTTAGCAATAGGAGGAGGCTTTTGGATGAGTAAAAAGGAGTTTTGGAGGGGAGGACTCAGTGGATTGGGTATTGCTAAATGAGAAAAAGGGGAGCATTTCTGGCTCTCGAACAGGCTCAAACAGGGAACTGTCCTTGTCCTCTCCGCCCTTAACAGGGAACTGCCTTTGTCCTCTACGCCCTTCGCTGAGACGCCCGGGCTGAGACGTACTTACCCTGGCCTTTTAGAGCCCTAGCAATCAGGTGACCCCGACAGCCAATGGGAACCCTAGCCCAAACACTATCCAATTACAACACTAGCCCTAAAATCTAGAACCAATAGGAGACCAGGACCTCACAGCCAATCTTAGCCCTAGAACAAGCACCCAATCAGTTCAAAAACCCTGATCTCTACATCCAATAAAGGCCCTAGCCCCACCAGTAGTCCCAAAACAAGTCCATGCAACCAATGTCAAAGGTAGCCCAAGTCCCTACTTCTAATAGAAAGCCTAACCCTACTCTAAGTCCCATACCTAGTCTAGCCACCAATCACACCAGAAGCCCTAATCGCTACTTCCAATTAAAAGTCTAAACCTAGCACTAGTCCCACCCTACTCCTAACAACCAATAACATAAGAATCCCTAGTCCCTACTTCCAATAGAAATTCTAACCCTAGCCCTAGTCCCAACCCTACAATGATTGAATCACAGACCAAGAAACCAATCAGAACCCTCAAATACCCAACCAATGAGGACATTAACCCTAATCCAATAGAAACACTAGATACAACCACCAATCAGTGTAGACATGTACCAACCACTAGCAGACCATATAAGGTCCCAGCGACCTCAGCAAGGTTTGCTGGCCAGGGAGTTCGAAGCTGCTTCTCCTGTTCAGGATCTCCTAGGAGACGGACAGACTCAATCCATACTTTGGACTTCAGCAGGTAAGGGCCTCACTAACTTGAAATCTATCAATACTGTTTGAATAAAATGTTACTCCCCCCGCTGGCCAAAAAAACAAAGTGCACAGGCCCTAGTAAAACACAGTTTAAACAGCTCACAGAAGCACCCTGTGATGTAGAAAATCCCTGTTGCTGGTTTCACTGGCTTGTGAACACAAAATGGTGGCTGGGAGTGCACTGTTTTAACATACAGATCTTAGCACAGAGCAAAGGAGAAATTTGGAGGGAAAACAGAATTGTCACCAAGGAATGAGAGGGACAAACTACAGAGGTTGGACTGCAAATCTCTCAATTCAACACTCTAAATGGAGGCAATAATGGGCAAGGAAAAACCACTAGTTTAAAACACAACACAGGTGATAAAATATGCAATTACAGGCAGTCTAAAACTACAAATATTTTAACTGTAACAACCACAGGCAAAGACAGTAAACACAGAAAGTGAAAATCGTTTTTTAAACAACTTTTTGTCTTGGGAAGATACAGCACTAGTCTGTCTCCTTACCACTTCCTGGACTCTGCTCACTGCAATCTGGGGCACAGGTAAGCGGCAACTCACAAGATGGAGGAGAATGATTTGGGGTGCACCCAGCAAGGCCTTAAGGGGCCTGGGCTGGTGTGAGAGGAGGGCTCAGACTTGCCTGGTAGCTGAATAGCCAATGGTCTGCTGGCCTGGGGTGGGGGCAGGGCAGCTGCTTCTCCTGTTCAGAATCTCCTAGGAGACAGACAGGCTCAATCCACAATTTGGACATCAGCAGGTAAGGGCCTCACTAACTTGGGTACTGGGCTTAATGTAATTTAGCAGTTCACTTCAAATGTGGGTGCCTTCTTGAGGGATCATTATACGACTTCCAAGCATGGTGACAGAATGCAAAGAATTCAAGATGGATAATGCCTTCATGCCTTCCACCATGTGGTTTTCCCACTATCTACCTTCAAAACTGCTCTTTTGCAGTCAATCATCTCGTCCAAACTGCATAGAAAATGGATATTCTCCCTCGGAATGGGGAGCTGGTAATAGACTCTTTTTCGTTCCTCCAAATCATCAGGTCTCTTTTCCTCAATATCCAGCCTGGTGTAGATAAAATGAAAACGTGTTAATAAATTATTAAGAAGAAAGATATAATACAGAGACACATTACAACCACAGTTATGACAATATTGTTGCTGGTGTAGGGACTGGGACACACAGAATGAAAAAAGTTACTCAAGTCCCAAATGTGAGTACAGAATATTTCCGATAAAGAATCCGTAAGTGTGTGTGAGACATGGGTGCTACAAGAATAAACCGCTCAGCACTTTTTTCAGACTTAGCTAAGTGACAATAGTATATTTTGCAAAATGGAGGGTATCCTAACATTAATGGGAGGCTTACATACCCCTAGTGCTTCTTCTGTGCGATAAGGAGAGGAAGAATGAAGACATTGGGTTCTGAGTTTTGGGCACGCTTAAATGCAAGATTATAGTCCCCTCGATATTTCTATAGTTCTACTGTGTTTGGGCAATTGAATGCAGGCTCTTATAGGTGGGCAAACATCACACGCAGGACTCAAACTGTGAATCTATGGGAGATGCAGCTACCACCACAACCGCCTGTTTTTGCCATTTGATGTAAGGGAACTTTAACCTTTGGAATTTTGTTGTTGTTGATAATTTCTGTTTGTTTTATTTGTATTATAATATTCTAAGTTAAGCATACACCCAACCCCAGCTGTACTCAGCCAGGTTGGTTTCAGGGCTTAGCCTCGAGTTCAACCTGCTGTGGGGTGGCTGAACCGCGCTGTGCATTGCTCTCGGCTGAGCGCATTTGGTTTATTCCGTAGGGTTTGGCCTTTGGACAGGCACAGCACCCAACCCCCCCAGGGTGTCCAATCCCACTGCTGGGCACAGCCCTTAGCACTGTGCAGCATGGGTTGGCCCTATGCATAACCCACTGCAGGAGGTCTACCCCCACTGAACACAGTCTACGCAGTTGACTGGAGGGTGTGGTCTATAACCAGATTCTTGTGATTTTAAAAAAAAAAAAGGTTTTTTGTACCTCAGTACTACAGGCGCCTGTACCATGATACCGTCAACGCAAAATAATTATTTTATTTTGAACATTTTTCCACAACTTGAAGTCTGAGTATCTAATTCCTGAAATGGTGACCACAAAACTTTCTTCAATGTTGCAGATAGCCAATCAGATAATGTGTTGTTGCGGTATCAGCACTGGTACTGTGGTACTGGAATGACCGATGGGAGTAAAAAAGCTGCCTCAGTAAATCAGAATGGTCTATTTACTTTTTTATATTATTTTTTTTGGTATGGCAGGAGTCTGCTTGAACTCCTGTGGGACCAACCATCCCTTCATGCCCAACCTGAAGCTATCTTTAAATGCAAATTTCTTGAAAAAGGCTGAATGGATTTACAACAAATAACAAAAAAGCACCATTTCTAAATAAAGTTGGTATTTATTTTTTTTGTTACAAATTTAATTCCGTGCAGCCATTTTTTCTGCATTGGACAGCAGAATTTGCTTAGGCACAAGGAAGCCCAACAGCGTCCCGAAAGTTAATAATGTGTGACTCCCTTCAGATTAGTGCTTCCTCTGTGCAGTAGAGAGGAGGGATGAAGAGAGCAATTTAATGGAACAAACCTAGTTAACCTCCCTTGAATAACAAAACAAAAGTTATCATGTTGCCCGAAGGATTGGTCCAAATTGAAATCCTATCAATGAGGAATAAAGGGAGGAAGAAAACACCTGATGGTTTGTGGCATCGGTGTGGTCACACTGACCTGCTGTGATAAAACTAATTTCAAGATTTTTTTTCACAATGTTGTCTTCAGTCTCAATAATTCGTATCTCACTGTTCACTCGTACAATACACACAGTGAACTACAGAAATATTTACATCAAAATTGGTGCCCCAAAGCTGCACACACCTTACCCAGTGCCACCGCCAATGCATATACTTAGGGGAGCAGCTGAAGTCTTACTACTTGTCACTTTCAGGCACAGTGACCTAACATGATCACAACAGCCACTCTGCTCGAGAGGAGGGTTATAATCAGGCCTGCCACTATTGTTATTTGCATCTCAGTAGGTTAGGAAACAAGTATCATTGACTCTTGTACATGATCACAGCCAGCCCCGCTCCCTGGGTCAGTTCAAGATGGCTGAGGGGTGTGGGCTCAGCGGTTTTTGAGGCCACTTCCAGGTCACGTAGCATTGTGACATCTTCACGTAACAGCTGTGAGCCAGCATCACACTGTCCTAGGTCAGCACGTGAACCAGAGTTCTAGATATCAGGCTAGTGTTGTGAAATCCTGGCACAGCGCAGTGTGTGCCAGCGTTGCTGCATCCTTTGTCCTTGCATAAAACAGAGTTGGTGTGCAAGTTATGGTTTGTACGGCTAATGTGCGTGTTGTGGATTGTTGAGCAAACCAGAACTTAAAAATGTCAGCATATTTATTTTTAATTCACAATCACACTGTACTTTCTTTTGATTGAGCTTCTGTATTTCTTTTTTTTTTTTAACATGTCAAGGTATTCTAACCAAAGTTAGCCATAACTTCACTTACCCTCGTTCTTTTCCACTGAGTTTTTGATCATATATTTCATGCAACTTTATGAAATTATACCCTACGTCGCTTTGCAAAGTCTCTGATGGTGTGCAGCAGGAGGTAACCACAGGACCCACCCTTTGGCCAGGTCTTAAAACAACCTCTTCATATGGCCTTCAGCCATGCCTAGAGGGGGTTGGCTGCAGCTTGCAACGAAGCCCTAGGCCCAGTCCGCCACAGCTACCCAACCCCAGCTGCAAATGTCCCTTGGGCGTCCAACCAAGAGCTAGCTTCTTTTTTTGTGGGAGTTAGAGGAATTACAGACCCCAACTGGATTAACAAACACAGACAGACTCATAGGCCCTTGTTGGACCTCCTGAGGGTTTGGGAGTCCCAACAAGGTTTCACAGGCTCTTGCGAGGGTTTGCAGACACAGAGGTAAATTCACAGACTTCTGAGCCAAACTGGTGTCCGCGAACACTCCAACAAAATGCACTGTTTAGAAAATAGTTTTACTTAAGTGGGGGCAGTGACTTTATGTGCCCCCCACCTGCACCCTTCATATTTTTCAGGATTCAGAGACAGAGTCTCAGAGTCCTGTAATGGTGACCACAACATTTCTTTTCAAGACACAGGGATATTCGGGTCGACAGACCTGAACTGAAGGATGAAAGATAAAGCTCCCTCAACCAATTAGATTTATTGTTTGAATTTGGGTTGATGGATGTTTGCAAACTTTTGGGCCTGATATCTTTTACTTTTTAGCCCTTGCAAACACACTGGAATTATGGTGAATAATGTTCTACTTGCATGCCAAGTTTGGTGTAATTGTGTTGAGCGTTTTTTCTGTATCAGAGAAAAACATTTTTAGGATAGAGGATAGAAGTGCACAACAGTAAAGTGACTGGACCAGAATTATGTTTTATGGTTAAATGGGGTTCCATAATTAGAATTCAGGCCACTGCAGAACAGTATTTTAGTGTACAGTTGTGGATCTGAAGTTTGAATCCTAGCGAGGACAGCAACATCTTTAATGTTTCTGAGGGCAATATCAAATTTGCCAAATTAGTAACTAGATCAACTTCCTTCCACAATGAGGTTACTGGCTAATCAAAATCCCAAAAACTTCCTCAACATAATCATGCCTCTAAAATATTTTGGGACCAAGGAAGCAAATAGCTAAGTAAAGATTGCATTATTTCAGAGACCACCTGATCCTGACAATATCTGGTGGCAACGTCCTGCATGCTGTACAGATTACGATTTGCAGAGCTTCTTTTTTTGTGGGAGTTAGAGGAATTACAGACCCCAACTGGATTAACAAACACAGACAGACTCATAGGCCCTTGTTGGACCTCCTGAGGGTTTGGGAGTCCCAACAAGGTTTCACAGGCTCTTGCGAGGGTTTGCAGACACAGAGGTAAATTCACAGACTTCTGAGCCAAACTGGTGTCCGCGAACACTCCAACAAAATGCACTGTTTAGAAAATAGTTTTACTTAAGTGGGGGCAGTGACTTTATGTGCCCCCCACCTGCACCCTTCATATTTTTCAGGATTCAGAGACAGAGTCTCAGAGTCCTGTAATGGTGACCACAACATTTCTTTTCAAGACACAGGGATATTCGGGTCGACAGACCTGAACTGAAGGATGAAAGATAAAGCTCCCTCAACCAATTAGATTTATTGTTTGAATTTGGGTTGATGGATGTTTGCAAACTTTTGGGCCTGATATCTTTTACTTTTTAGCCCTTGCAAACACACTGGAATTATGGTGAATAATGTTCTACTTGCATGCCAAGTTTGGTGTAATTGTGTTGAGCGTTTTTTCTGTATCAGAGAAAAACATTTTTAGGATAGAGGATAGAAGTGCACAACAGTAAAGTGACTGGACCAGAATTATGTTTTATGGTTAAATGGGGTTCCATAATTAGAATTCAGGCCACTGCAGAACAGTATTTTAGTGTACAGTTGTGGATCTGAAGTTTGAATCCTAGCGAGGACAGCAACATCTTTAATGTTTCTGAGGGCAATATCAAATTTGCCAAATTAGTAACTAGATCAACTTCCTTCCACAATGAGGTTACTGGCTAATCAAAATCCCAAAAACTTCCTCAACATAATCATGCCTCTAAAATATTTTGGGACCAAGGAAGCAAATAGCTAAGTAAAGATTGCATTATTTCAGAGACCACCTGATCCTGACAATATCTGGTGGCAACGTCCTGCATGCTGTACAGATTACGATTTGCAGAAACGGGTGACTAAGATATTAAGAATTAATCTCAGTGCTGGCTGAAGTGGTCGTTTAATTGTAAAACTGGAGAATCACCTCATCAAAGTGGAATAAAGAATCTGCAATTTTGAGGAAATGAAACAAGGCAAATGGATTAGTGACTATTATGGAAAAGCAGATCTCGTAAATAGAGAGGACAGAGTAGGAAGTTACGTAGTGTACCCAACTATAAAGGGGGGATACAAAGACAGGTGGGGCCCATGGTCAAAGCGATTGTTAATCTTATTTTTAGACATGAAGGAGACAAGGCCCCTTCAAAACCGAGAAGAACAAGTTACTTTCCTTTGGCAATGTCTTTCTGCTAGAGACCATCTGACTGCAGATAACTCACCGTGTGAATATCCCAAGGTGCCAGACTGAATACGGAAGATTTTCATAGCAACTACCTCACATGCCAGTAGGTGGCATTGTGCAGCTCTGCATCTGATCCCTCCTACCCCGGATGTGACATAAGGGCAACTATATCCGTGCCACCTCACCACGCTGATGTCGGTCTCTTTCTGATCTCTGTCTGCACAATCGGACGTGGAGGCCATAGAGATCAGAGTGTGCCAGAGATTGCAAATGTCTAGCCTTGAACCTTATCAGGGGACTGTATGAGTCCTTTCCGCAGAATGGGGAAGAGGATGGGTCGATGAGGAACGTGCAGTTAGAGTCTCTACCAGAAAAAATGACACCAAAGGTAGTTAACTTGTTCTTCTGACAGAGACTTCTGAAAGCAGATTCCTCGTCTTGTGAATATATACGAAAGCAGTACCTTCCCAGTTGGTGGGTCTGTGGAATGCCTCAGACTAGAATGCACTGCAGCACAGATCAGGCAAAATGCCCATCCCATTGAACATCAGGACACCTGAGGTGGACTAGTAAGACCAAAGGGGATCATCGAGAACTGAGAGAGCTTTTAACCTACCTGAAACTCCATGGGTCGTCCGTTGGAGTGCAAGACAGGGATGTGAGAAGAGTCACCTTGCAAATCCAACGCCATCATCCAGTATCCAGGATCCAGGGCAGACAGAACTTGGGCCAGGGTCAGCATTTTGAACTTGTCGTTCTAGAGGGAAAAGTTCAGAGGCTGAAGATCTAGGATAGGGCAAAGGCCTCCATCCTTTTTCATCATCAGTAAATAATGAGAGTAACTGCCAGTCTCGATCTTTGATACTGGCACCCTTCTCTCTGTCTTCCTTGGCCAAAAGAGCTTTGAGTTCCCCTCCAAGTGTGGACAGGATTGAGAAGCTTATACTTGTCAAGGCACATTGTTGCATTGCCTCAGTTGGTATCTATTTTGAAAGTCTCAAAAGGGGTAAAATTGTAGGAGGAACTATGTCAAGAGCGAGAGCCACTGCTTTGCGGTCGTCAAATCGCTCTAGGGCTGTACCTGCCTCGTCTTCAAAGAGAGCGGGCCCATCAAAGACCCTATCTATCAGAGATTGTTGGACGGTCTAGAGAGCCCAGTGGAGCGGATCCAAGCACTGCGCCATGCTGGTGCCTACTGTTCTACCCATGCAGTCAGTAGTGTCCAGGCCCTATCTTACGGAGAACTTTGCAGCATCCTAGCTATCTTAAATAAGAAGTTATTGGGTTGGTCTTGTGGGACAGCTGGTAAGATGTCCTCCACCCTGTGCGGGTACCTCCCCAGGGGATAGCTAGTGCTGACTAACCTCGTTACAAAGCTGGACAAGAAGAACATCCTCTTTGCAAAAGTCTGTATATGATAATGTGTTCAGAAATGCATTGAGGTTTAATCAGCTGGAGGAGGAGTGCACTACTACTCGTAAGAGAAGGGTGTTGCAGAGAGAAAGCACAGTCCCCCACCACAGGCCTGTGCCTCCTTGCAATGTACCTGATGACTAGGGTGCAAGATCCTGGTTTTTACCAGGTGTACAACAGTGTGTCAGTTAATGCCTCGTTGAAGAACAGTAGAGGGCCTTTCGTGGTTTGTCCTAGGTGTGGCACCTCTGTAAGAACATTAGTCTAGACTTCAGTTGGTTGAGGGAAGAGTCAAATCCAAGACTTTGGCCGCTCTCTTGATCACAATAGCAAATTAGGCAAACTTCAGCGGCCACAGAAAGTAGGGGCAGAGGTAAACATTCAGGCACCACATATCCAGCCCACCAACCCTCAGAATACCTAGATTAGTTCTGGTGTCACAGCAGGGCAATGTAAGTCTGGGTGTAATGGAAACAGGATTGGAATAGGTAGGGCTTGAGACTTAGACCGCGGCCTAGAGATACTTAGCGCGTGGTGAGACTCCAAACGGTGATAGTGGAGGAACGAACTGGAGCCGTTTTTGGACCATTTATCAAACTTACCTGAAGACCGGAACTTCAACGAAGACTGGTCAAAAGAGTGGCCTAGGGAGTGTCAGCATGTCCATGCCCTTGACTTCGACCGAGACTGTCTTGTTTTTGACTTCTTTCAGTGTTCTGCAAAAGAGTTTGGCCTTGCGGTTACAACAGTGTTCTGCGAAAGAGTTTGGCTTTGCGGTTACAAGAAGGCTTTCAGGTTTATGTTCAACTATCGATCACAGAATACATAATCATACTTGGAGTTGAGACATCAGAGACAGACAGACATGTAGATCAGTCATTGACATCTGCTTATGGCAATCCTTACACAGTTTGAACCCTGTTGTTTTAGATAGGGACATATCCCTAGCACACTGGTAGAATTTGAAGAAAAAAACACTAAAAACTCTGAAAGATCGAACTTTGGATGTGCATCGGAAGGCATGAAAAGAAAGGAACTGATGTCAGCACGCAGAGGAGCGTAGATATAGTGGCCCAAATATCACAACCAGGGTGGGGACCAGACGTGGCGCTACACAACACTACCTACTGGTGCACAAGGGAAATGCTATGAAAATATTACCGATCCAGTCTTGCAGCTCAGGACTATTCACATGGTTAGAAATCTGTGGTTCGAAGTCTCTTTCAGAACATAGGAAGAATAATAACTTGAGTAGCTCTGGAGGTATTGTGCCTAGAATTCATTATTTCTCAGAGAAAGCTAGAGCTATCTAAATTAAGAGGTTGTCACGCTATTAAGTAGAAGCCCTTACAGGTGAAAATGTTCTAGGACATGTTCCTGAGTACCGTTTAAAAACCTTGTGAATGTAGGCTTACCATGGGAGTGGGACACATTAAAATCCGTAGCAGATTCAAAGTCTCATTTTTCACAAAAGTTTGACTGGAGAACTAGCGCTTATCTGCTTCTTCAAATTTGTTTAAACCAATTTTTATTGATTTTCAATAAAGCAACACATAAGCATGTCATATGCATACGGATACAAGATGATGGTAAGCGTTCCTGTAAAGGGCCTAAGTCATTTTATGACAGCAAACATATTACAGCACGAGTACCTGGTCCTAAAATACAAACAGGTAAGTAAATAATAAGAACTTTTTGGTGATAACAGCCATACCTTTACTTCCTCAGATACTGTTAAAGTCACCGGATTGTTGACTGAAGCAATAGATCCTTTCTTCCTCCCAGGAAACCCGGGGTGAGGGAGCGACAGTGGGGAAAAAGGAAGATCATAGAAGGTGTAGACTTCCAGGTGCTATGGTGGTATTAAGGTCTAACACCCCTCCACTGAAAACAGGGCTGATGGAGACAGGAAGGGTGTCCAGTGGGGTGGAGGGAGGGTCAGAAACACTAGAGGGGTGGTAAAAGTTTTTTGGGGGGGGATGTTGGACAAGGACTCTTAGGCTCTGGTAACAATAACTACGCACAGAGGGGCTCAATGCCATTAATATGAAAGCTCACTGGATAGCTCACGCCGATTTCATGCATCATTCAAACTCAATATATTTAGTTTGAAACTCGTTCTGAATTGCATGTTTTGGAGAGAGATTACCCGTCTTCAGATGTCTTTATACCATGGTTGGAACCTTTTATTTTTGATTAGATGTGATTAGTGGGGAATGGAATTGTTTGTTTTCGAGGAATCTAGGTGAGGGGCTGTAACTTGAATACATATCAATGCCATGTTTGAAAGTGAATGTGTTCTCACTTTCTCTAGTGCTTCAGTCCGTAGAATTGTGAATCCTGTCCGCCAAACGTCACTCTTTTTTTATGTTGCATATGTGCTCTAATGTCTTCTGTTTATGAGTGGGATGATTGTTAGCGATGACCATTATGTTTTAAGTGTATTTATCTGTGTGTTTGTTTTGCTCAGCTCTAATTCCTACTGGTTTTTAGGGTCTAGCCTGCAAGAGGATGCACTAGCACATGCGTCTTGTTTAAGAGACACTATTGTTCACAAATCGGGCTTGGAGCCTGCTCATTGCTTACCATTTGTTGGTTCTAGTAATCCTCTACTCTGCAGCCTCCGTCAGTGGCGTAACGAAACTTGAGGGCCCCCCCCCCTGCAAAGTACATGGAGGGGGCCGCCATTCTCTGTGTCAGTCAAGAGCTCTCAGGCCAGCGACCCACCATACTGCAGGGTCACATCCGCCCTTTCATCGGGCGATTTACATATATCAGTAAATACTGCCGCTGCACCCTCCGGCAAAGTTACATAACAGCCAGCCCACCAAACACATCCTCCAACTTGATGACCCACCTTCAAGCGAAGCCCGCTCAGTTAACCACCTCCAAACACAGACCACTACCTTCGTGCCTGCTATTAACACATCCATTAAATCTACTCTCACCCCTACGTAACCCGCAGTTATGCTTTTTGGCCCACCTTTAAAACTACCCCTCGTATGTCACTGCGAACCCGTGACCGCCGCCCACTGCTCCCCTGTCCACCACTGACAGAAAGACTGATGGCCGTTCCCCATCTAACCACTGTCTACCAGTAAAGACAGAGCCTTTACGCTGCTGCCCTCCCCAATGCCAATGCAGTCGTTTTAAACATGTTAAACAATCTCTTCAACTGACCACCCCAAAACAGCTTCCTGCTAGCCTCTACGGCATCAAAGCCATTCCTGTTACTTTTCATCCTCTGCATGATGCACACAATAATATTAAATGTACAAAGGGTTCGAGTTTTTGTTTCCTCACACCAACATTAATTTACACTATGTACCCCACTAAACCATACCTCCTGTCAAAGGCAAACCTGATTCCATGTGTAGCACCACTAAGCAAGTACCACAAGGACAAACACCAGAGAGAATGCGTGATTCATGTAATTAAACCTATAGTGACAACGTAGGATTTCCCCACTCACTGTCAGCCCAGCCAAGTCTGCAACCGCACAGTAGCCAGCAATACCGGCAACATCAAAAGCGCATTTTCACTTAATTCAATGGCAGCTCCTGATACATATACCTATGACTTCTGGGTGGCATTTATCACAGACCACAGCATTCTTTGTGTCCGTAAGACTAACTGAATGCTGTCGGTGAACCCCCTTCATTACTAACTACTAATAGAGGATAATAAAAAAAATATATAGTATTTTCTTATGCAAATAGCGTATCAAGCACTTGCTGCCCGCAGTCCTCAACAGATCCACACGTATCAATATTCTGCTATCGCACCTTCCTGTCAACCCTATTATCTGGAGATGTTTTTTTATCCCTTCTGTGAACTGGGAAAAGCAATACCTTGCACGAAAACAAGTTCCTTTAAAACCTTTGCACTTATACAGGCTCACAAAGCACTTACTTGTTTTACTAACTGCAGTTTTAAAGCAAACTGGTAACTCATTCTAGGATTGGAATTACTGCCTAGAAGTGTGGAAGTTGATACTAAGATGTAGGATGATTTTTTGCATGTCTGCCAGACACTTGTGCTTCCCTGCATGCGCACACAATGCAACAATACAATTTAGCCTAACAAATTGTTCATAAATCTACCGGAAGGTAAAGAAACAGCCCATATTATTTTTAAAAAGAAAAATGGGCAAACGTCCACTTTATACCCCATGACATAAAAGCCTTAGCGTGCACAGCTTGTCCAAATCCACGCCACCTAATTCAGCCCTGCCAAGTACCACGCATCTGGCGTTGAACTAATGCATTTAAAAGTGGTGATCCGCATCACCGCACAGAAATGCAAAATCACGCATAACAGGCATCACGCTTCCTCGGGTACCAGTGCTGCTAATCAATGCTGGTGTAGTATTATTTCCATGTGCCAACGTCTGTTTTCTGGTGTTTCCTGTAGGAAACTGGCTCTATATATACTACACCAAAATGAGGTATAGAGTCCAGGTGAGCCCAGAGGTAGGCAGAGGTTAAAGTTAGATAGAACCTTACTCTCTATTTGTGGTACAGTGGTCGAGCAGTAAGGCAGTATCAGAGGACCGTGTTAAACATTTGATGTACACACTCAGTCAGCAAATGAATTTACACACTCAAGAACTGAACTCTAGGCCAATTGTTTTGTTTAAATATATACTGTTATTTTATTTTTAGAACCAAGCAAACCTGGCACAGGTAAGCATTAAATACTTTACAGTAATAAGTTGCTGATTGTAGAACAATTTGAAAATGCAATAGGAATTGTACTTTTTTTATTTACAGGGGATGCAGTAGGTTGCAATACTTAGCAAATACAGTACATTGAAATGAATAGGCTTTTTCAGTAAATTACAGTTAAGTTACTTTTTACGTTACTTTTCTAACTCAGTGTTGGATACCTAGATTCCGCACTGGGACATTTCCTGCAAACAGGTAAGTAAATAAGGTTTGGTTATTCGTGCGATTTTTAAAGAATATATTAGGATTTCGAAACACCCCACTTAGAAACTTTTTAGAAGAAAATTGTCAATGTTATCCTATGGAGGAAAAACAGGTTATCAGTTCACAGGTAAGTTATCGACTGTGGGAGTTCGGGTGTTGGGGTTAGACTCAGGGATCCCCCAGGGTCAGTGATGCACTCGTTACACCCTCAGCTGCAATATGGTGGCCGGGTGCAGAGTGTTGAGGCCCACTGTTACCCAATGGGGGATAGGGGACCTCCGGTTGGTGGCTGCTGGCAAGCAGGCCACTGGGTTGTTGGAGCAAAGCTCTTAGGGTTTAGGTCAGGGCAAATGGGGAAACAAAGTAGCACAAAAGGTGCACCCTCAGAGGCACTGAGGTGGCCGTGTGCAGAGTGCTGTTTTGACGTTGAGAGCCCTGTTATTTTCAATGAAGAACCTCCGGTTTGCAAAAGCACTTCAGGCAGGGAGACCAAGGACTTCTGAGTGTGACCACCACATCGAGAGGTAAGATGGGAAGTTAGGGGTTGGTTAGGCACTGTCGGTTTGGGCACAAAAAGCCATGGGGCGTTGGGTGCAGGGGTGCCTTTTGGGGTCAGATCTTCTTACCAGCTCCTGGTCGTGGTTAGGGGGTTCTTCTGGATTTACACGGCAGGCGTCGGCTGGAGGCTTCAGGCAGGTCAGGGGTCACCGGATCTCGGTTTAGGATAGCTGGGGTGACCTCCTTGTGGTGTTTATCCACTCAAGCTCGGGCCGGGATCGGCGGGTGCAGAGTGAGCGGGATTCTTGGTCTCCGGCTGCTGCCAGAGGTTGCAGTTGAACAAATCCGGTGTTCATGGGATAAGCAGTCTTTGGAAGTTAAGGTATGCAGTTCCTCCGGGGTTTTTGAGGTTGCTGGCTTTAGGACACACCGGGATTTCGCAGGACCAAGTTCGAGGGGAGACAGGCCTGTAGGGCTTGTGCCAAGTCAGTGGGCGTCTTCCTCTTGTTAGCTGGCTGTTCGGTCCTTCTTCTTGTCGTTTCTGGATCTGAGGAAGCAAGGTTCAGGGTGCCCCCTAAATACTAGATTTAGGGCATTACAGGTAGGTAGAGGGCTGGGACCAATGCGTCCCTTCGCTGGGGTGGGTACACCCCCTATTGTGCCACCCTCCAGTGGGAGGGGGGACACAAACCTGTCCCTGGCTGGTTGGATCCCCCAATCCTCAAGATGGCAGGGACTCGGAGTTCTTCTTCACCTCGCCTCCCCACCTGAAGGGTGGAGTTGGCAGAAGTGGGCACACCTCTCTTCCTCACTTGTTTTTCCAGCTGGTTCTCTCGCCCAAAGTGAGGGGGAAGAACCGGTGGGGACCAGTTGCTGAAAGAAGCAAGTGGTCTGGGGATGCTCACATCGGTGGCATGCCTTTGAAGCTTCCCCTTCGTGGACGGTGTCCATCCTGGGGGAGGAGGCTTCGCACCTCGTCCCAGGTTGTGCATTGTTTCAGGCCCCTAACATTAGCAGGCTCTCGACCCAGGGGGTCCAGAAACATGTCTGTTGATGGCAACCTATGCAGCCACTCAGTCGGGACACTAGAGGTGGGTTTGTTTTCAGGGGGCATCTCTGAGATGCCCTCTGTGTGCATTTTTCATTAAATCTCACACTGGCATCAGTGTGGGTTTAACTCCTTTATCGCGGCGCAAATTCCGCTGTGGTGCGGGAGTTCTAAAGAGTGGGCGGGCCACGTCAGCCAATGGACGTGCGCAGCACTACCGAGGTAGTGCTTGGACGGCCGTTGGCAGACGCGCGCACGCAAGGGGTTAATTTGCTGAGAAGTTTGATACCAAACTTCTCAGTTTTCAGTGTAGCCATTATGGTGCTGTGGAGTTCATAATGAAAAACTCCCAGCACTATATACTGTTAAAGGCAGCACTGTACTTACAGTGTCTAAGAATAGACTTAGGCACTGTAGGGGTACAGGGCTCATGCACCTGTACCCTCACCACTGGTATAGTGCACCCAACTAGAGGGGTGACTACTCTATGCCTGGGCAGTGGGTTGCAGGCATGGCACACAGGGATAAGTGCCATATCGACACTTCACTTTGTTCTGCACCAAAACATGCAGCCTGCAAAGGCAGTGTGTGAGTGTAGTGATACATGATCTCTAAGGGTGGCATGATAAGTGCTGCAGCCCTTAGAGGCCTTTTCTGGTCTGGCACCATTTACCAGGGGTTGACTTGTGGCCCGTGATGCCAGTTGGGTTTGTTTTGGGGAAAGAACACAGACCCTGGGAACCTGATTGGCAGGGGCCCAGGCCACACTGAGTAAAAGTGCATCAGTAGTCTGGCAAAAAGTGGGGGGGTTACTGCAACAGAAACCCACTTTCCTACACTTCCCCGGTCTCCTAAACGCGATGCAGTAAATTTCGTTATGCAGTACAGCTGCCTGTGTGGTAATACTGTATTGTATGTCCCTTGTCTATGCCCACAACATTTTGCTGTATTTCAGTAGTATGTCCATAAAGTTCTGTCTCCATGTGCAAAAACGTCCGCTCTGCATGGAGGAGCCGGGATCTAAGATTCAAACATGATGACACCACAGTGCTGAAGAGGCCAATTTCATTGCTGTTTTGTAGTTGGGGGAACGGAAATAACGATGAGTGAGTATTAAAGGGATAACATGCAGGAGTCTGTTTCCAAGATGATTCCTACTTGTTTTCTTCAAAACTTTCACATGGCGGTAATATCAACTTTTAGCAGCAGACATACCGGAATGAAAAACAAAAACGTTAATTGTGAAGGTCCCGTAACTCCTGTGACCGAGGTGTACTGGTAAGTCCTTACCTGTGTCAGAGCGTTGATTTCTTCAGATGGAAGATAAATATATAGCGGCACTGATTAGGGGTGTTACATTGAGTAATAGCTAAATGAGTGACAATGGTTTCTGAAAGCGTTACTGTAACCAGGTGACAATGTATTGATCCTACACAATACACTCTCGGAGTGCATGGACTTAACCTCCCCTCCCCATACTGCCATGAATTATTGCTCCTCAGAGGGTTAGCGCTTTTAGTTATCCCTCGTAGTTCCACCTGTTACTGTGGTCAGTCACCTGGCAGCCATCTAATGCCTATTGGCCCTCCGGCGATCCTCAATGCTCCTCTTTTGACTAGAGTCCATCGAGAGGTAAGCTCTAGCAGCCTACTATATTGCTTCATCCAGCCTCTCAAGTTCAGGCCTCTGTCTGTTGGTCACAGGCCCGTGAGTCTCAATTTACACACACACAGAAGAGGCCTCAGCCACCCCCATACAGCAGGTGTTGTATTAATGCACCTACAGACCTTGCTCTGCAGACAAGCGGATTGCGCCGAAGGTCTAGGTGCCTACCGTGGCGCAAGGAGCTGTGGCCTAACTCTAGTCTGGTAGCATCAGAGGCACCACTGCACATACTGCTTCAGGCTCATATCTCCCCTCCTCACACTCCTGGCTAAATGGACGAAACACTTCAGCCCAGGGCAGTCTAGACCACATGGTTGCACCCTATCTCCGACAGGTCACTGAGGAGGCACTAGAGGGTAAGTCACTGGGTCTTACTGTGATTTTAGCATCCCAGAAACTGACTGATTAATCATAGATGAAAGCAGCTCTTTTGAAGGTTTAATATGACCACAGATTAGCATTTAAAAACAACTTTGCAGCATTTCTACGCAGAGTAACCAGACACTATGGGAGGCCTGATTGGACCTTGAATGAAGTGCCACTTTTAAATTTCTGGAGTAAGTGTAACCTGGTGCAGGCAGAGAACATCCTATGTATTTATTTTGTATAGTTACATTAACATGTAGCTGATGGAAAACTGCTTAGCGCTTGTAAATGTACAGGAATTTATATAGCGCAAATCACCGAGCGGTTTCTAAGTGCTTGCTTAGGGAACCCATCCTGGTATTCCCCTGTGAGATAACCCCGGCAGGGTATCCGCAAGGTGAAAGCCAGGCATCCCGCCGCGAGGGGCCGTTGTGGAGATTAAGCAAGCTATTGCCCAGAGTCGCAGAGTGTGAACCCGTGAATCGAGTAGGCACCAGAGCGAGAATTGTCGAGTCCATGGACATTTAAGGACTCAAGACCCCGCCGAGCCGGGAATTGAACCCTGGTCCCGGGCTGACCTCTGCTTCCAGGTCAGCCTCCTCTAACCAGTGAGCCACACTTCTCCACTAAACTTCTTCACTTGTAAATTTGCAAAGACACCTGGCAGGCTGGTCACCATAAGGGTGCAGAGGAATACACCTCAAATAGAGCACATTTTCACACTGATTCCTTCATAGATGCCAAGGTTTCAGATTGGTAAGTATGACGTTTTCATAATTTAACTGTAATAATGGGTGACATTCACACAGTCTGACTCTGCTCAGTTTTCAGTAGCCTGCTGTTAGCTCACTTTAGTTCAGTGACTTTCTTAGAGTTTCTAGTTGCTCAAATGGACGTAATTTCTAATATTTATGTTTGCCTCCTCTTCATTGCTTGATTTTGCCCATGAGAAAGTGTCACTCAGTCGTTGAAACGTCACTCATAATTATACTGAAATTATGAAAATGTCACACATCGCAATCTGAAACCTTGCCAGCTATGCTAAGTCTACCACACAGCACAATTAAACATCTCATAATTCCATGTCACACAATTCTACTATAAATAATTTAACCCTACAACATTCCATACCACATAATTACAATCCTAAAAATAAAAAAACACATATTTCCACTTCACTCCATACCACGTAAACCCACATCACATAATAACATTCCACACAACTTAATACCACTCCAAACCATATAATTACACTCCACACAACACAATTCAACTACACATAATTCCACTTCAACCTATATAATTATACTTCAAACAACATATTTACACTCTACTCCAAAACACATAATTACCCTCCACAAAATACACCGCTGCAACATGCTGCATAGTTCTACAATTATACACCACACCATGCCACATAATTCCACATGTCACAAAATTCCGCAATTCATCCCCACATAATTCATCACACAACATAATTACACTCCAGATAATACTTCTCAGCACCACAAATTTACCTACACATATGTATACTCTACTCCATATTGCATAAATACACTCCACATAAATCCAGTCTATGCCACGTAGCAACATTCCACAAAATCTACACTTCACACCATGCCTCATAATACCACTAAACATAATTTTCACTCAACAGTGCACACTTTCATGTCACAAATTCAATTCTACACATTTCCATTCCACACCACATAATTCAACAACTACATAATTCAAAACACAATTACACAACACACAACATAGATCAAATCTACACCCCAAAATTCCACATCATGCTACAATATTTAACAGCACACCACATAAGTAAACTCCACTACATACCACTCCACAACACAAAATACCATTCAAGATAATCTCACTCCAAAACACACAATCCCACTCCATGACACACAATCCCACTCCATGACACAAAATCCCACTCCATGACACAAAATCCCACTCCACATAATTCCAGTACACTCAATACCACACAATTACTATCCAGATAATAACACTGCACACCATGCCACATTATTTCACTACACAGATCCAATCCACACAACACAATTTCACAAGTAACAATTCCAATCCAAATCAAACCATATATGATTTGCATATATGCAAATGCATATATTGCAAAACCATATATCGCAAATGCTTGTTTACCTTCCAATAAGGCCCAGCAGATCCTGTTCCTGGAGCTGCTAACCTTCTCCTGCTCCTGTCAGCTCTGTGCTGCCTCCTTCTCAGAGGCTGTGCTCTGTGGGGAAGGATCCCTCTGAGGGCCCCCACCCTTTTTCTGGGCCTCGCTCTGACTGAAGAGAAACAATGTAACGTGTTACTTTCTCTCTCTTCAGTCCTGGGTTAGCACTGGGAGCTCAGAGCAGGCTGCAGACTGCGTAGCTGCTTTAGAGCAAACCCCTCACAGATGAGCTGAGGGGGGCCCAGTTCACATATTGAAGATTAGGCTCCCCAACCCCCGGCACCGCGAGGGCTGCAGGGGTGTTTGTTATGCCCCTGGCCTCCGTAATTGGCCAGTGCTGGACAAACCAATTCCGATCATGTCAGTGGAGCAGGGACCAAGCAAAGATTGATTAAATTAATTAGTGCTCATTCGCTGCTCGCCCTTTGCTTGACGTACTATTTCTTCTCCGCACTCCCACTTCCTCCGTCTTGTGCTCCCTTCTTCCTCTCCTGCAGCTCCCACGTTGTGCTTTCCCCATGGTCACATTGAGAGACCATGGGGTGAGTAAGCTCAGCATGCCTGTGTTCATTCCGTGTGTAAAGCATGCTGAGCTTACTCTGTAGTGAGTGTGGAAGAGAGCGCAAGGACTTGGTAAAGTTTTACTGCATGTGCTGGATTTCCTGTTTGTCTGATTGCCGGCATCACTATTTTCCGATCCCGCAAGCAAGTAGTTGTGTATCGGCTTACCATACAGTGTGTGTTCACATACCTGTGCTTCAGGTCACCTCCATGTAGAGGTAGAAGTGGGCAGGATTGGAGTAGCATAAAATGCCCTTACGTTTTTAATTTTTGAAAAATCATACCCTTACTTTTTGTGAAAAGATAACTGTCCAGCGACAGTCAAATCCGATAGTGGAATTGCTTTAGCAGAAGTTTCAGGCAGGGAGTCTCCTGTGCTGTGAAACAGAGGGCGGCGTAGACAGCTAAACAAGCCTGCTTGCCAGGGTGTCTGCTTGCCTGAAGGAAATGTATATGTGGATAACTGGTTAGTCTGTAAATGCAAAGGGTGCTTGGAAGCTAAATGCAAAGGGTGCCCGGAGGTCAGTATTGACTTTAACTGGATCAATCACTTGAAGCTTTCTAAGAACACAGATTAATTCTTTTTGAGTTTTAGTGCAAGGGAGTTACCAGCTGAGCTGTGAAATGTGTGCTTTTAAGGGACAGTTATATTAAAAGAATTGCACTAATTACAGTCTGGGTATTACTAAAATCTACATTTTGGAAGCAACTTTCATCTTAAACCATTTTGCACATTTTTCTAGCTATCTTATACTGTGTGTGTTGCAAGTTTAAAATAATGACATATACATAGTGCCTTCTGTCACAGTCTGGGACCTCGCAGGACTAAAAATACACAAGTCACTATTCTTCATTGCATCAACCAAGATTACATTCTGTGGGTCTCTCGTTACACACACAGACCTCTGCAGTGCATTAACAGAGGTTTCATAATGTACTATAGTCCATTTCATAGTGATTAACTTAACTTGTATCTATTTTTCCAAAAAGCTGCATGTTATTTTATATGTAGTTACCGGAAGGTGAATGACCAAAAAAACGTACAGAATATCTTGTGTTTTAGCCACACCTTTGACTTCACGCCCAGTGACCCGACTCCACTCCATGGCATACAACATCAGTTTCCATACTTTTTTTTAATGCACTTCGACCGCTGCTTCCATACCAGAATCCACATCTTTTCTTGTTTCTCTTTAGAACGGCACAAATACTCCGCAGCGCCATTCCAAATAATATTTGTGAAAAAACAGTTCCCGCCCTCCCACATAGGAAGTTTGTTGGCGCTTTATAAAACTGCACAAAAAAGTAACTGGTGCTAATGTAAAGCACTCCACTGCCTTCGTGTCATGTTGGCACCATATAAAACTGATACACAGTCGAACTTCTTAATTTATAAGGAAGAGTCTCATGAATAATATATTCTCACTTGATTTCAAGCCCTGATGATGTCCCTGTAAGGACGAAACGCGTAGGCTGTATGCTGTAAAATAATATGCTTGACCAACCTTGGAAGTGACTGTTTTTTGGATCTAAGAAAATAAGAACAAATAAAAATCTATCAAGAAGAAGCAAAGCCTGCTTTGAAGAAAAAAAATGTATTTGAGAAAGAACTGTGTCTACATTGGGCCTTTTGAAAATATATTTATGAATATATGATACTCCTTGGTTTTGTGTATCTGTATATGTCTAGTGGTCTTTGCGGTGGACCACTCCAAGTTGAGTGTCAAAAAGATTTGTTTACTTTTGTATTGTTAAAACAATAGTCTCGTGAAGTGCAGATAAATAGGGGACTCTCGCCGCAGTATTTAGTGTAACCATATAAAACTGCACAAACAAACCCCAGAAATAATCACAGTTTTAGGCTGGTTTACAGCAGTGAACAGGAGGAAATACATCACAACCGCAACCACATTAAAAGGACTTCTTTTGTCATGGACACTGAGGGGCAGGCAGACCTTGATAACATCAAGACTCAGCCTGGCTCCTTTGAAGATAATTCAAGTTAAGCAACAATGGCACATGGAAACACTTCACCTGGAAATGCCGAAAAAGTACTAAAGTGTCCCAAGTGGAGAAATAAGAAATGAAGTCCCAACCTAGGAAATGAGAAGCAACATGGTGAGACATGAACAGTTGTCATTTCACACTGGGGAAACGTGGCTATGCAGTTACAGCACAGGAAACAGGTACTTTAGATGCTCTTACATGTCTTTTGATAACTCCAACCTGAATCACTTGAGGTCTGATTTTTGAGCCATAAACACCATTGTCAAACGACCACATATGGTGTAAACACACACGGTTCTAGTACCCACACGCGCAGAAAATAAAGTGAGACTACATGTATGCCAATTAATGGCAGCTGTTCACACGTGTTCCAATCAGCATGTTCTCTATACACTACCAGAACATTAAAAGGCAGAACATCCTCACTCACTAGAACAAAACAGACTACAATGGGGATTTAAAGCAGTAACAGGATCGGAGAGTGGGTGTTTTGTGGACGGGGCAAATACTGGGAGCTGCAAGGGAGCAAGCAGAGATGGGGGGGGGGAGGTTGGGGAAACGTAAAGCTGCAATGAAGAGGAAAGCAATGACGGGGTAGGGTGTGATATGTGCACAGGGTACTCACCAGGAGGTGCGAGGGAGCAAGCAGTGGAGGAAGGGAGTAAGTGGGGAAATAAAAAGCAGCAACAATGGTAAAAACAGTGACAGGGAGTAGGTGATCTGTTGACTGGACATGAAAGCAGGTGGGAGGAGAAGGAGCAGGTAAAAGCACTAGAAAAGAAAGAAAAAAGTAGGTCCTACAATTGTTGTAAAACCGGGAGCAGTGGATGTTGACAAGTACTTGGTCTATGCTCTGGGGGAAGGGCTAAACACAGGAAGAGGCATGCCCATGCATGCCGGGGACAAATGGTGACAAAGAATATGAGACAGATGATGGAGCAAACAAATGGGAAGCCTGTGGGAATACTGAAGCACCGTCACCCTCACACTTAGAACCAAGCACCCTGCCTTCTGGATTGAAAGACCTGCTCTAGGGGTGACTTATAGGCTTTAAGTGCAGTGACTTTAGATATAGGTAAACCTATCTTTCTTAAGTGGTGCTAGCACCAGCTTACACAGGCTGCAATGGCGGGCCTGCAGTTGCCAACTGAGTGGTCTCCTATGGCTGGCACAATACATGCTTCAGCCCATGGGGGACCCCTGGTGTATTTATGCCCAGGGTACCTTAGTACCATATACTGGGGACTGATAAGTGGACACCAGTGTCCAATCTGGGATGTAACTAAGTACTTACCAAACCAATTTAGGGTAGAAAGCACAGAGACTGGAGTCCTGATTAGCAGGATCCCAGTCAGACTAGTCAGAGACTATCACAGTACCAGGCGAAAAGTGAGGGTAACCATGCAGAAGGATCCTACCTTCCTACAATAACCTACTGACTTAGTGGTATGGGGAGTGAGGCCAAACTGTGAGGTTGATGGTTAACTGTTATGGGTGGGACTCTAACAGGTAATGATGTTGTATTATTATTTTTAAAAGTTGAATAACAAAGTCTCTGCTTTGCAACTGTCCAAGTAAAGTAAACAACTGACTACTCTTGGAACACATAAAGAGCGAACTCAAAGCAGTAGCTTAATGATAGACTTAAAAGTATAAACCATGCTACTGTCACGCTTTTCTCAGCCACAAAGTATTATGTAAAAATTGTGTATACCGATGTACCGGAAATAAGAAGTGTCATATGCTAGAACTGACAAGTACCGATTTATCCTTAGCACTCTGTACTTCACAAGAAAACTATAAAATGCAAATAAAGAAATTAAGAGATTAAAAAAAAGCGGTCCTAAACCTTCACTGGCTCTACACTGTTCCAGCCGAACAGGATCAACCAAAAGCTGTAAGCAACCAAAGGTTGACACCTAGGGATAAGTACAGGTCAGTCATAGAGAGAAAGGCCTCTGTTCTGAGGAAGTTGAGACCAACCCTGTTAGGGCCTACCTTCTCTAATCAGACATCCCACAAGCCCCTCTCTTGGCTCAAACAGCTGAGAGGTAGACACCCCAAACTTTTGAGAGGATCCAAGCCCCTACAGGGGAGGAACTTCTCAGTAGACCATAACATAGGGAGTATCAATGCCAGTGCAGGACCTTGCTCATATGGCCACAGGAGGAATATCAATGCCAGTGCAGGACCTTGCTCATATGGCCACAGGAAATAAAGACTAAACTGGGCAAGGTTAGCCTTATCTCCTTTTGTATGGGGTGAGTGGGTATGTAGGAAGGTAGGATCCTTCAGCATGGTTACCCCCACTCTTTTGCCTGATGTTGTAATGGTTTCTGACTAGACTGACTGGGATCCTGGTAATCGGGACCCCAGTCTCTGTGCTTCCTCCCTAAATTGGACATGGTGAGTACTTAGGTACACTCCAGATTGGCTACTGATGTACCCCTTTAAGTCCGTAGTATATGGTACTGAGGTAGCCAGGACATAGGTACACCAGGGGTCTCCCATTGGCTGCAGCATGTATAATGCAACCCATGAGAAACAACTGAAATGGTAACTACAGGCCTGCCATTGCAGCCTATGGAAGCTGGTGCTAGCACCACTTACGACAGATATAAGCTTCCTTATAGCGGAGGTCACTGCACTTAAAACCTATACGTCAACCCTAAGGCAGCCCTTTCAATCCTAAAGGCAGGGTGCTCGGTTCGAAGTGTGAGTGTGCCCCTTCATGAGCAGGACACCTCACAATCTACGGAGTCCATTCTCCCAGCTTGTAAGCGCATCAGCCATTACGAGATATAAAAGTTGCCATGCGTCATTACACGATGACCATCTCTAAACTGGCTGTAACGAACCCTGTCGTGTTTGGTATCAAATCTGTTTGAAACATACCCCCATACTGTAAACAGTGTGGGAGGTATGATTCCATGCACTGTAAAGCTCCTCAGTGCTCCTTGTACCAGTCTTCAAGACCCAGACAGCAAACTATGGCTGCTGCCGACCAGAGACACGATTCTACCCTCCTGCTGCTCAGCCAAGCTGGAGCACACGAAGGCAGGACAATAGGTATCCTGTCACAGGGAGGTGTGACCACCTACCAGACAGGACTTAGTTTATTGAGTCAGGGTGGGGACTCTTGCCAGCACCACTCAGACTGCTTGAAGGGCACATTTGGTATCCTCCTTGCATACTCCAGTTCAAACCAGTTCAGGGAGCCATTGGCTCCCGCTCTGGCGCTAAACTGGACAAAGGAAATGGGAGTATCCTTCCCACTGTCCAGCCCCTCCTCTGGGAGTGAACCTTGAATCGTTCCAACTCTTTCCTTAGCGTACTTAAGGACTTACCTGTGGGTGGGTCCCTAGATTTGTCATGGGACAAGATTCAGATCTGAAACCACTTCATCTTCAACTGTCTGGGCACTCTAGACTTTGTTGGACTTCGCTCTGGACTTCGAGGCTGCAACTGGGAAGACTCATGCTGCTCTTAGTCTTGTCTTCCTGCCAGTCTTTCTGCGACATCTGTGCCCGTGTTCCATAAAGGTTCCTCACAAGACCTGTGGACATCCAAGGCACCTGAAGAAATTTCCCTTGAAGTGAAGGAGTCCCTTCCCTGCATCTGCAGGCACTGCAACCCAGGTGACCGGTCTGCTGTCCAAGAGCTCCTACAGACTCCAAATGTTTCAGCAACACAGTGGTGGCTCGACAACTCCCTCAAGGCCTGTACTGTCTTCCTAGCAAGTTGGACGCCAGTATCCCTCGTCGGCTCAGTGTAGCATCACCCCTGTGCACCACGTTGACTTGCCATTGCAAAGGCTTGTTGACTCTCTTCACCAGAGATCTTCAGACTCTAAGAAGGTCCAACCTCAAGCATCTCCGGCAACCAAGATCCTTGTCTGCAGCGCATCCTTTGTACTGTGGACCTTCATCCTTTCGTGAGATGCTCAAGGTCTTCTTGTGACTCCTGTGCCTCCAGTCTGTGGGTCCTCTTGATGGTCTTATTTGGCTTCAGTGGACTCCCCTGCTTGCTCAGGGCCTGCCCTGACTTACCTACTTTTAGTGAGTCACTTGGACCGTGCTGGTCCCGACACTGCCCCTTTTTCTCCAATTACGTTGTTTGCTGCTGCCAATGCTTGTTGGTGCCCCTGCCAGCCACTGACTCCCTGGCTCTCGACATCCGACTTGTGACAGCTCGTTTATGGCTCCAGGTCTTCGTCTGTGTTGCCTGGTCAGTACAGCTGTAACTTCAAGGGCACAGTCAACTCTCCTGCCTTCCAGACATTGGTGGGCATTCGTCTCCCGTGCCTCCTGGTCACTCCTGTGTGGCATAGACCTTTTGCACCAGTGGCATCTTCCTGAAGTCCTCCATTGGGTTCTAAGTCAGTGTCCGGAGCCACTTCGTACCTATGCACCCGGCTTCCCTGGTGTAGGTATCCTGGTTCCTGGGGTATCACAGGTATGGTGGCTCTCCAGCTTTCTCTCTTCCACGATGCTTCTTCCGGGTCCGTTAGGAAGAGCCCTTCTTTAAAATTGCAACAGCGACTTACACATAGACTGCTATTGAATACCAGCTCGTGTTCCCACACAGCCTCGAGGTTCCCAATTATTCACCTTGAATGGTTCCTTGGGTCCCCGACTCTTCTACATCTTCTGGGCCAATTCATGACTTAAGTTGTGGTTCGCATTCCACTATTTTAGTATATAGTTTGATCTCCCCCTGGATACCACTGCGTATTCTGTGCTATTTACTTATTCTATTGACAAAGTATTGTGTTTATTGTGCATATATCTCCGGGTAGGAGATATTGTATTGTTTTAATGAGTGTTAATAATCAATATATATATATATAGATATTTTTAAAAGTACTAATCCATATATATTTTTTGTAACTACACTGTGTGGTCCTTTTTCTTTATACTTAACCCATGACATAAGATTAAGTGCTGGTAAAACAAGCTGCCTTACACTTCTTCTAGACTAAGCCTGAAGGTTGCTGTCTACAGATACCACTTAGAGTGCTTGCTAAAGTTGTTTAAGACCACTAAAATCACCATAAGGATTGTCTGGATTAGTGCAGGGTGCTACAGTCTTGAATTACGGGGGAAGGCGCGGTTCACACCAACATGGCGCCTCAACATGAAACTTCTCACATATGACCAAATACGATCAGACACACAGGCAGCTTTAACTACTTTACTGGACATTAACGACACAACTGCGACCACTCTGGCCATATTATGGGAGACACTTAAAGTGGGGATTAGGGGCCACTTCATCACAATTGCCACGGTTCATAATAGGGAGAGGCGAACTAAACGCCGCCAATTAGAAATGCAGGTTAAGGACCTTGAGGCCAAACGTGTGTTGGGGCTCAGCTGCAGCTCGCCACCAGCTAACAGCCGCCCGGAAACAACTCCAGGAAATTGACATGGGTAAAGTACGCACTTCTTCGCATCCGCCAACAATACTATGTTGGTGGCAACAAGGCAGGGCGGCTGCTTGCGCACTGCTTCAGCGCTCGGAACATAGAGCGGAGAATCCCTGAAATACTGGGAGCAGATGGCGTCTCCCTTCAACAAAATGCAGATACAGCAGATTCTTTTCAAGCATTCTATGAATCTCTCTGCAAAGCAGAGCCCCTACTGTACTCTGATGCGCAGCCATACTTGTCTAAAGTTTCTCACACTGAACATGGAGTGACCAAATCTTCTGCCTTGGATGCAGATATCACCACCTAAGAGGTCTTAATGGCCATCCAGAAGCTTCAGTACAACAATGCACCAGGCACAGATGGCTATAGTGCCTAACTCTATAAAACTTTTGGCCCGCGACTGGCCCTCCTATTGGCACGCTTGTTCAACACTTTCAGTGACAAGGGCACGTTACCTGACTAGGGGCCCGATGTAGGTAATTCCTATTTACCGACTCTTAAATACCGAATCATACGGAATCGGTATTTAAGAGTAGGTAAATAGGAAGGGGGCAGATGTAGGTAATTCTTATTTTAGAAATACCGAATCTGTAAGATTCGGTATTTACAGATTCGGTAAATAACAAATCGGTATTTCCTATTGATTCCTATGGGCCTTGAAGGCCATAGGAATCAATGGGAAATACCGAATCGGTATTTACCAAATCGGTAAATACCGAATACTGGCAGGGGGAACGGGGTGTCACTTTGACAACCTGTAGCACCCCAATTGCAGGCTTGTGTGCCATGTGGCACACATACATGCCCTAAGGGTATGTCTGTGTGTCACATGGCACAGGTGTACATGCACAGATGTGCATGTACATCTGAATTCGGTATTTTACCACCCAATTGTATTGGGTGGTAAAATACTGAATTCAAATTCCCCTACATCTGGGATTTTCCTTAATCGGTACAATTACCGATTCGGTATTTTACAGAATCTGTAAATTTACTGATTCGGTAAATTTACCGATTCTGTAAAATAATGGACCCTACATCTCAAAAACCAATTACCAGTCGTTAACGGCCGAAATCGGCCGTTACCGACCGGTAATTGGCGACCTACATCTGGCGCTATGTGTTTAGCCACAATCACGGTGAGCCGAAAAATCGGTAAAGAACCGAAATGCTGTGCTTCCTACCGCCCAATCTCTCTCCTGAACGTTGATGCAAAAATCTTTACTAGCGTACTCGTCTACAGACTAGCCCCCTTTGTAGAAAGCCTGGTAGACCTCGATCAGGCTGGGTTTGTTTCAGAGATGGGGGTGCAGTGATAAGACAAAGCGGTGCCAGCTGTTGGACAAGGTGCGACATACTAAGACACTAGCCGTTGACGCCGAAAAAGCCTTTGATCGGGTGCACTGGTCCTTTCTGCACAGAGTCCTGGAGAGAGTAGGCATAGGTGCCCAGTTATTCAAATGGGTCGGGTTATGCTAACACGTTCCTCGAGCTGATGTGCAGGTAAATGGAGTGAAATTCACCCCATTCTCCATTACGAGCGGAACACGACAGGGTTGCCTCGTCTCCCCTACTTTTAGCTCTCTATTTGGAGCCTTTAGCAGGGGGTATAAGGAATAACCCCAAATTTGCAGGCATATGGATGGCCAGGAGAGAGCAAAAGATCATGCTCTACACAGACATGTCCTTTTGACCCTTACGGACCCAAAACACTCCTTAACAGCCTTTGTGACTGAGCTGACTGCATGCGGTGTTGTCTTCAGATTTAAGACCAACCTGCAAAAGTCATTAGCCCTTGGTATAGCCATCCCAGTGCTGGAAAATGCTCAATTGGCACCCCTCATGCCCTTTCAGTGGGCGGAGAACTGGATCTCTCATCTAGGGCTTCAGATCCAGTCTACACTCCTGGCTACAGTGGCCCAGAAAAAAAGCCTCCTCCTGACCAACACACGTTGGCTAAGACCCATGCCTACTTGCCATTACAAAAGGGTGGATTGGGGATCCTGAACCTTCACTGCTACTATCAAACAGCACAATTACGCTACAAGGTGGAGTAGTCTCGAACCTTAACAGAGAAGCATTGGTGTTTTGTGGACCAGGCGATTGTGGGAATGCACATTTGGAAAACAGCGGACCTGGACAAGAGCATCGCGGAGATAGAAAGCGACCCACTAAAGCTAGCCCAGCATAAAATTAGGAGCATACAGTACGCAGATGACATCGTACTGTGCAGTCAGACCCCGATGGGCCTCCAACGCTCCATCACAAAGCTCCACGATTACATCAGCGCACAGGGCCTGCAAATTAATTTCAAGAAAACAAAGATCGTCTGTTTTGCCTCGCGATCAGGGAAGAAACGCTTCAAATGGTACATTGCAGGCAACACCATAGAGCAATCTGCCTCGTACAAATATCTGGGCATAGTGGTCGACTCCAGATGGACTCTGAATGACCACCAATTGTACAGAAAGGCTCAGGCAAACAAATTACGTTTTGCACTAAACCTACTGAAAACAAAATTAAATTGCCCCTCCAACTCGCACCTGTTGAAGGTAATAGCTGCCAAGTTTCTACCATCTCTAACTTACGGGTCGGAATTGTACAGGTGTAAGGATGCAAACTTCTTGAACACGCAACAGTCAGAGCTGTTCAAACATATTTTCCACATCCCGAGGTTCGTATCCCAATCGCAGATCCGCTTGGAATTCGGCCTAACAAATCAGCACCAAATCAGACAAGCGGCTATTTTAAAAACATGTTGGAAACTAAGAGCAGCTTAAGAAGACACCCTCATGGGTTTGTGTTGGACGGAGATGAATCACCAGAGAAAATCAAAAAATGACTGAAACACAGTATGCGTGAATGCCCTGTCAGAACTCAATCTGGAAAAGGCATGGAATACAAACCAAACCTTCGCGGCCTTTAAAAAAGTGACCAACGGAGACGCAAAGCAAAGATCATGGCTATTAGATTAAGCAGCAACAGCGAACAAAAAACACGGGTGGACGGTGTTGGCCACGTATGGGAAAATGGAGCCTCAACCTTACTTAGTCAACCATATATCCATGGCCGCCCGAAAGAATCTTCTAAATCTACGGCTGGGCACCTCCACCTTAAAAGAACATACACCAGCATGGAAGCAAACATGGTCGACCACTGACTGCAGATTATGTGGACAAAAGGAAGAATCATTGTTGCACATACTATGCATCTGCCCCTCTCTGAAAAATCTGAGAAGCTACTTTCTCCTTCATTCATTCCGTTTTTTTAAAATCAGATCATGCCTCTCGGCTGTCATGCTAGCACTGAACAGCCAACAATTGCAGACAGCTTGTAGAGCCGCAAGATTCTGTCAAAAGTCACTGCAGCTAATGCAAATTACTGAGAAACACGATACTAAAGCTCTGAAGCCGGATGCGTGAAGTATAATGAACTGATCCACTGAACCCCCTCTCTCCTCTCACAACCACTCCAATATATGGATTCTTAGTAAGTTTTTCTTTTAACCATTTGAGACTTTGTACTCTTTTTAAATCATGTGTTTTATGTTACAACATTGTAAAGGTTTTAATTAACTAAATACAATAAAAAAAAATTCACATTTGGAAAATACTTTGGCTTCCAAACACTCACAGGCCGCCTAGTGTCTCACCAGTGATCCGAGCCACTATTGGGGTCTGGGATCACAATCAACTGTGACATGGGCAGTCTACACCACTATCCCCTAAGACTACCATGGTAGGCAATCCAGATCCCCCCCCCCCCAGCAGCCACTGGTGTCACATATATGGCCAGGAAGGAAGCCAATTGCTAACGTACTGCAGATTTATTCGACTCAGATGGCCTCATGGATTTCCCGACGCTCCAAGCATCTTATGGCCCTCAGAGGCTGCACGCTGGCATTAAGTGGCAGTAGATCACTGGGTGACACAACCCTATATCCGGCAACACGCCTGCAGAGTGTTGACACATTCTATTCCTTCTCTGCTTTCTCCTGTGGTCACTCATTTCTTGACTTTCTAGTTCGCCTTCTTTCCCCTTTTTTCTGGCTCTTGTTCTGGGTCAAAGACTGATGAGGAAAAATAAGTGCCTGTCAACAGAAATAAGCAGCCTGCAAAGAGCAGAACAAATTAAGCACTGATTATCTATCACAACCTTGCTTGAGCTGCAGATTGTAGTGTCCAGTTTTGACCATGAATTACAGGACCGCAGCATTTGGGAAGTTTCCATGTCAATGTCTGCCATCATCACTTCTGTCTAGTGGCCGGGACTTCGATGACGTTTAGAACACGGATATTAATAGATGGATACCTTGCAACATTGCTAGTTGCAGGACTCCCCACTGTTCGCCTCTGTTCATCCACTGACAGCACTATTCAAAACCTTTGCTTGGGCCTCTCAGCTTCCTCTGGATTTTAGCAGTGGTGGTCTTGCTTTTGGTTAGGAAGTGTGGTCTTTCTCTATTCCAGGATCCCCCTGAAACCTTCTTCCTAGGGGTGGGCAGAACTGGTGGACTTAAATAAAAACTCTGCAAAATTCCATGGAGTTCTGAGAGCAGACAGAATTCGGCACGTTGCGCTGCTCATGCTGATTTTTAGCGCTGGGAGCTTGATCCACGTTGTAAAATTAGCGTGAACTGCACCACGTGGAGCGCCAGAGGGCGCTGCTTCTCTCCGATGCTGGAGTAGATTTTCTATGCAAGTGCCAGCTTTCTCAACGCGAACAGTTGCATACTACAGTGACTGCCCATGTTGAAAAATCTCACCAAGAGGCATTATAGTTCGCAATAATTGCGCTAGGGGATGAAAATTCTGCCTTGCCAATTTAACGTTGGCGAGCTGCATGCTTGAAAAAACTCTGCCACACAGAGGTTGGCGGAGTATTGCCGGAACTGAGCAAAACTCCGCCACCACTCTGAGGAAGGCACAGTTGTGTGCTTGTCCTGCTCTTCCATGGTAATCCTTTGTCCCCTTCCCCTTTGGATGTTACACTGTAGTTTTTGGGTCTCTACTCAAAGCACTCGAGGGAATTAGTTAGATCATCTACATAATCGGTCAAGGTGCATTCACAGACAAGATAGTGTAGACCAAACGAAGTATTAAAAGTAACACTACACTAGACATGGCAGCAAAGCCTTACTTAAACAGTGTGAAACACATTTACCTTTATGCTCCATGAGCTGACAAAGTCTGATATGGTAGAAATCCTGCATGGCTCCATCAAAGCAAGACTACATATAAATGGTGTTTGTTCAGATAGATTCAATCTCGCAAGTGGAACAATGCCTGGGTGTCCCCACCTCGCTTTTATTTGCATTAATTAAGGTACTTTAACCTGGAAGGGACAATGAAATTAGTGATGCATCTTTATGAAGGGAATCAATTTGACCCCTCCCACGCTGGTGACGGAACCGTTCCGTCACTCCCCTCGGGTGGGCTGTGTTGGTGACGGAACGGTTCCGTCACGGCCCGCTCGCCCTGCCTGCGTGGCGCGTTCTATTGAGCGGGCGGGGCCGTGACGGAACCGTTCCATCACAAGCACAGCTCACCCGAGGGGCGTGACGGAGCGGTTACTTCACCAGCATGGGAGCGCCGCGCGCCCCCCCGCCCCTTAGCACTGAGGCGGAATAGCCGCCGCAGCGAAAGGGTTAATTAAATGCAGATAAACAGGGTTGCTCAGACTTCACCACATATGAAGTGATTAATCATTAACAAACTCCCCTCCAGGCGCTCAAAGTGGATCTCTTGAGATGTAAAAAAACGAATTTGTCCAATAAAATGAACCTACTTCCCACATTCCTTTTTCTCCTCATGATGCTTATGATGTTAATTCCACTTCCTTTCTTTGTTGTATCAAAAATAAAAATAACGGAATTTGATAGGGGATGAGGACCAGGATAGCATGAAGAATTTTAAACTTCCTACCTGAGGAGGGTAGATCTTCCTTTCCAAAATAGAAGCCTGTTGCAATCATAGGTACACCCGGCAATCGTACTTCTGTGGCAAGAAAACAAAAGCATTTCAATGGGACACTCATTAGAGCTTTAGTGGGGACTCCCAGGAAAAGTACTGAAGACTCAGAATCCTCCCACCCTCGGTGATTTAATGGTTTATCTGAGAAGGCATTCCCTCTAATGCAAAGCTCTCAATTTGGCCCTCCTCTCTCCGGGTTCCATGTTGTGAACTCCATCAACCGTCAATAAGACAGCACAAATAATCTACCTGAAATGAATGCAAGGCAGCATAGAAAAGTCGGGAAATAGGTTTTGTGAAGAGCATATGTTTGACAAACACACCCTAACTTCAGAGTTGAATGTGCAGATAGACTGGAGGTCTTCACCTTCTTGAAGATGAAGGATGAACATCAAGAAAAGTGGAGTGCGAGAGCGCGCGCACCGTGACCCAAGATGGCCGACCGGTGCTGAGGCTCTGTGCGTCGCGGGACTTCCGACCGGCTTCCAAGCGGCTGCGATGCTTCCTGCCTCCTGCAGATGACAGATTCGGGCGTCGGAACACTTCTGCTTTGAAGTGTTATATTTTGTGCCCATTATTTCTTCACGTTCCCAGAGATATGTACATATGACTTCTGATGCCTATTAGCGGCCACCATTTTGTGAGTTCTTTTGCCGTGATATTCTGTCGCCACAGCTTCTACTTACTTTTGAAGGTGCTTCTCAATACTTATTTTTCAAATGTTTTTCCTGGCTCCATTTCACCATTTATCCCTACTTTTACATTTACTATGAACTCAGGGAAGTACTAATTTTGTTTTTCAATGATGCTCCTTTTGTGGTGATTTTTGTGCTACGGCTTTGGCGGCCGCCATTTTGTAATCTAAGGATTTTTCTGCCACCTTTCTCCTCATGACTCTCCAGTGTCGCTCTACTTCTGCGCTGTTGAATGTATCTGCACAATTTTGGATGCCTTTTTCTCTGGAATGTTGAATTTCCTTGACGAACGCCTTGTTTATGTGGATTGACTCTTCTTTGCCTACTTCACCATTTCATGTGCGGCGCGTCCATCGTTCAGACATCTATCTTATCACTTCATGGGTAGGGGCACCAGCATAAAGGGATACAGAGTGCTACTACCATTCGTACATCGGGAGTGTCTACTTTTAATACATTTTCTTGCTTATCACAGCTGTCTTCGGATTGTGTCCCCCTTGAATCTTCAGACATTCCCTTCAACATGTCGTCTAAGGGATCACTTTCTTCCACCAGTGGCAAAAGGCTCAAGCAAGACCCACCTTTTCCTCCTAAGGCTGCTTCTCCAGTGTCTTTAGAGATGTTCTGGGATGAGTTACTCGCCCATCGCCCATTCATTGAGGAAACTAACACTCGCCTGCAAATGTTAGACAATAAATGGTCTTCTATGGACTCTCGCATTACGACGGTGGAGCGTCAAATGGATGATGTTCAAGCTTTAACTTCTACGGTCTCCTCCTTGGAATTAGAGGTTTCCCAGCTGAAAAGAGCCTCTGAGGACATGGAATACACAAATCGTCATAACAATCTCCGTATTTATGGTCTTCCTGAGGACCTTGAAGGGGAAGACCCTGTTACATACTTTACGTCTTTTTTGCCTACGTTTTTGGACTTCCTTTTATTGGTCCTCAATGCAGCTAAAACAAAAAAGAACCTTTCCTGGCTTGGTACCAAAGTCTTTATCTCCCAAGATGTTTCTACACAGACCGCTAAATGTTGTAAGGAATTTTTGGATCTTCGTCCCTCTCTTCGATCCTTAGGTGCGAGATATGGTCTATTTCACCCATGTACTTTTAAAGTCACTTTTCTCAACAAGACTTCTACTTTTGAAGATTCTGCTGAACTTCGACAATGTATTCAGTCTCATTCTACAACATCAATGGAGACATTTTTTATTTTTTATTTATTTATTTAAACTTATAAGGCGCGCAGCTACCCGCAGTGGGTTTTCTGGCGCCAAGTGACAGATTAAGAGAGGGAAAAATAACAACCATGAATCGTTGCTGAAAAGACACAGTCATTACTGAAAGAGCCACGTTTTAAGTCCCTTGCAGAAATGAAGAAGATTTGTTTCTGTTTTTAAGACAACAGGCAAAGCATTCCAAAATTTCGGACCCAGGTCTTCGTCTGGTTCTTGACTTTGATAATGTATTTTGATTGCATTCTTTTCTTGGTTTAATTAGTTAATGTTTGCCTTCTCTCTTTGTGACCTTTTCTATAATTGTTTTATTATGTCTTTATGTTGGTTTAATCCATGATCTTCTTTACAGGTGCGTTGATACTCTTTTCGTTCTTATCTCTTGTGTGTTTCTCTCTTTATCTTACAGGTTTGATGTTCCCCTATCCTCCATTCGCATTTCGTGTTTCCGCTTATTCTTTTAGCCCTCTTTTGGGTGTCCTGAGGTGTAGTGTCATCCTCTGTTGGGTGTGCTGTCTTATTGTCCCTTGTCGCTTCCCATTCTCTTTTGTTCCTTAAGGTATGTATTGCAGTCGTGGGCGAGGAGGAGCCATGCTCTTCCGGGCTCAGGGAGCACAGGTCAGCGCTCTAACGACCCCTCTCATCACTATAAATGTGCTTTGGGCAGCGACCGCGTGCAGCGGGCGCGCCGGAAGCGCGCCGAAGTCGAGCCAAAGTCAAGCCTGTCTGCGCCCGTCCGCGGCCGGACGGGGCGCGGGGCCACAAACCCTGGCTCCCCTACTACAACCACTATAAGGTATGGCAGACAGGAATTGCTTGCCCTTCAACCTGACACGCTAGCAGGCTGCAAACACTCCTTGCATGCCCTGTCGTTAAATAAATGCACCTTATGTACTTTTGTTCCAATCAGTCATGTCCCATCCACCAACACGGGTCATACCATCAAAGCAGCCTTGCTTAACTGCAGATCCTTACGTAAGCACTGCATAGAAATCTTCCACTTACTTGAGGACCAGAACCTTAACATCTTATTCCTGACGGAAACTTGGCTGGATGACTACTCAGATCCTGACATTATTCAGGCCCTTTCCCCTGGATACGCCCTCTCCAGACTGGATAGGAAAGACGGCAGAGGTGGTGGCATCGCCATCGCTACGAAAGCCCCTCTAGTATGCACCTTATCTCCCATCCAGGTTGACCATAGTGAAGCTGGCTCCTTCACGATTAACACCGGTCCCAATCACTCTATATCGGGCATTCTGATATATCGACCACCTGGCAGGCTATTTGACTTCATTTCCACCCTTATGGAAGCCATAACCCACCTAGCACTAAGGAAATCTCGCTTATTAGTGCTAGGAGATCTCAATGCCCATTTTGAAGACCCCTTTGATACTGACGCGACTGATATTCAAGCTGAGCTACTTTCGGTACAGCTCGAATTAAAGAATAAGGAACCGTCACATCAATTAGGACACTTATTAGACCCCGTTTTTGGCAACTGGAAGGGAGTTTATACCTCAGCTCCTCAACCCATACCTTGGTCGGATCATTACATCATCCCCATAACAATTCAACTAGACAGAACCGAACACTATCGGCATCAATCTCTACGTTATAAACGCAGAAAATGGAAGAACTTCTCAATAGAATCTTTCACTAAATTTGTCCAGGATGAAGACCCTCCTAGAGGGGATGATTGCGAGACAGCATATAAGCACATACACAACTTCGTCACCAAGGCCCTTGACATCACTGCCCCTATTCGCACCACGACCAATGCCAGGAGAACTAAAAAAGCTGCTCCCTGGTTCAGTCAAGAACTTCAAACCATGAAGACGGCTTGTAAAAAGCTTGAAAGAGCATGGCGCCAAAAATTGTGCCCAGAAATTAAAACCCAGTACAAAATAGCTCAAAGAGAATATAACAAAACTATACGCCTGTCTAAGGCAGCTCACTACCATACCCGCATTATGGAAGCAGAAAACTCCTCTAAGGAACTGTATCAAATATACAAAGAAATCTCCATAGTGGACGCGAATCCTTCCTCCCAAAACGATTCTGTGGAAACCTGTAACAAAATTGCCCAGTATTTTTCAGGAAAGATCACTAACATCTATGCCTGCTTTTCCACTAATATAAAGTCGGCTACTGAATTTACTGAAAATGACAATCTCATAAACACTCCAGAGTGCCTAGGCTCATTCGACGTCCCTCCCTTTGAAGCATTGGCCAAAATGTGCAAGAACATCAAATCAGGATCTCCTCGAGACCCTGCGCCTCCTAAAATTCTAGCTGAAGCTTTCCCTGCACTAGAACCTCATTTCAGACACCTGCTTCAAGTCTCCTTGTATTGTGGCATACTTATATAGCGCAACCTGTCACCACCAAGGGCATCCTGGCGCTTTGACCCGTACTCAATGGAAACAGTAGCTCAGCCTATCTGGGGAAAAGATGAGTTTTTAAAGCCTTTCTAAAAGATAGGAGATCTCCAAGGCTTCTCAAGGATATGGGCCCTTCTCCACAGCTCGCTTGCCTATGGAATGGAAACAGGCTGTAGTGCTACCGATTAAAAAAAAGCCGAACATGAGTCAGGACATATTGGAAAACCTTCGCCCAATATCCTTGCTACCTTACCTGGCAAAGCTAGCTGAGAAAATTTCTAATACCCAACTCATGGGACATCTAGAAGCCCATAATGTTTTTCATAAATCTCAATCGGGGTACAGATCTAATTTTTCCACAGAGACAGCTCTCCTGAGGGCTACTGAATCCCTAAGAGAAGGAGCGGATGAGGGTAAGACCATGGCTCTCATCATGCTGGATCTCAGTGCCGCGTTTGACACTGTAGCGCATTCCATCCTGCTACAGTGTCTAAACAGAGCGGGAGTCATCAATAAGGCACTGGGATGGCTGAAAGCCTTTCTGATTAACAGGAGCTTTCAAGTCCAAAGAGGGACTTTTCTCTCAGACAGTGTGATGCTTGAACAGGGGGTGCCTCAGGGCTCTGCCCTGAGTCCCACCCTGTTCAATTTGTACATGGCTCCCCTGGCAGAAGTGGTGCAATCGTTCGGCGTAGAGCTTGTCTCTTACGCCGACGACACGCAACTTCTAATATCACTGTCACAAGCCCCTTCTCTGGAAGCAGACAACTTCAATGCTTGCATGAGTAAGCTTGCCACTTGGATGACAGAGCACTGTCTAAAACTAAATGGCACTAAAACGGAGGTTCTTATAATCGGAGGCAATGAGACAAAATGGACAAAAGAATGGTGGCCCAATTGTTTGGGTCCTTTGCCCACTCCCAACTGGGAAGCAAAAAATCTAGGTGTCTGGGTAGACAACAAGTTGTCTTTTGATAGCCACATCAAGAAAACAGTAGCTAAATGTTTTGGAGTAATGAAAACACTCAATCGCACCCTTGACTTGTTGCCTCTGAACTCTAGACGCACCATGACGCAGGCACTAATCACATCCCGTATTGATTACGGGAATGTGCTGCTCCTGGGCACATCTGCTAAAAACATCAAGAGACTACAGGTTCTACAAAATTCTGCAGCACGCCTGGTGTTAAGGCTGCCCCGTAGAGCCCCCTCGAGACCCTCTCTGGCTTCCCTCCATTGGCTACCTATTAGCAAGAGGATTGTTTTCAAAGCTCTACTATGGTGCCATAGGATAATCCACCAAAGAGCGCCGGCTTATATGTCGGATCTGGCATCCCTGTATGAACCTAACAGATCCCTTAGATCTAAAGGAATGGGCCTGCTCAGAACTTCTCGCCCCAAAAAAGCCAGAATGGGAGGCAGGTCCTTCCGCTCACTAGCAGCCAAGCACTGGAATCTCCTTCCTACGGACACTAGGCTAGAGACCAATGAGGCCTCTTTCAGAAAGAAGCTGAAAACCTTTTTATTTACTTCATAATGGTACTCCTCTCTCTCCTCATAACATGCTCTCTCCACAGCGCGGGGACACGCCGGGAGGCGTCACCAGGCGCTTTATAAACCCCTTTAAACTAAACTAAACTAAATCGTTGTTTGACATGTACTGTCTTCTTTTTTTTCTATTCTCTCTCCCTTCCTCCTTTTCCCCTTTCTCTCTCCTTTTTTCCTTGCCTTCCTTATGCTTCTGCTACTTTTTGGCTCTCTATTGGAACTTTCTGGTTCTGTGTTCTACCTATTCTTATCTATTCATGTTTCCATCTCACAAGTATGTTTTATAATGTTTTCTTGATGCTTTAAATTTAGAGTTATTTCGTGGAACGTAAAAGGTTTTATTAACCCCATCAAAAGGCAGATCTCACCTTGCCTCTTATAATCCTGATTTGGTCCTTTTACAAGAGACCCATCTTCCAGAGTCTGAGGCATTAAAGTTAAAACGTAGTTGGGTGGGCTCAGTTCTAGGCTCCCCTTCTTTGAATAAAAAACAAATGGTGTTGTGATTTTGATACATAAAAAGTTAAAATGTAAGATTGTTTCACAAGAGACTGATTCTGAGGGGTGTTGGTTATTGACTCAGTTGTTAATAAATAATATTTCCTTAAGATTTTTTAATGTAAAAGGACCTACACATCCTGACCCTTCTTTCTGGCCCTTAATTACGCAGAAATGTATTCAATTCAAAGATGATTATTTTCTTCTAGGAGGTGATCAATCAAATTGTTGACCCCTTTGTTGATCGCCAATCCCAAGTTCGTTTTACCCCTCACAAGACACAAACAGTTTCTTGACACCATATCCCAAACTCATCTTGTAGATTCCTGGAGACTCTCTCACCCTGATTCTCTGGACTTTTCATTCTTTTCTCCTCCTCATAATTCTCTCTCTCGTTTAGACTATATTATTCTTTCTCAATCCTGTCTCAAAATCTCCTTTCCTCCTCTCTGGAACCTATTGTTACTTCTGATCATGCTCCACGTATAACTGACCTTGAATTGCTTCCACCACATCCCAGGTCCTCCCGTTGGAGTTTTAATAATTCTCTTCTTCTTGATCATACTTTTTCTTCCTCCTTTATAACGTTTATCAATGGATTCTTTGACCTAAACGGCAATACATCTTCTTCTCCCTATATTATTTGGGACTCCTTTAAGGCCACTGCAAGAGGTTTTATTATAGATTATGTCTCGAAAAAGAAAAAACGCTTTATCCAACAACATAAAGCTACTCTGGCTCATATTAAATCTCTAGAGCATGAGTTTTATACGTCATCAAAGGACTCTGTGCTTCCAACCTTGATACGTGCTAAATTCGCATTTAACAAAACTTCTTCTGACAATGCTTCTTCAATCCTCTTACGTAGTAGCGCTCGTTATTATGGAGGCAGAAATTAAGTTGGGAAACTTTTGGCGAACTACTTAAAAGTGAGGAAGGAGCGGAATCTGATTGAATCTATTTACTCTCCAGATGGCTCCTTGTTGCACAAGGATCAAGATGTCCTTGACATATTCAAGTTGTTTTATATGGATCTTTATACCCCAGAGCCTCCTCCCTCTAATTCCCTTGTTCAATCTTATTTAGATAATATACCGCCACCATCTACTTCTCATCTTAACTTATCAGATCTTGAGACAGACTTAGCTTTATCCAAATTATCTTCTGTTCTAAAACGTTTAAAGAAAGGGAAGACTCCCGGACCTGATGGTTTCTCTGTTGAGTTTTATTTGCATTTCACCTCACTATTACTCCCTAAGCTTTTAAATCTTTTCCATTCCTTTTTATCTTTCTGGGAAAATGGAAAGCACCTTTCAGGAAGCTATCATTTGCCTTATCCCCAAGGAAGGACGAGAACACATGTACTGGAAGAATTCTCGTCCGATCTCTTTGAATAATGTAGACTATAAACTTTTCGCCAAAACTCTTGCACTACGTTTAGACCCTCCTATGCCACACTTGGTTGGTAAACAGCAATGTGGTTTTGTTAGAGGCAGACTGACTTTAGATAACTCTCGTCTCTTTCTTAATGTTCTAAACCGAGTTCCCTCCCTTTCCACTTCTCTAGCGGCTATTTCTATCAATGCCGAAAAGGCGTTTGATAGAGTAGATTGGTCTTTTTTATTTGCGGCTCTCAAATGGTATGGCTTTGGTCCTAAAATAATCTCGCGTATCTCCTTATTATATTCAGGCCCTAGGGCGTCAGTGCTCATTAATGATTTTACCTCTCCTTATTTTACTCTCCGACATGGGGTTCGCCAAGGTTGTCCTCTTTCCCCTTTACTTTTTGTTCTTGCTCTTGAACCCTTCCTCTCTTCCATTCGTAATAATACCTCTTTCTCAGTTTTTTCTTATGGTGGTCATCAATTAAAACTTTCCGCTTATGCAGACAATATTTTGCTTTTTATTTCTGATCCGGATACCTCTATTCCCCCACTACTACATGAAATCACTTTTTTCCCTTGTCTCTGTATATATAATTAACTCGGATAAAACGGAAATACTAGCTCTTACTAGCACTTGCTTTCCACATTCGTTCTCATCTACCGGTTTCGCTTGGAGTGGATCTAAAATCAAATATTTGGGTATGTGGTTTTCTAATTCCATTGCTTCTACTGTAAATTAAATATGTCTATGATTCTCTCACTCTGGTTGAAAAATTATTTTCTTCTTGGAATCCTCTTTTTCTTTCTTGTTTGGGCCGTCTGGATTCAATCAAGATGATGATTACTCCTCTTTTAATTTATGCTCTTTCTATGATTCCTGTTCATATCCCTATTTGCTACTTTAAAAAGTTTGATTCCAGTTTATCCAAATTCTTTTGGAGGGGGAGAAGAGCTAGGATATCCTTATCCGCACTACATAAAGCAAAATCTAATGGAGGTGTTAATTTCCCTGATTTCCGTCTTTATCATAAATTGTTTACCCTTCGTCAAGCCTCCAGATGGCTTAGCTCTGAACTCTCCCTTTCACTCCCCTTTGGCTTTCCATCGAGCATGATTTTTTGTTGCCCTTCTCTTTTAAGGAAGTACTTACCTTTTCTGCAAAATCTTCTTATACTTCTTCTCCCTTGTTTAGACACACGTGTTTTTTACTGAAGCCGATTCTGTTCCCAAAACCTATGTCCAGAGAAACATTTTTAGAATCATCTATTTGGTTTAATTCTCTTACCACTGTAAATAATAGGGTTATTTTTTGGATGACATGGCATCGGAAAGGTATACATTTAGTGAAGGACCGGGTTTTAGAACCCAGTGGCATCAGGGAGAACGCCTGATACCTTCGAGTTCCCCTGTCTTGGCAAACAGAGACACGGGATACTTCTTGATGACGTCAAAGACCAAAGTTTATTGGCTGCAACCAGGAACAGAGATCTACGAAGCACACACGGGTGGTTCGTCAGAGACTGCACAAATTCAATAAGCGGAGCATGGTCTTTTATGCCAAAAATCGAGCCTCAGGCAACATTCCAAATTTACATTCGGTGCATACAAACTGACCAATGACAGTGCAACATTTCAAAAGTAGCGTATGACGACAATCTCAGACAATCCCATTTTCCGTTGTCCAGCCCACCAGAAATGACCACGCACATTCCCAGTTTCCTGTTCGATCAGGCCGGATAAACCCATCATAAAACCTTCAACCCAAATCAATGATTATGTCGTAAAGGAAAGGCAGAAACAGATTAGAAAGGAGATAGAAAGGTGGGAGCAGTGTACTATAAACTCGGGCACGTCCTGCTCTTTGATCTTTATTAGATCAGCTGCTGAACTGTGGTAAATTTAAATTACCTATACTTAATTTATGCGGTAAAGTTCAATAAGAATAACTCAGTCAAAAATAAGAGGCAGAATCCGGGGCATTTGAGTTTTTAAAAGGGGTTTTATTCCTTAAAAAGGAATTGGTTCGAACCAGGCAAATCGCATTCCATCACCACGAAGGTTCAGGAAGGGACAGACAATACTTTATTGACAGAATATCATATATATAGTCAATGCATTACATTTATGATAGATGCAGAAGGCGTAACAGCTGAGAGAAGAGATAAGAATACACATACGTAATGGAAAAGGCGTAACAGAAGGCGTGCATAAGGGCGTGTACTAGAAACGTCATTATGGAGGTGTAACAGGTGGGTGGATCCATAGGAGAATCCTGCAGTGTCAGCAGAAATACATGGCAGGGATGCGCGCGCAGCAGCATGACGTGTAATTGACGTGGAACTGGAGGGTGAAGGGGACTTGACATTTAGCCTTACATGAGGAGACAGAAGTCTGGGGTGTCAGAACAACCTAATCCCAAATCATATCTAATATCGGGTGTTTGGAGAACTGTATTATCTGGAAGGAAAAGGTCTCTCGGGCAGAGGCTATTCTATACTGGCTGCTAGTGCGTGCATATGTGTCTACGTGTCTACGTGTAAAACAAGGGGGGCATGGGCCTACCATGGTAACAGGAGCTATGAATTACTTGCATGGAGACAGTGAGGCCGGGCCCTTTGTTCTGCAGCTGGGAAGGATGTTTTCCTAAACTACTAGACAGGAATGTATTTTCGAGGAGCGGAGCAGATGACTTGAAGGCAAAATACAGTCTTGGCAGGGAAGCAGGCCGAGCCTGGCACCGCTAGCCGCGCAGGGAGTAAGACAAAGGTCAGGGATACAGATGCGGGTCCAGGCTGCAGTATCCAGAGACAGAAGGCAGGAAAAGACTCGATGACAGAAATCAGGGCCTAACTCGCCTGAGCCAGGGAAAACGTGAAGAGTGCACCATGTAAAGACGTTGGCAAGGCACACTTAGGAACGGAATATCCGACCCATTCATGGTGGATCTGAAAGAGGACATGTTAACGTTGGACGCAAATGTATTTGCGTCTTCATAGCTGGCACAGAAGGGAAGTTACATGCACTTTAAGCTCGTACATGGAGACGGTGGGGTACACGTTAGGGAACATTTCTGACCATAAAAATTTATATTTCCTCATTCCCTCCTTGTTCCCTTACGGACCCTTCATGATATATCGATACTCATAAATCTATCAATCTGTTCACGTAGTATCATTTGCTCTTCTTTCTTCTTATGTCGTTTTGAATGAGAACTTGAATGAGGAATACATGATGTGGCGCACAAGCCGCAAATCGCTGGCCCACATTGTAGACATAAGCAGCAACTGAATACTATGAGAAGGGCAATACCTAGGAAGGATAGGACCTTCCATCCCCAGGTTGACAACGTGGTCCAGAACCAACCGGACCAAGTCCAGGTGCCTGGATTCTGGTGTAACAAACTTGCAATCTTGTGAAGACGAGTGATGGCTCTATATACTGATGGCGCGTTTTCTGGAATGAAAACACAGCAGCTAGATCCGATGACTCTACAGGCTCCGCCCCTATCGGCCAGGATGACGTCAAGGACAAGACGATTTTGAAGAACAACAATCCGCATTGCAGACTGCTCCTACGTTAAGTTGCCTAGGGCAGAAGTAGTCTCATTCACTACTGCTTCAAGTGTTCTGGTTAACTTGCGTATCAGTTTACTATTAAAGACAGCACCTAAGTAGGGAAAGAAACCTTTATTGAAATCTGTGTATTGCTCCCATGCCGTTTCAGTATAGTCGACAATCGGGAGATCTCTCTGGGGTCTATTGTGTACTAGATGGGTATTCCTATGATAATCAGGAGAAGCTAGGAAAACAGGTGGCAGAAGGAATGCAATGTAACAGGTCCCATCCCAATCTAGAGGTAAGCGTATATATGCGGTATGACCACAAATGAAATAGGAATGACGTGAAGCCTTAAACGCAGATTTGCCCTTATCACTGAATTCGATCACAGTAGTACATTTACTATGACCCAGGTGTACTGGACCATTCTTTCTAACACATAATTCACCTTTGACTGGTAATACTGACATAGCAGGCAAGACTGGCTCGGATTCGGATTCAACATTCAGAATCATGAGATTAAGTGTAAAGTTACCTAATCCATATACTTCATTTTCTAGATCAGTCCCTGTCCTTTTTGGTAGACCCTCCTTGTCAGGGTAACATACTTTATGCAGAACTGTGTTCAGGTTTCCCCATACCCAGTTGCCCTGGTAAACTACGGAATTGGAATCTAGAGAGTTCATTAATCTAAACCATGCACCACAGGAACCATTGTGTGTAAACGGGTACGGGAAAAGGGGCAGAACTCCCTTGTATTTCTGATAGGGAGGGAGTCGGACACATATCCAACAATTTGTAGCGTTGCTGGTCTGATGAGAGTGATGTAACATACTAATGAAGGTGTTGTTGCGCAGCGCAAGTCGGTAAGACAATTCATGCGGGGGTAATTCACTAAAAGAGTGTTCAGCAGTGGCATTGAAAGCAGAATGTGCACGCTTGAAAATAGGTTAGTATATGTGCAACAGTATACTTGCAGCAATAATCAAAAGACTTAGAAAAAACATAATCAATAGTGTCACTATGCAGTGACTACGAAGTGATTTACGATATTCACGTTTCTTGAGCTGTTTCTGTCTATCTCTCTCTCTATTATATGTCATGATACATGTCAGAGACTAATTTAACCGATTCACCTAGGGGAGGACTTAAACAATTTAACGGTCTGACTTGCTAGACCTTAGTTTCTGTTTATATTCTTGGGAAGCAGTTTTCTCGACCAGGGGGAGTTTTGAGTCAGTCTGTGGAGGAGGGCAGGGCTGAGAGTTCAGATCTGAAGGCAGTCCATGAAATTTTTTTATGTGACTCGAGTGAAGCCAGCCCTTGCGGCCCTCGACTTTCACTGCTGTCCTTGTTGTTAAGAGTACTAATTTCGGCGTCTGCCAACGGGGCTCCAGCGGACTCCGTCTGTCGAAATTTCTGATAAACACATAATCGCCTGGAACCACTTCATGGGGCTTCACCTCGGTGTTGTCGGGAAAGGCTGCAGCTACCTGTGAACGACAAGATTGTAGTGCAGACATCAAGGAGGCAAGGTAATCGGTCAGCATAATACAATCAACATCGGTAATTTTTCGAGGCAAAGGCGTCCCCCACATATTCGGTGGCCTACCGAAGACCACCTCATACGGGGATAGCCCTGTTCTGGAGTGTGGGACCATTCTTATGTAAAAGAGTGCGACTGGCAAAGCTACTATCCAGTCAACTCCTTTCTCTCTACAGATTTTGGCAAGTCGAATTTTCAAAGTCTGATTATGACGCTCCACGAGACCTGCTGCCTCGGGATTGCGGACACAGTGGAATTTCCACTGATAGCCTAACAGGAGTGTAACTTGTTTTACAAGCTCGGATGAGAATGGCTGACCGTTATCTGAGTATACGATACGGGGCAAACCATACCTGGGGAAAAATTCACGAACCAGCTGCTTGGCAGTGGTCGGAGCAGTGTAATCAGGGACTGGATATGCTTCTGTCCATCGGGAGAGTGCACATACGACTACGAGGACATATTTGAATCCTCGACAACGTTCCATCTGGATATAATCCATCTGGAGGACTTCAAAAGGGTGATCGGGAGGATGAAATCCACCTTGCTCTACGGGAATGCTTTTACCTGGGTTGAACTGACAACAAATCATGCAAGTACGCACTTTCTGTTTGGCTGCTGCTCGTAAATGTTTATTGAACCAAATGTTTTGAATACTGTCTAACATGGCTTTTTCTCCTAGATGTGCAGGACTATGTACTGTGTTAATGATAACTTGAACCATAGAGTCGGGGAGAAACCATATAGATTTTCCCTTCGTCATCCATCCCTGATCTGTTTGGATCCCTCCTAGTTCAGTCCATTTCTTGATTTCATCTGGTGTAGCATGTGTCTGTATGTCAATTACATCAAGGGCGGGATCCCTAACTGTCATGCAATGTGTCGATGTCGGAACTATGGTCTTTGTCAAGTCAGTTGCATGAATCTGATTCTGAGCTGTATGCTTGGCTGTTCGGTCTGCCAGGTCGTTACCCTGGGAAATGATATCGGTAACTTTTGTATGTGCCTTGCACTTCATGATGGATATAGCTGTAGGCAGATGTATTGCATCTAACAGAGCTTGAATGAGGGGTCCGTGTTGAATGTTGGCACCGTGAGAAGTCAAATAACCTCTCTCTCGCCAAAGGACTCCGAAGTCGTGTACAACTCCGAATGCATAACGTGAATCTGTGTATATGTTAACTCTCTTATTTTTGGCTTGAATACAGGCTTGAGTCAGAGCGATGAGCTCTGCTGCTTGAGCTGACAGGGTGTCAATACAATTGGTTTCTATGACTTCAGTTTCTGTCGTGACTGCATAAGCGGCCACTAACTCTCCTGTACTTGTTCTCATGCATGAACCATCCACATAAAGTGTCAGGTCTGGATCGGGCAATGGAGTGTCTGTCAAGTCTTGTCTAGGTTTCGTTGTAATAGTAATGACTTCAATACAATCATGTGCCAATGGGTCTGTTCCACTTAATGGCAAAAGTGTAGCAGGATTCAATGTGTTACAGCGTCTGATTTCTATATGTGGCTGAAACAATGTCAATTCATAACCTGTCAGTCGTGCTATAGTCAAGTGCTGGGTCTGTGTTCGGTTTAAAAGAACTTCAACGGAGTGTGGAACTTGCACTGTTAATTGATGTCCTAACACTATGGAATCACTTTGTCTGATTGCTAGAGCTGTTGCTGCTACTGATTTCAAGCACGCAGGCAAAGCCTGGGCTACTGGATCTAATGTGCTAGAAAAGTAAGCACACGGTTTGTGTGAACCTGCTTGTTCCTGAGTGAGTACTGACAATGCAGTACCTTCACGTTCTGTAACAAAAAGTGTAAAAGGCTTGCTATAACATGGTGTTGCTAAAACAGGTGCTTGGCATAAGGCTTTCTTTAAGTCTTCAAAAGCTTGTGTATGTTCCTGAGTCCAAGGGAGGACAGTCGAAGACGCTGCCTCCTGGGTTGTCAACTGTATAAGTGGCTTTGCTAGAAATGCGTATTGGGGAATCCATTGCCTGCAGTAGGAAGTGAGGCCTATGAAGGCCCGCACCTCCTTTTGTGTCTTGGGTCGTGACATATTTACAATTAACTGGATGCGGTCAGGTGTGAGCTGTCTCCCCCTTTTGGACAGCAAGTGCCCAAGGTAAACAACTTGCTGAACACAGAATTGAAGCTTTGAAGGGGACACCTTGTGCCCCTTGTCGGCCAGAAAATGTAAAACCGTCAGTGATGCTCGCTCACATTCAGGTTCGCTTCGGGCGGTGATCAGCAGATCATCGACATACTGAAGCAGAGCAGTGTTATCAGGCATATGAATACTGTCAAGTTGTCTTTTCAGTGCTTGGCTATAGATGCTGGGGCTTTCTGTGAATCCTTGAGGTGCGCGTGCAAATTTGAAGCTTCGTCCATTTAAACAGAATCCGAACAAATATTGGCTTTCCGGATCGATTGGGACACTAAAGAAAGCGTTCTTCAGATCAATTACAGTAAAGAACGCTGCTTCGGAATCAATGGCTGTCAATAGAGATGAGATATCTGGAACCACGGGATACTGTGGTACAATGCATTTATTCAATTCGCGCAAATCAATAACTAATCGATAAACTGGAGGTGCATTGGGATCGGTGCGTTTAAGAATTGGAATGATAGGGGAATTACATACATTGGAGTCGGTTTCCACAACCACTCCTTGTGCAATGAGCTCGTCAATGATTTGCAGTAAAGCCACTACAGCATCTGGGGGTAACTTGTATTGTCGAATTCGTGGTAATACCACTCCTGGCTTGAGTGTAACTCGATATGGTGTGATGTGCATACAACCTACATCAGTGGGGCCTTGTGCCCATAAATGTGCAGGGACATTCTGTAATCTGGAATCAATATCTCTCAACACATAGTGACCCTTAAAGTAACGTAGGAACAATCTCACTCCTTCCGGAGAACAGCAAATCACAGCTCCTAGAGCTTTCAGTGTCTTTATACCTAACAAGTTTTCTGGGCATGATTTCGTAAGTAGTAAGTCTGTAGTACGTGTCAATGGACCAACTGCAAGAGGAAGGGGTTGCGATACTTCGTTAACAATAGGCTTTCCTGAAAATCCAAGGGAAACATTCTGTGAGCCTAAGAGGGGTGCCCCTGGAACTTCATCGTGACTGATAGTTGTCCTGCTTGCCCCTGTATCAATCAAAAACTTTCTGTCTTTCCCTAATACTTGAATATGTACATAAGGACCCTCTTGATCTACAGGAACCTCAATAAGAGGCAAGCCAACCTCCCTCTCTAGGCTATTTCATGTGTATCGCTGATAATCAGGATAATCATTTTGTGCATACTGGTACATCTGTTGTGTCGTGTTTTGTGTTGCGGTGATGGGCTGTGACTGTGGCACTGCTACGGTCTGTACTGTCTGTTGTGAGGCTTGCATAGGCTGGATATTCTGTGGTACTTGTTGTTGGACCTGGTCTTGTCTAGGTGGACGTGGTCTCTCTTTGGTTTTACCTGTAGAGATATTGTGTTTCAGAACTGCACAATCGTTTATATAATGACCTGGCTGTTTACAATAGTTGCATGTCCCTTTAACAGGAACCGTTGAATTATTGGACTGTGTCGTACCCTTTTTCTGACCGTCAGCTGGAACTGACTGAGCAACTAGCATTTTCATTTTCGTGTCTTTCATACGTCTTTGTTCGTGTTCATGTTCTTCTCTAATTCTATTCTGGTGGTACTGTAACATTTGTAACATTTGTGAAGGGGTATTAGCTTGCCAGGTGCTTTCGACTTTCAAAACTCAGTTTTTAACCTGGGGCAGGGAATTCTCGACTAATTTGGATACAAAAAGATGTGGATATGACTCGCTACTTGCTTTCAGGCCACTATTAATACCAAAACATTTCTCAAATCGGGAATAAAAATCACTAGTGTCTTCATCGGGTTTCTGTTTGCAGGCTGAGATTGCATCCCAGTCTTCCTTTTTCGTTGCCAATAAACGTGGCAATACTTGTACTAACAATCCTGGTAATGCTTTAGTTTTGTCCCCAAGCCCTAGGCCTGGAGTTCGAGTGTTTTCTTCGTTTTCTAATGCAGCCCACTCAATCTTTTGCTCTCCCACTTCCCATTCTTTTTCTTTGAGTTTCTCGTAAATACCGGCAGGCAATAATACTTTCAATATTTTCATGATATCGGGATAGGTATAATCACCCATGAGTAACATGTCTTTTATTTCACGGTGGAAACCTGCCGGATCTTTGTCATGGCTGGGCACTAATTTCTTCATTTCCAATAGTTCTATTTTAGTTATGGGTGTGTATACAAACATGCGTCTAAAAGTATTATCATCATTCCTGACTGGGTGCACTTCTCGTAAGGGATTCTGTCTGTCTATGTAGTACGTTTTTCTTTCTATGGGTGGAGCTGGATCAAACTGTGGACATAGGAAGGCACTATATCTATGCCGATGTTCTAGAATTACTTTAATTAAATCGGTACCTAGGCCTCTCCATTTATTCATGAGTAGTTCTATTAATATATCAGGTAGGGGACCAGGATCAGAGTGTTGGCTTTTATACAATATAAGGAGGTGCTGTATCATGTACATACCGGCTAGACGCTGTTCACCTGGGGAAAGATTCAAAAACGTTTGCGCTAACGCGTCATCACTATATTTATCAGGACTGTCAGCCCATTGTACGGCTGACCTGGCTAATTCTTGTTCATCCATGGAATCGAGTACATGGTACCCCATTCGTTCTTGAAGTATTTTATCGGTAGCCTGAAATAGGTGTTCAGGTGTTTTTGGATTTGACATGGCTGCTTGAAAAACTCTCTTACTTTCTGGACGTACTGGACGCATACTATTATTAAAGTATCTTCCCTTACCTACATATGCTATCATTTCTCTAGCTGGTAACTGCACTGTTCCTGTTGCTGTTTCTGGTTGTTCCTCCTCCGAGGAATCATTCTTGTCCGTATCTATTTCCCTTTCTGGCTGTCTTCTTTCGTGTATTTGCTCTACTGTTTTTCGGATCCGTCGATACATATTTTCTATACAACTTTGTTTATCATGCATTCCATCTGCTATATTCTGGCCCCATTTGTTAAGTGCTTTCATTTCTTCCGGGTCTACACCAGGCCTATCTCGGTCCCTTATCAGGCAGTTTATGAAGAAACGTAATATCATTTTTTGAGTGTCAACTTTCTGGTGTGCCATAGCCTTGCCAATACTTTCCAGACCTTGCCCCGTTTGGACAAAGAGATATATTCTGTGTAGATGTTAAATCATTCCTGGCAGTAACATTAAATAGTTTGCAACTCGTCGTAGACGTAGTGATGATAGCATCATTCTGTCGTCTTTACCGGGTACTGGATCATATCTACAGTCTGTAAGAGGTTCTTTAAACATGTCGTAACTCGCTGTTTGAGGTGTACGTTGTTGTGCTAAATCCCTATAAGTTGTTCGATGTGTTGGTGGCGGTGTCTGGAAACCTCCTGCCGCACCTCCTGAGGTGCCAGGTAAAAAGGGATTTAGTGGATTCATGCCAGGGAGAATAGGTGCAGGAAGGACTGGGGCTGGAGGAACGGGCGCAGGATGTAGACCGGGCGGAGGAGTTCGTTGTTGTGGAAGTGGGTGCAGATTATCTCGGGGTGGGGTGCCGTCAGCAGGTGGTGTGTGTGGTGGCGGAATATTAACATATTCGGGGGCTACATCGTCTAGATAGGAAGAAAGGAATATGTCCTTTGCGGTCTTGTGATGTAATTTAGTTGGGAGTAATGGAGGTGGCAGGTCTTTTGGTACTTCCTGGGTGGCCTTAGGTAAACCCTCGGTCAGAAGAGGATACATACCATTCATAAGAGTATTTCGTTGTCTGTCTACTTGTTCTGCTTTAACTCGTATATCTTCCTCCACTAATACGTTCTCTCGGGTTTTGTCTGAATCCTCTCTACTCTTTTCTGCCTTTCTGAGTGCTTTCTCTGTGCGTCTATGCGATTCTTTACGCCATAATTCAATGGCATCCTTCTGTGACTGTCTGGCTTTCTTTTTCCATAATGCTTCTTCTACTCTCATGATGCAATCAGCATCCCATGTCCCAGCAGCGGGCCATCTCTGATTTTCTGCTAAATCTTTGGTGTAATCCACCCACAAATCGAGATATAATACGGCATCTAGGCCATGTTTATGGTACATAAAGTACCCTGGAGTGTCCCTAGGTGGAATAGGAACAGCTTCCTCGAGTATCCCTTTTCTAGTTTTTATCTGTCTTAATTTGGAGAACAGCGGCATCTTAAACCCTGCTACTTGATACTCACGCGAACTTTGAACACAGTTAATACAATAAACACAGTAATGAAGATCGAACAATCACTCCTACCACGACATTTGAAAACACATTACCACAATGTAAAACGAACAATAACAATTAGGAGAAAACTAACTACCTGCATACTCGATATACTGCTAAACAGTACAGATACACCGCTAAAACAGTGCAGACCGGATATACTGCTAAACAGTACAGATACACCGCTAAAAACAGTGCATACCGGGTCTGTGTACCCAAACCCGTCTTGACCGGCACAAATTAATGCGCTCCTCTAGATGCGTCCCCAGCAACGGTACTCACCGGGAAGCACGGAACAGGAGGCCTCGGAAACTCGACACTGGACTGGACTGGACTCGACTCGACTCGTGACGTAGGTACTTCGGAACCTGGTGGGCCTCTGAATACCTCGGACTTTGCTCTCTCAGCTAGGCTCTGGTCGGGATCCTCCGCACTCCTCACCGCCTCGTCTGGGTGTCGATCGCAGCCTCAGTCCCCTCCGTTGGCCTGAGGGAGATACAGGAAATCCTGCGGGTACGCGTAGTTGTCCGTCCGGCTGTGGCAGGGGACCGGGCCTGCAACGCACCGCCGGCGCGTAAGGTGGGGGAGGGGTCCCTATTCGGGCGCCAATTATGTGGTAAATTTAAATTACCTATACTTAATTTATGCGGTAAAGTTCAATAAGAATAACTCAGTCAAAAATAAGAGGCAGAATCCGGGGCATTTGAGTTTTTAAAAGGGGTTTTATTCCTTAAAAAGGAATTGGTTAGAACCAGGCAAATCGCATTCCATCACCACGAAGGTTCAGGAAGGGACAGACAATACTTTATTGACAGAATATCATATATATAGTCAATGCATTACATTCATGATAGATGCAGAAGGCGTAACAGCTGAGAGAAGAGATAAGAATACACATACGTAATGGAAAAGGCGTAACAGAAGGCGTGCATAAGGGCGTGTACTAGAAACGTCATTATGGAGGTGTAACAGGTGGGTGGATCCATAGGAGAATCCTGCAGTGTCAGCAGAAATACATGGCAGGGATGCGCGCGCAGCAGCATGACGTGTAATTGACGTGGAACTGGAGGGTGAAGGGGACTTGACATTTAGCCTTACATGAGGAGACAGAAGTCTGGGGTGTCAGAACAACCTAATCCCAAATCATATCTAATATCGGGTGTTTGGAGAACTGTATTATCTGGAAGGAAAAGGTCTCTCGGGCAGAGGCTATTCTATACTGGCTGCTAGTGCGTGCATATGTGTCTACGTGTCTACGTGTAAAACAAGGGGGGCATGGGCCTACCATGGTAACAGGAGCTATGAATTACTTGCATGGAGACAGTGAGGCCGGGCCCTTTGTTCTGCAGCTGGGAAGGATGTTTTCCTAAACTACTAGACAGGAATGTATTTTCGAGGAGCGGAGCAGATGACTTGAAGGCAAAATACAGTCTTGGCAGGGAAGCAGGCCGAGCCTGGCACCGCTAGTCGCGCAGGGAGTAAGACAAAGGTCAGGGATACAGATGCGGGTCCAGGCTGCAGTATCCAGAGACAGAAGGCAGGAAAAGACTCGATGACAGAAATCAGGGCCTAACTCGCCTGAGCCAGGGAAAACGTGAAGAGTGCACCATGCAAAGACGTTGGCAAGGCACACTTAGGAACGGAATATCCGACCCATTCATGGTGGATCTGAAAGAGGACATGTTAACGTTGGACGCAAATGTATTTGCGTCTTCATAGCTGGCACAGAAGGGAAGTTACATGCACTTTAAGCTCGTACATGGAGACGGTGGGGTAAACGTTAGGGAACATTTCTGACCATAAAAAATTATATTTCCTCAGAACAAGGAGCTGGCTCAGCGTGGTCAGCCTCGGGCAAGGAGTCAGTTCGGCCAGGTCACCCAGGAGCCAGCTAAGGCGTACGTGTCTCAAGGACTCGTTCGGCCACAGTCATCGGGCCTATGTTAGGGCAACCACACAAAATGGCTGCCGTATACAAAATGGAACCCGGAGGTTCAAACTAAATCCTTAAATACGGAGTGTTCTCCTATATCGATTCATACGAAAACACTCAGACACGCTACACTCGCCATTTGCGGTCTGCTGACACCAAAATCGTCCATTTCCGACGATCTTTATTGAACGGGTTCGGAACCATCGAACCCAGTTCGCAAACCACGGAAGCATATATTTGATGGTACGTCTCCCTCTTCCTTTCCCCAATTTCAATCTACATTTCAATGTCCTCGCTCCTTTTTGTCTGAATTTTATTTTTTTTATGTCGATAATATTAGACACTTTTTACTCTCTTCCATCTCTCTCTCCCCCTGTTCCTCCATCTTCTCTTCTTCATATTCTTCTTTTGCTCCCCAAGGCTTCTCTTATCTATAAATATTTTTCGACTCCTAATCTAGAACGTGCTAAGACCAAATTGGAACTCTTATGGGAATCCGATCTGGGATGTGAATGGACTATTCCTGTCTGGGACCAAATTTGGTCTCGCTTTTGTTAAAATTTTGCGCTCTGCTTCTCTCACTCAATCTCTGTTTTTTTCTCTATCATAGATTCTATCTTACCCCTCTCTCTTTGGCTCGTTATTCTCTATCCAGTAATACTAATTGCTGGTCTTGTGGCTCCTCTGATGCTGACCTCAAACACCTTCTTTTTCTTTGTCCTCTAGTTTCCAAATTCTGGGGAAAAGTTTGGTCCTATATTTCTCTTATATTTGATATTTCTATTCCTTATTCTATTCCTCTTCTTTTTGTTGGGAGCATGTCTGAATCTTTAGATCTTTCCCCTCACACTAAAGGTCTTTTTGATCTTATGATTGCTCTAGCTTTCCAACATATTACACTTCACTGGAAATCACTCAAAGATCTCTCTACCCAACATCGGTGGAACACCATATGCCACTTTCACCGTCTTGACATAGCTTTTGCCACTTCTTGCACACCCAAATTAAATAGGGATTTATTCTGGTTACCTTTGGCTGTTTATTTAGACAGTTTGGCGTCAACATTCAATTCCCGATCGAATGTTGCAAATTTTAAACCTTCTTGAATATATCCTCTGTTCTTTTGATCTCTATAATTTACTCTTTTTTACTTGTTATATTACACTGTTTGAGATTGCCTCTTTCATTACTTGATGTTACATTTACTATTTGCCTTATGTTCTATGCTCATTAGTCTGCATTTACCCCCCTTTTCTCTCTTCCCTTCCCCCTTATTATCCTTCCCAAAATATCTAAATAGCTTTCTCTTCTATTTTTTGTATTCCAGTTCTGCTATCATTATATTACTTGTTATATATTGATTTTCTGCATTACTGGTTTACTGATGCATATGTACTTCTTTCAATAAAGCTTTTAAACTTAAAAAAGAAAAGCGGAGTGCAAATCTTGGAGAGCTCCGATTTTATTTGGGGAATTTGTGAATATTTAGAACTGAAGGTTTTAATACCTGGGCTCTGCAGATGTATTATTGTGAGGAGTCCTGATCCCCCACTTAAGATTAGGGTAGAATGAGATAGAGTGGCAGGACCCTTGCAGATGACATACAGTATAGACTTTGTTAAACAACAATTCATGGTGGATTATCCACGTATGAAAATAGTATGGCTGTGGAGATTGTTCACATGTGGAATTACGATCCCTGCAGCATTTCAAAAACAACTGAAGAATTGACTGCATCTTGTCCTAGAGGAGGTATTGAAAGGGGGAATCAGTCATCAAATGTGGATGTGCTGTAGGGAAACTCTGAAGCATTGAAAGAAAGCTAATGGGTGGATACAAATGTAGCTAATTCTACCCTACACCAGGAGAGAATACCATTAGTGTTCAGTATTCTGATAATGTAACTGGGAATCATGAAGTTTGCCAAATTAATATATTTAAATCGTGCAGCAGATTAGGCCATATCTGCCCAATTTTTTAAGTTCCCTATCCATCCAGGGAGAACACAGTGGCTTGACAAAGTGTGGGAAATTTACACCATGTAGAAGTTAACAAACTAAATGAGAGGAAGCCGGTCATTACTCCTCAAGTACAAGGCAACTATTTGTGAATACATGTTCCAGTACTCCAGGACTGATGCACAAACGGAATACATTAAAAGTTTTCTTTGTATATTAGCTCTGGTGGAGTGAGAATCCATTCAGTAAAGATAATATTGAACGCTGAAAGCTGAAATGGGGATAGACACAATAAAAAAATGCTTGATGTGGTTGGGTTGTTCACACATGGACTGTATTACTACATTTACGGGATCTGGTAATTTGAGGCAGAGGTGCAAGCCAGCTGTGTGTGTTATACACTATGCTCTACTCTTCTCTCTGCATCTTTTCTTCTCTCTTCCTCAACACATCTTTCTTTCCAACATCCCTTGTACTTTTAGCTAGTTCTTTAGTTCTCGGATATTGTCCATTTTACTGGACATAGGATGTTAACATGACAATTAATAATTAATGCCCTGGCTCAAAAACTCAGGATGACCTTCTATCTGGCACCTAAGTAGCATTTTCACTTTACTGCGTTACTTTATGAGTCTATGTGAAGAGGGAGAGGAGTCTTTGTATTTTCAAAGAGGAAACTATTTTTTTGCACTGTTCACAGAAAAAAGAATGAGAAACAAACTGAAAACTGTTCCCAAGGACCTCTTTGCTAGGGACCAAAGATGCTTCAACTGTCCCTGCCTATGAACATAAAATGCAACCATTAAACTGTTGAATTAACTGTGAGATTGGCTGTATATTCCATGTAATTTTACTATGAGTCTCCAAATGAATTCTGTAAAAATATATATTTCAATTGTGTGTTCCCTATTGGTGCATATCCTGAGAAAAGTGTACTCATGCAGGATGTATGACTGCCTTTGTCTAAAGTCCTATAAAGTCCTATAAAAGGACGTAGATTTCTATGGGATGGGATCTCCGCTTTCCCCACTCTTAGAAGGTGAATCTATGCCGGATTTCACCTAGAACTGTACTGAGTACTCTGTACTTATTGTATAACACAGAAAAACACAGGTGGTCTAACAGCTTAATTTTGAGGCTGTGCTATCAAGCCGAGTCACCAGGATCTCGGAGGGTATGTATCACATAAAGACAGCGTATTGCGATAGAATAGTGAACACTAGATGGATAAGAAAAACCAACACAGCTTAGGTTATTAGAAAATGGTTGACAAATCAATTAGCAAAGGGTTCCCATCAAATTGACTCAATGATCAGTCCTATCATTTGGCCAAACCCTGGTGCATGTCAGGCTAGTCCCCTGATCATTGGGACATCAAACACCGCACCAATGGTTGCTGGTTAAGGATTTGGTCAACCTACATGAACCAACCGTCTGTGAGAGCTGATCTTTGATAGTAAATTAAACAACAGTGCAACAGAAAATATTGTGACTTTAAAATAGGATGGAGTGTCCACCTACTGATAACTTTATTCTACAGACAAGACACGCCTCCTAATTAAAAAACCAGAACAGTGCAAGAGAGAGTCAACAAATATCTGTCTAGTAAAGGGCCAACATGTTTCTGCCTAATGGGTATTAAATCCCTCGGCATTCGTCAGGGCCTATGTTCTTTCAGTAGTTGCACTCCTAGTAGTGAAAACAAAGGAAACACCACCATCACCAGAGAAAAGTGATCAAATAAGGTTGAATACGGTACGACCTGTAACAACCAACGACATTAACCCTCCATGTCAATTTGGAAATATGAATTCCCTAATGGTAGGGGAATGGACCTCACCTCACCTGGACCGCGGAACGTGAACACATTTGGCTGATGTAATGTGATCGTGGGCGGTCGGCGGACTGGAAAAGCAGGCAAGGAGGCTGGATATAGTGGGCAATATTGGTCTTTTATTGCACACAAGGTAGTTCGTAGAGAAACAGGGGAAACAAAATACAGGGCTCCAAAGTGGTGTAGTCGTCGTCTGTCTCTGGGTGTTGTGGGGGTTCGGTAGGGTCCGGTCTTGGGTGCAGATGTCTTCTGTGTTCAGGGTGTAACCTCGGAGGGCAACAAGAGAAACAAGGAGAAGGAGCCGTTAGTCCCACTGGGGCTGGAGGTCATGTACCGTAACCTTCACCAGGGTGTGGAAAAGAGAAAGAACCGTGAGGGAAGGGTGGGTAGGACAAGGAAAGGCAAAGTACAGAGGGTGTTCGAAAAGGGGTTCGTGTAGGGGAAGTCTTTATACAGTGCGAGGTGCTATACAATATTTATACGGTGCTGGGTTCCTACTTATGACGTGCCTAGGATAGAGGGAGTAATTATACAGGGGTTGGAGTATTTACATAGAGCACCTAGCGTGCTATAAAGAAGGTAGCTGGTACTCACGCGCTCCACCGTAACTCTCCGTCGAGTTACGGCCGCTCTTCAGCCACCTCCGGGGGACACCACCAGTCTTCGGACCACTCTTCGGTTTCTCCGCTCCCGTCCTCCACTTCCGCCGCTCCAGTCGAAATCTCCTGCCACGATACTCCGACGACTCCTGAACCTCCACTTCCGTCTTTTCTGTATCTGACATCGGTGAAGAGGCGGGACTTCCGGGGTCAGGGGGAAGAACTTCCGGTCCGTTGTCTCTCCGGATTGGGACCTGTGACAGAGAGAGGGGCGGGTTTCCCGTTGTCATGGACGCTTTAGTGGTTGTCTCCGACCGCGGTTCCTGGAAGGGAGAGCTCCGGAGGGGCGGCAATCCTGGCGGGGTGAGTAAGGGACCTACGACCCGTGGGACATTATCACATGTAAGTAACGAGCAGAGGGTGACGAGCGGGGGACGAAAATCGGCACCGAGGTAAAGAGGAGCGTGGAGCCCGGTTACTCACTGGAGTGTGATTAACTACAGGAACGGTGCCAGAAAACCTCCTACCAGTCCCCCACCAGTTACACCAGTCACCCAGTCATACAGCTGTCTCGCTGAGGATTCATTGAGGCTTGCTAGTGGCTTGGAAATCCACAGACATGGGCAGGCAGAACTTTGTTTTAAAAAATTAAAGAATCAAGCAAAAGCTCCCACGCCTCTGCCTCTGCCTGAGACCATTTGAACTATGGGAAGGTAGAGGGGGAGGGGTATGGAAGTAGAAGCTCGCTTGGATGAGTCAGTGGAGTGACTATTTAGCCTCAATTAAAAACCTAAATAAGTAAAGACTCGAGTGGAGAAGCAATAACTCTACAAAAGAAAAACTGAAAAGGGCACGGGCAAGAGCGCAAGCACAAGAAGTAGGCACAACAGAGGTAAGTGAAATATCAGTTATTTTAATTTAATACTTTAAGAAATCGGAGTCTGAAGTGTTGAGAGAAACACAGAGGGAGTAAATGGCGCCGCGGAAAAATAAAAGTACATTAGGAAATACAAAGAAGGCAGAATTGAATGGGGATAATCAACAGGTTACCCAGGAGAGTCTTACTCACCGGAGGGGAAAGGGAAAAGGAAAAACTCCCAAGGCTCCCAAGGAAGTACAGCATGGAGAAAGTAAGGGGAGCATAGCATCTAGTACAATTAAGGAGTTCGTGGGAAAGCATTTTAAATGGGTTTTTTCTCCTGCAAAGACTACAGAAATGGAAGAAGCAGAAGAAACATGGAAAGAGGGATCCTCCCTAATATTTGATGGACATTTGGTAGACTCCATAGATTTGGTTAACCGTTCAGTCCTGTCCTTGACAGGGCAGAAGGGGATAATAATGTCACAGAGACTTTCCTCCTCCCCAAGATTAACCCATCAGGTGTCAGAAAAGAAAGAGGAAGATAGTCTGATCCCTAACCATAGTGACGATTTTGACCATGAGCCAGACGGTTGTCCGGTTGGATTTGTAAAGAATGTATTGGGGGAAGTCAATGACCAGGAAGACCTGGATAAAAACAGAGACACAAATGGGGAAAACCAGTCACTGGATTTAAACTTGGAAGTATCAGAATCACCGGCAGTTTCAATGTTAGAAATGATGTTAATGGTGCAAAAATCGCTACAAGGATTGCTAGAAATAACAATGCTAAACCACGATGTCCTGAAAAGTCAAAAAATGTATCTCTCTAAAATTGAGGGAGAACTACAGGGCATTAGAGGCCAAATGCCTTCCATGTTGGGACATGTCTTAGACCAGGTGGCTACGGGTCAAGGGAGGGAGGGGGATGATAGACTAGCCGATATCCCGCTGGTAAGCCAAGTTGATGAAGCTCACGTTGATGGCCATGATGTTTATGTGTCAAAATGGCCAATGTTGGTAAAAAGGACAGGTGAATATATGCATTAAGGTCACTCTAAATGAATAAGAGGTGCAGGTTGTGAGGCACAAAGAAAGTTTAATTTAAGAGTGACGAAAAAAGGAAAGGGGAGGAAGGAGTCATTAGAAGAGGTAACACATACGCTTAAGTCTCAATCAAATAAAACGATGAGGGATCTTGAAAAAGGGGCCAGCTTCCCAGCAAAAAAAGAGAAGATTAATAGGAAGCAAATCCAACAGGATAAGGAGATTTATGTAGCCCCGAAATTACCAAAGACACAGGCTCGGTTGCCCCCCATTAAAAATAAAAGTATTGCAAACCGGGAAAGTAGTCCTAAAGTGATACCTAGATCAAATACACTACATTATCAAGGTGTTACAAGGTCAGAAGAAGTGGTTGACAGAGTGAATAAGTGGCTTTATTTTTTTTTTCACAACCAAGTTTATTGAGCAAAAGAATGACGAGCATGAGGCACCTTCCCACACCAAGGTCACCACATCAAGATCAATGTATGGATCACATACACAAGAAATACTAAGCAAGTATCAATGAAGCTCAGCTTTAAAATCCCAACTACCCATCCCAACCCCAACTACACCCCCACCCGTACCCACTATCCCCCCCCCCTTTCCACACATGTACAGAGGCAACACAGAGATGGTTCATATAAGAGAAGCAGGCATGAAGCAACCTGGGATGTGCCTTTAGGGCCAGAGACAGCGCTGCGATCAAATGTCCTCCTCCGGTTCCGCTGGGGGTTCCAAGGATAGGCCACGATAGTCAGCCCACCGCTTCCAGATCTTGAAGTGCTTGCGCGGGCAGCCCCGCGCCTCAAAAATTGGTTTCTCAAGACCCATAAAATAGTCCAGTCCCGCCTTCCATGCCGACAGGGGGGGGGCCCTCACAGATTTCCAGGCCCGAGCCAAGTCGCGCTTAGCCACCACCAGGCCCAGAAGCAATAGGTGACGTTTATAGATGTTGCCCCCAACCCCGTCCATGACGTGCAGCAGGCCCAGCCGGTGGGTACGGGGAAGATCCCAGCCCAGGACCTCAGCCAGGCAATTCCATACACCCCTCCAGAAGCCAGCCAGGCGACCACATGACCATACTGTGTGCAACAAGGTGCCAGGCACTTCCCCACATCGCAGGCACTCCGATGACTCAATCAAACCAGCCCTCCACAGTCGTTCACGTGTGTAATAGGCACGATGTAGATACTTGAATTGTATGAGACGGAGCCGAACCGCGATAGCGGTGCCACGGGGAGACTCCAGGGCCTCTCTCCAGTCGTCCTCGTCCAGGGTGCCCACGTCCACTTCCCAGGCTTCCCGGAGGGAGCTGAGAGTAGACGAGCAGTGAATAACCAGAGTCTGGTAGATCCTGGAAACCTTCTTGTCTCCCAGGTCGCCCATAAAGACTTTCGCCTCAATTGGGCTAAACTCCGGAAGGGAGTCAAGGCCGGCAATGCTTGGGGCGAGGGCATGTCGCAGCTGTAGGTAACGGAAAAACTGGGACTGAGGCATTTGGAATTCCACTCGGAGGTCTGCAAAGGACTTGAGGGTTGCGCCGGACACGACGTGACCCAGTTGAGTAATCCCAATAGTCTCCCAACCCTCGAACCCAGCCAGAGTCGCCAGCTCTGGAAGCAGACCGTTGTGCCACAGCGGCGTTTCCGCCGTCAACTTGCCCCACCATCCCATGCGGCGCAAGGACTGCCGCCACACTGCAAAGACCACCCTTGTCACCGATGGCAACCCACGGCGTATACGCGCCGAGTATAGAACGGTGTGGAGCGTATGGTCACCCATAAGATGCCTTTCCAGGGCATATGCCGGGTCACTCCTATCCCCATACCACCAATCGTTAAGAACAAGCAGATGCGATGCTTGGTAGTAGGAGAGGAGATCAGACGTGGCCAAGCCACCACAGTAGGTGGATAGAAAACATGTCTTGAGGGCCACCCTGGCTGCTCCGCCCTCCCACAGGAAGCGGCCCAGCACAGAGTTCACCTGGCGAAACCACTCCATGCCGATAGGGTGCGGGAAATGTTGGAGTTGGTACAGCAGTCTCGGCAGCGCCACCATCTTAAAGATGGCCGACCTCCCAAAGATCGTAAGCGGCATCCTGGACCACGTTTTAACATCCGTCTGGACCCGTTCCCACACCGGTAGGACACTACGCGTCCAGGCCACGGCCCGCGAAGTCGAGAGGAAAACACCCAAGTATTTCAGGCCGTCCGTCGCCACTCGTAGATCAGCAGCCCAATCGTCGGCCACCGCTCCGCCATGCAGAACCCACAGGGTCGACTTAGATAGGTTAAGGGTAAGCCCGGAGACTTCGCCAAACCCCCGCATGATCTCCAGGATTCGAGGGCCAGAGCGCCGCAGATCCGTAAGGAACAGGAGGACATCGTCCGCGTAGAGTGCAATTCTATCTGTAAGAGTATCGTTCCAGACAAAGCCACGCAGCTGGGCATCTAGCCGCACCCGCGCCGCGAGGGATAAGTGGCTTTATTTTGAACACGTAAAATTGGGAAGGGGTGGCAAAAAAGCTAAAAAGAGTGGGTATTTAAGTAGAGCACACCTACTCAAGGTTTTCACCCATTGCCCAAATTTAAATGGAATAAGCTCTCGAGATCCAAGAAAGGTGGGGTTCCAAACAATTGGGGAGGGCAAAGAGGTCACCAAAGTACAGCTTTATTCGGGCTTGGTGGCGTCCGCAATAGAAAACGCAGAGCAAGAAATCCGTAAAGAGGGGATTCGTCTAGTGCCCAAAGAAGAGTTAGCGCCAGTGCTTAAGGTACACCAGCAGAAACCTTTTTTAAGGTATCATGCGGGGCTATGTAAGAGGCAGGTGAGGCTCCCCGAGGAGGAAATAGATGAAAGGAGAGAAAATTTTAATATAGTAATAAATAATACAGATATGTTGGAGGCATGGAAGAATTGGAGTAACACCTCCAGCTTAGCAGGACCCTCATATAGTTATAGGGAGGATTCAGCAGTGAATGGGCCTTTAAGTGATGTAGAATAGGCAATGGGGCAGCCACAGAGCATACACTTGGTCTCTTGGAACATAAATGGATTGGGAACAGATCTAAAACGTGAAACTGTGAAAGAACTTGCAAAAAAGAATGAAATTATTTGTATACAAGAGACCTGGCTCTGTGGTGTTCCCCAAATAGTTGAAGGGTTCCGACAAGTCCACCCTGCAGCTGTAAAATCGAACTTTGGGCGTCCCGCTGGTGGCTTATTGACAATGATATCAACAACTCTAACAACCAAAACTATTTTGTTATCGGTAAAGTGTAAGTGGCTCTTAGCCTGCAGAATCCAAACCACATTTGTGGATAAGAAATTTAAATTTATACTGATCCTAAATGTGTATATGCAATGGAATTCAGCAAAGGAATATGGGGTAGAATTGTTACATTTTAAGAATGATATGGATGCACTTTGTGATATGTATGGAAATGATCTGATGGTGTTAACGGGTGATTTTAACCATAAACTAAATCCAAAATTGTCTGATCAATGGTACTCAGAAATTCTAGAGGCATATGATATAAAAAATGCAGAGTTTATGGAAACAAAAACCCCTATAGATGCGATGGAATTGGGCAATTATTTATCAAATAAAAGTTTCTTTTGTTTGAATGGAAGGATAGCCCAAGACCGCCCGGCTAAAAAAACTTTTAAATACGGGGAAAATAATTGCCCTATAGACTATGTGTTTTTGCCAGCATGGAATTTCGAATTAGTGAAAGATTTTAGCATTAACCCCATGGAATGTAGTGATCACAATCTAATAAATTTGGAATTGAGAATAGCAGAATATATGGTTTGCGACAGAGTTATCTGGCAAGAGACAGAGTACCCGAAGCGGATGACCACGAGGTTATCTGAAAAATCTATAGAGAAGTTAGTAAGCCAGCAACATAAGATTCAGTTAGGTTGTTTGGAAGGCCAAGACCTACTCTGGTTTGTGGAAAAAATAAAACAAATAGTAGAAAGTATAAGCATAGAATTAAGGCCCCCAGTAAAAGACCAGAATAAGAAAGGAAATACTCAAAATAAGAATGGAACGTGATTTAATCAAGATTGTTTAATGAAAAAAAGAGAAATTAGGAGAGAAAATCGTAGCCTACGCAAAAAATGTACACGAGCAAAAGCGGAATACTTAATAAAAATAAAGAGAGAATATAATATGTTAATCCGCAATGTAAAAAGGATCTATAAAGAATCTTGCTGGAGCAAATTGTTGGAAACCATTGAAAATAAGAACCTACGGCAATTCTGGAAGTTAATGCAGTCAGCCAGGGAACCTTTGAATGCCCCAATGACTTGTGTAGTAGAGGAAGAGGCATGGGCTGAATATATTCAGAAATTGTATGCCCCGGGAAGGTTGTCTGATAATTTGGTAACAAAGCAGTGGAGAGACCTAGTAGATGATCTCAAATATGATTGCTCAGTAACAAATGTCCTTAGGATAATTAGGACTTTAAATTTAACTAGAGCAGCTGGCCCGGATGATATGCCGGCCCTGATATTAAATTCAAACCAATCCTGGTGGGCGGAATTCTTCTAAAAAATGTTTACTTTCAATACTAGAGCAAGGGGTAATACCTGCAAACTGGAAGGGTGCAATAATAAGGCCTCTGCATAAGAAAGGAGATGTACATGCCCCTAAAAATTACAGGCTAATTAACTTATTAGACATAGGAGAAAAGATTTTTGCTAAGATGATACTCGGTAAATTAAAAGATTGGGCGGAAATTCGGTCAATCGTACCAGTGGAACAGGGTGGGTTTAAAAAAGGCCACTCCACGATTGATCATCGTTTTGCCCTATGGGCTTTAGCTAGGAAATCGATTGAACAAAACGGCAAATTATGCTGCTGTTTCGTCGATTTCCGAGCGGCCTTTGATTCAGTTGATAGAGGCAGCCTTTGGGAAGCGCTAGAAAATTATGCATTGCCGGAGGGAATATTAAATATTCTAAAAGAACTACATAGCGACAACTGGGCCCAGGTCATTAGAGACTTAAAGGGCTCATTAACGCAGACAATTCCTGTGAAGAATGGCTTGAGACAAGGGTGCGTCTTGGCACCTTTTCTCTTCTCAATCTTCCTAGCAGATCTTCCCGTGGTTTTGGAAAATTAAAAGAGTGCGAGCCCGCGCATGAATAATAATAAAGTTTCATGTCTTTTATATGCTGATGATCTAGTGAACGAGAACCAAACTGAAATGGGCCTCCAAAGGAAATTAAATGCCTTTAAAATATATTGTGATAAAAAGTTTCAATCGGTGAATATGGAGAAAACAAAGATCCTATGTTTCGGGAAGAGGTTTAGACAAATTAGAGGTAGTAAATGAATATAAATGTTTAGGCCTTTGGTTTGACAGTGCATTAAAGTGGAATACCCACGTGGCGGCACAAACTTCAAAGGCGGCCTCATCGGTCTGTGGATTGAAAAAATTTAACAAGGACTATGGTGAAATGTCTCACCGACCGTTACTAAAGGCATTTGAAGCTATGGTACCCCCACATGTTCTTTACGGCGCTGAAGTGCTCTATATGAGTGGTAAAAGGGGTTGGGACCGGGAGGATGGAAAGATAATTAAAATGATGTTGTCCCTACCTAACGGTTCCATGTTGCAAGCTATTAGATTGGAGGCAGGCTTGACGGCATGGGAGGTAAAGGCACAAATGTCATTGTTAAGATTTTGGAACCGCCATATGCCCGGTGATGAACAGAAGGTGTCAATTTGGTGCAGAAAGAAAATACAAGCAAGCAGCTTACATTGGGCACGAGAAGTGAGGAAAATCCTCCAGCTAGTAACTGCACAATTAAAGTTGACCCTCGAACAACCTCTATTGGACTTAGTCTTTACTAGGAAAATGCTTAGGGACCGAGGGTATGACCTGGAGTACCTGAAGTCGAAAAAATCAGTGAACTGGGTAAGGAATGAATGGGAAAAGGAGGTCCGGTTTCCATATTTGGATGCGCTACCCAGTAAATGGTTGAGGTACGAAATCATGAAGATTCGGGTAGGTTTAAATCCATGGAAGATTGATAGTAAATTAAAAGCAACCCTGATCCAACCTGATGTTATTTGTAAATGTGGCCTAGGTGTGAAGAATGATATTTTACATATACTACTGGATTGTAAATGGATTTTAAAAGTGCGTAAAATGTTTTTACGTCCAATATTTTTAAAGTATAAGGTGAACAAACGATCAGAGGCTGTTGTTCTCCTTACAGAAATGTCGTTTTTAGATATTACAATTGCGTTAGGGAAATTTTTGAAAGCAATAAGAGAAGCTGTAATGGAGACAACCAATGAAAACGGGAAATTTTAAGATATTAAGATTTTAAAATATGAAAAATGTCAATTTAGTGTTTTTAGGGTTTTAAATGAGTATTGAGTGATAAATTGAACTATGATGTAAAAATTACTATTGTTAAGTGGATCCATGGTCGTGTATGGTTTATAGACTATTGTCTAAATAAACTTTGATTTTTACTGTCTTACTGAGTTGGTGACCGTGCCTGTACTTAATTTCTGACCTATTTGTCGAGAAAAGGGAGTATTATCTTCAAACAATGCAGGGGAAAGAGCACATTTTACACAGAAGCCCCACATAACTTCAAAGACATGTCCTAATTTAATGGTGCCCCGTAATTCTGAACGTTTTCCTTCAACAGTACTGTTTTGGCAAATATCTTGGGAATGAGGTAAAGTAAGGTTAGGAGATAAATTGCTTCAGTATTTCATATACCATGGGCTCTGTGATGGTGTCATTCAATTTAAGCCAGCTACTTCTCATTCAGTTTTCTACCAGCTCTACCGAGTTAGTGAGGGCATGCTATTAAAAAGTTGACCATTGGCGTTGATTCATAGGTAGAAATGTGATGGATATTACAGCAGCCAAGTTTTGACCTAGATATATTGAGCAATACCAGGGACAGCATGTCACCACTGAAATTGCAAGAGAGGCTCTCACAGCTAGGAGAATAGGGGAACAAACCACAGATGAAGCTCCATTAGAAACAAAGTACCACAACAATCCAGTGCTGCCTTTCCCCCCCTGCGACCTCCCATCACTGAGATAGTAAGACCGCAAAAATCACCATAGCAAAGACTGCAGCAAAGTCAAGCAGAACCAGCATAGGCTTGTCTGATCTTGTTAACTGGCAAAATAGCATTCCATATTCACTAGAGAGCGATTTGTGAATCACAACAGGCCATAACCTTCACTAGAGTACGCACTACACAACAAAGCAATACCAAAGACCAACGACCTTCCATCGATTGATAATCTAAGGCACTTGCTAGTTATCGAAAGACCAGCGGATCATTTACTCTACAGTTCAATACGTCTAACATTTAAGATGTACTGTAAACCTGCAGACCTGATGCCGAGAGATGCCAGAAGAGCAGGTGTCTGACTACTAGGAATGCGAAAGTGAGTTTATTCACATGGAACCCTAATTAATATAGAAAACTACATCGATCCAAGCAACTGAAATAATGTTCTACTCATCAGCATTCCTGAAAGATGAATTAACTAATAGACAAAAACTTAAATCTAAAATATGTTTATATTCTCTGGCCCTTATTGCCTGAAAATTACCCTAATAAGTCTGGGGAAAAAACTAAAATACGGTTTCTACAAAGCAGTACATGCCCATATTGCATGCATGACTTCCACTTGCAGCTCATGAAAGCATGAATACAATGTTTGACAAAGAATATTTGGTGATAATTCGAGACTGTGTGCTAGTTTAACCATTCACTGCCAGGGTTTTTTATTTAATAAAAAAAGTGTTTGGTTGTTTAAACATATGTGTTTCTCTTTGGTCACTTTGTCCACCAATTCAAATCTATTGTGTTTTTTTATGGCACCTTCGATGATGCCTATTGCTGCAGACCCCACATCTTTATCTCATTGCAGTATGAAGATGTAATGAAATATGTGTAGACACGTTGTCTCAATAGTGTGTTGCATTTCTCATGGGACAAACATAAATCCTGGAACAGTGACAAAGGAAACGTTGCACTAGATGTCTCGAGTCCAGCAATACCAAATAGGTGTAGAATTTCCTAGGAAATATAGTCGGCATTATCAAATACATGCTCTATCATCAGTGCATAGAACGTTATTATAGACATCCTTCTAGGTTACCTCTAAAATAGGAACACAGTTCCTATGTTAGGCAAAGGACCCCACCTTCAATGAACTGCAGGTGAATAATCTTGGCGTTTTGTGGGTCAGACCGGAGCGATGCGCTAAATAATTTCAGACACTGAAAGCAGAGGTTCAAGCAGAGCTGAACCTGCTCCCAGCGTGGCGCTGAAACGGATTCGCAGAAACTCAGGTTTGACAATCACCGTGGCACTGTCGGATTTCATTGAAATTGACCCTTGGCCCCGAAAATCAGTATCTAAACCCCTTCTTACTACACACAGAACCATTTCCCAAGTTCACAGCTATAGTATTAAATATGCCCAAGGTTCAGAGATAGTGCATTGCCCAAGATCACTCCAGGGACTGCGAAGAGCCAGGATTCAAGCCTATATCTCCAGGCTTCTGTGCCTAGCACTCTGCCAGGCCTGCTTCTGCATCCCGAAAAACATCTCTCTGCCTGTGTTCCAGTCCATCCTTTCCCACGCTAGCATGAAGTGTTTTTATTATTTGAGAAAATATTGACTAGCCATGTGTTCCGAGTAGAACTCGCTTTCTTTTTCCAAAGCGCCATTCTGCAAACATTCTCAAACATCACTGGCATCTGTGTGCCTGGGGAGGTCAATATTTGTGTAAAATATTGAATGAAGGTGCAAAGTCTCCCCTCTCCACGGTGAGAATTGCCGGATCCGGACAGGTCCCGGACGGGTCGAGGCGTTCTCTGCCAACATGAATGACATCACTATTTGTCCAGTGCACTTGGGGTTCTGGGCTATCTTTCCCAGAGCCATGCCATGTCCTGGGTAAATCTACCAGCAAAGGAAACTTCTACTGTATATGGGGGTACCAGCTGAGGCCTGCGTTTAATTTGTAAAAAAAAAAATACCAGTCCAGAGCCCTCGTAAGGCAGCCACTGCAGCCTGCACCACACATTGACCCAGCCAGCGCTGCCGGTGACAGTGCAAACAAACGAAGGTGACCAGAGGTGTCCCGGATTTGCCCGGACAGTCCCGGGTTTTCACCAGCTGTCCCGGCAGATTTTGGAAATGTTGACTCTTGTCCCGGTTTTTAGAGGGGGTCGACTGAAACCAGTGAGAGGCGCTTATTGGGTGTTCTAAAGCTGCGCTAGTTAGCAGCTGTTATAAGTAAGCAATGTAATGAACAGGTATGCTGGTGGTGTTAGAAATTACATTTTATTTTTTTTTTTAGTGCTTCTTCTTTGTTCCTATGCTGATGAGAGTTGTCAATCTGCACAGCACCGTAGATGTAAAATGGTAGTCCTTTTCTATTTTTGCAAAATGTCCCGGTTTTTGGTTCTCAAGATCTGGTCACCCTAAAACACACCTATTAACATCACACTGCTACAGGTGTGGCCCTACAGAGTAATACAGGCCTTCAAAGCTGTAAGAATGTCTTCGGTGGCAGGCATTAGCCATTTTTAATACATATTGAATTAATAAACAACTGCTGTTGTGTTCATCTCTAAATAAAACAAACAGTGCCACCATGTGGCAGACTGTCATAAGTGCCCTGTTGACAATTAAGTGCTGGTGCAGAGCACAGGAACCACCAGCACAAATTAAGCACTGACGGAGAGACACACGCTGCAGGGTTCTCATTTTCTAAGCTTCGTCCCTCTTGGATGGAAGCATGCACTTATACCGCTCTTACAACATGGGCCTCTCAATCCCAAAGTTATGGAAATGGAAAAAGCGGGTCCTATTCTTTCCAGTAGGAGGAAGGTCTCCTCTGCATGGCAAAAGGGTCCTTTCTCTCCAATGGCAGAAAGGTTCACAGCTTCCAGCACTAGAAGTCATGACTTCTCCGTGTTCATTTGGCAGCAGGTTGCTTGCTGTCCTATCATGGAGAACCTGGGCACCTATGGAAACTGGGTGAGTCTCCCCAACATCAACAAGTCACAAAGACATCTATTGAAATGGCTGTTGGGCAGCAGCGTGTCATGGCAGCTGCTTTATGAATACGGTCTCTGCTGAGCTAAGAATTTAAGCTACCACAGACTCAATTCAAAATGATGGGTACTCATGCCCATGTGGAAACAAGTGCACTCACTATTATAGGAAGGCAACAAGTCCCTGTGGACTCCCATGAGAACACTTAGAAGCTAATTTGGGGTACACGCCCCTATGCAAATGCTAGGAGCCTATAGTTAAGAACCTATTCGGCCTTACACAGTCGATCGACTGTGTAAGGTTTGAACAGCTTGCACATCTGTTCCAACTCCCAATCTGAAGCCCAGAGACCTCGATATGGTGTAGGGCGCTCAAATCATGCTGTGAGTAAATCATCAGTAGACGCTGTCCCGTGTACAGCTGCACATTACTAGACATGATTCAGACACCGTGCACTCCCTGGAACACAATATCATGATACAAAGAACTTGTGTTCTCATGGTAACAAAGAGCCGACTCAAATAAAGTGGAACATACATGAGAGCTGATGTCCACAGAGCAAGGGGGTCCATGGTGAGGCAGATCAAGTGTATGTACGTAACCGTAGCCACAACACAGCAAGTAGGTGAATTCTTTGAGCAGTGTCCAGTGTGTCTCCTTTCTCTAGTAGGATTCCAACCTTTTCTAATCAATTGCTATTGCTCGGCGTAATTACTTAACTGTGTACGCTAAACCCACGCATAGCATCCCGGGCAAAGGAACCACGGGGAGCAGGATCGGATTTATCACCCATATTTGCAGTAGGGGCAGGGAGAATAAAGAGGGCAATAAAGATCCACACCAGAGTTTGAAGTGGGAGCTGAAGATGACACAGTGGCAAACAGAACTTGACTTTCTAAATACATTCTGCACATCGCCTCTGACTCCTTGAAGTAAAGTGACCTGAGCAGAAAACTCTGTGTGGGCCTATGGCACTTTTTTATTTATTTATTTAATTTTTGGCATTAAGGAGTTCAGCCTCTCCTAAAATCGGTCTGTTGAGTCAAGCTAGCTCATGATTTCAGACAGACATGTTCTGTCACTGTGTTTGACCTTTAGTGTCTGTGGAAACATTCCAAACAGAAAGATACACCTTTAAATCTCATGACTACGAATATGTATACATGTGTGTACATTGTCTGTTTGATTTAAGGTGTGATAAATATTTATTGAACTCCACATGCAAATATTAATTGAATAACAATCATTAAATAACAGAATACAAACCACTGACCTTTGGTGTTAAACAAAAAGCTGATGTAACTCTGCAGTCTAGGACCTGCACAATATGCAACTCTGGACACAAATCCCGGCTTTCCCACATAACCACGTTGTGTGATCTGTGGCCCATCGCCTTACTTTACTATTGTAGGAAATCCGCTTTTTCTACATGGCCACCTCAGATTGTTTGCCTTTTGCTGAACCCTATATTTTTCCTGGCTCTACAACTCTGTGCACTTTACTACTGCTAAACAGTACTAAGGTGCTGATGCTCCCCTTTTAAACGCGGAGGAATTAGCATATTTTTAATTGGTATATCTAACTTACATATAAGTCCCTAGTATACAGGTACAAAATGTGACCAGGACCTGGAAGTTAAATACCACTAATGAACTTCTCCAAGTTAAACTATAAAACACAAAGATGGTGAGGATGTGGTCTAACAGCTAGGGCGGTCGACCTCAAATCTGGGGAACCGGGTTCATGTATCGGCAATGACGCCCAACATCCTGTGATTCTGGGTAAACCACTTAATCTCCCAGTACCTAACAAAAAAAAAGAATGTGTCCTTGTGTGACGCAACTGGTGCTGATGTAAAACGCTCTGATACCCAGTACAATCGGGTCAAGTTCATGCTGTATAAAACTCAGAAAAAAACAAAGGCAACCCTTCTCAAAAAGAACGAGGGCAATAAATCCTTATTTATAAACCATATGATTCCTTTTGGGAAAATGTTTTTCGTATACTGAAAAACACAAAGCACAATTATATAATTCAAAGTAAGGGAAAAGTAGTCAGGGAAGACTACACACCAGAGTGCACAGGTAAGTAACGCAATTGACAATTGTATCGGATATATATTTTCCAACACCATGTTGTAGGAAGCTGGTTCCGTGTATACTATACCAAAGTAAGGTATAGTGTGCACAGAGTCCAGGGAGTCCCCAGAGGTATAGCAGAGGCTAAATTAGGTAAGTACTGGACCCTTACACACAGACTCCACAACGCAGGGACCCAAGAAAAAGCCCTCGACTGGATCCGCTCCTTCCTCTCCGGCAAAACGCAGCGGGTCAGACTCCCCCCCCCCCTTTCCTCTCGGACTGTACACCAACCACCTTCAGAGTCTCCCAGGGGTCCTCCCTCAGCCCTACACTCTTCAACGTCTACATGGCTCCGCTCGCCCCCATCGTCAGAACCTATGGACTCAACATTGTGTCATATGCAGACGACACCCAGCTCATACTCTCCCTATCCAATGAACCCAACACCGCCAGACACAACTTTCGAGAAGGTATGGCAGCCGTCGCCAAATGGATAAAAAACAGCTGCCTACAACTAAACACCAACAAAACGGAAGTACTCATCATGGGCCCAAACTACGACGCCTGGAACAACACCTGGTGGCCCTCCGCCCTCGGAAGCCCGCTCAGCCCCACGGACCACGCACACAACCTGGGAATCATCCTGGACTCAGAGCTCAAAATGGACTGCCAGATCAACTCAGTCTCGTCCTCCTGCTTCCACACCCTCCGCCGCCTAAGTTAGACCTTCAAATGGATCCCCCTCGAACACAGAAAGACCGTCACTCACACCCTGGTCCCCAACAGACTCGACAATGGCAACGCACACTATGCTGGAATAAACAAAAAACTCACCCGCAAACTACAGAACATCCCAACGCCGCCGCAAGACTGTTCCTCAACCTGCTAAGACACTGCCACATCTACCAGTACCTGCGCACACTCCATTGGCTCCCCACTGAAGCTAGAGTCACCTTCAAGATGCTCACCAACGCTCACAAGGCCCTCCAAGACACCGGACCAGCATACCTGAACAGCCAACTCAAATTCCATGCACCCCAAAGGACCCTACGATCAGCCCAGCTCTCCTATGCCGTGATCCCCCTCACCGGAAAGATCAGATGGGAGGCCGCTCCTTCTCCTTCCTCGCGGCCAAAGCCCTAGCGCCCTGAGACCCTTACGGGTGAGTAGTCACGCTTAACAAACACCTGATTGATTGATTGATTGATACTAATAGCTCTCTTTGTGGTAATGTGGGCAAGTAATTAGGCTTATCCAGAGGGTGTGTTAAGCATATATTGTATTCACTCAATCAAGACTGATGGTACACACACAGAGACTGAATCCAGACCAATTAGGTAAGTATAAAAAATATATACTTATGTTTTATTTTTAGAACCAAACAGAACTTAGTACAGGTAAGTGAAATATATTCTCAAATGCAAAATTTTACAAGGAAATGAAGTTGTAGTTGAATTTGCAATCTTTACAGGCTTGTTGGTTCAAAAAGCAGATTAAATAACACAGTAATTACTTTTGGAATATATCGACTACTTGAGGTGGTGTGCCTAGATACCAAGCCGGGGATCTCACAGTACAAGGTAAGTAAGACTTTTTAAGATTTGCAGTGTAGTTGCTTTTTCTCCAAACAAAAACATCTGTTCAACACTATATTTTAGAACCAAAAACTTGTAACATTGTTTTTTATGCGAGACAAAATGGCTATCAGTTTCACAGGGAAGGAATCAACTTATGAGTGGGAGTTAAGACCAAGGTTCTCCAAGGTCTAGGTAGGCACTCAATATGCACCACCAGCAGCACTGGGGCGGCCAAGTGTGGGGCCTATGTTAGCCAATGGGGCCTTTGCTCAGGGACTCCTCACAAGCACGCCAATTGTCTGTGGGAGGAAAGCTCCTGAGATTAAGATCCGCATTGCAGGGGCCAACAATCAGCACAGGAGCTGCACCACCAGCAGTACAGGGGTGGCCGGGTGAGGAGTGTCAAGGCAGCGTCGGGGACCTAGTGGATGTCAATGGAGATCTTCGGTTCAGCAAAGATGCTGCAGGCTCGGGCAGGGAAGCTACCTGGAGGCGACGATCGCTGGAGAGGTAAGTTGGGATCTTCTTGGGGGATGCCTGAACACTGTCGGTTTGGCCACCAAAGACCGTAGTGCATCAGGTGCAGGGGTGTCTTTTGGCGTCAGGTTCATCTTAGCAGCTCTGGTTGCTGTTGGGGGGACCCTTGAGGCTGCAGGCATCGTCTGAAGCTTGAGGGAGGTTGGGGATCACCAGATCCCAGGTCAGAATCACTGGGGAGACCTTGTGTTGTTGGGACACTCTGGTCATGGGCATCGGGTGCAGAATCGTGGAACCGCCTGGATACGGATTCTTTGAGTGAGTCTTGGCTTGAGCAAATCCGGTGCTCAAGGGAGACAGAGTCTGACAGATTAGTGTAGGACAGGCCCTCCAGGCTCTGGGGGTTGATGGCTGCTGGACTCGGTGGGGTTCTCGCTGTAGGCAGGTTGAAGTTGGGACAGGCCGGTAGGGCATGGGCCAAAGCAGTAGGATTCGTCATCTTCCTGGGTCAGCATGACTCTTCGGTCCTTTTACTCTCGAATCTGAGGAGCCAAGGTTCAGGGTCTCGCCTAATTACTATATTTAGGGGTGTTACAGTGGTGTGCAGGATGGGACCTTGAGGAGGGTACACCCCCCTATTATACAACACTCCCTTGGGAGGGGAGCATGAGCCACTTCCTAATTGGTTGGGCCTCTCATCGCCAAGATGGAGGGGACTGAGATGTGTGCTCCACCTCATGTCCCCCACCTGAGGGGTGGGGTCGGCAAAGGTGGGCACACGTCTCCTCCTAGCTCCGTTTTATGGCTGATTCTCCCACCTAAAGTGGGGGTCAGAACCGGTGGGAGCCAGTTGCTGGGGGCAGCAAAAAGCAGGGATAGCTTACAAACGCGGCAGGCCTTTGAAGCTTCCCCTCTTGTTTACTCAACCCAACCCAACCTGGGGGAAGAATCATCACAAATCTGCCCAGGATGGGCTTTGTTTCTGGACCCAGAGAGAGGCCACTCTCTACCAGGGCACAGAAACCTGTCTGGTGGTGGCAAATGGCGGTCAGCCATTCAGGAACCACACCAGGGCTGGTCGTTTTTTTCAGGTGGCATCTCTAAGATGCTTTCTGTGTGCATTGTACATTAAATCCCACACTGGCATCAGTGTGGGTTTAATGTGCTGAGAAGTTTGCTACCAAACTTCCCAGGTTTTAGTAAAGCTATTATGGAGCTGTGGAGTTTGAATGACCAACTCCCAGACCATATACTCCTTATGGCTTTACTATACTTACAATGTCTAAGAATGGACTGAGACCCTGTAGGGGTGCAGGGCTCATGCCACTGTACCCTAACCTGGGGGATAATGCCCCCTGCTAGAGGGGTAAATTACCTAGGCCGCAGACAGTGGGTTGCAGGCATTGCACACAGGGATGTGTGCCATGTCAACTCTTCGCTTTTCTCTGCATCACAACACGCAGCCTGCAATGGCAATGTGTGGGTGTTAAGGTGCAGGACCTCTAATGGTGGCACAATAGGTGCTGAAGGCCTTAGAGGCCTACCCTGGTCACAGTACCCTTGGTACCCATGGTATGTTTTACAATGGGCTTACCTGTAGCCAGAGATGTGCCAATTGTGGGTACAAAGGTACAGCTTTGGGAAAGAACACAGGCCTTGGGAACCTGATTGGTAGGGACCCAGGGCACACCAAGGCAAAGTGCATCATGTGTGAGGCAAAAAAAGTGGAGGGTAACCATGCAAAAATAGGCACTTTCTTACACATGTATACAGTATTACATGTCCCATATAAAACAGGAACACATGAAAACATGTATAACACAATAAAGACATATGAAACAAGGGTTTCCAGCACCAGATAACAACCTAAATTTGATATTCACCAAATTATTTACACCAAGCCTTTCCGTTCAAAGGATTTGAATGTAGAGTTTGTTTAGTATTGTCGATGACGCTTCAACCCACTATAAAATATGGGGACCCATCAGGACTATATAATAAGAGTGACACCTGAGAAAAGAAAAGAAACAGATACTCAATACCAGGGTCTTAATTTCTAGACCATAGTATATCTCAAGTCAAGGAATAAGCAAAGTTGCCTAACTGTGTCACAGACGGATTGCTGAGACTTTGACTGTCCTGGTGGCATGTGAATCCTTTAATATCGGTTCTGGGTTTCTCCTGCATGGGGGCAAGTTACTGAAAACGATTTTGTGCCCTTTGAATCACTAAATGGCTTTCTCATTTTTCATGCAGTTCCCTTTTGGATCCCTACGCAAGTAGTTTTAATTTGGTCACTTTTCAGTGGTGTGCACTTTTTTTTGGTACAATTGTTTTATATCAGGTAAGCTTATTTCATTGTGGGTCGAAACATCGTCGACAATACTAAACAAACTCTACATTCCAATCCTTTGAACGGAAAGGCTTGGTCTAAATAATTTGGTGTATATCAAATTTATGTTGCTTGTTTCTGGTGCTGGAAACCCTTGTTTCTTATGTCTGTATGTTCACATTTTGTTGTATATTTGGTTTCATGCGTTCCTGTTTTATATGGGACGTGTTATACTATATACATGGTATTGCACAATATATATCATATCTTTACAATCGTCGTTTGTATTACTTATATGTGTTCTCCGTGTGGAGTCTCCCCAGATTACTTCTCCCATACTTTGATCTATGTGATTGTGCTTTATGTATTTCAGTATACTAAAAATATTTTCCCAAAAGGAACCATATGTTATGTAAATAATGTCTTTTTTTTTTTACTTATATTTATTGGCTTTTGTGGTGTACAAAAACAAACATGGTACGTTAGGACACAATCAGATAATTTGCATTCTTCGTGTTGCATATCCTTATGCTTTGCAAGTTCTTCTACCTATGAATAGACATCCAGTCATTGTTAAGGGCCAATATCAAACAAGTCCTGCAAAGAACTGGGGTGTGGAACTGGGGGTAGTGTTCATAGAAATCTGGGTATCAGTGGTGAGTGGTGGGTGGGGTATCAAGGCGAAATGCGTTTTGCTAGGCATCGTATCAGTTTGTCTCTGGGAGTGAGGGGGGATGTCGGGTCTGCCTTGCTCCAGTGTCAGGCCCTCAGGTGCCACGTGGTGCGTGTCATGAATCATCGGGACACTACATATATGTTGCAGGAGGGGTTCTAGCGTGTGTGTGGACGATTTAAGGCTTTTGAGTGCATATTCGTTGGGCTACAAGGGTGGTCATCTGGGTCGTCGTGGATATGTGGCTGTTTGAATCGGTGCAGCAGCATGGCCCACTCCATGGAAATGGGGTGTTTGCGTGCCCCTTCACCTCCTCCCTTAGCGTTTCTTCCTCTGCTATCGCCCATTTGTGAACTGCTCCCGTCCACACCGCGATCGGTGGGCCCGTGGGGGATCGACAGTGCATAGAATATCCCTTTTGGCTAACAAAATTGCTAGAGAGACAAATCGGGTTGGCACTTTGTGTTGTTTTCATTTTCGGAAAATACCTAGCGCACTAGCCTCCCATGTGTCCAGCAGTGTAAGCCCTGTAAGATCGCTGAGGGATTTGTGTATTTCGTGCCAATATGGTTGTAGTGTGGGGCAGCTCCAAAACATATCATTAAAATCCGCTGCCTGTGAGTTACATCTAGGGCAGAGGAACTGGGTGTTGGGGTAAAATCGTTGGAGACGTGCTGGTGGTAAATATGTCCTGTGTAGGATATAGAATTGTATATTTTTAAACCGTGCATTTCTAAACACCTTCTTGGGGTATTCAAGGGCCATCTCCCATTCTTTATCATGCAGTGGGCGTCCTAATTCCTCCTCCCAGGTGGCTCGTAGGGCTTCCAGGGGTCTATTAGCAAGTTCTTGAATTGCTTCATAAAGCCACATGGTCAAGTGTCGCCCCCCCTCCCATATGAAGGATTGTGTGGATGACCAGGTGGGTGACAGGCTCCCCAGTCGATAGGTCGTGGTGTGAACGATGGAGTTGGCGGTGAAGTAGGAACTGTCCGGGTGGGGGGAGATCGTATTCGTCCATGAGCCGTTGGAACGGTTTGAGTTGTCCTTCCTCAAATAGAGACTACATTTCAGTTAAGACGCAGGTCGTCCATAAGCGAAGTATGTTGGGGTGAAATATTGTTCAAGTTTGGGCAAGCTGACCAGCGGTAGCAGAGGAGAGTACGGAGGTCTCCCAGGCTTCATACGATGTATCCTTTGCATGCATTTGTGTGCCACTGTCACATGTGTGGGATATGTGCGCTTCGGTTTAGTGCCGGGCAGCAATAGGCGGCATAGTTCTGGGGTGGGCACACAGCCCGTTGTGGTGCATGTTTCCCCAGTGTGTCTGTCCGCCGTACAGTAGGACAGCCACTGTAGTTGTGCAGCCAAGAAATAGGATTTGAAGGACGGAGCTCCTGGTCCCCCTTGTGTGGTGAGCAGTTGTAACTTGGATAATGCTATCCTACGTCTGCCTGATCCCCATATTAGTACACTAAGGAGAAAGTCTAAGTCTCTGAAAAATGCTTTGGGCGGTATGATCGGTAGATTCGTGAAGTAGTACAGCAGCCGTGGGTCTATTATCATTTTGGCTTTAGCCACGCAGCCAATCGGGGCCAGTGGGAGGTACTTCCAGAATCCCACTGCTGCTCTCACACCGGCCAGTGCCTTGCAGTGGTTGCCTCCGAATAAGTCGGTTGGAGAGTGGTAGAGACGGACCCCGAGGTAACGAGGGGCCTCCGCACTCCATGACATTTTCTGGTCACCCACCCAGCTATCACGAGGGGGAGGTTCGTGTGTAGCGGGTAGACTGTGCATTTGTCCCTGTTTACACGTAGCCCAGAGGCTTCTGCAAATTCTGTCAGCCAAAATAAACGTTTTTGACATGTCAAAACCTTCCATTTAATTATTAATAAATCACTCCTATGTAGGCTTTGTAGCTCACAAGGCATGGTGCATGGTATTTAAAAGCAGGACATGTAGAAATGTAATGTTAACATGCACTTACAGTGACTAGCATTTAAAAGCTCTTTTTCATGTGAATGGGACTTGATAGAATTATACAAGTATTATTATGAGTTATTAAAAATCCAATAAAATGATGCAGTTGGATTTGTAATAAATATTAAGGAAGGTAACTTTATGAAAGCTACCTTTTTTCTGCTTGAAGTTCCTGGAAACTACGATGCATTTGCTCTTCAGCTTCTCCCAGCCAGTGATTAGCATTTGAATGGGTGTATGAAAGAAAAGGGGTTTAATGTCTCTCAGGAACAAACAATAGGCTGACCTGAATAGTCAGAGGTGACTCCTCTGAACCGCACAGAATATGCAGGTGGGGAATGTGGGCCTCCTTTTAACAGTGTAAAATCCTGCTTGACAGGTCTGTTGAGCCACATCCAACCATTGAAAGAGAGAGGACAGGATGCCAAGAGAATTATTGTGTATCAACTGTAGGTTTGCAGATGAATTCTGATTTTATCCCAGCAGACTTCTGACTCGGTATATTGTGGGTACAATGGCTGCCCCAAACTGGATTTTAGTGTTAGATGTGAGAGGAAACTAGGATTACCATAGTACATCCTCTCCCTCCCCCTCCCCAGAATGCCGATCTCAAGTTTAGTGTGGCCAAAGACTTTTAGCATCTTGCAAATGCCCATCTAGGACAAAGAAGTGGACATCAAGGTTCAGCAGGCTGGCCTTCAGTTTGGCTACAAAGCTACAAAAAGCCACAAGAGACCGTTTGATGCAACACGAAGCTGACCAGTGTCCTATTGTGGGCCTCTGCCTGATATCCTGTGAATCTGTAATCTACCTTGAGGTCCTGTGGACTTTATAAGTGCACTCCCTTGATGGATTGTGACTAAAAGAACTAAGTGAGAAGATAAAATCTTTGGCCAGGACAAACCTGCTGGGTATATTCGACCCATGCTCATTCGCAGTCAGCCTCAAATTGCACCTTAGTCTTGGTCTACTGCGACCATTGACTAACATTGGAGCTTTGTGCTTTTTGGCACTATTTCTACTATTTATTAAATTTGATTTTATTTTCCTAATTTAGTTTGGGATTTTTATTGCTTTTCATTTAGATTTTATTACTGTTTTGGTACTGCATTAATACTGTACACATTGCCTTAAGTTAAGCCTGTCTGCTCTATGCCATACCTATCAGGGGTCTGAGCTAAGGTTAATTTATGCACTTTGAGGAATCACCCCGACAAGGTTTGTGATTATTCTTTGAGATGGGTTGTTACCCACCGAAAATAATAACCCAATTTTTTACAACTATATTTAATTGCATTAACCATTCCAGGTCTTGAGAACACAACTAATAAAGCGCTCTACAAGAACCTCACATGGTTAATCTAAAATATTCTTGCTTCAAATTTAGTAATTTATGGCACGTTGTTGGAAAACAAGATAACTGACATTTTGGTTTAATGTGGCAACGTCATCAGGGTATGGGGTTTTCTGAAATTTTCACGCTTATAAAAGTATTACTTTCAATAAATGTCACTCAATTCAGTGATATATTTGTATGTACTTAATTGAGACATTGAGGAACTTTGAAAAAACATCTTTCATTTTAAATCCTTTAATCATTTCTTTAATGATATTTGTTACCTCGTTTAAATCTTTGGGCGGCTTGCCTGGGATTTGGCTCCCAGAGCCCAGCCAGACCCCTGGCTCAATCGTCCACAAGATTGTTCGTGCCCCCCGAGAAATGTAGTGACCCTGACGCCCTGGTATAGTATGGGATACAGCAAATGAGACGATACAGCCAAACACCTCCTGAATTGCTACTTTGCCAAGTGACCGAAAAACATCATGTGGCCCTAAACAAAACTTTGAATAATAAATACCCTTTGGCGAGAAAGGAAGTATTCTGCATTACGAGGACGACAAACTGGCGCCAAAGGATACACACTGCATTACAAGTACGGCAACACGTTGCGTTCCTCACACACTACAGCTGGCCGCGCTCCCGTGGAAGGGGGCGCTGTGCCCAGAGGCGGCATGCAACGCGATGCCACCACACCCCATGCCAAGGGCGGTGAAAGCCCCAAGAGACTCCCACATCCCAGAGAGATTAGCAGACCTTGGGTTAGTTGGGGGGTCGTGGGGGCTCTGAACGATGGGGGGGCGCCGTCTGGTACGCCCCTCCCTCACTGTGGCTCTCCAGCATTAAGTGCCTTTTACAGGAGCTGCAATCTGCTCTCGAGCAGAGATGGCAGGACCACCACCCTCCTAACTCCCCCCATCTCTCATTTATAGCGGAGCCCTCGGCCACGGGCTCCCACGGGGCTTCCTCTAACAGAGCCCCTCCACCAGAACCTGTGCTTGAACGGCTCCACACTTACCCGGGAAGAAAAGGGTTAAGGCCATGGGCAAACCTGGTCCTATAAAACGGGCCCTCAGACTTCACAGAAAACCCCACCTCTCGAAAATCAGAGTTTATGATAACAGTACACCTGCCTCGCACGCACGGGTAAAGTAAAACTACATGGGGGTCCCACCCACTGCCCCACGGCACCGCGACCCGCGAGGACCACACAAAAAGCAACTGTTTTCAGGCGCTCAATGCCAAACTCCCACACCCAAAGCAATGCCATCCTGCACTCCCGCGGCAAGACAACACGTTTACCTGGGGAACGCAATGCAAAGGATCACTGGTGCTTTCCAGACAGCCGTGCACCATTTCTAGCAGTATAAACTCAGAGCGAGGTGGGGCGCAAAAGGAAGTGCTAGGGGGCACGATAAGCAGCAAAAGCGTGTGGCAGAAGCCGATCGCATCGCCCACGAGTCAGTGGCTAACAAAACTTCAGGCCCCCCCCCCCCTGCAAAGTACATACAGGGCAGGGGGTCCTCAGGCTCCAGACCCAGTCCAGAGCTCTCAGGCCAGGGACCTGCCAATGCTGAAGGCCCCCCCTCAGAGCTGGGGCCCCCTCACCGCAGGGGCTCCAGGGGCTTTTTGTTACACCACTGGGCTCACTTGGTTCTATGCACACCCCTTTGCTAGGATTCTTCCTCTTCCCAGTCCAACGATTTGAAGGGTGCAAATCTCGAAGGACTGACTTCTAAAATCTTTAACTAAAAATCTGAAAGATTTTTGCACCACTCCTCCAGGGGAGGGATAGCACAGAACTGTAGCATGACACAGGCTTGTATGGCGCCTGTGTTAGACAGGTAATGTTTGTTTTATTATTTAGTTCAGTGAGGTTTGGAGGACTTATTCAAAGAGAATGCATTAAAGTGGAGGCTGCTCTGCTTCCATCTTCTTTATGATTAAGGCATACTCTTGTAAGGTGAGCAGCCAATGGATTCCTGCATGCCACTTCTCCTCTTTGCCCAGATGATGCCATGAAACTGTTTATGCACTCCACAATGCACAGCAAGCAGCGTGGTGGGGAGAGTTTAAAAAAGAAACTTTTTTTTTTCCTGTCTGTGTAAAAGTTGCAAAATTATTATGGAGCCTTGCTTGGCTGATCTCGTGGAGTGGATCTGTAGATGCAGAGGGTTGTAACTGATGCTTCTGGGCCAGTTTTGTGCTGTATCCCAGTAGTATTTGCACACACTTTTCATAGGAGCTTTCTTCATTTAAGAAGAAGCTCAGTTTTAAATGGTTAGTAGTTTCACTGAGCATATTTTATGCTAAAAGTATCTCTTGTATGCTATGAACTCGCACACACAGATGACACAGGCTTAACAGGAGAGAGCAATAGCATTGGTCTGTTTTCCCTACACCTCCTGCTGCTCTATTCCAGTTAACAAATATTTTGAGGCTGATGATTGAAAAGACAGAATGCTGTCACTGATCTGCATTTTCAACCTCAGTTGCATCTGCATGGTCCTGGTCTTATTCCAAATGAATGGCCTTCTCAACCTGGTTATCATCCACTAGGGAATGATGAAGATTTTGTCTCTTTGATAAATCATGATGAAATCCTTACAATGGAGCAAAATGGTGTTATTTTTATTTTAAAGTGTTCCTTCCTGAGGTCTTCCATTAGTTGCAAAGCCTTTCCAGCTGGCATGTTTGAGCCATTAAAAAGGCCCCTTTTAATATCCTTTCTGCTAAGGTAGTTTTTCTGGAGGCCATCGCTTTGGCAAGGAGAATAGAGCAAATTGGTGCATTACATTTTTTTCTTCTTTTCTTTCCTGTGGTCCTTGTCTTACGTCTCTCTCTCCTGCTTTCATTCCCCAAAAAATTATTCGTACTTATCTATATCCTTCCACTTCTTTACCTGGGGAGATTCCTCTACACTCTCTAGATGTGGACAGAGCTGTATGCATTTACCTTCAGAGAACTTCTGAACTTCGTTCATCAGATCATTTTTTATGACTTTTGGTTCACTAAGAAAATGATATAAACCTTCAGTGGCATCCTTTAGTGATCGAGTATGAAATGCAATTTTAACCTCTTATGAGTCGTCACATATTCCTTTCTCTCCTTCTATTTTGGGCTGTTCCATATGGCCTATGGAGCCTTGTTGGGCAGTGGCTCTGAGAATTTCAGTTTACAGACTAGACTGCATGTGTTAAATGTTGTTTGCTTCAGTCTTTGAAGAAGTGAATACATTAATATATTTTATTTATTTTCCAGTTAAATGTATGGGTGCAGCATCAATTTATTTTTTTGTTTGTTCAACCATGCCTCTTTTGTTTGTTATATCCTCAAATCCTATAACCGAGAGAAAGAAGTGTAACAAAACAGTAATGCCCTGATTACGTACTGGCACTTTTCATTAACCGAAGTATACTTTTCCTTGCCCCAGTCCTACTCCCTCCCTACCTTTCTTGAAGTTGTGGGGGGCATATATGTATTTTGTTGTGCTAACAATTTCAGTAAGTGTTTAGGGTAGCGCTCTGTCTAGTACCTTCCTTGGAGGAGGTTCAGAAGCCAGTCCTTCCTCAACTCTTAGGGCTGGGAAAAGTAAGAGTACATAATGAAAGTAACTGGTAAGTAATAAAGGAGTTCTGTAAAAATCAGCACTCGAAGCTTCTAAGCTTTCCTCTCACCACTGCCCAACAACAGGATACAAGGTAATATACATGAAATCATCCAAAGCCGTCCCGCTCTGCAGAGGCCTAATCAATGCCTTATTAAGGAGAAAAATAGACAACTGTAAAAGTTCCTTTCCAACCTTCCATGATATGCTCTTGCCTTACTGAACAAGGACCTCAGCTTTGCCAAACAAACCCTTTTTGACCACCCCAAACAATGTTTCGCCTCCTCTTTCATACACAATGCCTGATGTTTGTCTGCAAACAACTACTGATGCAAGTGTGGCCTATTTACCTGATCATACACTCTCGCCGTATACCCGCATGCAAGATACACTTCGCTGTCCGCCACATACTGTGCACTCCCAAGCTGCATGGCTCCACATCCAGGTTTGAATCTTTCAGCATCTTTGCTCTGCTGCGTTTGTACACACTCTAGCGTGTTCTAAGTAGCCACCTCCCTCTCCTCTTTAAAACTGAACTCATAGTGCACCTCACTTTAATCAGATGAGTGGAATGCTGCTTATAGAGTGCAACCACTACACAAAGGAAGACCCAGCACAGAACAAGGTAAAAAGAAAGAAATTGTGAAAGTGTGCTACACAAATGAAGGGAAAGGAAGGGAAAGGGAAAAGGATGGGAAGAAGGAAGATAGATGTGATAGGAAGAAATAGAGAAGAAGGAAGAAAGAAATGGGAGGATGAAGAGAAAGAAACAAGCAAAATAAATAAGAGTAGAAAACAACAAAAACGAATGAAATAAACAGAAAAATAAAGAAACAGAAGGGGGTGGAAAAGAAAGATGAAAGAAAGGAGAGGTGAAGAGGAAGGGAAATGTAAAGGCAGGAAGATGGAAGTGTGAGAAATAGAGAGAATGCTGATGTCGTACTAGTTCTTGAGGCACCCTCTCCTCAGCACCTTTCTGGTAAGCTCTGTCAGAGGAATGAGGAAGCGAGTGGGGGGCTGCGTGCTGCACTCGAAACATGCAGGGTAACAGTGTGAGAAGCAGAACTGAGGAGAGACAGGCACGGAGGAGAGACAGACCGGCATAGAAGAGAGACAGGCACAGAGGAGCGGCTGCATGGAGGGAGGAGGAAGAGAGGGATAGTAGAGACAGCAGGGGGAGGAGACACAAGGGGCTAGGATAGACAGACAGGAATGTCAGATACAGTGAGGGAGAGGTGGGGCAGAGCGAGAAGCACACATATGAAAGAGGTACTGAGGAGAATAGATAAAGGGGGTTAGCCACAGACGAGAGCAGCAGAGAGGCAGCCTGAGCCAAGAGTAACATGGAGAAAAGACGGACACAGAAAAGAAATAGATAAAAAGACAGTCCGAGAGTAGCGATAGATAAAAGAAAAGACGGAGGCCGAAAAGGTATGCTGTCACACTGGGGTGGAGAGAGACAGACAGAGAGAGGCACAAGAGTGGAGAGAGACATACATTGTGACAGACAGGTCACCGCGAGTACACCCACTGGCGGAAGACAACTCGGGAGGAAAGGGACAAAGAGACAAGGACACCGAAACATACAAAGTCTTAAAGAGACACTCAAGACATGCACTCCGAGACACGGGGGGCAGCAAAGCCCTGACCTGCGTGGCCCTGCAAGATGGAGCATTCTTGGGAGCTGCTACCCGTAACATCAACTCTCCTGACTTCAAAACATCAGAGCCAATGTATTTGAGGCTGGACTAGTGGACCAGGAGCTCTGGCGATTCACCCAATGCTTCCTGCTCTTTATCGGTCCCCAGGGGGTCGACCTCTCAGAAAATATTGGTGTGTCTGAAAATGAGTGGGGCATCCTGCTGTGTGCCGACCGTGGGGCTCACTACTGGCGTAAGGTCTTCTAGCTGCGAAATGCAGAGCAGCAGTTGCAGCTACTCTTGTCATGCACCAGCAAGAGGCAAAAGTTGCAGACAGCGTGGAGGTCGGCTTAAGGTTATCTAGAGAGGCTATTCGGGCATTTCTTGAAGGGCATCCATTCCATTACCTCGGAGCATTTTCATTCTCTGAAGGTACTCTGGAGCACGCGGTGGCCGAAAGGGCCCTGAGGTCATAGACGCCAGGTCACATCCTCAAGATGAGGTGGGAGATAGCAGTTGCTGCGTTACAAATATCAAAAACAGGAACACCTCTAGCCACAGCTGAAGAACTAGACATAGCTCTGGTGGAATGAGCTCCGATACCTTGAGGAGGGTCCTTCTTGGCCGAGGCGTAGCAAATCTTTATGCACAAGATGATCCACCTGGAGAGAGTCCGCTTGTGCACAGCCTTGCCTTTCATCTTCCCAACGTAGTCCACACAGAGCTGATCGTCCAGCCTCGGATCTCTTGTTCTGTCCAAATAAAAGTTGACAGCTCTCTTGGGGTCCAAACAATGAAACCTTTCCTTCTCCTTGGAAGGGTGAGGGGGGAGGATAGAAGGTAGGTAAGGTAATGGACTGTCCCATATGGAAAGGAGTAGCCACCTTAGGAAGGAAAGAAGCCCTAGTCCTTAAAACCAACTTATCCGCATGAATAGTTAAGAATGGAGGTTTTGAACTAAGTGCCTGAAGTTCACTTACCCTCCTAGCCGAGGTAATGGCAATAAAAAAAAACGTTTTAAAAGAAAGAAGCCGCAACGGGCAAGTATGAAGAGGTTCAAATGGAGAACTAATTAAAAGGGTATGAATGAGATTCAAATCCTACTGAGGCGTAATGAAAGGAGTGGGAGGAAACTTATTTGTAAGGCCCTTAATGAACCTCATGACAATGGGGGACTTAAACAAAGACGGCTGGTCCGGCAAACATAGAAAAGCCGACAAATAGCCCTTAACAATGGCTAGAGCACAACCCTGCTGGGTCAAGCAAAGAGAAAAATGAAGAACATCCGACAAATGTGCCTTTAAAGGATCAATGGATCTATCTCCACACAATTTAATGAATCTAGACCATCTGGAAGAATAAACAGACTTGGTGGAGTGTTGCCTGGACGATAAAATAACATCCACCACATCCGGCAGGAGAGAGAAGGAATTCAGGTTACCCCGTTAAATCTCCAGGCATGAAGGTGCAGACTCTGGAGGTGGGGGTGTAGAACCTGCCCCTGCAACTGCGACTGCGACTGCGAGAGGTTGTCGGCACTGAGAGGGAAACGGAGCGGCGGGTGCGATGAGAGGTGAAGTAGATCTGTGTACCACACCCTTCTTGGCCAATCTGGAACTATCAATATAACTTGGGCCCGGTCTTGTGAATCTTCCTCAGAACCCAAGGAATCAAGGGTTTGGGAGGAAAAGCGTAAAGGAGTTGCAAGGCCCAATTCAATTGAAACGCGTCCCCCAACACTCCCTGCATCGGAAACTGGAGACGGCAGAACAACGGGCAATGCGTGTTCTCGTGATTGTCAAACAGGTCCAACCGAGGAATCCCCCACATCTGAAAGATGTGATGAACCACCTCCGGATGAAGCCTCCACTCGTGGTCGGCCGAGTAACGCCGACTGAGACTGTCCACATGAACATTTAGCACACCGGCCAGATGATTTGCAAACATACAAATCTGATGGTTCTGTGCCAAGGAACAGAGTCGCAGAGTCTCTCGACAGACGGTACAACCCTACACCTCCCTGCTTGTTGATGTACCACATCGCGGTAGTGTTGTCCGTCAGGATCTGAACTGACTGACTGCGAAAGGAAGGAAGGAAATCCTTTAGTGTCAAACGTATCGCCCGCAATTCCAGAAGGTTGATGTGAAGCAACCTTTCCTCTGGAGACCAAAGACCTTTGACCTCCAGATCCCCCAGATGAGCACCCCACCCTAGAGTGGATACATTCGTGATCATCGTGGCCACCGGTGGAGGAGGCTGAAAGGGTTTTCCTTGAGACAGGTTGCCCTGCACGCTCCACCAAGTCAGCTCTGATGCAGCGTCTCTGGAGATTCTGACCTTCTCTCCAAGATCTCTGTTGTGCTGCGGAGACACCACTAAAGTGCCCTCATGTGCCAGCGTGCATGTAGGAAGGAAGTGAACAGATCGAGCAGACGTAGAACCTTCAGGACTGGAACAACCACTCCATCGTGAGATAAAGGAATCATTTCCTGTATGTCGAGAATTCTCTGTGGAGGTGTGAATGCTCGACATGCAGAAGTGTCCAGTATTGCCCCTATGAAGAGGCTGCGCTGAGAAGACACCAGGTGAGATTTGGGTACATTCATCGAGAAACCTCTAGTTGAACAACAGTTGTGTTGTTGCTTGCTAGTGGCGCAAAACCAACTCCAGAGACTCCGCTTTCAACAGCCAGTCGCCAGGTAGGGGAAAACACGAACTCCTGACCTTCTGAGATGTGCTGCTACCTCTGCCATTACCTTCATAAAGACTCACGGTGCGGAAATCAAACAGAACGGAAGGACCGCAAACTGATAGTGTTGCGATCCTACCATGAACCGGAGATACTTCCGATGCAACTTCAGGATAGAAGATGAAAATACGCATCCTGTAGACCGATGGACACCATCCAGTCTTCCTGTTGCAGTGCAAGAAGAACCTGAGCCAAGTTCAACATTTTGTACTTTTCCTGTCTGAGGTAAAGATTCAAAATCCTGAGGTCCAGGATCGCCCTCAATCAGCCGTCCTTTTTGGGGATCAGGAAATACATCCCTATCACCAGGTATAGTAGGGAAAGAACCTGAAGAGTGCTTCGAACAAGAAGCCTGGACCACCAAGCTTTCAGGTGAAGGATGGGAAGACAGAAAAGACGGATCCCCAGGTGCAGGCCTGTATCTTCCTGAAATGGACCAGGAAACTGCAGGAGCAGAAAAGGGCTTCTGCCAAATCTCCAAAATAGGCTCCCTTAATTCCTCATTAAAGGGTAGTAGAAGTTCAGAGGCTGTAGAAGGTGTATTAAGAACCTCTGTCAAGATATTAGATTTAACATCCGCTGAAGGAAGCTGCCTCACCAACGAACCGCTGTCTGGGGGGAAGCACACCTCGACCCCTATCGGTACTGGTCATCACCTTTAACCCACTCCCCTGCAGCCTCTAGTGGACCTAAGATCCCTCATTCCCTATTTCCCCTTGGTCTCCTAGATCGCGTCTCACCTGCAGACTCTAACCAGACCCAAGATCCCCCATTCCCCTTCTCCCCCGATCTCCTAGATCATGTCTCACCTGCAGACCCTAAGCGGACCCAAAGCTACCCCTTTGCCTATCTCCCCTTGTTCTCCTAGATCACGTCTCAATTCCCTCCAACTCACTACAGTTAGAGAAAGATCGGCCTCACTTAAACCCGACAGGAAGCACTCCCGCCTCGTCCACTAGGTCGGTAGAAGAACCCCCATAAAGTTATCATCCTCACTGACACCCAACCATAATGCCTTCACTCACCTCCTAACCCCCTCTCCTCACCCTACATTAGGGGACATGGTCCAAACTCTTTCTTGATGTCCCTCCCCTCCAACCTCGCACCTAAATCTAAAAAAGCCCTCAAACCCAAACTGATCAGGCAATTCCCAGAATCCCTCTTCGCCGACATCTATCACTCTGCCGTGAAAGGTAAAGTGAAAATGGACCTCATCTTTCATACAGCTAGACCCGGCTTTTGGATCTCTACCTTGAGAGCAAAACGCCAAATCACGAAAACCACCAACACGACCCACAGCTGTAAACTCTCATTCTACCCCGTAATCCCCTGCCAAGCCACGGGACCACCTCGGTGACCATCTACTCCAACGGCACTGTCTTGATCCAAGCCAACAACGACAATCTTGAGGCCTTTGATCTCCTCTTTCCGTCTCTTCACTCCAACCCCCTCCTCGAATCACCCCCCTCCCCTTCGCCGCCCTCCCAACCGGGCAACCAGCACCCCTTGCCCAGTTCACCCCGCATCCTCAGCCACCTACGCTCAACCCCAAACCCTCCCCACTTCCTGCAGCTCCAAGGACTTGGCCACGCCCCCTGGTATAGGCCTTCCGTCAGATCTTCCCCCTAGGCTTAACATCCCCCTATCCGCCCCAGACGATCGCAATACTTCCCCCGTGGCTCCCAATCCCCAGCCTTGACCCTTCTTCAAGACCAAACGACTATCACACCCTGATCCCCCACACCATACTAAGCCTAACATCCCCCTACCTGCTCCAGACAAGCGAAATACATACTCCGTGGCTCCCAACCCCCAGTCTCGACCCTTCTCCAAGTCTAAAAGACCACCACACCCTGATCCCCCTCACCATACGACCTACTCCAGTACCCTATCCGGGAACGTAATAAATTCCAAAAGACAACACATCTCCAGCAACGCACCAACTGGCCACAGTGACCGCATCCAGAAGAACCCCCCCCCCCCCCACTCAAGATGAGACGGACTGCCATCTCGTCCATATCGAAAATCAAGTCGCCTTTATAACACAAGGACTGAATCTCATCCTATCCAACCTCTTGACGCTTCACAACTCCACCCCTAAACTCCCACACCTCTCCCACCGTTCTTCACCCCACACACCCTAAGCATACAAAGCCCCAACCCCCTAGCCAGGTACCCCGTCCCTCCCCGCACTGCCACAAGACCAAGCAGAACCGCAGAAGCCATGTCCCCGGAGGAAGCCCTCGAGCTGGCCTCATCATACACCTCTCCTTGCGGCGAGCAATCTACAATCCAGGTAATCACCGGCTTCAGAAGCCAAAACCCAAACACTCAAAACTCAAACACTCCTGAAATCCCCTAGACCACCAGCCTTCCTCATCAACATCCCTATTGAACCTATAGTAGAAAGATCCAACACAAATTGCATGCTTATTAACTGCAGATTCGCATTGAAACATGCCACAGAGCTGGCAGAAACCATACTCAATCATGACATAGACATAGCCTTCATCACCAAAACCTGGCTAAATAACTGTTTGCCTCCCATTCTGGATATGCTCTTACCCCCGGGCACAACAAGGATAGGAAGGACCAAATAGGTGGTGGCGTGGCAATTATCCACAACAACAACATGTTGATTTCTGAAATAGAGTCCATTAACCACAACTCCTTTGAATGCCTAACCACCAACATCAGTACCGCCAACAACACTGTACTTCATTGTAACCTCCTGTACCAGGCAACACCACCTCGTTCACGGAGCACCTGTCAGACCGGATAGCCCACTGCTCCCTCCTAAACACCAACAACATAATTTTAGGCGACCTCACTCTCCACTGGAATGATGAGAATAGTGTTCCAGTACAAGCATTGAATGAGCTATTACACTCTAACAAGCTTACCCAGCACTGCTCAAAAGAAAGCCACAACAAAGAGACAATCCTGGACGCCATCATCGCCCAACAGGACACAGTCACTATAGACCACATCCTTCCAGTCGACTGGTTGGATCATCACCTCATCCTATTCCACCTATCGCAACCGATCATGTGTCAGCCCTCCACCAGAGACCCTCCTATGTGGTCTAGGAACCTATCGCAGATCAACACTGCCGACTTAAGACAAAAATATCCTCCCTCCTACCCATCTCCCGGACGGCCTCTCTACTGATGAACTCACAGCACACTACAACACAACAATGTCCTCCACTTTGGACCAACTTGCCCCAGTGAAACTGAAAAAAACCAGGTGCATCCCCTCAATAACATGGCTCAACAAGGACATCAATGAGGAAAGAAGGAAGCTCAGAGCCTTAGACCGCTCTGGAGAAAGACCCCCCTCCACTAGCCACTGCGAAAAGCTCAAATCAGCAAGAAGAAAGTACAAAAATCATATCAACAATGAAAAAAAACCAACTTCTTCTGTACTGCGCTCGATAAGGCAAAAAACAGACCAAGAGAACTATTTGACATCATTAAAAAACAAACGTCCAAATCGTCGAATTCCCTTGTCCAGCCCTCTAAAGCCTTATGCGATAACTTCGCCAACTTTTTTGACAAAATCGAACTTTTCCTTGACATCAACCACATCCTCCAGGCAACAACCTCACAAAAATTGAAACCACCTCGAGCAGGTGACCCACAATTACATGGTACGCCTTCGACCCCGTCACGGAAACTGAGATTCTCGAATTAATCGTTACATCCAAACCCTCATCCCACAACTTGGACCCTATACCATCCCAATTGGCCAAAGATTTGAAACTCTCCCTTGCCCCACTCTGGTGCGAAATCATAAACAGCTCCCTAAAAACAGGCATCATACCCGACTGCCTCAAGGTCGGACAAGTAACATTCAAGGTCGGACAAGTAACACCTCTCTTGAAAAAACCCGGCCTACACTCAAACGACCTGAATAACTTCAGACCAGTCTCAAATCTTCCCTTTTTGGCCAAAATTCTGGAAAAATGCGTTCTCTGGCAACTGAACAAACATATCGACACTATACACCTGCTAGACCAGCATCAATCAGGTTTTAGAAAAGGCTGTAGCACCGAAACAAACTGCAATCCTTAACATTGTGGATGACATCAGTCAGTCCCTTGACTCAGACCATTGCTGCTTACTCGTCCTCCTTGACCTGTCAGCAGCCTTCGACACGGTAGATCATAGTCTTCTCATCAAGGCTCTCAAAGAGAGAGTTGGTGCAGATGAACAGGTTTTGCAATGGTTCTCATCCTTCTTCCAGAATCGCTCCAAGAGGGTCAAAATCAAATCCTTTACTTCTGACTTTCTCCCCGTGAACAGAGGCTTCCCCAAAGGTTCCGTCCTCTCGCCTCAATTGTCCAACATGTACATGGTACCCCTCGCCGCCATGCTGAATAAAGCCAACATCCCCTTCCATCTATACGCAGATGACACCAAGATTTACCTGGAATCCTCCTCCCTCAACGACATTCCAAGACTCAATGATACTCTCAAAGAAGTCCAAGAGTGGTTATCATCGAACCACCATAAACACAATCAAGGTAAAACTTAGATCCTCCTTATCTCCAACAAGGAAGAAAACCCACAAATGACGGAGTGGTTGAAAGCCATTGATACTCTCAACGCGAATCTCACTCTGACAAACTCTGTAAAATCACTGGGAATCACCCTGGACCACAAACTATCCATGACTAACCAAATCAAGAACTCTACGAAGAGCGCCTTCTTCAATCTGAAGCTACTCAACAAAATCAAACCCTACATTCCACCTACGGATCACAAACAAGCCACCCAATCTCTGGTGTTATCCAGACTGGACTATGGGAACGCGATCCTCTCTGGTACGCCTCTCTCCCACCTAGCACCCAAGAAAATCACCCTCAATGCAGCAGCCAGAATGGTCTCAGGGGTAAAAAAAATTAACCACATCTCTCCCACACTCCGAGATCTAAAATGGCTCCCAGTGGAAATGCAGGCCAGCTTCAGAACGGCCCGCCTGACTCACAAACCCTTGCACACAGGGAAACCAGAATACCTAGCCTCGAAACTCAAGAAAGCAGGCGAATCTAGAATTCTCAGAAGCTCAAACTCCCTCCTTCTCACCCCCTGAAAACATGCAAACAGAAAACAGCAAACCGGTCTTTTGCAGGGAATGCTCCAAAAATATGGAACGCCATCCCAGTGGCCATCAGAACTATTCCCTCCTTGCTAAAGTTTAAAAGCCGCCAAATAGACCTCTACCTCAACCGTGCCTTCCCAAACCCAATTACGTAATTCTCAAGTTCTAATCATGTCAACCTTCAGACCGCACGCACCTGCAACCGACCTCATCCCCTATATCCTCCCAATCTCATGGGGTCTACACCGCTAGGGGAATCTCGCAGGATAATACTTTGCCGAGTCAGCAAGACTGCTCTATCTCAACGAGGACCTCCGATCCCCTGAATCCTATTCCTCAGCGTCACACCTCAGCCCACATCACCTCTGGTCTGTCTGAACGCTTATCTTTGTGTGTGTTTTTGTTTTTTTTTACTCTGTTTTTGACCTATACATATCCTGTTGTGAAGCACTCCGATAACCTCGGGTCTGGCCAGCGCTATAGAAAACTCCTAAAATAAAATAAATAAAATAAATAAAACTCAGCTGCCTTCCTTATCACCGCATGATATGGAGCAATGTCTTGCAATACTCCAGATGTTGGAGATGAGAGATCATACTCAGAAGAAATATCCAATCCACTGGCCTCCTGTAAGCCCTCAAACTCGTCCTCAGACTCAACAATTCCTCCTTCCTCCTGCTCCTGTGCATATTCCTCCTCCTCAAGAAGCCTCTGCGCCTCTCTCCTAGAGCGCTGTTTAAGGACCGGCGGCGGCGCCAAATGGGGCACCGGTGAGGACATCAACGGCATCAAAGGAGGAGCCTCAGCTTCAAATCTCAGCACCGATCATATCCGAGACAGCGCTGACTCAACAGCAGAAGGAGTCCAAGGGACCGGAGTGGAATACCTCGGCGCCGGAAAATACCAAGCCGGCGTCATTGGCAAGTATGGCATAAAGGGTGCCTGAGCATAGTGGTGAGGCAAACCCAGGTTAAAGGCCAAAGGACCCACAGGGCCCGAAGGCGCACCAGACGAAGTAGAGGCCCTGTTTAAACATGCCAATGATCACATTCAGAAATCCAGGAACAGGAAAAGGAGGATATGGATCCGTACCTTCCTGAACAGGAACCACCTCAGCTGAACTGGAGCCTGCGGAGCTGGAGACGGCGCCCATACAGGTGAAGCCTCACGGACTAGAGAAAACTAGGGCCCTTCGAAGCCCGTGACGCCGGATATGGAACCAGCGTCACCCCTGGAGATGGAATCGGAGAAGGAGATACCAAGTCCTGTCTTCGAAGCCGCTTAGCTGGAGAAGGCGACCTCGAAGCCCTGACCTTCGAAGAACAGTGTTGAGAGCCATGTGTCTTCTTAGACTTCTTATGTTTACTTGACTTCAAAGTGTGAGACGACGACGACTTCGCTCTTTTTCGACTTCTCTTCTCCTTTTTGGCTTTGGCCATTAAAAGTTTAGCCTTCGGATTCATCTTCCTGCAACTTTGGCACTCCTCGACGTTGTGATCCAAAGGTAAGCACCGAAGACAAACATCATGCGAATCAGTGATTGACATGTGACCGCCACACTCCCTGCAGGGTTTAAATCCAGATTGCCTAGAAGCAGCCATTAGAATTCTTCGAGGATACAAAGTTAACACTACAGAAAATCGAGAGTTCCTAGAAAAACCGTTACACGTCGACCGCACGGAAAAAAAGGAACAGACGTCAGCTCGCCGACGAGATCCTCTTATGGCTAGGATGATGTTGTACGGTGTCTCAAGCGGAGCCGTGCTATTATGACGTCATCGTCGACGTGGGAGAGCTAGGAAAGAATTTCCACGGAATGCTGGCACAGGGGGTATTCAAAAGATGAGGAATCCACAGGCAGAAGTATCCATCAGAATATAAGATACATTTGAATGCATTCTAATTTCCCCACTCTCGTTTTGACACAGACACTTAATAGCAACACAATAATCTGAGCATCCCTTGGAGGCACATCCATGGTTACTCCTCCCATATGGGATAGCCTTCAATCACACATGGTTCCGACTAGTTATAAATGCTTAAGATGCTGATGACCAATCAAGGCACACAGGTTCTAATCTGCAACCACTCAGACAAGGATTTAATGCATTGGCCTACAACCCAAATACACAAGGAAAGCCTGTTGGAAGATCACACCAATGGTATCAGAGCACAATTCAAATAACAAGTAGGATAATGTCATACCTAGTTCCAAAACGAATATTTCACATTTACCTCTCTTGAAGATGTAGATTTTCCAACATCTCTGCTACTCCATAGGGCAGACTGTCTTTTGGAAGGTTGTAGCGGAGAGCCCAGCGGGCCACAGTCTCGAGGTCAGTGTGCTTGTATAGCAGTTGTATTAGCTGCTCTTGAAGAAATTGATTCTGCCCTACCGTGCTCTGAAAGACACAAGACCCCAGTAGAGACATATTGAGTGTGATGCTGGTCATTTTACACAACTAAGTATCCTTTTGACGTAGCAAGAGATTCAAAGTGCAGAAATACCTATCGGCAACTAATGCAGGTAAATCTAATTAAAATGGACACTGTCATAATGTTATGACTCAACTTGTATAGCAGTTTATACACCACTGTAAAATTCCTAAAAATGCTAAGAAATATTAAAGAAGGGGCAGGCAAAATGAAAGGAGGGTAGAAGATACAGTGGATGGGAAGGACTTACAAGCCAAACAGTACATTTGACGAACTATACAGTCAGCAAGCCAAAGGCAGCTATTCTTTTCCCAGTAGGCTCTATAAAGGTCCTTATGTTTTAAAATATTTCATACGGTTCCCAGACTAATGACTTTGTTATTTCACATGCCTCAGGCGTTCAACACATTCCTCTGTAAATATTACATTTATTTGTAATAGATGGATCAGTTGAAAAAAGAAAAAAACATCCACTCTAATCATTCCTTCTTTAAAACAAAAAGAAGGTTGGTGAGGGGATATAACCTGCGACTACAAGTAGCTGGATATGGCAAGATGTAAACGTGTTCCAGGTAAACAACAAGAGAGCTACTAGTGGGTCCCAAATAAAATCTCTGTGAAAATCTCAACACAATGGTTTGCCACTATATTGATAAAGGATGGAGCGTTCCTCAAAGAGACTATCTGGCAAAATGGGCGATGTTCAGGAACAAGACTTAGAACTGTTCAGTGAAGCTACCAGGAAATTGAAGGGAGAGTCCGGAGTAAATCAAAGGACCCCAGTAGACGTGGCAAAACCGAATCATTTGTTAATAGTATGAGTATCATCATCAATAAACTCTATTCGATACTCTTCAGTAACATAAAAGTAAATAAAAACAAACATTTTTCACATTAAAATTCGTAAACTATAAAACACACAATCGTGCCAATATACACTTCAGATGAAAAGAGACCGCCTGCAAGTTGTTCCTTATTTTTAAAAACTGTCAAACGAAATTGTTGCACAGCAGGCCAGTGGGTTGTTTTGTTGTTTCAGAAATAGCCAAAGTAAATAAAAATCATTCTTCATCAAGAATTCACATTAAAATGTATAGACAATGAAACTCAATCATCTGCCATAGATAAGAACTCACGGCACAGCAGACAAGTTGGTTGTTTAGTAGTTGCAGCAATAGCAGAGCTCAGGGCTGGGCTGGGAACTAAAGGAAGCCCTGGCAAGTTTGTTGGACCAATCCGGGGGGCAAGAGGGGGAGGGGAGGAAGGGGAGCAAGTGTGGAACACTGCTGCTATTATTATTGGAGGCTGATATTGCTGCACTTCTGCAAAACCGGCCCACAGTAACAGAACCAGCCCCCGAAGCACCAAAACTAGCCCCTAACCTTCCAGCCTACTGGGGAAACGCCCGATGCCCAGTACGGCCAGTCTGGCCCTGGCAGAGCTGGTCTGTTTAATGTTATATTTTAAATAGGGGTAGGATAAAAAATGTTGGGGGGGGGGGGGGTTCATAATACTGGCAAAATACAAAAACGTGCAAATTCGTTAAAGGGGGGGGGGGACACCCCATCACAAGGCAATTGATAAAGATCTGACAAGGAATAGCAATTAGCAGGGAACCCGATCATCAGTGGCAACAAATTATCCCTAAATCTGGTCAGAATAAACCGGTGCTGGGAATTTTGCAGTAGGGGCAGGTAAGCTTGCTGACCCTCCTGACGGGGACATCATACTATAGGTAGTAACAGGTGACTGATTTTTCCACCTTCCATCTTTTACTCACAACCTTATTCTGATCACAGAGTTTCAACTTGCCCTAAGGTAGAAATCTGGTTTGTTGAAAAGATCCGCAATCCGATTTCCTCACAGCAAGACTTTACAGATCTCCAAAGCATGCTCTAAGGTCAAGCTAATCATAAGGATCGTATGTTCAGACCCATTTCCTCTTGCAACCATTTCAGAATGGGAAACTAAGTTCGAACAGCTTGGGAGAAGAGCTTAAAAATTTTTTCAAAATACATTTTCAAATCCTACCCCATCGCCATATGAAGTCACGGCCACACTTTCACTCTTGAATATGATAAGTTCCCTGATCTCCTTAGGACCCATTTTTGTTTTATAAGCAAGGCACCACATTGATAGATTTCTCCATCAGGGCACACCTATTAATTTATTTATTAAGGAATTTGTAGAGTACACAGCTACCCCCAAAGGGGGGTCCCTGCGCCGAGGCAGACTGAAGCAGACAGGCGAGAAGAGAAAACTAGGTGCTTGTGGAAAAACAGGTTTTCAGGGCACGCCGAAAAGTGAGTTCTGACTCCGATAAACGGATGGAGAGTGGCAAGGCATTACAAAGTTTAGAAGGTCTGACCGCAAAGGCTTGCCACCCTTCCTGGCCTTGAGAAAACGGAGGATGGCAAGGAGACACTGGTTGTTGGAACGCAGGGACCGGTTGTGATGGTAGTGTTGTAGTCTAGCGGGCAGATACGCCAGGCCTAGTCCCCAGAAAGCTCTAAATGCCAGGGTAAGGGCCTTGAATTCAATACGCTTGACAACAGGTAACCTATGAAGGATCCTCAGGTGGGGGGTGATGGAGTGGCGGAGAAGTATTTTACAGATCAATCTGGAAGCAGCGTTTTTAATTATCTGCAGACGCCGAGTCATATAGACTGGAGCACCCAGATAGAGACTGTTAGCTAGTCCAGGTGGAATGTGATTAGAGCATGGACAATTGTGCGACGACATTCCAGGGGAAGGAAGTGTAGGAATTTCTGCAACGTGCGGTGCTTCCCAGAGCATGAGCCTGATGCACAAGTTACTTACCTTCAGTAACAATATATCTGTAAGAAACAGTAGTTAGTGTTAGATTCCTTATCTTAGAATATCCCCAGGCGTCAGGCTGGATCCGGAAAGTTTTGCATAGCAATAACCCTGCGCGTCAGTAAACGTGGTCTGGGGCTCCGCATCCGTTGTCGCATGATGTCGCCGGAGTACTTAGACTCCGCCCTCGCGCGTGGAGGTCAGTTCCTATACACAGCTTTTCCGCGCCAGGAACGCAGAGCCATCATAAAAACCGACACTGATGCCATAAAACTAGGGCCCTCAAAGGGATGTACCTTAACCCTAGATATCTGTTCGCAGAACGGGGAGGATGGGTGGGGCGGTAAGGAATCTAACACTAACTACTGTTTCTTACAGATATATCGCTACCAAAGGGAAGTAACTTGTGCATCTGAAAGAAAGAGGTTAGTGTTAGATTCCTTACCTTAGAATAGATACCCCAGCAATACCAACCCCGGTGGGGGGGGGTCTGCGAACCAATGATCACACCAGAAAGGTGGACAGAACGGCCGAAAAAGCCATCTCTCTGGACTTGGCTGTCCAGGCAGTAGTGTCTAGCAAACGTGTGCAGCGAGGCCCATGTAGCTGCCTGACAGATGTCCTGCAAGGGGACTCCCCGACCCAGGGCAGTAGTAGCTGCTGTGGCCCGAGTGGAATGGGCACGTACCCCACAGGAGGCGCCTTTTTAGCCTGTGAAAAACCAGCCTGGATCCCCAAAACGACTCTTCGAGAAATGATCCGTTTGTGCACCGCCCGTCCCTTCTTAGTGCCCACGTAACCAACAGAGAGCTGGTCGTCCACCTGGAACTGGCGTGTGCGGTTCAGATAGAATGAGAGAGCACGTTTTGGGTCCAGACGGTGGAGCCTCTCTTCCTCTTTCGAGGGATGCGGAGGTGGAAAGAAGGTGGGTAAGGTGATGGACTGCCCGATGTGGAAGGCTGTGACTACTTTGGGCAGGAAAGAGGGACGCATTCTCTAGACAACTTTGTCCGGATGGACAGAGAGGAAAGGAGGTTGAAAAGATAGAGTCTGGAGCTCACTCACTCTCCTGGCAGAGGTGATGGCAACCAGGAATGTATTCTTAAGAGTTAGAAGACGAAGTGGGCAATTGTGAAGTGGCTCGAAAAGAGAGCACATCAAATAAGTCAGAACAATGTTCAAGTCCCACTGAGGCTTCACGAATGGAACAGGAGGAAATGTGAGTGATGCCCTTCAAGAATCTATTTACAACAGCGGACTTAAAAAGAGAAGGCTGATCAGGAAGCCTTAAGAAGGCTGTAATGGCAGAGAGGTAGCCTTTGATAGTGCCCAGAGCAGAGCCCTGCTGGGCAAGAGAAAGAAGAAAGAGGAGAACCTCTGAAAGGGGGGCAGAAAGGGGATCCACAGCCTTTGCTGTGCACCATGCCACATATTTGTTCCACCTGCAGGCGTATACCGATTTTGTGGAGGGACACCTGGCTGCCAGAATCACATCACAGACTTCAGGAGGCAAGTCAAATGGCCTCAACTGTCGCGGCTCAATCTCCACGCATGTAGGTGGAGACTGGACAGGTTCAGGAGGAGGACCGCCCCCTGCTGCTGCGACAGAAGGTCCTCCTGAAGAGGCAGACAAATCAGGGGATCGACTGACATGCTGAGTAGCTCGGGGTACCAGTATCTTCGTGCCCAGTCCGGAGCCACAAGGATGACTTGGGCCCGGTCGCACCTGATCTTCTTCAGCACTCTGGGCAGAAATGGTATAGGTGGAAAGGCGTACAACAGACCGCAGCTCCACTCGCGACGAAAAGCGTCTCCGAGCGAGTGCCGCATTGGAAATTCCAACGCGCAGAACTGATGACATTGTGCATTCTGTTTGGTGGCGAATAGATCTAACCAATGCTCTCCCCACTGCTGAAAGACACCTTGCGCCACGTCTGAGTTCAGACGCCATTCGTGATCCATCATGCACCGGCGGCTGAGTTCGTCCGCCCTGGCGTTCAGAGAACCTGCAAGGTGTTGAACAACCAGAGTGACGCCCTGATGTTTCAGCCACTGCCAGAGGCGTAGAGCTTCCTGGCAAAGGGTCCACGACCCCACCCCGCCATGTTTGTTGCAGTACCACATGGCGGTGGTGTTGACTGTGAACACCTGCACTACACTTCCCCGGACTAAGGGAAGGAATGCCTTCAGTGCAAGTCGGATCGCCCGCAGCTCCAGAAGGTTGATATGGAGCCGGGACTCCGCCGGAGACCAGAGGCCTCTGATCTCTGCCTCTCCCATGTGGCCCCCCCAGCCCAGGAGGGACGCATCCGTCACTACTAAGTGCTCCGGTTGGATAGGGATCTGCCGCTGACCCAATCGCGGGCTGTGAGCCACCACTGCAACTGTCTTGCAGTGCCCTTCGAGATCAGGACGTGGTTGGACATGTTGCCCTGATGCTGGGCCCACTGAAACTTCAGGTCCCACTGCAGAGCCCGCATCCACCATCTGGCGTGATGCACCAGAAGAATGCAGGAGGCCATCAGCCCCAGAAGCCGCAGCGTCAACCTGACCGAGACTCGGGATAAAGGCTGAAAGATCGGAATCAGAGCCTGAATATCCCGAACCCGCTGTTCGGGAGGATAGACCCGAAACTGCGCGAATCCAGAACCGCTCCGATGAAGAGGAGCTTCTGAGAGGGACACAGGTGTGACTTCGGCACATCGATGGAGAACCCCAGCAGGTGCAGGAGGTCGACCGTAGTCTGGAGGTAGCTGATGACTGTCTGGGGCGAGCCCGCTTTCAACAACCAGTCGTCGAGATAGGGGAAGACTGACACCCCTAATCTGCGCAGATGAGCTGCGACCACCGCCTTCACTTTCATGAGCACCCAAGGGGTGCTGGTAAGGCTGAAGGGGAGCACGGTAAACTGAAAGTGCTTGCGGCCTACTGTGAACTGCAGGTAACGCCGGTGGGCCAGCAGGACGGGGATGTGAAAATATGCGTCCTGCTAGTCCAACGCTACCATCCAGTCTTCTGGGTCTAGGGCAGCCAAGACCTGAGCCAAAGTCAGCATCTTGAACTTCTCCTTCCGGAGGAAGCTGTTGATGTTCCGCAGGTCCAAGACAGGGCGTAGGCCCCCTTTGCCCTTCTTGGGAACCATAAAGTAGTGGGAGTAACAACCTGTCGCGGGGCTGCTGGACAGGACACGGACTTTAATACTTCTTCATTTCCGCCCTGTGGACAGGATTCCTGCGGCCCCTTTAATGTGGCCTTGGCTTTCCCGGAGGAGGACTCGTCAGCCGTGATGTCACCGGCTTATGCCCAATCAGAGAACGAGACAGAGGTGAAAACCTGCCTACAGGAAGAAGACCGCGCGAAAGCCGGACGGGGATCGAGTGAGGTGACGCCGAGCAGTTTGGAGAAGATTCAGCGCCACGAAGGGGAAGCAGAAGACGGACAGCCCAGGCGAGAAGGAACGCCAGGAGGCCAACGTTCCCACGAGCCGCCCGCCGCACTTCTGGAGAAGTGTGGCTGGACAAGGTACGGGGACGGCTAAAGGGGCTGTTTGCTTCACGGGCGAATACGGGGTAGGGGAGGACTGAGGGAGGTCACGGGGCTGACTTTAGTGCTGTAAACAGTCCCTCATCTCCCGAGCACATGCAGTCTTTGTCACGTATAGCTCCAACCGTTGTACGTTACGGAAAGTCACATTTGGTGCTGGTCCCTGGTGATTCCCTCAATCCACACTCCCCTCTCTCAGTTTAAGTTCCCCAGAATTGCCAGTAATCGCGGGCCTTTGTTTTTCTTTTCTTTTCATGCTGGGAATAACTCCTGCTGTGCCTTGGCATCCCTCCCTGGAACCTCCACACCTACAACGAGGACGTCGTACTCCTGTGTAAAGACTAATCGTAGGAAAGGCATCTCTTCAAGAAGAGACTGTGTCTGTTGTATACTCTTTTGTTTCTCCTGAGCGAAAACCCCCCGCCCCTGCCCCAGGAACAGTCATTCCACTGCAAAAGTATGTTACAGGGGAAGATCCTTTAGCCTTCTTTTTGAACTTTGAAAGGGCTGCTAGAGCCAGTGCTTGGCCCGGGGACAGGTGGCCCTTCTATCTTGCCCCTCGCTTGACTGGAGAAGCGCAAGCAGCGTATCAAATGGTGAATAAAGACGGTACTGTTGCCTACGGTCTCGTGAAACAGTACATCTTAGACCGGTTGGGTGTTGATGAAGAAACACACAGGTTGAAATTTCGACAAGAAAGAGGGAGCCCTGGAGATCTTCCCAAAACACTATTCTATCGATTAAAAGCAGCAGCTGACTTGTGGCTGAAACCACAAGACTCAAGTATGGAAGAAGTCATGAATAAAATTTATCTTGAGCAGTTCCTGGAGGCTCTGCCTTATGGAACACAGCGGTGGCTAAAACAACATGCTGGATTGACTCTTGAGCATGCCATAGAAATGGCTACAAGCTATGCACGCGCCCAGGGCCGGCCCCCCCATAAAGGAACCAGAAAAACCCAACCGCAATGTACTAGGAAAACAAGAGAAGAAAATAACAAAACCTCCAGTAGAACTTCCGCATCCTCGTCTCCCTATTCCGGAGATACCACTGACTTCAGGCCCACAGTGTTATGACTGTGGGGAATGGGGGCATATAGCACGCTATTGTAGGAAGAAAATGGAGAAAGAAGAAAAACCCATGGACGTGAGCTACGCACCCCGTTCCCTCCTGTATGCCCAGGAAACAGGGCCAGTCTTCTATGTGAGTGTAGACATCAGTGGGAAAATAGCAAAGGCTCTGCTTGACTCTGGGTGTCGACAATCCGTAGTTAGAAAAGAATATGTATCCCCTTCTTGTCTTCTGGCAGGGAAATCCGTTCACATAAGGTGTGTCCATGGGGACGTCAAGGAGTATCCATTAGCCAAGATATCCCTTTGCAGTACCTCAGGAGTCACGACAGAGGTGGTGGTTGGGGTCTTGGAAGATTTGCCTGAGCCAGTCATTATAGGCACTGATAATCCAGGGTTCCTTTCTCTTATGAGGGACGCTGTTAAACAGCCTCCTAACAACGCCCTTGTTGTATCAGAACCCTGGGCTAGGGACACACACTTTAGAACAGCACAGTTAAACGATGCTAGTCTTACCAATGCATTGGAGACAGCTCGTTCAGGTCAGGATCCCTTAACTAGGTCCTACCACACTTTTATAGAACAGAATGGGTTGTTGTATCAGCTAGCAAAACCAGATGGGGTACCCCAGCTTTTGGTCCCTATGGATTTCAGAGAACAAATTCTATTTTTTGCACATGCCCATCTGTTAGCAGGACATTCAGGAGCAGAGAAAACAGGGCAGGCCATCCTTCAACACTCTTTTGGCCGGGAGTTTACGCACAAGTACAGCGATACTGCCAGGAATGTCAGATTTGTCAAAGGTGTAACCTCTATGTTCCCCCGGCAGTACCGCTGACTCACCTTCCCATTATCGGAAAACCTTTTGATAGGGTGGGGATGGACCCGATAGGTCCCTTACCCAGGTCAGCAAGAGGACATCAATACGCGTTGGTGTTGGTTGATTACGCCACCCGTTATCCGGAGGCGTTTCCCCTCCAGGCCGCTACTTCATCCGCCATAGCTCAACGGTTGGTTGAGGTGTTTTCCCGAATGGGATTTCCCCGGGAGATCATTACCGACCAGGGGACTCCCTTTGTCTCTAGACTGATGAAACAAGTCTGTCAACAACTTAGGATCACCCACATCAAAACTTCCGTCTACCACCCTCAGACAGATGGGTTGGTAGAACGTTACAATGGGAGCCTCAAGCTCACTCTAAAAAAACTTCTGTCTGGGGATGGTAGAAATTGGGATCAACTGTTACCCCTGGCTCTTTTTGTCCTCCGTAGTCAGAAACAAGCTAGCCTAGGTACATCTCCGTTCGAATTGTTGTTCGGACGTAGCCCAAGGTCCTTACTCAAAATAACCAAGGAAGCTGGGAAAAAGAAGGAGCACAAGAGGCAGAAGCCCTGTTAGATTACACCAGACAGCTACAGTCCAGACTCCATAAACTGAGAACCCTGGTCCATTACCATCTAGCCATAGCTCAGGTAAAACAAAAGGTTTTTTATGATAAGGGAAAAAAATGGAGGGAGTTGGATGTTGGGCATTGGGCCTTAATTTTACTCCCCACGTCTACTCATAAATTAAAAAAAGAATGGCAAGGTCCCTTTCCGATAGTCAAGAAGATAGGGAGAACCACCTATATTCTACGGTTGTCTAAAAACAGAACTCTAATGTACAATATCAATATCTTGAAGAAGTGGCTGGGTAAACCTCCACAAGCGGTTCACACCATCAACACGGTCGCTCACACTGTGCACGACACCCCTGCCAACCCCAACCTTACCAAACAAGAAAAGGAAGACGTCCTTTCCCTTTTGCTTCGGTATAAGGAGGTCTTTTCAGACCAACCAAAAAAGACACAGATAGCGGTACATACCATCCCCACTGACCCAGGGGTTGTGGTGAAACAAAAGCCCTATCGAATACCCGAAGCTAGGAGACAAGCCTTTAAAGACGAAATCGATCAAATGTTACGAACCGGAGTGATAGTACCTTCGCACAGTAACTGGTCTTCGCCAGTGGTTTTGGTGCCAAAACCGGATGGCAGCATTCGGTTTTGCATCGATTTCCATGCGGTAAACAGAGTGTCCAAGCAAGATGCAAACCCACTTCCTAGAGTGGACGAGTTGCTAGAACGTCTTGGTGAGGCTCATTATATCACTACTATTGACCTCACCAAGGGATATTGGCAAATTCCTCTAGCTCGTGAGGATCAAGAGAAAACTGCCTTCTCCACTCCTCATGGCCACTTCCCCTTTACCGTGCTCCCATTTGGTTTACATGGTGACCCGGCGACATTTCAGAGGGCCATGGACACGGTACTGTCCACGCACCATCAATACTCTTCCGCCTATTTAGACGATATCGTCGTCTTTAGTAAAACCTGGGCGGAACATCTCGAACACCTTGAAAAGATCCTTACTAGTCTCCGGGATACTGGCTTTCACATTAACGCAAAGAAATCAAGAGTTGCATTTCCAAAGGTGAAGTACCTCGGCTACCTCTTAGGTGATGGTCTGATCGAACCCCAAGCCGAAAAGGTGAAAGCTATCCTGAATGTACCCTATCCCAAAACCAAAAGAGACCTGAGAGCGTTTTTGGGTTTAGTGGGCTATTATAGACGGTTTATCGGCCAATTTGCAGAAATAGCCAGTCCACTTACAGATCTCCTCAAGAAGAACCATTCGTCTTCCAAATTGCCAGCCCCCTCTGATAAGGAATTGGTAGCGTTCCACACATTGAAAACCTTCCTCACTTCCGCCCCGGTATTGATGTCACCGGATTTTAACAAACCCTTTATTCTTCAAACGGACGCTTCTGGGTTGGGGATCGGGGCTGTTCTCTCACAGGAGAACAACGAATGTATCGAAAAACCCATCCTCTACATCAGTAGAAAGCTGTTCCCCAGAGAAATGGCATATCCACCATCGAGAAGGAGTGTTTAGCGGTTCGATGGGGAGTTGACAAGCTTAGGTATTATTTGGAAGGTAGACCCTTTATCTTATATACGGACCATGCCCCGTTGACGTGGCTACAAAGGAATCGTGGCCACAACGAGCGTATACTCCGATGGTTCCTAGCGCTCCAACCTTTCCAGATGGAGGTCCGTCATCGGAAAGGTTTGCAACAGGGCAATGCTGACATTTTGTCTCTCTTTCCTCTTTCCCCCGATCGGGAAAATCCCGGGGGTGGGATCTGTCACGGGGCTGCTGGACAGGAGCCAGACTTTAATACTTCTTCATTTCCGCCCCGTGGACAGGATTCCTGCGGCCCCTTTAATGTGGCCTGGGCTTTCCCGGAGGAGGACTCGTCAGCCGTGACGTCACCGGCTTATGCCCAATCAGAGAACGAGACAGAGGTGAAAACCTGCCTACAGGAAGAAGACGGCGCGAAAGCCGGGCGGGGATTAAGTGAGGAGACGCCGAGCAGTTTGGAGAAGATTCAGCGCCACCAAGGGGAAGCAGAAGATGGACAGCCCAGCCGAGAAGGAACGCCAGGAGGCCAACGCTCCCACGAGCCGCCCGCCACACTTCTGGAGAAGTGTGACTGGACAAGGTACAGGGACGGCTAAAGGGGCTGTGTGCTTCACGGGGTAGGGGAGGACTGAGGAAGGTCACTGGGCTGACGTTCGTGCTGTAAACGGTCCTTCATCTCCCGAGCACATGCAGTCTTTGTCACGTATAGCTCCAACCGTTGTACGTTACGGAAAGTCACATTTGGTGCTGGTCCCTGGTGATTCCCTCACTCCCCGCTCCCCAGAATTGCCAGTAATCGCGGGCCTTTGTTTTTCTTTTCTTTTCATGCTGGGAATAACTCCTGCTGTGCCCTGGCATCCCTCCCTGGAACCTCCACGCCTAGAACGAGGATGTCATACTCCTGTGTAAAGACTAATCGTAGGAAAGGCATCCCTTCAAAAAGAGACTGTGTCTGTTGTATACTCTTTTGTTTCTCCTGAGCGAAGGATTCTCTTTCTTTTTTGGAAGCTGTGTTTGGTGACTACCCATAAAAAAACACTTATTGAACTCTGTGAAAGTAGTGTGCTGCGTCCTTCATAAGCCAGGTCATACCTGCATGCCTGACACATCCACACCCTACTTCTGGCCCAGGAACGCGCTCGATGGGCCCCTTGGCCAAGAGGGCCGTAACTTCCTCTTGCAGAAGTTGCAAGTGATCCCCCGACACGCAGTGGTACTGCGGTGGCATGTCTGGAGGGGTTGCCTCGAAGGGGAGGGAGTAGCCCCTTCGGACGATTTGCAGCACACACCTGTCCGATATAATGGTGCGCCAGTGGAGAAGGTGATGGCGAACCCTGCCCCCCACTGGCGTCAAATGGGCCTGAAAGCTCGAACTAGGAAGGCTTTGAGGCGGATGCTCTGGGGGTGGATGTGGACTGGCCTCGCCGCTGTCCCCTGGCACCGCCAGTTTGTTACCACGTTCACCGCTGCGCTGGATGTTAGTCTGCGGCCAGTGGCTGGCAGGACGTGAGGGGGCGCCCCTTCCTTGGCTACGAAAGGAGCGCAAGGCAGAAGTTTTCTGGCGCTGGCCCGACAGGCCCAAGGATTTGGCCGTAGCCTTGGAGTCCTTGAAACGCTCAAGCGCACCATCTGCCTTGCCGCCAAAGATGCAACGGCAAACGGCATGTCCATGAGGGAATTCTGGACATCAGCCGAAAAGTTGGCGGACCTCAGCCAGGCGTGGCGGCGAACCACCACCGTCGTGGAAATCGCCGTGCCCAGCGAGTCCGTGGTATCCAGCCCACATCGGATAGAATACCGTGCCGCATCCCGCCCTTTCACAAGGGCTTGAGCGAGTTTAACCCGGGCCTCCGCCGGGCAATCTGGCAGCCCGACCGAGACCGTGTCCCAGAGATTGTGGGTATAATGGCCCAAAAGGCAAGCGGTGTTGACCGAACGCAACCCCAAACTAAGTGAACAGCTTCTTACCGAACTGCTCATACCTTTTGGATTCCCGATCAGGTGGAGCAGTCGGGAATACGGCCTGGGAGTTAAGAGGCCTGGATAACCAGGCTTTTGGGGGTGGGGTGGGTGGACAGGAAGCTAGGGTCACCCAGGGCTGGGCGGTGGTGCCTGGCCAAGTTCCAATCTACAGGGGGACCTGTAGCGGGCCTGGACCAAGTGCCCAACAGAACGTCAGTAAGAGCCTCATTAAACGGCAGTAGAGGCTCCGAAGAGCTTGCCTGCGGTTTAAGGACCTCAGTGAGAAGGCTAGTCTACACGGCAGCAACGGGGAGCTCAAGAGCCAAGGCCTTGGCCGCCCTTGTCAGCACCACGCTGTAAGCAGCCCCCTCCTCCGTAACCACAGTAGGAGGGGAGACAAAGCCAGTTTCGGGTGAAGTGTCCAAACCACTGACCTCCCCTAGATCCACTGCCCAGTCCTGATAAGACTGGCACTCTTGTGCCAGAGGGTCCTCAGACCCCTCCCAATCCTCCTCGTCTCCCATCTCCTGATAGTCAGGTGCAAAGGATGGGGCCGGATCATAGAAGAATTGCTCTTCTCTCGGCCTCTAATGCGACGCCGGTTCGACGCCAGATCCGGACCGCGGGAGAGACCGGGGATGACGTCATCCGGGGACGGCATCGGGGGTGACACCCTGGGGGCCGGCGCCGGCAGAGGGGTCCGTAAGGTCGATCAGCGGTGACCCGGATCTGGATCCGGACCCAGATCCGGTCGAGCCCTGCGACGTCGGGACCAAAGTCGTCTACGGCGCCGAAGCACCCGACGGAGCCGAAGCTTGGGCTTTTGCGCAGGTAACTGGCCTCCGCTCAACCCCTGTGCGGAGGCCAGTTACCTGTACAAATACCTCTCTGACCGAGGGCAGTTGTTCGGTACCTGCAACAAGGCTACAGGCACCGGTTTGTGCTGATTTTTCTACGGGGGCGCTGGTACATAAGCATACAGCTGCTACCTGGTACAATAAATGGAGAATTGACGAGCAGAGAACGCGGAGACCCAAAACCCTGATGAAATTGCCGGCAAATCTATCACGGCAATGAAACATGTTGGTTTGGTTTTAATAAAGCGGGCACACAGCACTGAATAAAAGTAATTTAGCTAGTGGAGCTCTGCCCTTTTTAAACGGTGGTGGTGTCACACTTTGAGATCAGAGTGGTTGCACCGCATTGGGTCACTTACACAGAGCACATACTTGGTTTATGTTGTCTGCACTGTTTGTTATACCTTCCATTGTTTTAGTTGGCAGATGCTGATGATGATAACATGAGGACACAGACGAGTAACAGTCTGTTTATTCCTCCGCCGGGTGTTGCTCCCGTGAGGCACTGCCAACTCCCACTCCCCCTTTTTTTTAAAGTTGTTTCTTTAGAAGGGGTGGTGAGGGTACCTAGTTGTCTGCAGTACCAGACACAGTTATAGACAATTTTTAGATTTGAGCTCATGACTATAATGGCACAATTAAGCAGGAGGGTAATATTTACTCACTGTTTACTGACACTTTATGAAAGGGGTCTGTTAACATATATGGGAAACAGTTCTTTCTACATAATATAGGGACAGGTCTTCTGTTGTTGATATGGTATAGAGTGGGGGGCGACCTGCACATATTCCTTTACTCCCTCTTGGGCTCCTAATTGTTTAAGAGTAACGCTGAAGATAGCCAGCTGTTGAAGATTACTGAATCTGGGTTGCCTGACAATTGGAGGGGTGAAGTATCGAGTACTGGTGTCAAACAAGTTTTTTTAAAAAAAACAAATTTTATTGAATTGATACACAACAGAAAACAAAACATAACATAATAGAAATAACAAAATATGAAAATAACAAAATACGAAATAAAGAGAATTCAAAAAATAAAAAGGACACATATTAGATCCATAGGACAACCACAGTTCGCATCTATCAAACATATATAGAAGCTGCCAAACTCTAACATACGTCTTATCCTGTGCAAACAAGAAACATGTCACATTTTACCCATATAAAATAAAAAGTCAACCAAATCAAAAAAGAAAAACCAAATCATATATCACCACAGGACACATGACATGAGCACTGTGTGCCACTGTGTTGAGCTATCATGTCTAAATGCTCCTATCAGCAACTCTCACTATGTGACCTGTCCCTCTGAGTTCATATATAAAACAGTACTTTATTCAGACTTATGAGGCAAATATAGTCGTAATGGTTCCCAGATGTCTCTCGGCCTTGAACTAATCGGCAGTTCCTCTGCATATGTGTTAAGGTTATCTCAACAATATACCAAATCCGTTATCCATGCCTTGAATACAGGGCGATGTCTATTCCCCCATGTAATCGCCACTCTCCGTGCTGCCAACAATAGCGCCAGTCGTACAAAAATACAGTTTACCCCCCTAACATTCGGCACACAGCATAATAGGCATATAAGTGGAGTACACGGAAGATCTGCAGTTACCATTTCCTGCAGACAACTCACTACTGCATTCCAGAATTCAGCCACTTTCCAACAACCCCATGCCAGATGCATGAAATCTGCATCACCTTGTCCACATCGCTCACAGCATGCAGTTTCACGTAATCTGTATCTGTGCAGTCGCGCTGGAGTGTAATACACTTGGTGTATGTATTTAAAATGTATAATCCGAAGATTACCGTTCATACTGAGCATCTCCGTCAACCCACAAATATATTTTCAGTTCTCCTCCGAAATAGGGCTTGGCAGGCATTCATTCCATCTGGCCCAGCTCCTGTCTATTACATCCACAGTTTCGTCTTTAATCGTCTTATAAAGTTTTGATATCAACCTTTTATTAGTAGGTGTGGTAAGAACAAATTGCAAGGACAATAGTGCGGGAGGTTCTTGCGGGTACGTGGTGTAATGTACCTTGGCCGCGTATCGCAGTCTATGTAGAGCAAATCGGAAGAGAAGCGACTGGTTGCTGACATACTGTAGGGCCTCTTGCGTGATAAATGAACCATTTGGATAAATATCCTGTATGTGTGAGACCGGCCTCTTGCAATACTCTCATGGAGGGGGCTTCGTGTGTAACCGACATATCGGCGTGATGTTCAGATACATACTCGGTGCGTATATCGGTATTTTCTGCGCCAGCTTCCCGATTTTCCGCCAAGCGGAGACCGTGGTGTCAACTTCATTAATTTCTGACTTTGGAGTACCACGAGAATGATGAGTGATTACACTGTGTAGCGGAATTGGGGCCACATCTCCTGCCTCCACTGCAACGTGTGGAGTAAATGCATGTGGTCTGTACCAATAATACAGATATAGAGCCTGCGCACTCAAATACACAGAAAAATCTGGCGCTGCGAATACTCCCCTCTCATATCCTTTGGTAAGGATCGACCACTGTATCCGCGCAGCTTTGCCTCCCCACACCATCCGAATTAACTGACTGCGTAGGTTCTTGAAAAACTCCATTGTGAGCGGTATCGGTATATCCATAAAAAGATAAAGGAATCTAGGGAATACTACCATTTTGACGAGAGCAATGCGGTCTGCCAATGAGAGCGGCAGTAAGATCCAGCTATCTACCAAGCTTTCTAGTTTCGAATATGCCCTCCCATAATTCTTCCTGACTACCACGGCTGGGGCACGATGTATCCAAACACCCAGATATTTAACTGGATCTGTTGACCACATCAGTGGGAACTCCAGACTGGGTTGCACTGTAGCCGTTGTTAATGGAATTATAAGTGACTTATCCCAGTTTATGTGGAGGCCAGACAAGTAACCAAAACGAACCTATTCCCGAAGCAACTGCGCCAAATACCTAGTCGGCTCACAGACGATGAGAACCATATCATCCGCCTATATCGATATGGATACGTGCCTGTAATTAAAATTAAGTGCAGTCTCCCTATGCCGCTGACAGATGACACAGGCCAAGGGCTCTAATACGATTGCAAACAACAGCGGCGAGAGTGGGCATCCCTGCCGGGTGCCTCTCTCAATGCGCAGCGATTCAGATGTTAATCCCCCTACCCGTATTCTCGCCGATGGTGCCGTGTAGAGTTCAGTTATCCACTGCATAAAAAGTGGCAGAACCCGAAACATATAATGCCATTCCACCGAATCGAACGCTTTGGCAGCGTCCCATAGCACTGCCGCCGCTTCCAGACTTGGTTCTAGTACATGGAACATGGAAAACACTTTACGGAGATTATGCGAGGTAGACCTTTCAGGAATAAATACCGATTGATCCGGTAGTATCAGACCCTACAGCAGGAGTTGCAATCTGGTAGCCAATATTTTCGCCAGAATCTTGGCGTCTATATTGATTAGCGAGAGTGGATGGTAAGAGTCACATCTATCCGCAGGTTTATCTTTCTTGAGCAGAGTAATAATCAGTGCTTCTCTTAACGACGGCGGCAGCATCCCTGTATCATACGCCTCCACGTACATTTCCAATAGATGCGGCGCAAGTAGATCGGCGTATTTCTTATAAAATTCGACTTTACGACCATCGGGGCCAGGTGCTTTGCCATTGCCGCAATCGCCAACTTAATATCCTGCTCATCTATAGGCAAGCAGAGATACTTTCTCTGTACATCAGAAAGCCAAGCACAGGCTATATTCTCTAGATATGCCTCAAATTCTGGTTCCGATGCCATACCGCGCGATTTATATAAATCTGTATAAAAAGCGCGGAACTGTTCCGTAATGGCCTCAGGAGCATGATGTTCGTCACCTTGATCATCGACTATTCTGTCCACACAAGATTGCTCAAGCCGCTCCTTAATTTTGAACGCCAGTGTACGTCCCGGCCTACCTGCTTCTCCATATCTTCTCGCTGTATGTCTACAGGACATATATTTAACCTCCGCGTCAGCAAATGTTTCATACTCCCTAACCAATTCTTGTATACGAGCTAGCGTTCCCAACTCTGGTTTAGCCGCATAATCCCTTTCCAAGTTGTAAAGTAATGTACTATGGCCTCATGTACCGTCTTCTCATATATAGGATCAAGGAGCGCCTCCGAACGCAATCTCCACGTAAAGGGAAGTCGCACCACCCTCGGGAACCTCATGTCCAGTCTCACCGGATTGTGATCTGACAGTGTCCTAACAAGAGGTGTCACATCTTCAACCCATTCCATCAACTCTCCACCAACCAGCCAGTAATCCAATCATGACCAGCTTCCATGCATTGGTGTCGCGTGTGTGCCCTCTTGCACCTGCAGGTGCCGCACTCTCCATACATCACACAACCCAAATTCCTCCATATCCCGCAAAATATTCCCAGCAACCTTAGGGGTACGATGCGATATGGGGTTAGATTTATCAAGCATCACTTTCAGATAAGTATTTAGATCTCCCCCCCAAATTACCCGGGCATCAGGCCAGTCTCTTAATTTCCCACATATACGATCTACACAGGCTGGATCATCCACAATCGGCCCATACATATTGATAATGTTGATTAGTGTACCACGCAACTTCCCACACACCATCGCACATCTACCCTCTTCATCCGTGTATGTGTGCAATGCCTTAAACTCCACCCCCTTCTTAACCAGAATCAGCACCTCTCTCGCATAGGAAGAGTATGAAGCGGCCAGCTGAAACCCCGCCCACCTGCTCATCACGCCCCGTTCAGTGAACTTAGTCAAGTGTGTTTCCTGAATTAATGCAATTTGTATCATATGTCTATTTAGATATGCCAGCACCTGTCTCACCTTTTTAGGAGAGTTCAGGCCACAAACGTTCCAGGTTAACATCGTACATTTATCTTCCATCAAGCACTGTAAATCTTATGATCATTGGCTCCCTATCTAAACTCAGAGGGGAATTAGTCATGCCGCCATAATACAATTCAGCCCCATCAAAAATGTCACAATTTGGCATACACAGTTCGAAAAATTCAATGCAAAATGAAGCAAACAAAAACTGCACACTCCCAGTCCCTGCCCTCCTGCCGCCTCCCACTCCAACCTCCAAATCAAGTTGAGACCGATCCCCCCCCACCCTCCCTCAATGCAACACTCCCAACTACCCATAGTACCATGTGGGGGACACCCTCTTGGGGAAGAGGTTCAGCAACGTATACACGCACCGAAGTGTGGTTGCCGGAACTATTCATCCACCCCGTCTGCATGTTCCCTGCATCACATATCAGATAGTGTTAATCATCCGCCCTACTCAGAACCATCAATACACAATGGCGAAGAAGTTCGTCCACCACCTCCCGCCCCCCCCGAACAATGCGCCTGCCATGGCCCGTAATAGCCCATAATAGAACCAGAGCGGGCCCTAATAGTAGTTTACACAGCCATTAATATGTCACCCTATCACTAATCTGCATCCTCCAGCCCCGATGCCGTCTTCTCATCTTCCACCAGCTTCTGTCGAGGTTTCGCCTTGCATATGTGCTTGGTGAACTTCAGTGCGGATTTCGCGTCAACAAAAAAGTGCAACTGTTCCTCGTGTGTTATCTTCAATTTAGCCGGGTATAGCATGGCATACCGCACCGACGCTCCCCTTAGCAACTTCTTCACTGGCACAAACTCCCTTCTTGCTGACGGTACAGCAGGCGTGTAATCCGGAAAAAATGAGAGCTTGTCCCCTTTATAAACCACTTTGCTCGTTCCACTATCATCACATTCGATAGAGCGGGTCCAAAAAGTTTGCGCAGCATGCAATCTAAGAAAGTCTCCATCTTGGATATGGGTGTGGTTTCCGACAGACCAAGAATGCGAATATTATTACGCCTTGAGCGTGCTTCCAAATCTTCATTCTTTGCGCTTATCACCTCCAGTATCTTTTCCATCTGCAGGAGCTGCGTGCGTGCTTCAGCTTGTGCGTCATGTTTGTCAGATACACGATTTTCCAGAATGTCTAATCTGCGCTCATGCTTGTCTACTTTCTTCTTGACCATGTCCAATCCAGTGGCCAGGGCATCTATCTTGCTATCTATGGTCTTCATCCCCGCACGCAGCTCCAGAAGTATGGACCTGGTGTCATCTGTAAGACCTGAGGCACCGCTCGAGTCACTCTGTTCACCCATACCATCCGCAGCACGAGTCAGTCTTTTATTTTCAAATTGAGGTTTCGCTTGTTTAGGGTCTGATTTGCCCATATTTGAATTCTTCGTATCCAGGTGACCCAGCAGAGCTGATCAGTCACAGAGACAGCACTATGTAGGCCTGCCATGCAACACAGATATCCCCTCAACTGCAACACTATTCAGCACTCATGTATCATCTCTGCTTCTAGCTCGCAGGCGTCGTCTTCCCGCAGTTTGCCAGTGTAGCAGACCACCTCAAGTGCACAGGTCACCCGATCCGCTCTGCAGCGCCACCACTCCACCCAGCATGGCTCTGGCAGACACTGCCTCGTAGAGTTTTTTCCAGACGTTTGCAAGCAGGAGCCACCCTGCGCAGCCCAGCAGTATAACGCCTAGGGCAGTCGGCTCAGACCAGAAACAGCACTCCCGCTACTCCCCGCAGCCGTGAGGCCCGCCGCGGTCTCCCAACCCCACCCGTCCTTGACCCGGACAAGCAGAGGGCTGAGAAGGCCCCCAGGCACCAAGGAATAGCCCAGTAGCCGGTCAGGATTGGCGTGCAGCACCACTCATGCCACGATCTCATGCGGCCCGCCGCACTGTCCCCACAAGGCACCACCACACACTGGGTCACTGCACCCCGTGAGAGCCACGCCACCCAGCCAACCAGGCCTCGCTCACCTTAGCGCTGCACTCACCCCACCAGCTCGGCTCTTCTGGTCTCCTCCATGTTTCTGCCGATCTGCAAACACCAGTGTCTCCTCGCAGGGCAGCGTCGCAGCGGGCGTCAGGGGCGAGTAGATCCAAGGCAGATCAGCTCAGTAGACCTCAGTCAGTTCATCACCACCAGGGCAGATCAGCGCTCAATCCAGCCGTAGGCCGTACGTCACGCAGGGGACTCCTCCCGTCATCGGTGTCTCTGTACCACGGTACCTCAAAGCGCCACTCGGTAGCAGTGTCCACGCAGTTTGCACTGCGCTGTCGTGTAGCAGGATCTCCACCGTCGCTGTCGGGTTAAAATCTGTCGGCCCGCTTTTCAAATTGGCGCTATTTTCGGCCCGCTCCGCCGCCACAGCCTTGTCAGGTCAGGAGCAGCGCTTGAGGTAGAGGTCTCCCCACCTCACCAATACATGCCACAGACCTTCAGGGACGTCCCGAGGGGGTCTCTCAGCATGCAGCAGGGTCAAGAAGGATGGTATTTGCCCAGTGAAGGTTCCGGCGCGCGGAGATTCCTTAGCAGGCAGCCATTCCGCTACGCGCCGAAGCCACGCCCCGCTACTGGTGTCGAAAAAGTTACTTACCTTCAGTAACGCTTTTTCTGGTGGATACAGTATCTATCTGCCTGTGGATTCCTCACCTTATGAATATCTCCTGCGCCAGCATTCCACTGAATAATTTCGTAGCTCTCTACGCCAACGAGAACGTCATAATGCCACGGCTCCGCATGCAAATCCGCATGATGTCACCGAAGCTATAAGAGAGCCTAATCGGCATGATAACGTCAGTTCCATTTTTTCCGTGCCTCCGAGGCGAACAGGTGAACCGACAACAGATTCAAAGTATACACAGTACACAATATTCAAACAAATACACAGTGTAAAATGAAAAGGAAAGCCAAAGAATATAAGCATTTCCTATAAATCACACAATGCCAAAAGAATCACCAAATACTAAACAAACACCTTAAACAAAAACAGATCCAAAGAGTTTTGTGGGTTTGCTTATTGATCTGCACATCTATTGATATACTGAGTCTAGGTGTCAATTTTTCAATCAAACTACTAAGGGGTGCTCATATGATGTTACGCATCCATTCTGAGACTTTATACAATCCCTGTTTGAGGGCTGAGATGTTATCATCTTCGGTGGCCGAAAGAGAAAAGATGATTTGTGTGTCGTCAGCGTATGAAAATAGAGAAAGACCAGCATCCTCCACGATGGTGGCCAGGGGTCTAATACAGATATTAAAGAGTAAGGGACTCAAACTAGACCCCTGGGGCACTCCGTACGCTGAAGAACAGATTTTAGAAGAGGCTTTAGAGGAAAAGACCTGAAAGGTGTGGCCACTAAGCAAGGAGGCAAGCCAGGCCAAGGCGGGACCATCCACTCCCAAGGACCGGAGAGAGGCAAGAAGAATGGAATGCGACACAGTATCGAATGCGGCACTCAAATCAAGTAATAGGAGTGCTGTTGTCTCTCCGCGGTCCACGCAATCTCTCAGTGACTCCAAGAAGAGTCGTTTCTGTTGAGTGGTTAGCCCTAAAGCCCGATTGGGACGGATGCAGGAAACCAAATCTCTCCACATGGTGAGTTAATTGATTGTTGACATGTCTTTCCAGGATTTTAGATTGCACAGGAAGTAAAGAAATTGGCCAAAAATTTGACAGTATCAAGGGGTCAGCACCAACCTTTTTTAAGAGTGGAATAACCATTGCATGTTTCTACTCAAGCGGGACAAATGCTGCTCTCAGTGAGGAATTAAGAAGCTCTTTTAGGACGGTAAGAGAGTTTGGAAGGAGTTGACGCAATATTTTAGTTGGCAAAGGGTCACGTGGCGAGTCCGATCTAGGGCCAAATGTAGGAGCCCTAATACCGGTCGGTAACGTCCGAATTCGGCCGTTACCGACCGGTATTAGGCTTTTCATATGTAGGGGGCCTATATTTTACTGATTCTGTATATTTACTGAATCGGTAAATTTACAGAATCGGTAAAATACTGAATCGGTATATTTACCGATTCGGTAAATCCATATGTAGGTGGCACTCCTAGGAGTGTCACAGGCCCTTAAGAGTCGGTATTTTACCACCCAATCCTATTGGTTGGTAAATTACCGAATTCAGGTGTGCATGCACATCTGTGCATGCAAACCTGTGCAATGTGACACACAGACATGCCCTTAGGGCATGTATGTGTGCCACATGGCACACAAGCCTGTACTTGGGGTGCTAGAGGGTGTCAAAGTGACACCCCCTGCACCCTTGCAACATTCGGTATTTACCGATTCGGTAAATACCGAATCGGTATTGTCCTTTGATTCCTATGGGCTTCAAAGGCCATAGGAATCAATGGGCAATACCGATTCGATATTTACTGAATCGGTAAATACCGAATGTTACAGATTCGGTAAATCAGATTTTTGATTTACCTACATCTCCCTCCTTCTAATTTACCGATTCATAAATATCGATTCGGTAAAATTCGGTATTTATGAATCGGTAAATTAGAGTTACTTACATCTGGCCGCTAATGCTTAACAGACAGTCATAAAAAGACTTTTCATTAAATGGTAGCCAGGTACATAATTTGGCTACGGAATCAAGCTCACTTTTTCCTGAGTAGGGTCAAAAGTCAGCATGGATCTGACGGAGTGGGAAGAGGAACCGAAAGTACCACTGGCCCCAAGAAATGGGTCCTCCACCCAACCCGTTGCCCAGGTCCGCAACCTTGGCTTTCTCATTGATGAAAACCTTTTTTATGCGGCAGCAGGTGTTGAGGGTGGCCGCTACATGCTTCACCATTTTGAGATGCCTTCATAAAATCCTCTGGATACCTCCTGACTACACCAAAAGGACGGTTGTCCAGGCCCTGGTCACCTCTCGCCTGGATTATGGCAACGTTCTTTATTTGGGGGTGTGTCATGAAGCTCTTAGAACGCTTCAGGTGGTGCAGAATGCGGCTGCCCTCCTCCTATGCCATGTCCTGCGCAGAGTCTCCATATCCCAGTCCCTCCTGAACCTTCATTGGCTCAGGATTGAAAGTAGAGGTAAGTTTAAGGCTCTTTGCTATATTTTTAAGATCAAACAGGGTGTTGCTCCTCCATATTTACAGGAGCTCTTTCATGCCTATTTTCCTACATGTTCTCTCCGGTCTTCCTCCAAGGGTGATTTAGTGATTCCCAGATTTTAGTTGGTGAGAATGGGCAGCCGCTTGTTCTCCCACTTAGGCCCCAAGATTTGGAATTCCTTGCCTACTTCATTGAAAACTGACACCATCTATTTCAACTTTCGGAAGGGCCTCAAGACATGGCTTTTTCTGCAATAAGCTGCATTTTGTTGTCTTCTCAACCTTCTAGACTATCCCTTGGAGCCGGGAAACCCTGTATGGGTAGCTGTGCTCCTTAAAAGTTAAATAAATAATAATAATAATGTTACAATACCCACCCACCAGGGTATTTTTATCTCTAAGAATACAAAGTCTAGAACAATGCTCAACCAAGGTACATCAGAGCACACCCAATCACTATATAAAGTGTGTCTGAAAAATTGGAAATAAAATGTCAAATGGAAAAGACCTGATTCAAGATTGTGCTTGAAAATTTATTGAAAGGACACTTGACAAGAATAATTGAAAGTATTATGTGGAGGAATCTCCACCATTTTTTGTCTCACTATTTTGTTGGATGTTAAACAAAAACACATTTAAGGTATATAAGGGTGGACATCGGGTGGAGGGTGGTTCAGTGAGGAATCCACAGGCAGATACTGTATCCACCAGAAAAAGCGTTACCGAAGATAAGTAACTTCTGATGGATAAATCTGCCTGTGGATTCCTCACCTTATGAATAGACTCCCACAGCAGTCCCACTCCCGGAGAAGGGTGTCCACCCTTCTATACCAAAAAGTCCTGCAGGACAGAGCGCGTAAAGTGGCCCTCCCTCCTCATTTCAGAGTCCAAGCAATAATGCTTTGTGAAAGTGTGGTGGGAGGCCCAAATCGCTGCCTTACAAATGTCCACTACAGGAACACCCCAGGCCAAAGTAGAGGTGGATGACTTGGCTCTGGTAGAATGAGCCCCAATACCTTCAGGAGGCTCCTTACCAGCCAGGGCATAGCAAATCTTGATGCACAAGATAATCCACCTAGATAGAGTGCGCTTGGGCACAGCCTTGCCCTTCATGCATCCAACGTAGCCCACAAAGAGCTGAACGACCACTCACAAGTCCTTAGTCCTATCCAAATAAAAGCTCACTGCTCTTTTAGGATCCAGGAGGTGAAGTCTCTCCTCCTCCTCCTTGGAAGGGTCACGGGGAGGATAGAATACAGGAAGAGAAATGGACTGTCATAGATGGAAGGGAGTACCCACCTTAGGCCGAAAAGCAGCCCTGGTCCTAAGGACCATCCTCTCAGCATGTGTGGTTAAAAACGAGGGTTTTGAACTGAGAGCCTGAAGCTCGCTCACCCTCCTTGCTGAGGTAATAGCCACAAGAAAGACTATTTTAAAAGACAAGAGTCTCAAAGGACAACTATGTAAGAGTTCAAACGGGGAGCCCATCAAGAAAGTCAAAACAAGATTTAAATCCCATTGCGGCATAATAAAGGGAGTAGGCGGAAACCTATTGGTAAGGCCTTTAATACAACGTAAAACAATGGGAGACTTAAAGATGGCTGATCCGGCAAACACAGAAAATCCCATAAAGCCAACAAATAGCCCTTAACAGTAGCCACAGCACAACCCTGCTGAGCCAGTAAAAGTGCAAACTGAAGTACATCTGACAAGTGGACCTTCAAAGGATCAATGGATCTCTCTCCACAACACTTAACAAACCTAGACCATCTATAGGAGTAAATCGACTTAGTGGAGTGTCACCTGGATGATAAGATAACATCCACTACATCCGGCAGGAGAGAGAAGGCACTCAGGTTTCCCCGTTAAATCTCCAGGCATGAAGGTGAAGGTTCTGGAGGTGGGGGTATAGAACCTGCCCAAGCGACTGCGAGAGAAGGTCTGCCCTGAGAGGGAGATGGAGTGGTGGGTACGATGAGAGGTGAAGTAGCTCTGTGTACCACACCATTCTTGGCCAATCCGGGGCGATCAATATTAATTGGGCCCGGTCTTGGTGAATCTTCCTCAGAACCCTAGGAATCAAGGGTATGGGAGTAAACGGGTAAAGGAGTTGCGAGATCCAATCCAATTGAAACGTGTCCCCCAGCACCCCCTGCGTCAGATACTGGAGACTGCAGTACAACAGGCAGTGCGTGTTCTCGTGAGTGGCAATCAGGTCCAACCCAGGAGACCCCCATATCTGAAAGATATGATGGACCACCTCCGGATGAAGCCGCCACCCGTGATCAGCCAAATAATGCCGACTGAGACTGTCCGCACGAACATTTAACAAACCGGCCAAATGATTTGTAAACACACAAATCTCATGGCCCTGAACCGAGGACCAGAGTCGTAGACCCTCTCGACAGAGACAATACGACCCTACACTTCCCTGTATGTTGATGTACCACATTGCGGTAGTGTTGTCAGTCAGGACCTGAACCGACCGACCGCGAAGGGAAGGAAAGTTTTTAGTGCCAAACGTATCGCTCGCAATTCCAGAAGGTTGATGTGAAGCAACCTTTCCTCTGGAGACCAAAGACCTTTGATCTCCAAATCCCCCACATGAGCACCCCACCCTTAAGTGGAGGCATCCGTGATCACTGTGGCAACCCGTAGAGGAGGCTTAAATGGCTTGCCTTGAGACAGGTTGCCCTGCATACTCCACCAAGACAGCTCCGCTACAGCGTCTCTGGAGATCCTGACTGACTCCATGAGATCTCTGTTGTGTTGATACCACTGCCTGCAGAGGCACCACTGGAGTACCCTCATGTGCCAGGGTGCATGGTTGACCAGCAGAATGCAGAAAGCAAACAGACTGAGCAGGCGAAGGACCGAAAAGACTGGAGCAACCGCTCCATCGTGAAACAAAGGAATCATCTCCTGAATGCCGAGAATTCTTTGTGGAGGTGAAAAAGCTCGACACACAGTAGTCTCCAGTACCGCCCCTATGAAAAGGTTGCGCTGAGAAGGCACCAGGTGAGATTTGGACACATTTATTGAAAAGCCCAAGTTGAACAAAACCTGAGTTGTTACCCGCAGATGATGAAGCACCATCCCTGGCGACTCCGCTTTGAGCAGCCAGTTGTCCAGATAAGGGAAAACTGGAATCCCTGACCTTCTGAGATGAGCTGCCACCACTGCCATCACCTTTGTGAAGACTCGAGGTGCAGTAGTAAGACCAAACGGTAGGACCGCAAACTGGTAGTGCTGCAACCCTACCGTAAAACGGAGATACTTCCTGTGCGACTTCAGGATGGGAATGTGAAAATATGCATCCTGTAAATCGATCAACACCATCCAGTCGTCTTGCTGCAGTGCCAGAAGAACCTGAGCAAGGGTCAGCATCTTGAACTTGTCCTGTTTCAGGTAAAAATTCAAGACCCTGAGGTCCAGAATCGGACGTAACCTGCCATCATTTCTGGGGATGAGGAAATACCGGGAGTAACATCCCTGACCCCTTTCCTGCTCTGGAACCACCTTTATCGCACCTTTTTGTAGTAAGGCAAGAACCTCCTCCTCTAGAAGAAGCAAATGGTCTTCCAAACAAAATCCTTGGCAAGGGTAAGGCGGAGGAAATTTCCGAAAGGTAAGAGTGTACCCATTCTCTACAAAGTTAAAAACCCAAAGGTCTGACGTGCCCGATTTCCACGCCTGTAGAAAGTGAGACAAACGACCCCCTACCGGTCCCACATGATCCAGGATGGGGGATCTAGGGCTGCTTTCCTGCGTTACCAAGGGGAGCACGGTAGGTAGAGGAGAAGGAGAGATTGCGAGTAGACCCACTTTGGCGATCCTTGGCTCTTCCTCTATAGGACTTATGGGAGTGGATTTTGCTGATGAGGCTGAGGCTGTTGCAATCTGCGACAAGAAGACCTTCCAAATCCACAATACTTTTTATTCCCAAACCCCCTTGACTGGGTTTGCAGTCCCATAGATTTCGCTGTGTCTCAAGTATCTTTAAACCCTTGAAGAGCAGAATACGCCTTCTCCCCGAAAAACTTTAAACCATCAAAGGGCAAATCAAGAAGGGTAGCCTAAACATCGGGGGAAAATCCAAAGGATCTAAGCCACACTTGTCTCCTGGTAGCAATGGAGGAACCCATAACTCTGGCTACCGAATCAGCCGTATCCAGGCCGGATTGAATAACCTGTCTAGCTCCAGCCTGAGCATCTGACAGAACCTCTATAAAATTTCCCCGCTCCTTATCAGTTAACTTGGGTGCCAATTGCTTAGCCGAGTCCATCAAGGCATGTATATAACGGCCCAACAAACAGGTAGCATTGGTAGATTTTAGAGCCATGCTAGAAGATGAAAAGACCTTTTTAATCGACTGCTCCAGTTTCTTTGAATCCCTGACAGCAGGAGCCTGGGGAAATGTGCCTGACGATTGTTTAGAACAGAACACCTGTACCACCATACTGTCTGGAGAAGGATGAGAAGAAAGAAAAAGTGGATCCCCTGGAGCAGACCTATATCTTCTCACCCCAGATTTAGACACAGAAGAAGAAGAGAGTGGTTTTTGTCACACCTCGAGAATAGGCTCCATTAAGGCTTCATTAAAAGGCAACAAGGGCTCAACTATTGAAGAAGGTGAATGTAAAACTTCAGTGAGCAAATTTGGCATATATTCAGCAGTTGGTAATTGTAAGTCCAAAAGCTCCGGAACCTTTCTTATAACAATGAAGTTGAAGTTAAAATATTTATTAAGCGCACGTTTACCAGGCGGTTCCTTGGCGCTGTGGATGCAGACCCAGGTGGGCGACGGGTGGATGCTTATGACGGAAAGGCTTGCAAGAAAAGTAGGGTCTTCAAGGCTTTGCGAAAGTCGAGATAGGAGGGTGTGGATCTGATAGTGCAGGGGAGGGTGTTCCAGAAGGTGGGGGCGAGGACAGAAAACTTCTCGCCCCCAGATTTTTTCTTCCTGAAGCGGTCAGGAGGCGCTGGGTAGAAGAGCGCAGCTCTCTGCTGGGAGTGTAGATTTTGTTTGCCGAATTGATGAAGGCTGGAGCAGTTCCAGCACAAGCGTGGAAGGTCGTGCAGCCCATTTTAAATAGGGCGCGTTCCCGAATAGGGAGCCAGTGCAAAGATTTAAGTAGGGGAGTGGCATGGTGGAATTTCGGGAGACCAAAAATAAGACGAGCCGCCTGGTTTTGGACCATTTGAAGGCGTCGTAGGTCATAGGCGGGGACACCGTTATACAGAATGTGGCCGTAGTCGAGGCGTGACAAAACCATAGCCAGAAGAATCAGTTTGAGAGCAGAAAAGGAAAAGAACCGAGAAATCTTACGAATAGTGCGAAGGACTAAAAAAGAGCTGATCTGGGAGTGGAGAGTGAGGTGATTTTGGTATGGAGCTACTTCTTGAAGAGGAGAAGCCCTTGTGGAAGAAAGCTCCCACTCAGGGGAGGTGTCCAGTCCATTTGCCTACTGAATACCTTCAAAATCATCCACAGATTCATCTATCTCACCTTCTTCAACCTCCTGCCTGTGATACTGCTCTTCCTCTAGCAGTCTCTGTCCCTCTCTCCTTGAGTGAAATCTTGATTGTGGCATCGGCGGCACCACACGCAGCGCCGACATCTCTGGAGCTGGCATCAAAGGAGGATCCGAAGGCGAATCGGCGCAGCACGAGGCTAAGAAGAAGACTCAATAGACGGCGCCGGGAACTCCATAAACGGTGTTGAAACCCTGGGAGGCGTAAACTGCCATGACGGTGCCATCGGCATGAAAGGCACGAAGGGTACCTGGGCATAATTGCATTTAAAAAATGCGTTGGATCTGACCTGGAGTAGGAAATTGTGGAAATGGATTTGATCCAGTATTCAAACGGGGAGCATCCGCCGCCGGAACAGCTGGATCCACCAGAGCCACAGGATCAACCTCGTGCACAGGAGAAGCAGGAGAAGGATCAACCTGGTCTGGTAACCCCTCCGAATCCGGCGAACGCCTCGGTGCCGGAGTGCCTTTAAAAGAAGGAGATCTCTCCGGAGGAGCTTGAGGAGAAGGTGAAGGTGAAGGAGACACAAATTCTTTCTGACTACGTTGAGGGGCCGGCGGAGGCGAACGCAAAGCCCTACCCTTCGACGAACGGTGCCGATATCCAGGTCTCCTCTTTTTCTTGTGTTTCCTCAACTTCGACGAATACGAAGCCGACAACTTCGACTTAGCTCTTTTACGGCCTCTTCCTTCCTCTTCGCCTTAGCCATAAACAAGTTGGCCTCCTGTTCCTTAAGAGCCTTAGGGTTCATCTTTCTGCATCTGGAACAGTCCTCCACGTCGTGATCAGATGACAAACACCATAAGCAATCTTCATGGGGGTCAGTGATGGACATGTGACCCCCACACAGCCTTTAGGGCTTGAATCCGGACTTCATCGAAGACGACATCCCAACAGCAACAGTTAAGGATTGAAGAACAACAAAGTAACTCGACAAATATGGAGAGAGCCAGAACACTGTTATGCATCGAGGGACCGGAAAAAAGGGAACTGATGTCATTACGCCGACGAGGCTCTCTTATGGCTCCGGTAACATCATGCGGAGTCGCCTGCGGAGCCATGGAATTGTAACATCCTCGTCGGTGTAGAGAGCTAGGAACAAATTAATTCTGCAGAATGCTGGCGCAGGGGATATTCATAAGGTGAGGAATCCACAGGCAGATGTATCCATCAGAAATGCTGTTTATAGTGATGTTGCGCCACAACCTTTTATTTTCTACGATTTGATGAGGTCTGGAAATACCAGAGTTTAGTGCCAGGCTGAAAGGTACTAAGTAGTGATCCAACCAGGTGATTGGTAAGGTGTGCTGAACTATCTGATGGGGATTGTAACAAAAAATAAGGTCTAACGTATGGCCGGCAGAATGCGTGGGGCCATTAACCAGCTGTGTCATGTTAAGGCAGTTAAAAGTATCAGCCAAACGTCTGGCTTTGGTGCAGTTGTCATCATACATGTGGATCTTGAAATCCCCTAGAATAGTACCATTTGCATGCTTGAGCGAAAGGTCAGCTGCTCCAACATAAAATTCACTATTATGGGGATCCAGGAATGTGTAGTGGTGAATGAGGACAGCAGGTTAAGTTTCAAATAGATTTATTCCACATCAGACTGGGCCATCAAGACATAGCAGGCACTGGTGACAGAAAGCAGAGACCAACTGACAAGGACTAGAACACTGAAAAACCAAAGGAAATGATGGACGGAGAGTTGACAATACAAGCACTCACCCCCAGTCAAAAGATCTGGGTTTAATTCATCACCGTTCTTTAGCCCACTCTGCCACCCCAGTTCAGACATGGCCATATGCAAATCAGTCTGACCCTGTGCCTCATGGGAACAGTCCAGCCCGAACTGCCAAGCCATGACTTCCCTGGACCGGAAACAAGCTACCGAGGACTGGTTTCTGGCATTTCATCCTTCTTCAGCCCGGCTTGCAAAATTAAACAGTCATTGTATCGATGGATGGTGAAGGAAAAGTCTTTCTGTATGGATTTTCAATCCAGAAAAGAGGAGTTGAGGGTATGGGCCCTGCTGGAATAATCAAATCCAAACTAGCCTGATGAATGCAAATCCCCAGAGAAAAATTCAGTGCCTTTGCTGCACAAAACTTGCTTCCAGAATCCTGGTCACTGAGTACCATAATTTAGATTTACAAAAAAGGAGTGACAAGCTGCACTCCGATCATTCAATCGGCCTAGATTGCAAAATATCTATACATTTTTATTGACTTCAGATACATGACTTGGTGAATGAATCCATTCCTTCAATGTATTCCATGGAGGGGTTTTCCTGCTGGGTATTCTGCGATCGATTGAGTTCACTTTTCAGCATCTAGTACACAAATACATCACAGTGAAGAAGCTGCAGCTGGATGTAGCCTTTGCAGACATCTAAATTTTCGACCTGATAAACAGGGAGAAGCAGAAGTGGAGGTAAAGACAGAGGGGGACTGGGATGGAGGAAAGTGTTGTATCATGGCCCTAAATGCTAATACTTGGGATCAGATTAGGTTAAATCTGCAGATGAAAGTGAATGTCCCCATCAAGACTTCATAAAATGTGAAACAAAGGTGCCTGATGGGTGCCACGCTTTTTTCATTCTACATAAACGTTACGTACCCCAAATTATGTAAGCCCTCACATCATGTACTCATATTGGGATATTTTGAGGTTCCAACTTAACAAGAAAACAAAAAGCACTGAAAGCTCAATTGTTGGCTGTTGAACCCTACTGAAAGAAAAACTATTTCAGGAAAAACACATCAGAAAGTCAAGATTCTGACAATTACGAGAAAGCTGCGAAAAGCAACCATTGTAATTTCACCTTGGATAAGGAATCTTTGAAAGAGGTAACTGCCTAGCCTTAGTCTCAGCATGACAATGTCTGAAAACTGACACTGATAATGTCATCAACTGCTTTCAAAAAAGCAGTCTGTCTCAGTATCAGTCTTAAATTAGAGAGCTAAAGAATAAAATTCTCTTAGAGTCAACATCATTTTCATGCACAAGACGAGCTGCACTTTTGTAAGTAGCAGGAACTTATGATATAGTTAGTAACTTATAATATAGTTAAATAAGGCATCTGCTAGTTTTAAAAGACACAACATATCAACCCTTTCAGATGTTAGATCAGATTTGGTCAAATTGGATCCACAGCATACTTCTGTCCACAGAGATAGGGGAACAGATTGTGGGACAAAAACACCCTATTCTCCATAGATACAGGGGATAAAAATATAACTACAATTAATTTCCGTCCATGCAGAAGCGGGAATAGATTGTGCCCACAACCTACCTCTGCACAGACTGGTAATGGGACAGATTGGGCCCACAATGCCCTTCTGTTTATAGAATTGTTGCCACAGACTGGGGGCAAAACGCACCTCTTATTGTGCAGATGTGGGAATAGATTGTGGCACAAAGCACTTCTGTACCCACAGATGCTGGGACAAGCTGCGTGCACTTAGGGCACAGAAAGACAAACAAAGACAAGATAAAAGGGGGAAAGAGGAGCGGAGAGAAGGGCAGAGGCCACCCACTGTCCCCAGAAGTACATTGTGAGCCCACTCTGTGAGGGCACTAAGACAGAGTGTCTGGGAGAAACATTGAGAGAAACATGATAGGACAGAGAAAGACAGAAACAAAAGGAGACACATATGGGAAGAGAAAGAGACAAGGAAAGAAACAGGTAGAGAAACACAGAAACAAAGGGAGATACAAAGATTAAGACAAAGAGGCAGTGAAAGTCAGGCGGAGAAAGAGGACTGCAGAGAGTGGACAGAAATGTGGCAACATGCACTGTGTCTGTGTTTAATGTAACTGGTGCTCATGTAATAGGCTCCCTCCAATAGAATGGGGTAGAAGTTGCACCATATAAAATTGCAAAAATAACAAAAACAGAAGAAGCTCTAATGGCAACCAATTCAATTGCGGGAATAGCCAAGAGAAAAAAAGCATGAGCAAAAAAAATGCGACTCGGTTTTTCCCAGAATCCAGACTATGCCTGCAGCAAAGCAGTAAAGTTCCTGGTAAAATGGCTTCAGTATGCCAAGGAAATCTTTTGCAATAGCAAATTATGCCATTAAAACATTAGAAAAAACGCCGACGTGCAGATCACAGCATCTTTGCTAAAGCATCCTTCATAATCATTTTTCGGAGTTGAGGCATTTCAGCACCTGGGAGAGAAAAGGTAAAGCATTGGCATTCGTTGCATCGGCTGTGAATTTAGTAAATGGCTTGGTTTTCAACTGCATGTCATATTGTGCAGTCTATTATGCTTCTGCTTCATCAGCAAACATATTGTAACCCTGCTTTGAAATAGAATTATTTTTGCCCTGAAGAACTCAACATATTGGATTCCCTCAATCAATCGTATGTCTTGACTGGCAACTCAGGATTAATAGACTACAGTTAACTCCATTTTCATGTTTAAAAATTGGCAAGTTAACAGTATAACCTAATGGTGGTCGCCACTGGGTAGTTATATTTAGGCACACATTTCCACAGGAAACTGATTTTTTTGGTTTGCTAATAACTTTGACACCATTTGACAAATCTTCAAAAAACTTTCCAAAAAATAAAAGTTCATCCATTTCAGCTTCTTTCTAGGACGTTTCTGAGTGATCCATCAAGGGTACAGAGTAAAAAACAAGGGGGTGGGAGGGGCTAAAACACATATTTCCCATGCAATTTTCCAAAGGAAAATTGAACAGCAATACTGCAAACCCAACTTAATGGAATTTCATTAAATTTGGTAGAAATCTAGATTTTGGTCCAGAAAGTGTGCTTTTTGTAAATTGGTGTAAATCTGTTCAGGAGTAGAAATAGAAGTACCGAAGCCCACAACAGAGTCTAGTAAAAACTTATAATCATTCCATGGTGGCGAGGTGAACAAAAGTTGCTGTTTATTCCTCAGGTTTTCTACAAATCCTTGTTAATGTCATAAGACATCAACAAAATGGCAGCCGACATGTTTTGGCACAAAGACTTTTTCAAGGCAGCAAACAATATATACAGAAGGCTCACATTACTGTGAATATAAATGACAATAGAAAAAAAGTAAGTGGGATTTGGTTCACCCGTAAGTGAAAACCAAAAAGTAAACAAGCAGGTAGGACAAGGCCCTCTGATTGCCTGATTGTAACGCAAGCAAGTACCCTAGGGGTTCACATAATGTCCATGCTGTGAGAAATTTAAAAGAAGCACTGCAGTGCCCCCGTCCAAACAAATTCCACATCATGCTGGTGACATGACTCCACAGGGCTTAAGACCTCTGTCCGCATACCAAGTGCCAGTATAATTTATTACAACCAAGATCCTAAGTGAAACCCTGAGAGTCCCTTAATAGAACTACAATAGTATTGTAACGAAAAAACTACCTGAGAATCAATGTCAAGCCATGTGCCCATGCAGCACGGAGGAAAATGTACAAGTAGTCAAAATCTGCGGAGAGGCAAACAAGTAATCTGTCAATATGGTGAGGTAGCATCCATGTAACTCCTCATTGGTCCCTAATCAATGACCAGTTGTTAAAAAAAGCCTCACGTGCAATGTTATACGATTCAGCATATAATTCTGTTCAGTAGTTTGTGAAATTAGGGTTAAATAATTATGTATTGATACAGATGCTGAGGTTCCGCGGTTTCAACAGGTCAAAAGATATGATTTGAATTAGCTGCCACCACATCAACAGAGATATGGCAGCAACCATTTTAGGACTCAATCCTCTGTCTTGTAAAAAGTTTTAAAAAACATATGGAGGAACAGCGTAGGAAAACCCTGACCAGCTCTAGACCTAGTTGGGGGAGGAGAAGCTTCCAAATGGGCCCTCTCTGGAGCCCAAAATATTTTTTTTACAATATTAGCAATACCGTAGAGGAATCACGGATCCGTGGCTCCACAAAAAAAGTAAAATAAAATAAAAGCACACTCCCACCCTTTTAATTTTCAAGCACCCACCCCCTTCCGGTGTGGGCCAGAGTCATGGAGGCGGCTCATTACATTTTCTTTAGGGTGTTATGTGGTCCCCCTCAGTGAGCCTCATCCAGGCCCTAGAACACCATCCCTGGGGACTGATTCATTCATATGTGGAGGGGACATGCAGCCACCTCCACTGAGCCTCAGTAAGGCCCCGGGGACGCCATCCCTCATGAGCAATTACTTTATTGCGGGAGGGTGGCATAAACCCACCGAGCTTCTGAAGGCCCTAGAGACCCCATCCACTGGGGTCGAGCTAATATTTTTGAGGCGGGTTTGTGGCCCCTTCTTGAGTCTCAGAGTTCCATGGGGACCCCATCAATCGAGGACAGTTTTCTTTTTATGGGGAGGGGGCTTTGGGCCCCTCTTTCCCCGAGCCATACAGCTGCCCTAGGGATCCCATCTCTCCGGACCCAAGAAAGAAGTTCCCTGGGGACCTGTTCCCTGCCTCAGAGAGTGTTGGCAGGGAAATCAAATTTAAATCCTGCCCAAATTTTCTCAGGGAGGGAATACAACTGCCCAAGTGGGAGCAAAGTGATAAGCGAGAGCTCCCGCCTCACCAGCGATGCACAGAATGAAACTTTGAAAAACTTGCTTTCTTCTAAATTTCAGCACCTTTTTCTGCACTGCACAAGCACCTTATTTATTTTATTTGAGAACTTTTATATAGCACGAACATGACCAATCCAGGTATCAGACCACTGCACAAATAGCAGACAAGTTATACAAACATGTATATATACATACATGTATGAATAAATGTCTTTGAAATAATAATGACAGAACCACATTATACTGATTACCCAGGTTCTGGGGTACTCAGGGTTTCCCCATCGGGTGTCATGCACATTTAAAAATAGGGCAGTTTTGTACTTGTAATGGCACTTTTTATTGGTGTTTTTGTCATGGGAGGCTGTATGCATTTGTGTTTGCTACAGGCAACGTTTGTGGCAATTTCAGGAAAATCAACAGTACAAACTGGCCCACCAGAAAAAAAGAGGCCCCCAAACCTCCAACAAATTTTTTTACAGCCCATGGACTGACCTATACTGGACCAGTCCCCCAGATACTGCCTGACTGCCTGGTAGGTCAGTCCAATCCTGACTAGGGAGATATTTTACATGAGATGAGATATATTTTGAGTTTTTAATCAAGACAGCTTAACCCTGCAGGACAGAAGGCGAATTTTACCTTAACATATTATTATACAAGACCCAAATCTTTTCCATCCTGCCCTGATAAACTGCAAGCACAAAACATTGGCTGCCTCATGCTCCACCCATTCCACAGACAACATACAATTTCTCTCAACAATCGCCTGGAAAAAGTATTTCTCCTTCATCTGTTTCTACTCAACCTACTGCAACAATAAGCTTGGGTTCCATGTTTGGCATGCATGGTCAATAGAATTGGACCATTTTTTTCTCCCTGCTACCTTTTCCCAGATGCCTGTTCTCTCCCCACAAATTCTTCTGGGTTGCATGGGACACGGTACCATCGGATTCAAGACATCAGTCCCAAGACATTTTACAACTCCCACCTGAGGCTACACCCTATGTCCCGATATTAAAGGGAACTCTAAATGTAAGTAACACCAATAATGAGACATGGCAGGAGCTTAGAAATAAAGCTATTCATGGATTATCTCAAGGAACATTTATTGTTGATCTTCTGTTAAGGAAACTTCTGATGGCAAGAAGAGTTAAATGGATAGGGAACACCAGGAAAAACATTTGAGGGGACTGTATCATCTTGAACTTTCAAAATCCTGACCTGATCCATCGTATTCTCATAACCCCATAGGAAAAGCATTCCCTGAGAATTCCTTGGGGAGGCAAAATTGGAGAGGTACCTCTAGGCTATTTCTACAAACTCCTTACCTATTCAGCCTTTTCCTTCCCATAAAGAATGCTTGGTGAGCTCTAAGAATGGACATACTTTTTAACTAACAACTCATGCCAGATTTGCCCCTTTATATTCCATCCAGGAAATAGACTGACTTATTCCTTTCATTCTTTGGATAAAAACAGCAATGACCACTCAACAAAAGAAGGATACAGATGTCAATGTGCTGGTACCCAACATATTTTGGGAACACCTGGGGCCCTCAAGGGACATTTCTTGTTGTCAGGATTCCATTGTGCTAATAATTGGGTCATGGAATATTGCTAGATTAGCCAACAAGCCAGGAGCAGAGGACTACTGACTACTACCCCTAATATATACTGCGAGGCTTATTGCCCCCTTACCTGGACTGATCATTCTCTACTTCGCTTCCATATAAAAGAGGCAAACAAAACAATTGATGGACCGAATGTGGATCAATGTCACACATTCACCCCAGTCCAAAGATCTGGGCCCAAATCCATCGTTTTTTTGCACTCCACACCACCCTGGGTTAGACAATGGCGATATGCAAATCAGCTCTGACCCTGTGCCCCATGGGAACAGTCCAGTCCGAACTACAAAAGCCATGTCCTTCCCAGAATGGAATCAAGCATCCGAGTGAGCCTTCGCCACTCCTATGACATCTTCACGTAGCTGGCGAAGACAGTGGCATAAAGTAATGCCAGGCCATTTCTCGAATATCCTTTCTAGCAGTACATATTCGGCGACTGAAAACATTGAAGAAAACCTAGCTAACTATAATGCTCAGTTTACTTCCGCACTTGACCATATAGCCTCCTTAAAATTTCTCCCATCTAAATCCAACACAAACAACTTGGTTCTCTCCTATTCTACGGGCAGAAAAAAGCCATTGTAGAACGCTAGAGAGGCGCTAGCAGCTTTCCCATAGTGCAACTGAATTCAAGAAGTCTTTATTCGATTAGTTCATCATAAAAGACATAAATACAAAATACACAATAACATATATAAAATCAGTATTAAATCATCGACATCGAATTAACTTCATGCAGAAATATACAAAAGTTTAAAAGGTGTTACAGAAACCGGTTACCACAGTAGATACAAGATAAAACAATCTCTGCTAATTTTGTTTAATAAACCTACTTCTGATAACCCACCCCCAGCCAAGGAACTTGGCAACCCCCACAACAATAAGCGGATCCAGATTAGTTTTTAACAATCTCAAGGCCTCAGCAGACGAGCGAGTGCCTAGTTGACTACAGACTGGTTTGAGCCACTTAGATCTGGGGGCAGAGTATAAGGGGCACACAAACAAAAGGTGAGACAGGCTTTCCCCAGCACCCTGACAGTTTGCACAAAGCCCCAAGACTAGCTTTTCCCCACTTGTTGGTGAAGTCCCCAATAGGGAGTGAGCCACATCTAAATTGGAAGAAGAGTTTTCGGTCCAGAGGTTTGGTAATGATTTCCCAGAATTTTTCTAACCTGGGTAGATCTTTGTGTACCAAAAATAATCCTGAAAGACTACTTGGGCTTGTTTTTGAGAAAGTATTGAGCATCACCCAGTCCCAATAACATTTTTTGAGCTCATTTTTAGATGGAAATGTGGCTGTCTCAGGCGACAGCCACAACTCGGTAAGGCCCATAGATAGAAGAGTAGCCTTGAGATCTCTGAACCATCCGATTTTTAAGGCTCCAGGAAAGTTTTTTATCTCCAGACAGGCTTCAGCATAGTGGTGTAGATCTGGGGTTGTCCACAAGCGTCGCCAGAATGAGATCGGTCGGTATTTAGCATAATCGACCACCGAGTGACACCCCAGGTCGAGTAGAAGGGGGATTAAAGGAGTCGATTGTGGCAGACCAGTTGCCATCCTTAGGAACTTGTTTTGGGCGTGTTTCAGGGAATCAAAGTTGCTTCCACCCCATAGCTCTGCGCCATATAGCACCGCTGATAAAACCTTCCCAGCATAGATCTTCATCAGCGGTGACATAGGCTTCGTAAATGAGCTTTTATGTTCCTTGATCAAAACTCCACCCAACTGTTGGTGTTTCAGGGTCAAGAGCTCGATCTGATGGGTCCAGCTTAGTGTGTCGCTGAATGTAACACCCAAATAGGTAAAATGCTTGGTCTGCGCTAAGGGGGAATTCCCCATTGTAACCCTAGCCTTGACCTGTTTGTGTCCCCTCATAACCATAAATTTGGTCTTGGCAACGTTCACCTCCAGCTCATGCTCACTACAGAAACTCTCAAACCTCGACAGTGCTAGCTGTAATCCCTGTCTGGTTCTCGAGATCAGGAGAGTGTCGTCAGCGAACATGAGCAGAGGGATTTTCATGCCAGCCAAACTAGGAGCATCTGTGGGACAGCCCTCAAAGTACTTGATGACTCTATTTATGTATAGGGAGAACAGGGTTGGTGCCAAAACACATCCCTGTCTGACACCTTTCAACACAGGAAAGTTCTTAGTCACCTCACCAGGTTTGCCCCATCTTACAAAGGCATAGGTCTCAGTGTGAAGGTTAACTATGATGCGAACCAAGGAGGGAGGCATACCCATTTCCAGAAGGCAGTTCCAGAGCCCAGCCCTCGGAACAAGGTCAAACGCAGACCGAAGGTCTACGAAAGCCGCAAAAAGGTTACCTTTGCCCAGAGTGACCGTCTTCCAGTGTAATAACATAAACCGGAAAGCCTGGTCCAGGGTACTTACATGGGGTCTAAACCCTGCTTGGAGAGGGGTAAGTATATTATATTCCTCAATCCAAGCCTGGACCCTGGAAAGGACAAGACGAGACACTATCTTTTGAACAGCATCAATAAGGCTGATCGGTCGGTAGTTGGAAGGAACCGACCGATCACCCTTCTTGAAAATGGGCAAAATCTCGGCACCCGCCCAAGAGACAGGCACCTTTGCTCCCCTGGCCAGCGTGTTTGCCAAGTGCAGTAGATAGGGTACCCATAGGTCTTGATCCTGTTGAAAAATGTCCGCTGGAATGCAATCCGGGCCGGGCGCTTTGCCCCTGGGGATGGTGTTCAGGACGTTTTCGACCTCTTTGGCCGAAAACACAAGGGTGTCAAAGGACAGCGGCCAACCAATGGGGGCTTCCCCTTCCCTGAGGCACCTGAACTGTTCCTCGAAATGGGACACCCATTTTTGTTGATCGACAGAAGCAGGGCTAGGACGATCATCCAGGGACTTACCCCATTTAAGGAGGTGCCAAAAGTGCGTGAGATTCCTAGAGCCACAGGCCTCAGCAAGGAGAGCCCAGCGCTCTTCATCCCAGGCGGCTTTAGCCCGCCGCTTGGCTATATTATAAGCCTTCCTGGAAGATTTAATTAGGGCTGGGTTCCTAGATTTTAGAGCTTTGAACAGGTTTGAATGGGATGTGCCACACTCATCATCAAACCAGTTCGCGGGCTTCCTCGGCTTTCCTGAGCCCTTTTTGGCAACTACTTTAATGAATAAAGTCTTTAGGGATGCGAACAAGCTGGCATGGATGTCGGAAATTTTGAGAGATATTTGGTTTGAATCGTCACATTGCTCAAGTATTCTTAGGGAGTCAGAAACCAGAGATCTTATTTTAGTACGTGCATTCACGTCCACGGCAACCTTTGGCCACCGAACCCTCCTCATATCATTTGGCCTCTTGTACGGCATTGGTGAGGTGCACAGAGGGCCCGGCAAAACTGAAATCCTTCAGTTCTGCTAGGAGAGGTTCGTGATCGCTTTCGGGCCGAGGTCTGATTAACATATCCGAGACTAGGGGCCACATAGTTACATCAACTAAAATGTAATCGATACGGCTACTATGTCTTCCATTAAAGAATGTTGGGTTGCCCAGTCTGTCCGATCTAGTACGACCGTTTAGGGCACGCAGTCCCCAGTTCAGACATAGGCCTTTGATGAAAGTGGCATTTTGGGACCATTTAGTAATCGGAGATAGCTCTAGTTGTGGAATTCCCCATGTCATGTCCTCGGCCTCAGTTAACATCCCATCCTCCCCGCTTAGAGGTTCAAAGCAAGTATTAAAATCCCCCATAACCACCACATGACCCCCTTGCTGTGTAGAGCCAAGGAATTCATCTAAGAGTGTTAGGGTAGATGATACACGCCCACCCGGTGTTCCTCTGGCATAAACATTAAACAACAGAATAACCAACCCACTATTGAGTTTCATGCTAACAATGAGGATATCAGGAGAGTCGATATACATTTCTTTAACAGAGACTCCTACTGATTGGCGCACCCAGACAGTAAGACCCCCCATGGCCCTACCTCTTTGACCTCTAACTGCGGGTTTGTTAAAACACAGAAAACCTGGGAGAAAAACCGGAAGAGTTGACCATGTCTCCTGAAAGGACCAGACGTCACCTTGTCTGATGAAGTCAGCCCAGTCAGGTATACATATGCAGGATTCTATACCCGCCACATTCCAACATCCCAACGTGGTACCCTTAAGAGGGACTTGTACACCCGGGACAATAACATCTACGAGAGGGGATTCACCGGAATGTGGGGAACTTACTACAGATGGAGAAGCCTCAACAGGCACCCCTTCATTTGATATCCTACATAACCCAACCTGAGTTGCCTGAACTAAAAGTGAGCCTGAGGCAGAAGCAGCAATAGAGGGCAGAGTGTCATGAGACGGAGGAGAAATGACCCATTCAGTTGGGTAAACAGGGTTACCGTCCCCACAACACTTGAGTGGAACTTTGAAACTTGCAGCGTAACGTGGGAGGATGCACGGGACCGCTCCCACATGTGAATTAGACTGGGCGTCGTTGCTTTTCTCACTTGTTTGTCAATCAGTGGACGACAGCCCTGATAGGGGGTCATATAAGTTTCTCAGTGGGATATTCCACATATCTTTAGGATGGGGAGGCCTGTTATGGTTAGAAAAGGCTGGAACTAGGCTGAGGGGCTGCAGTGCCTGTGTAAAAACTGGTGTAGGGGGGATCAAGGGGTACGGGGGATTATTAGAAAAAGGCATTCCCAAGGATGTAGGAGGACCAAATGGCTGGATAAATGGCTTAGCCCAGCCCGGCGTTTGAACAGGACAGTTGTAGGTGGATTGGATGTACGAGCGATAAAGTGCTTCAGGGTTGAAATGGGGAAAATGGAAGCTTGATGTGAAGTTGGACCATTTGAGGGGGTTTTTAGATTTGATAGTGCCACCAAGCTGACTTTTGTGTGGGTTGGTCAAAGTTTCGGGGTAGAAATAACCTAGATTCCTTGTGGAAATCCCACCCTCATTGTTCCCCACATACCAGTCAGTGAGGTGGGATACAACCCTATGGTCTCTAAAATTGATAATGACAATGTCCCCCTCAATGTCCTTAGGGCGCACCCCAACCCACTGACATCTTCTAACCGTGACGATATCCCCATTGAGGTTCGGAGGAAGGGGTCTGTTTGTTTTTAGCCAGAAGATGACTTTATTTTTTAAACTATCGTCATTTTCCCTGTCCCCTTCCTGTAGTGGTGGCACACCTGTCATGACAATAACAAAATTTAAAGAATCGGGCGGCAAGTCTACATTTCTTTTTGAGGGTAAGAGTTTCTTCTTTTTACAGTTTACAACAGCAGATTTGCCCATCCCATTCTTTTTCATTGGTGCTGCCCCCTTGGCCAGTGGTTTGCTAGTTACCACACTTGGGGTAGCTGCCACTGGGGGTTGTGTTGATGAGGATTTTGCAACCACTAACGGTGCTTTATTTGATGTAGAAACAGATTTAGTGGTACTGGAAGTGAGTATTTTGGTGGTAGTGGAGGAAGAATGACTAGTGGCTTTGGTTAATACGCCTGCAGCAAGAGATGAGCTTGCAGGGTTACTGGGGGGGCCTTTGATCTTATCTAAGCCTGAGGTATGAGACGATTCAAAGGACGCCACAAGGCGATCCAACTTTTCGCCCATAACCCTTACACGTTCTAGCAGGGGGAGCATATAAGATTTAATAAGTTTCCCCATGATGTCAAGAGTCGCTTCACTAACCCCTAGGGAAACTAACTCAGGTGTTACTAACTCAGGGGCTGCATGCTCACCAGCGTCAGTGGGGCGGGACTCTACTGTAGGGGGTGGGCCCAACACACTATTTGTGATGGGTTTCGGTGGAGGTGTGGTGTGGCGACTACGTCCTTTCCTTTTTACCCCCCCCTTTCGCCTTTTCTTCCTAGGAGGGGAGTGAACCACCCCTAAAGCTGCGTTGGACGAGCCTCCTAGCGTTAGGCCATTCGCCTCTGGAATGGTCTCTCCTGGGACTATACAAACCAGAGACAAGTTGGACAGCATAGGGGATGGATCTACTTCCCTGCTATGTGACTCAGGGATATTTGTTTCTATTATACTAGAGTGATTAATAGGGGGACAGACCAACTGACCTCCGCAAGTAGCACTACTACAGGGCGGGGAGATAGCAGGGAACCTAAATATACTAGGTGTGAGATTGAGATCAGTCATGTCAGCATCAATTACGCTCAAACCTTGGGCGGGGAGATCCTTGGAAATATTGAGGACTGGCAGGACTGGCAGTGGGATACTCTTAAACTGCTCAATTGAACGTCTACGCTCAGCTCTCCTTTCGGCCAAAAGTAGGTCCTTATCGACCTCCTTTGCAGATTTCTTAAAAAATTTATCAAGGGGACCCAAGACAGAGACACTAACACCTGGAGGAGCAGAATGGCTCATGTTAACAAAGGCTAAAACAGAATAAAGGGGAATGGGTTAAAGGCTAAAAGAACAGTGCTAGCGAACCCAATAGTAAAAAAAAAAATTAGTCACTGCTTACAGCACATAAAATGAAAATATCCTGGCCCAGCCCGGCCTCCAGCGGCCCCGGGCGGCCACAGACGGTCCCGCCCTTGTCCCGGGCTTCTCCCGGGCTTCTCCCGGCGCCCTCCCGCGCGCTCCCGCGCTGCGGGAGAGACTGCTCCTTTTAAAGATGTACAAGGATAACCTAGGGGGCGTGGCCGGCAGGGAGAGGAGCCCAGCTGACAACGGGCACGCGGGGACTCCTGGAACTTCGAGTCCACCCGCTCTACCCTCGCAGCCCTGCCGGTGTCCAAACGAGGCAAATTACCCACAGCTGCTTGAGTCCGCGAAGCGGGACCCGCGCAGCGGGTCCGGCGAGCAGCAGCGGCTCAGCAGGCAGGTTACTTATGATACGGAGGTCCGTGGCGTGACAAGGATTCCAGGTGAGTTTACCACTGCTGTGTGGGCTGGAAGCGTTTAAGTGGTGCAGAGTTGGAGGCGTGGCCGGCAGGGAGAGGAGCCCAGCTGACAACGGGCGCGCGGGGACTCCTGGAACTTCGAGTCCACCCGCTCTACCCTCGCAGCCCTGCCGGTGTCCAAACGAGGCAAATTACTCACAGCTGCTTGAGTCCGCGAAGCGGGACCCGCGCAGCGGGTCCGGCGAGCAGCAGCGGCTCAGCAGGCAGGTTACTGATGATACGGAGGTCCGTGGCGTGACAAGGATTCCAGGTGAGTTTACCACTGCTGTGTGGGCTGGAAGCGTTTAAGTGGTGCAAAGTTGGAGGCGTGGCTGGCAGGGAGAGGAGCCCAGCTGACAACGGGCGCGCGGGGACTCCTGGAACTTCGAGTCCACCCGCTCTACCCTCGCAGCCCTGCCGGTGTCCAAACGAGGCAAATTACCCACAGCTGCTTGAGTCCGCGAAGCGGGACCCGCGCAGCGGGTCCGGCGAGCAGCAGCGGCTCAGCAGGCAGGTTACTGATGATACGGAGGTCCGTGGCGTGACAAGGATTCCAGGTGAGTTTACCACTGCTGTGTGGGCTGGAAGCGTTTAAGTGGTGCAGAGTTGGAGGCGTGGCCGGCAGGGAGAGGAGCCCAGCTGACAACGGGCGCGCGGGGACTCCTGGAACTTCGAGCCCACCCGCTCTACCCTCGCAGCCCTGCCGGTGTCCAAACGAGGCAAATTACCCACAGCTGCTTGAGTCCGCGAAGCGGGACCCGCGCAGCGGGTCCGGCGAGCAGCAGCGGCTCAGCAGGCAGGTTACTGATGATACGGAGGTCCGTGGCGTGACAAGGATTCCAGGTGAGTTTACCCCTGACAAGGATTCCAGGTGAGTTCAACTGGCAAAGAAGTCTATAAGCTCTGCTTGACTCGCTACAATAAAAATATAAAAAAGGCCCGCAAAATGCACATTGAGTCTCAGCTGAATCAGAGAGGAAATTCCCCTAATGAGCTTTTCCGCATTTTAAATTCATTCATCAACCCCAAGGCATGCCATGATGATGTAACACCCACACAGGCCCTCGGTGATAAACTGGCTAAGCACTTCACGACTTGAAGACATCTATGACAATGTTATCAAAGATAAAGATCCCCAACTAACTAACATTGTATTTTACCTACCTATCCCTAACCCCGCAAACTTCTTAGATTGCTTCCCCCCTCTAACCATAGACACAGTGGAGTCCCTCATGAAAACAGTCAAATCTGGCTCTCTCCAGGATGTTTTACCTGCCAAGACTTCCATGCTGCTTCACAAACAGCTGGCTCCATTGATCTGCCCTATCCTTAATTCCTCATTTACCTTAGGCATACTACCTACCGAATGGAAAGTTGCCCAAATAATACCAATTCGGAAAAAACCCAACCCTTCTCAGGAAGATCTATCTAATTACCGCCCGATCTCCTTGTTGCCTTATTTGGTCAAACTCCTGGAGAAACATGTGAGTTGGGAGTGGACCATGACCGTCCGTTTGGTTTTTCATAGTAGTTTAGAGAGCATTGGACTCATGTATTTAAATGCTAGATGAACTACAGGTCCTCGCTGGTAATCAGGTGAGGAGAGGACATTTTTTGGAAGAAGATTATGGCCACATTGTTTTGGCTTTGCCTTATGTCAGTAAGCTCTGACTCCACCTTATGTTAAAGTGAGCACTGGATTTATGTATTCAAGTGCTGGATGAGAATAGGCAATTTTTTCAAATTCAAGGGGTAACCCACCACTAATGCAGTTTTGTGTAGTACACGAGTTTGGAAAGTATTTACGGAAGGGCTTTACTCTCATTGGGGTAATTTTGCACCACCCAATTAGATGTATAGAAATTCCATGACCTGTGGCAGGGGTTGGACGTTATCTCTTTGGTCAGGTATATGATAAATGGCCATTGGTGAGGACCTTAGAAAATTGTGATATGCTTCTTGTTACAGAGGGCACTACACGCCCAGGTGGTTCAAAATGGACATGGAAGAAGATTGTCAATAACTGGTGCATGATGATGAAAGAGGATTGGAGAGAACACGTACAAGAATACCCTGAATTTGAGATTATTAACCCCTTCGATGCTGATGACGAGCTCAGCTCGTCATCACCCACGGGTGTCGTGTGCTGATGACGAGCTGAGCTCGTCATGGGAACAGCAAAATGGCAAAATCCAGCACAGGAGGGGGAAAACACCTAGCAGCCAAGGTGTTAAGAAGACTGCGGAGCAGCAATGGGCTGACCTAGAATAATTATAATTGATGAGATAGTGGTTGATGGTAAACTTTAATTGTGTGAGAACAATGAAGATGCTAATGGAGAGATGTTTATATTGGTAATAAGAAAAGGAGCGGGAAACTGTGGTGCTGAGATACGCTAGAATCACCTGAGCACTGGGGGAGATGATGTTAAGGTGTATATCTTTGAGCTATGTTCATATCTGCGTGTGCCATCTTGAGTTGAATGTACTGACCCCATGTGAATTCTGTACATGCCGTACAGTGTATTCTACCTGTGTCTTTACATTTAGATTCTGAAAAGAAAGGGCCACGAAGAGTCATTTGAAGTGTTGTTGAAGAGACAAACTCCCACAAGGGCAAATGTTTGTGAGTTGTCAACTACCGGATTACTAAGGAATATGAAATATAGAAAAAATCGGATTACTAAGGAATATGAAATATAGAAACAATGTCAAGAACGAGGAATAAGAAATAAAAATAGAGCACTACCAAAAACCAGTTCAGGATAGGACGAAAATATGTATATTCAGAGGAGAGTAGATGAACTATAAAATCAGGACTGGAAGGTGACCTATTTGAAAGGAATAGATTAATAGTGAAGTATTAGACGGTAGAAGCCCTTTTGCTTCGGAGTGGAACCAAGTCATAGAACAGGACAGATGACGGTTTAGAAGTAATAATCTGTTCAGGAGTAAAGGAGTTAAATAGAGAACGGACTTGCCTCTATCAAAACATACATGGTAATCACTTAAGGACAAATGGGTGTATGAATATAAACTATGCACTAGGAGATGTACGATTTTTGGATCACAAGTGTAAGAAAGAGTGGTTATGTTGGGTTTTAGAGAGGGGTGTGTTATAATATGTGTGCGTTGAGGCCCAGAAATCAATCAATCAATCAATCAATCAATCAATCAGAGTACTTGTAAAACGCGATACTTACCAGTGAGGGTCTCAAGGCGCTGAGGGGAGGGGGTGCTGCTACTGCTCGAAGAGCTAGGTCTTGAGGAGTCTTCTGAAGGCGAGTAGGTCTTGGGTCTGTCGTAGGTGGGTAGGGAAGGTGTTCTAGGTCTTGGCGGGGAGGTAGTAGAAGGATCACCCGCAAGAGGTTGTTCGTTGGATGCGGGGGACTGCGGCGTGGCTGGTGGAGTGGAGCTGGCGGGTGGGGGTGTAGAAGCGGAGTCTGTTGTTTAGGTAGGCTGGTCCGGCGTTGTGGAGTGCTTTGTGTGCGGGGTTGAGGAGCTTGAAGGTGATCCTCTTATCAACGGGGAGCCAGTGTAGGTCTCCCAGGTGGGGGGTGATGTAGCTGCGGCGGGGGACATTAACGATCAGACGAGCGGAGGCGTTTTGGATGCATTGTAGTTGTTTGGCGGGGATTACTGCGTAGAGTGCGTTGCTGTAGTCCAGTCTGCTGCTGACGAGGGCATGTGTCACCGTTCTTCTTGTTTCAGTCAGGATCCACTTGTAGATCCTGCGGAGCATGCAGAGGGTGTAGTAGCAGGAGGAGGAGTTGCCGTTTAGACATGGAGAGGGAGGAGTCGAGGATGAATCCTAGGTTGTGTGCATGGTCGGTGGGTGTCGGTGCTGTTCCCAGTGCGGTCGGCCACCAGGAGGAGAAAGACTCTTTCTGCCATTATAGAGTTTTAAATATAAATGTGATATTTGTCAACTGTTTTTAATTGGAGGTCTAATGAATTTAGAATAGGAATATTACTCTGTATATAGATTGATATCTGTCTATCACTGTAAAGGTGAATGTCTTTTTTAATTTTTATGGTTGAATGTCACTTCTAATATATTGTTTGTCGTATGTTTTTATGTTTGAACAGCCCTGATTAAGTCCCATCAGAAAGTAAAAAGGCACGAAGTGTGTAGGCTGTTGCACATTTGACTGTTGCACATTTTTGGAATTGTCCGCCTATATAATGCTATGACATTAAAAATAAAAAAAGATAAAAAGGAATATTTTTTAGAGATTGACTTTTGTGATGTATGGTGTCTTCTACTGTCTTTTTAGAAGTTGCAAATTATAAAAGTAATCCTTTAATTAATGTAGAGATCCTATTGTGCTCCTCAAACCTTTGTTGATGCATGTTTAAAGCTTGTTTTTTTTTGGTTGACCCAAAGAGATGAGCACATGTTGTAATAATAGGGATAAACTGTGTGCAGGCGAGGTCTAGGCCAAAACTGGAGTGTGTGTGTAATGTGAACCATTACCTTTCTGATTTCATGGAATCAACTGGGGGTTTAGATTCCTCCCAGTCTGATTTTCGCCCCAAATTTAGTACAGAGGCAGCTTTAGTTGCAGTCACAGACAATCTCCTACATTTCCTAGATAAGGTGACAAGCGGTACGGTTATTCCTGCTGGATTTGTCAGGAGTGTTTGACACGATTTCCCATACTATTCTTTTATCCAGACTAAGATGTCAGTATTCAAAATCAAGCCTATCTGTGGCTGGCTAATGTCCCAAACATCTGCACCCAAGCTGTCACTTTAGGTTCTTTCCAATCCTCTACATCCAAGCTGACTAAAGGTGTGCCCCAGGGATCTTGCCTGAGCCCCACGTTGTTTAACATTCATGTGACCCCCCCTGGCAGATCTACTGAGGACCCTGGGCTTCATCCCTGTTTCCTATGCCGATGACACCCAGCTGTTAGAGGCATTTGACAGAAGTTCTGCTAACACCCAGTTGGCCTTCTCTGAAGGTTTGAATGCAATTTCAGAATGGATGAGAAACAATGTTCTGCAGTTGAATGCCAGTAAAACGGAAATCATGCTCTTTGGAGAGGCACCCTTACTTTGGTCCCCAGAATGGTGGCCTTCCAATTTGGGTCCTGCTCCTACTCCAAAGGCAGTGGTAAAAAATCTAGGCGTGCATCTGGATTTGAAACTATCGATGGAAACACAAGTTTCAACCACAGTGCACACCGGCTTCTTTACTTTAAGTCTTTTGAGAAAAGCTTTTCCTTTTCTCCCTCTAATAGTCAGGAAAACTTTGCTGCAAGCACTTGTGGCAAGTCGTCTTGACTACCTTAATGCCCTCCTGATTGCAGCCTCTGAAACATCACTCAATAGACTTCAGGTGGTTCAAAACACTACTGCACATCTGGTGTCCAATTCCCCAGTCAGAACCGCTTCCTTACCTCTACTTCAGGGACTTCATTGGTTGCCTGTTCGGAAACGGATCTGCTTCAAAATCTGCTGTCTAGTACACAAGTCACTCCACGGCAAAGCTCCCAGTTATCTTAGTGATAGTGTCACGTGTCATCCGCCCTCCAGAACACTCCGGTCTGGATCGAAATCTCTTCTCGTTGTTCCCCGGATTAAGAAATCACGCACTGGAGGGGGGGGGGGGGGGGGGGGGGGGGGGGAATGCATTTTACTGTCTTGCCCCATCATATTGGAATCAACTTCCACTTCACCTTCGTGAATGCTCCAATTATCTCAGATTCCGACGACTTCTCAAAACCGCGCTTTTCAATCTCTTTTGATGACTCTGTAATCCCCCTCATCTACCCTATGCTGATTTCTATGCACTACTATAGCGTGGAGCTACCCCTTCGGGGGTGATTCGGGAACTCCATAAACCACATAAATAAACAAATATCAAGAGTTCAGTTTCTGAGCCTCCAAGAAACATGTTTAACAGAAATGGTTTTATTGACAGGTTCTCGTCTAACTGTCACCGGTAAGCCATTCTAGTATGGGGAAGGCAAAAGGGGGTCTTTTTAATACTGCTGATTACAACTCTGAAAGTGCAAAAAATCTTTTTACCATCAGAATTTATCAATTTATCTTGTTATCCTTTGAGTGTAATCCTGAAGTATCAATAACCAATTATAACAATAACTTCTTTGATTCCACACAGGCACAAGATGTAGAAGCACTGGAAAGGAATTTATACAAGGAAGTAAGTGGGATTTGTTTGTAACCTACCGTGCAAGAAGGGAATGGTGCAGCATGTTCTGCCCCCACTGTTATTCCACTTGTTTTTAGTCTTGACATAGTTACAAGAGCACTGGACAATAGCCCCAAGGGAAAGGCTCCGGGACCAGATGTCATTCCTCCGGACAATTATAAATATTTGCCATCATTACGGGTGCCCTTTCTAACAATGGTACTAAATGCTGTCAGCACTGGCACTCTATCCCAACCTAGGCAAAATCAATTATGGAACCCATATTTAAAAAGGGGCTGAAGAATGGTCTGATATGTCACCGTCCAATATCAATGCTCAATTCATCTGTTAAATCTATTTTTTTGTGTTGAGTTTTATATAGCGCTGGCTAGACCCAGAGGTATCAGAGCTCTTTACATAAGGATCCACATAGTTGCCAAATTACATCAGTTACAAATGACAAAAAATACCATTATAAAACATTTAAAGAGGGGGCGTGGCTAGCAGCCGAGCAAGATGGCGGTCTAGTTGAAGAGCTCCGTGGATAACGCGGCCCTTCAATAAATCCGAGTGCTCATCCGATACTTTACCGACCTCCGGAGGACTGACGTCGAGGCCCGCGGCCGAGCGACGACAGCTGATGGAATTCTGGTGTTCATCCCTTGCCGGGAAGAGTTTGAAACTGCGAGGAGGGAGGAGCGGCCGACTGGCGAGGAAGAGACCGGGGACTAAAGTTTGCAGCAGTGCCGGCTTGAGGCCCGAGTAAGCTGGAGACCCTGCGGCGGTGAACCCCTGTCGCGCAACACAAACAGTGATACCCCAAGACGGAACCTACTGTACAGGAACGGCGGTGAGTGGAAACCGCGCCCGTGCACCGCAGCGGTGGATTTGGCCATGGTACAACAATAACTTTACCGCCGGCCGGGACTCGCGGGACGATCGCACCGCCCATGCTGGAAGGGCCTGTAGCAGCTCGGCGGATGAGCGGTGATGGCGAGTGTTAGCTAACGCCAGAGAGCAGAACAAATGCACCGGAGAGGAAATAGTGACGCGTTGGTGATGGGGGCCGAATGTCACTGGGTCTAAACATCGCATGAGAACCGGCGGCTGCTGGACGTAGTGGCGCTATCTCTGCTGCCACTAACACCACACTGGGACCTAATCACGACGCCACCATTCACTATCCAGTCCTGCTGAGAAGCCCCGGTGACTGAGCTGGAGGGACCTTAGGCAAGTGCAGCTCCCTAGCTGTCGCTATCTTTAGACCGTATTATAGAGGGCACTACCTGCTCCTCGGGTGCACCCCGCCACTGCAGCGTGCGTAGACTTGCTGTGCTCTTCAAGCCACAGTTTTGGAAAGCTCCCATACAGTAGTAAAGCTATCCATTCCACTGCAGTGGCGGATAAATAAATAGACTGAGGAGCGGCGGCAGACAGGAAATCGCGACGCAGGGTGCCCCAAGGCTGAGAGCCATCTTTTTGTGAACCTGCCAGAGCAACGGGAGGACGGAAGGCTTACAACGCGGGACACGCGGTAACTGTGCACAAGGACACGCTCGCAGACAAACTTACATCCACCTTTACAAGTAGCGCGGCCAGAAGACAGACTTGCGCTAAGCAGGGAGTAGTCCACTCCACATAAAGAGCAACATGGCCGGCAGGGGTCCCAGGAACAACTCCACACAAGCTAAACTAGACAAGTTTGCCTTTGAAAAAAGCTCCGTACCACAGTTGGAGGGACACACGTCTGCAGGTATACACGAGGACGGAGGAGAGGCAAAGAAAATAACTCTTGAAGACATCATGAAGGCGCTGTCAAGTGTCCAAACTACGGTAGGCTCCATTTCCACCGACGTCTCGCTACTGCGGGCAGACCTTCACAAAATGGCGGATAGGGTGAAAGAGGTGGAGATAGTAACGAAATCGCTAGTAGCGGACGCATCGGACCTGCAGACAGCCGTCTCCCAACTCCAAAAAGAAAACAGACTGCTTGCGGAGAAGCTTGATGATCAGGAAGGGCGTGCAAGACGGAATAATGTGCATATAATTGGCATTCCGGAGACAGAAGGCAAGCAAGAAATTGACTTATACGTGGAGGAACTGATACAAACAAGGTTGCAACCCAAGGGACTCTCCAACTTCTTTTCAGTGGAGCGAACACACAGGGTACCCGGCGGCAGGCCAAAACCGGGGGCACCCCCAAGACCGGTCCTTGCTAAATTATTCAATTACAGAGACAGGGACGCAATTCTACAGGCCGAAAGGGTCTCTCCTCCCATTTGATTGTAATATTCCACAATAACCTTTTTCCCTGACTACAAGGCGGCGGTCTCCAGGTGCAGGAGGAGCTTCCTAGAAGTCGAGAAGCTCCTGAGGATGCAGGAAATACCTTACTCCATGATATTCCCTGCAAAACTTTGTGTGGTAGCTGATGGCCGAACGTGGTTTTTCGAGACACCGGAGGCGGCGCACGATTGGATCGAGGGGTGGCGGCCTGTGGGGAAACCTAATCGTGGAAACAGACAACACCGCCGGCGAGAGGAAGAGGACGACCCGGGAACGCAAGATTCAAGACACTTGGAATCGGAGCAGACACCAAGACATGAGGAGGAGTAGGCAGTAAGACAACACTGTCAACACTTCCAAGAATACCGGCAGACAGTGCAATCATGCAGGAGGACCACTGCTGGACTGACTATGGTGGCGGACTGAGATGGGCTTTGGAGGGTGAGAAGGGCTGGGGCCTTCACTGGACCTCTTGCCCCTGACAAGCAAATACCTTGTATTTGGGAGGGGAAAAGCACTCTGCTGAGTTGGGGTGGTGGGCAGTTTTAGAGCCGCTAAGCAGGGAGGCTGGGAGGGTGGGGGGACTCGGGAGGGGAGAGTTGTTAGTTCCTTTGGTTTGTTTGAAATGTTTAAAGGCACTAATGATAAGGTAGGTCAGCGATTGGCTCATAAGCTTACAGGAGGGATTGTTAGTATTGCTGTCTGCTTCTTTGTTTTTGTTTGGTTCGTATGGTCTTTCAGGGCATGTATGATTGAACTGGCAGCTGCATGTACTCTGCAACAGTATGTCTGGATGCTGCTGTGCGATGATAAGCTTTGTTTCTGTGACATATGTCTGCACACACTCAGCAGGACACTAATCATTCATTGACCCAACCGACCCCGGGGACCCCACTGACTGTGTTGACCTGGAATGTGCGGGGCCTGGGGGACAAGGTGAAAAGAAGCTTGGTGCTGCAATATTTAAAGCGATGCGCACCTGCGGTAGCCCTCTTGCAAGAAACGCACCTGATGGGATCTACTTGCAAAGCCATGGACAGGTGGGGTTACAAAATGGTGGCCCATGCCGAATTCTCCTCTGGGTCCAGAGGGGTGGGTGTGTTAATAAAAAAAAACGTATCACTTATAATACATCAGACGCGGATCGATGGCCAGGGCTGCTTCACAGCCGTTACTTGCCAATGGGAGGGGACATTGTTTAATGTTGTCTCTGTATACATCCCCCCGTCCTTGCACACCATGGCACACTCGGCGCTTACAGCGTTCCTACTTGCGTTAGCAGTGGCGGTGATGGTGTTAGGGGGCGACTTCAATGATATCGTGGACGGTACGCTGGATAGACACCCCATGACACTGGCTTCGCTGCACAACCACCGTATGACGGGACTCATGGACGCCTTAGGGCTTGCAGACGCATGGAGATACAGGCACCCCAATACTAGACAATACACATTTCACTCCGCGGTCCATGACTGTCTCACACGTATAGATTTTTTTTTTTAACAGCAGGTGGACTGGGTGGAATAGATAAGGTAGATATCCGCCCCAGGGGTATATCCGATCATTCGCCAATATTACTCACCTATACACGCCATCTGACACTCCGGCGCCGTGTGCTCCCCATCCATCCTAGCTATTTACATGTACCAGAGGTCTCGAAGGGTATCTTATGCTCTACTACCAATTTCTTCCAGGAAAACTTAGGGTCTGTAGATTCCCCCAGTACCCTTTGGGAAGCCTATAAAGTGGTTACTCGTGGTCAAGCTATAGCGTTAAGTACTGGCCATAAACGAAACCACCCGGCTGAACTCGATAAGGAAGAGGCGGATTTGATGGAAGAAACGGCTCTACATGCAGCCAACCCGACTCCTCTTACTGCACAGCGAGTGCGGCTCAAACAGGCCGAATATGTGGCATACCAAAGAGAGGCGGTCCTGGATAGACTCCAGGCCTCGAGACACATGGTGTATGAACTAGGAGACAAGGCGGGGAAAATGCTAGCCTGGCTAGACAAAAAGGAGAAGGAGGGGAGGGCTATTGCACAGCTGTGTGCCCCTGATGGCTCCCTGCTGACGGCCCCCAAGGATATCGTGGATACGCTGGCTGATCATTTTGAGGCGGTATATGCCTCCTGTACTACGTTCACGGTTGAGGAAGCACGCGGCTACATTAAGGATCTTGCCATGCCACAGCTTACACCGGAGGCGGCGCTGCTTCTGGAGGCTGACCTCACAGTCGAGGAAGTGGAGATAGCCATTGGCTCCCTAGCGTCCGGCAAGGCTGTGGGCCCCAACGGCTTCCCAATCGAACTATATAAACACACTGCTCAGGTGACGGCTCCCTTCCTTCTGAGTATGTTCCACGATAGTCTCCAGGTGGGTGAGCTACCCCGTTACCAACGGCTGGCCACAATTGTGGCAATCCATAGCCGGGCAAGACGACAACGGATTGTAGATCGTATCGCCCGATTAACGCCGAGCCAAAGATTTTAGCCAAACTACTGGCGATGCGACTGACTCCCCATCTTGCGTCCCTGATAGGTCCCGATCAGTCAGGATTCATGCCCCACTGCAGTACGGCTCTTAATTTAAGGCGACTCCATGCGGTCCTGGCTCGCCGGTCTTGTATTCAAGAACCTGCGGTTATCCTCTCCCTTGACGCCTGTATGGCGTTCGATACGGTGGAATGGTCGTTCCTGTTTGCTGCGCTACAGCAGTTGGGATTCGGACCCAAGTTCTGCGCTTGGATCCGCTTACTTTACAACAACCCGCTGGCACATGTAGCGGCCAATGGGCATATATCCAGGGATTTCCCACTGGCACGAGGCACACGACAGGGATGCCCGTTGTCCCCCCTGTTGTTCGCGCTGATACTGGAACCGCTCGCGGCATGGCTCAGATGGGAGCCCTCTATCAGGGGACTCCAATGGACTGACACCTAGGAGGACCACATATCCCTGTATGCGGACGACATACTTTTGTACCTCACCTCCCCTAGAAAATCCATCCTGGAGTTGCTGAATGTCTGCGAGAAGTTTGGTAGGGTGTCGGGATACAGAATAAACTGGTCCAAGTCAGTCCTGTACGTACTGGTTGGCCCGCCTCCGCGGCTGCCTGCGGACTGCACGCTGCGTGTCACTAGTGAAGCCTTTAAGTATCTGGGTATTTATGCAACATCTGACTCCACTGAGTTCTATAACAAAAATCTAAAGCCCCAATTGGGCCGCTTCAAACGTGATGTGGTGGTGTGGCGTAACCTCCCCCTAACGCTGTTGGGAAGGGCAGCGCTCTATAAAATGATGGCACTGCTGCGCTTTCACTATGTCCTCGAAAACACTCCATTCTTGGTCCCGCAAACCTTTTTCAAGGCCATAGCAGCGGAGGTCACCAGCTTACTGTGGGGGAATAGACCATCACGGATTGCGCAGGACAAGCTCGTACGCAGCTGGTACGATGGAGGGATAGCACTTCCGAACGTGCAGCTGTACTGCTGGGAGGTGCACCTTAAGTTAATAAATCATTGGTTGCACACCCCACAGGATGAGCCGGCACATCATGCGGACAGGCAAAATCTGGAAGAAAAAGGCCTGATGGATAATCTCTATAGGCGCCGAAAACCTCTGGGGCTGATTGGCCCTACCGCGCACACAATATATATTTGGTATCAGGCACATACACGATTGAAATGTGCAGGGACAATCACGCAGATGACGCCACTGTGGGACTCCCAGCAGTTGGGTCTCCTCCGCAGGAGTAAAGGCTTCTAAAACTGGGACAATATTAGTCTCTCAGTGGTGGGAGATCTTTGGAAAAAGGGAGCGGTGGTCGACTTTCTACATCTTCAAACACAATATGGCATTGCGCAGGCGGAGAAATTCAGGTATTTCCAAATCCGTCATGCGCTTCAGACAGCCATACCACTGGACACTTCACTACAGGAAGCCACACCATTGGAAGATAGGCTTCTGACGGAACACATGACAGATAAGGCGACCTCCTTAACATACCGTAAACTGGTCAACAATTTGCCGGACCCCACATCCAAGCTGAGACAGTCCTGGTCCCGGGAAGTGGGTGACTTTGATGATTCAGAGTGGCAGGAAGCCTTGTCCTCGCCCTGTGAGACAGCGATCCCGTCCAGACTCCGACTGGTCCAACTAAAAGTGCTGAACTGCACATATTACGCTAGGACAACTCTTCATGTAAAGGGGGCGGCGGTGCATAAATACTGTTTGCGCAGCTGTGGGGGAGAAGGAACATTTTACCACACTATTTGGGATTGCCCCCGCATTGCGGATTATTGGGTCAAAATAATGCGCACTATTTCTCAAGCACTAGAAATCTCGGTCCTCCCGGAACCGAGGCGCTTCCTATTGAATGTATGGGAAGCAAATAAACTCAATCATCGGGAACAGGATTGGGTCATGCTTAGTATGATGATGGCGATACGAAATATTGCTAAGTTGTGGGGGTCGGGAACGCCGCCTACGCTTCAAAAATGGTGTAAAGATATGGACGGGGTGATGGTGGCAGAAAAGGCGGTCTTTATACATCGTGGATGCCCACAAAAGTGGGAAAAGGTGTGGGGGGCCTGGAATAAGTTTAGAGGGGACATTTGCAAAACGCCAGAACTTGATGCAGACACTTTCACCTTGTGATGAAGCCCTTATGTTACGGATGGCGGGGGGGACCGGGCTGTGGGTACGGGTCTGAATTTGAGATATTTGTATATGCTGCACTATTTTGCTATCCTCTGATGCCTATATTACTGCAGAAAAAGATGAATACTGTTCTGTGTATGTTTGCCCTGATTTGTGCCTCAATAAAAAACCTTTAAAAAAAAAACATCTAAAGAACATAAAGGGTAAGGAAAATGGAGTGAAGAAGGGAAAGGGGGTAGGGAAAGGGGGGTAAGGTATAGATACCATAGAGAGACGAAGGGAAAATCTGCCCCAGGTCCGGCTGGGTAGGTGAAGGCCACGGGGGAATTCACAGCCCAACTCCTCTTCAGCTATCAGGTAGCTCCACCGGGCATCAGTCAGATAGCTACGTCTCAACGGAAAAACATTTAAAGAGCAAAGATTATGAGGAAAGGAACGTAGAGGGGGAAAGGGGTAGGGTGAAGGGGTAGGAGGGGGTACGACACGACAGAGAGACAAAGAAAGGTCTGTCCAAGGTCTGGCTGGGTAGGTGACGACCGAGGGGGAAGCCACAGCCCATCTCCTTTTCAGTTACAAGGTAGCTCCACAGGGCGTCAGTCAGATAGTAGGAAAAGTCATTTTAGAGTGTTGGTTGGCCCTTGGCCCTTGATAGGTCCTTCATGGCTTTGCACATTAAAATACTAACATGGAATGTATGGGGCATTTCCTCCCCATCCACGAACATTAATGTACTGTCCTACTTGAAGCGGCAGGGAGCCCATATGGCTTTTCTCCAAGAGACTCACCTTATGGAGATGGAGAGCCACACCCTTCAGGGTCGCTGGCGGGGTCCTCTTAATGCTACCTCTTATTCTGCTTTCTATTGGGGTGCTCTTATATGGATTCGGCCTGGTGCTCCTTTCTGCTTGCATAGGACAATCATAGATCATAGCTTCGGAGGGTCGATATGTTCTGGTACTGAGGAGTTTGGATGGCAGAGCTATAGCTGTTAAATGTGTACACTCCTAATGTGGATCAACCGCATTTCTCATTAGCTCTCGCAGACCGTCCCCTACCCGAGAGCAGAGGGGAGGCTTTGATTGAGTGGAAGATCTAGACCTAGAGTGCTCTCACCCGCCTTTGTAGGATGTGCCCGCGGGCAGGTTGGGGGCAGCTGCCCGTTTGTCGTCAAGCTGGTGGGACTTGATGGATTATTGGTGTAATCGTTATCTGGAGTCCTGTACATATTCTTATGCCTCTGGATTGCATGATCAAGGTGCATCTTGATTGGCTTTATACGTGTAGGTCTTTGTATGACTGGGTGATGGGACTGTAGTATCTGTCAAAAACATATTCCAACCATTCTCCAATGTTGGCAACATTTTGTTGGTCCCCGACCAGGCCAGTGGTTCCTACATGGCGTCTAGATCCAGCACTGTTGGACGATAAGACATTTAGTAGATTGTTGGGGGATCATGTCACCCAGTATTGGGTACATAACGCTGGGTCGGTCACCTCAATTGGGTGGAATGGGAAGCTGTGAAGGTGGTGCTCAGGGGGTACTGTTTTGCTAGTAAGGTGGGGGTTCACACTCAACACTTTTCTGAGGTACGCAAACAGAAGGAGGTACTGGATGGGCTGTCGGGCGAATTGGAGAAGACTCTGGAGAGTAGTTATCAGCTGCTGAAGGAGTAGGAGAAGTTTTTTACATTGGTGGAACGCCTTTGTAGCTTTGATTATAAGGCCTATACAATCGGCCACATGAGCAGCGTGATAAATCAGGCAGAATGTTGGCCTGGCTCGCTCGTGAGGGCAGAGATGGCTGGTCTGCGCTTCAACATCGGTATTCTTCAGGGCACATTGTGCCCACACAGGAGGAGGTTAATGCTGTGTTTCTGAGGCATTATAATGAGTTTTATTCTTCTGGGTCTGTGTGCGCTGAAGCCAACATGTTAGACTATGTGCTAAATTCCTCTCTGCAGGCTCTTGATCCGGCAGTGGCAAACCAACTGGGCAGCGACATCACTGAGCAGGAGGTGCGGGGAACAATTAAAGAGATGGCATGGGGTAAAGTGCCCGGCTTAGATGGGTTCCCAATTGAATGTTATGCAGCCTTCACATCTGTTCAAATGCAGCACTTGACGGAACTCTTTAATGATTCACGGCAATGTGGCCGGCTTCCTCCCTCACTGGGGGAAGCAGCATTTGGGCCATTTCCAAAGAAAGACAAAGACCCACTCCTACTTGATTGTTATCACCCCCTTTCAATGTTTAATAATGATCAGAACATTTGGAGTAGAATATTAGCATCTCGGTTACTCACTCCCGTGTACCCGGATTCATACAGATCAAACTGGCTTCATCCTGACATGTAGCACCGTGCCCAATATTCAGCTGTTATTCCTGGCGCTGGATCGTAGGGAATATCTCCCTTCAGAGGCCTTAGTCACGTCAGTAGATATCGGAAAGGCGTTCAATTCGCTCCGTTATGAGTTTCTATACATTGCTGTGCTTAATATTGGCCTGAGCATGCCTTTTGATAAGTGGAAAAGGCTGCTTTAAACCGACCCATTGGCTAAGATTCGCACTGGTGAGTTGATCTCCGGATGCATTTGTGGAGGAACGTGGAACTTGGCAGGGTTGCCCACTTTCCCCCTTATTATTTGCATTAGCTATGGAGCCCTTTGCCTGCATGATTCGCCAGGGTCGTCATTATCACGGTTTGCACGTTGTGGATGATTGTAAGTTCTTGTCTCAGTATTCTGACAACATGTTGCTGTATCTTCGGGGGAAAGACATTGACCTTTCTGGAGCGATCGCTGCACTGTTGGATTTTGGGATATGTTGCAGAGCGCCAAACTGTCTCTCCGTTGCCAGTGCTGCGTTAGGAGCAAGATATGGTGCCAGTGTACTGTACTCCTGAATTGCTATATGCGGGGGGACTATGGACGTGTGTCACTGGGTTGCGGTGGACTGCTGCCTTCTGGAGCACGTTGCCTTTATCGGTCAACTGCTGCATAGCTCCTGCCAAGATGATCATGCTACCAAGGTCATTTTATCTTTTTTCGGCACTCCCGATGGAACTCCAGCAACGTTTTTTCCGGGAGCTAGATACTTTGCTGTTTTCGCTTTACCTGGGTACTTCTCGTCATCAAGTGGCTTTCTAGAAAGTGTGTCTACCTGCAATGGAGGGGGTCCTAACATCTCTCGACTTTGAACTTTATTATTTGGTGACTCAACTGCAGTGGGTGGCATGCTGTTGTGCCTACCTCTGGGAGGGCATGGGGACCGCAGAGCTTGGATCTCCCTCTAAGGATTGTCTTCTGGGCATATTATTGCAACCACGACCCATCTCTAGGGTGCGGACCTCGAATGTCTTAATTAGGCGCTGCTGTTATGGGCCAGATCGTAGAGGCGGACTCATACTCTGACCCCGTACACCAGAGAATTGCCTCTTATGTTGGTTGGGTGCTGGGATCGTCTGGGGACTGGTCAGGTCTCCGGGATTGGTTGAATTCAGGGATTGATATTTGTTCGCTGGAGAGTTGTTGCCTTTTTCAAATCTTTGGGACACCTACGGCATTTCGGTGGGCCAATTTCTGCTCCATAGCGCCAATATCCGTAAGATGCAGGAGTCTTGGGGTGCTGGCGGTGTGATGCCCACGGAACATGATACTATGTGCCTTCTCTTTCTTATAACGGGCCGCACTATTTGATGCCACTATGAAGCCCTCAGTAAAATTTCCCGTTTGTTGTGGAGGGCGCCGGCAAACATTTCCTCCCCCTGCTCTGATTGGTGGAAACAGGGTCACGCGGGGTTTTACTCCGAGGCTCCTTTGCCTATTTAGGTTGGCTGGCTGGAATTCAGCCCGTTTTGTCTTATGCGCATCGAGCCATGATTTAGATGACTTGCTGCTGAACTTTGCTCTAGGCTGCATGACTGAAATGTGGTCTTTTAAAATCCTTTTTGTAAAATAATATTGTGGTTCTCTTGTGTGCACCGTATTTTATCTGTGCCTCTTACCTGCCTCATCGGTTTCACTCTTGCCCTGCCAGCGCCCAGTCCACCACGGGATTTCCCGTTTGTTGTGGAGGGCGCTAGCAAACATTTCCACCCCCTTCTCTGATTGGCGGAAACAGGGTCACGCGGGATTTTACTCCGAGGCTCCTTTGCCTATTTAGGTTGGATGGCTTTCTCCGCGTACAGCGGGCGAGCGCAGCGGGCGCGCGCCGAAGTCGCTCCTAAGTCCAGCCCATCTGCGCCCGTCCGCGGTGAGGACGTGCCAGGGGCCAGGGAGGCTGCTCCAATTTTTATTAATCCTCAAGTAAGTCCAATTTATTCCTTTCAGGACTTAGCTGCACTTAAACCTCATAGACTACTCTGCCATCATAGGTTCCCCCCTGAGGCTTTTCTTGGTTTTCCCCGCTGCAGTTGTTACATCGTAAACACCGGTCCCAAAATCCCTGATACTCTCAACCAGGGGCCCCCCACTAAGACGCAAAAGCTGCCCTCTGTAATCTCCGAGGGTGGCTTTCTTATTAATGCAAGATCATTAGTAAAGAACAACATTTCTTTCAGGGACTTTGTCTCTGCTAGGAAGCCCGCATGGGTCTTCATTACAGAAAAATGGGCCTCAGATTCTGCTGGTCCTGAGCTTGTGAATGCCATCCCAGAGGGCTATGCGCTAGCCAGGATGAACAGAGTTGGTCGTAGGGGAGGAGGACTGGGTATCCTGTACAAGGTTTCTTCCATCTGCCGTATTAAACCTCTGTCCTCCCCCTCAGATCCCTTTTCAGGCCATTTACTTCTCTCTAAATTCCTCTCCCTCAGTCTCTTTCTCGAGTCTCTTGATCTACAGGCCTCCGGGCCCAAGGCCTGGCTTCAGCCATAATCTGCTGAAAATTTTAGAGCCGTATTTTGGCAGACCCCACCTGACTGTTTTGGGAGATTTGAATTTCCACTTCGAAAATTTAGGTTCCAGTGACACTTCTTCCTTGGTGGACTCCCTGGCCTCATGTGGGCTGTTGCAACTGGTGGACAGCCCTACCCACCTCGATGGCCACACACTGGATGTTTTTTTTTTCTAATGACCCTAGATTAACAACAGGGCCCCCCATTCCTCTTGCATGGTCAGATCATATGGCTGTTCCTCTTGAATTAAAATGTCATTCCTTTTCCATTCCTCCTTGTGACCCCAGAAAAAAGGAACTTAAACGGAACTATAGGAGGATTAAAAATGACACACTGGCCCCTTTCATGAATAACTCTAGGTTATCCCCCTTAGGGGATGTCAACGCCGCTGCTCTCGATTTCTACAACTCTATCGCGAGAGCAGTGAACCTCCTGGCCCCAGCTTTACATTGCTATTCAGCCAGAAAGAGACCCTCGGCCCCCTGGTTCTCAGAAACACTCAGGCTTCTAAGACAGGGCTGTAGGAAACAAGAGATGCTCTGGCGAACTCTTTTTGACCCTAGGGAGAAGGAAAAACATAAACTTCTCCTTAGAGAGTATAAAGCGAAGGTAATTGAGGAAAAGAAGGCCCACTTTTCTTACCTTACGGCCTCCCTTAATTCCCCAAGAGAACTATTTAAGATTGTAGATTCCCCTTGCACTTTGCAAACACCTGACCCCATAGTGGGCTCCCAAGAGTTGTGTGATAAGATCTCCATGTTCTTTCACACAAAAATAGCTGACATTCATGCTACTAAACTTCTGAAGGGCCGCCTGGATTCTCCTTCCATTCTGGCCCCGCTCCCTATAGAATGCCGGGCAAAGGAACCCCATAGTAGCCTGCTAAATTTTCCCCTTCTCACCTCTCAGCAGCTGGACTTGCTGTTGGACAAAATTAAATCTGGATCCCCTTTGGACCCCTGTCCCCTTAAGATCTTGAAGGACTGTAGAGAGGTCCTGCTCCCCCACCTCTTAGAGGTAATGAACTGTGCAATCACTGAAGGCATCTTTCCATCTTCTTGGTAAATGGTTGTGGTTAAGCCTTTGCTGAAAAAGTCTACTCTAGATCCGGAGATACTAAAGAACTTCCACCCAATATCGCTGTTCCCGGCCCCAGCAAAGATGCTTGAGACGCATCTTAACCAACATCTGACTGCTTTCCTAGATACCTTGCGCCTGCTAGATCCTTCTCAACGTGGTTTTCGAAGGATCCATAGCACCGAGTCAGCTCTTACGGTGGTCGTAAATAACATCCGCTCGAAGGTCGACAGAGGCCAGACCACTCTTCTGGTCCTGCTCGACCTGACAGCAGCTTTCCACACTCTGTCCCCATCTACTCTGGTAACTCGCCTCAGGGAGATAGGGGTGGAGGGCCCAGCGCTGAGCCTCCTGACCTCCTTTCTTAACCAGAGGAAGCAGAAGGTTAAGTTGGGAGAGTACCTGTTCCCCGCTAAACCTGTGCAGTGTGGGGTTCCGCAGGGGTCGGCCTTGAGCCCCACACTTTTTAACATCTATGTGGCCCCACTTGCCAGGTTAGTAAGATCCTTCAAGTTGGAGGTGTTGTCATATGCTGACGACACCCAAATTATGGTTTCTCTCTCCCACTCGGTGAATACCTCCATCCGTAACTTCAGGAACTGCATGGAGGCAGTTTCACAGTGGATGAGTTTGAATTCACTGAAGTTAAACAGAGAGAAAACCAAGGTCCTAATCTTTGGAGGAGATCAGGACATCTGGTCAAGCGACTGGTGGCCTCCATCCCTGGGAGCCTGCCCACTGCCCTCGAAATTCGCCCGGAATCTGTGCGTGCTGATTGACACCTCGCTCGCTATGGACCAGCAGGTTAACAGAACTGTCTCCACTTGCTGTGGTGTGATCAGGATTTTGAGGAAAATAACTCATTATCTTTCCCTTGAAGCTCGAAAGCAGATCGTGGTTGCCCTGGTTTCATCAAGATTAGACTACTGCAACGCGCTCTACTCAGGCATCAATAAGGGCCTGACACAGCGCTTGCAGATTGTCCAAAACGCGGCAGCTAGATTCGTCCTTGATGTCCCCAGTCTCTCCTCTGCCACATTAGCTAGGAAGAGCTTGCACTGGCTTAAGATTCAGGCTAGGATCTCTTTTAAGATCCTGTGCCTTGTCCATGGGGCTTTGTTTGGAGCAAGCTCAGAAGGCTTAAGATCACTGCTGGTCCCCTATGCTCCCAGCAGAACCCTTCGCTCCTCCAGCAAGAACCTCCTGTCTGTCCCCGGATTTTTAGAGGCAGGTGGGGAGGGAGGGCTTTTTCTTCTTTGGCCCCGAAGTTGTGGAACACCCTTCCCCGGAACTAAAAGCGCAACCATCTGTCATGCTCTTTAGGAAAGCACTAAGAACGTGGTTCTTTGCAGAGGCCTATCTGTAATTTGGTACTCGGCTTATATGATATGTTACATCATTTGTTAGGCGCCTTGATGCCCTTCGGGCTAAGTTGCGCGTTATAAGATTGCCTTCATTCATTCATTCACTAAAGCAGTTACACTACTCTATAGGGCATTGTTGGGTGGACGGTGCGTCCGTTAATATCTTTATGAATCCACTGGAAGTCAGACTTTGGGGCGCCTGATTTCTCTTGGAGGAGGGTGTTGGAGACTAGTTCCCAGTTGTCCAGGAACGCTTGCTTTAAACGTATCTGTTGGACAGGCCACGTGAAGGGCCGCTCTCCCCCGGCTCGACCAGGCCCGAGCCCGGTCACGCAAGTACCACACACCACCATTGCACGTCCTCCGTCCCCTCAGGGACCCCTGCCTTCAAACATATCGACCTCGTGGGCCCGATCCACTGCCGGCCCACGCGCCCAGCCTGGGCCGCCATCTTGGACACTTCATCACGAGGCCGCCTGGCCCCCGATCGACCTCAACCCTGGGCCTAGCCCGGCCTCAGACATTCCGGCACCACCCTCCACCCAGGAGGTGAGCGGGCTACTTGGCAAGTCAATGGGAGGAAGAGGTGCCGATGGCTCTCCCCCGCCAAGTGCCGCTCGCCCATCACCTCCCCGGGCGCTGGCTCCACCCCCCTGCTGGGTGTCTGGACTCCCTCATCCCGGACCTCCCGACCTCCAAGTGCGAGGGTCCGGACATCAAAGCACGCCAGCCCTATAACTGGGGCAGCTCCAGAGCAGGAAGGCAGTTGTATCTTGGAGTCGAGAGACGTAAAGAGGAACTCATCCTGGACGGACTACTGGCGCTGCCGTAGCTCTGTCCTGTGCACCATCATCCTGCCTGTTGGCGCTGCCACAGCCGTCGTAACCTACAGCCTTCATCGTCGTCGGGACCTGCTGGCGTGGCCGCGGACCGTTGTAACCGTCACCTTTCACCGGGACCTGCAGGCTCCGCCGCGGACCGTCATCCTTCCTTCATCCATCTCGGGACCTGCTTGGCTCCTCCACGGCCCGATCATCTCAACGCCGAGCTCGAGGATTGAGAGCTACTTCGTACTCATTGGTAATTAAGACTGTCCCGCTACCCCTTTCCTCAGCCAAAGACTTGAATCGAGGGGACCCCTGAGTCCAGACCTCCTTGTATCATACCATCGTAACCTAAGAATTGCATATAAAGTCTCGTTAACCTTCAGTCTTGTGTGGTGTCCGTCTGTGGGGGGGAAGTTACTTGTCTGTACAGTCGTTGGAGGCGGCTCTCCCCGGAGACCTCTCCCCGTAATCTCGGCCGACCTTCCCGGTCCGTCTAACATTGGTGGCCAGCGACGGGATCCGAATCACCGCATAACGTACAGAGAGTAGCTCACCCCACAACGAACCACAATGACAACTAAAGAAAGCGGATCAACTGAGAAGTTCCAAAGGGAAAAACTAGAGGAATACAGTCATCGTGAACTAAAGCAGTTCTGCATCGAACTAGGTATCGCTACCACCGGACTAAGCACCAAGGACGATTTTAAGCATGCCCTAGAATCTTGGGCAGAGACCAGGGATGCCGAAGCCCCTGAGCAAAGCACCGCGAACAAAACCAGCACGGCCCCTGAAGGGCAAAGAACCGGTCTCTCGCAAGACGAAATCCAAGAAAGAGAAAAAACCCGACTACACGAGCTAGAAATGGCCCGACTCAAGATGGACGTAGAACTCAAATTGGCCGAACAAAAAATCAACTTAGAGCACCTACGTCTCCGAGAAGAAAGAGAGGAGAAACAGAGACAAAGGGAGCTCGAGGAAAAGAAACTGGCGTACGAGCACGAACGGAACCTAGCCGAGATCAACCTGCGCAAACAGAATAAAGAGTTAGGGGTGCCCGAGAGACCACACACCCCAGGGACCACGGAGAAAAAGGTACACATCCCCAAGGATGTGGTCCGAGAATATTTCCGAGAAGACGACATCCAGCAATGGTTTAAGGCCTATGAAATCGCTATGACTGCACACCGGATCGATAGAAACGATTGGGGAGCCGGCCTATGGGGCAGATTCCTCAATGAGGGCCGCGATACCCTGTTACAGCTCCCAGACCACCAGATGACCTCCTACGACCATATGAAAGCGGCCCTCCTCACCCGCTATGGCCTCACGCCCGAGATGTACCGTCAGAGGTTCCGAGACTGCACACGCATCCCGGGTACAACTTGGGTGGACTATGTCACGTACTTTAGCCGAGCTTTCGAAGGCTGGATCAAAGGAAACAACGTCACGACCTACGAGCAGCTGTTCAATCTGATGGTATGGGAGCATCTGTCCAACAATTGCTTCATTGAACTACGCCAACACCTCCTCGACAGCAAGTTAACCGATCCCCGGCAGCTCGCAGCCGAAGCTGACCGGTGGGAGATCACCAGAGTGGGCCGAAATGGGTCCTACGAGCAGAGCAGGAACAACAATGGTCACTACCGACCCAGAGGAGGAGGAGGGGGCCAAGGACGAGGAAGAGACAACACTCCGGCCGCCCCCGCTACCAGCACCACCCCCCCGGCCAACCGGGGCAGCACCCCGGCGCGACCGGGGTACAGAGCCAATGTCACGTGCCACCGATGCCAACGAGTCGGCCACTATGCAAACGACCCAAGCTGCCCGCAGTATCAGAGTCCAAAACCCCGCCAAGTGGCCGCCGCGGCACTAGGGGAAGAACAGATCTCCGAGGAACAAGAAACAGGCGAGCAAGAGTATCAGGAGTGGGAGCCAGCCGCCATGACTCTCGCGTGCTTAGGGGGAAGAGACATGGTCCCGCGGGTCCCCCTACCCGCTAACACCCAGAAGTACAGCCAATGGGTGAGCATCAATGGACAACGGGCCGAAGCCCTTCGGGACACCGGGGCCAGTGTGACAGCCGTCCGCTGTCACCTGGTGACCCCAGAACAATATCTACCGAACATTCTCTGCCCTGTGCGATCAGCCGACAACTCGGAAAGTCTGTGTCGGATGGCCTGCGTCCCCTTTGAGTGGGGAGGGGTCTCCGGCATGTTGAAGGTGACGGTCCGAGACGACGCCCCCGTGGACTGCCTCCTCGGAAATGACCTAGAGAGCTCCCCGTGGGCAGCCGTGGAGCGAAAAGAACACTTGGGGATGTTAGGCGTCCCGGACTGGGCGTGCGTCACCACCCGGTCCATGGCCGCCCGTGCCAACCATCACCCGGAAGAACCAGAATGGCCGGCGCCACCGCCTCCGGTCGCCCCAGCCGAGACCTCCGACCATGACACCCCCCTCGAACCTGCTCAACCTTCCGACCTCGCTAACCTTGACCAGTGGGCCCAAGAGGGGGGCCCACCCAAGAACAATTTCGCCAGGAACAGAAGACCTGTCCCTCCCTAGAGGGACTTCGCCAACAAGCGCTCGCCCAAAGCGCAGGGGATACCTCCGGAACTCATTGGGTCTACTGGGACAGTGATCTGTTGTACAGCGAGCAAAGAATCGCCGAGCTGGGGGCCAACCGAGTACTAGTAGTGCCCCTCCGCTTTAGAGACTTTCTGCTAAACCTGGCCCACGATGTCCCCCTGGCAGGGCACCTGGGACAAGATAAGACCTACAGTCGCCTAGTGACCCACTTCTTCTGGCCCAAAATGAGAAACGATGTGCACCAGCATTGCCGATCTTGCCCCACGTGCCAAGCCAGTGGGAAGAGCGGCCGCAAACTAAAGGCCCCCTTGCAACCTTTTCCAGTAGTCACGACCCCATTTGAGAGGGTCGGAATAGACATTGTGGGACCCCTGGACCCGCGTACAAAACAAGGCCATCGCTTCATCCTGGTGCTAGTGGACCACGCCACCCGCTACCCTGAGGCTGTTCCTCTCCGGACCGTGACAGCCCCAGTGGTCGGCCGGGCCCTGATGGGGATCTTCTCCCGTGTAGGGTTCCCCCGAGAAGTCGTCAGCGACAGAGGCACGAACTTTATCTCTAAATACATGAAATCCCTCTGGCAACAGTGTGGGGTCACCTACCGATTCACGACCCCCTATCACCCCCAAGGGAACGGACTTGTTGAGCGGTTCAACCGCACGCTAAAAGGGATGATCGGGGGATTGGAAGAGCCCCTCCGTCGCCAGTGGGATGTGCTGCTACCGTGCCTCCTCTTCGCCTACCGAGAGGTCCCACAGAAATCCCTAGGCTTCAGCCCATTTGAACTGCTATACGGGCACCCAGTGCGGGGGCCGCTCAGCCTGATCAAGGAAGGCTGGGAGATGCCTCCGGCCAAGAGCCCTCCAGATGTCTTCCGGTACCTCCTCACCCTCCGCAACCAGTCCCGGCGGTTCAGAGACCTAGCAAAAGCCAACCTAGAGGCCAGTCAAGAGGACATGAAAAAATGGTATGACCAGAACGCCTCATCCATTGAATTCGAACCGGGACAACAGGTATGGGTAATGTCCCCCACGGAGCCATGCGCTCTCCAAGACAAATGGACGGGGCCCTTCAAGGTAATCGAGCGCAAGGGCCCTGCCACCTATCTGATCGATATGGAGTCCTCTCGGAACCCACTCCGAGTTCTCCACACCAACAGACTGAAACCCCACTTTGCACGAACAGAACTCAGCCTACTGATGGCCACAGACAATGGGGTTGAAGACGACTCCGAGCCTCTCCCTGACCTCCTGCGGACCCAGGAGCAGGACGGCTCCGTGGATGGGGTCCGACTCTCGGAGACCCTCACCAGAGAACAACGCCAAGAGTGCCAAGCCCTCCTGTCACAGTTCGCCAGTCTGTTCTCCCTCACCCCAGGTGTCACTTCCTGGTGTGTGCACGATGTGGACACCGGCGACAGCTCTCCTATCCGCCACCGGGCCTACCGCGTACCTGATCGGGTACGGGCCTGCATCCAGGCGGAAGTGGCCAAAATGCTCACGCTCGGGGTCATCGAGCCCTCAGACAGTCCATGGGCCAGCCCGGTCGTACTGGTCCCCAAAGCAGCCGCCCCCGGAGCCACACCAGAACTCCGGTTCTGCGTCGACTACCGGGGCCTGAATGAAGTCACCAAAACAGACGCACACCCCATCCCCCGGGCAGATGAACTGGTCGACCGAATGGGAGCTGCCCGCTTCCTCAGCATCTTCGACCTGACAGCAGGTTATTGGCAGATCGGCCTCACCCCCCGAGCACAAGAACGTTCTGCCTTCTCCACCCCCGATGGCCACTACCATTTTACGGTCATGCCCTTCGGCATGAAGAATGCCCCAGCAACTTTCCAACGGCTCGTCAATCAGGTCCTGGCGGGGCTCGAAGGGTTCAGCGCCGCCTACCTCGACGACATCGCTGTGTACAGCCACCATTGGACCGAGCACCTTCACCACCTCCGAGCAGTGCTGCAAGCCCTTCAGCGAGCTGGCCTCACGATCAAGGCCAGCAAGTGTCAAATTGGACAAGGGTCTGTAACCTACCTCGGACACCAGGTGGGAAGCGGCCTAGTGGCCCCTCTACAGCTGAAAATTGCCGCCATCCAGAACTGGCAGCCCCCTATCACCCAAACCGAGGTACGAGCCTTCCTGGGCCTCACGGGCTATTACCGAAGGTTCGTGAAAGACTATGGTACCATAGTGGGGCCTCTCACAGAACTCACGTCAAAGAATCAGCCCAAGAAAGTGAACTGGACCTCAGAGTGTCAAACGGCATTCGAACAGTTGAAGGCCGCCATGTGTTCCGCCCCTGTGCTCCAGGCCCCCGACTACAGCCGGGAGTTCATCGTCCAGACGGACGCCTCCGACCAGGGCATTGGGGCGGTCCTGTCTCAAGTGAACACCGAAGGCCTCGATCAACCGGTGGCCTTCATCAGCCGGAGACTCCTACCACGGGAGCAACGCTGGAGCACCATAGAGAGGGAAGCCTTCGCGGTGGTATGGGCCCTCAAGAAGCTCCGGCCCTACCTTTTTGGCACCCACTTTCGGGTGCAGACCGACCACCGACCCCTGCAGTGGCTGATGCATATGCGGGGGGAAAACCCAAAGTTGCTACGCTGGTCCATCTCCCTGCAAGGTATGGACTTCACAGTCGAACACCGGCCCGGGCCAGATCACGCCAACGCGGATGGCCTGTCCCGGTTTTTCCGCCTCGACGAGGAGAGTCCCCAAGAGGATGGGTAGCTCTCCCCGCCTTCAGCTGGGGGGGACGCATGTTGGACAGGCCACGTGAAGGGCCGCTCTCCCCCGGCTCGACCAGGCCCGAGCCCGGTCACGCAAGTACCACACACCACCATTGCACGTCCTCCGTCCCCTCAGGGACCCCTGCCTTCAAACATATCGACCTCGTGGGCCCGATCCACTGCCGGCCCACGCGCCCAGCCTGGGCCGCCATCTTGGACACTTCATCACGAGGCCGCCTGGCCCCCGATCGACCTCAACCCTGGGCCTAGCCCGGCCTCAGACATTCCGGCACCACCCTCCACCCAGGAGGTGAGCGGGCTACTTGGCAAGTCAATGGGAGGAAGAGGTGCCGATGGCTCTCCCCCGCCAAGTGCCGCTCGCCCATCACCTCCCCGGGCGCTGGCTCCACCCCCCTGCTGGGTGTCTGGACTCCCTCATCCCGGACCTCCCGACCTCCAAGTGCGAGGGTCCGGACATCAAAGCACGCCAGCCCTATAACTGGGGCAGCTCCAGAGCAGGAAGGCAGTTGTATCTTGGAGTCGAGAGACGTAAAGAGGAACTCATCCTGGACGGACTACTGGCGCTGCCGTAGCTCTGTCCTGTGCACCATCATCCTGCCTGTTGGCGCTGCCACAGCCGTCGTAACCTACAGCCTTCATCGTCGTCGGGACCTGCTGGCGTGGCCGCGGACCGTTGTAACCGTCACCTTTCACCGGGACCTGCAGGCTCCGCCGCGGACCGTCATCCTTCCTTCATCCATCTCGGGACCTGCTTGGCTCCTCCACGGCCCGATCATCTCAACGCCGAGCTCGAGGATTGAGAGCTACTTCGTACTCATTGGTAATTAAGACTGTCCCGCTACCCCTTTCCTCAGCCAAAGACTTGAATCGAGGGGACCCCTGAGTCCAGACCTCCTTGTATCATACCATCGTAACCTAAGAATTGCATATAAAGTCTCGTTAACCTTCAGTCTTGTGTGGTGTCCGTCTGTGGGGGGGAAGTTACTTGTCTGTACAGTCGTTGGAGGCGGCTCTCCCCGGAGACCTCTCCCCGTAATCTCGGCCGACCTTCCCGGTCCGTCTAACAGTATCCAATGTTTTTATCTTCAACCGGCCGTCCTGACCCCACATCGTATTCATGCCATGTTTCCATCGGCTTACTCAGAAGGCCTTGCTGTTCGACTCCAGATGCAGATGCTTATCACATGGTTTGGTCGTGCCCGCCATTACTTTCTTATTGGACTGCGGTCTTGCAGGTGGTGCAAGGAGCCAGCGACAGGGAATTCCTGGTGAGCCCCACATTGTGTTTACTGGGCCTTTATGACCGTTCAGTGGCTAGAAAAGTCCCCGATAGGTTCCTTGATTTTGCTTCAATCCTTGCCCGCCGGCAGTTGACCATGAGTTGGAAGTCCCCTCGTGGTTCTGATGTTTACTGTTGGGGGCTGGAGTTGGTCTGGTGGGCAGATTGTGAGAATACGTCGATCCGCCGAGAGGAGATAGGGGGGTTTGAAAGATACCAATAGTGCCTGCTTGGTATGCCATAGTGTTGGCCGGTCGGCAGGTAAACTGTGGATTACTAAGGATAAACTGGGCGCTCCCAAGGACATAATTTCCTTCCTAGCTCATATGTACAATAACCTGATGGTTAGTGTACACTTTGGCACGACAGATAAACATTGCAACGGGAGTTGGGCAGCGATGCGTCCTTGCCCACTTTCTTTTTTTCTCTCTAGATAAATAAGGTACAAAGAAAAGAAACCTCCAATCCCTCGGGCCGATGTACCAAAAGTCTGACAGCGGCCATGGCTAAGCTCCTGTACGCCGAAGACGCAGTACTATTATCTGTGACTCCCATGGGTCTTCAGAATCTTATTAAAGCTTGCACTAAATGTGTGGAAATACAAGACATCAATTTAAGAAAACATTGACTAGGAGTTATGGTAAGAGGAGACTAAAGGCACGTCCATTCTACATGCGTGAGTCATGGAGCAGAGAGACCCTGCATCAAATACACCTACAATCTGAAACAGCAGTTTGCCCACGAACTATAAGTACCGAGGAGAGTCCATGGAATTAACAAAAGGTGTGCTCTGCGATGTAACATAGCGCAACATATTGTGTTGCATTTGAGCATTTCCTACTCCTATATATATATGGCCAACCTATAGGGTGCTGAATCGCATACTCACCTACGGAGGTGTGACGCATGCTACACCATGCAGGGGCCTCATGTGAAGTGCGTGGTCTTTGATTTGAACCTGGACCTGTTGAACTACTCCTGCCTCACATTACCTACACCACCCACCTCCCCTCCCCTCCCCTACAGTCTGTTTGTACTGAATGCCTTTGGGACGGCCGAAACCAGCAAATTACCCAGTTTCGACCCGCCACTCTGTGCCTTTCGTTAGAATCGTAACTAGCAACTGTTTATAACTCTGTAAAGAAACGAGTTTTTATTTGAAAGCGCTCTGATACCTTTGGGTGATGTCAACGATGTAAAAAAATGCACGAATAAATAAGTCACGCGTGTTTTTGTCGGAGTGGGTGGTTTGCTCATCTTGTCTTGGGCGCTGTGCGGAGGGACGAGAGTCATGCAGTACATATATGGCGCTGTGATAAAGTCAAGTGTGTGCCTATGCAATGCCAGGTTGTGACAGTCGAACATCTCAAACTAGTGCCCCGGTTCCCTCTTTTTAGGTTTTGGCTGGCGATGCGCTTTGCGCATGCGCCAAAAAAACCTCTTGAGTTATGTGTGTGGGTCGGGTATACGCCCCCTCCTCCAATTGGCTAGCTCCATAAATGGAGGCTAGCCATTGGGAGAGGGCTCCGCCCGTCAATCTCGGACCAGATTCGGGGGCGTTCCCGAGAATTTTTGGCTTTTGGCTACGTCAGCCGAAAGCCTCTTCTCGGGAACGCCCCCGAATCTGGTCCGGGTCTGCAGCCGATTTTTTATTTATTTATTTATTTATTTATGCAATTTTATATAGCGCGAACTTTACCCGAAGGTGTCAGAGCGCTTTACATAGGATCCATTTGAAAACATGAGGACTGACGGTTACATGCGTAAAATGATTGCAAATTTTTTGCATTACATAAGAACCAGTTGAAAACATACGGACTTAGGATTACATGCATTACAAAAAGGTACAAACAGAAAAAAATTGCAAATGTACAAGAGATAGAATCCCACGCGGAGGAGATACAAATGGATATACTCTAGGCCTATACTAGTAATATCTCTATCAACCTAGGGAGGGGATACACATGGATATACTCTAAAAGTCACCTAGGAGACTAGTCGTTAGAGTTATCTCTATATACATAGGGAAGGGATATGACTGGATATACTCTAACCCATAGAGGACTAGTCGCTAGAGTTATCTCTATATACATAGGGAAAGGACATGACTGGATATACTCTAAGAGTCACATAGGAATGGTGGAGAGCACAACGGTCTACAGCATATACCAGTGATTAGAGCTATCTCTATATACATAGGGAAGGGAAGGACTGGATATACTCTAAAGGTCACAGAGAGGGCAGGTACGTGAGATAACGAACTTTACCCGAAGGTGTCAGAGCGCTTTACATAGGATCCAGTTGAAAACATAAGGACTGACGGTTACATTCGTAAAATGATTGCAAAATGTTTGCATTACATAAGAACCAGTTTAGAGCATGCGGACTTAGGATTACAAGCGTTACAAAAAGGTATACAAATGGATATACTCTAGGCCTATACTAGTAATATCTCTATCAACATAGGGAGGGGATACACATGGATATACTCTAAAAGTCACCTAGGAGACTAGTCGTTAGAGTTATCTCTATATACATAGGGAAGGGATATGACTGGATAAACTCTGGATGGATGGATGGACCGATGGATCCACCCACCCCCCCTCCTGAGAATGTTAACTGGCAACTGGCTGCTCTGCCGTTTGGGAAGCGGCAGGGTGAGCGCGAGGAGGCAGGAGAGACGTTACGTCACTAAATAGGGTGTTTTGTTCATGCTGTGAGCAATTTAAAAATGTCGACGTCTGACTGTGTGCTGATCCTCGTGCAATATCATGGTACGTGGTTACTGGGAAAACTCTGACACTTTCTCGTAGTATGTATTGTGAGCTCAGCCTGCGCTCGTATGTAGTGATCTACCACTAGCGTGCCTGCACTTTTTCACTTACACCTGAATGATGGCACGGGACATCTGATTGTGCGCTGACACTTCCTGGTGAAAGGACAGCTCGGTGCACGAGTGAAAAGTAGTGGTTTCTTGTGTGGTTGTCTACTGAGAGCGGAACGATGGTGCACAGGCAGAATATTCAGTTGCACGTATGCGCAGATACATTTATGGGCCTGCGGGCCGCTGGATCGACGTGATCACATGGATGAATTTCTGGCGCTGTATTTATTTGTGAAGAGTTTTGTAAGGCGCTGCGGGTTGCCCATGGTACTTCGGAGCGCTAATTGCTGAACATGGCACACGCGCATCTCATTTACTACAGGCTAGTCCAGCATTGCACAGAATAAAGTCATTTTGCTGCATGGCGGTGGAGGCTGAGTGTGCAAGCGCCGTAACTGCACGCCATTATGCACTGACACTGGGGCCGAAGTGTGCGTGCACGGATGCCGGTGGATTGGCAACTGATTATCTGCAAGTACTACCCGGGACAGGGACAACCAAAGCTGATTGTGCACTGGTCCTTTATACACGGGCACTGTGACTGGTGCTCATGCACACAGACCTGCATGCCACCATCGAAATGTGCACTTTTAGAGTTGATGACGCAATGTCCAGACAGCATCACTTATATTTGAATCGTGTGCATTCTGGTGTGCTATTTAAGCATCACTTATGTATAGGACTGCCCCCTATGTACTCAGTGCCAAGTACAGTATTTAAGCATCACTTATGCATAGTTATATTGGCAGGACCATTTTAAGGAGCATACTTGCAGAAATTAGCGACCAGTGGTTTTGTGTTTACGTGCTAAAGGCAAAATCAGATGAACTCTACAAATGTTTTCGGATTTTAAGGCGTGCAGATTCAGAGTGCAGATTCAGAGTCAGAGTGCAGATTCAGAGTCAGAGTGCAGATTCAGAGTCAGAGTGCAGATTCAGAGTCAGAGTGCAGATTCAGAGTCAGAGTGCAGATTCAGAGTCAGAGTGCAGATGCAGAGTGCGAGTGCAGAGTGCAGACTGAGAGTGCAGACTGAGAGTGCAGACTGAGAGTGCAGACTGAGAGTGCAGATTGAGAGTGCAGATTGAGAGTGCAGATTGAGAGTGCAGATTGAGAGTGCAGATTGAGAGTGCAGATTGAGAGTGCAAACAGAGTGCAAACAGAGTGCAGATTGAGAGTGCAGATTGAGAGTGCAGATTGAGAGTGTAGATTGAGAGTGCAGATTGAGAGTGCAGAGTGCAGATTCAGAGTGCAGATTGAGAGTGCAGAGTGCAGATTGAGAGTGCAGAGTGCAGACAGAGTGCAAACTGAGAGTGCAGATTGAGAGTGCAGATTGAGAGTGCAGATTGAGAGTGCAAACTGAGAGTGCAGATTGAGAGTGCAAAGTGCAGATTGAGAGTGCAGATTGAGAGTGCAGAGTGCAGATTCAGAGTGCAGAGTGCAGATTCAGAGTGCAGATTCAGAGTGCAGAGTGCAGATTGAGAGTGCAGAGTGCAGATTGAGAGTGCAGATTGCAGATTGAGAGTGCAGATTGCAGATTGAGAGTGCAGAGTGCAGATTCAGAGTGCAGATTCAGAGTGCAGATTCAGAGTGCAGATTCAGAGTGCAGAGTGCAGATTCAGAGTGCAGATTCAGAGTGCAGATGCAGAGTGCAGATGCAGAGTGCAGATGCAGAGTGCAGATGCAGAGTGCAGATGCAGAGTGCAGATGCAGAGTGCAGATGCAGAGTGCAGATGCAGAGTGCAGATTCAGAGTGCAGATTCAGAGTGCAGATGCAGAGTGCAGATGCAGAGTGCAGATGCAGAGTGCAGATGCAGAGTGCAGATGCAGAGTGCAGATGCAGAGTGCAGATGCAGAGTGCAGATTCAGAGTGCAGATTCAGAGTGCAGATTCAGAGTGCAGATTCAGAGTGCAGATTGAGAGTGCAGAGTGCAGATTGAGAGTGCAGAGTGCAGATTGAGAGTGCAGAGTGTAGATTGAGAGTGCAGAGTGTAGATTGAGAGTGCAGAGTGTAGATTGAGAGTGCAGAGTGCAGATTGAGAGTGCAGAGTGCAGATTGAGAGTGCAGAGTGCAGATTGAGAGTGCAGAGTGCAGATTGAGAGTGCAGATTGAGAGTGCAGAGTGCAGAGTGTAGATTGAGAGTGCAGAGTGTAGATTGAGAGTGCAGAGTGCAGATTGAGAGTGCAGAGTGCAGATTGAGAGTGCAGATTGAGAGTGCAGATTGAGAGTGCAGATTGAGAGTGCAGATTGAGAGTGCAGAGTGCAGATTGAGAGTGCAGATTGAGAGTGCAGATTGAGAGTGCAGAGTGCAGATTGAGAGTGCAGATTGAGAGTGTGTTGGACAGGCCACATGACGGGCCGCTCTCCCCCGGCTCGACCAGGCCCGAGCCCAGTCACGCAAGCACCACACACCACCATTGCACGCCCTGCGTCCCCTCAGGGACCCCTGCCCTCGAACATGATAACCTCGTGGGTCCGATCCACTGCCGGCCCATGCACCCAGCCCGGGCCGCCATCTTGGACACCTCGCCACGAGGCCGCCTGGCCCCCGATCGACCTCAACCCTGGGCCTAGCCCAGCCTCAGACAATCCGGCACCACCCTCCACCCAGGAGGTGAGCGGGCTACTTGGCAAGTCAATGGGAGAAAGAGGTGCCGATGGCTCTCCCCCCGCCCAGTGCCGCTCGCCCATCGCCTCCCCGGGCGCTGGCTCCACCCCCCTGCTGGGTGTCTGGACTCCCTCATCCCGGACCTCCCGACCTCCAAGTGCGAGGGTCCGGACATCAAAGCACGCCAGCCCTATAACTGGGGCAGCTCCAGAGCAGGAAGTCAGTTGTATCTTGGAGTCGAGAGACGTAAGAGGAACTCATCCTGGTCGGACTACTGGCGCTGCCGTAGCTCTGTCCTGTGCACCATCGTCCTGCCTGTTGGCGCTGCCACAGCCGTCGTAACCTTCATCCTTCACCGTCGTCCGGATCTGCTGGCGAGGCCGCGGACCGTTGTAACCGTCATCTTCATCGGGACCTGCTTGGCTTCTCCACGGCCCGTCGACCATCCTTCTTCCATCTCGGGACCTGCTTGGCTCCTCCACGGCCCGATCAGCAACCACGCCGAGCTCGAGGATTGAGAGCTATTTAACTCATTGGTAACTAAGACTGTCCCGCTACCCTTTTTCCTCAACCAGAGATCAGAACCGAGGGGACCCCTGAGTCCAGACCTCCTTGTATCATATCAACGTAACCTAAGAATTGCATATAAAGTCTCGTTAACCTTCAATCTTGTGTGGTGTCCGTCTGTGGGGGGGAAGTTACTTATCTGTACAGTCGTTGGAGACGGCTCTCCCTGGAGACCTCTCCCCGTAATCTCGGCCGACCCTCCCGGTCCGTCTAACATTGGTGGCCAGCGGCGCGATCCGAATCACCGCATAACGTACAGAGAGTAGCTCACCCCACAACGAACAACAATGTCGACTAAAGAGAGCGGATCAACTGAGAAGTTCCAAATGGAAAAACTAGAGGAATACAGCCATCGTGAACTAAAGCAGTTCTGCATCGAACTAGGTATCGCTACCACCGGACTAAGTACCAAGGACGATTTTAAGCATGCCTTAGAATCTTGGGCAGAGACCGGGGAGGTCGAAGCCCCTGAGCAAAGCACCGCGAAAAATACCAACACGGCCCCTGAGGGGCAAAGAACCAGTCTCTCGCAAGACGAGATCCAAGAAAGAGAAAAAGCCCGACTACACGAACTCGAAATGGCCCGACTCAAGATGGACATAGAACTCAAATTGGCCGAGCAAAAAATAAACTTAGAGCACCTTCGCCTCCGAGAAGAAAGAGAGGAGAAACAGAGGCAAAGGGAGCTCGAGGAAAAAAGACTAACGTACGAGCACGAACGGAACCTAGCCGAGATCAACCTGCGCAAACAGAATAAAGAGTTAGGGGTGCCCGACAGACCGTCCACCCCAGGGACCGCGGAGAAAAAAGTGCACATCCCCAAGGATGTGGTCCGAGAATATTTTCGAGAAGACGACATCCAGCAATGGTTTAAGGCCTATGAAATCGCGATGACTGCGCACCGGATCGATAGAGCCGACTGGGGAGCCGGCCTATGGGGCAAATTCCTCAATGAGGGCCGCGATACTCTGTTACAGCTCCCAGACCACCAGATGACCTCCTACGACCATATGAAAGCGGCCCTCCTCACCCGCTATGGCCTCACGCCCGAGATGTACCGTCAGAGGTTCCGAGACTGCACACGCATTCCAGGTACAACTTGGGTGGACTATGTAACGTACTTTAGCCGAGCCTTCGAAGGCTGGATCAGAGGGAACAACGTCACGACCTACGAGCAGCTGTTCAATCTGATGGTATGGGAGCATCTGTCCAACAATTGCTTCATTGAACTACGCCAACACCTCCTCGACAGCAAGTTAACCGATCCCCGGCAGCTCGCAGCCGAAGCTGACCGGTGGGAGATCACCAGAGTGGGCCGGAATGGGTCCTACGAGCAGAACAGGAACAACAATGGTCACTACCGACCCAGAGGAGGAGGAGGGGGCCAAGGACGAGGAAGAGACAATACTCCGGCCGCCCCCGCTACCAGCACCACCCCCCCGGCCAACCGGGGCAGCACCCCGGCGCGACCGGGATACAGAGCCAATGTTACATGTCACCGATGCCAACGAGTCGGCCACTATGCAAACGACCCAAGCTGCCCGCAGTATCAGAGTCCAAGACCCCGCCAGGTGGCCGCCGCGGCACTAGGGGAAGAACAGATCTCCGAGGAACAAGAAACAGGCGAGCAAGAGTATCAAGAGTGGGAGCCAGCCGCCATGACTCTCGCGTGCTTAGGGGGAAGAGACATGGTCCCGCGGGTCCCCCTACCCGCTAACACCCAGAAGTACAGCCAATGGGTGAGCATCAATGGACAACGGGCCGAAGCCCTTCGAGACACCGGGGCCAGTGTGACAGCCGTCCGCTGTCATCTGGTGACCCCAGAACAATATCTACCGAACGTTCTCTGCCCTGTGCGATCAGCCGACAACTCGGAAAGTCTGTGTCGAATGGCCTGCGTCCCCTTTGAGTGGGGAGGGGTCTCCGGCATGTTGAAGGTAACGGTCCGAGACGACGCCCCCGTGGAATGCCTCCTCGGAAATGACCTGGAAAGCTCCCCGTGGGCAGCCGTGGAGCGAAAAGAACACTTGGGGATGTTGGGCGTCCCAGACTGGGCGTGCGTCACCACCCGGTCCATGGCCGCCCGTGCCAACCATCACCCGGAAGAACCAGAATGGCCGACGCCACCGCCTCCGGTCGCCCCCGCCGAGACCCCCGACCATGGCATCCCCCTCGAACTTGCTCAACCTTCCGACCTCGCTAATCTTGATCAGTGGGCTCAAGAAGGGGGACCCACACAAGAACAATTTCGTCAGGAACAGAAGACCTGTCCCTCCCTTGAGGGACTCCGACAACAAGCGCTCGCCCAAAGCGCCGGGGATACCTCCGGAACTCATTGGGTCTACTGGGACAATGATCTATTGTACAGCGAGCAACGAATCGCCGAGCTGGGGGCCAACCGAGTACTAGTGGTGCCCCTCCGCTTTAGAGACTTCCTGCTAAACCTGGCCCACGATGTCCCCCTGGCAGGGCACCTGGGACAGGATAAAACCTACAGCCGCCTAGTGACCCACTTCTTCTGGCCCAAAATGAGAAACGATGTGCACCAGCATTGCCGATCTTGCCCCACGTGCCAAGCCAGTGGGAAGAGCGGCCGCAAATTAAAGGCTCCCCTGCAACCCTTTCCAGTAGTCACGACCCCATTTGAGAGGGTCGGGATAGACATTGTGGGACCCCTGGACCCGCGTACAAGACAAGGCCATCGCTTCATCCTGGTACTAGTGGACCACGCCACCCGCTACCCTGAGGCTATTCCTCTCCGGACCGTGACAGCCCCAGTGGTCGGCCGGGCCCTGATGGGGATCTTCTCCCGTGTGGGGTTCCCCCGAGAAGTCGTCAGTGACAGAGGCACGAACTTTATTTCTAAATATATGAAGTCCCTCTGGCAACAGTGTGGGGTCACCTACCGCTTCACGACCCCCTATCACCCCCAAGGAAACGGACTTGTTGAGCGGTTCAATCGCACGCTAAAAGGGATGATCGGGGGATTGGAAGAGCCCCTCCGTCGCCAGTGGGACGTGCTGCTGCCGTGCCTCCTCTTCGCCTACCGGGAGGTCCCACAGAAGTCCCTAGGCTTCAGCCCCTTCGAGCTGCTCTATGGGCACCCAGTACGGGGGCCACTCAGCCTGATCAAAGAAGGCTGGGAGATGCCTCCAGCCAAGAGTCCTCCAGATGTCTTCCGGTACCTCCTCACCCTCCGCAACCAGTCCCGGCGGTTCAGAGACCTAGCAAAAGCCAACCTAGAGGCCAGTCAAGAGGACATGAAGAAATGGTATGACCAGAACGCCTCATCCATTGAATTCGAGCCGGGGCAACAGGTCTGGGTAATGTCCCCCACAGAACCGTGCGCTCTCCAAGACAAATGGACGGGACCCTTCAAGGTAATCGAGCGCAAGGGTCCTGCCACCTATCTGATCGATATGGAGTCCGCCCGGAATCCGCTCCGAGTCCTCCACACCAACAGACTGAAACCCCACTTTGCACGAACAGAACTCAGCCTCTTGATGGCCACAGACAATGGGGTTGAAGACGACTCCGAGCCTCTCCCTGACCTCTTGCGGACCCAGGAGCAAGACGGCTCCGTGGATGGGGTCCGACTCTCGGAGACCCTCACCAGAGAACAACGGCAAGAGTGCCAAGCCCTCCTATCACGGTTCGCCAGTCTGTTCTCCCTCACCCCAGGTGTCACTTCCTGGTGTGTGCACGATGTGGACACCGGAGACAGCCCTCCTATCCGCCACCGGGCCTACCGCGTACCTGATCGGGTACGGGCCTGCATCCAGGCGGAAGTAGCTAAGATGCTCACGCTCGGGGTCATCGAGCCCTCAGACAGTCCATGGGCCAGCCCGGTCGTACTGGTCCCCAAAGCAGCCGCCCCCGGAACCACACCAGAACTCCGGTTCTGTGTCGACTACCGGGGCCTGAATGAAGTCACCAGAACGGACGCACACCCCATCCCCCGGGCAGATGAACTGGTCGACCGAATGGGCGCTGCCCGCTACCTCAGCATCTTCGACCTGACGGCAGGTTATTGGCAGATCGGCCTCACACCCCGAGCACAAGAACGCTCTGCCTTCTCCACCCCCGATGGCCACTATCACTTTACGGTCATGCCCTTCGGCATGAAGAATGCCCCAGCGACGTTCCAACGGCTCGTCAATCAGGTCCTGGCGGGGCTCGAAGAGTTCAGCGCCGCCTACCTGGACGACATCGCTGTGTACAGCCACCATTGGACCGAGCACCTCCACCACCTCCAAGCAGTGCTGCAAGCCCTTCAGCGAGCTGGCCTCACGATCAAGGCCAGCAAATGCCAAATTGGACAAGGGTCGGTGACCTACCTCGGACACCAGGTGGGAAGCGGCCTAGTGGCCCCCCTACAGCTGAAAATTGCCGCCATCCAGAACTGGCAACCCCCTATCACTCAAACTGAGGTGCGAGCCTTCCTGGGCCTCACGGGCTACTACCGAAGGTTCGTGAAAGACTATGGTACCATCGTGGGGCCTCTCACCGAACTCACGTCAAAAAATCAGCCCAAGAAGGTGAACTGGACCCCAGAGTGTCAAGCGGCATTCGAACAGTTAAAGGCCGCCATGTGTTCCGCTCCTGTGCTCCAGGCCCCAGACTACAGCCGGGAGTTCGTCGTCCAGACGGACGCCTCCGACCAGGGCATTGGGGCGGTCCTGTCCCAAGTGAACACCGAAGGCCTCGATCAACCGGTGGCCTTCATCAGCCGGAGACTCCTACCCCGGGAACAACGCTGGAGCACCATAGAGAGGGAAGCCTTCGCTGTGGTATGGGCCCTCAAGAAGCTCCGGCCCTACCTTTTTGGCACCCACTTTCGGGTGCAGACTGACCACCGACCCCTGCAGTGGTTGATGCATATGCGGGGGGAAAACCCAAAATTGCTACGCTGGTCCATCTCCTTACAAGGTATGGACTTCACAGTCGAACACCGGCCTGGGTCCGACCACGCCAACGCCGATGGCCTGTCCCGGTTTTTCCGCCTCGACGAAGAGAGTCCCCAAGAGGATGGGTAACTCTCCCCGCCTTCAGCTGGGGGGGACGCATGTTGGACAGGCCACATGACGGGCCGCTCTCCCCCGGCTCGACCAGGCCCGAGCCCAGTCACGCAAGCACCACACACCACCATTGCACGCCCTGCGTCCCCTCAGGGACCCCTGCCCTCGAACATGATAACCTCGTGGGTCCGATCCACTGCCGGCCCATGCACCCAGCCCGGGCCGCCATCTTGGACACCTCGCCACGAGGCCGCCTGGCCCCCGATCGACCTCAACCCTGGGCCTAGCCCAGCCTCAGACAATCCGGCACCACCCTCCACCCAGGAGGTGAGCGGGCTACTTGGCAAGTCAATGGGAGAAAGAGGTGCCGATGGCTCTCCCCCCGCCCAGTGCCGCTCGCCCATCGCCTCCCCGGGCGCTGGCTCCACCCCCCTGCTGGGTGTCTGGACTCCCTCATCCCGGACCTCCCGACCTCCAAGTGCGAGGGTCCGGACATCAAAGCACGCCAGCCCTATAACTGGGGCAGCTCCAGAGCAGGAAGTCAGTTGTATCTTGGAGTCGAGAGACGTAAGAGGAACTCATCCTGGTCGGACTACTGGCGCTGCCGTAGCTCTGTCCTGTGCACCATCGTCCTGCCTGTTGGCGCTGCCACAGCCGTCGTAACCTTCATCCTTCACCGTCGTCCGGATCTGCTGGCGAGGCCGCGGACCGTTGTAACCGTCATCTTCATCGGGACCTGCTTGGCTTCTCCACGGCCCGTCGACCATCCTTCTTCCATCTCGGGACCTGCTTGGCTCCTCCACGGCCCGATCAGCAACCACGCCGAGCTCGAGGATTGAGAGCTATTTAACTCATTGGTAACTAAGACTGTCCCGCTACCCTTTTTCCTCAACCAGAGATCAGAACCGAGGGGACCCCTGAGTCCAGACCTCCTTGTATCATATCAACGTAACCTAAGAATTGCATATAAAGTCTCGTTAACCTTCAATCTTGTGTGGTGTCCGTCTGTGGGGGGGAAGTTACTTATCTGTACAGTCGTTGGAGACGGCTCTCCCTGGAGACCTCTCCCCGTAATCTCGGCCGACCCTCCCGGTCCGTCTAACAGAGTGCAGATTGAGAGTGCAGATTCAGAGTGCAGATTGAGAGTGCAGATTCAGAGTGCAGATTCAGAGTGCAGATTCAGAGTGCAGATTCAGAGTGCAGATTCAGAGTGCAGATTCAGAGTGCAGATTCAGAGTGCAGATTCAGAGTGCAGATTCAGAGTGCAGAGTGCATATCCAGAGTGCATATCCAGAGTGCAGATCCAGAGTGCAGATCCAGAGTGCAGATTCAGAGTGCAGATTCAGAGTGCAGATTCAGAGTGCAGATTCAGAGTGCAGATTCAGAGTGCAGATTCAGAGTGCAGATTCAGAGTGCAGAGTGCATATCCAGAGTGCAGATCCAGAGTGCAGATTCAGAGTGCAGATTCAGAGTGCAGATGCAGAGTGCAGATGCAGAGTGCAGATGCAGAGTGCAGATTCAGAGTGCTGAGTGCAGATTCAGAGTGCTGAGTGCAGATTCAGAGTGCTGAGTGCAGATTCAGAGTGCAGATTCAAGATTCAGAGGGCAGATTCAAGATTCAGAAGGCAGATTCAAGATTCAGAGTGCAGATTCAGAGTGCAGAGTGCAGATTCAGAGTGCAGATTCAGAGTGCAGAGTGCAGATTCAGAGTGCAGATTCAGAGTGCAGAGTGCAGATTCAGAGTGCAGAGTGCAGATTCAGAGTGCAGATTCAGAGGGCAGATTCAAGATCCAGAGTGCAGATTCAGAGTGCAGAGTGTAGATTCAGAGTGCAGATTCAGAGTGCAGATTCAGAGTGCAGATTCAGAGTGCAGATTCAGAGTGCAGATTCAGAGTGCAGAGTGCAGATTCAGAGTGCAGATTCAGAGTGCAGATTCAGAGTGCAGGTGCAGAGTGCAGGTGCAGAGTGCAGGTGCAGAGTGCAGGTGCAGAGTGCAGGTGCAGAGTGCAGGTGCAGAGTGCAGGTGCAGAGTGCAGATTCAGAGTGCAGATTCAGAGTGCAGATTCAAGATTCAGAGTGCAGAGTGCAGAGTGCAGATTCAGAGGGCAGATTTAAGATTCAGAGTGCAGAGTGCAGATTCAGAGGGCAGAGTGCAGATTCAGAGTGCAGATTCAGAGTGCAGATTCAGAGTGCAGAGTGCGAGTGCAGAGTGCAGATTCAGAGTGCAGATTCAGAGTGCAGATTCAGAGTGCAGATTCAGAGTGCAGATTCAGAGTGCAGAGTGCAGAGTGCAGATTCAGAGTGCAGAGTGCAGATTCAGAGTGCAGAGTGCAGATTCAGAGTGCAGATTCAGAGTGCGAGTGCAGAGTGCGAGTGCAGAGTGCGAGTGCAGAGTGCGAGTGCAGAGTGCGAGTGCAGATTCAGAGTGCAGATTCAGAGTGCAGATTCAGAGTGCAGATTCAGAGTGCAGAGTGCAGATTCAGAGTGCAGATTCAGAGTGCAGAGTGCAGAGTGCAGATTCAGAGTGCAGATTCAGAGTGCAGATTCAGAGTGCAGAGTGCAGAGTGCGAGTGCAGAGTGCAGAGTGCAGATTCAGAGTGCAGAGTGCAGAGTGCAGAGTGCAGAGTGCAGATTCAGAGTGCAGAGTGCAGATTCAGAGTGCAGATTCAGAGTGCAGATTCAGAGTGCAGATTCAGAGTGCAGATTCAGAGTGCAGATTCAGAGTGCAGATTCAGAGTGCAGATTCAGAGTGCAGATTCAGAGTGCAGATTCAGAGTGCAGATTCAGAGTGCAGATTCAGTGCAGATTCAGAGTGCAGATTCAGAGTGCAGAGTGCAGAGTGCGAGTGCAGAGTACAGATTCAGAGTGCAGAGTGCAGATTCAGAGTGCAGAGTGCAGATTCAGAGTGCAGAGTGCGAGTGCAGAGTGCGAGTGCAGAGTGCGAGTGCAGAGTGCAGATTCAGAGTGCAGATTCAGAGTGCAGATTCAGAGTGCAGATTCAGAGTGCAGAGTGCAGATTCAGAGTGCAGATTCAGAGTGCAGAGTGCAGATTCAGAGTGCAGAGTGCAGATTCAGAGTGCAGAGTGCAGATTCAGAGTGCAGAGTGCAGATTCAGAGTGCAGAGTGCAGAGTGCAGATTCAGAGTGCAGATTCAGAGTGCAGAGTGCAGATTCAGAGTGCAGATTGAGAGTGCAGAGTGCAGATTCAGAGTGCAGAGTGCAGATTGAGAGTGCTGAGTGCAGATTGAGAGTGCAGAGTGCAGATTGAGAGTGCAGAGTGCAGATTCAGAGTGCAGATTGAGAGTGCAGAGTGCAGATTGAGAGTGCAGAGTGCAGATTCAGAGTGCAGATTCAGAGGGCAGATTCAGAGTGCAGATTCAGAGTGCAGATTCAGAGTGCAGATTCAGAGTGCAGAGTGCAGATTCAGAGTGCAGATTCAGAGTGCAGATTCAGAGTGCAGATTCAGAGTGCAGAGTGCAGAGTGCAGAGTGCAGAGTGCAGATTCAGAGTGCAGATTGAGAGTGCAGATTGAGAGTGCAGATTGAGAGTGCAGATTGAGAGTGCAGATTGAGAGTGCAGAGTGCAGATTGAGAGTGCAGCGTGCAGATTGAGAGTGCAGATTCAGAGTGCAGATTGAGAGTGCAGAGTGCAGATTGAGAGTGCAGAGTGCAGATTGAGAGTGCAGAGTGTAGATTGAGAGTGCAGAGTGCAGAGTGTAGATTGAGAGTGCAGAGTGCAGAGTGTAGATTGAGAGTGCGAGTGCAGATTGAGAGTGCAGAGTGCAGATTGAGAGTGCAGAGTGCAGATTGAGAGTGCAGATTGAGAGTGCAGATTGAGAGTGCAGATTGAGAGTGCAGATTGAGAGTGCAGATTGAGAGTGCAGATTGAGAGTGCAGATTGAGAGTGCAGATTGAGAGTGCAGATTCAGAGTGCAGATTCAGAGTGCAGATTCAGAGTGCAGATTCAGAGTGCAGATTCAGAGTGCAGATTCAGAGTGCAGATTCAGAGTGCAGATTCAGAGTGCAGATTCAGAGTGCAGATCCAGAGTGCAGATCCAGAGTGCAGATCCAGAGTGCAGATCCAGAGTGCAGATCCAGAGTGCAGATTCAGAGTGCAGATTCAGAGTGCAGATTCAGAGTGCAGATTCAGAGTGCAGAGTGCAGATTCAGAGTGCAGAGTGCAGATTCAGAGTGCAGAGTGCAGATTCAGAGTGCAGAGTGCAGATTCAGAGTGCAGAGTGCAGATTCAGAGTGCAGATGCAGAGTGCAGATGCAGAGTGCAGATTCAGAGTGCAGATGCAGAGTGCAGATTCAGAGTGCTGAGTGCAGATTCAGAGTGCTGAGTGCAGATTCAGAGTGCTGAGTGCAGATTCAGAGTGCTGAGTGCAGATTCAGAGTGCAGATTCAAGATTCAGAGGGCAGATTCAAGATTCAGAAGGCAGATTCAAGATTCAGAGTGCAGATTCAGAGTGCAGAGTGCAGATTCAGAGTGCAGATTCAGAGTGCAGAGTGCAGATTCAGAGTGCAGAGTGCAGATTCAGAGTGCAGAGTGCAGATTCAGAGTGCAGATTCAGAGTGCAGATTCAGAGGGCAGATTCAGAGTGCAGATTCAGAGGGCAGATTCAAGATTCAGAGTGCAGATTCAGAGTGCAGAGTGTAGATTCAGAGTGCACAGTGCAGATTCAGAGTGCAGATTCAGAGTGCAGAGTGCAGAGTGCAGATTCAGAGTGCAGATTCAGAGTGCAGATTCAGAGTGCAGATTCAGAGTGCAGATTCAGAGTGCAGGTGCAGAGTGCAGATTCAGAGTGCAGGTGCAGAGTGCAGATTCAGAGTGCAGGTGCAGAGTACAGGTGCAGAGTGCAGGTGCAGAGTGCAGATTCAGAGTGCAGATTCAGAGTGCAGTTTCAGAGTGCAGATTCAGAGTGCAGATTCAAGATTCAGAGGGCAGAGTGCAGATTCAGAGGGCAGATTCAAGATTCAGAGGGCAGAGTGCAGATTCAGAGGGCAGAGGGCAGAGTGCAGATTCAGAGTGCAGATTCAGAGTGCAGATTCAGAGTGCAGATTCAGAGTGCAGAGTGCAGGTTCAGAGTGCAGATTCAGAGTGCAGTTTCAGAGTGCAGATTCAGAGTGCAGATTCAAGATTCAGAGTGCAGAGTGCAGATTCAGAGGGCAGATTCAAGATTCAGAGTGCAGAGTGCAGATTCAGAGGGCAGAGTGCAGATTCAGAGTGCAGATTCAGAGTGCAGAGTGCAGATTCAGAGTGCAGAGTGCGAGTGCAGAGTGCAGATTCAGAGTGCGAGTGCAGAGTGCAGATTCAGAGTGCAGATTCAGAGTGCAGATTCAGAGTGCAGAGTGCAGATTCAGAGTGCAGAGTGCAGAGTGCAGAGTGCGAGTGCAGAGTGCGAGTGCAGAGTGCAGAGTGCAGAGTGCAGAGTGCAGAGTGCAGAGTGCAGAGTGCAGAGTGCGAGTGCAGAGTGCGAGTGCAGAGTGCAGAGTGCGAGTGCAGAGTGCGAGTGCAGAGTGCAGATTCAGAGTGCAGATTCAGAGTGCAGATTCAGAGTGCAGAGTGCAGATTCAGAGTGCAGATTCAGAGTGCAGATTCAGAGTGCAGATTCAGAGTGCAGATTCAGAGTGCAGATTCAGAGTGCAGATTCAGAGTGCAGATTCAGAGTGCAGATTCAGAGTGCAGATTCAGAGTGCAGCTTCAGAGTGCAGCTTCAGAGTGCAGCTTCAGAGTGCAGATTCAGAGTGCAGATTCAGATGCAGAGTGCGAGTGCAGATTCAGAGTGCAGATTCAGATGCAGAGTGCGAGTGCAGATTCAGAGTGCAGATTCAGAGTGCAGATTCAGAGTGCAGATTCAGAGTGCAGAGTGCAGATTCAGAGTGCAGATTCAGAGTGCAGAGTGCAGATTCAGAGTGCAGATTCAGAGTGCAGATTCAGAGTGCAGATTCAGAGTGCAGATTCAGAGTGCAGATTCAGAGTGCAGATTCAGAGTGCAGATTCAGAGTGCAGAGTGCAGAGTGCAGAGTGCAGAGTGCAGAGTGCAGAGTGCAGATTCAGAGTGCAGAGTGCAGATTCAGAGTGCAGAGTGCAGAGTGCGAGTGCAGAGTGCGAGTGCAGAGTGCAGATTCAGAGTGCAGATTCAGAGTGCAGATTCAGAGTGCAGATTCAGAGTGCAGATTCAGAGTGCAGATTCAGAGTGCAGATTCAGAGTGCAGAGTGCAGATTCAGAGTGCAGATTCAGAGTGCAGATTCAGAGTGCAGATTCAGAGTGCAGATTCAGAGTGCAGATTCAGAGTGCAGATTCAGAGTGCAGATTCAGAGTGCAGAGTGCAGATTCAGAGTGCAGAGTGCAGATTCAGAGTGCAGATTCAGAGTGCAGAGTGCAGATTCAGATTCAGAGTGCAGATTCAGAGTGCAGAGTGGAGATTCAGAGGGCAGATTCAAGATTCAGAGTGCAGAGTGCAGATTCAGAGGGCAGAGTGCAGATTCAGAGTGCAGATTCAGAGTGCAGAGTGCAGATTCAGAGTGCAGAGTGCGAGTGCAGAGTGCAGATTCAGAGTGCAGAGTGCGAGTGCAGAGTGCAGATTCAGAGTGCGAGTGCAGAGTGCAGATTCAGAGTGCAGATTCAGAGTGCAGATTCAGAGTGCAGATTCAGAGTGCAGATTCAGAGTGCAGATTCAGAGTGCAGATTCAGAGTGCAGATTCAGAGTGCAGATTCAGAGTGCAGATTCAGAGTGCAGAGTGCAGAGTGCAGAGTGCGAGTGCAGAGTGCGAGTGCAGAGTGCAGAGTGCGAGTGCAGAGTGCAGATTCAGAGTGCAGATTCAGAGTGCAGAGTGCAGATTCAGAGTGCAGATTCAGAGTGCAGATTCAGAGTGCAGATTCAGAGTGCAGATTCAGAGTGCAGATTCAGAGTGCAGATTCAGAGTGCAGATTCAGAGTGCAGATTCAGAGTGCAGATTCAGAGTGCAGATTCAGAGTGCAGCTTCAGAGTGCAGCTTCAGAGTGCAGCTTCAGAGTGCAGATTCAGAGTGCAGATTCAGAGTGCAGATTCAGAGTGCAGATTCAGAGTGCAGAGTGCAGAGTGCAGATTCAGAGTGCAGAGTGCAGAGTGCAGAGTGCAGAGTGCAGAGTGCGAGTGCAGAGTGCGAGTGCAGAGTGCGAGTGCAGAGTGCGAGTGCAGAGTGCAGATTCAGAGTGCAGATTCAGAGTGCAGATTCAGAGGGCAGATTCAAGATTCAGAGTGCAGATTCAGAGTGCAGAGTGTAGATTCAGAGTGCACAGTGCAGATTCAGAGTGCAGATTCAGAGTGCAGAGTGCAGAGTGCAGATTCAGAGTGCAGATTCAGAGTGCAGATTCAGAGTGCAGATTCAGAGTGCAGATTCAGAGTGCAGGTGCAGAGTGCAGATTCAGAGTGCAGGTGCAGAGTGCAGATTCAGAGTGCAGGTGCAGAGTACAGGTGCAGAGTGCAGGTGCAGAGTGCAGATTCAGAGTGCAGATTCAGAGTGCAGTTTCAGAGTGCAGATTCAGAGTGCAGATTCAAGATTCAGAGGGCAGAGTGCAGATTCAGAGGGCAGATTCAAGATTCAGAGGGCAGAGTGCAGATTCAGAGGGCAGAGGGCAGAGTGCAGATTCAGAGTGCAGATTCAGAGTGCAGATTCAGAGTGCAGATTCAGAGTGCAGAGTGCAGGTTCAGAGTGCAGATTCAGAGTGCAGTTTCAGAGTGCAGATTCAGAGTGCAGATTCAAGATTCAGAGTGCAGAGTGCAGATTCAGAGGGCAGATTCAAGATTCAGAGTGCAGAGTGCAGATTCAGAGGGCAGAGTGCAGATTCAGAGTGCAGATTCAGAGTGCAGAGTGCAGATTCAGAGTGCAGAGTGCGAGTGCAGAGTGCAGATTCAGAGTGCGAGTGCAGAGTGCAGATTCAGAGTGCAGATTCAGAGTGCAGATTCAGAGTGCAGAGTGCAGATTCAGAGTGCAGAGTGCAGAGTGCAGAGTGCGAGTGCAGAGTGCGAGTGCAGAGTGCAGAGTGCAGAGTGCAGAGTGCAGAGTGCAGAGTGCAGAGTGCAGAGTGCGAGTGCAGAGTGCGAGTGCAGAGTGCAGAGTGCGAGTGCAGAGTGCGAGTGCAGAGTGCAGATTCAGAGTGCAGATTCAGAGTGCAGATTCAGAGTGCAGAGTGCAGATTCAGAGTGCAGATTCAGAGTGCAGATTCAGAGTGCAGATTCAGAGTGCAGATTCAGAGTGCAGATTCAGAGTGCAGATTCAGAGTGCAGATTCAGAGTGCAGATTCAGAGTGCAGCTTCAGAGTGCAGCTTCAGAGTGCAGCTTCAGAGTGCAGATTCAGAGTGCAGATTCAGATGCAGAGTGCGAGTGCAGATTCAGAGTGCAGATTCAGATGCAGAGTGCGAGTGCAGATTCAGAGTGCAGATTCAGAGTGCAGATTCAGAGTGCAGATTCAGAGTGCAGAGTGCAGATTCAGAGTGCAGATTCAGAGTGCAGAGTGCAGATTCAGAGTGCAGATTCAGAGTGCAGATTCAGAGTGCAGATTCAGAGTGCAGATTCAGAGTGCAGATTCAGAGTGCAGATTCAGAGTGCAGATTCAGAGTGCAGAGTGCAGAGTGCAGAGTGCAGAGTGCAGAGTGCAGAGTGCAGAGTGCAGATTCAGAGTGCAGAGTGCAGATTCAGAGTGCAGAGTGCAGAGTGCGAGTGCAGAGTGCGAGTGCAGAGTGCAGATTCAGAGTGCAGATTCAGAGTGCAGATTCAGAGTGCAGATTCAGAGTGCAGATTCAGAGTGCAGATTCAGAGTGCAGAGTGCAGATTCAGAGTGCAGATTCAGAGTGCAGATTCAGAGTGCAGATTCAGAGTGCAGATTCAGAGTGCAGATTCAGAGTGCAGATTCAGAGTGCAGAGTGCAGATTCAGAGTGCAGAGTGCAGATTCAGAGTGCAGAGTGCAGATTCAGAGTGCAGATTCAGAGTGCAGAGTGCAGATTCAGATTCAGAGTGCAGATTCAGAGTGCAGAGTGGAGATTCAGAGGGCAGATTCAAGATTCAGAGTGCAGAGTGCAGATTCAGAGGGCAGAGTGCAGATTCAGAGTGCAGATTCAGAGTGCAGAGTGCAGATTCAGAGTGCAGAGTGCGAGTGCAGAGTGCAGATTCAGAGTGCAGAGTGCGAGTGCAGAGTGCAGATTCAGAGTGCGAGTGCAGAGTGCAGATTCAGAGTGCAGATTCAGAGTGCAGATTCAGAGTGCAGATTCAGAGTGCAGATTCAGAGTGCAGATTCAGAGTGCAGATTCAGAGTGCAGATTCAGAGTGCAGATTCAGAGTGCAGATTCAGAGTGCAGAGTGCAGAGTGCAGAGTGCGAGTGCAGAGTGCGAGTGCAGAGTGCAGAGTGCGAGTGCAGAGTGCAGATTCAGAGTGCAGATTCAGAGTGCAGAGTGCAGATTCAGAGTGCAGATTCAGAGTGCAGATTCAGAGTGCAGATTCAGAGTGCAGATTCAGAGTGCAGATTCAGAGTGCAGATTCAGAGTGCAGATTCAGAGTGCAGATTCAGAGTGCAGATTCAGAGTGCAGATTCAGAGTGCAGCTTCAGAGTGCAGCTTCAGAGTGCAGCTTCAGAGTGCAGATTCAGAGTGCAGATTCAGAGTGCAGATTCAGAGTGCAGATTCAGAGTGCAGAGTGCAGAGTGCAGATTCAGAGTGCAGAGTGCAGAGTGCAGAGTGCAGAGTGCAGAGTGCGAGTGCAGAGTGCGAGTGCAGAGTGCGAGTGCAGAGTGCGAGTGCAGAGTGCAGATTCAGAGTGCAGATTCAGAGTGCAGATTCAGAGTGCAGATTCAGAGTGCAGATTCAGAGTGCAGATTCAGAGTGCAGATTCAGAGTGCAGATTCAGAGTGCAGATTCAGAGTGCAGAGTGCAGAGTGCAGATTCAGAGTGCAGAGTGCAGATTCAGAGTGCAGAGTGCAGAGTGCGAGTGCAGAGTGCGAGTGCAGAGTGCGAGTGCAGAGTGCGAGTGCAGAGTGCAGATTCAGAGTGCAGATTCAGAGTGCAGATTCAGAGTGCAGATTCAGAGTGCAGATTCAGAGTGCAGATTCAGAGTGCAGATTCAGAGTGCAGATTCAGAGTGCAGATTCAGAGTGCAGAGTGCAGATTCAGAGTGCAGATTCAGAGTGCAGATTCAGAGTGCAGATTCAGAGTGCAGATTCAGAGTGCAGATTCAGAGTGCAGATTCAGAGTGCAGAGTGCAGATTCAGAGTGCAGAGTGCAGATTCAGAGTGCAGATTCAGAGTGCAGAGTGCAGATTCAGATTCAGAGTGCAGATTCAGAGTGCAGAGTGGAGATTCAGAGGGCAGATTCAAGATTCAGAGTGCAGAGTGCAGATTCAGAGGGCAGAGTGCAGATTCAGAGTGCAGATTCAGAGTGCAGAGTGCAGATTCAGAGTGCAGAGTGCGAGTGCAGAGTGCAGATTCAGAGTGCAGAGTGCGAGTGCAGAGTGCAGATTCAGAGTGCGAGTGCAGAGTGCAGATTCAGAGTGCAGATTCAGAGTGCAGATTCAGAGTGCAGATTCAGAGTGCAGATTCAGAGTGCAGATTCAGAGTGCAGATTCAGAGTGCAGATTCAGAGTGCAGAGTGCAGAGTGCAGAGTGCGAGTGCAGAGTGCAGAGTGCGAGTGCAGAGTGCAGAGTGCAGAGTGCAGATTCAGAGTGCAGAGTGCAGATTCAGAGTGCAGAGTGCAGATTCAGAGTGCAGATTCAGAGTGCAGATTCAGAGTGCAGATTCAGAGTGCAGATTCAGAGTGCAGATTCAGAGTGCAGATTCAGAGTGCAGATTCAGAGTGCAGATTCAGAGTGCAGATTCAGAGTGCAGATTCAGAGTGCAGATTCAGAGTGCAGATTCAGAGTGCAGATTCAGAGTGCAGCTTCAGAGTGCAGCTTCAGAGTGCAGATTCAGAGTGCAGATTCAGAGTGCAGATTCAGAGTGCAGATTCAGAGTGCAGATTCAGAGTGCAGATTCAGAGTGCAGATTCAGAGTGCAGATTCAGAGTGCAGATTCAGAGTGCAGATTCAGAGTGCAGAGTGCAGAGTGCAGAGTGCAGATTCAGAGTGCAGATTCAGAGTGCAGAGTGCAGAGTGCGAGTGCAGAGTGCGAGTGCAGAGTGCGAGTGCAGAGTGCGAGTGCAGAGTGCGAGTGCAGAGTGCAGATTCAGAGTGCAGATTCAGAGTGCAGATTCAGAGTGCAGATTCAGAGTGCAGATTCAGAGTGCAGATTCAGAGTGCAGATTCAGAGTGCAGATTCAGAGTGCAGATTCAGAGTGCAGATTCAGAGTGCAGAGTGCAGATTCAGAGTGCAGAGTGCAGATTCAGAGTGCAGATTCAGAGTGCAGAGTGCAGATTCAGATTCAGAGTGCAGAGTGGAGATTCAGAGTGGAGATTCAGAGTGCAGAGTGGAGATTCAGAGTGCAGAGTGGAGATTCAGAGTGGAGATTCAGAGTGGAGATTCAGAGTGCAGAGTGCAGATTCAGAGTGCAGATTCAAGATTCAGAGTGCAGATTCAGAGTGCAGAGTGCAGATTCAGAGTGCAGATTCAAGATTCAGAGTGCAGATTCAGAGTGCAGAGTGCAGAGTGCAGAGTGCAGAGTGCAGAGTGGAGAGTGGAGATTCAGAGTTCAGAGTGGAGATTCAGAGTGGAGATTCAGAGTGGAGATTCAGAGTGGAGATTCAGAGTGGAGATTCAGAGTGGAGATTCAGAGTGGAGATTCAGAGTGGAGATTCAGAGTGGAGATTCAGAGTGCAGATTCAGAGTGCAGATTCAGAGTGCAGAGTGCAGATTCAGAGTGCAGATTCAGAGTGCAGAGTGCAGATTCAGAGTGCAGAGTGCAGATTCAGAGTGCAGAGTGCAGATTCAGAGTGCAGAGTGCAGATTCAGAGTGCAGAGTGCAGATTCAGAGTGCAGATTCAGAGTGCAGATTCAGAGTGCAGATTCAGAGTGCAGATTCAGAGTGCAGATTCAGAGTGCAGATTCAGAGTGCAGATTCAGAGTGCAGATTCAGAGTGCAGATTCAAGATTCAGAGTGCAGGTTCAGAGTGCAGATTCAGATGCAGAGTGCGAGTGCAGATTCAGAGTGCAGATTCAGAGTGCAGATTCAGAGTGCAGATTCAGAGTGCAGATTCAGAGTGCAGATTCAGAGTGCAGAGTGCAGAGTGCAGAGTGCAGATTCAGAGTGCAGATTCAGAGTGCAGATTCAGAGTGCAGATTCAGAGTGCAGATTCAGAGTGCAGATTCAGAGTGCAGATTCAGAGTGCAGATTCAGAGTGCAGAGTGCAGAGTGCAGAGTGCAGATTCAGAGTGCAGAGTGCAGAGTGCGAGTGCGAGTGCAGAGTGCGAGTGCAGAGTGCAGATTCAGAGTGCAGATTCAGAGTGCAGATTCAGAGTGCAGATTCAGAGTGCAGATTCAGAGTGCAGAGTGCAGATTCAGAGTGCAGATTCAGAGTGCAGATTCAGAGTGCAGATTCAGAGTGCAGATTCAGAGTGCAGATTCAGAGTGCAGATTCAGAGTGCAGAGTGCAGATTCAGAGTGCAGAGTGCAGATTCAGAGTGCAGATTCAGAGTGCAGAGTGCAGATTCAGATTCAGAGTGCAGATTCAGAGTGCAGAGTGGAGATTCAGAGGGCAGATTCAAGATTCAGAGTGCAGAGTGCAGATTCAGAGGGCAGAGTGCAGATTCAGAGTGCAGATTCAGAGTGCAGAGTGCAGATTCAGAGTGCAGAGTGCAGATTCAGAGTGCAGAGTGCGAGTGCAGAGTGCAGATTCAGAGTGCAGAATGCGAGTGCAGAGTGCAGATTCAGAGTGCGAGTGCAGAGTGCAGATTCAGAGTGCAGATTCAGAGTGCAGATTCAGAGTGCAGATTCAGAGTGCAGAGTGCAGATTCAGAGTGCAGAGTGCAGAGTGCAGCGTGCGAGTGCAGAGTGCGAGTGCAGAGTGCAGATTCAGAGTGCAGAGTGCAGAGTGCGAGTGCAGAGTGCGAGTGCAGAGTGCAGATTCAGAGTGCAGATTCAGAGTGCAGAGTGCAGAGTGCAGAGTGCAGAGTGCAGAGTGCAGATTCAGAGTGCAGATTCAGAGTGCAGATTCAGAGTGCAGATTCAGAGTGCAGATTCAGAGTGCAGATTCAGATTCAGAGTGCAGAGTGCGAGTGCAGAGTGCAGAGTGCGAGTGCAGAGTGCAGAGTGTGAGTGCAGAGTGCAGATTCAGAGTGTGAGTGCAGAGTGCAGATTCAGAGTGCAGATTCAGAGTGCAGATTCAGAGTGCAGATTCAGAGTGCAGATTCAGAGTGCAGATTCAGAGTGCAGATTCAGAGTGCAGATTCAGAGTGCAGATTCAGAGTGCAGCTTCAGAGTGCAGCTTCAGAGTGCAGCTTCAGAGTGCAGCTTCAGAGTGCAGCTTCAGAGTGCAGATTCAGAGTGCAGATTCAGATGCAGAGTGCGAGTGCAGAGTGCAGAGTGCAGATTCAGAGTGCAGATTCAGAGTGCAGATTCAGATGCAGAGTGCGAGTGCAGATTCAGAGTGCAGATTCAGAGTGCAGATTCAGAGTGCAGATTCAGAGTGCAGATTCAGAGTGCAGAGTGCAGATTCAGAGTGCAGATTCAGAGTGCAGAGTGCAGAGTGCAGAGTGCAGAGTGCAGAGTGCAGAGTGCAGAGTGCAGATTCAGAGTGCAGATTCAGAGTGCAGATTCAGAGTGCAGATTCAGAGTGCAGATTCAGAGTGCAGATTCAGAGTGCAGATTCAGAGTGCAGATTCAGAGTGCAGAGTGCAGAGTGCAGATTCAGAGTGCAGATTCAGAGTGCAGAGTGCAGAGTGCGAGTGCAGAGTGCGAGTGCAGAGTGCAGATTCAGAGTGCAGATTCAGAGTGCAGATTCAGAGTGCAGATTCAGAGTGCAGATTCAGAGTGCAGATTCAGAGTGCAGAATCAGAGTGCAGATTCAGAGTGCAGATTCAGAGTGCAGATTCAGAGTGCAGAGTGCAGATTCAGAGTGCAGAGTGCAGATTCAGAGTGCAGATTCAGAGTGCAGAGTGCAGATTCAGATTCAGAGTGCAGATTCAGAGTGCAGAGTGGAGATTCAGAGTGCAGAGTGGAGATTCAGAGTGCAGAGTGGAGATTCAGAGTGCAGAGTGGAGATTCAGAGTGGAGATTCAGAGTGCAGAGTGCAGATTCAGAGTGCAGATTCAAGATTCAGAGTGCAGATTCAGAGTGCAGAGTGCAGATTCAGAGTGCAGATTCAAGATTCAGAGTGCAGATTCAGAGTGCAGAGTGCAGAGTGGAGAGTGGAGATTCAGAGTTCAGAGTGGAGATTCAGAGTGGAGATTCAGAGTGGAGATTCAGAGTGGAGATTCAGAGTGGAGATTGAGAGTGGAGATTCAGAGTGGAGATTCAGAGTGGAGATTCAGAGTGGAGATTCAGAGTGGAGATTCAGAGTGGAGATTCAGAGTGGAGATTCAGAGTGGAGATTCAGAGTGCAGATTCAGAGTGCAGATTTAGAGTGCAGATTCAGAGTGCAGATTCAGAGTGCAGAGTGCAGATTCAGAGTGCAGATTCAGAGTGCAGATTCAGAGTGCAGAGTGCAGATTCAGAGTGCAGAGTGCAGATTCAGAGTGCAGAGTGCAGATTCAGAGTGCAGAGTGCAGATTCAGAGTGCAGATTCAGAGTGCAGATTCAGAGTGCAGATTCAGAGTGCAGATTCAGAGTGCAGATTCAGAGTGCAGATTCAAGATTCAGAGTGCAGGTTCAGAGTGCAGATTCAGAGTGCAGATTCAGAGTGCAGATTCAGAGTGGAGATTCAGAGTGCAGATTCAGAGTGCAGATTCAGAGTGCAGAGTGGAAATTCAGAGTGCAGATTCAGAGTGCAGAGTGGAAATTCAGAGTGCAGATGCTGAGTGCAGATTCAGAGTGCAGATTCAGAGTGCAGATTCAGAGTGCAGATTCAGAGTGCAGATTCAGAGTGCAGATTCAGAGTGCAGATTCAGAGTGCAGATTCAGAGTGCAGATTCAGAGTGCAGATTCAGAGTGCAGATTCAGAGTGCAGATTCAAGATTCAGAGTGCAGAGTTGTTGGACAGGCCACGTGAAGGGCCGCTCTCCCCCGGCTCAACCAGACCCGAGCCCGGTCACACAAGTACCACACACCACCATTGCACGTCCTCCATCCCCTCAGGGACCCCTGCCTCGAGCACGTTAACCTCGTGGGTCCGATCCACTGCCGGCCCACGCGCCCAGCCTGGGCCGCCATCTTGGACACTTCATCACGAGGCCTCCTGGCCCCCGATCGACCTCAACCCTGGGCCCAGCCCGGCCTCAGACATTCCGGCACCACCCTCCACCCAGGAGGTGAGCGGGCTACTTGGCAAGTCAATGGGAGGAAGAGGTGCCGATGGCTCTCCCCCGCCAAGTGCCGCTCGCCCATCGCCTCCCCGGGCGCTGGCTCCACCCCCCTGCTGGGTGTCTGGACTCCCTCATCCCGGACCTCCCGACCTCCAAGTGCGAGGGTCCGGACATCAAAGCACGCCAGCCCTATAACTGGGGCAGCTCCAGAGCAGGAAGGCAGTTGTATCTTGGAGTCGAGAGACGTAAAGAGGAACTCATCCTGGACGGACTACTGGCGCTGCCGTAGCTCTGTCCTGTGCACCATCATCCTGCCTGTTGGCGCTGCCACAGCCGTCGTAACCTACAGTCTTCATCGTCGTCGGGACCTGCTGGCGTGGCCGCGGACCGTTGTAACCGTCATCTTTCACCGGGACCTGCAGGCTCCGCCGCGGACCGTCATCTTTCCTTCATCCATCTCGGGACCTGCTTGGCTCCGCCACGGCCCGATCATCTCGAACGCCGAGCTCGAGGATTGAGAGCTATTTTGTACTCATTGGTAACTAAGACTGTCCCGCTACCCCTTCCCTCAGCCAAAGACTTGAATCGAGGGGACCCCTGAGTCCAGACCTCCTTGTATCATACCATCGTAACCTAAGAATTGCATATAAAGACTCGTTAACCTTCAGTCTTGTGTGGTGTCCGTCTGTGGGGGGGAAATTACTTGTCTGTACAGTCGTTGGAGACGGCTCTCCCCGGAGACCTCTCCCCGTAATCTTGGCCGACCCTCCCGGTCCGTCTAACATTGGTGGCCAGCGGCGCGATCCGAATCACCGCATAACGTACAGAGAGTAGCTCACCCCACAACGAACCACAATGACAACTAAAGAAAGCGGATCAACTGAGAAGTTCCAAATGGAAAAACTAGAGGAGTACAGTCATCGTGAACTAAAGCAGTTCTGCATCGAACTAGGTATCGCTACCACCGGACTAAGCACCAAGGACGATTTTAAGCATGCCCTAGAATCGTGGGCAGAGACCGGGGATGCCGAAGCCCCTGAGCAAAGCACCGCGAAAAAAACCAACACGGCCCCTGAAGGGCAAAGAACCGGTCTCTCGCAAGACGAGATCCAAGAAAGAGAAAAAACCCGACTACACGAGCTAGAAATGGCCAGACTCAAGATGGACGTGGAACTCAAGTTGGCCGAACAAAAAATCAACTTAGAGCACCTACGTCTCCGAGAAGAAAGAGAGGAGAAACAGAGACAAAGGGAGCTCGAGGAAAAGAAACTGGCGTACGAGCACGAACGGAACCTAGCCGAGATCAACCTGCGCAAGCAGAATAAAGAGTTAGGGGTGCCCGAGAGACCACACACCCCAGGGACCACGGAGAAAAAGGTACACATCCCCAAGGATGTGGTCCGAGAATATTTCCGAGAGGACGACATCCAGCAATGGTTTAAGGCCTATGAAATCGCTATGACTGCGCACCAGATCGATAGAAACGATTGGGGAGCCGGCCTATGGGGCAGATTCCTCAATGAGGGCCGCGATACCCTGTTACAGCTCCCAGACCACCAGATGACCTCCTACGACCATATGAAAGCGGCCCTCCTCACCCGCTATGGCCTCACGCCCGAGATGTACCGTCAGAGGTTCCGAGACTGCACACGCATCCCGGGTACAACTTGGGTGGACTATGTAACGTACTTTAGCCGAGCTTTCGAAGGCTGGATCAAAGGAAACAACGTCACGACCTACGAGCAGCTGTTCAATCTGATGGTATGGGAGCATCTGTCCAACAACTGCTTCATTGAACTACGCCAACACCTCCTCGACAGCAAGTTAACCGATCCCCGGCAGCTCGCAGCCGAAGCTGACCGGTGGGAGATCACCAGAGTGGGCCGGAATGGGTCCTACGAGCAGAGCAGGAACAACAATGGTCACCACCGACCCAGAGGAGGAGGAGGGGGCCAAGGACGAGGAAGAGACAACACTCCGGCCACCCCCGCTACCAGCACCACCCCCCCGGCCAACCGGGGCAGCACCCCGGCGCGACCGGGGTACAGAGCCAATGTCACGTGCCACCGATGCCAACGAGTCGGCCACTATGCAAACGACCCAAGCTGCCCGCAGTATCAGAGTCCAAAACCCCGCCAAGTGGCCTCCGCGGCACTAGGGGAAGAACAGATCTCCGAGGAACAAGAAACAGGCGAGCAAGAGTATCAGGAGTGGGAGCCAGCCGCCATGACTCTCGCGTGCTTAGGGGGAAGAGACATGGTCCCGCGGGTCCCCCTACCCGCTAACACCCAGAAGTACAGCCAATGGGTGAGCATCAATGGACGACGGGCCGAAGCCCTTCGGGACACCGGGGCCAGTGTGACAGCCGTCCGCTGTCACCTGGTGACCCCAGAACAATATCTACCGAACATTCTCTGCCCTGTGCGATCAGCCGACAACTCGGAAAGTCTGTGTCGGATGGCCTGCGTCCCCTTTGAGTGGGGAGGGGTCTCCGGCATGTTGAAGGTGACGGTCCGAGACGACGCCCCCGTGGACTGCCTCCTCGGAAATGACCTGGAGAGCTCCCCGTGGGCAGCCGTGGAGCGAAAAGAACACTTAGGGATGTTAGGCGTCCCGGACTGGGCGTGCGTCACCACCCGGTCCATGGCCGCCCGTGCCAACCATCACCCGGAAGAACCAGAATGGCCGGCGCCACCGCCTCCGGTCGCCCCAGCCGAAACCACCGACCATGACACCCCCCTCGAACCTGCTCAACCTTCCGACCTCGCTAACCTTGACCAGTGGGCCCAAGAGGGGGGGCCCACACAAGAACAATTTCGCCAGGAACAGAAGACCTGTCCCTCCCTAGAGGGACTTCGCCAACAAGCGCTCGCCCAAAGCGCAGGGGATACCTCCGGAACTCATTGGGTCTACTGGGACAGTGATCTGTTGTACAGCGAGCAAAGAATCGCCGAGCTGGGGGCCAACCGAGTACTAGTAGTGCCCCTCCGCTTTAGAGACTTTCTGCTAAACCTGGCCCACGATGTCCCCCTGGCAGGGCACCTGGGACAAGATAAGACCTACAGTCGCCTAGTGACCCACTTCTTCTGGCCCAAAATGAGAAACGATGTGCACCAGCATTGCCGATCTTGCCCCACGTGCCAAGCCAGTGGGAAGAGCGGCCGCAAACTAAAGGCCCCCTTGCAACCTTTTCCAGTAGTCACGACCCCATTTGAGAGGGTCGGAATAGACATTGTGGGACCCCTGGACCCGCGTACAAAACAAGGCCATCGCTTCATTCTGGTGCTAGTGGACCACGCCACCCGCTACCCTGAGGCTGTTCCTCTCCGGACCGTGACAGCCCCAGTGGTCGGCCGGGCCCTGATGGGGATCTTCTCCCGTGTAGGGTTCCCCCGAGAAGTCGTCAGCGACAGAGGCACGAACTTTATCTCTAAATACATGAAATCCCTCTGGCAACAGTGTGGGGTCACCTACCGGTTCACGACCCCCTATCACCCCCAAGGGAACGGACTTGTTGAGCGGTTCAACCGAGCGGTTCAACCGCACGCTAAAAGGGATGATCGGGGGATTGGAAGAGCCCCTCCGTCGCCAGTGGGATGTGCTGCTGCCGTGCCTCCTCTTCGCCTACCGAGAGGTCCCACAGAAATCCTTAGGCTTCAGCCCATTTGAACTGCTATACGGGCACCCAGTGCGGGGGCCGCTCAGCCTGATCAAGGAAGGCTGGGAGATGCCTCCGGCCAAGAACCCTCCAGATGTCTTCCGGTACCTCCTCACCCTCCGCAACCAGTCCCGGCGGTTCAGAGACCTAGCAAAAGCCAACCTAGAGGCCAGTCAAGAGGACATGAAAAAATGGTATGACCAGAACGCCTCATCCATTGAATTCGAACCGGGACAACAGGTATGGGTAATGTCCCCCACGGAGCCATGCGCTCTCCAAGACAAATGGACGGGGCCCTTCAAGGTAATCGAGCGCAAGGGTCCTGCCACCTATCTGATCGATATGGAGTCCTCCCGGAACCCACTCCGAGTCCTCCACACCAACAGACTGAAACCCCACTTTGCACGAACAGAACTCAGCCTACTGATGGCCACAGACAATGGGGTTGAAGACGACTCCGAGCCTCTCCCTGACCTCCTGCGGACCCAGGAGCAGGACGGCTCCGTGGATGGGGTCCGACTCTCGGAGACCCTCACCAGAGAACAACGCCAAGAGTGCCAAGCCCTCCTGTCACAGTTCGCCAGTCTGTTCTCCCTCACCCCAGGTGTCACTTCCTGGTGTGTGCACGATGTGGACACCGGAGACAGCCCTCCTATCCGCCACCGGGCCTACCGCGTACCTGATCGGGTACGGGCCTGCATCCAGGCGGAAGTGGCCAAGATGCTCACGCTCGGGGTCATCGAGCCTTCAGACAGTCCATGGGCCAGCCCGGTCGTACTGGTCCCCAAAGCAGCCGCCCCCGGAGCCACACCAGAACTCCGGTTCTGCGTCGACTACCGGGGCCTGAATGAAGTCACCAAAACAGACGCACATCCCATCCCCCGGGCAGATGAACTGGTCGACCGAATGGGAGCTGCCCGCTACCTCAGCATCTTCGACCTGAAAGCAGGTTATTGGCAGATCGGCCTCACACCCCGAGCACAAGAACGTTCTGCCTTCTCCACCCCCGATGGCCACTACCATTTTACGGTCATGCCCTTCGGCATGAAGAATGCCCCAGCGACTTTCCAACGGCTCGTCAATCAGGTCCTGGCGGGGCTCGAAGGGTTCAGCGCCGCCTACCTCGACGACATCGCTGTGTACAGCCACCATTGGACCGAGCACCTCCACCACCTCCGAGCAGTGCTGCAAGCCCTTCAGCGAGCTGGCCTCACGATCAAGGCCAGCAAGTGTCAAGTTGGACAAGGGTCTGTGACCTACCTCGGACACCAGGTGGGAAGCGGCCTAGTGGCCCCTCTACAGCTGAAAATTGCCGCCATCCAGAACTGGCAGCCCCCTATCACCCAAACCGAGGTACGAGCCTTCCTGGGCCTCACGGGCTATTACCGAAGGTTCGTGAAAGACTATGGTACCATAGTGGGGCCGCTCACAGAACTCACGTCAAAGAATCAGCCCAAGAAAGTGAACTGGACTCCAGAGTGTCAAACGGCATTCGAACAGTTGAAGGCCGCCATGTGTTCCGCCCCTGTGCTCCAGGCCCCAGACTACAGCCGGGAGTTCGTCGTCCAGACGGACGCCTCCGACCAGGGCATTGGGGCGGTCCTGTCTCAAGTGAACACCGAAGGCCTTGATCAACCGGTGGCCTTCATCAGCCGGAGACTCCTACCACGGGAGCAACGCTGGAGCACCATAGAGAGGGAAGCCTTCGCGGTGGTATGGGCCCTCAAGAAGCTCCGGCCCTACCTTTTTGGCACCCACTTTCGGGTGCAGACCGACCACCGACCCCTGCAGTGGCTGATGCATATGCGGGGGGAAAACCCAAAGTTGCTACGCTGGTCCATCTCCTTGCAAGGTATGGACTCCACAGTCGAACACCGGCCCGGGCCAGATCACGCCAACGCGGATGGCCTGTCCCGGTTTTTCCGCCTCGACGAGGAGAGTCCCCAAGAGGATGGGTAACTCTCCCCGCCTTCAGCTGGGGGGGACGCATGTTGGACAGGCCACGTGAAGGGCCGCTCTCCCCCGGCTCAACCAGACCCGAGCCCGGTCACACAAGTACCACACACCACCATTGCACGTCCTCCATCCCCTCAGGGACCCCTGCCTCGAGCACGTTAACCTCGTGGGTCCGATCCACTGCCGGCCCACGCGCCCAGCCTGGGCCGCCATCTTGGACACTTCATCACGAGGCCTCCTGGCCCCCGATCGACCTCAACCCTGGGCCCAGCCCGGCCTCAGACATTCCGGCACCACCCTCCACCCAGGAGGTGAGCGGGCTACTTGGCAAGTCAATGGGAGGAAGAGGTGCCGATGGCTCTCCCCCGCCAAGTGCCGCTCGCCCATCGCCTCCCCGGGCGCTGGCTCCACCCCCCTGCTGGGTGTCTGGACTCCCTCATCCCGGACCTCCCGACCTCCAAGTGCGAGGGTCCGGACATCAAAGCACGCCAGCCCTATAACTGGGGCAGCTCCAGAGCAGGAAGGCAGTTGTATCTTGGAGTCGAGAGACGTAAAGAGGAACTCATCCTGGACGGACTACTGGCGCTGCCGTAGCTCTGTCCTGTGCACCATCATCCTGCCTGTTGGCGCTGCCACAGCCGTCGTAACCTACAGTCTTCATCGTCGTCGGGACCTGCTGGCGTGGCCGCGGACCGTTGTAACCGTCATCTTTCACCGGGACCTGCAGGCTCCGCCGCGGACCGTCATCTTTCCTTCATCCATCTCGGGACCTGCTTGGCTCCGCCACGGCCCGATCATCTCGAACGCCGAGCTCGAGGATTGAGAGCTATTTTGTACTCATTGGTAACTAAGACTGTCCCGCTACCCCTTCCCTCAGCCAAAGACTTGAATCGAGGGGACCCCTGAGTCCAGACCTCCTTGTATCATACCATCGTAACCTAAGAATTGCATATAAAGACTCGTTAACCTTCAGTCTTGTGTGGTGTCCGTCTGTGGGGGGGAAATTACTTGTCTGTACAGTCGTTGGAGACGGCTCTCCCCGGAGACCTCTCCCCGTAATCTCGGCCGACCCTCCCGGTCCGTCTAACAAGAGTGCAGATTCAGAGTGCAGATTCAGAGTGCAGATTCAAGATTCAGAGTGCAGATTCAAGATTCAGAGTGCAGATTCAAGATTCAGAGTGCAGATTCAAGATTCAGAGTGCAGATTCAGAGTGCAGATTTAGAGTGCAGAGTGCAGATTCAGAGTGCAGATTTAGAGTGCAGAGTGCAGATTCAGAGTGCAGATTCAGAGTGCAGATTCAGAGTGCAGATTCAGAGTGCAGAGTGCAGAGTGCAGAGTGCAGATTCAGAGTGCAGATTCAGAGTGCAGATTCAGAGTGCAGATTCATAGTGCAGAGTGCAGATTCAGAGTGCAGATTCAAGATTCAGAGTGCAGATTCAAGATTCAGAGTGCAGATTCAAGATTCAGAGTGCAGATTCAAGATTCAGAGTGCAGATTCAAGATTCAGAGTGCAGATTCAGAGTGCAGAGTGCAGATTCAAGATTCAGAGTGCAGATTCAGAGTGCAGAGTGCAGATTCAGAGTGCAGATTCAGAGTGCAGATTCAGAGTGCAGAGTGCAGATTCAGAGTGCAGATTCAGAGTGCAGATTCAGAGTGCAGATTCAGAGTGCAGATTCAGAGTGCAGATTCAGAGTGCAGATTCAGAGTGCAGATTCAGAGTGCAGATTCAGAGTGCAGAGTGCAGATTCAGAGTGCAGATTCAGAGCGCAGATTCAGAGCGCAGATTCAGAGCGCAGATTCAGAGCGCAGATTCAGAGTGCAGATTCAGAGTGCAGATTCAAGTCAAGTCAAGTCAAAGAATCTTTATTCGGTGATTAAAAAACACCATAAAAGCACACTCATATTTACATGTTAAAAAGTCATTAAACATTTCAGGGTTCTTTGTACAGTGAATTAGCAAAACATAAATACAACAATATAGCCATATTTAACACTTAAAAGTTAAAGTAAAAACATTTCAGTCTTCTCCTCTAGTAAGCCTTAAACGAAGTGCTACCTTGATAAAGTTCATAATGCTACACAGTGTTAGGGGTTCCTCAACTTTCTGTAAGAATACAAGTGCCTCCCTAGCGTGGACCAAATTAGCATTTTTCAAAATATTTACAAGGTATCTGCGTCTGGGCATTGAGTAAAAGGGGCAGAGTAAAACAAAATGAAGGGAGTCCTGCGGAGACCTGTTGTCGCAGCCGCAGGGCCCCTTCTGTTCTATTGATGTAGCAAACCCCGCTGGTGATTCCAACATAAATGGGAGAAGGTTCAATCTAAAACGGCACATCAGGAACCTATCCTGTGCATTGTACATGAGGAACAAGTATGGCTCCATACCTTCCACGCTCTTCACTAGGTGATGGGCCCTCACTGTCTTTTTGCACCCTTCAGCCTCATCTCTGCGTAGGTTTTTCCGCTCTAGAAAAATTCTCCCTACATGCAGTTTATTCTGGGCTACAATAGTTACAGGATGAGTAAAGAGGTTCCCAAAACCTAGCTCCTCCAGGGTATTCTTCACATAAAGGAGCCAGGGGATGCGCATACACTTGTCCCTTTTTAGGCAGTCCGATAAGATTTCTCTACTAAGTGTTGCATCAGGATTGTACCAGATTTTTAACCAAGCGATAATAGGCCTCAATTTTATCAGATCTTCTATATATGGTCTCCCTAGCTCCCTATGGGCAATCAAACCAGCAGTACTTTGTGGTACCCTCAAGAGTGATTTCAGATATTTATTTTCTTCACGTTGGATACTAGTGGTATTGACAAAGCCCCATACTTCTGCCCCGTAAATTACCTTGGAGCATGATACTGACCTGTACAGATTTATCACCTGTTCCGGGGACCATCTTCCTAGCCTCCTGCCATAGCTAGCAATTGCCCCGTTAGATGCAATCATTTTACCACAACGTTCCTCCACCAGGGTATCAAACGCAGGGCACCATCAAATGTTACACCAAGGTATGGAAACTGTTGGACAGGCCACATGAAGGGCCACTCTCCCCCAGCCCAACCAGGCCCGAGAGCCGCCACGACAGTACCACGCATCATCATTGTACATCTGCTGCCCTCTCAGGGCCCCTGCCTGCGAGGCAAGCTAACCTCGTGGGCCCGATCCCCTGCCGGCCCACGCGGCCAACCTGAACCGCCATCTTGGACCCTTCACCACGAGGTCGCCTGGCCCCCGATCGACCCCGACCCTGGGCCTGGCCCGGCCTCAGACATCTCGGCACCACCATCCACCCAGGAGGTGAGCGGGCTACTTGGCGAGTCAATGGGAGAAAGAGGTGTCGATGGCTCCCCCCGCCAAGTGCCGCTCGCCCATCGCGCCCCCGGGCGCTGGCTCCACCCCCCTGCTGGGTGTCTGGAACCCCGCATCCCGGACCCCCGACCTCCAAGTGCGAGGGTCCGGACATCAAAGCACGCCAGCCCTATAACTGGGGCAGCTCCAGAGCAGGAAGGCAGTTGTATCTTGGAGTCGAGAGACGTAAAGAGGAACTCATCCTGAACGGACTACTGGCGCTGCCGTAGCTCTGTCCTGTGTACCATCATCCTGCCTGTTGGCGCTGCCACAGCCGTCGTAACCTTCATCCTTCATCGTCGTCCGGATCTGCTGGCGTGGCCGCGGACCGTTGTAACCGTCATCTTCATCGGGACCTGCAGGCTCCGCCGCGGACCGTCATCTTTCATCCGACCATCTCGGGACCTGCTTGGCTCCTCCACGGCCCGATCATCAAGAACGCCGAGCTCAAGGATTGAGAGCTATTTTTAGACTCACCGGTAACTAAAGACTGTCCCGCTACCCTTTTCCTCAAACCAAAGACTAAGCTAGAGGGGACCCCTGAGTCCAGACCTCCTTGTACCATATCATCGTAACCTAAGAATTGCATATAAAGTCTCGTAACCTTCAGTCTTGTGTGGTGTCCGTCTGTGGGGGGGAAGTTATTCATCTGTACAGTCGTTGGAGACGGCTCTCCCTGGAGACCTCTCCCCGTACCTCGGCCGACCCTCCCGGTCCGTCTAACATTGGTGGCCAGCGGCGCGATTCGAATCACCGCATAACGTACAGAAAATAGCTCACCCCACAACGAACCATAATGACAACTAAAGAAAGCGGATCAACCGAGAAGTTCCAAATGGAAAAACTAGAGGAGTACAGCCACCGTGAACTAAAGCAGTTCTGCATCGAACTAGGTATCGCTACCACCGGACTAAGCACCAAGGACGATTTTAAACATGCCCTACAGTCTTGGGCAGAGACCGGGGATACCGAAGCCCCTGAGCAAAGCACCGCAGAAAAAACCACCACAGTCCCTGAAGGGCAAAGAACCGGTCTCCCGCAAGACGAGATCCAAGAAAGAGAAAAAGTCCGACTACACGAGCTAGAAATGGCCCGACTCAAGATGGAAATAGAACTCAAGTTGGCCGAACAAAAAATCAACTTAGAGCACCTACGTCTCCGAGAAGAAAGAGAGGAGAAACAGAGACAAAGGGAGCTCGAGGAAAAGAAACTGGCGTACGAGCACGAACGGAACATAGCCGAGATCAACCTGCGCAAACAGAATAAAGAGTTAGGGGTGCCCGAGAGACCACACACCCCGGGGACCGCGGAGAAAAAAGTACACATCCCCAAGGATGTGGTCCGAGAATATTTCCGAGTGGACGACATCCAACAATGGTTTAAGGCCTATGAAATCGCTATGACTGCGCACCGGATCGATAGAACCGACTGGGGTGCCGGTCTATGGGGCAGATTCCTCAATGAAGGCCGCGATACCCTGTTACAGCTCCCAGACCACCAGATGACCTCCTACGACCATATGAAAGCGGCCCTCCTCACCCGCTATGGTCTCACGCCCGAGATGTACCGCCAGAGGTTCCGAGACTGCACACGTATCCCGGGTACAACTTGGGTGGACTATGTAACGTACTTTAGCAGAGCTTTCGAAGGCTGGATCAAAGGAAACAACGTCACGACATACGAGCAGCTGTTCAATCTGATGGTATGGGAGCATCTGTCCAACAATTGCTTCATCGAACTACGCCAACACCTCCTCGACAGCAAGTTGACCGATCCCCGGCAGCTCGCAGCCAAAGCTGACCGGTGGGAGATAACCAGAGTGGGCCGGAATGGGTCCTACGAGCAAAACAGGAACAACAATGGACACCACCGACCGAGAGGAGGGGGAGGGGGCCAAGGACGAGGAAGAGACAACACTCCGGCCGCCCCCGTTGCCAGCACCACCCCCCCGGCCAACCGGGGCAGCACCCCGGCGCGACCGGGGTACAGAGCCAATGTCACATGTCACCGATGCCAGCGAGTCGGCCACTATGCAAATGACCCAAGCTGCCCGCAGTATCAGAGTCCAAAACCCCGCCAAATGGCCGCCGCGGCACTAGGGGAAGAACAGATCCCCGAGGAACAAGAAACAGACCAGCAAGAGTATCAAGAGTGGGAGCCAGCCGCCATGACTCTCGCGTGCTTAGGGGGAAGAGACATGGTCCCGCGGGTCCCCCTACCCGCTAACACCCAGAAGTACAGCCAATGGGTAAGCATCAATGGACGACGGGCCGAAGCCCTTCGGGACACCGGGGCCAGTGCGACAGCCGTCCGCTGTCACCTGGTGACCCCAGAACAATATCTACCGAACATCCTCTGCCCTGTGCGATCAGCCGACAACTCGGAAAGTCTGTGTCGGATGGCCTGCGTCCCCTTTGAGTGGGGAGGGGTCTCCGGCATGCTGAAAGTGACGGTCCGAGACGACTCCCCCGTGGACTGCCTACTCGGAAATGACCTGGAGAGCTCCCCGTGGGCAGCCGTGGAGCGAAAAGAACACTTGGGGATGTTAGGCGTCCCGGACTGGGCGTGCGTCACCACCCGGTCCATGGCCGCCCGGGCCAACCCTCACCCAGAAGAACCAGAATGGCCGGCGCCGCCGCCTCCGGTCGCCCCAGCCGAGACCACCGACCATGACACCCCCCTCGAACCGTCCGACATCGCTAACCTTGACCAGTGGGCCCAAGAGGGGGGACCCACGCAAGAACAATTTCGCCGGGAGCAGAAGACCTGTCCCTCCCTAGAGGGACTCCGTCAACAAGCGCTCGCCCAAGGCGCAGGGGACACTTCCGGAACTCATTGGGTCTACTGGGACAATGATCTACTGTACAGCGAGCAAAGAATCGCCGAGCTGGGGGCCAACAGAGTACTAGCGGTACCCCTCCGTTTCAGAGACTTCCTGTTAAACTTGGCCCACGATGTCCCCCTGGCAGGGCACCTCGGACAAGATAAAACTTACAGCCGCCTAGTGACCCACTTCTTCTGGCCCAAAATGAGAAACGATGTACACCAGCATTGCCGATCTTGCCCCACGTGCCAAGCCAGTGGGAAGAGCGGCCGCAAACTAAAGGCCCCCTTGCAACCCTTTCCAGTAGTCACGACCCCATTTGAGAGGGTCGGAATAGACATTGTGGGACCCCTAGACCCGCGTACAAAACAAGGCCATCGCTTTATTCTGGTGCTGGTGGACCACGCCACCCGCTACCCTGAGGCTATACCTCTCCGGACCGTGACAGCCCCAGTGGTCGGCCGGGCCCTGATGGGGATCTTCTCCCGTGTGGGGTTCCCCCGAGAAGTCGTCAGCGACAGAGGCACGAACTTTATTTCTAAATACATGAAATCACTCTGGCAACAGTGTGGGGTCACCTACCGATTCACGACCCCCTATCACCCCCAAGGGAACGGACTGGTTGAGCGGTTCAACCGCACACTAAAAGGGATGATCGGGGGATTGGAAGAGCCCCTTCGTCGCCAGTGGGATGTACTGCTGCCGTGCCTCCTCTTCGCCTACCGGGAGGTCCCACAAAAATCACTAGGCTTCAGCCCATTTGAACTGCTATACGGGCACCCAGTGCGGGGGCCGCTCAGCCTGATCAAAGAAGGCTGGGAGATGCCTCCGGCCAAGAACCCTCCAGACGTCTTCCGGTACCTCCTCACCCTCCGCAACCAGTCCCAGCGGTTCAGAGACCTAGCAAAAGCCAACCTAGAGGCCAGTCAAGAGGATATGAAAAAATGGTATGACCAGAACGCCTCATCCATTGAATTCGAGCCGGGACAACAAGTATGGGTAATGTCCCCCACAGAACCTTGCGCTCTCCAAGACAAATGGACGGGGCCCTTCAAGGTAATCGAGCGCAAGGGTCCTGCCACCTATCTGATCGATATGGGGTCCTCCCGGAACCCACTCCGGGTCCTCCACACCAACAGGCTGAAACCTCACTTTGCACGAACCGAACTCAGCCTACTGATGGCCACAGACAACGGGGCTGAAGACGACTCCGAGCCTCTCCCTGACCTCCTGCGGACCCAGGAGCAAGACGGCTCCGTAGATGGGGTCCGCCTCTCGGAGACCCTCACCAGAGAACAACGCCAAGAGTGCCAAGCCCTCCTGTCACAGTTCGCCAGCCTGTTCTCCCTCACACCAGGTGTCACGTCCTGGTGTGTGCACGATGTGGACACCGGAGATAGCCCTCCTATCCGTCACCGGGCCTACCGCGTACCTGATCGGGTACGGGCCTGCATCCAGGCGGAAGTAGCCAAGATGCTCACGCTCGGGGTCATCGAGCCCTCAGACAGTCCATGGGCCAGCCCGGTCGTGCTGGTCCCCAAAGCAGCCGCCCCCGGAACCACCCCAGAACTCCGGTTCTGTGTCGACTACCGGGGCCTGAATGAGGTCACCCGGACGGACGCACATCCCATCCCCCGGGCAGATGAACTGGTCGACCGAATGGGAGCTGCCCGCTACCTCAGCATCTTCGACCTGACAGCAGGTTATTGGCAGATCGGCCTCACACCCCGAGCACAGGAACGTTCTGCCTTCTCCACCCCCGATGGCCACTATCATTTTACGGTCATGCCTTTCGGCATGAAAAATGCACCAGCGACTTTCCAACGGCTCGTCAATAAGGTCCTGGCGGGGCTCGAAGGGTTCAGCGCCGCCTACCTAGACGACATCGCTGTGTACAGCCACCACTGGACCGAACACCTCCACCACCTCCGAGCAGTGCTGCAAGCCCTTCAACGAGCTGGCCTCACGATCAAGGCCAGCAAATGTCAAATTGGACAAGGGTCTGTGACCTACCTCGGGCACCAGGTGGGAAGCGGCCTAGTGGCCCCTCTACAGCTAAAAATTGCTGCCATCCAGGACTGGCAGCCCCCTATCACCCAAACCGAGGTACGAGCATTCCTGGGCCTCACAGGCTATTACCGAAGGTTTGTAAAAGACTATGGAACCATAGTGGGGCCTCTCACGGAACTCACGTCAAAGAATCAACCAAAGAAAGTGAACTGGACCCCAGAGTGTCAAACGGCATTCGAACAATTGAAGGCCGCCATGTGTTCCGCTCCTGTGCTCCAGGCCCCCGACTACAGCCGGGAGTTCCTCGTCCAGACGGACGCCTCCGACCAGGGCATTGGGGCGGTCCTGTCCCAAGTGAACACCGAAGGCCTTGATCAACCCGTGGCCTTCATCAGCCGTAGACTCCTACCCCGGGAGCAACGCTGGAGCACCATAGAGAGAGAAGCATTCGCAGTGGTATGGGCCCTCAAAAAGCTCCGGCCCTACCTTTTTGGCACCCACTTCCGGGTGCAGACCGACCACCGACCCCTGCAGTGGCTGATGCATATGCGGGGGGAAAACCCAAAATTGCTGCGCTGGTCCATCTCCTTGCAAGGTATGGACTTCACAGTCGAACACCGGCCAGGACCAGATCACGCCAACGCAGACGGCCTGTCCCGGTTTTTCCGCCTCGACGACGAGAGTCCCCAAGAAGATGGGTAACTCTCCCCGCCTTCAGCTGGGGGGGACGCATGTTGGACAGGCCACATGAAGGGCCACTCTCCCCCAGCCCAACCAGGCCCGAGAGCCGCCACGACAGTACCACGCATCATCATTGTACATCTGCTGCCCTCTCAGGGCCCCTGCCTGCGAGGCAAGCTAACCTCGTGGGCCCGATCCCCTGCCGGCCCACGCGGCCAACCTGAACCGCCATCTTGGACCCTTCACCACGAGGTCGCCTGGCCCCCGATCGACCCCGACCCTGGGCCTGGCCCGGCCTCAGACATCTCGGCACCACCATCCACCCAGGAGGTGAGCGGGCTACTTGGCGAGTCAATGGGAGAAAGAGGTGTCGATGGCTCCCCCCGCCAAGTGCCGCTCGCCCATCGCGCCCCCGGGCGCTGGCTCCACCCCCCTGCTGGGTGTCTGGAACCCCGCATCCCGGACCCCCGACCTCCAAGTGCGAGGGTCCGGACATCAAAGCACGCCAGCCCTATAACTGGGGCAGCTCCAGAGCAGGAAGGCAGTTGTATCTTGGAGTCGAGAGACGTAAAGAGGAACTCATCCTGAACGGACTACTGGCGCTGCCGTAGCTCTGTCCTGTGTACCATCATCCTGCCTGTTGGCGCTGCCACAGCCGTCGTAACCTTCATCCTTCATCGTCGTCCGGATCTGCTGGCGTGGCCGCGGACCGTTGTAACCGTCATCTTCATCGGGACCTGCAGGCTCCGCCGCGGACCGTCATCTTTCATCCGACCATCTCGGGACCTGCTTGGCTCCTCCACGGCCCGATCATCAAGAACGCCGAGCTCAAGGATTGAGAGCTATTTTTAGACTCACCGGTAACTAAAGACTGTCCCGCTACCCTTTTCCTCAAACCAAAGACTAAGCTAGAGGGGACCCCTGCGTCCAGACCTCCTTGTACCATATCATCGTAACCTAAGAATTGCATATAAAGTCTCGTAACCTTCAGTCTTGTGTGGTGTCCGTCTGTGGGGGGGAAGTTATTCATCTGTACAGTCGTTGGAGACGGCTCTCCCTGGAGACCTCTCCCCGTACCTCGGCCGACCCTCCCGGTCCGTCTAACAGAAACGTTTTGACCTCTTCCACAATGTGGCTCCCTATTTTGTATGTAAATTTAGAGGTGTTTTTTTTCCCCGCCAGTAGCACATAGAATTTACTCAGATTTACAGAAAGGTCCAAGGCACTCATGAACCTAACAAAACCATCAATCAGGATTTGTAGGCTCCTTGGTGTCCGTGCGATCAGTACCGCGTCATCTGCATAAAGTAGAACGGGGATATGACGCGACCCAACCCTTGGGCAATCTGCCTTCAGACCTAACAGAAACTGCTCCAAATTATTAATATAAAGGGAAAACAAAAAGGGAGCAAGAATGCAGCCTTGTCGGATTCCACTCTTACAGGGAAAAGAACTAGTCAGCCCCCCCTCCCTATTAAAGCGGACTTTGGCGGTGGTGTCACTATGCAGTTCCCTCAATATATTAATTAGACCACTCTCTATCCCCATACTAAGCATCATGCCCCACAATTTTTCCCTATTGACGTGATCGAATGCTGCTGCCAGATCCATGAAACCCATGTAGATGGATTCATCACTAGCCATGGTATACTTGGCAGTCAGCATATAAAGGTTCAGGCACTGGTCACTAGTGGACCTCCCTGCCCTAAATCCGTATTGAGTGTCCGAGAAGATGTTTTTTTTCCTCGGTCCACTCGGACAGTCTATTAAGAATTGCCCTCCCCAAAAGTTTTGCTGACACATCAATCAGGGAGATCGGGCGGTAGCACTTTGGGTCATCCCTATTGCCCTTTTTGAAAATCGGCACAATTACTGCCGTGGACCAAGACGGGGGCAGGCCACAGATGATAGCAGTATTAATAACCCTTGTCATTAGGGGAGCCCAGAGTTCGATGTTACTCAAAAACAGATCAGGGGGGATTCCATCAGGCCCCGGAGCTTTATTTTTGGTCAGGCCCTCAATCCCTGCAATGATCTCCTTAATGGAGAATTCTACCAGTGGAGCCTCAGTTGGGATGGCCGGTAGGTCTATAGTAGAACCAGGCTCATGATTGTACAGGCCCCTATAGTGGTTGACCCACTGCTCTGGGAGAATATTGGCCCCTATATCCGGGGTATCTTTTTCCTGGAAAGTTGGGTTATTAATTATTTTCCAGAAACCTGCTAGGTCCTTTCTTTCCCCCGCTTCTCGTAAATCTGCCCACGCTTCCGCCTGCAAGGCGAGTTTCCTCCTCTTAATTTCCTTTTTATAAATTTCTCTGCACACCTTAACTTTGTGGGGGACCCTTGGTTTAGTTTTAAGGCAGCTTTTCAGCTCCCTCAAAGCTTTGGAGCAGTCTTTGTCGAACCATCGGGGATTCCCGTGGTTCTTAAATGGGACACTAGTCTTTAGCAAACCATCGACCAGATTAGCGATCTGGTCGAAAGCTTCCATTATCCTCGGTCCGCGGACTTCTGTGTCCAAACAATCATTAATAGCGAGTTTGCCTGCGCCCACCAGGCCCTTGTAGAACTTTTCCCAGTCTATTTTAGCCCATTTTAGTCTCCTGCCCTGGTCTGTTGCTCTCTCAGTGAAGGTGCGTTGAACTCTAATACTTAGACCCACCATATACAGCAGCTCCAAGACAAGAGGGTTATGGTCACTAAAGCCACTCCATTCGATCCCTACACTAGTTGTCTTATTAATTAAGGACCTTGAGACCAGAATGTAATCTATGAAGGAAGAGCATCCTCTACCCTTAAATGTGGGGGGGAGTGTGCCATCCTCCTGCATCCCTACCATATTAATGGTGTGTTCAAGGTCATATTTAAACTGTAACATTCTGAAAGCTGAGCCCAACGGCGTATGAGAGAAATGCGGTCCCTTCTCCATAGGGCATCGGGACCAATCTGTGCTTATTTGGACCAGTACCGGGCACAAGTGGCAATTATAATCTCCCATAACCACCAACCCATGTGACTGCCCATTTTTTTGGCCTGTTATGACCTGGCCCAACCTATTATCTAATTCAGTAACAAGAGAGATGTTAGATCCCGCTATCTCATTGTTATAAAGGTTTACTGCAACAAATCTAAGACCTTTCCCAGTGAACCCGACTGCCTGAATCCTGTGGGAATTCCAATCAAGGCAAGTGTAACTTCCCGGAAGGCTCAGATCTGTATAAATAGCTAAACCTCCCATGGCTCTCCCTGATCTTGATTTTTGAGCAGGTACAAAAAAACACTTATACCCTTGCAGATGGAAATTATTCTCCTGGGCCCAGGTCTCCTGCAGACAAATTACATGGAATTTTCTGATATAGTCAAGCCACTCTTTATTATTAAATTTCCCAGCCAGGCCAGCTATATTCCATGAGATGATTTTTAGTGCCTCACCCCCCTGGACCCCTGTGACCCACCTAGTGATTCTCGCACTTGTTTTCCCAATTCTGGTCCCTGTGCGTCACCTATACATGCAATATCTACAGCCCTAGGTTCATCCAGCACATAACTCCGGGCGCAACTTGATGACTTTTGTTTTGCCTCGGGCTGTGCTTCTCCCACTCAGCATTTAGAACCCCTCTACCCCCTATACCCCATATGCCATTATCTCTTTGTCAATCTACCCCCTCAAGACCATCCAGGCAGTGGAACCGATTAAATGTGTGGAAGGGTGGCTCTGGGCGGCTAAATAATGGCCTGGGATTGAACTCGTGATGAACACCCCTTCGACCCACCCTTTCCCAGTTGTCATATGAACGGGTCACGTGTACAGGGGCTGGGATGGGGGGAAAGAAGAAAGACACATGAAGTGTTTGAATTGTTGTTACCTGTGATCTGTTCTTTCCCTGGCATATGTGAGCAACTGTTCCAGCATCCCTGAAGCTCACCAATATGCAATCCCCTATGATGGATTTGCGTGTTCTCCCTATCCAAGGCACCCTTCTGACCATTATGATCTCATTGCTTAAGTGTACGGGTAAGGGTCTATTCAAATTTAGCCACTTAATCACCCTGCTTTTCAGAGCACAGAAATCCTCGGCTTCACCTGCCTCTAGTGGTGGGACGCCCGCCATGACTACTGTAAAGTCATTCGCCTCTGGTGGTAAATTGGGTCTACGTGGCCTGGGGGGAAGCTTCATTAGTGGAGTGGGTGCAACACTATCTGTGGGCTGTACCGGGGGAACAGCATTTGCAGGGGGTATAGGTCCTATGGGGTTAGGTGGCTTATTTGGGGCAGGGTTATTCCTCTGGGTTTGTGGTGGGGCGGCCGCAGTTGCAACCTGTGAGGGAGCAAGATGCGTAACACTTTTTGGAGATTTTGGGGTGGCAATAGGTTTAGGAGCCCTCTCATGAGAATTGGCCGGATTTTTCATACTGCTTAGTGTAGCCTCAAGAATGGTTAGTCTGATTTCCACTTTTTTGATGCTTTCACTAATTGGTAACAAAAGTGACCTAAGCAGGAATTCCAAATTACCCAGCGGAGCAACAGAGAGGGGGGCATTAACAATGTTGCTAGCCGTCTCTTTAGTCAGGACGGGGGCCACACCATCCTGTGCAGCGGGTTTAGAATGTAAGTCAGCCACCGTTGTCACAGTTGATATGGAGGGTTTAGATGACTTCCCAAAATCAGAATGGGGGATCTTTGGTTTGTTTTTAGCCTGGGCACCCCTCGACTTCCTCCTACGTTTGTTTGGTGGGGGCCCAAAAACCCCTTGTGCTACAGCTATTTTAGGTTTGGCTTTCCTAGACTTTGATGCTGGGGGCGGTTGAGAAATTAAGTCTATCGTCCCCCTACTTGGGCTTGTGCTACTCACTGGGGTTGAGCTCATAAGTACCACTGGGGGCGTTTTTGTAACATCCCTAAGCAGGATCGGAACATCTTCATTTAGTGTCAAGTCTTCGCTAGGTGTGGGAGGATAATCTCCTAGAGGTCTACCTTTCAAGTTATCTAGAGAGCATCTCCGCTCAGCTCTGAGCCGGCTTAATGTGTTCTCCTTGTCCCCATCTCCCTCCGCCCGAGGAAAGTAATTCTCTAAGGTCATGTTTTTTGTTCCTGCCTGCCTTATGGGGGTACTTTCCCTTACCGGGGACGGCATGGTATCTTAGAGTGTGATGATAGCTATGGGGCAATTTATCAGCTTGTTGTGCTAGGGACTTGATGGCAAACGGCAGAACCAAGAGGGTAGGCCCAGCCCGGCCTACTCCGGCCTATGACGGCCACGGACGGCCCTGCCCTTGTCCCGGGCTTCTCCCGGCGCCCTCCCGCGCGCTCCCGCGCAGCGGGATCCTAGTGCAAAAATAAAAGAGAAGGAGGTGGGGCGGGGGGCGTGGCAGTCCGGGAGAGCGACCCAGGTGTTGTGGGTTGACCTCACGTAGGGGCTCCTGGGAGTTGGAGTCCCTGCGGGTCCGCTCGCAGCCCTGTACTAGCCTGCCAAAGCCCAGAGTCCGGTGTCCAAGATCAGAGCCCCTATATGCTCAAGGCGCCTCTCTGCACACCGCGAAGCGGGACCCGCGGAGCGGGTCCGGCGAGGAGCTGCGGCAGAAGAAAAACACTACAGGTGCAGGGAACAGCCCACGGCGAAGTCCAGGCAAACAAGGTATCCCCTTGCAGATTTAGAGTGCAGAGTGCAGAGTGCAGAGTGCAGATTCAGAGTGCAGGTGCAGAGTGCAGATTCAGAGTGCAGGTGCAGAGTGCAGGTGCAGAGTGCAGGTGCAGAGTGCAGGTGCAGATTCAGAGTGCAGATTCAGAGTGCAGATTCAAGATTCAGAGTGCAGATTCAGAGTGCAGATTCAGAGTGCAGATTCAGAGTGCAGATTCAGAGTGCAGATTCAGAGTGCAGATTCAGAGTGCAGATTCAGAGTGCAGATTCAGAGTGCAGATTCAGAGTGCAGATTCAGAGTGCAGAGTGCAGATTCAGAGTGCAGAGTGCAGATTCAGAGTGCAGATTCAGAGTGCAGATTCAAGATTCAGAGTGCAGATTCAAGATTCAGAGTGCAGATTCAAGATTCAGAGTGCAGATTCAAGATTCAGAGTGCAGATTCAAGATTCAGAGTGCAGAGTGCAGATTCAGAGTGCAGATTCAGAGTGCAGATTCAGAGTGCAGATTCAGAGTGCAGATTCAAGATTCAGAGTGCAGATTCAAGATTCAGAGTGCAGATTCAAGATTCAGAGTGCAGATTCAAGATTCAGAGTGCAGATTCAGAGTGCAGATTCAGAGTGCAGATTCAGAGTGCAGATTCAGAGTGCAGATTCAGAGTGCAGATTCAGAGTGCAGATTCAGAGTGCAGATTCAGAGTGCAGAGTGCAGATTCAGAGTGCAGAGTGCAGATTCAGAGTGCAGAGTGCAGATTCAGAGTGCAGAGTGTGAGTGCAGATTGCGAGTGCAGAGTGTAGAGTGCGAGTGCAGAGTGCGAGTGCAGAGTGCGAGTGCAGAGTGCGAGTGCAGATTCATAGTGCAGATTCAGAGTGCAGATTCAGAGTGCAGAGTGCAGATTCAGAGTGCAGATTCAGAGTGCAGATTCAGAGTGCAGAGTGCAGATTCAGAGTGCAGATTCAGAGTGCAGATTCAGAGTGCAGATTCAGAGTGCGAGTGCAGATTCAGAGTGCGAGTGCAGAGTGCAGAGTGCAGATTCAGAGTGCAGAGTGCAGAGTGCAGATTCAGAGTGCGAGTGCAGATTCAGAGTGCAGATTCAGAGTGCAGAGTGCAGATTCAGAGTGCAGAGTGCAGAGTGCAGAGTGCGAGTGCAGAGTGCGAGTGCAGAGTGCGAGTGCAGAGTGCGAGTGCAGAGTGCGAGTGCAGAGTGTGAGTGCAGAGTGCAGATTCAGAGTGTGAGTGCAGAGTGCAGATTCAGAGTGCAGATTCAGAGTGCAGATTCAGAGTGCAGATTCAGAGTGCAGAGTGCAGATTCAGAGTGCAGATTCAAAGTGCAGATTCAGAGTGCAGGTGCAGAGTGCAGATTTAGAGTGCAGAGTGCAGATTCAGAGTGCAGATTCAGAGTGCGAGTGCAGATTCAGAGTGCAGAGTGCAGATTCAGAGTGCAGATTCAGAGTGCAGGTGCAGAGTGTAGATTCAGAGTGCAGAGTGCAGATTCAGAGTGCAGAGTGCAGATTCCGAGTGCAGATTCAGAGTGCAGGTGCAGAGTGCAGAGTGCAGATTCAGAGTGCAGATTCAGAGTGCAGATTCAGAGTGCAGATTCAGAGTGCAGATTCAGAGTGCAGATTCAGAGTGCAGATTCAGAGTGCAGGTGCAGAGTGCAGATTCAGAGTGCAGATTCAGAGTGCAGATTCAGAGTGCAGATTCAATATTCAGAGTGCAGATTCAGAGTGCAGATCAGAGTGCAGATCAGAGTGCAGTTTCAAGATTCAGAGTGCAGATTCAGAGTGCAGATTCAGAGTGCAGATGCAGAGTGCAGATGCAGAGTGCAGGTGCAGAGTGCAGGTGCAGATTCAGAGTGCAGAGTGCAGATTCAGAGTGCAGATTCAGAGTGCAGAGTGCAGATTCAGAGTGCAGATTCAGAGTGCAGAGTGCAGATTCAGAGTGCAGATTCAGAGTGCAGATTCAGAGTGCAGATTCAGAGTGCAGATTCAGAGTGCAGATTCAGAGTGCAGATGCAGAGTGCAGATTCAGAGTGCAGGTGCAGAGTGCAGATTCAGAGTGCAGAGTGCAGGTGCAGAGTGCAGATTCAGAGTGCAGATTCAGAGTGCAGATTCAGAGTGCAGATTCAATATTCAGAGTGCAGATTCAGAGTGCAGATTCAGAGTGCAGATGCAGAGTGCAGGTGCAGAGTGCAGGTGCAGAGTGCAGGTGCAGAGTGCAGGTGCAGAGTGCAGGTGCAGAGTGCAGGTGCAGAGTGCAGATTCAGAGTGCAGGTGCAGAGTGCAGATTCAAGATTCAGAGTGCAGATTCAGAGTGCAGATTCAGAGTGCAGATTCAGAGTGCAGATTCAGAGTGCAGATTCAGAGTGCAGATTCAGAGTGCAGATTCAGAGTGCAGAGTGCAGATTCAGAGTGCAGATTCAGAGTGCGAGTGCAGATTCAGAGTGCAGAGTGCAGATTCAGAGTGCAGAGTGCAGATTCAGAGTGCAGAGTGCAGAGTGCAGAGTGCAGAGTGCGAGTGCAGAGTGCGAGTGCAGAGTGCGAGTGCAGAGTGCAGAGTGCGAGTGCAGAGTGCGAGTGCAGAGTGTGAGTGCAGAGTGCAGATTCAGAGTGTGAGTGCAGAGTGCAGATTCAGAGTGCAGATTCAGAGTGCAGATTCAGAGTGCAGATTCAGAGTGCAGATTCAGAGTGCAGATTCAGAGTGCAGATTCAGAGTGCAGATTCAAAGTGCAGATTCAGAGTGCAGATTCAGAGTGCAGGTGCAGAGTGCAGATTCAGAGTGCAGAGTGCAGATTCAGAGTGCAGATTCAAAGTGCAGATTCAGAGTGCAGGTGCAGAGTGCAGATTTAGAGTGCAGAGTGCAGATTCAGAGTGCAGATTCAGAGTGCGAGTGCAGATTCAGAGTGCAGAGTGCAGATTCAGAGTGCAGATTCAGAGTGCAGGTGCAGAGTGTAGATTCAGAGTGCAGAGTGCAGATTCAGAGTGCAGAGTGCAGATTCAGAGTGCAGGTGCAGAGTGCAGAGTGCAGATTCAGAGTGCAGATTCAGAGTGCAGATTCAGAGTGCAGATTCAGAGTGCAGATTCAGAGTGCAGATTCAGAGTGCAGATTCAGAGTGCAGATTCAGAGTGCAGATTCAGAGTGCAGATTCAGAGTGCAGATTCAGAGTGCAGATTCAATATTCAGAGTGCAGATTCAGAGTGCAGATCAGAGTGCAGTTTCAAGATTCAGAGTGCAGATTCAGAGTGCAGATTCAGAGTGCAGATGCAGAGTGCAGATGCAGAGTGCAGATGCAGAGTGCAGGTGCAGAGTGCAGGTGCAGAGTGCAGGTGCAGAGTGCAGGTGCAGAGTGCAGATTCAGAGTGCAGAGTGCAGATTCAGAGTGCAGATTCAGAGTGCAGAGTGCAGATTCAGAGTGCAGATTCAGAGTGCAGAGTGCAGATTCAGAGTGCAGATTCAGAGTGCAGATTCAGAGTGCAGATTCAGAGTGCAGATTCAGAGTGCAGATTCAGAGTGCAGATTCAGAGTGCAGATTCAGAGTGCAGATTCAGAGTGCAGATTCAGAGTGCAGATTCAGAGTGCAGATTCAGAGTGCAGAGTGCAGGTGCAGAGTGCAGGTGCAGAGTGCAGATTCAGAGTGCAGATTCAGAGTGCAGATTCAGAGTGCAGATTCAATATTCAGAGTGCAGATTCAGAGTGCAGAGTGCAGATTCAGAGTGCAGATTCAGAGTGCAGATTCAGAGTGCAGGTGCAGAGTGCAGGTGCAGAGTGCAGGTGCAGAGTGCAGGTGCAGAGTGCAGGTGCAGAGTGCAGGTGCAGAGTGCAGGTGCAGAGTGCAGGTGCAGAGTGCAGAGTGCAGGTGCAGAGTGCAGGTGCAGAGTGCAGGTGCAGAGTGCAGGTGCAGAGTGCAGATTCAGAGTGCAGGTGCAGAGTGCAGATTCAAGATTCAGAGTGCAGATTCAGAGTGCAGATTCAGAGTGCAGATTCAAGATTCAGAGTGCAGATTCAGAGTGCAGAGTGCAGATTCAGAGTGCAGAGTGCAGATTCAGAGTGCAGATTCAGAGTGCAGATTCAGAGTGCAGATTCAGAGTGCAGATTCAGAGTGCAGATTCAGAGTGCAGATTCAAGATTCAGAGTGCAGAGTGCAGATTCAAGATTCAGAGTGCAGATTCAAGATTCAGAGTGCAGATTCAAGATTCAGAGTGCAGATTCAGAGTGCAGATTCAAGATTCAGAGTGCAGAGTGCAGATTCAAGATTCAGAGTGCAGAGTGCAGATTCAGAGTGCAGATTCAGAGTGCAGATTCAAGATTCAGAGTGCAGATTCAAGATTCAGAGTGCAGATTCAGAGTGCAGAGTGCAGATTCAGAGTGGAGATTCAAGATTCAGAGTGCAGATTCAGAGTGCAGATTCAGAGTGGAGATTCAGAGTGCAGATTCAGAGTGCAGAGTGGAGATTCAGAGTGGAGATTCAGAGTGGAGATTCAGAGTGCAGATTCAGAGTGCAGAGTGGAGATTCAGAGTGCAGAGTAGAGATTCAGAGTGCAGATTCAGAGTGCAGGTGCAGATTCAGAGTGCAGAGTGCAGGTGCAGAGTGCAGGTGCAGAGTGCAGGTGCAGAGTGCAGGTGCAGAGTGCAGGTGCAGAGTGCAGGTGCACAGTGCAGATTCAGAGTGCAGATTCAAGATTCAGAGTGCAGATTCAGAGTGCAGATTCAGAGTGCAGATTCAGAGTGCAGATTCAGAGTGCAGATTCAATCAATCAATCAATCAAAGACATTTATAGAGCGCACTACCTACCCGTAGGGTCTCAAGGCGCTTGGGGGGGGGGGGTGCCGTTACTGCTCGAACAGCCAGGTCTTGAGCTTCTTCCTGAAGGAGAGGTGGTCTTGGGTCAGGCGCAGGTCGGCCGGGAGGGAGTTCCAGGTCTTGGCGGCCAGGTAGGAGAAGGACCTTCCTCCTGTTGTGGCTCTGCGGATGCGTGGAACGGCGGCGAGGGCGTGGCTGGCAGATCGGAGGTGGCGTTTGGGAGCGTAGAAATTGATTCGGTTGTTGAGGTAGCTCGGGCCTTGATCGTGTAGGGCTTTGTGTGCGTGGGTGAGGAGCCGGAAGGTGATTCTTTTGTTGACGGGGAGCCAGTGCAGTTCTCTCAGGTGTCCGGAGATGTGGCTGTTCCGTGGGATGTCGAGGATGAGTCTGGCTGAGGCGTTCTGGATCCGCTGGAGTCTCTTCTGGAGCTTGGCGGTGGTTCCGGCGTAGAGTGCGTTGCCGTAGTCCAGTCGGCTGGTGACGAGGGCCTGGGTGACGGTCTTCCTGGTCTCCGTGGGGATCCACCAGAAGATCTTCCGAAGCATGCGCAGGATGTTGAAGCACGACGAGGAGACGGCGTTGACTTGCCTGGTCATGGAGAGGGAGGAGTCCAGGATGAAGCCCAGGTTGCGTGCGTGGTTTGTCGGTTTGGGTGCGGTGCCCAGGGCGGGGGGCCACCAGGAGTCGTCCCAGGCGCAGGGCGAGGAGCCCAGGATGAGGACCTACGTCTTGTTTGAGTTCAGTTTCAGGCGGCTCGTCGTCATCCACTCGGCTACCTCTTTCATCCCTTCATGCAGGTTGGCTCTGGCGGCGGCGGGGTCGTTGGTCAGGGAGAGGATCAGCTGGGTGTCGTCGGCGTAGGAGATTATGTTGTTCAAGATTCAGAGTGCAGATTCAGAGTGCAGAGTGCAGATTCAGAGTGCAGATTCAGAGTGCAGATTCAGAGTGCAGATTCAGAGTGCAGATTCAGAGTGCAGATTCAGAGTGCAGAGTGCAGATTCAGAGTGCAGAGTGCAGATTCAGAGTGCAGAGTGCAGAGTGCAGATTCAGAGTGCAGAGTGCAGAGTGCAGATTCAGAGTGCAGAGTGCAGATTCAGAGTGCAGAGTGCAGATTCAGAGTGCAGATTCAGAGTGCAGATTCAGAGTGCAGATTCAGAGTGCAGATTCAGAGTGCAGATTCAGAGTGCAGATTCAGAGTGCAGATTCAGAGTGGAGATTCAGAGTGGAGATTCAGAGTGGAGATTCAGAGTGGAGATTCAGAGTGGAGATTCAGAGTGGAGATTCAGAGTGCAGATTCAGAGTGCAGATTCAGAGTGCAGATTCAGAGTGCAGATTCAAGATTCAGAGTGCAGATTCAAGATTCAGAGTGCAGAGTGCAGATTCAGAGTGCAGATTCAAGATTCAGAGTGCAGAGTGCAGATTCAGAGTGCAGATTCAAGATTCAGAGTGCAGAGTGCAGATTCAGAGTGCAGATTCAAGATTCAGAGTGCAGAGTGCAGATTCAGAGTGGAAAGTGCAGAGTGGAGATTCAGAGTTCAGAGTGCAGAGTGCAGAGTGCAGATTCAGAGTGCAGATTCAAGATTCAGAGTGCAGAGTGCAGATTCAGAGTGCAGATTCAAGATTCAGAGTGCAGAGTGCAGATTCAGAGTGCAGATTCAGAGTGCAGAGTGCAGATTCAAGATTCAGAGTGCAGATTCAAGATTCAGAGTGCAGAGTGCAGATTGAAGATTCAGAGTGCAGAGTGCAGATTCAGAGTGCAGATTCAGAGTGCAGATTCAGAGTGCAGATTCAGAGTGCAGATTCAGAGTGCAGATTCAAGATTCAGAGTGCAGATTCAGAGTGCAGAGTGCAGATTCAGAGTGCAGATTCAGAGTGCAGAGTGCAGATTCAGAGTGCAGAGTGCAGATTCAGAGTGCAGATTCAAGATTCAGAGTGCAGATTCAGAGTGCAGATTCAGAGTGCAGATTCAGAGTGCAGGTGCAGAGTGCAGGTGCAGAGTGCAGAGTGCAGGTGCAGAGTGCAGATTCAGAGTGCAGATTCAAGATTCAGAGTGCATATTCAGAGTGCAGATTCAATCAATCAATCAATCAAAGACATTTATAGAGCGCACCACCTACCCGTAGGGTCTCAAGGCGCTTGGGGGGGGGGGTGCCGTTACTGCTCGAACAGCCAGGTCTTGAGCTTCTTCCTGAAGGAGAGGTGGTCTTGGGTCAGGCGCAGGTCGGCCGGGAGGGAGTTCCAGGTCTTTGCGGCCAGGTAGGAGAAGGACCTTCCTCCTGTTGTGGCTCTGCGGATGCGTGGAACGGCGGCGAGGGCGTGGCTGGCAGATCGGAGGTGGCGTTTGGGAGCGTAGAAGTTGATTCGGTTGTTGAGGTAGCTCGGGCCTTGATCGTGTAGGGCTTTGTGTGCGTGGGTGAGGAGCCGGAAGGTGATTCTTTTGTTGACGGGGAGCCAGTGCAGTTCTCTCAGGTGTCCGGAGATGTGGCTGTTCCGTGGGATGTCGAGGATGAGTCTGGCTGAGGCGTTCTGGATCCGCTGGAGTCTCTTCTGGAGCTTGGCGGTGGTTCCGGCGTAGAGTGCGTTGCCGTAGTCCAGTCGGCTGGTGACGAGGGCCTGGGTGACAGTCTTCCTGGTCTCCGTGGGGATCCACCAGAAGATCTTCCGAAGCATGCGCAGGATGTTGAAGCATGACGAGGAGACGGCGTTGACTTGCCTGGTCATGGAGAGGGAGGAGTCCAGGATGAAGCCCAGGTTGCGTGCGTGGTTTGTCGGTTTGGGTGCGGTGCCCAGGGCGGGGAGCCACCAGGAGTCGTCCCAGGCGCAGGGCGAGGAGCCCAGGATGAGGACCTACGTCTTGTTTGAGTTCAGTTTCAGGCGGCTCGACGTCATCCACTCGGCTACCTCTTTCATCCCTTCGTGCAGGTTGGCTCTGGCGGCGGCGGGGTCGTTGGTCAGGGAGAGGATCAGCTGGGTGTCGTCGGCGTAGGAGATTATGTTGTTCAAGATTCAGAGTGCAGATTCAGAGTGCAGAGTGCAGATTCAGAGTGCAGATTCAGAGTGCAGATTCAGAGTGCAGATTCAGAGTGCAGATTCAGAGTGCAGATTCAGAGTGCAGAGTGCAGATTCAGAGTGCAGATTCAGAGTGCAGATTCAGAGTGCAGATTCAGAGTGCAGAGTGCAGATTCAGAGTGCAGATTCAGAGTGCAGATTCAGAGTGCAGATTCAGAGTGCAGATTCAGAGTGCAGATTCAGAGTGCAGATTCAGAGTGCAGATTCAGAGTGCAGATTCAGAGTGCAGATTCAGAGTGCAGAGTGGAGATTCAGAGTGGAGATTCAGAGTGCAGATTCAGAGTGCAGATTCAGAGTGCAGATTCAGAGTGCAGATTCAGAGTGCAGAGTGGAGATTCAGAGTGCAGAGTGGAGATTCAGAGTGCAGATTCAGAGTGCAGATTCAGAGTGGAGATTCAGAGTGCAGATTCAGAGTGCAGATTCAGAGTGCAGATTCAAGATTCAGAGTGCAGAGTGCAGATTCAGAGTGCAGATTCAAGATTCAGAGTGCAGAGTGCAGATTCAGAATGGAGAGTGCAGAGTGGAGATTCAGAGTTCAGAGTGCAGAGTGCAGATTCAGAATGGAGAGTGCAGAGTGGAGATTCAGAGTTCAGAGTGCAGAGTGCAGATTCAGAGTGCAGATTCAGAGTGCAGATTCAAGATTCAGAGTGCAGAGTGCAGATTCAGAGTGCAGATTCAAGATTCAGAGTGCAGATTCAGAGTGCAGAGTGCAGATTCAGAGTGCAGATTCAGAGTGCAGATTCAGAGTGCAGAGTGGAGATTCAGAGTGCAGAGTGGAGATTCAGAGTGCAGAGTGGAGATTCAGAGTACAGAGTGGAGATTCAGAGTGGAGATTCAGAGTGGAGATTCAGAGTGCAGATTCAGAGTGCAGATTCAGAGTGCAGAGTGGAGATTCAGAGTGCAGATTCAGAGTGCAGATTCAGAGTGGAGATTCAGAGTGGAGATTCAGAGTGGAGATTCAGAGTGCAGATTCAGAGTGGAGATTCAGAGTGGAGATTCAGAGTGGAGATTCAGAGTGCAGATAGATTCAGAGTGCAGATTCAGAGTGCAGATTCAGAGTGCAGATTCAGGATTCAGAGTGCAGAGTGCAGATTCAGAGTGCAGATTCAGAGTGCAGAGTGGAGATTCAGAGTGCAGATTCAGAGTGCAGATTCAGAGTGCAGATTCAGAGTGGAGATTCAGAGTGCAGATTCAGAGTGCAGATTCAGAGTGGAGATTCAGAGTGGAGATTCAGAGTGGAGATTCAGAGTGCAGATTCAGAGTGCAGATTCAGAGTGCAGATTCAGAGTGCAGATTCAGAGTGCAGATTCAAGATTCAGAGTGCAGAGTGCAGATTCAGAGTGCAGATTCAAGATTCAGAGTGCAGAGTGCAGATTCAGAGTGGAGAGTGCAGAGTGGAGATTCAGAGTGCAGATTCAGAGTGCAGATTCAGAGTGCAGATTCAAGATTCAGAGTGCAGAGTGCAGAGTGCAGATTCAGAGTGCAGATTCAAGATTCAGAGTGCAGAGTGCAGATTCAGAGTGCAGATTCAGCCCTGTGTGTGGTGAGGAGGGCCCCTCGGTGTTTCACATGCTTTTACGGAGGTTTAGGGACTTTGTTGCTTCACTGCTGATTGGGCTCTGAGACGACCATCCTGCCTAGTTGCCTGTTGTGAATGGGTATAAACAAACATCAGATTATGGTGCCGGTTGGACCTATCCCCCCTCAAGAACACAAAGAACCTACTGACATTTTCTACCTGAAATAGACCATCTAATTTGGAAAGACCACCCTGTGTCCTTCCTGATTTTATTTTCACCCAGTCACTAATCTCAAACTTATACTCCTTTCTCTCCATGCTCACATTTGTCCCCTTGCCTCCTACACCATTTCAACCTTTCAGCCATGCAGGGACCAATTTAGTACCAGGTAAGCATCACACATCTATTGAAATGGGGGTCGCAGTGTGTAGGGCTTGCAGTGTGGGGGGGGGGTCGCAGTGTGTGGGGGGGCTCTGTGTGGGTGTGTGTGGAGGGCTCCGTGTGGGTGTGTGTGGGGGGGCTTTGTGTGGCTGTGTGTGTGGGGGGCTCTGTGTGGGTGTGTGTGTGGGGAGCTCTGTGTGTGTGTGTGTGGGGGGGCTCTGTGTGTGTGTGGGGAGGCTCTCTGTGGGTGTTTGTGTGTGTCATTTGCGAGAGATAAAGCTAGTTGCATTGTAAATGACAATGCCATTTATTTATGTTTTAAAAAAACACATAAATAAAAATAATGTCAAGAGCAATGCCAATAGCTCTAACTTTAACAAAGGCAAAACCATTGCATTGTAAATGCTTGTTTTTTTTTTAGCTTGTGCTGGTTTTATTGTGTCCAATATCCTCGAGACTTTTCAAAGCTTCAACTGCCTCGTATACGTGTCAGGTTAAGCAGTTCGGTGTGTTACACTGTTTTATCTGCTGCACTGTACATCCACAGTCACACCCATATTGAAGAGTGCTGACTCTTTTCCCACCACCTTTCGAATGGCCTGTTTGCTCAAACCAGCAGACCGTGCTGCGTTCAGCTAGCGTGTCTCTTACTGCCATCAAGTGGTAATAGTGGGTATTGCTCTTCAACTTGAGTGAAGAATTAAAGAAAAACATGAAAGAGAAATGAAAAATGATTCCGTGTGCATTCTTGTCCTGCACCCAAAGACACAGTTTAGATAGATCACAGTCACAGATGTACTATTAAGCTTGACTCGATACTAACAGAGACGGTCAGTGCTGAATAAAAGCAGCATTTTTGCATAAGAGAGCAGTCATACTTTCTCATTCCAAGGCACAGCCCACCATTTTCAGGATCTGTAATATGCTTGAGTGTTTGGCAGACAATACTGAAGCGTCCATGGCCGCGTTAAGACTGTGTCCTCATTCTCAACGGTACTCGTGGCACCGATGCGGGTAAAAGGCCGAGTCAGTGCTGTGGGTTTTAATAGCCCCTTTGCCGGCAGTTCACACACCCAGGACTGTCTTTGAGGGACTCTTATCTCATAGCGGTAGGTAACCGGCCCATGTCGCACATCTATGATGCGAATATGTGAACATCATAAAAACAGAAACACGCCCAAAGCTCAGTGGTACACAAAAGAATTAAAAAACCAAAAACAACTCACCAGGAACAAGGAACGACAATGGCGAAGAACTTATGACACTGAAAGCAAGGACATTTATAAGAAAGCCCTTGCTACTTATAAATTAATGATCATAACCGCAAAAAAGGATTATTACACTCGCCATATAGAAGCTGCCAAAAATTCTAGTAAACAGCTCTATAATGTCGCAAAAACCCTTGCGGGTAATGCTCCAGACCTCAACCCACCACCATCACAAACATTATGTGATGCCTTGTCAGACTTTTTCTTTACTAAAGTCAATGATATCTATCAAGCATTCAACCTGGACCAGGCTCATAGTAGTGCTTCCACCTCGCTGATCACTTCTCTGACTAATCCAACTAGTACTACCATGACCTCTTTCAACGCCCTCACCACTGATCAAGTCATGAGTATTTTTAACACGATTAAAGCAGGATCAGCTTTGGATCCTTGCCCCTCTTCTGTACTAGCCATAGTACCAGACACAGTTGTCCCCATCATAACCACCCTCTGTAATATTATTCTAGCATCCGGTACCTACCCAGATTCCCTGAAAAATACTCTTATCAAACCCCTGCTTAAAAAACCTGGGTTGGATAAAAGTGAACTGAAGAACTACCGTCCCATTGCTAGTCTTCCTTTTTTAGCAAAGGTCATAGAAAAGGCTATGAACCAGCAGTTATCAGCCTATATTGAGAATAACCACCTGCTGGATGATACCCAGTTCGGCTTCCGCAAATACCACGGCACGGAAACCGCCCTCATCAAAGCAGCTGACGATATAAGAATCATTCGTGACCAAGGAGGTACTGCTGTACTAGTCCTCCTTGACCTGTCGGCTGCTTTCGACACGGTCGACCACAAGATCTTGGTCGACCGTGTCGAGAGGATGGGCATTCAGTCCACTGCCAGAGACCTTCTGGCCTCGTTCTTGATCAACAGAACCCAGGCGGTTACAACGGGCCCCTTCCAGTCGGCTGACCTGTCCTTACCGTGTGGGGTCCCACAAGGCTCATCCCTGAGTCCGACACTATTTAATATATATGTGTCGGACCTTGCTAGTGTCATCAAAGCATACGGGATGGGTCTGACCTCATACGCAGACGACACCCAGTTGGTTCTGGCCATAAAGGGAGACGGACAGGAAATGGCGGAGAGATTTCAAGACGGGATGATTGCCATAGGTGAGTGGATGGCAAGAAATTGCCTGAAACTCAACTCCGAGAAAACGGAGGTGGTTATCTTCGGCAATCTCTCCCCTACCTGGTCGGCAACGTGGTGGCCAGCGGCCATGGGCACTCCTCCCTGTCCCACGGCCAAAGTTAGAAACTTGGGCGTCACCTTTGACAACCAGCTCAACTTTATGGCCCATGCGAATAAGGTGGCTGCCAATGCTCACTTTAAGCTGCGAATGGTAAGAAAAATCACGCCTTACCTGCCAGAATCAGCAGCAAAAACATTGGTTTCTTCATTAGTGTTGTCTTCATTGGACTATTGTAACAGTCTGCTGCTCAATGCCCAGAACAGAGTCATAAAAAGACTACAGACAGTGCAGAATGCCGCTGCCCGAGTGCTTTCAAAAAAACCCAGATTTGCTCCCATCTCGGACACGCTAAAACAATATCACTGGCTGTCCATTCACAACCGGGTCAAATTTAAAGCGCTGTGTATTGTCTTTAAATCGCTCCAGGAACTAGGACCCAGATTCCTTAGAGAGCAACTGATCCCCTACAACCCCCCGAGAACGCTCAGATCCACCTCTCTTAATCAATTGGTGATACAACGCAGTCGAACAGTTTCCTGGGGTGATCGCCGCTTTTCAACTGCGGCCCCTAGACTCTGGAACACTCTGCCTATCCACATAAGAACTAGTTCCACTCTTCTACAATTCAGAAAAAACCTGAAGACTTGGCTGTTTAATCAGTGATTCCCATCTCCGCTTTTCTGTGCCAGGGTGAAACCTCAATGCAATTTCAGCGCCGAGACGCCTAAGGGTATTTGTATGCGCTATATAAATGGCATTAAATTAAATAAACACTCACAGTCCTGCAAAACATCGAACTGTCGGATATGATAATTTCCTCAAATTGGTACTGTTGACATTTCTTTGGGATTGCATCCGATGAACGCACGTTTTGTTACCAATACTGCAGTAATAGTGATTATCAGCAATACTCAATCCATCACTGGCTGCTTAACCCCCAAAAATTCGAAACATCATACCTGAGACTTGCTCAAATCATTCCCTTACTGCCTTCCAAATTTGAACTAAAGCACCTACAGCTTAACCGATATTCCCATTCTTTCACTCACTTCGCTCCTGGAATTTCACTCTATCCTTTCCAGATACATGCCCTCCCTCCGCCATCACTAGCCTGGAGCCTCATCATTGCTACCATGTTTGTCGTGTAGCGAGCCAATAGGCAGGCCTCAGCTGCCTGTGGCGTGACTTATGCAGAGGATCTCACCTGCTCTCGACCCCGCACTGCCGCCTGGCGCCCTAAGCTGAATAAGTACCTGCTTGCCCCAACTCCTTTCAAGTCCAGGGAAGGTGGGGGGGGGGGGGGGGGGGGGTCGTGCAATATCTAGTATCCTCAGATTGATCAACCTTTGCCTGATAAACTCAAAACCCATGCTCCAACAACATTGAGGACTGTGCTCAGTTGGAGCCTTGATCTGTCCGCCATGAAGTTCGAGTCACCACCTCTCCACGTCATCCTTAGCATTAACTGCACAAAATCCTAGAGACCGCTATCATATCATGCTGGATCCTGCTTAGTAGTTCTTTTCTCCATCGTAAGATCATTCCCTGTAGATGGATCACCACTATGTACAGTGGTGAGGTTCTTGCTACTACCCTCTCCACTGTTTGCACAATTGCCTCCACCACAAGAGTCCTGTGCCACTCTGTTGTACTGAAAGGCGCAGTGAGTCACCTATATTTTTGCCCTGTCTATGTACGAGTGGCCGATCAGCCATACTGGGTAGGACACGACCCGTTCACAACCTGGTAATATACGCAAAAGAGATCTTATCAGCCTGGACTAGCCCGATGTGTATGGAACTGGAGGGGTAGAGGTGGAGGAGGTTGATAGAACTGTACACTAAATGAGGCCTATGTAAGTCTTGTAGACTTTAGACTCCAGACTACAGTATTAAAGGGTACTTTGCTGAGATGGAGTTGACCTCTACTACCACTATGTTGTCCGAACATAGCCTCAACTTTCATTAAGCACAAGAGGTGCGACCAAATGTGCAGTGCCACTAAAATATAAAACATCTCAAGAAAAGTGATGTTTTTATTGAGCCGCTTTGTGAACCATTGCTCTGGTCAATTCTTGATGCACCCTGTCCGTCCAAGGATTGCTCTGTGGGCCTGGCTGCCAGCCACATCAGTAAACTGCTCAATTTGTTTGGGCGCAACATTGTTAAATCATGTTTCACCCCTGCCATCAATCTCACGTTTGTACTTTTTTGTAATGCCTCTTGTGACCTGTGCCAGCCATCTTGCAAGCACTATACTTGCTAGTATTACCCTGGTAGGAAAGTTAAGCTGGCCCAACCGGTACTGGACTTATTTTAAGGTTGCCTTCTCTCTGTCCCACAGCTTCCTTATATCACTCTTTAGAGTCACTACTTTGTCCTCTGGGATGCTAGACGTGCCTTGGATGGATGCCAGCTCTATGCCCAGAAACACAAGTGTAGGTGCTCTGCCCATCACTTTCTCCTGTGCCAACGGGACTCCCAATTATGCTGTCAATTAGTTGAACTTGTCTATCAGCCCGGCGCATGGGTCTCTCCCAGGTTGCCCCACAACCAAGAAATCATCTAAGTAGCACAGTTTGCTGCCTTTGGGGTGCTGTCTGAAGTGCCCATTCCAAGAACGAGCCGAAGCACTCAAAGAACATGCTAGAAATAGCACAGTCCATTGGCATGCATATGTCAAAGTAGAATTTATCTTCAAATGGAAGCTGTCCAGGTAATAATCTGAATGCAAATTTGATGTCAGCTTTGGACATTAGTGTCTCTTTTCCTCCTACCCTGACTAGCTTTATTGCAACATCAGTGGATGAGTAGTTCACTGAGCACACTTCTTGGTTAACGTCACCATTTACAGACTGACCCTCGGGTGATAATAAATGAGAAATCAAGCAGAAATTGCCCAGTTCAATTTTGGGTACTAGCCCTGGGAGGTAATTCTGGGTTGTGCAAAGCGGCCTTTTCCAATGGACCGTCAATGTGCCCTATCCGCCTTTCTTTTTGAATCTTTTGTTGCTCTACTATAACATGCTCTGCTGCAGATCTGAGATTATTGATTGGTCCTGAAATTATGTTTCGCTAAACTGGGATCCTAAATTCCACAAAAAATTATCCCAGCAGCAGCAGTGCATCCACCTTGCTATGATAGGTGTTGAGAAATTTCCGCAGCGTTATTTCATCCACTGGTGGATCAGCCAAGTGGAATCTGTGTGCCTGTGGGTATTACCATATCCCTGCTACCTTCTAGTGTGCCTCTTTCTTTTCCCCCAGATATTTAGTTTTTTGCTTCACTGTACTATAGGGTGTGCTGGTTCCTGGGGATCCACGGGTTGGGTGACTCTTTAACCTTCCATCTTCCACTGGGTTTCTTTAAGGACAACTGGTAAGGGTCCTTCTTCTTTATAATTGCAATTGTGACTTCCCTGTTGACTAATATTGAGCACACGGTCGTGTTCCCACTCTGCACATGACCTCTGTGGGGTTCCTAGATATTCCCCTTGGGTGGTTCCATGGGTCCCTGGCTCTTCTATGTCTTCTGGGTCCAGTCTCGACTTAGGTCGTGGTTCGCATTACACAATTTTAGTATATGGTTTCGTCTCCCCCTGGAGACCCATGTGTATTTGTGCTACTTATGTGCTCTATTCTCAAAGTATTGTGTGTATTGTGAATATATCTCCGGGTAGGAGATATTGCAATGTGTTAGTGAGTGGTTGCAATAAAATACATATTTTTATAACTAATCTGTGTGATTCTTTCTCACTTAACCTATACCATAAGATTAAGTACTGGTAAAACATGCTGCTTTACACTCCTGGACTAAGCCGGAAGGCTGCTCTCCACAGCCGCCACTTAGAGAGCTTTCTATGGTTGTCTAAGTCCACTAAAATCACCATTAGGGTTGTCTGGATTACTGAAGGGTGCTACACTTACATAAGTGAGCACCATATATATACTAAGCCAACCTCTCACACTATTGTAACCAAGTCCTCCCGAAACTTTCTCTGCGATTCGTGTATCCCAGCCTTAAAAGCCGCAAGTCAGCTGCACAATGAGGGAACATTTTGACAATCGTCTGCCATGAGCTGAAAGGCATCCAACCCGTTGTCAAAGTTCTTCCTCTCCCTTTTTCGCTCATTGTTTTTTTGACGGCAGCTGATAGGTCTAAGCGCTCCAATTATCTTAACAATGAAATTATGTAAATGAACTCCCTTCTCCAAATTCACTCTTTGACTGCTAAAGGTATGAGGCTAGCTAGACCTGTTGATTTTGCTATCATGGGTGTCAAAGGCAGTTCCTACATAAGAACTGGTACATGCCCTGGTTGCCACCCACCCCACAAAGCTCTCAATGGGTAGCTTGTATTAGCCTGTATGACTGGCACTGTGACTGAGACCATAGGTGATGGGCACTGCCGGTACATCCTGTATGATTTCAGAACGGGTATATGAAAATATTCATCCTGCAAATCAATTGAAACCACCCAGTCTTCCTTCTCCAGTGCAAGAAACACCTGTGCAAGGGTGAGCATTTTGAACTTTCCCTGTTTGAGGAACCAGTTCAAAACCCTGAGGTCAAAGATCATCTGCAAGTGACCATCCTTCTTGAGAATCAATAAGTACCTGGAATATCATCCCTGTTCCTGCTCTCGATCCAACTACACCCCCTTTAGAAGCAGGATGTGTGCGTACCCCTTCTGTACAATATCCAAAACCCAGAGATCTGTTGTGACAGATCTCTATTGAGGCAGAAATTAGGCCAACTGCCATCCAAATGGGCAATCATTCTCCAAGATGGTGAAGCTAGGGCTGCGTCTCTGCAACACTGGCCGAGGAGGAGGCTGGTTGATGGGGAGCTCCACATTGTCTACCCCTGCCCTCTATAACTCCTATACAGATTCAGGGGATTGGAAGGCTGCTGGAATTGACTCCTTCCACAAGAGAAAAACTTAAGGACGAACTCACAGAACCTGCAAAATTGCATGTAATCTTTAGGCTGCGTTTGAAGGCCCATCGATTCCGCAGCCGCTTCACTGCCCTTAAATCTCTTTAAGGCAGAATCAGTACCAAACAGCACCAGCTATGAACCATCAAATGGCGAAAACTAACAATGTTGTTTGAACATCCGGCGAGAAGCCAGAGCCCCCTCAGCCAAGCATGTATCCTCGTGGTAACAGAAGAGCCCATCACCCTTGCAACTGAGTCCATCGTGTCCAGGCCTGACTGAATCACCTGGCAGGCAACAGCCTGGCTCTCATTCAGAAAATTCGCAAAATTTCCCTGAAAATCACCCGGCAGTTTTAGAACCACCTCCTTAGCTGATTCCATCAACGCATGGATGTAACGTCACAACAGACATGTTGTATTGGTAGACTTCAGAGCCAATGTACCAGAGGAGAAAACTTTCTTTGCAGATTGCTTCAAGCTTTTAGACTCCCTGCCAGCCGAAGTTGAAGTAAAAGACTCAGTTGGCAATTTTGAAGAGCAGGACACTTGTACCACCAAACTGTTGGGTGTAGGATGCATGGACAAGAACAACGGGTCACCTGGAGCAGGCCTGTATCGTCTTGCAATAGATTTAGACACTGTCACTGACAACATAGGTTTCTGACAAATATCAAGAATAGGCTCAGGACGGGTCTCGTTAAAAGGTAACGAAGGCTCAGCTTATGAAGTGAAAGAATGATGCACTCTGTCAACAAAGTAGAAGTTAGCTCTGTAGAAGGCAAAGGCAATTCCAACATCTCTGCTGCTTTTCTTTTTTTTTATTTAAACACATTTTATTGACTTTTGGATGTAAAGTACAAAGTGTCTGAGCGACAGGAGACAAACACAGCATTGGTAGGATATATCCGATATAATCATGAGTCACCGTCGCCCCATGTGATATCTGGATTAAAACATAATGCGGTAACTATGGTATTAACCTAAGGCCCCTTATCCATACATTATCATCTTGGTCTCGCACATCACTAATTATGCAGTTTAATAAAGCTGTCAACTCACTATTCTTGCACATATGTTATTACCTCATTATCTAATTGACCGTCTGCTGCATTATATGTCTTCAGAAGAATATTTCTATAGGTGGCCCACCTTGTCCAGATTTGGGTGTGTTTCTGCGGACATCCTCAGGCAATAAAGACCGGTAGTTCCAATTCCATTATCTAGTCCGTACCTGTCTTCCAGAGAGATACTTGGGGAGAGGTTTCCGACCTCCATTGTCTAGTAATGTCACGTTTTGCTACTGTGAGACATAAGAATAAAAGGTGTCTTTTATATCTGCTTCTCCTTAAGCCATCCGTACAGTGCAGTAGTGCAAGTTTCGGGGATCGCAGTAAGTCCCATGCCAATACCCTTGTCAGAATATTTAGCACACCTCACCAGAAACCGACTAGGGCGGGACGTGATCAGATTGTGTGTAAGAAGGTGCAGTCTTCTGAGTGACACCGAAGGCAGAGCAGAGAGGCAATCAATCCTGCCATTCATAGTTTATGTTTTGTATAATATATCCTATGTAAATATCTGAACTGGATAAGACAAAGTCGTGTAGAGATTGCTGCTTCTGGTGGTGATTGAAGTGCGTCTGCCCAATCATCATCATCGATCGGTCCCACATCAGTGTCCCACGTGGCTCATAAGGCATCTACGGTCGCGGGGCTATTCGTAACTAGGGTCTCGATAGATTTTGGATATTTTATGCTCACCTAGATCCCCCATCAGAAGCTTGCATCCTAGTGGGCTACATTCTGGTAAATTAATTAGATCCTTAACACGTAGGGATGGAGGGCATGCCGCTGTTGTAGGAATTTGTAGAATTGAGTATGGGCATGGAGAAATCTTTTTGGAGGTCCTTGAAGAATTTAAGGACTGTTCCCCTCATGAAATCGCCCTGGGTTGAGATTCTGATTGGATCACAGCCGCAGAATCTCTGGAGGTCTTCAACTTGCAGAAGTAGGCAATATTGCCACAACAGAGTTTTTCGTGTAAAGAGGCCCCACCAGCTTATTTGACGAAGGGTCTGTTGGCAGGTCATGATCACCACTTGTTGCAGGGGAAGGTTTTTTGTGTTTTAACCTGCTATAAAAGAATGAATGTACAGAGGGTTCTCCTATAATCCATTGTTCAACTTTATATGCGGGTTCTTCTCTGGACCTGTACCACCATTCGTTCAGTATCTGTAGGTGTGCAGCCGCATGGTAGGATTGTATATCTGCGACGGCGATGCCACCGCAGTATGTGGATTGTATGCAGGGGCGTATGGTCACTCTGGCAGTGCTGCCCCCCTCCCCCTCCCAGGAAGTGCCCCAGTATTGCATTAATTTGAGGGAACCAGGACAAGGGGATTGGGTAAGGGTGAGATTGCAGCTGATGTAATATTCTGGGCAGGGATGCCATCTTAAAGATGGCCAATCTTCTGTAAAAGGACAGGGGGAGTGCAGACCAGTCTTTCACCTCCATTTGAACCTTTTCTGTTGTTACTTCTAAATTACGTTTCCAGGAGATGGTTTGACTGTTAGACACGTAGATGCCCACATATGTGAAGTCATGTGTCACCAATGTAAGTCCCTCCGCCCATGGGCTATTCCCCAATGACCCTCTTATCGGCCAAATCAGTGATTTGGAGGCAGTCATATATAGGCCCAATGTCTCGCCACAGATGCACACACCGCAGAACAACTGCACTTCCAGATCCACACTAACCCCAACACCACCCTCAGAGGAACCCTCAACTACAAACCCCCCGGACCCTGACCACAGTTCAGCAACTCCATCGCCAACTTCGTCAGCACACACGCCCTCGCCTCCACGGACTACATCCTCCTCGGGGACCTGAACTTCCACCTCGAGAACAAGACCAACAATGACACCAACTCCACCACCCTGATCGTCAACCTAGCCAACCTCGGACTCAGACAACTCAACACAAAACCCACCTACTCCGCCGGTCACACGCTTGACCCCATTTTCTCCGCATGCCCCCACGTCTCCTTCAACCACACCACCGAACTCCACTGGACCGATCATCACAGCATCCTCTTCACCCACTCATCTCCCCTTTCACTCACACACCCATCCATCTATCCTTTCACTCACTAACTTCCCTTTGTCTGCCAACTTACAGACAGAAAAGGCCAATCAAGAACTCCACCCCGCTGTAGCTTTTAAAGCTGGGGGATGACAGCGTCCCAGCATCCACCTACCAATCCATCCATCCACCCTTTCATTCCATCCATCTATCCACCCTTTCATTCCACTCATCCAGCCACCCTTTCACTAATCCATCCATCCATCCTTACTAATCATCCATCCACCATTTCAGTCATCCATCCATTCACCCTTTCATCCATCCATGCACCCTCTTTCATTCATACATCCATTCTTTCACTTATCTAGCCACACGTGTATCAATTGATCCACCCTCAATTCCACTTATCCATTCATTCATTCTTTCACTCATCCATCCTTACATCCATTCTTCACTCATTAATTTTCACTCCCACACCTACCCATCAGTCCTTTCACTCACTCAACCAACCAAACCTCCTTTCACTTTGATTAAGAGCCTTGTCTGCCGAGTTGCTGACAGAAAAGGCCCATCAAGACCTCCACCACCGCTTAAGCTGCAAAAGTGTGGGGTACCCGACGCCCCTGGTTATCAAGCTAGCCAGGGGAGGGGAACTGTTTGTAATGGTTTGGTAAAAATTCGTATATGGTCAGTATAGTACACCAAAGAGGAATACGGCCATAAAGACATGAGCCACATGTATAAGCAATGGGTTATACACAAAAGGAGCAAATGGAAAACAGAAGGGGGGCTCTAAAGCCACAACCTAAAATAGAAAGATTAGATAGCAAGAATAGATGTTGTATGGTAATAAGGTGAAGCATGCAGGGCTACACCGAAATGTTACAAAGTTCAAGCACAGTTAAAAAGAAAGTGCGCCCAAATGGACAAGTTACATACCTTAAGTAACGTCTTTTCTGGTTGAGGCTCTAACTAAAGATTCCTTACCTTGTGAATTTCTCAGATTAGATCTGGAAACTTTAATAGCAATTTTCTCATGTGTTGACAAGTGGACTTGTGCTGTTACGCGCCAGGTCCATTGGTTCCAGATAAAACTACTAGACCGCCACCTCCGTGCGCTGTCATCTTCTTTCTGATCTCTGTTCACGTTGTCAGACACAGAGCCAGTCAAAAATAAAGTGCAGTGCTCAGATGTTTCAGATTTGGAATCTAATTAATGGATCACGTCAGCCCATTCCACAGTCAGTGAGGAATCTGTAGTTAGAGTCTCTACCAGAAAAGTCATGATTAAAAGATAAGTAACTTGTGTTTCTGATAGAGACTTCAAACTGCAGATGCCTCAAGTTGTGAATAGATACCAAAACAGTACCTCACAAGGTGGTGGGTATGTGGAATGGCTCAGACCAGGAAATCTTACAGGACAAATAGGGCAAAACATCCACACCAATGGGCCTAATTATCCAAGAGGTAATGCTTTGTGAAAGTGTGAGCAGACACCCACGTAACGGCTTGTAAAATGTCTATGACTGGCAAACTGCATGCCAAGGCAGTGGTAACAGCCTTGGCTCAGGCACAATGTGCACACAAGACTTCTGGGGGTAAAGAGGTTCTTCCTCCTTAAAGGGGGAAGTAGAGCATAGAAAGCCAGCTAGGAGATGGATTGCCCAACACGCGGTGTAACAACCTTCAGCAGGAAAGCCATTTTTAATCAGAGGACCAGTTTGTCCAGAAAGAGCTAAGTGTATGATTGCTGGACACACAAGACCTAGCGGTCACTCAGTCATCTAGCAAATGTGATGGCGATAAACAACACCATTTAGGAAGTTAGCATGTGTAATGGACAGCTATGTATAGGTGTGAATGGAGTGCACATTAGATAAGTAAGAACCACATTTGGGTCTCACAGTGGCAGCACAAAAGGTGTTGGAGGGAACATGTAGGTCATCACTGTACAAAAAAGGATCTCAATAGGTTACTTGAAAAGGGACAACTGATCCGATAAGCGTAAAAAGGCCGAAAGGGCTGACAAATAACCTCTAACTTGTGCCACAGAAAGGTGCTGCTGGGACAACGAAGGAGAAAACAGAAGGAAGTCTAACAAACTTGCATGAAAGGATGAACATGACAGAGGGATCAACAGGCAAACAACTTCTCCTGGTGCCCTCACTATAGAGACTATGGGGAAGATAGGGGGTAGCTGGCTGCCAGAATGACACTAATAACGTCGGAAAGAAGTTTGAAAGCCATTGAATATCACCAATGAATTGCTATGCATCCCATGCATTGAGGTGTAGGTTATGCAAGTTCAGTTGCAACTCCTCGCAGTGCTTCTGCAACAGAAGGGTTTCCCAAAGGGGCAGCTGGATTGGAGGACAAACATCTAGGGACAGAAGGTCCTGGTACCACACACAATTCCCAGGCCGAAGCCACTAGGATGACCTCTGCCGGGTATTTCCTGATCTTTTTTGGTACTCTGGGCAGGAGAGGGAGGGACAGAAAGGCATTCAGGAGTCCTGATTCCCATAGCGAAAGGAAGGTGTCTACCACTGAGGACTGCCTGGGGAACTCCAACAGGCAAAGGTTTGGACAGTACGTGTTCTCTGCGATGGAAAATAGTTTGAACCAGGGTTCTCCCCAAGGATGGAAGACATCTTATGCCACCTCTGTGTGTAATGTCATTCCTAATTCGGCAGGCTCAGGCAGCCGAGTTTGTCCACCATGGTGTTTAATGATCCTGCCGAGTGTTGGGCAAACTGGGAGATGCCCTGACCTTTTCAGTCACTTCCAGAGGCACAGAGCCTCCTGTCACGGGGCCCACCATCCCACTTTGTTTGTTGCCATACCACACGGCGATAGTGTTGTCTGTGAAAACCTGCACCCATTCTCCCTTGATGGATGGGAGGAACGTCTTTGGTTCCAAATGAAGCACTTGCAACTCCAACAAGTTGATGTGGAGTCAAGCTTCTGATGGAGACCACAGTCCGCTGATCTCCACCTCTCCCAGAGAACATCCCGATTGGTATCACTAGGTGTGGGTAGGGTATGGCGCTGGTCCAACGGCAGCCTCGCAGCAACCACTATAGATCTTTTGCAGTCGCCTTCAACACCTGGATGGAGTCTGATAGGTTGGCTTGGTGCTGAGCCCAATGAGGCCTAAGTTCCCACTATGGAGTCACGTGTCCCACCTGGAGAGGTTCATACGCAGGAGGCCAAGAGGCCCAGGAGCATCAAGCCTCTCTCACTGAGACCAATGTCTAGTATTGAAACATCTGGATCATAGCCCAAATGTCATGGACTTGTTGAGGTGAAGGAATTACTCAAAAAAGCACTGTATTCAGGATAGCTCCAATGCAGGGAAGCAGCTGTGAAGGTGTCAGGTGTGACTTCGGCACACTGATGGAGAACCAAACAATGTTAACAGGTTGGTAGACGCCAGGAAGTGATTTACACAAACTTGAGGTGAGCCCACCTTCAGTTGCCAGTCCTCGAGGTATGGAAAGAAGGATGTACCTCTGCAGATGGGCTGCGACCACCAACATCACCTTCATGAACATTGTAGATGCACTGAACAGGCTAGAAGGGAGCACAGAGACCTGGAAGTGCTTTTGGTCTACCTGAAACCACTGGTGGAACCCAGGGGACTGCAGGACGGGGATGTGGTAATATGCAGCTTGCAAACTGAGAGCCACCAACCAGTCTCCTGGATTCAGAGCAGACAGAACTTGAGCCAGGGTGAGAATTTTGAATTTCAGAGGGTAGAGATGTAGGATGGGGCGAAGGTCTCCAACCTTTTTCGGCACCAAAAAATAACAAGGATCCTCCAGGAGATGTTGCAGTGTTGGTGGCATGTCAGTGGGGTAAGATAGAGATGGCAGCATATATGTGTTCTACTGTCTGGACCACCTAGAAATCTGATGTGATGCTCCTCCAACCAGGGAGGTGACTCGACCTCCTTCCAGGTGATCATGCACTGGCAAGAACAAATTAAAGTGGTTTGTGGTAGCTCCGAAGGGAGGGATTGGCATCAGGATATAGCCTTGCCCCACGGGTCCTAAATTATGGCTCCCTACCCTCACCCTAGAAACAACAGGGAGGCCTATTGCAGCTGAGGCAGATATTGGCATTGCCTAAGCTGATGCCCCCTTTGGAAGCCTCAAAGGGGTGGTGGGGTTACTGCAAAACAGGCTGAGCTAGGCACAGAAAGTGAGCATGGCTTTGCTTGTTGGGCTTGTCCTCCTTAAATTTCTCATGGGCTAAGCAGCCTTCACTCAGATGATTTACGAGCCACCAAAAGGCATGTCCATCAGAGATTACTGGACGTCTGACAAAAAAGCTCATTGAGTGAATCCAGGAGTGGTGCTTAAGCATCATGCTGGTTTTGCCTGCCCTACCCAAGCAGTCAGCACTGAGCATGCCAGAACGGATGGTATATTACACAGCATCTTCCCTGTCAAGGATCAGACGTTGGACTTTTTGCCTGACATCCTTTGGGACAGTTGGTAAGGTGTCAATCACTGCCCCACAAGGTATACAAATACCATTCCAAGAGGCAGAAAGTATTGACAGATCCGAAGGCAAGGCTGGTACTGGAGTAAACACGTTTTGCAAAGTACTCAATTCCCTTGGATTCTCTGACAAATAGGCTGGGAGAAAAGGAGTCGGGGTTGAGACAACTGGACGATACCTGAACTGCCAAGCACTCCAGGGTAGGATGTTTCACTAAGAAGTCTTTATCTCAGGGACCAGGCCTGTGCCACTGTGCTACTTGTCGATGCACTGGGGGGCAAGATCCTGGCTTAGCTCAGGTGTCCATCAGTATTTCTGTAAGAGCCTCGTTAAGAAGTGATAGCGATTCCTGGGTTGTGGCTGCTGGGCTGAGGACTTCGGTTAAGACGTTGATTTTAACTTTCCACATGGGCTGTGTCAAATGAAGCACTTCTGCTGCCCTGCGAATGACAATGGCAAAAGATGTGAATTCCTTAGTGGCCATAGGCCTTGGAGAAATAAGTCCAATGTCACAGGAGGTGTTCAACCCACATGCGTCCTGTAAGTCTGGCATTTGGGCTCCTCATAAAACCCCTCCACTGTAATTATCATAGTATTGAAGGTCATGTTCAGAAAAGCTGTACCAGTGTTGTTATGGGTTGGGTCACCACATCCAATAAAATTTGCGGATTTGGGTCTGACGTGGGTGACTTTGTTGCAGCTCGGTGTTGTGAGAGGCGTCATCACACTTTGTGCCAGAGCTGGAGTTGAGGGCACCGTGCTTAATGATGGGGCTGACCTCGGATGGAGGAGCAGTGGCGCGGTGGACATTAAGGATAAATCAGTTGACAGACCTCTGTCACAGCTTGAAACCGGTCAGCTTATGGGCAATATCTGCACAATATATACAGTTTTAGAAATGTTTCCTAAAACCGCGAAATAGAAAGGAACCTTACCAGAAAGAACTAGGGAAACATGAACAGTATTCCTCCCAAAGCCTGGAAGAAAGCAGACACATTTTCTTATCACGCACACTGTCCATGTTAAACGTAGATCATAATATATTAAGTAAGGTAAAAGCGTGACGATTCCTTCAGTGCCCACCAAAGATGTTAGACCCTTAGCAAAGTAGATTTTTACCTGGAAGAAAGATTTTCCATAACACTGGAAGATTTAATTTCATAAAGTCCTTATCATCTCAAACTCTCTGGGAGGCGGTAGTGACGATAGACCTCTAGAAGAGCTTTGACACTATTAGCTGAGGGCATTTATTTAAGTAGGAGTGAGCGGAGAGGCTATAATATCCAAAACTCTATTATATGGCAACTTCCTACCGAGAATACGCACATGATAAACAATATAAGAAATCAAAAATCCAAACAGGGGCACAAGGGTGCCCATTGTTTCCACTGCTATGTACCCGGGCAATGGAGGCATGTGCAAACAGTACCTATGATAAGGTTAATGATAGCGGCATAGAAATAGTCTCTCTAATACACAAGATTATTATACACAGATGACCTAATGATGAAATAAAAACAATTGCAATGCTTGGAACCGGCCCAACGTTAATCATTTAGAATATTTTAAAGACATTTTAGGGTTAAATGTTAACTGGTCCAACACATGGTAGGTGCTGGTCCTGGAGAAAACACATACACAAGCCTGGCTTTAGCGCTGGCGGCGCCCTGTGCGATAATCAGTTTTGGCACCCCCCTCCCCCGCATGACCTCGTCCTCCGATTCCGTGACAACCACTGGGCAAAAACGCCTCTTATTTCTCCATAGCCCGTCTCTCACCTACATTTAATTTATTTTAAAGCACTATTAAAGGCTGCCTTCACTAATAAAAACGTATATTAAAAGAAATCCAAATCAATACATTTTTAAAGATTTTAGTAATAGTATGCAGCACAGCAACATGCACCGAGCCTCTACAAAGTTTCCAGTGCAACTGCTCCACAGGCATCTTGACATTCTACTTGAACATTCTTATGGAATTATAACCTTGAGTAAATAAAAACACTTTGAAATAATAAGCATAAGTAAATGTAACATATCTCCCTTATTAAATATAAGAAATCTTCCTTATACAAGTAGTGAATACATTGAACAGAATGAGATAAAATATAAATACACTAACAATCTACAAATTTAGCAGGTAAAACATCTTGAACGTGTAGAATCCTTATCCCTATTAGCAACAGAATCACATTGCGCATTAGTATTATTGGAACCAGATGATTGAACAAGGTGAGTAGGGTTAGAAACATTTAAATCACAATCTGACCTCATGAATGTGTCATTGTTCGAAAACATGTTGTCCTTGAGTGTTTCAGGACATCTTGAAACATGTCTGACATTCCAACTCTAGTAATTTTGATAGGTCTGTAGAATTTACTCACACATTTACCTACTAAACCAGGTTTTTTTATTCTGACCCATTCTCCTACTCTAAAATTATGTTGCTTAACATTCCATTTTTTATCATACCACAGTTTATACTTATCCTGTTTTTCTCTCACTCTCAGGGCAGTGTCCTTTTTGTTAAATTTACTCTTAATGTTATCACCAGACTTCTCTTTAAGCCACCATGGACAAATAGTTGAGGCAGGATCTCTGCCTTTCAACAAACGAAAAGGGCTAACTTCTGTAATAGAATGTGGTGTCATTCGGTACATCCACAACCTCTATCTCAACATATCTTTCCATCTTTCTCCTCCTTTCCTGACCTCATTGATATAACCCTTCAAAACCCTATTGAACCGTTCCACCTGGCCATTTTCATGTAGTGAATGCAGTGAAGTAGTGATATTTTTTATATTAAGCCCTCTGAGAAAATCTTCCATATCATAGGAAGTCAGTTGAACACCATTATCAGTAATAATAGTAGAAGGTGAACCTTCCCTAGCAAATACTTCCTTAAAAAACTCTAATACTTTATTGGTGGTAGCGATTGGGACCATCTTCACTTCTGGCCATTTTGAGTGGTAGTCCACTAAAACTAATGCATAACGTGAGTCCACAGGTAAATCAAAAAAGGGACCAGCAATGTAGAATGCTCACTTCTTCCATGGTTCTTGTGGCCAATCTACACTCCTGAGAAGAGGAACATTAACTTTTAACATGTTATCACTAGAGTTGCAAAGAGTACAGTCTCTAACAACCCGGTCTGCCATCCGATCCATTCCTGGCCACCAGAAGTAACTTCTAATTAAACATTTCATTACAGACATACCCGGATGAGACTTATGCGCTATATCCAGAATCATCTCTCTAACATCCAGTGGAGGCACACATTTTCCATCTTTGTAAATAAAATTCCCATCCAACTTTAGCTCATCAGTTACTTTAAACCACGGCATGACTTCCTCAGGAACATTATACCTTTTTGGCCAACTTTCCACCATATATCTCTTAACCAAATTTCCTACTGAATCATTCTCAACACAATCTTTCCATGTCTCCTCTGATATATTCGAAAATGCCCCAATTAAAACATTCTGTATTGTGGTAACAATTTCCACATCATCATCCTTTTCCTTAAGAACTGACTCACACGGAAGACGTGACAAAAAATCAGCTGTGATGTTCTTCTTTCCTGGAACAAATTCCATTTTGAAACAATATTCTTGTAATCTAGACGTTAATCTAGCAATTCTTGCAGTGGCATTCCACCCACCACCCGCTGACAAAATGTTTACTAAGGGCTTGTGATCTGTCCTCAAAATGAAGTTTGTTCCCCAAATATAATTCCTGTAATGCTCTATAGCCCACACACATGCAAGAAGCTCCCTCTCTATAACTGAATAATGCCTCTCAGTTCCATTCAATGTTCTTGAAGCAAAAGACACATTCCACTCTTCACTCCCACTTTTCTGTGACAACACAGCACCAATACCATACAAACTTGCATCAACCGTTATAATACATTGCTTCTTCATGCAGAAAGGCCTGAGAGTTGGAGCATTTGCAATGCCCTTTTTGATTTCATTAAGTGTATTTTCTTGCAATTCTGACCATTCAAAAAAAACGTTATGTCTTAACAATCTTCTTAATGGTTCCATTTTAGTTGCAAAATTAGTCACAAATTTAGAGTAATACTCACATATCCCCGCAATGGATAGTAATTGAATTTTAGTTTTTGGAGATGGAGCATTCATTATAGCGTCTACATTGGATTTTTTTGGTATTACCCCATCTCCTGTCAAAGTATGTCCTAAATACTCCACACTTTTAAAAAAAGATTTTGCACTTGTGAGACTTCAGGGTTAAACCAAATCTTCTTAACCTATCACATACTTCAGATAGATGTTTTAAGTGATCCTCATTATTGCCAGAAAATATCAAAATATCATCCTGGAAGCATTTTTACACAACTATCCATATCCCTAAAGATGTTAAACATTATTCTTTGGAACATGGATGCCGCTGAGGCCAAGCCAAAGGGCATTCGCATGTATTGATATAATCCTTGTGGAATTATAAAAGCAGTTAATATTTTAGAGTCATCTGTCAGTGGCACCTGATGATACGTTGATCTCAGGTCCAGTGTAGAAAAAACTTTGGCCCTTTCTAACATAGAAACCACCTCATTGATATTCGGTAGTGGGTGACAATCTACCACAATTTCCGAATGTAATGCTCTCAACTCTACACATAGTCTACATTTTTTTTCCGGCTTACGGACCAAAACAATTGGTGAAACCCACTCAGATGAGTTAATGGGTTCTATAATGCCTTCTGTTACAAGTTCCGTTAACATCTCTTTGAGTTCTTCCCTTACATTGATCGGTACAGGTCTTATTTTTTGTCTAACCGGTCTGACATTTGTTTTCAGTTTAATCTGATGGGAATAATCCGTAAACCTTCCCAATGCCTCAGAGAAAACATCCTTGAATGAAAGTTTTATGAACTCTTCCATGTCCTCTACACCTGTAAACGAAATAAAGTTATTGCATATATATTCATCCAATATCACAGGATCCTTAAGTCTTGGATTCAACATTATACCTAGTTTGTACTGATCCCTCCAACCAAGGACATTAATTATTTTCACAGCAATATATAATTTTATATTTGCTATTCCATTAAAAAAAACCACTATGGTCTCAAAATAACCAATCATGTCAATCCGTGATCCATCATAACTTACAGGATTAATATAAGGTGGAATAATTTCACCAATGTTAAAAATCTTATCTAGTTTTTCTGTGAAATACTGCTTTGAAATTATGGTCCATGGTGATCCAGAATCAGCCATGAGCCTTAATTCCACCTTGGACACTTGAACAATGCACATTGGTGAACTTGTGACCGGCATTTCATTAGAGTCCTCCAGATTTGCAATGTTGTTTCTAAGAGATACCACAAACCCTTACATGTTTTCATGCAGTGGTGTATTCTCAACTACTCTTGAATTTCCATCTTGCTGTGATCCTTCTATCATGGATGACATTTTTGGCCGATATTGCGTGGAATTTTTTTTTTATCTCTGCACATATTATTAGCAAAGTGTTCTATTCTTCCACAGTTTTTGCATTCTCTTCTGATAGCAGGACAACCACTAAAATATGACACATGGTTTTTATTACCACATCTGTAGCAATATATTTTTTTTCCTTTTCTTTCCATTCTTCTATTCAGATTGAAATTCATATTTCGACCCTTTTTAGCATTCGTATTTTGTGTGTCGTATCTCATTTCATCTTCCCGCTTTATTACAGAAACCTCTTCGGATTTTTCATTCTTAATACTTATGTTTTTGACTGTGTGCATCCATTTTTCCGTTTGCTCAAATGCTTTAGCAGTCGAAATAGCCTCAGACAGTTTTGGATCTCCCATTACCCATAGTTGTTCCTGTGTCTTTTTACATCTGAAATGAACCACGATCTGATCTCTAATTATTTCGTCTAAAATATTCCCAAAATTACAATGTAGGCTCAATGTGCGTAATGCAGTTAAGAAATCATCAAAAGATTTGTTTTCTTCTGGTTTCCTTGCATAGAATTTAAACCTATTTAACGCAATATTACTGGTGGGTTTAAACCTTTTTTCCATTCTAAGCAGAGCCTCATTATACACATTTGTTGCCTCAGCATTTTCAGCAACATTAATTTGGGGTAGAGCTCTGAATATCATCTGACCTTCGGATCCAAGACAATGTAGCAAAATACGTCTCTTTCTTTTTGCTCCCATTCTTTCCCCATCTATTGCCTTCATATAATTTATACATTCTTCTTTCCATCTAGACCATGGTAATGGTGGTTCCCCTTTGCATTGCAAAAATTTAGCTGGGGGATCAAACTGCATTTCTTTTCCTTTTTATACTTGCAGGCGCAATATGTAATACATTTCTTTTCTATATGCTGCTGTATAAGACATATGTATATATCTCCTTTTATTTTAAATACTAGGAATGTATACTTCTTTATTTATTGCACATCCAATAGGTAATTATTCCAGTGCTTGTTCCTCATAAATCACTTTTATCATGACTTTGTATTATTTCTTCTTAATTATGCTCTTTATTCACACCAGCAAGTCTGTCCTCAAACGCTTAAAATTAACTGTTTCCCTAAGAAATGTCAAGCAACTTACTTGTGAAGAGTTGTTCACGCGTGAATTCTTTATAAAATGACAAGAACTTCCTTCATCGATAACACAACCTCTGTATTGCTCAGCTTTACAGCTAGCGTATTTGTTGCTATGCTGTTTTCAAGGAGAAAAAATGTCCGCCACGCTGTGCGCGTTTACGTCACATCCTACCAGGATGCTTAGTGATTCCCACTATGCCTCGAGCTTCCGGGGTTTTCCCTCGCTCCTGGCACAAACAATGAAGATCACCGCCTGGCAACAACCTCGCTGCTGACAATCCACGTGACAACTCGAGGCGGTATTTCAAAAAATGCCCACCCTCGTGATGAATCCGTCGATACTTTGAAAGACGCCAAAATTAATGCCGGTATGTGCGTTGGACAACTTTTAACACTTGAGAGCCAACATCCAACGATTACAAAAAACCAAAGAACAGTACCTTAATTTGATCACGAAGAGGTTCTTAGGTTGTTTATTGTGCTTTTGTTTGTCAACAAGCAGGTTTGTTCCTTCGTAGTAGTTTTTTTGAATAAAATACTGGAAATTTATATTTCTTGAAATTGAAGCAATCTTCCTCTTTTCAACATAAATTTGATTCCATGTGGATCTTTCTGTTTTCTTCCTTTTCTTTTAACGAATACACATTAAGTCCAGATTTTCATTCCAAGAACACAACTCCTCTGTGCTGCTTCCTCCTGTTGTGAGAAGTGTTCTTTCCCTAGTCACCATTTAAAAGAACTCCAAATCAATAAATATTTAAAGATTTTAATGTATAATAGTATGCAGCACAGCGCCATGCACTGAGCCTCTACAAAGTTCCCAGTGCAACTGCTCCACAGGCATCTTGACATTCTACTTGAACATTCTTATGGAATTAGAACCTTGAGTAAATAAAAACACTTTGAAATAATAAGCATAAGTAAATGTAACATATATCTACCATAACTAACCCTTTTTAGCAACATTAGGAATAGATAGTGAAATACGGGGGAAAAACCATGACGTACTATTTTGAGCAGTTTTCATGCTGCTCTTTGATGACAATTCGTAATAGTCACTGTTCTATATTAGGGATGTGTCTTATGTACTGCGGTAACGTAAGGATATCTGTAACAAAGCAGTAATCCACTCAGCTATCCAGGGCCAGACTGGCTTGCTGGAGTTTTTTGCTGGGTGGCAGGGTGGGGTCGCGGTTCAATGCTGAGGGGCTGATTTTGCTGCGGGGAGCTGCTGGCACTTTTAAATGAACAATGCAAAACATATAGCTTTAAAGTATAGTTTTATTTTTTTTTATTTCTGTAATTTTTTATTGTAGAAAAATATATATTTACATGGAGCATGAAATATACATGGGTGGAGGAAAGGGGAAAAAAAAGAAAAAGGGGTGAGAGAGAAATGAGGGGGAGAGAAGAAGAAAAGATGGATGCTAGGCGGGCTGGTGTCCAGTATGCCTTATGTACTAGCCAGAATTTGGTCTGATTTAGAGTTGCCGTTACCTTTTTCTGGAGGTGGATCTCCATAGCTTGGCTCTCTCGTCCTCACTTAGCACCCTACCCGCTAGTGTTCCCCAAAAATTCGTGACTTTGTCGTTGAGTTTGGTACATTTGGGGCATAGGGCTTTGTAAAGGTGTGCAACTTGGTGTCCTAGTATGTTGAGGTTGGCGGCGTGTTGTATGAGTGATGGTGTTAGACCGTTGAGGTTTGCCTTTCTTATTGCTACCTTGATCTTCAGAAAGTTGTACAGTTCTATGCTCTGTAGGTTATGCTCTTCCTTAAGGGTGTCAAAAGTTAGGTGCGTGCCTTGTTTCTGAAGGTCGTTGGCAGTGGAGATGCCTCTGAAGGTCGTTGGCAGTGGAGATGCCAAAGCATAGTTTTAAAAACATTTGTTTTGCATTGTTTATTATGGAAAGCCCGGTAGCCAGTGTGGCCCTGCAGCTATCCATGCAAAATACAGATTTGTGATCTGCCGGGTACGTGTTCTTTGCAGCAGGCATGTTATGTTGTTATGTTATTGACATTTTTATTGCGCACAGATGCTCCAGCTAAGGAGCGTCCTGGCGCAGGGAATGGTGGACACAACACAGCACTAAAACAGGAAAAAGAGAAGGAGGTAGGGGATTAAAACAAAAGGGTTTTCAGGGCCCTGCGAAATGCTAATAAATCCTCTAACAGGCGGATTTCTAAAGGAAGAGCGTTCCAGAGAATCGCAGCTCTCACGCGAAAGGAACGACCGCCCATCCGACTAAGTCTGAAGCGTGGGACAACCACAAGGGATTGGCCAAGAGATCTGAGAGGGCGAGTCGGGACGTAGGGGGATACAAGATTATTGAGTATCTCGGGTGCCGACCTTTTTAAAATGTTAAAAGCCAGGCTGAGCGCTTTAAAGTGGATTCTGCTTTTGACCGGTAGCCAATGTAAGGACCGTAAAGTGTTAGAAGTAGGACAGGTCCGTGGCAGACCGACCACCGCCCTCGCCGCTGCATTCTGTACCCGTTGTAGGCGAAGGATCTCCGCTTGGTTTGCTCCAAGTAGGAGCGAGCTGGCGTAATCCAACCGGGAGATAATCATCGCTTGGATGACCAGCTGTCTTGTCGGAGCATCAAAGAATTTGAGCACCGGCCTAAATCCCCGTAGGACACCAAAAAAACCTGCCGCCACTTTCTTAGTGTGAGTCGTAAAGCAGAGAGTATGATCAAGCCATACTCCCAGGTTTCTGAGTTCCAACACAGGTAAGGGGGCCGGCCCCAGCTCAGGCGGCCACCAACTGTCCCCCCAGCGGTCCACATCTCTTCCAACGATCATCACCTCAGTTTTTTTCGCGTTCAGCTGGAGACAGTTGTTATTCATCCAGCTGGCCACCTCTCTCAGCCCATTACGGAACCTTGGGGCATCCTGTTCGGCATCCCCGCTGATCGTAACCGCTAGCTGCGTATCGTCGGCATAAGAGACCATGGTTAGGCCCCACTGCCTGGCGACATCAGCTAGCGGTTGCACGTAAAGGTTAAAAAGCGTGGGACTCAGCGAGGAGCCCTGGGGGACCCCCAGGTCCAACGGATGGTATTTGGACTGAAAAGGAGGGGTGGCAACGCAAAAGGAGCGATCGCTAAGGAAGGAGCGGAACCACTGCAGAGCAGAGCCACAGATGCCAATGCCCTCCAGGCGGTGTAGAAGGATGCAATGGGACACGGTGTCAAAGGCAGCGCTAAGGTCTAATAAAATAAGCGCTGCTGTTTGGCCTACATCCAACACAATCCGCAGATGTTCTACCATTGCCAGAAGGGCCGTCTCCGTGCTGAGACCAGCACGGAACCCATTCTGCATGGGATCGAGGACATTGGCCCGGGTCATATGCTCGGCGAGGGCCAGGTTGACGTGGGTCTCCATGACTTTGGCCGGCCAGGGAAGCAAAGAAATAGGACGATAGTTTTCTGGTTTTAAAGGATCCAAAGATGGTTTTTTCAGGATCGGGGAAACCACCGCTTGCTTCCACTTGGCGGGAAAGATACCTGAGGTCAGGGAGAGATTGATCAGTGAGCACACTATTGTGCGCCCCTGAAAAGAAGGGTCCCTGAAAAGGGCAGATCTTAAAGGGTCCGCAGGCGAGCCAGATTTGACTCGCTGTGCCCACTTGACAAAGTCATCCCCAGAAAGAATGGGGAGAGAGTGCAACGTCGGACAACTACGGGAGCCATTCAGGGGGATCGAAGACAGCGTCGTCCTAGAGAACGACTGGTAGATGTTCTTGACTTTGTCCAAGAAAAAAGAGGCTAGAGTTTCACAGTGGGAAATGGAACCGTCCACTTGCGGAGCAGCTCTCTTAGCCATCAGATCTTTGATAGTTTTAAAGATGGTCTTAGATGGATTGATGCTGCTACGGAATTCTGTCGCGTAGAACGCCGCACGGGTTCTACATATGGCTCGATGGTAGAGCTTGACAGAAGCCAAATACGCAGTTTTTTTAGCGGCATCATACGTCTTACGCCACTCCCTTTCTGCCCGTCTACAAGAACCCTTCAGAGCGCGGAGAGCACTGTCATACCAAGGGCTCGCCTGCCGGGAACTGGATTTACTAGAGATGATAGGTACCAGAGCGTCAAGCGCCTTAGTAATCCAGCTACAGAACAGGTCATAGCCCGAGGTGACATTAAGCAAAGGGCCTAATGGCTCTTCAGCCATGATGTGATGAAGGTCCTCTAGCCTAAGCTTATTCCAGTGGCGCCGAGGAATCCACTTGAGAGGTGGAATAGTAGGGGTTACAGGAAGGGGTAGCCAGACGGACACCAGAAAGTGGTCGGTCCACGCCACAGGAGAAACAGCCAGAACTTGGGCATCCACTAGGTTGGTAAAAAACGGATCCAAAATGTGACCAGCCACATGTGTGGGTTGGGAAACAATTTGAGTCAACTGAAGGGCCTCCAAATCCGCCACGAAACCACTGATAGCCACAGTCTCGTGCTAGTCAAAGTGGAGGTTAAAGTCACCTAAAATAGAAAAATTGGCGCAACCACTCGCCAGCGTGCTTACCGCCTCCGGGAAGGCACCCCTGAAGGCGACATCACTGCCTGGGGGGCGATAAACGACCATCCCTGACAACGAGAACTGGGGGCTGATGATGATCTTAAAGAGGGCGCTTTCGCACCCAGCAATCTGCAGACCCGTCCAGGTGCACGCGAAAGTAGATTTAATAACTAAGGCGATACCTCCACCTCGGGACAAGCGGTTCCATGAAAAAAGTGAATAACCGGAAGGACAAGCCAGATTGATTATGGCAGCATCAGCGTCCTGAAGCCAGGTTTCAGTAATGACAAACAGATCTGGCAGCTCATCCGTAATGAGATCTGCAATGGACAGGTGGTGTTTTACCAAAGATCTGGTGTTAAGATTTAGCATCCGTAGACCATGGACAAAACCCCTAGTCAGCAGGGGCGTGCAAATGCGTGCCTGTGGAACAGGGGAGGCGACATAGTCTCGAATACCTACTGGCAAGTCCAGCGACCACCCCTTACAGGCACACTGATAGGGGCCACACAGCCACAGCCGGTGGTGCGGTGCAAAAGTGCACCGTGGGAGAGACTTCCCAATTGCCTGGAGCGAGACACTGGAATATACAATCATCCTGCCACCCAGAAAGGGGTTTTACCGGGAGGAGCCCGCGGCGCCCCGCGCGTCCTCAGCGCGGACGGGCGCAGACGGGCAGACTCTGGCTTGACTCAGGCGCGAGTCAGGCGCTACCGCTGCGCGTCACCGCTGCGCGAGAGGTGTGAGCTTTAAGTAGAGGCTCACCTTGACTCCTGAGAAGCGCTAGAGCGCTCAGGCAAGTGGCGCGTTGAACAGTAACCTCCCCCTAGATGGCGACCAGGCGCCACGAGCAGGCAGCAAAGAAGACAACAAACTCCGCTCTAAACGCGGTGAGGGCACAATTATAGTGCAAGTGTGGGGGCACAGCGGTAATATTTTTAAAATCGGGGGGATACAAAATTAAAAAGAAACCAAGATAGAAAAAACTGTAGTTTTAAAATAGTAATAAGCGCTGCTCGCTTAAATTCACAGCAGTATAGCGCGCGTAGTAGCACCTTTCCCAAGGCCGAGCAACTAAAGTGCTCGCCTTAAGTAGAGGCTCACCTGGACTCCTGAGAAGCGCTAGAGCGCTCAGGCAAGTGGCGCGTTGAACAGTAACCACCCCCAAGATGGCGACCAGGCGCGACGAGCAGGCAGCAAAGAAGACAACAAACTCCGCTCTAAACGCGGTGAGGGCACAATTATTGTGCAAGTGTGGGGGCACAGCGGTAATATTTTTAAAATCAGGGGGATACAAAATTAAAAAGAAACCAAGATAGAAAAAACGGTCGTTTTAAAATAATAAGCGTTGCACGCTTAAATTCACAGCAGCATAGCGCACGTAGTAGCACCTTTCCCAAGGCCGAGCAACTAAAGTGCTCGCCTTAAGTAGAGGCTCACCTGGACTCCTGAGAAGCGCTAGAGCGCTCAGGCAAGTGGCGCGTTGAACAGTAACCACCCCCAAGATGGCGACCAGGCGCCACGAGCAGGCAGCAAAGAAGACAACAAACTCCGCTCTAAATGCGGTGAGGGCACAATTATAGTGCAAGTGTGGGGGCACAGCTGTAATATATAAAACCTCTGCACTATTTTATGACACACAGATCTCTCTCTAAAAGGAACATTAATCAGAAGAGTTATCTTGACATGTTTATTGCTGCCTGAAAGCTGGATGCAGAAGGAACTCTGCAGAAGGTGTTTGAAATTGTAAGTGATTGCTAAGCATAGACGTCCCCCCCACCGCCAGAGGTCAGTCACCTCCCCAGATCAGAACCCAGTACAGCCGCACCAGTCGCATTGCCCTAAAGCCAGTCCTCCAAAAGATATAGACTCAAATAGGCCATGTGTTCCTTACCCTTGGGGGTACAAGTGGATAGAAAGGAATGAGACATTATAGAAGGTAACATAGGAAGAGACTTAGGGCCTTGTTATGAGTTTGGCGGTACACCAAACCCACGGTGGCACGGCGGGCTGTATTCCCACTATGCCGGTCGGACCACCATGGGACACCCGCAACCGCTGAGGTTCCGCTATCCCTGGCGGTGGTACGGCGGTCTGAGGCAGCAATATGCTTGCTGGTGCCGCTGTGACACTGCCCAGCATATTTCGTCCTCACCACCAGAGCTCTCATGGCGGTGTTCACGCCATGAAAATGCTGGCGGTGGGGAAACTAAGGCGGTAGTGGGCCCTGTTGCTTCTGGACCTGGAATACATGAAGGGGGTCACATGGTGTGACCCCCTGTGTGCATGAACCCCATTTCTTGCACGGCATGGACTGCACAGTGCATGCCGTGTAGGAACAGCCTTTGGCGCTCCCATTGTGGTGCCTTCCTAATATGCGCCGCCGTGAAACCGCCAAAGGACTGCCCGCCAGCCCACAAGGAAACTCATAATCTGGCAGGCGGTCGAGTTTAGTAGTGTGGGAGTGGGTCGCTGGTGTGGCAGCTCCCTCCCACACTGCCAAACTCATAATCAGGCCCTTAGCCTCAATAATGGGAATCGCTTCTTTTTAGAAGACGTTGCATTAACAGTCATGGGCAGGATTGCATGGTCTAAGACTCTCAGGAGTGGGGTGGGTAGACAGGTACTTGGGGTCGTCCGGACAAGGACGGTGGCGCCTGGCCACGTTCCGATCAACAGGCGCACCTGAAGCGGGCCTGGACCACGTGCCCAACAGAACGTCAGACAAGGCTTCATTAAACGGCAGCAGTGGCTCCAGTGGGCATGACTGCGGTTTGAAGACCTCGGTGAGGATGTTAGGCCTCACGGCCGCGACGGGGAGCTCAAGGTGTAAGGCCTTGGCAGCCCTCATCAGCACCACAGAATAGGCAGCTCCCTCCACCGACGCCACGGTTGGAGGAGAGATCAAACCAGGGTTAGGAGAGTCGTCCAAACCACTGGCATCCCCCAAGTCACCTGTCCAGTCCGGGTCATACTGGCACTCGCGAGCCAGAGGGTCCTCGGACCCCTCCCAACCTTCACCGTACTCCTCATCCTCTCCGTATTCGGAGTCAATGATGAAGACCGGCTCCTCGGGGTTCATGGGCCCCATCGGCGCCGGGACCGGCGTCGTGCGACGCCCGTCCGGCGCCGCGTCCGGCGTCGGAGAAGGTAAGGGGACGGCGCCGCCCGGAGCCGGCGTCGGAACCCCACCGCCGGCCGGAACCGGCAGCGGAGAACCGGCGCCGCGCGGGGGCGGCGTCGGGGGTAACCCCGATGGCAACGGCGCCGGGGAGGCCGGAAGACCAGCCGGCGCCGATCCCGAAGGCCCCTGCGGCGCCGGGGTCGGAGCCGTCGGCGGCGCCGGGGCCGGAGCACCCGACGGCGCCGAGGCAGGGACACCCGAACCGCTAGGGCCCCCAGACGGTAGCACTGGGCCCGAAGGCGCCGTAGGCCCCGTCGGAGAAGCGAGCGCCCTCATGGCCATGAGGAACGCCTCGATCTCCTCAGGCGTCGCGCCATGCCCAGGGACCGGAGGGTATGAGGCAGGCCGCGCCGGCGACTCTCGCGGAGCCGCGGGGTTGGGGTCACCCGAGCCCCCGGCCGCATCGCGCGAGCGTCGGGGGGAGTCGGGGGTACGATGACGACGCCCCGACTTCTTGTGCTTCTTACCTGACGAGCCTGACGAGTGGTGTCGACTTCCGGAGCGCCCGGCGCGGCTCCGCGACCGCTCCCTCGAACGCTCTCTCGACCTCCGGCCGGACCGGGACCGCTCCCGGTCCCGACGTGGGGCCGACACCCGGAGCTCCAGTAGCTTGCGGGACCGCTCCCGCCTAGCCTTGTTGGTAAGGGCCCGGCAGTCGACGCAGGAGTCCACGTCGTGGTCAGGGCCCAGACACCGGAGGCAGAGGCGGTGATGGTCTGTGACCGACATCGTGCGCTCACAGTCATCGCAATTCTTAAACCCAGGCATCCTATCAGGCACAGTAGAGGAAAAAACAATCGAAAAACTTGGTCAAAGACCGGAGTACTGCTCTTCAGATCTGCGTCCACTGGCGCGGAAAAAAGAAGAACTGACGTCAGCGCGCGGAGGCGGCGTCTATGTACTCCAGCGACGTCATCACGGCGCACGACGCCGACGACGGACGCGGAGCCGCAGGGGACGCCTGCAGACGACGCCTACCGACGCGCAGGGGTACTGCTACGCAAAAGTTTCCGGATCCAGACTGACGCCTGGGGATATTCTAAGGTAAGGAATCTAACACTAACGTGTTTCTTTCAGATATAAATGAACAAAGCCTGCACTACTGATTAGAAGACACTCTTAATCACAGTCTACTTCTCAGACAGGCTCTGCCATATTCTCATACTCTCCACCACCCTGAGATCTGAACCCATAACAAGTGCAAGCAGAGTGTGACTGTGGAATGCAGCTAGGGCCACTGGGCCTCATTCTCCACATTCCTCACAGGAAGGAAAGGTGAGAACAGTCTCAAGAAGTCTATTTTCTTGGAAAGAAGGAAAACACATCTGTCAGCGCCTCAAGCAAAAAAAAATAGAATGCACAAAGGAATTAAGACAGAAACGAGCACCAAGAAAGAAAAGAACTGACAAGGAGCATTACAGGAATCTCATGCAGGAATGCATGTGAATGGCTACCATGACCAGAAGGAACCCGCAGGCTAGATTAAAAATCCCAACGCAAAAAGAAGTTCCAAGCATTACATGAAAATCTATTTTATAACAAAATGACGAGTGCTGAATGCAGCACTGGTTTCCCTATTCATTTTCCATGCAATTACATAATCTGATGATCACTCGATTTTGCATTGGCGACCCATCCCTCATTGCTATCGCCTCAGCCGGCTGCCTCAATGACAGTGGCACAGAGAGCGGGCGGTGCTCACAAACAGCTCTGACTGTTTAAGGTGAGAGTTTCCTTCTCCGCTCCTTACTCTAGCCACCCTCGACAGTCTCGTACTGAGATGCCTGGACAAGGGCAACAAGCCGTTCTTAATAGTGCTGTTTGCCACACCAGAAGTAGAAGAGCACGGGGACAGCAAAAACAAAATGGGACCACGACTCTTGTGCACTCTGTCCAGCATGGCTCCCCTGACATAGTCTTATAAAAGTGAGCACACTAGCCTCTGAAAACACAACTAAAACATATCCATCTTCAAAGCTTACTGCACAACAGCAGGACAGCAGTTCAGAATATGGAATAAAGAACATCTCACATACCTAAATATTGGCCCCCACTTCCTCACTGAGACCTGGCTAACCAGCCACTCTCAACTCTTAGATATTTCATGTTTACTCAAGGATACTCTAATCTGCATAAAAATGGAAAATAAATTAGGCAGCGGAGGAGCTGTTATCCTGAGATTCCCTTAAATACATGATAGTCCAAAACAATTTGAATCAATTTTTAACATTCCCCACAAAGGAGGCACAATAATGTACGTGGTTACCAAATGAAAAAAAACAGATCACATTTAAGGAGCCCACATCAATGGACAGGTCCCTTGGAAACCTTTTACTCCCATTACACCGTTATAGGACAACCTAAGTGCCCCAAGATGAAATACAGAAATGTAAACGCATGCAAAGTCGTTAGGAGAAAACATTACAAATAGACGACTCCCACTGTCATAAAATAAATAAATAGAATAACAACGGACTACTACAGCTTTAGAGGAAATAGTGCATAGGTTTCTCCAAAGAGAAAATAATAATAAAAAATCATCTGCACGGTACGCTAGCGAGCTGAATAAAAAGAAAAAGTCTGTGAAAACTGTTAAGGATCTGGAGAAAACATCAATCCTACACAAATGTAGACACCCTGAGGTCAGCCAGAAAAAATAAACGCATCCATAAATCTATTTCAACAAAAATCAAGGAAGCAAACCAAGTGGCAATTGCTTCTGTCGAAAGACTCAAAGGGTCAGAAATGACATAGCAGCTTCTCTAAATACCATGCCAAACTTAACACCGACAAAGAAAAATTCCTGTCTATTCGGCAATTCTTTTACCCAATCTCAACTGACAACCAACCTACAACCGTAAAAACTTTGCAACCATCCTTGAGCAAAACTGACCCCATCCCGGCTTCTTTAATGAAACCTATAACAAAATACATCTCACTAACTGGATGACACTCACTAACCGCTCAGTGGAAGAGGGAGCTTTGCCAGACTGTCCTCTACAGGACCATTAACACCTTTTCTGAAAAAATCCTCATCAGACATCAAACAACTTAATTTTAGGCCTGTAAATGGACCTCATTTTCTAGGAAAAACCCTACAGACCGAGGTCAACCAACAACTGAACGACCAGGTTGAAACTAACACATTTCTCGACTCTAGCCAATCAGGCTTCAGAGAAGGGTGTAGCACAGAAGCAGCAACCCTTTTAGTCATCAATGATGCCATGAAGCCAATGGGCAATGGGGGATTTCTGTTTCTTATCTTTCTTTGACCTTACTGTGGCCTTTGGCATGCTGGACCATGATATCCTCATTAACAAACTCCAGCAAAAGCGGTGAATAGATAGTACTGTATCAAAGTGGTCAAGATCCTACTTAAATAACAGATACTATGCTGTGAAGCTGTTAAACTTCTCACTCAAACCTGCACAACCAACAGGCTCCATTCTGGCACCAACTATCTTCAACCTCTATGTTTAACCACTGAATGTAAACATACGGGATCCACGTTTGGATTTACATCAACAGGATGATGATACTCGGCTACACCTACAAATTAGGTCAGAACAAGATCTCGCCTTTCTGAACAAAATGTTTACAACTAACTCAACCACAATTAGTCATCCTATCTCCTGAGTACCCATGAGCTCGGGACTAACTAGCTAAAGTGTCTCACTTGCCCTCCTAATCACTCACAGAGGAGCAAGTGATTAGACACCCCAGAACACAACACTCCTAACCCTCTCAGGAATCGCGTTTCCAGGACACACCCTTACTAGTCCACAATAAGTTCTGTCAGAGACACAAGAAAAGTTTTAAATGTTTATTTTCGTGCTCTAGTATGCAGTATACGTGCCATAATAGGAAAAATGCCAACACAAATAGGTAGTTCGGGCTGGACTGTTCCCATGAGGCACAGGGTCAAGGCTGATTTACATATAGCCATTGTCTGACCTAGGGTGGTGTGGAGTGCAAAAAAACGATGGATTTAGGCCCAAATCTTTGTACTGGGGTGAATGTAAGACATTGTTCTGCATTCTGTCCATTAACTGTGTTTTTTGCAATTTTCACCCCGAGTGGGCTGGGTATGCTCAGACGTGAGTCCCAGGCTCTCCACATCACTAGAGTCAAGCTATCCAGGCTGATAGCCAGAAACCGGTCTTTGGATGCTTGATTCCGGTCTAGGAAAGACATGGCTTGGTAGTTCGGGCTGGACTGTTCCCATGAGGAACAGGGTCAAGGCTGATTTGCATATAGCCATTGTCTGACCTAGGGTGGTGTGGAGTGCAAAAAAACGACGGATTTAGGCCCAAATCTTTGTACTGGGGTGAATGTAAGACATTGTTATGCATTCTGTCCATCAACTGTGTTTTTTGCAATCTTCACCCGAGTGGGCTGGGTGTGCTCAGACGTGAGTCCCAGGCTCTCCACATCACTTGAGTCAAGCTATCCAGGCTGAAGAAGGCTGATAGCCAGAAACCGGTCCTTGGATGCCTGATTCCGGTCTAGGAAAGACATGGCTTGGTAGTTCGGGCTGGACTGTTCCCATGAGGTACAGGGTCAAGGCCGATTTGCATATAGCCATTGTCTGACCTAGGGTGGTGTGGAGTGCAAAAAAACGATGGATTTAGGCCCAGATCTTTGTACTGGGGTGAATGTAAGACATTGTTCTGCATTCTGTCCATCAACTGTGTTTTTTGCAATTTTCCCCCCCGAGTGGGCTGGGTATGCTCAGACGTGAGTCCCAGGCTCTCCACATCACTGGAGTCAGGCTATCCAGGCTGAAGAAGGCTGATAGCCAGAAACCGGTCCTTGGATGCTTGATTCCGGTCTAGGAAAGACATGGCTTTGTAGTTCGGGCTGGACTATTCCCATGAGGCACAGGGTCAAGGCTGATTTGCATATAGCCATTGTCTGACCTAGGGTGGTGTGGAGTGCAAAAAACGATGGATTTAGGCCCAGATCTTTGTACTGGGGTGAATGTAAGACATTGTTCTGCATTCTGTCCATCAACTGTGTTTCTTGCAACACAAATAGGGTCAGCATAGTAAGTAGTCCATAAATCATAAAAGGAGCGGTCATTATATGAGACAAGGTAGCCTAACTCCCCTCCCCTTCTACGGTAGCAGAATGATTATATATCAGAAGATCTCATGGTGTTAGCAGCAGACCCCATACCTTAGCATACACAGATAAAAGTTCTACATCCAAGGTGCTGTCAGAATCTCTTCCCTGTGTCGCAGGGATTCCGTGCTCAGACAGAACTGTGCATAGAGGCTTGGAACCTCAGTGAATTAGGGTGTGCCAAAACTCACCTTAGTACCCAAAAATCCCCTACCAGACTAGCTAGTGTCTCATTGGTTATCACAAACTCCCAATGCTTAGACAAACCAGAACATGGACTAAGTACACCTCAGGTAACGTGGAACACATGAACACTCTTTCGTTCTACAATCATTTCAATCCAGAACAAGGAGTAAAAGAGGACACGTGCATATTTGAAATGTTTATTCACTAATGCAGTGTTCTCAAACGCAGTATCTTAGCCAATACAAGCAAACATATTATAAGAAACAAAGTAATCAGCATAGTCACTAGTCCATAGAACACAAATGGTGAAAGCATGGTATTATGCTAAAATGAATAGGGTTTGACAAAACCTAATTCTCACCCTCCCTAGCTAGTATATTATATTATATCCAAGAAGGTCTCTTTGGGTTTTAGCAGAGCGGCCCCATACGTCAAGATCCTAGTGGTAAGGGATCACATCATCAGCCACCAGCTCTCTGCATGCTAAGCACCATCAAGTGTGTTTGTATGCTCTCGTGCAAAGCAATATAAAACGCGCCTAAAGCCAGAACTTGGCTGCAGCTGCATGTATGTTATGTCTAGGAACGTGCGAAGATCAGAGCGCACAACAACCACTGTGTTGAGATAACCTTGAAGGTTTCTGCACACACTGTACAGACACAGCTCGCCAAGCAAGGCTGATATCAGAATAACAACATATTCTTGCATGAATCGCAAACATTCTACTAGGCTCAAAGCTAAAGCAACAGCTAAGCGTCGTATGCAAAAGCAGCAGAAAGGTAAAATGGCATCTAAACTCCTAAAAAGCTCATGCCAACTTAACACAGCATACAGGCTATATATATCTATATGACACCCTCCCTCGATCTGAGCACGGATAAGATAAGATAAGATAAGGGACTCAATGTTGAAAGCAGAGTTCAATAAAGTATTCAGTTCAAATTCGAGTAGGTGAGGAAAAATAATTTCGTCTGCCCAAAAATCCAAAATCTCACCAGCACGACAATGTAATGTCCACTGTTATTAAAGCCAATAGGTCTGATATGAAAAATTGTCCATCATAATTTCGAAAAGAAATTTTTTTTGAGAGAGAGAAAAAATCATGACATCAAAGGCCTCAATAGGAGTCAGCCTAAAACTGAGTATGCAAAATAAGCAGCAACCGCTTCCAAAAGGAAGTCAGTGTTATCATCCGAAAATAACTCAGCCATCCAATTCAATAGTGAGAAAGAACATACATGCTCTTCAATTACCGGAGCCTCTAGTACCATCAGAGGACAACTCGGTGGGTTTTCAATGAAGCTGTGTGCCAAGAAATCTTGCCCCGCTGCGAATATATTCCAACGACCCAGTACTCCATGCATCGCTGCAAAGGCCATAATCCCTCTGCTAGAACAAAGCAATTCATGAGTAACTAAGGGACTCATGAGATGATTAAAATACACTTCAGGAGACACCAAATTGCAGAGACACAAATCCAGGGCCCAGTCGAAATCGCAGCTCAGGCAATGAAAGACAGGCTGGACACAGGTGAAATAGGAAAATCGAAACGATAATCCATATGCTGCACTAAAGGTGGCAAGGGGCAGGGCACCAAAGTATTCAAGCATCCTGTTGCGAAACAGTGCTAACTGCGCAGCTCGTCTGCGAAAACAGGACGGGCATCCATTTTGAATAAAACAAAACAGCAACAAAAAGCCAGCAGCCAGCACCAGTAAAACGGGAAATCCACCAAATAGGCTGGAAAAGATCAAATGGAAGAAAGCAGGAATGACTCCAAATATCTTTTGGAAAGAAGTCACTAGACCACTGCTCACTACTTTAAAAAAATGAGCCAGCCCCGAAGTGGAGGACGCGTTAAAGATTGTATGAATCAGCTCACCGAAATGTAAAGGAAGGTCAGTATTTAATAAAGCATGCACTTCTGTGCGGGTGTTCGCTACGTGAAGGACAAATGTTTCGTGAGCAGATGTCAGGGCAACTTCTTTTTGTGACAATAAGGCTCTTATTCTGCTCATTTTATTAATCTCTGACTTCAAGGTCGGAATCCTCGGCCAGATGGAAACATCCAGGTTCCCATGCGTGGGTGGATACAACACATTTTTACAGCAAACCACACTCTCACTGACTGTTACAACATAAGCTATGCCTTTCAATAACCCACAGCAATCCTCATTATTTAAAAGTAAATAACTACCATTTGCTAATAAGGTAAAAGTCGGGACTATAGCGGGCACGGGTGTACCTTTTAAAACACACGCTAAATTAGGCCGTTCATGATTACAAGAGCCATGCAATTGTATGTGTCTACACATTAATAAGTGATCTGGTGTTTCAGTGCACTCCTCCGCTTTCAGATAAACTTCCTTTCTGTCCCTAAGGCATCTGTAAGTGAAAGGGAGTGACCAGGCTTCATGTAAATAGGAGCTACCAAGAGGCTCGTATCTACCAATGGCAAAATATTTAATGCAATTTGTAAACTGGAAAAGTGCAAATGGTAAAGTTATTAACCCATGGATAAGCCATATAGCAGCAGTGGCCTCTGCCACTGCAAAGAGTAAAGACTCCAAGCGTTCAATATGTAACATGGAAAAAGAAGCATCTCTCATTGAAAGCAAACGTTGTTTTTCAGTCAAATTAAAAGGGGCAAATAGAGATGAGACATTAATGTAATTCCAAGGCACTTTTCCGTTTTCCAGTGTCTGTAGGGTCCATGCAAACTGCATAATAGAACGCAATTGATTTTGACCATGGTACAAAACAGACACTTCATCCTGTACAATTTCAACGACAGATGACATAATATTATCTAATGTGTAAATGCGGGAGGAAAGGGTGTTAATGCTGTTATCCACTACTGCAAGCATTTTTTCCAAATTAGCTTGATCAATAGCCCTAAGGCGGGTAGCCGCTTCAATCTGTGATGTATTCCAGAGTTAAATGTAAACGGCATAGATCCATCTTTTAGATCTACCTTTAGGCGGGCTCTTTATGAAGTCATTCAAGTCAACCTCGTCAGTCAGTTTAGACAAATGCAGTTTGACTGACGCCAATGTAGAGTGTTTGAGCCAATTCTGACACAATTTGCCCACGGAATAAGTGGTTACAGAATGGTCACTCTCAAAGCGGGGATCTACTCTGACCTGTGTAAAACCCCCAGCCAGACCCAAAAAACGATGTTGGCACGAATCTGCACTTCTGTGCCACATCAACCAACCCTTGGGATCCAAACTGGATATGTTAATGGATGAATTTAGCAATAGGGCCTGCAACTCTCTAATCGAAAAATTTGTTGAATTTTCCCAACCCGAATATTCTTCCAAATCAGGGAAGGAAGGAGCATTCAATTTTTTAGAAGTAGCCAATCCAAAGCATGTCGTCTGTGAGATGGTAGAATTCAAAAACAACATATCATTTGGGATGAGACATGCACGGAGCAAAGCCTCAGTGCCTATAACCTGCCAACTTTTAGAACCCCAAACTGATTTAAGGTCAATAGTTTCCTTCCACAACTCGTAGCCACCAACAGCTCGCTGGTCTAGAAAGGACTTCGAATACAATAACTTAGTATCGGTAAGTCTAACTTTGGACATGGATTTATCTGTCATTTTAAAATAAAATGAAGCGGGATTGGACTGATTAAAGTCAGTAAAATAAGTGTACTTTTTCAAAAATGTATTCGAGCTGCCTCTTAAAGGGGCTGGGCAATGTTCCCACTGGGTATAATTCACAGTACTTCTCCTAGAATTAGTTGTATGTAAGTAGTGATTGCCAAAATGTTGGAAGCAAAACAAATCACCATAATTAGCAGATTCTAAATATAAATCCTCAGCATGAAAGGCAGCATAATATTTCAAATCAGAAAACAAAGCCTCTACGGCCTGAACATCTCAATCATCAGAACGTATGTTTTGTTGAACCACATCCCCCATGTTAACTCTAAGCACATTAGGAACATTAATAACTTCAGTCGGGCCATGGATTTGAAATTTAACTGCATTCCAGACTATCCCATCCACGACAGGCCACGCGGTGATGTTAACAAAGGCCAAGTCTCTCTTCAATCTGTGGGCAGAATGTGATGAGGAGTGGGGAGCCAAAGTTCCATTCAGATGTCTAATGCATGGTCTCTCGTCAACATAATGTCCATTGATAAATCGGAAAAAATAAAACACAAACAGCCAGATTATCAAGCGAAATGCGCTTGCAAAAGGGCCAGATTCTGAGAATCTGGCCCTTTGCGAGTGCAAAAATCGCTAATAAAGAATTCGCAAATTTGCGAGGATTAGCATTTAAGGAATCTCTATTAGAGATTCCTTAAATGCTATTCGTGAAACATTTAAAAATTGCGAATTCGCAATTTAGGAGCGCTATTTACCACGAAGTCAAACCTCGTGGTAAATAGCGAAAACTTAGAAAAATGCATTTAAATGCATTTTTCTAAGTTGCATGTTACACACACACATGTTCTTTGGACATGTGTGTGCACAACATCTGTGTAAATTCACATTTCAGGGGTGCTACAGGGTGTCCTTTGGACACCCCTGGCACCCTTGAAATTGCATCCTTATTTGCGATTAGCAAATTGCTAATCGCAAATAAGGAGGCTGTAGGAATCGCAATTTATTTTGCGATTTCTACATGAATCCCGATTTGCAAGTCCTTAATAGCGATTCCTTAATAATCGCTATTAAGGACTCGCAAATTGGGACTTTGATGAATCTAGCTGAAAACCAATTGACATAAAAAGTTAGAGAGCAAAAAGCCCCAGCCAAGTATAAGTCCAAGGGGGAAATCAAGAAATGTTTTTTAAACAAAGTCGCATAGGCTCTTAGCCTTGTGGGCTTCCCTGAAGTATGTGAAATGGTGTCAAAGGAAAATCTGGATTCTGTGGCTAAACGAGTTTGCAAATCAGGCATCGATAAGTCAGTTGGGTAGGTGTAGTCTGTATCATCAAGGTGAGTACCAGGCAAAGCACTCAATAAAGGACTTGAAACTGCAGGCATCTCAAGGGCCAACTCCGGTGCACGATACGAAGCAGTGGTCAATACAGAATTTCTCACCATCGAAGGACATGAGACTGCCTGGGTCATGCTAAGAAGAATCAGCCATTCTGTGTATTTTGACATTGTCAATGGAGATATACCTGATCTCTTTATGACCTGGAAGTGGTGGTAAAATAACTGTTCTTGTGCCCTTCACACCAAGCACGGGAACCGGAGCACGGTATGAGGGACCAAATTCCTTCTTGTTATCGATCTTCTCCCGAACCAGTTCTCCAACTTGGGGTAGCCAGCCAACCACCGGGATCTGCAACGCATCATCCGAAGTGGAGGGCAAATGTTCCTTTGCAAGACTGTCTCTCGTCTCTTGTAGAGTCTGTAAAACATTGCAATGTTCATCTACGTCAAAGGAGGCAGCAGAACCAACCGTGTCTAGACGGTCAAGGTCCGGGACATACATCTTGATACCAAAGAGCATTTCGTATGGGGTCCGCCCACCCAGAGACCTTCTAGGGAGAAGCACGCCATTAAGAAGGGCCAGCCAGTTTCTGCCAGTGCCTATAACTCGAGCTGTCAGTGATTGCTTTAAGTCACGGTTCATTCGTTCCACAACACTATTACCCTCAGGTCGGTATGGAGACGAAAACTTGACTTGGACTCTCATCGAAGCCATGGCATCCCTATACGCCTTAAAGGCGAAAGCAGGACCCTGATCCGAATGGAAGGTACCACAGGCAAAAATCCCTACAAAGACACGCAAATCCCTGATGACAGTCAAGCGCCAAGAAACCGCACGGTAGAAGCGCGCTATAGAAATGTTTTTAAATTCAAATTCAAATTCAAATCAGCGCTGCGATGAGGTGAGACCCATACAAAGCGTGTGCATGAATCAACTGCTACTAAGATGTACTTATACGCAGCATCAGAAGAAAAAGGACCGCAGTGATCTAAATAAACACAACCTAATGGTTTATTAGAAATGAACAACTGTGTTTGGGGCGGACGCGTAGCAGTTGAAGGCTTAATCTGCTGGCAAATGTCACATTGAAGGACATAGTCACACGTCTGTTTGTACAGTCCCCGCCACCAAAAAAGTTGTTGTAATTGAGACACAGTGGCAGAAACGCCCGCATGCACAGACGCAACACCTTCATGGGCCGCTGTGATCAGTGTATTTCTGCAATCCAAGTTCGGAATCAACCTCTCCCCAACTTCAGGAATTTTCACATAAGGAACCTTATCGGAAGTAAAGTGGTATGTGTACTTCGAAGGGAACCCCGTAGGATATTTACCTCCCTTCTCAGTGTCAGCAACAGCCGCCAAGATATCATCATCAATCTTACTTTTTGACCGTGTGACAGCTGCAACTAAATATGTCGATACTGCTGATTTCGCTGCTTCATCAGCAAGCGAGTTGCCAACAGCGTGAACTCCCACACGCTGGTGACCGAGAGTATGAATTACAAACACGAGTGGCAACTGCTCTTTAAGCTCAGCCACTCGGACCCAGATCATTTTATGTTTTATTGTGCTACCCTTGGAATCACGAAAATCATTCTGAATCGCAGAGAACAAGTTCTCATTGTAAGACTGGACACAGTAGTAAGAATCACTTACGATAAGTGTTGTCACACTAGGATCAGCGTACTCCAATGCAAGCATCAGAGCATGAAGCTCTGCCAATTGTGCGGTGCAGTCCCCTAGAATCTGCATGAGCACGACTCTGGACTTGAACTCATCCTTCACCATGGCACCTACCACAATGGCGCATCCGGAAACGTAGGCGTGTTTAGAACCATGCGCAACCTGCGCCGAACCATCAGTGTATATGATGCAATGGAAATCCTCCAAAGGCCGCATAGCCAAAGGCGCAGGATGAACACACTCATATTGCAAAAACTCCTGCGACCGTGAGGAGGCATAAAAAATGAACGTGACATCCGGAGAGGTCAATGTTGCTGCCCATTGTATCCACCGAGGATGCAAAGCTTTAGAATTAGGTACACTGGCTTTCGTAACTGCCTCCAAGGCAGGACAAGGGGTAACCAGCAACATGCGTTTTCCTTGTGACAGAGCGCGTTCCTTCAGAATCGCCATCTGTACAGCCGTCAAAACTTTCTCCACAGTGGAAAATCGCATTTCAGCCAAAGTGTACAAGTGTGACTTGTAAGCAATAGGTACTGTATCTCCTTCATTAAAAGTAAGGTATGTGAAACCCACTGTCCCAGGGATGATTCTTATCACCAGGTTGGTGTGATTATCACGAGTCAATAAGTATTTAGAAGCGAGCAGATCAGCCTGCAAAGATTGCAGTATAGCCGAGTGCTCAGGCAGCCAGTTTGATTTTGTAAAATTTGGTTGTATCAAAGCATACAAGGGCTTGATACGCTGGGCATATTCAGGTATGTATGTCCTCCCGAAATTTAAAAATCCCAGCAAAGACTGTAATTTTTTGAGGGTTGACGGAGCGCGCAATTGTGCGCATTTCTCCAAGAATTGAGCTTGTAGCCCAGGAACAACACTGTGTACTCTGCAATGTGCGATTTTGCAAAGTTAAATTTGTAACGAAAGTCCGCAAAGCTACAAATTAAGCGGTCAACTCGACACAGATGCTCCCACAGTTCATCATCAGAGCGATAAATGTCATCCCCCAATGAACAATCATCTGGGTCTACTTTCTCTAAGAGAGAGACTATGTGGGCAGCAAACACTCCAGGACTATTTTTGTAGCCCATCGGAAAACGCTTGAAATGTTTTTGGACATCGCCGCAAGTAAAGGAGGTCCATTGGGAACTCAGACCATCCAAATGGTGGGCATAAAAACCGTTGGAAATGTCAAGCGTGGTTTTAAACCGCTTACGCACGAGACTATCCACTAAAGCAGAGCCGTGAGTATTCTGTACTGCACAGGTACGGCAAGGCGAGTTTAAATGCCGGTAATCCAATACCAAACGATATGAACCGTCAGGCTTGGTCACAGTAAAAAGAGGGTTATTCATTTATGACACACAAGTTTCAATTACACCTTGATATTCCAATTGATCAAGGATTTCCGCAACGGAAGCCTTCGCTTTGCGCTTTATGGGATATTGAGGTTGAGGCTGAGGCATAGACCGCAAAGGAATTTCGTGGTGCGGGGAAAATTTATCCCATCCACAGTGTGTACGGTACAGAGCCGGCGCAAGGGCTTTAGCCCACTCTTCTGCAAAATTCAGCACATGCTCCTTCGAGACAGTGTGCGCGAAACTGGGTAGGATTACCTCCTCCCCTCTTGGAGCCGTGAGCACAAAAGGTGGGGGCCAGTCAGCCTCCGCTAACAAAATGTCATAAGTTGTCGTATGATTCTCCCAAAATACCCCCTCTATGGTACGTTGACCGTCACCTTCAATGAATAAGACAATTTCATAGAGTCTGTCAGGGGGAGCTACTCTAGTGTCAGCTGTCTCCACAACAACATAACGGTCAGTCGCTGTCACCTTCAGTATTGGACGCAGGGCCCCTCGCACTATGGTAATCTCCGCCGTGCTGTCCAGCAAGGTCAGAGCCCATGTCTGATTCCGAAGCTGGGTTCTCACTATCTGTGACATATCTGTGTGCTGTTAAAGCAGCAACTTTCTTTTTCTGAAATTGGGGTCTTTTCGGTGTAGAATCGTCCTGCTTGCCTTTACGGTTTTTCGGGCGGGGCTGGTCACGTCCTTGCTGACCACCCGGACCCCTGCCGCCTCCTCCACCACCGGACAAAAAGGCCGATGACTCCTGAAAAGAACGAGGAGAGCGTTGGTCAGAAACCTGAAAACGATCAGGTGATTTTATCATCGCGCAAGTCATAAACAGGTTCTGTAGGTGCAAGCAATGGAGACGCAGGACGAGACTCCTGTTTCTGTTGTTGTTGTTGCTTTCCCTGTTTTTGTTTTTTAGGCCAATTTTGTTTTTTCGTCTTGGGCTGGTCGTCGGTTTTAGACTTCTACCCTTGGAGTTGTTTTTTCTCTTTAGTAGAAAAAGGCTTGAGACCTCTACTATTGCGGCCCACGGTCTTATAAGCCGCCAAAATAATCCTCGCCAACTGCCGGGGTTTTTTGGCATTGGGAATCGCCTGCAAAGCATTGGCAACCTGAAAGTTCACCGCATCCCCCTTGACATTAGCAAGAATGGGATCGAAAACCACATCAAAGGCGCTACAGAGACGCATACCCAATTCAACCGCAGCCTCTGGTACGTGTGTTCATCTTGAACACGTTTAAGGACCGTCGGCAGGACAGTCATAGACGGAGTGCCGTAACACCTCATGTAGACCGCCACAAATGTCTTTCCCTAGGTCTCACAGTCACCGACTTCGGGGGTCAAGTCCTTTGGTAAGCTAATTGTCAGAATCCTGTGTTTCTCACCAGGAGACGTGTTAGGAAATACTGCTTCCAGTTGGTCAAACTTTTCGGCAAGCCAGAAAGGAAAATCATCCTTCTCTTGGGGGCGCTTGCCCATTACAGCGTTGACCATAACGGGACTGAGCTTCATTCCGCCCTGTCCGGCAGGAAGCGCCGCACCAACCGGGGCCCCGCCCGGGAGATTACGGGTAATGTATTGCACTAACAACCTAATCACGCTAATTGCGACCACATGTAGTCATCTTAACTCAGCCACGTTACATGCTACGTGCTGAGGATGAGGCGTAAATCCAGCCAAAACAGGCCAAGTTGCACCTGGAATGGACAAAGGACCTAACCTCGGAGCTGATAATGAATGGCGTAGGGCGCCATTAAACCAAACTCGATGCTGCCAAGTATCAATAGGAATCTCCTGTGCCCTATATGGTGCATATTCTGCTGGGACAGCCGTGGGAGTGTACGTGTCGAACACACGAGTATCTGCATTCATAGCTGGGAAGGTCACCCATGAGTAGAAAATCTCATACGGGTAAGCCACCTCTGCACTCACCACCATGATCACGGCCATACCATCTTCGGGGTACAAAAGGGGGTGGTGATGGACAGAGCATCTGAATCAATCAAACACTCACACCCAGTCAAAAGATCTGGGTTTAATCCATCACCGTTCTTTAGCTCACTCTGCCACCCCAGTTCAGAAATGGCTATATGCAAATCAGTCTGACCCTGTGCCTCATGGGAACAGTCCAGCCCGAAATGCCAAGCCATGTCTTCCCTGGACCGGAAACAAGCTTCCGAGGACCGGTTTCTGGCATTCCAGCCATCTTCAGCCCGGCTTGCTTGAATCCAGTGGCAAAGTGAGCAAGGGACTCACGTCTGAGCATACCCTGCCACACTTATGGCGGCCAAAAGCGGTACAAAAGGGGGTGGTGATGGACGGAGCATCTGAATCAATCAAACACTCACACCCAGTCAAAAGATCTGGGTTTAATCCATCACCCTTCTTTAGCCCTCTCTGCCACCCCAGTTCAGACATGGCTATATGCAAATCAGTCTGACCCTGTGCCTCATGGGAACAGTCCAGCTCGAACTGCCAAGCCATGTCTTCCCTGGACCGGAAAGAAGCTTCCAAGAACCGGTTTCTGGCATTCCAGCCGTCTTCAGCCCGGCTTGCTTGAATCCAGTGGCAAAGTGAGCAAGGGACTCACGTCTGAGCATACTATGCCACACTTATGGCGGCCAAAAGCGGTACAAAAGGGGGTGGTGATGGACGGAGCATCTGAATCAATCAAACACTCACACCCAGTCAAAAGATCTGGGTTTAATCCATCACCGTTCTTTAGCCCACTCTGCCACCCCAGTTCAGAAATGGCTATATGCATATGGCCATGTCTGAACTGGGGTGGCAGAGCCATGCAGACATCCAGGGCCCACTGAAAAGGGCACCAGATGCATTGAAACACAGGTTACACACAGGTGAAATAAGCATATGGAAGGTTAGACAAAATTCAGCATCCATAGATTTCAAGGACACCATTTCAAAAATGTGTTGCATTCGCACATGGTACAGTTGCAGTGATGAATGTCCGGGCAGGACCACAGATGAAGAAGCCTTTGCAAAATCGAAGGAACAACACGATGATGCCGCAAATCAAGACGAGCATCAGCGGGAACCCATGGAATATGCAGGAAAAAGTAGAATGCATAAAAGCAGGGATTACTGCAAAAATAGTTTGAAAAGAAGTCATTAAATATTTGATATATTAATTCCCCGAAATGAAGATTTGTGTTTCACTGGATGTTCTTGCCACCTGCAATTTGAAGGTCCCGCGTGCTGAAGTAAGAGCAACTTCTTAATGAAACAACAAAGCTTTGAGTTGGCTTAGTTTACTGAAATCCGTTTTCAGCGTTGGAATGTAAGAACATCCCATTCGCGATCCTCTCAGGAATCGCGATTGAGGGACACACACTTTCGCTCTCACACTAGTACTAGTCCACAATAAGTTCTGACAGAGACATGAGAAAAGTTTAAAATGTTTATTTTAATTATCGTGCTCTAGTATGCAGTATACGTGCCACAATAAGTACGAAAATGCCCAACACAAATACAGTCAGCACAGGAAGTAGTCCATAAATCATAAAAGGAGCTGTCATTATGTGAGACCGGGTAGCCTAACTCCCCTCCCCTTCTATAGAAGCAGAATCAATAAATATCAGATCATCTAGGGTGTTAGCAGTAGACCCCGTACCTTGGCATAAACAGATGAAAGCTCTACATCTCAGGTGCTGTCACGATCTCTTCCCTGGAAAGATATCTCTCCAAGTATGATGTTACCTATCTGTGCATACCTATATGACAGAAGTGTGTGCTCCCAAACAACAGCTGCATCAACATGTTTTGCCTAGGTGCCAGAGCCTGACCAGAACACAATAACAAGGGGCATTGTTGCTTGACCTTTTCTATGGTGTTCAGACTAAATCCCCGGAAAGAACAGAACGGGAAAAAAACAGCAAGGTCTGTGTCAAAGTACAGTGTGGCACAAAGCAAAATAAGTTTGTGTAGGAACATGCGCAAATCAGAGTGCACTCTGCAACATGCTCATGCTAACACAGAGAAAATGACAATATGCCTGCACTTGACCTATGATATTAGGAATACAAAAAAACACTTAATAAAGCCAAATGTCTGGGTTTTATTTTAAACCGTCTCTCCCAACAAGTGCATGTAAATAATATTGCTAAAAAAGTGCAATGGTGCACAACTTCTAACCTCAAATACCTAGTATCTGAGCTGGATCTATTAAGGCTGGCTAACTGGCTCCTGACAGAGAAGCGTTTCTTAATCAGGACAGCTTGCTTAATCTACAATGTAACTCCCAACCATACCCAACACAGAAACCACACAACTAGAAATTCAAGAAGCACTGCTGTTGAAAATCCTTAACAAGCCTTCTCTGTGGTGGCAACGAGAACCTTTTTCTAGACTAACCGTCCTAAAGACCTACAGATGGCCCCTTCATGCCTCGCCTTTATAAGAGGTATGAAAGATTTTTTTTCAACGGGGAAAGGCTCTCGAGTGACCCAGTGGTTATATTTCCCATCCTACGAATTACGAAAAGTGAATAATAGTTATACTTTCACACAAAGTCGTTCCAGCATTATTTAATACGTTTAATCCTTTATGTTTACTCACACAATGTAAAGTCAATACATAACTGCGTGCATTTCTCAATATGTGTAACAATCCACTTTCTGTAAACTGTTCTGTTGACATTCTGATGTTGTCGAAACTATATAAAAGGTCAAATAAACAAAAACAAGCACCAGGGTTGCAGGCAGGAAAATGGGGCAAAAGGCATTGTTGTGGCATCTTTGGCAATTGTAGACTGCATGGCCTCCAGCCCACCCGGCTCCTTAAGATATCGGGGATGAACCCCTTTCAGGTAGGAAATGTACAGCATGCAGGAGCTGTAACCTAAACCTGTAACGTGAGAATCCCTCTTGCCTATGGTGAGAGAACATCCCAGACCTGGTATTTGTGCTCTGATGCTGCTGATAGCAGCCTGCTATTACAGTGACACTCGTGCACATTGAGCGGTTCCCTGCTAGGATGACGGCAGTGCATCTGGAAATAGATCAATACCCACACTGTGAGCAGTCCACTGGCAAAAGAATAAAGTGGTACTTGAATATGATAGTAGAACCCGGTTATTGTCTGCTAGCCCTAACATTAGCGGCAAGACTCACCTAGAAAAAAAGAAACAGTACCCTGTTACACAATGACAGCACCTGGGCGCAGTGAGTGTATCTGTGATTGTGTTGGAGGCAGAACCTTCTGATAGCAGCTCCATTTCATAGGAGAGCAGAACGAGTGGTGGGTGTAAAATGGCAGAATCTAGCTAGGGTATAGTTGGAAATTACATGAGTTTGTTTCTTCAATACTGAATGTGGCTACTTATTATATTCTACCTACTGTAGAATTATTTATTGGCCTTATATAAAACATTTCTTGTGATAGCATTAGGGTCACGTTATGTGATGTCATCCAAGTTGGAGGTGATGGATGAATGAAAGCCATTTACAATACCCCTTTGATTTTGGTGAAATGATCAGCAAACACAAGTGTCTTCAAAACCGAATATTCTCATTTTACTATGCCTTATCTTCCAAGTAATCTTGCACGTAATTACTCGGGTCCACACAGACAAAACTGTGCACGCAAATGAAAGCCATTTTTGTTTTAACAACGTTTTTCAGCACCTTTACAGTGCAATTGGGGTGTGGGGTGGGGTGGGATGGGTGTGTGTGTGTTTTTATCTGCTTTAGGAAATTTTGTCTTGAAAACTAGCAACAAACAAGCATTGGCATAGCCAATAGGTCTCGCCTTTGGGACCTTATAAGTGTTTAGTTATCCAGCACTATATCCTTGGAGCAACACCATCAAGTGTTGCATGGCTACACACTTATAAGGTCCTAAAGGCGAGACCTATTGGCTATGCCAATGCTAGTTAATCCTTTCCCATCCTTCTATCCCCACTCAAAACATTATTACACACAAAAAAACTTCATAGCACAAACTTAACCCAAATAATTCACAAGGAAAAAAAAAACACATATTACTACTCTACCACTTAACTCTAATCTTGGGTTACATAGTAGCCCGCTACTCACTGCAAAGTGATTCATTGCCTCATCAGGGGTAGTAAGTACCATATAAATACAAGGCTCAAGTTGGGGGGTACACACGGATAGATAGCGTCCACCCACAAAGATCTCTGCAGCAGGTGCCTTAACCCCTTAAGATATTTTAAAATGCAGACCTTGCAACCAATTAATAGAATAGATTTATTGCCATGTTACTCCTTGTTGCTAATTTTTGTGTGGCAGAGTTAAAAAACAATTAATGTATCAGCTGAGGCCCACATTTTTGCGTCGGGTTTCATCACTTTTGTTATGGCAAAGTCATGACGCAAAATCTCATTTGCTAACTCAAATATACTCATGATGGCTCCGCGAAAAGTATGTGTGAGGTGTTAAGATCTGATGTTACTTGTTGGGATGTCACTTTCCTGTGATGTCACTTGCCATTATGTCACCTGCTTACTGCCTAACTTTGGTAATTCCCGCCACATCTCTTTTTTTAAGACTTGTCCCCTGTATAAATACAATTTACAACTGGACACAGCACTCCAAGAGTAGTTTCTAGAACTGATTACAGTATGATAATAGTGAACTCCAGACACAAAACCCCAAATGTGGCACCTGTTGTTTATTTTCTTGTAGACAGATGTCCAGAAATGCTGTGAATTTTCACTCTTCACTAAACATGGCCTCTATTTCCGCTTGGTATTCCGATATTGTTAGCACTCTAGTTCTTTATTTCTGTATTCTTGTGTGCCTGGGGCTTTAAGAAGTAGCATCGGTCTCTCGACCTATCCTCCTGGTTTGGTTCTTCGAGTCCTAGTGAGTTGGGCAAGCTTCATGAATGGGGTCACATGACCAAACATCATATGATGTCTGCGGAGCGGTGGACAGCGAGGGCGTTGTAAAGTATGAATCAAAACGTTGAAATCCAATAAAAGGGTTTAATAGGTGAAGAGAAAGCCACAGAGCATCCAGAAAGCAGAAGAGCAGGATCAAACTGCCAAACAGGGAATCTGGAACATAGAACCAGGGAGGCTCACGCAGGAGCCAGGTTCTAGTTCCAACAAGGAAATAAATATATAATAAGGAACATCACAGAAGGGAAATAATAGGATGCTACACATCTTCCTCCTATAAAACAAGCAGAACTGTACAGTGAAGGGAAATGTTAGGACAGGAACCTAGAAGGTAAAACAACAGGTCTGGCATTGGTTTTGACTCTATGAGCCACAGACTGAGAATGTGGAACATTGTTGCTGTCATGATGAGTAGGACTCTGAGCAGAACATTTGTCATGAGGAAGTATCTGAACAGGACCAGGAGGAACAGGCTTACATTTGGCAACCTTCCTAATGTTCCAGGCTCTGCCATCTTGAGTAATGACAGAGTTTCTGAAAACTTTAACAATCTTAATGGGATTGCTGAACTTAGAGAGACCTTTGAGAGTGAACCCAGGTTTCTTGATCTTGACCCACTCACCCACAACAAAATCAGGAACTCTCACATTCATTTTGCGGTCAAACAAAGTTTTCATAGTGTTCTGCTTGGTTACAACACGATTGGCCACTTGCGAAATATCCAAGTGATCAACCTTAACATCTAGCTTCTTAACCCACCAAGGACAGATATCGGAACTAGGAGTTCTCCCTCTCAGAAGTTGGAAAGGACTGACCTCCGTGACAGCATGTGGGGTGATGCGATACATCCAGAGTCTTTCCCTTACCACATCCTTCCAAGACTCTCCCGAAGAACAAGCAAGCTCCACAGCATTTTTAAGGACACGGTTAAACCGCTCAACCTGGCCATGTTCCCTAGGTTCATACAATGAGGTAGTGTGATGTTTGATGCCACAGGAGACAAGAAAATCCTCCATGTCTTGGGAGACAAGTTGGACGCCGTTATCAGTAACTAGGATTTCAGGAGAACCCTCTCTAGCGAAAACTTCCCTGAGGTAGGAAATAATAACTGAGGTGGTGGCACAGGAGACAAACTTAACTTCAGGCCATTTGGTGTGATAGTCAACTAAAACCAAAGCAAAACGAGCACACTCAGGAAGACGATGGAAAGGACCAGAGATGTCAAAAGCTAGTTTTTGCCAGGGATGATCAGGCCAAGGAACAGGACATAGGGGGGCAGAAGGCACCTTAAGCATCTTATCACTATTGACACAATCCACACAGTCACGGACAGTTCTGTCTACCATCTTGTCAAGGCCAGGCCACCAAAAGTTGGTCCTAATGAGACGTTTCATAGAGGACATCCCAATATGAGTCCTATGGGCCAAAGAAAGAATCTTGTTGTACAAAGAAGCAGGAGGAATCATTTTCCCAGCCTTAAACAAGATCCTACCCACAGCCTCAATCTCAGACGAAACCTGACAAAAAGGGGCAAATTCAGGTAACACGGATTTATCCTTGGGCCAACCTCTTTCCAAACAGTCAAAAATAAATGAGAAAATAGGATCTTTCTCAGCTTCCGACATCCAGTCAATCTCAGAGATACCCCTGAAATCACTAGAAACATAGTCATTGACCACAGAAACAATATCAATCTCACGATTATCTGAGTTGGAACCAACATCAGGGCAAGGCAACCTGGAGAGGAAATCCGCCGTGACATTACTCCTACCAGGAACATACAAAACCTCAAAATCATACTCCTGCAACTTTGAAGATAAGCGTGCAATGCGAGCAGTTGAGTTCCAACCTCCCCCAGGAGACAAAATTCCAACCAAGGGCTTGTGGTCAGTTTTAAGAATGAATCTGTTGCCCCAAACATAATTGCGAAAATGCTCCACAGCCCATGTGCAGGCTAACAACTCCCTTTCGATGACCGCATACCTCCTCTCAGTGAGAGATAGGGTCCTTGAGGCAAAGGCAACACACCATTCTTCTTTGCCAGAAACCTGACCTAACACAGCTCCAAGGCCATAACAACTGGCATCCACGGTGATAATGCACTTTTTGTTAAGAGAGAAGGATCTCAAAGTGGGAGCATTGATGATATCTTCTTTGATAGAAGAAAAGGCAGACTCCTGCCTTTCAGACCACACAAAGTCTGAGGACTTCCTGGTAAGCTCCCTGAGGGGTTCCATTTTCGTGGCGAAATTGCGAATGAACTTACTGTAGTACTCGCATAAGCCAGCAAAGGAAAGCAATTTCTCCTTGTTATCAGGAGAAGGGGCTTTTACAATGGCATCAACAAGGGAACGCTTGGGAACAACACCGTCAGCAGACAAGGTGTGACCCAAGTATTCGACACTCTTACAAAATAATTTACACTTGTTAAATTTGAGGGTAAGACCAGCATCACACAACTTATTGCACACATCCTTAAGATGGACACGATGATCATCCACATTCTTTGAAAAAATGAGGATATCATCCTGGAAACACTTTACGAAGGAGCTAACCTCTTTAAAAATATGGTGCATGGCCCTCTGAAACACCGAAGCGGCGGAGGCTAGGCCAAAAGGCATCCGCTTAAATTGAAAAAGGCCAAACGGAGTGATGAAAGCGGTAAAATGCTTTGCATCATCAGTCAATTCGATTTGGTGATAAGCGGAACGTAAATCAAGGGTAGAAAAAATGCAGGCACCATCCAACAAACATACCATTTCGTTTATATTAGGGAGAGGGTGACAATCAGTGATCAAATTGGCATTGAGAGCCCTTAGGTCCACACACAACCTGATACTTTTATCGGGTTTTTGAGCCAAAACGATGGGCGAAACCCATTCAGAGGACTCCACTTCCTCAATAACACCTCCAAGGATCATGTCGTCCAATAAGATCTTGAGTTCAGCTCTTATACTGATGGGTACACCCCTCAATTTTTGTTTGACTGGGATGGCACCATTTTTAACTTTGATCCTATGGGAAAAACCTCTAAGTTTGCCAAGTTTCTCAGAAAAAACTTGAGGAAATAGCAAAGGGAGGTCTTTCTCGAGATCACAGACATTCCTGGAAGATTCAGAAGCAATCATACTATCATCAGACAGAAGAGTACTAGTAGTACAGGAAGCAGTGTTGTCCAAAGGTGCAGCATCGCAAGTAACGGCAACCACAGAGATAGGGTCTTTGTTCCTGGGATTTAAGGTAATTCCAAGTCTGAATTGATCCCTCCAGCCCAGAACATTCACACCTTTGATAGCAATGTACATTTTGATCCAAGCACTATTTCCCCTAAATTCAATAAGGACTTCTTTATAACCAACAACATTAATGTAGGATTCATCAAAGTTTTGTGCAATAATATCAGGCTCACATAAGCTAGTTAGATCAACAAGGCTCCCAAAAACTTCATTGCAATATAACTTGGTAATAATGGTCCAGGGAGAGCCTGAATCAGCCATAAGTTTTAGCTCCTTACCTAAAATACTAACGATACAATCTGGAGAACTTAGAGTTTCTGCAGACTTGGTATCAGTCATATCGCGGATGGAAACAACAATACCATGTTCCAGGTCTTGGGATGATGATATACCTTGTGACACAGTAGAAATTTTGCCTTTAGAGGAAAAGGAAGAATCCTTTCTCGTACCAGTGTCTTTGCACATTTTTGAAAAATGACCAACACGTCCACACTTAGTGCATTCTTTTCCAATAGCAGGACAACGAGAATACGAAGCAATGTGGTTGGGATTACCACATCTAAAGCAATAATAATTTTTAGAATTAGACTGAGTTCTCGTATTAGCATTAGGCTTGCTATTGGAAAATGAGGAGGAAACAGTATTAACATTACCCTCATCAATGCTAGAAGAAGATTTGCTAACAGTACCAGCTTTACTTTCTAGAGTTTTCATCCAGCGCTCAGATTGTTCAAGCGCTTTGGAGGTACTTATAGTCACTTCTAAACTGGGATCACCCAGGATCCAAAGCTGTTCTTGAACTTTTTTACTTCTCACGTGTACAATAATCTGGTCCCTGAGCATTTCGTCAGTCATTAACCCAAAATTGCAATGTAGTGACAAAGCTCGAAGAGCAGTAAGGAAGTCATCAAAACTTTCACTTTCTTCTTGAGCTCTAGTATAAAATTTATACCTGTTTAATGCAACACTAGTATTGGGTTTGAACCTATTTTCAATACGTAACAATGCTTCATCATACACATTGTGATCACCTCCAGAACGCATAGGTGGAAGAGTTCTGAATACATTTTGACCCTCTGAACCTAAACAGTGGAGAAAAATATTTTTTTTTCTTTCAGCAGACATACGTTCACCATCAATGGCTTTTAAATAGGTAATAAACTCTTCTTTCCATCGTGACCATGGAATAGATGGTTCACCTTTAGTCTGTAGAAACTTGCTAGGAGGATCAAATTGCATGGTAAAATAGTATGGTTACACTGACTAAATGCAGTAACTATATATTATAGAATAGTATAAGTAAGTCTTAAAACAGTAATGAAGAGTCTCAAAAGTAACACAAATAGCAATGTTTTCCAAAAAGGAACAATGTATAATATCAAAATTGAGAAAAATTTAAGTGAAGTTGATGTCCAAAAATGTGAAATGCTGCTAAAAGTTAAGTAGCAAGGGTTTCACAGTCTAGTAAAATTTTGAAGACACGAGTCTTTCCTGAAGGTAGATTAAATACGAATCTTACAATGCCAAAGTACCAACCAGTTTGTAGAGAAGTTGCTCGCTGAGTGCGTTGAGGTACAGAGAAGGACAGTATAGCTGCCGTATGGTTCAGAGGCAAGAAGAGCTGAAGCGTGTCCGGTATCACAGCTTACACTAGCGCGGACTTCCTCTTGCACATCACTGCACAGAAAGCAATATTGGCGTCATACAGGGCCGACGCTTCGAGGCTCTGAACGCTGCTTTGTGACGTGGGGCAAGAAGAAAACAAGGCGCATCAGCGTTAAAAACAAGTTGACGCGTTGAGCGCGCTGCGTTGGCTGAAAGAACGCTGGTTGGTAGTTATGGCAACCAGACGCGCGTGACGTCGTCGAAGAAATGGTGGCTATGGTAACAGCAGTAGCAGATCTCGGCAAAATAGAGGAAACTTAGAAAATCAATAAAATCTGCAAAGTACATACCAGGAAGCTGGCGATCGAACGCTGAAGTAGAGAACTTTTTAAATAGCAGTCCGAAAATGTAGAAAACGAAGAGGTAGGCCGGTTCGTTTTTTGAAGAGGAATATTTCGCACCTGTGCCTTGTGATGCCGCAGAAATGTTCCTCAGGTTCTCCAATCGTCGCCAATTTGTAAAGTATGAATCAAAACGTTGAAATCCAATAAAAGGGTTTAATAGGTGAAGAGAAAGGCACAGAGCATCCAGAAAGCAGAAGAGCAGGATCAAACTGCCAAACAGGGAATCTGGAACATAGAACCAGGGAGGCTCACGCAGGAGCCAGGTTCTAGTTCCAACAAGGAAATAAATATATAATAAGGAACATCACAGAAGGGAAATAATAGAATGCAACAGGCGTCTAGCCCTGTAGCACCTCAGGCCGGCGGAGGTGCTCAGCAGCGGTGGTGAGTGATCGCTTGGCTCTTCTTCTAGAGGACACTCCACCCACTTCCTCTAGGCGACTGTACCCTCCAGAAACAACATTTATAGTGAATGGGGACACACCCCTTTATAGGGTAGTAAGTGTCTTCACGACCCCCTGGGGAATGACATTACTAACCCTATATTCACAGAATATGTCGCCCAAAACACTGTTTTAATCCACCACTTAGCCAAATTAGGGGAAACTCTAGTATTCAAGTGACACCAAGCTCCGGAGAACATGATTTATCTGACTTACTTCCAGGGAGACCGCTGAAATCAACATTGCCCACCGGCGCCAAGTATTCTGCGTGCCTTGCGCCTATTAATGACAAGTGTGTGCCTCTTACATGACACATTATTACAGACAGGAAGGTGGTACTGTGTTTGTAACTCCAGTCTTATTTTCCCATTAGATTAGGGGACATTAAGTTTTATGTTGATAATGAAACTATAAGTAGAAAACTGCAATATAAATATAATATGATTAATTAAACTATTCACATATGACAAGTGATAGCACCCTTGGTGGATAAAATTTTGCGCGTTCACTGCAGCTGGTGAATAAAGGAACTGGCCTGATAAATTCCCAATTTAGCTCCGTCAGTTGTTGATATGGGGGATAGGGTTGTTGTTACGAGGCAGCAGGGGGCGAGACGAAAAAGAGAGGTGGAAGGAAGGGGGCTTATGTGGTGTAAAACGGTAGCCGTCTCAAGTAAAACAAGTAGGGGGTGGGGGAGGGAGAGTGCGGCCGAGAGCAGGCAGCGTTTCCCTTGCGGGAGCGAGCCAGGGGCACCATATGTTTGTAAGTTAATTACAAACATATGGTGTCAAGCTCGCTCCCGCAAGGGAATCGCCAGACGTGCACGCGTTGCCATTGAAGGCAATGGAATTTGACATTCGCTTATGACTTGCCCTGACCAGGATTGTGGTTGCTAATGATCAGAGAGCTAACTCTAGTCAACCAAAAACACAATTTCTTACACACATTATATAACTTCTTTGATATAATTTTCGCTCCTTCAGTGTAAATCTGGTTTGTAAGAGTAACCAATTAAAAAAAACACAAATCCGTGCAATTGCAATGTGCTATATAAAAGTCTGCATTGGTTGGGAGGCCATTCTCTGCATTACAACTCAGGGAATTCCTACACTGTGCTAAGTAATACTGCAACAGTCTAGGGGCAGTATATCAATATCATTACCAGATCTCTCTTTTGCTCCTCATAATACTCTGTCCCAGTTTGGAGGATATTTGAATATATAATTATAATGAATTCCGATGCCCTTTCCTACAAGAAATGTCCTTCGGTTTGTTGGTTCTACTCATGTTTCGCCTTGTGGGATTTCTATGTTGCTGTTTATAAGACTGTCCCACGTTGGCTTGTTTCACTGCTTGGATTCCTATTTTGCTTTCTGCAAGGGTTGCCCTAGTTTGAAGGATGTTTGTGTAGTTCACCCATATGGATGTAACACATCCCAGCTAGGGTGTGTCTAAACATGTTTTAAACGTGACTCTTTATTACAAAGCTGTCCCGGTTTGGAGGCTGGACTCATGTTTCACCTCCCGGGATTCCTCTTTTCTATGACATTGTCACTGTCAGAAGGCATTGGCAGGTTATTTTTCATAGGAATGCTGGAGCCATATAACGGGTATAATAAAAGGTAAAACGCACTGCCCTGGAGCTAATGCTTAAATGGATATGCCAGTTGCAGACCAGGGCAGCCCTATATCATTGAATGAACTATCCCCAGTGCAGCTGCAAACTCACACCTGACCTTGGATTTTGCTGGTGGCCACACAGCTTTTATTTGTGTGGGCAGCAGAGATTCCTTTGCAGGTTGATGCTATGAGCAACTGTACCCACCGACAGGGGGATGTCTGGTGGTGCCCTGAAAGGGTGCCATTAGAAGGTACACTAACTGTCCCCCACCTCAAGGTGACACACAGTTACTGTGGGCCGTGACCGCTCCTTTAACTCTGTGTCCATGTGTGTAATACAGCAAGGTCGCAGAGGCAAAGTGCTTTGTCGTGCTAGCACTATGTGTATTACAGAAGGGGCCACACAAGTTTCTTCTGTGCCCTCCAGTATCACTTCGATAATAAGAGTGGTCTGCTTTCTACAATAACCTTGTGTGAGTTCAAGGTCTTTTGCAAACGCCCCAGCATGGGATCTCTCCAATTGTTCTTACAGTAGCTTTTTATCGACTTGATCCCAGTTTGGTGGCCGTGAACATGTTTCGTCATAGGCAGAGCCACTGAAATTATGCGGCAAGGGAGGATCAAATTATGTGGCGGGGCTAACTACATTATGAAACAAGAAAAAGCTAATTATACGGCGCATTTTTGTGATAGTATTACTTTATTATTTTGACATTTTTACACTTTGTAACAGTGTCTGCGGATATATTTCACCTTATTAGTACCAATTTATAAACTAGACACAGCAATAAACTGAAAGATGACCAATCAGTCTTTTAGCGAAAAGTCGTCCAGTACAAGGAAACCTGAGTCGCCATATTTCTTTGTAACTTGTGATCCATTTGATCTAAAAAAAAACTTTTCTTATTAAAATCTGCAGATCACGCAACTGAAGATTGATGGATTATAAATGCATAATTATGAGCATAATCGGAGCGGCCATTTAATCGCATACTTCCATTGATTTAGTTCATATGAGTGTGCTTGGCTGCTGCTCAGAGAACAGCCTCGGTTTGAGGCTGTTTGCATATTTCAACCATTGGGGTATTTGGGCTGATCCCTTCAAGGCACGTTCCAGTTAGGCAGTGTTTGGAAATATCCTTGCATCTCTAGGCTGATTTCGATTCCGATCTATCAGGTTTTGAACCTGCACACCGGTTTCTCTCAATGTTTTGCTGTATAGTCTTGTTAGACTACTCATTAAAGAACTATTGTGGTGCATTATAGATTATTGCATAATATTTGTACCTGAGTTGAAAGGCTCGACTGTTCTCATATTTCACTTTCTGAGGGTTTTATGCTGATCTATATAAAACAGTGTAGGAGGCTGGCTTAGTATATGGTGCACACTTTTTTAAGTGAAGCACATTGCATTTATCCAGGCAACCCTTTTGGTGATTTCAGTGGTCTTTGATAACCTTTGAAAACTCTCAAAGTGGTAGCTGTGGAGAGCAGCCTTCAGGCATATCTTGACAGAGCGTTAATTAGTTTGTTTTTACCAGTTTAATCATATAAAGTAAGTTAGAATGGAAAAGAACCACACAGTGTATATATAAAAATGTCTATTACACAACACTCACTAACACATTGGTATATTTCCTACCCAGCGTTATCAACACAAATATACAACAATACCTCAATTTCAATAAGGTAAGTAGCACATAACACAGCATTCTCCAAGGGGAGACCAAACAATATATTAAGAAAGTGGAATGTGAACTGCAACCAATGTCCAGTTTCGCACCAAAGCGGGAGCCAAGGGCTCCCTGAACAGGTTCAAACTGGAGTATACAAGGTGGGCACCAAGTATGCGTTTCAAAGCAGACTGGTGGCACTGGCAAGTGACCCCCCACCCCCCTGGGAGGTGGTCAATCCTCTCTGTGACAGAAAACCTATCGTTCTACCTTCCCCTGCTCGAACTCAGTTCAGCAGCAGTGGTGCAGAATCGTGTCTGTGTTCGGCAGCAGCATTATCTTGCTGTTAGCCCCTAAAAGGCAGTTAACTGTAGTACAGGGAATACCCCAAGGGAGCCCCCTAGTACATGGGATCATACTTCCAACACTGGAATCAGTGATGGGTAAGATTCCAACATGTTTGATACCAAACATGACCGGTTCAGTACAGCCACTATATAGTTAGACATCTCGTAATGACTAATGTCTACTATATGTATTAAAATGGCTGACCACACTTACAAAGCCTGGAGAACCGACTCCTGGTTTTGTAGGTGTGTCCTGTTCATGCTCGGGCACTCACACACTTATAACCAAGCACCCAGCCTTCAGGTCTGAAAGGCCTGCCTTAAGGGTGACTTATAGTTTTATGTGCATTGACCTTGGATAAAAGGAAATGTATATCTGTTGTGATGGATGCTAGCACCAGTTCACACAGGCTTCAATGGCAGGCCCGTAGTCACTGTTTGAGTGGTCTCTCATGGGTGGCACAAAACGTGCTGCAGCCCATAGGAGAGCCCTGGTGTACTTATGCCCTGAGTACCTTAGTACCATACACAGGAAACTTACAAGGATACACCAGTATACAGCACTACTTACCATGGTCAATTTAGGGAGAAAGTACAGTGACTGGTATCTTGATTAGCAGGATATAGTCAGACTAGTCAAAAATACATGCCAACACCAGCAAAAAGTGTGGGTAACCATGAAAGCAGATCCTACTTTCCCACAAATGGTATCCCAGATTTGGAAAAAGGGAGTCGAGTTCAAGTGCCTTGTATCCCTTATTGAGGGATGGCCTCCTCTTTCACTTTTTTCTTTTTCTCAAGCACATCTTCAGAAGTCTTACAGCATTTTTAGGTCTTGCCTACGCAGCGCGCATGCGCTGGCCTTTTAGCAATCGCTTTGACTTTTCATCCAAAAAAGTGTGCGCGTTATCCTGCGCTCAACTCCCTGATAGTTTGGAACAGAGCAATCAGGTTCAACTTAGAAGCAATGTGTAAAGTATTTGGGCAACACTTCTAACAGTAAAACAGTGAAAACATCCACAAACAAAGATCCCACACCAAGTTAAAAAACAATAGGTCAAACTATTTAAATAAATCAAGACCAAAACGCAGAAAATCCAAAGTAGCCCACAGCCTGTTCCAAAATAAAAGGATGCAGTACGAGGGCAAGGGAGATGGAGCGCAGGTGTCTGGAGGGTTGGTGGAAGTTCAGGTGGTGGTTGATGTGTGCTGGTCCCTGGTTGAGGAGAGCCTTATAGGCATATATAAGAATTTTAAGTTGGCGTTTTTCTAGATGGAGAGCCGGTGGAGGGTGATGTGCATCCATTTGGGAAAGTCGAGAAGGAGTCTGGCACCTGAGATCTGCATGTTCTTTAGTTGGGTGGTGATTTCTGCATAGAGTGAGTAGCCATAGTCCAGCTGGCTGGTGACTGGTGCCTAAGTGATGGTTTTCCTATTGTTGATGGGGAGCCATCTGAAGATCTTTCGGAGCATGCAGAGGATGTGGAAGCATGTGGCAGAGACTGCGTTAATCTTGCATTTCATAGTGAGTTGCTGTCCAGAATGATGACAAGGTAGCGGGTGTGGTCTGTTGGTGTGGGTTTGAGTTCAGAGGGCTACCAGGTGGTGTTCAACGGAGAAGTGTTGTTCCCAAAGATCAGCACTTCCAACTTGTCAGTGTTGAGTTTCAGGCAGTTGGGCTTCATCCAGTCAGCAACACTCATCATGCAGTTGTGGAAGTTTGTCTTAGTGGTGGAGGGGTCTTCTGAGAGCGAGAGGATGAGCTGGCAGTCTGTGTACGATATGATGTTTAGGCCATGGGTTCTGACGATGTTGGCGACAGGCGTCATGTAAGCTTAAGATGAGTCTTTAAAGAGTGGGGTTGGATGGGCCTTTCAAAATGTGGCTTGGATGGGTTATTAAGAAGCAGATCTAACTGGTGCCTTGTAGAGGAGTGCTTTAGTGAGGTTTTGTAAAAGACGTCTGAACAGTGCTTTGTAGATATAGGACTAGGTGGGACTTTGCAGTGGGGGCCCGGATGTGACTTTGCACATGGGGCCAAGTATAGGTCAGTAGAGAGGGACTGGGTAACACTTTGCATAGAGAGGTTCAGTATTGTGCTTTGTAGAGGATGTCTGGATGGGCATTAGAGAGGGTTGACTTGTAGCTTTGCAGAGAGAGACAGGATAGTACTTTGCCAATGGGGACTCACCTCATCAGCGCACCCTTATGATTGGAGACTAGAGGTGGACTTTGTAGAGTGCTCTGCATGGGAATTCACAGAGGATATAAGGATAGGGCTTTGTAAAGCAGGGTCAGGTGGATCTTTGTACAAGATATCTGAAATAGGGCTTCAAAGAGGGGACATTGGCAGTCCTTTCCTCAGAGTACAGTCCCCAATGTACAGATGATTTACTAAACTAACTTACATTTAAAAATGAAACTGATGGTGGAGACAGTAATTCATAGACCCACATATGGGTTGTCACAGATTCCTAGAGCCATGCCATGTATGAGGACTTTTTTCTATATGAGTGGATAATTTTACATGCATCACAAGCCTTAATGTATGTTAATACAGTCCACGTTTGTGTACTGAACGCATCTGACTGCTTTATTAATTTATTAAAGGAGCATTAGGCCTGGATTTTAGGTGTTAGCATTGTTTTTCAGGTCTATATTTTGCAATATAATAGTTTGCTTGTGGTAAATTCTCTTATTTTATGTTGTACATGTTGTATTGCCCAGAGAAGTATCTTTAATCCTCTGCTGCAAGATTTTTTTATTTTTTTTAATTTTTATTTTTTTTAATTTTATAAAAGACCTTTATTAACAGCAAAGCCATTGTCGTCACTTAAGCACTTACAGACTCACATTGCATGGTAACCACATATCACAATAACATTGTAGCCAAAAGATGTACACAGCCATAGTAGCCGGCATCCCGGGGGCCCGGCGGCGAGATGAAATGGCACCAGCCCATACCCCCCTGGAGGTAGCGTGAGGTGCAGTACGACAGCTGGCTATCCCCTGATGAAAACATGTTAGCAAGGTCTTATGTTGAGGAAAAGGTCAAAGAAAACTACCTAAACTCCCATCCCAACTCCCCCCTCCCTCCTGTGAGTGTGCCTGTGGAATTTCTACATACTCCGAATCGTGGATAAAGCTTGGTGTGTCTGTTGTGTGCCCTATCCTATCCCCAACCCCAGTGTGTCAGTCCCCTCCAATAGCCATCCCACCACGCCCCCTATGAGACCCCGAACTTCAAGTCAACCCCATCTCACCCCACCGCCCCCACCTCTCCTCACCCCGAGGGAAGAAACCCGTGGTTGCCCAACTCCCTACTCCGATACTTGGTCCTGAAGGTCCACCACCTCTGAAGTTTCTGAACCGCCTTCCTCTCCCTTCTGTAAATATTCCTTGTAGAGGTCCCAAAAGTTTTTCGGTCTGCTCCTAGGTGGGAGCAATTCACTGCACAGCTCGGTTTGAGTACAGCAGTACTGTAAATCCCTCGCCCACCTCTTCTTAGTAGGGAGAGGCCCTCGCATCCAACAAGCCGCCACCACTCTCCTGGCTATCAGCAGCGCCATATCGGCCAGTCGACGTAAAGATGGGGGGAGTGGCTTAGAGTAACCTAGTAGTGCCAGTTCCGGAGCTCGAGGCAGTGTCTCCCCCAATATCTGATCAAGCTCAGTGAATACTTCCCCCCCAAAAAGCTTGTACCCCAGGGCAGAGCCATGCCATGTGCAAAAAGTCGGCAACCGGCGTTCGGCAACGCTCACACTCCGCCGAGGGCCGGAGGCCATATCGATGTAACCGTTCGGGAGTGTAATACACCCGCTGAAGGAACTTGAAATGCACCAACCTGTGCCTGCCATTGAGGGAGATTTTACGCGTAGATTTTTCAGCAGTATCGCCACATGTTGTCGTCGACGAGCGACTGCAGATCTTCCTGCCATGCTGCTCTAGCTTTAGAGTGTAGCAGGCGCTGATGCGCCACTCCCAACCTGTTGACATGCGAAATTAATTTAGCAGGTGTTTTAGTTTTAATGATATAGGTCAGTTCAGGGACCTCCTCAGGCTCCTCCATAGCCGAGCCCAGTACCTCCCGGAACGCCGAGCGCAGCCTGTGAAACTGGAATTTCTGGAGTAATGAGGGGCCCGATGTCGTGGGGGTGAGCTGAACCCAAGTTTTTAATGTGCCCTCGGTAAACAGATCCTCCATCTTCGCGATTCCGAGAGAGCGAAGGGCCTCAACGACTCCTTTCTCTCCCAAGGGGTCCAGCCAGAGCGCCCATTCTATCGGCATCAGTGGGGAATACAACATACCATGCGTGGTTGGTCGCCTTAAGGGAATCCATTCGTCCGACAGAGCGATCTACCGGGAGGCAGATCGTGGCAGGCAAGGGGAGCGGGTCTGCAAACAGTTTTTCTAGGATTAAATGCGGCGTGCGTGCGTCACCGTGGACCATTGAGTGCAGATGAGCAGCTTGCGCTACTCAGTAGTAGCGTTCCAAGTCCGGGGCACCCAGACCCCCCATCTCGCAGGGGAGAATTAGTGTCGCCCACTGTATCCTGGGTTGCTTGCCGCCCCAGGCCAGTCGGATTAGGACTTGTGTGAGCTGTCTAAAAAAGGCCTTCGACAGCACCACAGGAATATTTGTGAAAAGAAACCGGGGCAGCACGATCATTTTCATGATGGCGATCCTGCCTAGGAGGGATAGCGGGAGTTTACACCAAGTGTCTACATCATCGACCAATTTATTGAAGGCCACGCCGTAGTTATCCCGGACTAGGACCTCCGGGTCGGTGTGCAGTCGAATACCCAAGTACCTGACCGAGTCTGTGGACCACTTCAGGGGGTACTCCATGTCGAAGGGATGTGAGAGGGAAAGCGATAGATTTATCCCAATTCACCCGTAAACCTGAGAGTGAGCCGAAGCGGACCACCTCCCGGAGAACTGCGGACAAATTCGACTCCGGTTTTCGGACGTATAGCAAGGTGTCATCAGCGTACGTCGATATCCCTATTTTGTAGGTGGGAAAGCTTATCCCCTCCAGACTGTGGTACTCCCTTATAGCGCAAGCCAGGGGTTCCGCCACCAGCGCATAAAGTAGAGGCGAGAAGCGGCAGCCCTGCCTAGTTCCCCTGCCAATATGGATCGGTTCCGACACCCTGTCTCCCAATTTCAGTCTGGCTGACGGACGGTGGTACAGTGCACCAATCCTCTGCAGAAACGGTTCGCCCAGGCCCAGCTTCCGAAACACTCTAATCATAAATGGCCATTCGACAGAGTCGAATGCCTTTTCCATGTCCAGGAAAATCGCTAGTGCCCTGTTCTCCTGTCAGACATGTTGCATCGTTCCCAGCACCGTGCGTATGTTGTATGTTAGATTTCTGCATGGAACGAATCCAGACTGTTCGGGCGCAACCAGCTCTGGGACCAAGAGAGCCAGCCGATTGGCCAGTACTTTGGCGTATATCTTGGCGTCCACGTTTAGCAGACTAAGAGGCCTATATGAACTGCAGAGGTCCGGAGGTTTCCCCGGCATCTCACCGTCCTCACAGATCACGTCGAAGAGGGTGATCAGGTGTGGGAGCAGGATGTCTTTGTAGGCTTTATAGAAGCCCACCGTGAGCCCGTCGGAACCCGGTGCACTACCCGCTCTCATGCCGGCGAGGGCCTCCAAAATTTCGTCCTCCTGAAAGGGGGCCATCAAAAATTCCCTGTCTGAATTCCGCAGGAAAGGCATGGCGATATGGTCCAGATAATCGTCCATTTCGTCCTCAACGCCCTGTGTTTTGGACTGGTAAAGTTCGGCGTAATAACGTCTGAAAGTCACAAGAATTTGCTCCTCATCAGTGACCACGTCACCCTCTGGGGAGCTCAATTCGTCTATTACTAGAGGTCTCCGAGAGCCCCTAACCATACGAGCCAGAAGGGCGCCCGGGCTATCTCCCTACCCGTAGACCCGGGCCGTAGCGTATTTTCCCATGTAGAGAATCTCCCTGTCCGCCAGTGACTGATACTCCGACAGTAAAGGGGTGAGCACCAAGCTAATGTCTGGGCCAGGGTCCTGAAGTTGACGGCTCTCCAGGTCCGCCAGCTTAGCTTCTAACTCTGCTAACTCCCGTCTAATGGTGCGCAACATACTGGAGTGTTTTGACATAGCCATGCCTCTAATAAAAACATTGAATGTCTCCCAGACCGTGAAAAAGTTATCAACAGAGCCCAAATTTGTAGCAAAAAACTTATCAATGTCTTCCGCCAGTTCGCCCCGAAAGACATCATCCAACAGGGCGAAGGGGGGGAACCTCCAGGTAAAGGCCGGAATACCCTTCCTAGCAGTGGAAAGATGCAGCAGAATGGGGGAGTGGTCCGAGAGGGTGCGCGGGAGAACCTCGCAGGTGCCAATACTGCTCAGGACAGGAGGAGTCGCCAACCAATAATCTATTCTGGTGTGGATGTTATGGTATGCCGAATAGTGTGTGAAGCCACCTTTCGAGGGGTGTTTATCCCTCCAGACATCAACCAGGTCAAGTTTGATCAGTTCAGCTTTCATGTAGGCGGCGGAGGCCACCGGCCGACGAGCAGGGCCAGAGGAGCGGTCCCTCTCAGGGTCAAAGACAAAATTAAAATCACCCCCCCATAACATCCCAGGCTGTGCGTGAGACCTACAGTGTGTGGACAGGGCAGCATAGAAGTCAGGGTTGTCATAATTGGGGCTGTAAACGTTAACGATCAGTAGGTCAAGTCCCTTACCCACACATCTAGCTAGGACATATCGACCCTCCGCATCTGCCACTACCGGGATCAATTTCAGTTGTGAGGAAGGGCTGACCCAGGTTAGTACCCCCCGGGAATGTGTCGTGAAGCCAGCCGCCACTGTATGTCCCGCCAACCCACGAGACTGTAACATCCTACTGTTGATGGGCAAATGGGTTTCTTGCAGGAGGGCCAGATCAACATGATGTCGGTGTAGGTAACTAAGGACCTTCCTCAACTTGCGGAAATCGTTCAGGCCCCGCACGTTCCAGGTCATCATTTTCAGAGTGTGTGGGATATGTGTGGGATCATTCAGAGCGGCATTCGACAAAGCAAGGACATTTGAACCATCGTATCACCAGGGATGGCGATAGCGTCGCTCCCTAGGTCGAGAGCAACCACTAGCAGCACTGGATAATGATAAAAACGCAGCAGTACACATTTCCCCGCTTTGGTCAGCTGGCACTTCAATTCGGGTACATTTCCACATAGCATTCCACTCAAAGTCATTTCGAACTCCCCAAAACCATTGAAACAAGAACCCCCGTCAGTAGCCCCCCCCAACCCAACCACCCGCTCCCCCCCCCACCCACAGCCGACCACCCCCAACCAGGTCAGACAGGCCCCAAAAACAACCCCCATCAAGCCAAAAATAGCAAGGTTTAGTGCGTTTTGAAAATCGACTCCCCAGGGAGTCACACAGCCAAAGGCACCGGGGCAGAGCACGCCTGTAAGGAACAGCACCACCTACTGTTCTACCGCATATATCTAGTTCGACTCTCCGGCCTGCCCCCGCTATGTATTCAGTGTCCATAGTAAATCACACCTATGTGCTCCCCAATCCCACCAACCTCCCAACCGTTGAACGCTGGCATGGGCCTACCCCCACGCAGCGATGTCCTCCCCCCGCTTCAATAATCGCCATAGAATAAGTCCAGGCCAACTGTCTGCCCCAGGCGAGGGCCCACTCCTTTCGTACGCTGCACTGCCCAGCAGGACTGACAGTCATAGTGCAACCCAGACTTACCGCCCCCCAAGGGGGTGGTTCAGCTCCTCCATTCGCAGAATAGTGTCCTCTCCGCGTTGGGGAGAGTCACATGCTCCACCAGTACCCATCTAGTCCTGCTCATCCATGTGCGAGACTGAGCCAGTGTCGTCCTCATGGTTCTTCTGCGCCTCCTTGCGCTCCCGGGTCCATTCCTTCAGGGACTTCTGAAGGTCTCTAGGATCTGTGAAAAAGTGGGAATGCCCCCCTTTGTTGATGCGGAGTTTGGCGGGGTACAGCATCGCGTAGTCCAGGCCCAGCATGCGCAGTTGTTTTTTGTACGGCGCAAACTGTCTCCGTTCCTCCTGGACTTTAGCCGTGAAATCCGGGTAAAGGGAGATGTCCATGCCCTCATGTTGTAGCTTGCCTTTGTCTCTCGCCAGGCGCAAGGCAGTGTCCCTATCACGGTAATTGAGAAGCTTCGCGATGATGGGGCGAGGGGGCGCGCCCGTCTGTGGTTGTGGGCCCAACGTGCGGTGCGCCCGTTCCACGATAAACATGGGAGAAAAAGCCTCCTCCCCGAGCAAAATTTTCAGCAGTTTCTCTACATAGAGTTCCATTTTGCCAGTCTTGGTGGTTTCCGCCACTCCCGTGATGCGGATATTAGATCTGCGTGAACGCGCCTCCAAATCCTCTGTCTTATCTCGAATTACCTGGAGGAGTCTGCCGAATTGTTTCCTGTCCTTGTCCCATTCGGTTTGCGCCTCCTCCGCCTCCGTGAGACGCCGTTCCGCCATGTCCAGGCGCTCCGCGTGCTTGTTGACCTGTTCCGCCATGCGGTCCATACGGTACAACAGCGCGTCTATTTTAGAGCCAACAGACGCGATACTGTCCTGTATGCCCTTTTCCATGGCAGCTAGCATGTCCCGCAGCTCAGTGGTCGCCGGGCCAGTCGCAGTGGCCCCCTTCGGGGATGCCTCCGTAGCCGGTGCATCCGATCCTTTCGGCCGACGCCGATCGAAGGAGAGTTTTGCCTGCGTGGCGTCGTTCTTTCCCAGGGTCGTCTCAAGCACCTCACTCCCTCCAGTCGGTTGGGGTAGCGTTTGAGTCTCTCCTGGCGGCGATCCGATACCACCGGTCGCCGGGGCCTCTAGGCCGGAGTTGGCAGCGCAGAGTACCCAAGATGGCGCCCGTGAGGAGAGACCAGCAGCCGCTAACCACTCTAGCAAAGTCTGCACTCAGTCCTGGACGATATCGGTACAAAAGTCTCAGCTCCACAACCACACCTCACCGGGTCTGATGTGCACCTGCAATCACTCCGTTGCCGCGGGGACACCACCACGTTGCACAAAAACACAGCTTCAGCGCCGCCAAATACCCACTTCGTTTGAGGGCAAATGTTCAAGAAGGGGGGTGGCAGTCAGGGAGGGGAGGGCGCCGGTCAAGAAAATGCCTGGTCTCGGCCCGTCTGATTACCACTCCGTCTCTATCGGGCTCCGCGGCCGCACGTCGGGTGATGTCGCTCGGCCAGCCCTCTAGGATAGTCCGCGGCGTCAGGCCCAGTCCGCCGCCGCCAGGCCGCCAAAGATCTTCGCTTCAATCCACTCGGAGGAACTCGCCCGCCAGGGTCAGGAAGCCTCTCACTGATGCCTTGGGGTCTCAGTGGGTGTAGAAGAGCCAAATGTGGAAGGTTGGACACTTCGAAGGATAAATTAGCAGGATTTTTCCGGGGCTAAGGCGAGGAGCCGAAGGCTCACGCGTCCGCCATCGACGCTGGCTAGCTCCGCCCCCTCTGCTGCAAGATTTGTAGTGGCTAAAAGTCTGCCTGCAGGTTTGATCTTGTGTGAGATTCATACTACAGAATTTAACGATGCAATTTATTTTTAAAACAGTGGCTTCTGTGTACGAATAAATTTGAAGCAATACTTTCAGTACTATATGGCAAATGAGGGTTCCAAGCACTGCGTGCCCCCACTTGCTTCACACAGTCATTAAGGTATCAAGCATTGGAAAAGCCAATAGGTTTCGCCTGTACAAGAGAAATTGGCTTTTCCAATGTCTTTTGGCCATGTTGTACAGCAGCATGGCATAGAGTGAAGAGGAGGGGAATGGCATACAGTGGTATGGAGGTGAGTGGAGTGAATTGGGGTGTACCGTGAAGTGGAGTAGAGTGGACTGGCGTAGAGTGCATAGAGTAGAGTGAAATGGTGTAGAGAGCAAAGCGTAGCGCGAACTAGTTTAGAGTGCATAGAGTACAGTGGAGTGGCGCAGAGCGCAGTGGCCTAGAGTGGATTGGCATGGAGTAGAGATGAGTAGAGTGGTGTACAGTGGGGTAGACTAGAGTGGGGTAGAGTGGAGTGGCATACAGTGGCATAGAGTGGAGTAGCGTAGAGTGGCGTGGAATGGCTTAGAGTGGAGTTGTGCAGAGTGAAGCAGAGAGGCTTAGCGTGGAGCGAAGTAGAGTGGCTTAGCATGGAGCGAAATAGAGTGGCTTAGCATGGAGCGAAGTAGAGTGGCTTAGCATGGAGCAAAGTAGAGTGGCTTAGAGTGGAGTGAACCAGAGTGGCGAGGAGCAGAGTAGAGTGGCATCGAGTGGGGTGGCATTGTGTGGAGTGGCAGAGAGTGACAGAGTAGAGTGGCACAGTGTGGAGTAGAGTGCGGTTGCGCAAAGTGCAGGGGCGCAGAGTGCTGAATAGTGCACTGGAGTAGAGTGCAGTAATGTGGTGCAGAGTATAGTAGCATAGAGTGCAGTGGCATAGAGTACAGTGCAGTGACATAGGATAGAGTGGTGTACAGTGCAGTGGCGTAGAGTGGCACTGAGCAGCGCTTTGGTGTAGAGTACGGTACAAAAGGGGGTGGTGATGGACGGAGCATCTGAATCAATCAAACACTCACACCCAGTCAAAAGATCTGGGTTTAATCCATCACCGTTCTTTAGCCCACTCTGCCACCCCAGTTCAGACATGGCTATATGCAAATCAGTCTGACCCTGTGCCTCATGGGAACAGTCCAGCCCGAACTGGCAGAGTGGGCTAAAGAACGGTGATGGATTAAACCCAGATCTTCTGACTGGGTGTGAGTGTTTGATTGGTTCAGATGCTCCGTCCATTACCACCCCCTTTTGTACCGTTGGTGTAGAGTACAGCAGAGTGGAGTAGAGTACAGAGGTGCGGTGTAGAGTGGTTCAAAGTAGAGTGACAAAGCATGCAGTGGCACAGAGTAGACTGCAGTGGCACAGAGTACAGTAGAGTGGCGCTGTATAGAGTACAATAGAGTACAGTGGAATAGAGTAGAGTAGCACAGAGTAGAGTAGAGTAGAGTGGTATAGAGTGGCATAGAGTGGTGCAGACTAGAGTGCAGTGGCGTAGAGTGGTGCAGAGGTGTAGAATACAGTGGCATGGTGCAGAGTAGAGAGTTGTAAAGTGCAGTGGGACAGAGCAGAGTGGTGCAGAAAACAGTAGAGTGGCATAAAGTGCAGTGGCGTACAGTGGTGCAGAGCAGAGTGGTGTAGAGTGCAGTGTTGGAAAGTAAAGTGGTGTGACGTAGAGTGCAGTGGCATAGAGTGCAGGGTAGGGGGTGGGAGGAAAAAGAAGCAACATGGAAGGAAGGCTGGTGGTAGAGAATAGAACCTACATGGACGGGGATATGGGAGATGGGCTGAAAACCCAAGCACTCATATGGAGTGCTTGAACACACAGAAAAAAAGTAGCTCCAAAAACGGGGACAGTGGATGTTCACAAGTAATTAGTCCATTGCTCTAGGGGAGGGCCAAACACAAGAAGAGGACATGACGCTTGCATGCGATGATGAAAGGGGACAAAGGAAATGAGAGCGATGCTAAAGCTAACAAACGGTAAGCTAGGCAGGCTGCAAGTCCATTGTATGTAAGCAATGTGTCTCGTTGAAAAAGTACATGTGCTGTGTAGGTGAAACCTAAAAAGGAATAAAAGACCCTAGCAACTGGGACGAGGAAAAATGATCAACATGTTGATGGAGACAGATGCTGTCAAACTGATACCCGATTTGAGACCTATCAGCATGCAGGTACGCAGGATGTCTTACATGACTCCGCAAATAGTATGAACTAATACATTATGTTAAAAGGCAGATTAGATTAAAGCAGTTAGGGATTTTAGATTAAAAGGTTATGTCTCATGAACAATGTTTCCAGTATATCTAGTTTTCACTTATTTTTAATCGTAGAGCTGTTAATTATTATGATAATTCTTACTCATGTGATTTAATTATAATTCATGATAAAATACAAACATTTGTGAACTCACTTTAGGGGTTCAAGGTGAAGTTTTGCTACATCAGCTGCAGATTTAAGAGATTTGGCAGATTTGTCACAGATTCCAAACAATCCTGTTCCACAAGAACGTACTTCAATTGTAGGAGTGAGAAACACCTTCCAATGTTCATAGTCACCAAAAAGGTCACAGTGTCTTTTTGAGGCTTTAGGAAATCTAACGGGTGTGATTCCCAAATTATTGGAATTATCACAACAGCCACCTACCAGAGATAGAGGTGAGCATATTTTCTGGATTTGTGTAGTGCCAAGATCACGCTACACATGGTCTTGGTTAGATTTGGAGATAGTATTAGTAAACCTGATATTGATGGATTTGCATGGGCATGGAAAAATACCCCATAACTAAAGCAACTACTGAGACCTTCTCGGAACATATTACTTTAAAGGCTGGAGCAGTGCCAGCTCTCCCTTATCCAATTTTATGATGTATTTGTAGATATTTCAATTACACCGAACTTTTTTTTGTATCGAATTATTTTTTATTAATAACATTTATAATGGATACATACACATGAAGATATAGGATTATCAGTTAAGATTTTAAATATATAATATATTATCACAGAAGACAGAAAAAATCTAAAGTTACAGAAGACATCTTATATGGTATAAAGAAAATGCCAAGAAAGAGAATAAGATATAATAAGTTAATAAATATACATATTCCAATATATAAATGTTATTCAAATAATTATAAATAGAAAGACATGGAAATGGAATAAAGTGAGGAAGATTAAAAAAATGTTTTTAAATAAAACATGAAAGATATGAGGGAGATTGATAGAGAACGTTTAACCTAAGCGTTAGAACAACAAAGTTTAAAGTACAACTAAATGATCAAGATCGCATAATATGTGCATGTTTCACTACAATGGAAACACTATATTAATAGTGTTGGTAGTATGAGAATACTTTAATGAAGTTTTGGGGTTAAATTGCACTTTACAACGTGTCATAGTAGGAAAGAAGGCCACTCCTCGTTTCAAACCAAATCACTAAGCAAAAAGGTTACACATTCAGGCTAGGGAGAAGAGGGGAAAGAACCAGAAAACACTAAACATGCTCCCTCCCTCGGGAGCATGTTTAGTGTTTACTGGCCACCCACGTGCCCATCACAGAATTCCTGAAAAAGATGCTGTTCAGATTAGCCTTTGAGTCAAGACAGATGCAAGGGATGCATGGGAGCTACATTAGCAAGAGGACTGGCCTCATATCCATTTCGCCTTTAACTATTCATCCTGACTCACGTGGAAGATCTTCCAGACAAACCATTCAAAAGTGACGATAAGGATGGTAGGTTGCAAAACACCGACCTATATAAATAAGGGTACTATTGGAAAGAGACCCTGAATAAGAAAGCTGCTTTGATCAGGTAATTCTGAGGTTCTTACGTTGTCCGTAAATTATGCCATTTACAGCTAGATTCATCAAAGTGAAATCGGCTCGCAAAGGGCCAGATTCGGAGGATCTGGCCTTTGCAAGCACAATTTTTGCATTTGGGATTCATCATCCCAAATGCAAAAATCGCTATTATAGAATTCGCAAATTTGCGAGGAATTGCATTTAAGGAATCTCTATTTGAGATTCTTTAAATGCAATTCATGATACATTTAAAAATTGCGAATTCGCAATTTTGGGCCGCTATTCACCGCGAAGTCAAACCTCGTGGTAAATAGCGGAAACTTAGAAAAATGCACTTAAGTGCATTTTTCTAATTTGTATGTTACACACACACATGTCCTTGGGACATGTGTGTGCGTAACAACATCATCCAATAACATTTCAGGGGTGCAACAGGGTGTCCTTTGGACACCCCTGCACCCTTGAAATCGCAAACTCAACATGCGAATCGCTAATAGCGATTCGCACAGTGATATGTCTTCCCATTCATTCCTATGGGCCTTTAGGAATGAATGGGGAGTTATACCTTATTTGCGATTAGCAATTAGCTAATCGCAAATAAGGAAGCTGTAGAAATCGCAATAAATATTGCGATTTCTACATGAATCCTGTTTTGCGAGTCTGTAATAGCGATTCCTTAATAATCGCTATTACAGACTCGCAATACATGATGAATCTAGCTGTAAGTCATTACAGCAAAGGTGATCACACAGAAAGCAAGTGAAAAGATGTGACAAAGCCAAAGATTGAGAGGAGTGTTCGCAAAAGAGTAAGTAAGTAAAGTTTATTGTTCAGTTAATTAAAACTTACAATTAAAAATAAGAACATTAAAATAAAACCACATAAAATCCATCCATCTTTTTTGATTTTTGCACCATGTGCAGATGCATCAAAATGTACAGTTCGTTAACAGGGAGTTCACTAATAAAAAGTGCTTAGAAAGTTAACCAGTTGCGGCCTTAGAAGGAGATCATGCCCAGGGTCACGGTTCCAACTTGGAATTATTAGAAGCAGAAGAATATGTCAAGTTAAAGTGCAGGTGCGTCAATATGTAAACATGACCAGTACAAATTAGCTAAATAAATATACACTTTAAGACTTGCTAAATTAAAGTGCTTAGTCCGTAAATAGATTGCAAAGTGCTGGACAACTATATCCCCTCATCAGTTATGACCACAAAGGAGGGCAAATCGGAATAAAACGTTCCCATAAACCAATTCCAAGTGAACCACTTCAGGCTAATCTGTTGCGATGTTATCTCGTGGCTAGTGTCTAGCTTGAAGAGTTAAAACAGACGGTGTGCTAGATAACCAGTTAAACTATAGGCTAAACAGCACAAAAAGTTAAAATGCTCAAGGAGGGATCAAAGTGCATATAGTTTGTGTCCTGTTACTGCAGATTTGTGCATAGTCAGTTTTCTCCTTGCCAGTGATATGAGTTTCAAGAATTTTCCACTGACTAGGAAGTCTTCTCCTAGAAGGCAGATTATGGCCTGTTGACACGTGCGAATTCCTCTCTTTCTTAAGTTAGATTTCAATAGACCTTTTGACAAAAGAAACCCGTGAATGTGGATGGATGTATTTTTTAATGTGGCAAGATGGTTAATTAATAATGTATACATAGTGAGGAAGAGAAGTAGATACAGTAAGGGTGAAGAGTGGAAATGAGCTAGCGCACAAGTTACTTACCTTCGGTAACTATATATCTTTAAGAAACAGTAGTTAATGTTAGATTCCTTACCTCAGAATATCCCCAGGCGTCAGACTGGATCCGGAAAGTTTTGCGTAGCAGAACCCCTGCGCGTCGGTAGGCGTCGTCTGCGGCTCCCCGTCCGTCGTCGGCGTCGTTGGCGCCGGGATGACGTCAGAGTACTTAGACGTCGCCCTCGCGCGCTGACGTCTGTTCTTATACACAGCTTGTCCGCGCCAGAAACGCAGAGCCATGATAAAAACCGACACTGGTGTCATGAAACTAGGGCCCTCAAAGGGATGTACCTTAACCCTAGATATCTGTTCGCAGAACGGGGAGGATGGGTGGGGCGGTAAGGAATCTAACACTAACTACTGTTTCTTACAGATATAAATTTACCGAAGGTAAGTAACTTGTACATCTGAAAGAAACAGGTTAGTGTAAGATTTCTTACCTTAGAATAGATACCCCAGCAATACAAACCCCGGTGGTGGGTCTGCGAACCAATGATCACACCAGAAAGTCATGGAAAACAGAACGGCCGAAAAGGCCATCTTTCGGGACTTGGCTGTTCAGGCAGTAGTGTCTAGCGAACGTGTGCAGCGAGGCCCACGTAGCTGCCTGACAGATGTCCTGCAAGGGGACACCCCGACCCAGGGCAGTGGTAGCCGCCGTGGCCCGAGTGGAATGGGCATGCAGCCCCACAGGAGGCTCCTTTTTTAGCCAGTGAATAACAAGCCTTTATGCACAAAACGACCCATCGAGAAATGGTTCGTTTGTGCACCGCCAGTCCCTTCTTAGCGCCCACGTAACCAACAAATAGCTGGTCGTCCACCCGGAACTGGCGTGTACGGTCCAGATATAATGAGAGTGCACGTTTTGGGTCCAGACGGTGGAGCCTCTCTTCCTCTTTCGAGGGATGCGGAGGCGAAAAGAAGGTGGGCAAGGTGATGGACTGCCCGATGTGGAAGGCTGTGACTACTTTGGGCAGAAACGAGGGACGCTTTCTCAAGACAACTTTGTCCGGATGGACAGAGAGGAAAGGAGGTTGAGAAGATAGAGCCTGGAGCTCACTCATTCTCCTGGCAGAGGTGATGGCAACCAGGATTACAGTCTTAAGAGTTAGAAGACGAAGAGGGCAATTGTGAAGTGGCTCGAAAAGAGCGCACATGAAATAAGTCAGAACAAGGTTCAAGTCCCACTGAGGCATCACAAAAGGAACAGGAGGAAACATGTGAGTGGTGCCCTTCAAGAATCTATTTACAACAGGGGACTTGAAAAGAGAAGGCTGATCAGGAAGCCTTAAGAAGGCTGAAATGGCAGAAAGGTAGCCTTTGTTAGTGCCCAGAGCAGAGCCCTGCTGGGCAAGAGAAAAAAGAAAGAGGAGAATCTCTGAAAGGGGGACAGAAAGGGGATCCACAGCCTTTGCTCTGCACTGTGCCACAAATTTTTTCCACCTGCAGGCGTATACCGATTTTGTGGAGGGACGCCTGGCTGCCAGAATGATATCACAGACTTCAGGAGGCAAGTCAAATGGCCTCAACTGTCGCCGCTCAATCTCCACCCATGGAGGTGGAGACTGGACAGGTTCGGGTGGAGGACCGTCCCCTGCTGCTGCGACAGAAGGTCCTCCTGAAGAGGCAGACGAATCGGGGGATCGACTGACATGCTGAGTAGCTCGGGATACCAGTATCTTCGTGCCCAATCCGGAGCCACAAGGATGATTTTGGCCCAGTCGTGCCTGATCTTCTTCAGCACTCTGGGCAGAAGTGGTATAGGCGGAAAGGCGTACAACAGACCGCAGTTCCACTCACGATGAAAGCGTCTCCGGGCGAGTGCCGCCTTGGAAATTCCAACGTGCAGAACTGATGACATTGCGCGTTCTCTTATGTGGTGAATAGATCTAACCAAGGCTCTCCGCACTGCTGAAAGAGACCTTGCGCCACGTCCGAGTTCAGACGCCATTCGTGATCCATCATGCACCGACAGCTGAGTTCGTCCGCCCTGGTGTTCAGGGAACCTGCCAGGTGTTGAACCACCAGGGACACGCCCTGGTGTTCCAGCCATTGCCAGAGGTGCAGAGCCTCCTGACAAAGGGTCCATGACCCCACCGCCCTGTCTGTTGCAGTACCACATGTCGGTGGTGTTGTCCGTGAACACCTGCACTACACATCCCCGGACAGAGGGAAGGAAGGCTCTCAGTGCAAGCCAGATCGCCCGCAGCTCCAGAAGGTTGATGTGGAGCCGGGACTCAGCCGGAGACCAGAGGCCTCTGATCTCGGCCTCTCCCATGTGGCCCCCCCCAACCCAGGAGGGACGTATCCATCACAACTACGTGCTCTGGTTAGGGTAGGGAGAGGGATATGCCGCTAACACAATCGCGGTCCGTGAGTCACCACTGCAACTGTCTCGCAGTGCCCTCCGAGATCAAGACATGGTCGGACAGGTTGCTCTGATGCTGGGCCCACTGAAACTTCAGGAACCACTGCAGAGCCCGCATCCGCCACCTGGCGTGATGCACCAAAAGGATGCAGGAGGCCATCAGCCCCAGAAGCCGCAGCGTCAACCTGACCGAGACTCGGGATAAAGTCTGAAAGATCGGACTCAGATCCTGAATATCCTGAACCCGCTGTTCGGGAGGATAAACCCGAAACTGCGGCTAATCCAGAATCGCTCTGATGAAGAGGAGCTTCTGATAGGGGCACAGATGTGACTTCGGCACATTGATGGAGAACCCGAGCAGGTGCAGGAGGTTGGCCGTAGTCTGGAGGTGGCTGACGACTGTCTGGGGCGAGCCCGCCTTCAACAACCAGTCGTCGAGATAGGGGAAGACTGACACCCCTAATCTGCACAGATGAGATGCGACTACGGCCATCAGTTTCGTGAACACTCGAGGGGCGCTGGTAAGGCCGAAGGGGAGCACGGTAAACTGAAAGTGCTTGTGGCCTACCGTGAACCGCAGGTAATGCCGGTGGGCCGGCAGGACGGGGATGTGAAAATATGCGTCCTGCAAGTCCAAAGCTACCATCCAGTCTCCGGGATCTAGGGCAGCTAAGACCTGAGCCAAAGTCAGCATCTTGAACTTCTCCTTCGGGAGGAAGCCATTGACGTTCCGCAGGTCCAAGATAGGGCGTAGGGTCCCTTTACCCTTCTTGGGAACAAGAAAGTAGTAGGAGTAACAACCACACCCTACTTCTGGCCCAGGAACGTGCTCAATGGCCCCCTTGGCCAAGAGGGCCGTAACTTCCTCTTGCAGAAGTTGCAAGTGATGCCCCGACACGAGGTGGTACTGCAGTGGCATTGCTGGAGGGGTCGCCTCGAAGGGGAGGGAGTAGCCCCTTCGGAAGATTTGCACCACCCACCTGTCCAATGTGATGGTGCACCAGTGGAGGAGGTGATGACGAACCCTGCACCCCACTGGCGTTAAATGGGCCTGAGAGCCTGGACTAGGAAGGCTTTGAGGCAGATGCTGCGGGGTTGGATGTGGACTGGCCTCGCAGCTATCCCCTGGCACCGCCCCGGCGGTTACCACGTCCGCCGCCACGCTGGATGTTAGTCTGCGGCCCGTGGCTGGCAGAACGTGAGGGGGCGCTCCTTCTTTGACCACGAAAGGAGCAAAAGGCAGAAGTTTGCTGGCGCTGGCCCGACAGGCCCATGGACTTGGCCGTAGCCCTTGAGTCCTTGAAACGCTCAAGCGCATTGTCTGCCTTGTCGCCAAAGAGGCAACGGCCATCAAACGGCATGTCCATGAGTATGTTCTGGACATCAGCCGAGAAGTTGGCAGACCTCAGCCAGGCGTGGCGGCGAACCGCCACCGTCATGGAAATCGCCCTGCCTAGCGACTCCGTGGTATCCAGCCCACATTGAATAGAGTACTGTGCTGCATCTCGCCCTTATGCAAGGGCTTGAGCAATTTTTGCCCGGGCCTCCTTTCGGGCAGTCTGGCAGCACGTCCGCAACCGTGTCCCACAGAGAATGGGTGTAACGGCCCAAAAGGCGAGCGGTGTTGACCGACCGCAACCCCAAACTAAGTGAGGAGAACAGCTTCTTACCGAACTGGTCATACCTTTTGGATTGCCGATCAGGAGGGGCAGTCGAGAATGCAGTCTGGGAGTTGGAGGCCTGGATAACCAGGCTCTCGGGGTGGGGTGGGTGGACAGGAAGCTAGGGTCGCCCGGGGCCAGGCGGTGGCGTTTGGCCATGTTCCGATCTACAGAGGGGGCCTGTAGCAGGATTGGACCAGGTGTCCAACATAACGTCAGTAAGGGCCTCATTAAACGGCAGTAGAGGCTCAGAAGAGCATGCCTGCGGTTTGAGGACCTCGGTGAGGAGGTTAGTCCTCACGGCCGTGACGGGGAGCTCAAGAGCCAAGGCCTTGGCCGCCCTTGTCAACACCACACTGTAAGCAGCCCCCTCCTCCATAGCCACGGTAGGAGGGGAGACAAATCCAGTGCCGGGTGAAGTGTCCAGACCACTGGTCTCCCCTAGCTCAACTGCCCAGTGCCAGAGGGTCCTCAGACCCCTCCCAATCCACCTCGTCCCCATCTCCTGATAGTCAGGTCCAAAGGATGGGGAAGGATCATAGAAGAATTGCTCTTCTCTCGGCGTCGAACGACGCCAGTCAGAAGCCGGATACGGACCAAGACGGGTCCGGGGACGACGTCGTCCGGGGACTGTGTACAGGGCAACACCCTGGGGGTCAGCGCCGGCAGAGGGGTCGTAAGGTCGACCAGCGGCGACCCGGATCCGGACCCGGATCCAGTGGGGCCCTGCAGCGTCGGGACCGGAGTCGTCGTTGGCGCCGGGGCCAAAGCACCCGACGGCGCCGGGGACGGAGCCACCAGCCCGCTAGGACACCCACACAGACCCACGGGGCCTAGAGGCACCTCTGTAGGGCCCGTCGGAGGGGAGCGATTCCTCATGGCCACGAGGAAGGCGCTGATCTCCTCCGACGTCACAATCAGCCCAGGGACTGGTGGGTATGGAGCTGGGCGAGGCGCCTGCGGCTCTGGCGGAGCCGCGTGGGCGGTGTCGCCCGAACCCCCGGCCGCATCGCACGAGCGTCAGGGGGAGTCGGAAGAGCAGTGTCGTCTCTTCGACTTCTTGTGCCTCTTACCTGAGGACTTGGAGCACGACAGGTGGTGTTGACTCGCCAAACTGTGATGACTGTGGCCCCGCGACCTGTCCCTCAACCTCCTCCTGGTCCGGGAACGGCGCGGGCCGACTGCCAGAGCTCGAGGCGCTTAAGGGACCGCTCCCACCTAGCCTTCGACGTCAAGGCCCGGCAGTTGGGGCACGACTTGTCATCGTGGTCGGCCCCAAGGCAATAGAGGCACCTCATGGGTCGGTAACAGACATCAGGCGGTTACAGTAGGCACAGGGTTTGAACCCGAGCCTCCCTATCGGTACCGAGTGTCGTATCGACTCGAAAAAGGTTCTAAAAGAGATCGAAAAAGTTAGTAAAAAATTGACTAAGAAGTACTGCTTTTTCCGGATCTGCACTTGCTGGCGCGTAAAAAAAAAAGAATTGAAGTCAGCGCGTGAGGGTGGCGTGCAAGTACTCTGACGACATCATCCCGGCGCTGACAACGGACGCGAAGCCGCAGACTACGCCTACCGACGCGCAGGGGTACTGCTACGCAAAACTTTCCGATCCAGTCTGACGCCAGGGGGTATTCTAAGGTAAGGAATCTAACACTAACCTGTTTCTTTCAGATAAACATAGCGGACAGAGGAAATTAATATAATTTCAGTTATGAGGAATCTGATCGGAGATATGGTGTACAGGCATATCTCTGTGTCTCCAATGCTCAAAGCCATAAAAAAAGGTACGGAAGAATCAGGAACAGAATCACTGAATGATGAAAAGAAAACATTTGACTGTAATTGTAATGGAAAAGCGAAGAGGAGAGATGTTGGAAGTGGAAAGAGATCCTTTTCCAGGTACCAGTAAATAAACAAGTAGGAGTGAAGTAGTTTACGGAGGAAATGGAAGAAACAGCGCCAAGATTTTCAGCATTTGAGTCGGAAATTTACACGCAAGAAAGCCTCCGTTTCAATTAAAACAGTCTTCCAGGGATTTTGCACAAATCTGTGCCATAGCACTCCATGGCCGGTGCTTTACCACGCCTAATGAAGTGCTGGCCTTGGAATTATCTCAAAAATCAGGAGACTAGTCAACTTTCAACATAGAAAATTGGGTTTCCCAATGGGCACTCCAAAAAAATCTTTTTAGTCTAGGTAAACTCTGTTCAATGATTCTGATGCAGCAGGAAAAGTGTCTCCTGCTCACGAACACAGTAGTGCTTAACTATAATAGATGCTGTATATCTGACCGGTATACATTCTTGCTGCGCACACGCCTTTGGGATACCCCCATCCAAACATATTCCACATATAAGAAACAAAAGAAGTGCAATCCATTAAAGAGACTTTTGCTCTCTTGTATATGAACGTGCAATGAAAGAACTATTTAGTGGACTGAACCAATTGTTTTGTATTTTTTGAATCATCATCGAAAGTTATACATTTATGTTTACACAGACAGCATTAAACTTACACTTTGGAAGAACTTCTTTTGTTTTTTATGTGTGGATTCTTTTTGGATAGGTTTATCCCCAAGGCGAGTGAGCAGCAAGTCTGTATACCGGTCAGATATACAGCATCTGCAGTAACTTTCAACAGCATCATACCTAAAAAATCCTTATCTGAAATACCTATAAATCTGTGAAGCTTTCGCAACACTTATAAAACCGTAAATCATGCCAGCAGAGTATTATTGTATTTTACTCCTTTTTTCCAACAGAGAACCGAGAGTGGTGGGACAGTGTGTAATATCAAAGCTGCAAATATGTACAGAAGTATGAGAATTAAATAATGGAGAGCCTTTCGCGCACAGTGTATGAACCTGGATGCATAGACTTCAGCCTATATAGGGCTTGAAAACGAACAGCAGGTTAAATTGGCATAAGCCAAAGACTACTGAGCTACAGCGCTGTACAAAAGTTTACCTGGAGCTGCAGTTTATAGCTAAAGCTTTTAAATCAGCACATTAGTTGAAGCGTGCCGTCTTAGCGGTTGTAAGCTAGTACTAATCTAAATAAAACCTTTACAGTGAGATGTGTAGCTTTAGGGTGATGTATTTAGGTGCAATTAGTTGTAGTAGTTCCTTCAACTACAGTATTTCAAGCATGAAAAGACATTTCTAAAAAGAGGATTCAGACTTAAAGTTGATAATGTTTTGATAATATTAAATATGTTTTCACTACTTATCAACATTTTAACATCTACCAGGCTTCTCTTTCAAATATTCTTTCCACTAAACATTTCTTTAAGACAAACAGTTTAAATTAAATAATACATTTTGACTAAGCATTAACTAGTCCTTTTGACCCAAGAATCAGAAACTGATGATACGACATGCTGCTCAACTTCCTTGAAGAGCAAGAATTGGCATTGCCTCTCTGTTTTCGGATTTCAATACCTCATCTAAATAGGCCTTCCAAGAGCACCACAATACAACAGTCATAGCCAAATCAATGGGTGCTATTCACACTTTACAGCCAAGACCACCTCCTCTCTTTCAACCTTCAAGGTCTTCTAGTCTTTAAAGGCTACAGACTCTTTTTACATCAGGACGCCAGCTTGAGCCTCTGCTTCATTAAAACGCATGAAGATGAAGAGGAGATGCTTCATAGGGAAGGACAAGGCAGATCCTCTTGACTCAGCCAAGTATTAGGAGTCCCAGTGACTTTCCCGTGGATCAGCAATCTCCTCACACTTCATTCCACTAACACCAACGGACCCAAGACACCACAGACTCGGTGGTCTGCCACCACCATCTAGGTTGTCTCTGCCCCAGTCAGCATCCCAAGAACTTCCACAGGATACTGCAAAACTATGCATGTATCACATATGTTTCATAATGGTGCAACCTAATTCACCTACACATCTCGAGGAGGTACCCACATTTGTCAGCCCATAACTGTTAGTCGACCAGTCCACTACATCCCATAAATTAGTTTGCGTCTTAAATCTGCCATCTGAAAGACCCTTAAGACAGGAATCTGAAGAGTTTGTCAATAACTCAGACTATTTCACTCACCAGTCTCAGATGCCAGTTTGTGGTGTATGTTTTCGTTTACAAACTAGCATAATAAAAGTGGGTGGACTAATAATGCTGCCTAGTTTACCTATCCCACATATTGTTTCTTTAACATGTTCAGAACTTTGGAAATGTCTCAGGCTCACCTGAACATGATCTGACCAGTTCTCCTGCGTCATGCTTTTCTGAAAGAAAAAACATTAATAAAGAATTTAAAAAAAAACACCACGACTGTTTCAGTTAAACATAATTTAAGTGTCAGACCGTTTTGCAATTTCGCCAGCATGAATAAGGGTTATAAGAAGGTTTCCTGCAAGATGTCCACCATTGATTTCATATTCATCATCGTCATACTCGACCTCAAAGCGCTCAAAGCAATTTATGGAGAGAAACTGGGCACAACATTATACTTGAATTAATATTACTGTGAAAGAGCAAGGAACAATGGTCCAATATGCAGTTTGGAGTTTTTAAAGACTGAGGTCCAGGCGCAAGTATGTGCCAACTGCTACATGGACGGTGATGGTAACTTTAAGGTTAACTTGTGAGCTTTAAAGAGTCAGTACTTATTTGGTGGTTGTTAAGCATCAGTATACAGCCTGTGCTCAGGTAGCTGCAGCCTCTTCAGCAACAAAGTCAGATTGTCTGAGAGCGAGGAGCTATATGACACAGGCAAGTCCGCAGACCTCTGGTAGCCACACTGCCGAGATGCTGAGGCTTCATGGCCCAAGTGAATGTGCATTGAAGAGAGGACAATTTCACAGTGGCACAACTGAGGTGAACCTGTTTCCCTAGTCAGCCACTACTTTAGAGATGAGTGAGGGGCTAGAGTTCCTTGATGGGCCACAAATAAGTTCTAGAGACTTTATATAATATGGTGGAAAGAAATTGTGGTGAGCTTCTGTGTCCATTAGAATCTCTGTCATCGACAGATACATTTCTCTTACTGCACATGCTAGACTGACTGGCTCCTGCGTCCATCTGGGATCACTCATTCTGACAAGTAAAACTTTCTTTTGTCCCATTACACATCATTAGCACCAATCCTAAACTCAAGATTTGTCTCGGGAATCCACAATAAACAAAATGGATCGTGTAGATCTCAGTTTACTGCTTTTTGGGCTAAGACTGTCCCAAAATCACTTGAAGGGCCCATCCAATGTAGAGAACAGCCAATATAAAATGCTTGCTTAATGATGTCAACTGGGGTTTCGAGTTCTACCGAGATATTGTTCACTCTGTGGCCCTTTTAAATATTTGCAATATCGGGTAGCTTACCCAGACAATCTTTGTTTTAAAAAGGAAGAGGTGATCCAGCAGCTACTAAAACTATAGCGAGGAATGCACAGACAGCATTGGTCAGGCAGCTCGCAACCTGTGACCTCTTCGATGGCATTTGTGGTCAGCTATGGAGTAACACTGTGGGTAGTAGCAAACCAGAAGGCAGAAGCGGTGATTGGGGTTATCGGTATGTGGGACAGCATTCACCAAGCAACAAACATCTGTTTCTCGTGTGTGAATTTCGTCACACATTAAAAAGCTAGACTCCTTCCCACAGCCCAAATACTTGATCCATGATAATCCATCATTTCTGATAGCAGCCCAACTGAGACCTGCAAGCAGAGCACTGCTTATTCACGAGCTGGGCCTCCTTCTAAAGAAGCAAAGAGGTGCAGAATCTCCCTGTGGGATGAACCTTGGTGGCAAGGAGACCAACATGAAATTATCAGGTGTAGGCTTATTTATTAATACATACAACGGACAGGTTATCTTTTAGAAATGAACCCTGGATCCAATGTGCCAGACTGGATTCTAGTTCTGAGGGCCGACAACTTTAGTTCCTCTCATTGAAGTCCGGTTTTAGATAACTCCTCTTCCAAGAGTCCATACAATTCCCTTCATTTCTTATCGTGTTAAGGGAGCACTGGTGCATGTGGTGTTTTCTTACCTTCCTGTATGGGGGGGGTGGGGTGGGGGGGGGGGGGAGACTCAGACCTCGAGGTGAGGCTGTGACCCCTTTCTATACCGACCAAAGTTTAATTATTGGTCAGTGTCTAAATTCTGCCCCTGTGTAACAGCTATTGATACCTGAAGGGCCTGGTGTATGAAAAGACTAGTCGCAAAAAGTAGTTTACAATTTGGGCACAGATTTTTGTGGCTAGTCTTTGATTTTGCAAAGCGAACTACGTACTAATAGGTTACATCGCACAATGACATCCCCCACATTTATATTAATTAGGCAGGTCACTATTTCCAACCACCTATGATTGGCTACAAATACAAGGACAGTGAACAGCAATACCTTTCTCACCCAAGATTTTTCTTTTATAGCAGCCCAAGTTCCTTAAAGGAACAGGTGCCTTTAAAAAACAAAGATTAATAAAGGTTTAAAAAAAAAATTGGGTACACATTAGGGGAAGCAGGTAGAGGTTACTTGGACCACTACCTGCACCCCCGCCCATCCCCACCCCCATCCCTGAGGTCACATGTCATGATTCCAAAAGGAGAATCAGTACACAAGGTACAACTTTCACTTTTTGCATCTGATGAAACTTCCTTTGAGAAGTTGGTAACTTTTTAATGGCTTGCTACATACCATTCCAAATCCCAGTTTGTAAAGGCTGCCCCTTTCACGGTCATTCTTAACTACGATTCAGAATGGGTTCGTAAACCTATTTTGCAAATGGGAGATGTTGTTCTGGCTCACAAATTGGGGTTAGTACATGGCAAAAAGTGAATCACTAGGTTTTCTACCTCAAAATAGCTTTTGCTCGAAATCTTTACCTGCTTTTAGATAAACCGTGTTTTCCATATATGGGTGGAGGGGGATTACAAAGCGTGTCTTTTGGGGTCCTTCCTCTAAGCAGGGAAAACGGCTATAGTGTGAGAGTACACGTTGGGCTATGCTCCTTTGGTTAGAGCGGCAGACCCTGATGCAGAGGTCTGTCCGGGACCAGGGTTCAATTCCGGCCTTGGCGGGTCTTGGGCTCAATTTCCTCGGACCTGATAATTCTCGCCTCGGTGCCTATTCTAATCATGGGTCCCATTCTGCAACTCTGGGCAATAGCTTTCTTAATCTCCACAACAGCCCCAACAGCGCTGGGATGCCTGTCTTCACCTTGGGGGTGCCCAGGAGTGGGCATTTCACCCGGAAAAGTCAGGAAGGGTTCCACAGCGGTATGCGTACAGCGCCAAGACGCCTCAGGGTATAAGTGCGCAATGCATTACAAGTACAAATTCATTTCATTCATTTCATTCACTTGTGTGCGTTGCTACATCCTTCACTGAGTCGGGGAAACGATTTTCCAGGTGACAGATCAGGTTATTCATGCAAACATTATTTGACAAACATAGGTTTCTGACACCTTAAGCACGCTCGGTCTCGATATATTCGAGATAAGCAGCATCAAGGTCGAGTGACAGGGCCACGCCACTGAGAGTTATTTACCTTGTGGAATCTTGGTAGTGTGATGCGATCATGGTTCTATCACATATTTATACAAGACAGGAGGATGCTATGTGCCCTGGCTCCTAACCCCCACTCCCCAATGTAATCCATTTTTGGGTAAGAAAGCAAAATTGGGCCCATCATTTCAAAGAAAAAATCTGCATTTGCATGCTGGGCACCTGACGGTGTTGTCTATATCGATAGGATTGTATAGATAGAAACAACTTAAGAAATCGAGGGTTATTAGTCTTATTTTGTGCCATCCAGATCTCGGGAGCTTGATTCGTAACCATGGTAAAGGATATACCTAGTAATTAATAAAGGGATTATAATAACCAGTCGTTCACCTTTTTAAACCATGGAATAGGCTTTCTCTCAGGGTAGTAGTATACTGCTTAAATATAATACAGAAGAATAACTAAAATAATCAACAAGTTTCTGCACTACCTCTACTATACACCGGTTCAAATGTACAAATTTCAACTAAGAGATAGTGATACAAGCAAACGGTGAGGAAGAGAGGCAGCTAATTTTCTACATTTGGCATGGGAATGCCCTGACGACAATCGGTACTGGCATCAGGTATTTAATGCACTGGCACAAATGATCGGATCTCCCCTACAGGGATCACCGGTCACCGCCATAGAGGCAGCATATAACAAATACACGGCACTGGGGTTGTTAATAGCTAAACGCAGAGTCGCCTGTAGATGGGGACTGGGAAGAGCGCCTACATTCAAGTCATGCATCCAAGACCTAATATTTTGGAAGGTACAATCACTCACTTATGCGGAATTGCCCCCACTTTCTTCCAGACCAAAAGATATATGGAAGCCATTGAAAATATATTTACTAACGACATCATTTTAAATAAAACTACATGTAACAAGGCTGGTCAAGGGAAGCACTAGTGTTATAATTGTAACAATCAAATATTTACATCCACACATTCCCTCGCATGTCTGAACTGAACGCTGAGAAGGGATGAGTAGACTCCGAGCTGAAAGTAAGTGCCAGAGATAATGATATACTGCTTTGATAAAACCCTGAAATGACTCAAAAGTATGCGGATGATGTCCAAGGATACAATCTGACAGTGAAATGGTATCTGATGTTACTGTAATATGAACATATGTACAGGTAACAATTGTTATATGTGCGCTGCTATTACGTTATTCGAAATGCAAATAAACAAATATAATTATTATGTTTAAGTAATCAACAAAATGCTTAAATTAATCCCAGCCACAGGTAACAGCTCGGGCCGTATCCCAGTCCATCATTACACATTATACAACATGTCACTTCAGTTTGGAGCCAGCCATGTCAAATCAGTCATGATCCTGCTTCAATAGAAATAATTCAGCCCGAACTGCCAAGCTAGGTCCTCCCGGAACCGAAATACAAGCAATCCAGGACTGGTTTTAACCTTTTTAAGCCTCATCAGTCGTGTATAGCCTGATTCCAGCGGCATAGTGTGCAAGGGACCCACGCCTTGGAATATCAATCAATCAGGATTTACAGTACGCTGCTTATCACCCACGAGGGTATCCAGGTGTGGGGAGGGAGGGAGCTGCTGCTGAGGGCTACCTGTCAAACAAGCAGGTGTTCAGGCCCTTCCTGCAACTCCTGCAGGGTCGAAGCTGGAGTGGGAGGTTGTTCCAGGACTTTGCGGATAGGTGAGAGGAAGCGCGGTCACCGCTCCTTCTTCTGTGGATGCGTGGTGTTTGAGCCAGGGGGAGAGAGAGGCGGAGCACAGCTGTCTGACAGGCTGGTGGAAGTGGACTCTGTGGTTGTGGAGGACCTCGTAGGTGTGGGTGAGTTGTTTGGATTGGCATAGTTTGTTGATGGGGAGCAAGTGTAGTGTTTTGAGGTGGGGGGTGATGTGGGTTTGCCTTGGGAGGGCGAAGATGAGCCTTGCTACTGTATTTTGAATGGTCTGGAGTCTGTTTAGAAGTAGTATGCAATCCCCACATAGAGGGTGTTGCCATAGCCCAGGTGGCTGGTAATGAGTGGCTGGGTGACTGTGTGTGGTTTTGGTGGGGAGCCATTTGAATATTTTCTCCAACATGTGTAGGATGAGGAAACATGATGACAAGATTGCGTTTATCTGCTTCCTCATCGCGAGCTTGCTGTTGAGTATCATGCCTAGGTTCCTTGCGTGTTCTGGTGGTGTGGGACCAGGTTGGGTTGGCCACCAGGAGTCGTTCGAAGGGGAGGTATTGTTTTCGAAGATGAGTACCTCAGTTTGTTGATGCTGAGTTTGAGTCAGATGTTCTGCATCCAGCTGGTGACGCTGGTCATGCACCTGTGAAAGTTTTATTTAGTAGTGGTGGGGTCTGAGGACAGGGATAGGATGAGTGGAGTGTCATCAGTATAAGATATTAATATGCATGTCATGGGCTCTGATAAGGTTGGCCAGCGGGGACATTTTGTGTTGAAAAGGGTGGGGCTGGGATGACCCTTGTTGGACACTGCAGATGATATCCTTTGGGCCAGAGGATAAAGGAGGTAGATGCTCTAGGTTCTACCGGTGAGAAAGAACAAGATCCATTTAAGGCATTTCCCTTGGATTACCATCTGGTGGAAACCCTGCAGGAGGGTATATTGGGACATGGTGTTGAAGGCTGCACGCCACACACTGCTGCACGCCACACACTGCTGCACGCCACACACTGCTGCACGCCACACACTGCTGCACGCCAACAGTGCTGCACGTCACACACTGCTGCACGTCACACACTGCTGCACGCTGCACGTCACACACTACTGCACGCTGCACGTCACACACTGCTGCCCGTCACACACTGCTGCACGCCACACACTGCTGCACGCCACAAATTGCCTCTAGTTCTTGTTTGTCCCCTTCCTAAGTGTGTTAGTTGGACATCGACTGGTGTCCTGCTGTTATCACACTATATTTCTTGTATAATTTATTCATCAGAAATTAAAACTGCCCGGCTGGACAATAAATATAGTTGCTATTTAGTCTATATTTATTTCTTGAAAATTCCTCTTGTCTAGGGACCATTGTCCTGTGTAAAGACACACTGCTGCACTCCACACACTGCTGCACGCCACACACTGTGGCACCCTGCACTCCACACTGCTGCACGCCACACACTGCTGCATGATACACACTGCTGCACGACACACACTGCTGCACGCCACACACTGCTGCACGCCTCACACTGCTGCACGTTGCATGCCACACCCTGCTGCACGCCACACACTGCTGCACGCCACACACTGCTGCACGCCACAAGCTGCTGCACGCCACACGCTGCTGCAGGCCTCACACTGCTGCACGCCTCACACTGCTGCACGCCTCACACTGCTGCATGCCTCACTGCTGCACGCCACACACTGCTGCACGCCTCACACTGCTGCACGCCACACGCCATTGCACGCTGCACGCCACACGCCATTGCACGCTGCACGCCACACACTGCTGCATGCCTCACACTGCTGCACGCTGCACGCCTCACACTGCTGCACGCCACACACTGCTGCACGCCACACACTGCTGCACGCCACACACTGCTGCACGCCACACACTGCTGCACGCCACACACTGCTGCACGCCACACACTGCTGCACGCCACACACTGCTGCACGCCTCACTGCTGCACGCCACACACTGCTGCACGCCACACACTGCTGCACGCCACACACTGCTGCACGCCGCACACCTCACGCTGCTGCACGTCTCACGCTGCTGCATGTCTCACGCTGCTGCATGTCTCACGCTGCTGCACGCCTCACACTGCTGCACGCCACACACTGCTGCACGCCACACACTGCTGCACGCCACACACTGCTGCACGCCACACACTGCTGCACGCCACACACTGCTGCACGCCACACACTGCTGCATGCCTCACACTGCTGCACGCTGCACACCTCACACTGCTGCACGCTGCACACCTCACACTGCTGCATGCTGCACACCTCACACTGCTGCACGCCTCACACTGCTGCACGCCTCACACTGCTGCATGCCTCACACTGCTGCACGCCTCACACTGCTGCACGCCTCACACTGCTGCACGCCTCACACTGCTGCACGCCTCACACTGCTGCACGCCTCACACTGCTACACTGCTGCACGCCTCACACTGCTGCACGCCTCACACTGCTGCACGCCTCACACTGCTGCACGCCTCACACTACTGCACGCCTCACACTACTGCACGCCTCACACTACTGCACGCCTCACACTACTGCACGCCTCACACTACTGCACGCCTCACACTGCTGCACGCCTCACACTGCTGTATGCCTCACACTGCTGTATGCCTCACACTGCTGTACGCCGCACACTGCTGCACGCCGCACACTGCTGCACGCCGTACACTGCTGCACGCCGCACACTGCTGCACGCCGCACACTGCTGCATTACTCATACTGCTGCACACTGCCCATGCCTCGCACTGCTGCACGCCTCACACTGCTGCACGCCTCACACTGCTGCACGCCTCACACTGCTGCACGCCTCACACTGCTGCACGCTGCACGACCCTGCACGCCATACACTGATGCACGCCACACACTGATGCAAACCTCACACTTCACACTGCCGCACGCTGCACACTGCTGCATTACTCATACTGCTGCATGCTGCACACTGCCACACTCTAGGACACCACCACATCACTCTAGGACACCACCACATCACTCTAGGACATGCTGCACACTGCCGCACTCTAGAACACCACCACATCACTCTAGGACACCACCCCATTACTCTAGGACACCACCACATCACGCTAGGACACCACCACATCACTCTGGGACACCACCACATCACTCAGGGGCACCACCACATCACTCTGGGACACCAACACATCACTCAGGGGCACCACCACATCACTCAGGGGCACCACCACATCACTCAGGGGCACCACCACATCACTCAGGGGGCACCACCACATCACTCAGGGGGCACCACCACATCACTCAGGGGGCACCACCACATCACTCAGGGGGCACCACCACATCACTCAGAGGGCACCAACACATCACTCAGGGGCACCACCACATCACTCAGGGGCATCACCATATCACTCAGGGGCACCACCACATCACTCAGGGGCACCACCACATCACTCAGGGGCACCACCACATCACTCAGGGGGCACCACCACATCACTCAGAGGGCACCACCACATATCTCAGGGGGCACCACCACATCACTCACAGACACCACCACATCACTCAGGGACACCACCACATCACTCTAGGACGTGATACCACCACATCACTGTGGGACGTGATACCACCACATCACTGTGGGACGTGATACCACCACATCACTCTAGGACACCACCACATCACTCAGCCCAACCACATCATTGCTCAGCACCACAACAGCACTGTCCTTGCTTGCTACCAACAACCATTGTCATAGCCAATAGGACTCGCATTAGGAAAGTGTAAGCTATTGGCTTAGTGAATAACAATGCTATTAATTTATATATTTTCAAAGCCAACACATATTTAAAAAAATTGTCATTTAAAATACCAATAGCTCACACTTTCCTAATGTGAGACCTATTGCATTGCAAATGCTTGTTACTAATTAGTTAAAAACAATATACATTTATTATTTTCACAGCAGTTATCCCTTAGACACATCCTCTTTAAATCTAGGGGAACAACATGCCTTTCTGCTGCTCCATTATATAGCTTTTTAACTTAATTTCCACAACAGCTCCAGTTTCTCGCAGTATACAGTAATGCAGCCATTTCATGTCTAACATTCCAACAGCCAGCCGATCAGAGTTGTCTCTCTCACAAGACTTGTGGGAGCCTTTCACTCCTGTGAGAGTGTGAAGGCTCATGTGAAAAACGGGCCTCTCAACCAATCACAGGGCTCCATTTTTTATTTTGCGCTCTAACCGGATACCTACAGGACTCTCGCGACCCAACTGCCAAACTATGCAATTGGTTTTGATCCATAATATCTCAAAAACTACTGAAAGCAATTTACATGAATCACCAAAAACACAATCTGCAGACCAACATCTAGCTTCCTGACGAACTTGGTGTAATTCCATTCATCAGTTTTTGCAATAACCTATCTTAAAGAAGTCTATGTAAAATGCATAAAGATTTAAAGTTTTGAGACCCCTTCTTTTTTCTTGGGCTCCGATTGATGGATAACCAAAAAACTATCCAGGAAGGAGCATTGGTGGATGAACTTTTATTTTGGAAAGTTTGGTTAAGATTCATCAAATGGGACTAAAGTTATTAGCAAACCAAAAAACGCTCAGTCTATAAAAAAGCAAACCTAACTACAACTACCTAGAACTGACCACCACATGGAAGGAAGGAAGAAAGAATATAAATATATATAGAAATATAAACTGTTAGGTTTGTGAACAGCAATTCATGATTTTTGTGTGGGTTGGCCTCCCCAAACTTTGCTTTACAGCATTGAGCTGTACTGCTATCATGTCGTTTTCCAGTGACCCAGAGCAACTCGCCAGATGCATGCTGGTTTTGGCAGTTTGTTGACCATCAAAGAACCAACAGGTGACATGCCACTGATTTCCATCAACTGATTTGCCTATTCGGAGGCTGTCTTTCATTTGGAATTTGCAAGATTGCTGGGCATTGTAAAAAAACTACATAGAGGAAAGTTATAGTTGGTACTAGCCATTGATACACACCATGGTTTTTAAGTGGAATGAATGTGCACACAGATGATGGATTGTGCAGAGGCAGGTTCAAAAACAGTAGTCCCAACATGCCAATTGGATTGTAACAGGACAACAGCATTTTCAATGCCAATGATAAGTACATCACTTGGACAGTCATATTTGTCACTCGACATTTAAACTTGGCATTGAACATTTCGTTTTCATATCACTTTGTTCAACTTTATTGCAGACTCTGGCAAGTATTAATGCACTTGGATTCGGTCGGATCTCTAAATAATGAGGTGATAACACAATGAATTATATATCAGACTGACTCACTTCTCAACCAAATTTATTTTTTCTGTGTTTAGAATTTTCCTGGTATTTGAAGGCAGTTTAAACATGGCGCATTTTAGATTGACAAAGGCAAGTTCCTTGCCGAAACGCGTCTCTCTTCTGTGAGGAGTCAGGGGAGGCCCATGACAATAAAGATATGCTGCAGATTTTACTCACCTCGTGTGTGTTCCCTCTTCTTGTTCGGAGGAAGTAGGATGTGTAATATATATACACAAACATATATAATCACACGCATATATACACATACATACATACATATATACACACATATGCACATATACACACATATTTTCACATTACACACATATACATACATCTATATATATAAAAACGAATGTATGTCTCGCTGTTTGTCCTTTATGCATTACTACACCATTCATCCGATCGGCATGAAACTTTGGGAAGTTGTTGAGTACACTCCTGCGAAGGTTTCAGGCAAAAAACTTTGGGAAGTTGTTGAGTACACTCCTGCGAAGGTTTCAGGCAAAAAAAAAAGTGTTAAATATTGGCCCCCCAGCTCCCCGGGCCCTCATAATCTTTCCAATACTGAACGTTTACAGTTTCCGCTGCGACTCGCTTTTGCAATGACCATCAACAAAACACAAGGACAATCGCTGCAAGTGTGTCGACTAGATTAGGAGAATCCGTGCTTCTCACATGGACAACTGTATGTGGCCAGCTCAAGTGTCGGAAAACCTTCTGATTTATTCATGTACGCACCAGACGGAAAACAAAAAAAACGTGTATCCACAAGCACTCGAATAAATAAACAGAATTAAAACAACACTTTAAAATGTTTTCCATATTAAAATGAATCCGTTTCAATAAAAATGACACAATGTAAATTGAAAGTTATCATAACAAGTTTCCTTAAATTTCCTTTCTTCTGAGATCGCAGCAACGCGCGACGGGTAAGCTAGTATATCTATACATATAAAAACGTAAGTATGTCTGTCTGTCTGTCTGTCTGTTTGTCCTTTATGCATTACTACACCATTCATCCGATCGCCATGCAACTTCGGGAAGTTGTTGAGTACACTCCCGCAGAGGTTTCTGTCAGAAAACAATTTTTAAAAATCGGCCCTCCAGGGCCCTCATAATCTTTAGAATACTGACATAGACAGCGAATTTCCGAGCGTCGTCGACAGCTATAACCCACAAACGGGAATCGATTGCTCAATCTACATCAGAAGCACGAAAGAAAAAGGCATTACAGCCTTCAGAAACAGAAGAGCAACGGGAAGCAAGATTAGAAGCTGTTTGAATACAAACTGCTCAAGCCCGTAATTCTCAAACGAATGAGCAACGAGAATCAAGATTGGAAGCCGATCGAGTATGCACTGCTCAAGCCCGTTCTTCTCAAACGAACAAGCAATGAGAATCAAGATTGGAAACAGATCGATTACGCACTCCTTAAGCCTGTGCGAATGAAACAGGAGAGCAACGAGAATCAAGATTGGAAAACGATCAATTACGCACTGCTCAAGCCCCACTTAGAAATGTTTTTTAAAAAAAAATGAATATGTTTCAGTAATAATGACACAATGTAAATGTCATGTAATCATAACGAGTTTCCTTGAATTTCCTTTTTTCTGGGATCGCAGCAACGCACGACGGGTAAGCTAGTACACATATATATATATACATATATTCATATATTCCAAAATCCACACTCCTGATATATCGACAGGACAGCAGGTACGGACCACAACGTGTTCGGATTTTCACAGGCAGTGCTTTATTGCATGGTGTGACTAGTAAATCAGCATCATAAAATGAAAAGACTAGTGCCCAGCCTGACACGTTTCGACCGGGTTTCCGTGGTCTTGCTCACATGACGGCCTGGACCAATCAGAACATATTTATAGAGTGCACAATCTAAAAACACCTCCCCTGTAGCCATCACAATAAAAGAAATACTTAGCGATTCATAAAACATTTCAAATTGATTCTATGCTAATGTCCCCAGATATAACCAGACATGAATATATAGCAAAGTGCAAATTTCATTGGACGCCAAAGTAGTTGCTCATGTCAACTCCTGTATGTACAATACTTTATCAATCAAGAAGCATTGAGTATACTGTTGCTACCTCCCAAAGTCAATGACTTAAGAATTGATCTTAGCTTCCCCATAAAGTGCAAAAGATTTAAAGTGCAAGTGCAAATAAGGTGCAAAATAGCTAAACATGTGCAAAATATACAATTCATAAAAATATAGCACAAATGTTGGCAACTGTTTGAATCTGTAAACACTAAAGTGCAAGTGCACAATAAAATCATCAGATCAGCGCAAAGAGGCAATGGATTGTCTTGATAATATTCGTTATCCTTGGCTGAGACAGCATGGTAAACCTCAGCCGGAAACATGTAACAACAAAATTCAAATGGAAACTCAAAATAGATGACCAGTATAAAACCTACTCAGAGTAAAAAGCAAGTTCATAAGCCAAAAACTACAGTATAAGTATGGCAAATCAGTAAAATTTACAGTACCCTGAGGTTTGAAAACCAATTTAGTCTTGAATGGCTTCCTAGAACAGTGGAGAGACGCGCGCTGCCTTGCTAGAACTAAGCTGTAATGTCGTTCATTGTTAATTCACAAAAAGTTGTGACGGTCTTCCCCTGTAATGAGATCATTAGGCATACGTGTATCTAATGAGACAATGAAATGTGATTCCAACTGGTACAACTCCTTCTCCTTGTTGCCACCACACAAGGACTTTGGTACAGAGCCAATCACATAATATTTCAGGTCATTCAAATTGTTACTATGAACATGTTTTAAGTGCCTAGCGACTGGGTAGTTCGGATCCGAATTAACCGCAGCACGAAGATGCAGTACTATGCGGTTATACACCTGGAGTTTAGTCCTCCCTACGTACTTGAGTTGGCAGGTACATTCCAAAATGTACACTGCACACTCAGTAAGGCAAGTGAAATGACCCCGGATTTTAATAGGTCTATCATCAAATGCTGTTGTGTATTCGGTGATGTTTTTACCAAATTTACACGCACAGCACGTATTACATTTGAAGAAACCTGACCTGGGATATAACCAATTTTCAGACACAATTACCTCCGGGCTGCTCTTGACAAGTGCATTCCTCATCGAGAGTGCACGGCTAAAAGTGAGAGTGGGAAGTTTGGGCACGATTTGAGATAGTGTTAGATCTGATAACACTATCGGCCAATGTTTATAGATAATCTTCCGAATTTCTCTCTCCTTGCTGCTATAGGCAGTTATTAATCTGACCGGTTCTGAAATATCAGTTCCCTGGATGGAAATAGAAGTACTCACATTAGTGGCAGCATTTTTACACAGGAGGAACTCATCTCTATTGTGTTCATTGGCCTTGTTCAGTACCTGTATGAGCTCAGCCCGCTTCTAACCTCAGGACAAAAATCTCTGTAGAGCTTCCGCCTGACAAACCACAAGATCCGCATCTGAATTACAAATTCTTCTAATGCACAGAAAATCTCCATAGGGGATACTGCAGATAAGGTGGGATGGGTGAGTACTGCTAGAATGCAACAGAGTTTCCAGCATTGCTCTTCCTGTGGAGTCTAGTCTGAATAATGTTGTCCTCAACATACAGCTCTACATCCAAGAATTGCACACACCGGCTGCTGACATTCGCGGTTAAATTTAGGTTAAGTTTGTTAGTATTGATATTATGTACAAACTGATGTGCAGATTCCTCAGATCCCCTCCATATGATACAATGTCATCAATAAACCTCCACCAATGGAGGAAGTGTGCATCATAGACCTCCCCATGGTCAACCCTGAGGAAATGTTCCTCCCACTAGCCAACGTGGAGACACGCATAGCTGAGGGAGAAACATGCCCCATGGCAACTCCCCGTAGTTGCTGAAACAACATCTTATTGAAGAAGAAGAAATTATTTCTGAGACACATTTCGATCATGGCTACAATCATCAGATTATGTTCATATAGCTGAATACTTCTACTGCCCAGATAGTGTTTGACTGCATTGACACCGTCCACATGATGTATACTAGTGTATAATGAACAAATGTCCATCACGATAAATATTAAGTCATCATCCCACTTTACAGGTTGCAGTTTGGACAGGAAGTAGCCAGTGTCCTTTATAAACGACGGGAGACACTCCACAAATTCGTGTAAATAATGATCCACGTACTTGGACATCGGCTCTAAAAGGCTACGTTGAGCCGAAATAATCAGTCTCCCTGGTACTGGTGTTACATGTTTATGTACCTTCGGGATAAAGTACAACACTGGAGTAATCGGATATTCGTTCTTGATGAAACTGAATTCATGCTTGGTAATGAGACCCTTACGCTTCCAATGCTTCAGCTCTTTGTGCACAGTGTCTTTTAAACGTGTCAGTTCGATGGGCAACGCTTTCCTGTAGCAGTCAGTGTCATTTAAGTGGGCTCAGCCTCCGGTAAATATAAATCCCTCGGACACAGGACGATATTGTCCCCCTTTTCCGCCTGCTTCACAATCAAGTTCTTATTGGTCCTGAGTTTCTGCACAAGTTTGGAGTACTGTATATCTCTATACCTCCTGCGAGTTTTTTTGCGCATGATTTTCATATTTCGCGGTTTCAAATCCTCAGTGACACAGTCATTGAACACATCTATGGCGTCTTTATGCATCACAGGCACAAAACTGGAAGTTGGACGGAAGGGGCTCATTGGGGCAGAACTACTGCTGATGCCGATGTCTGATATGTCCGATTTTGTTGACTCTGATGTTGCTTCATCTTCATTGGCTAGGGAGTGTAAAGCTTTTAATGTATTGATGTCGGAAAGTGGGAAAAGCATTAGGAAGTTGATTAGACCCAGGTACACTGTCTGAAGTGCTCTTAAGCTTGTAAAATTTTAGCAATTTGAGTTTCTTATAAATTTGAACAGGTCCACCCTCGTTTGGAAATACTTGAAATTTGTGGGAGGGCAATATGATAAACCTAGAGACAGCAACTGGATTTCAGCAGCAGATAGAACCGTTTCTGAGAGATTTATCACTGTATTATCCGCGCCAGTTAACGTTGGGACCACTTCTTTTTGTTGTATCCTCCCCTTTCGCAGTTGCTGTTTTCGGAGTTTGCGCCTTTGTTTTCTGTGCCAGTTCCTCCATCTCCTTGTTTCTTGGGTGGATTGTGTGATCGCAGCGTCCATTGTAAAAAAGTAAGCTCATCTCCCGGTGTAAAATTAGAGGGCACATAATCCTGGCCACTGGCCCCCTGCTGGTTTCAGAGTCACTGCTGCTGAGTTTTGAACACAAGTCCGAGGTAGTTGGATCATGGCCTGAGACTGCAGCAGTCACTGTACCAGGTGGTTTGGTGGTTAATGCTTGCCTCTTTATAGTGTTGAATTTCTTTGAAAATGTGAAAATTCTCCCAGATTCATAATCATGCTTATCCCTTGTGAATTAATAGATTTTACTGGCTTTAATGGTGTCCTCAAATTTCTTTAACCGAACATCAATCTCTCTGCCTTTCTTGATCTGCTCCTTATTCTCATGACTATCAAGTAGGCTTTCGATTTTCTCGATCTCTTTGAGGATTTCAATCCGGTCAATTTCGGCACATTTGAATAGACACCATGTTCATTGATGCTTCTAGGTTGTTTGTTGCCTACTTTCACCGTCAAGGGATTGGGGTTTTCAAAAGTTGGTGCAATGATTATTCTTAATCCCCTTGGGATTCTATGAACCTCACAATATTTTTCTAAAGATTTTTTCCCCCACCATTTATTGAGTTCAGTGCGCAGTAATTTTTCTAGAGCCTTTAAAAGTGCTTTGGTGTCGTTGTTCGTGTTTGTGACCTCCTTTGTGCCACATTGCTTTTCCCTGATATCAGGCAGATTAAAAAAACAGTGCGTCCGCCACGGCCTCTCTGTGCCGTAGCGCGTCAGCTGATACCATGATGCTGAAGTTTTAAAGCAACAAGCAGATTGCATGCTGGTGTTCTAAACTAAAATCTCAGTAAGAACACAGATGAAATGAAGAACACTATTCTTCTCCCGCCCATGTATATATACATATATATACACATGTATATATATATATATATATATGCACACATATACATACATCACAGAACAAAACATAGGTTTTTACAGATTGTATAGTTAGAAATTAGCATTTAAAGAACCTTTGAAATTCACTGAAAAAAACATAAGTTTCAGGGACGTTATAGTTAGGAATTAGCTTTTAAAAAACCCTTGAAATTCTCTGAAAAAAACATAGGTTTCAGGGACGTTATAGTTGGTTAGACATTTTACTCATACAAAACCAGAGAAATTTCCCTGTTACTCGCGCCACCGCAATGCACTGCTGATGACGTCACATATTACATAATTCATGACATGGTCAGTGACATAACTATAACGTCTGTAAAACCAATGGTTTTTTCAGTGAATTTAAAAGGTTTTATAAATGCTAATTTCTAACTACAATGTCCCTGAAACCTATATTGTTTTTAAGTACATTTTAAAAAGACGTGCATATTTTTGTAGTGAAAAACTAATTGTAACAGTAGTCTGTTATAAGTTATAACTTAACAATGCTTAAAACTTAATTAGCAGTAATTAACATATAGGAGTGGAAAAAGTGTGACCCAGCAGCTATGATACCTGACTTCGAACAACAGCGTTCACAGTTCGATTCCCGGCTCCAGCAGCACGTTTGGACACACGGAGACGGAGGATCATGATCGGACATGCCGTACAAGGGCATGTAATTATCCTGACCATAACGGAATACCCTTATTTGGTCATTTTGTTACTTCCGCAAGGGCATGCAATTAACCTGTCAACATCGGAATACCCATACTTGGGCATTTTCACATTTCTGCTCGCTCAGACCAACAATTAAGAGCCGGGTATAAAAAGTGATTGCCGCTTGCCCTCCTCACATCAGCGGAGCAGAGTGTGGGGTAAGACATTGAATAGTATGTCCCGAACCTGTGAGTATGAAACAGAAAAACTATCATTTCTACAAACCAACTAAGTAAGTGAGATTTTACTCTTATTCCTATAACTATCTCTCACTTCAGATTGCATTAAAAGCAACACCCCAGACGTTCCTATTGCTCATGAAGCAAGCAAGCAAGCTTCATAAGTAACTTCCAGTTAATTCTAGTAATTTGTGTATCTTTGTTGTATGTTTTGTCAGTGTCTTTTTATTTACAGGGCTTATTCAAGCACATTTTTACAGTTCCAGGTGATTGCACCTGCTTGAACTACCCGGTACATGGGTGACCATCTCTTTGTCTCTTTTCCCTACAGGTCATTGTACTTGTAGCATACCGCTGTAGGCACATTATAGCCTTTTAGTAATTTCACTTTTTTTTTTTTTTTTTATATTCTTTTTATTGACAGATTTTTAGATAATTTCCACCCTCTGGAACCCAGAGGGGGCATGGAACAGATAATAAAGAAAACAGTAATACATAATCATAAGAAATTTGCGCCATATGGCTCGTTATGCCCTAAACAGAAAACTTCTTCTTCATACCAAGATATTACATCAATCCTTCTTATTGGAGTGGAGTCACTCTCCTTATACTTACATATTGATATCAATTATACACACTATATACATTATACATTATATACAAATTATATACATTTTCTATACAGATCATCCTTCTTCCTTCCATTTCGTTATTGGCTCCCATATTTTCAAACCTAATTTCCTCGAATTTTTCCCTCTTCTTGAGTAGATCGCTCTTTCTAAATTATATATACTCAACAACCTAGCTAACCATTGCTGAAATGATGGTGCCATTTGATCTAACCATGCAGAGGCGACACATAGTCTATACACTGCCATGGCAACAAAAATAAAGTAGTTTCCTGCCTCAGCTTCATTGCTTCCATCTACACCTAGCAAAATAGTTGCAGGTGTTAAGTTAGTAGATAGTTTTAATGCCCTTTGTAAAAACATTTCTATCTCCTTAAGTATTGTAACTAAGCATGGACATGTTGCAAACATATGAATAGCATCTGCGTCTACACTCATGCACCTAGGGCAGTTTATACCGGTTGTCGCCCCCCATTGTGCTAATTTAGCCGGGGTGTAATATAGCCAATACATGGTCTTATAGTGCTGTGCCTGTAATGACGCAGAGCATAGAATATTCGTCCCTAATTCTAGTGATACATTAAAACATTCTTGTTCTATGCCCAGCTTCGTTGACCAGGTTTCCCCCCATTTAGCCATGTCGTCTGGTCTTTGATCATTTAGCTCGGCGTAGAACCTTTTAATTGTGCAATCTACTCCAGTCTCTATTATCTCTAATATGTTATTTTTTTCAAATCCTCTTGTTCCCCCTCTTTTATTTTGTAGGAAGCTTCTTACTTGTAAATATTTGAAGAAGTGACTTGTTGACAAATTAAATTTTTTCTGTATTGTTGCAAATTGTTTCACCCCTTGTGACCCCATAACATCCCCCAGTTTTGTTACCCCTTTCCGATACCACTCTGTATAAACTGAATCAGAGAATATATCTCCCGGAAATGACATATTCTCATATATCCTCGTATATCTATTGAATTTCCCCAAACCAAACTTTTTCATAAAAGCCTTCCATATATTGTATGCACCCAAAATAGTCTTGAAGCGTGTTCTTTTAAAGTACGCCGTGTCAAAGTTTTTCAAAAAAATATTTTTGATTTCTTCACCCATCAATATGCCATATATTGCTAGTGACCCCAGATGGTCTTCTCCTTCTACTTCTGCTCCACCTATTAATCCTACCATATACTGCAGAGCAGCGGCCCAGTAATAGAGCTTAAAGTCTGGTAATGCCCATCCTCCTCTTTCCCGTGGGAGTGCCAGGAATCTCGCCGCTCTCCTAGTTTTGCCTTTGGACCAAATAAATTTGTTAGTCATATTTTCAATCCTTTTAAACCACACATTATCAAACCATAAGGGAATTGTTCGGAAGAGGTACAAAAATTTCGGCATAATTAACATTTTTACAATATTCACTCTTCCAACCAAAGTAAGATGGAGATTATTCAGTCTATCTAGTTCTCCCCCTACTTTCCGTACAATAGGATCAATATTTAATTCTACTATCTTTTCTAAATCTGAGGTTATGGTTATTCCCAGATAAGTTCCCGTCTGCACCACCCGTGGATCCTGGCATATAGCCTTATTATTTTTTATAATTTGTGTTTTTCCGGTATTCAAAGAATACCCAGACACCTTCCCAAATTCGTTTGCCTCCTGTTCCACATATCTTATAGCCTCTGTGGGTGATGGTGTTATAACCGCCACGTCATCAGCGTAAGCCAAAATCTTACACTCCCCCCTAAGTGTAGCGATTGGGGGAATATTCATATTTGACTCCAATCTCCGGATTAGCGGATCTAGATATATTGCAAACAATAGCGGGGAGCATGGGCAACCCTGCCTTGTGCCCCTATTAATTTTAACTTTATCCGTTAAACCCGCATTGATTCTAATTGCCGCTACTGGATCTCTATACAGTGTCTTTATCGCTGTCAAAAAGCCATTACCAAATCCCATTTTTCCCAAAACACTCCACACATATACCCATGATACACGGTCAAAAGCTTTTTCAGCATCCAGTAATAATACCGCGAATGGGTCCCCGCTAGCCTCTGTTTTGTCCATAAGGGTAATTAGCTTCCTTACGTGGTGCGTAGTCCCCCGTCCTGGTATAAAACCACGTTGGGTGGTGGTAACTAGAGGTGTTATTACACTGGCGAATCTTATTGCCAGTGCCTTTGAGTATATCTTTGTGTCTGTGTTCATGAGAGTAATTGGTCTGTATGACCCAGGATCTGTTGGTGTTTTCCCTTTCTTAAGGATGACCACAATTTCAGCCTCAGACCAGGTGTTTGGTATTGAGCATCCCTTCTGTGCTTGTTTCATAATATAAAGCATATCTCCTCCTAACTCCTCCCAAAACACCTTATAGAACTCTAACGGGATTTTATCTGGACTTTTGATATTTATCAACTTTATTACATTTTGATTCATAATTAATGAAACGTGAGTAAGGTGGGGAAGTTGTGCCCCCGTCCTGAAGAAGGAGTTTTGCCTCCGAAACATGTCGACACACACCTGAGGTTCTGTCCATTAACACGACAGGTTTAACCTTACATTGCACTTTTTTAATAGTACCAGCCGGAGTTAGGAATACATTTTTTCGAGTAAACTCACGTGCCAGGTACTTTTTAAACCTTCACCACGTCCCACCACTCACTTGTAAATACACCCAATACACATGCACCACATATAGTAATTAACTATAAGTGCTCCCACGTAGCCGTAGGTCGCAGCACGCCACATCCCGTTCGAGGGGTGCGAAGACCCCGATGATGAAGCATGACACCAAGGGGCCTTTTGGTGTGTGAGGGGTATTTTACAAAACACTAAGTGCTCCAACACCACCTGTTGAACACTTGTCCCTACCTCTGACTTGGATATTCTTTGTTTAATAATGTAGTCTGTGGAGCAAGAATCCTTCTCTATTTTGCTCTACCTCCCCTTCCTGTTTGTTAGTTTTTAAATAGCCAGGTCTTCAATTGGATGTAGATGATACTCTTTCTTGGGTGGGTTCAGTGGGGATCTCTGGATAAATTCCAATTTATAGTGTGAAAGAACAATTTGCTTTACCCATGTGTCCATTGTTGTAGTCTCCAAAGCACAAGCAAACAGCAAAGTTCTGCACCCCAATTGCAGAGTAGCAGATGAGAAAGGAGGCAAAGGTAGAGAGTCGTGCTCTTTTCTAGCTGCCACTGGATCGTGGCTGAAAAGCACTCCTCCTTCCTAATGTTCTCCTGTAGGACTGCTTTTGACTATAGTTATAGGTGCATTATTGAGCATATCCAGATTGTTTAAGGATAATATGACAGTTGACTTCCCTACTGGTTGAACCTACTCCTAAAACTTTGAGATCTCCGTGCGACACAAAAATTAGAAAAGCCAAATCTGCAATACAGTAGGAGATCCAAAGACTTGGCATTATCAGTATCTATTTTGAGTACCTTATCTTCATGCTTGCCGAACAGAGTAAGTTCATCAAGGGGCATGTCCAAAATCTTTGATTGTACCTCAGTGTAGAAGGCTGTGGACTTGGCTTCTTAACACTGTTCCTCCTGCTCGTTGACAAAAATGTGTACTGCAGACATTCATTGCTGCATCACTAATGAAATAAGCAGTGAGTTCTCCTTCCTTATGGATAGCTCTTGCTGTCTCCCTCTTAACCTCTGGGATAGGTTCCAGCAAAAGTGCAATATCATGCCACATCTGGTAATCAGAATGCCCCAAAATACCTAAAGCGTTGGCTGACTTGATGGAAGTTGCGGCTATAGATTAAATTATTTTGCCTAAATTGTCTATATGTCAGATGCATTCCACTCATCAAATTGTTTGTATTTGTCAGTGCTACAAGTATGCCCACACATTGGTCCTGTGCTCACCATGCACCTGGAACCGAGATGCCCCCTCCCAAAAAGGCCCTAGTCCGCCAAAAGCGGTCTGGGATTTCTCATGTACCGGTTCGGAGGGGACCTTGACTGGCAGTTAGGACTGGATTCAGCCTAACAGGTCAAAGGATAATTTGCATATGCTATGTTTAATCTGAGTTGCATAGTGGGCAAAAAACGAAGGACTGTGATACAGTTCTGAGTAATTTACCAGTGGCTGAGATTAATTCAAGAATTTCACCCATCACTTTTTTGTATTCCTTTGTGAGGGGAGGGTGCCTAAAGTTGGTTGGGTGCTAGATTTTATAATTGGGTCTTAGGTACAACCCAAGAAGCAAAATCCATCAGACCGCAAGCGCACGGACCCAGGTGCAAACAGTTTTTCTTTCAGTGTTGGCACTGGGACAGTGCAATCCTCACAAGCTGGGATGTGCAGAACACAGCCACATCTTGACCAGAACTGCTCCCGCAAACCAATTAGGAGCACAGTAAAGTGCAAAGAAAGGGTACCTAGGTGGGAGAAACCCAGTCCGCTGGAGGCAGTATTTGCTTGCATTGCCAAGGGCCAGGTCGGACTTACCAAAGACGCCAGTAATTCTAGAACACCTGTGCGAGCTCCCTGCTTTGCACTAAAGATACCATAGAGACTGTCCTATGGGATCAGTCTAGGCTGTCACACAGAAACCGTCAGAATCTTACTTGAGTACACAGTAATAACTCCCACTGGATACCAACTTATTAACTCCCGTTAGATGTTTTATTTGAGTCTCATTTTGTAGCCCAACACTACCTCCCCGAGTAATCCTATTCGACTACCATGACTGTCAAGTGCTAAAGGTATATGCTTGGTGCTCATTTTTTTGCTCAATAGTAAGGTTAAGACTTAACAAAACAAAGATAAAAGGCTCCAACTGTCTCAATTTGTGCACAGTAAACCCCGATTGCCATGGGACTCCTGAAAAAAGTTCCCATTCACATTATATACGAGTCTTTTTAAACAAGCATTTGCAATGCAATATGTCTCGCATTTGTGAGAGTTTGAGCTATTGGCATTGTAAATGACAATGCCTTTTATTTATGGGTTTTTAAAACCTGCAAGCGGTGCGTAAACACGCAATGTGTACTTACAGTCCTTGCTTCCCAGAAGCAAGGTTGGCAGTAACAGGGGCGCAGTTACTGCCAGCCTTGCGTCCGGTAAGCAATGACTACAAGAACAAACTGAGTGTTTATGTACCGCTTGCAGGTTTTTAAAACATAAATAAGACATTGTCATTTGCAATGCCAATAGCTCCAACTCTCGCAAATACAAGACCTATTGAATTGCAAATGCTTGTCTGTAGTATCATTCTCCGGTGTGTGTTGTAGCCTCATTCTCCAGGGCTCTAACTCATAGCTGCTAAGGTTTCAGAATGCTTATGAGTGACAGTTCTTTGGTTTCAGGACCTTATGAGTGACATTCAATGGCCAAATGCGCAACACTTGCAGTGGAACTTGTGTTTTCGGTGGGCTGCAGGATGTATTGAGTATCTTGTCGGTTGTATTCCCTTCAGCTCGCCCTCTCTCACCTTGGAATCATTTCCATCCTTCGGTATGTTTAATGCCTCCCATGGACTTTGGTAGGGTAGCTGTTCTTTAAAACTTCCCCCGTTGCCAAAACGTTTTCTCTACAATTACTTTAGCCTCATAGCTGCCAAGTTTTTTACATATGTGTGACATTTCTGTTTTTGGTGTACTTAAGTGTGACATTTCAGTTCCTCATATATTTAATTGCCAGAAAACAATGGTCCTATGCTCACATCATTGGATAAATATTAGAAATTAGCCTTTTTGGTCATGTAATTTCAAGAAACTGACTTAACATCCCATAATGTAACCTACTCTCTGTGAAAAAAAAATCAAATCTGGCGGAAGATAAATAGACGACGAGGGGTGGAGAGGCGCGCTAGCATCTCCCAAGGAGGTAGCAATATCAGCCAGACTTAGATTGATCCAGTTGAAAATTCTCCACCAGGTTTACGTTTCTGGCACTAGGCTGATGTTGATGGGCCGAAGTGAGGATGGACTCTGGAGGAGGAGGTGTGGGGAGGTGGAACTTTCGACATAAATGCAATTACAATACAATACATACTGTGGGAGTGCCCTGTGCTGCAGTCCTACTGGAAACGTGTATTGACTGTCTGCGAGAGGTATGGGGGGTGGAGTTGCGACTGGAGGTGAAGAGGTGTCTATTGAACATCTGGGAGCCCACGGACCTGCCCTCGAGGTGGAAGCTCTGGGTGATGCTAGGATTGGCAATTGCGAAGCGCAACATAGCTAGGCTGTGGGGGGCAGTAACGCCTCCAACACTTAGTTCCTGGAAAACGGATATTGACTGGTGTATGCTCCAGGAAAAGACAGTGTACGTGGCCCGGGGCTGCCCCGCAAATGGGTGACGGCGTGGTTCAACTGGAATGACTATCGGGGTACCCTGTGTGAACCCCCCGAATCACCCCCATTGACAAACAGATTGCACTGTGAACTGCTGTTATAACTATACTGCTATGAGATGTCTTGTATCTGACAGGTTCTGTATGTACTGTGTTTTCCTATGGTACTCATGCGGCAAACAAATTCCCTGATTGTGCTGACCACCACTTTATTTTTGTTGCAAATAAAAAGAGTTCTAAAAAAAAATTAAAATCTGGCGGAAGATGTATGTTAGACAAGCCAAGTGGATAGTAAACCGATGTGGCATGAGTTTGCCACTCTCTCAGACCTTATTCTCTCAGTTGCCTCGCCCACTCCTCCCCCCAACACAAAAGGAAATGCTAATTTCTCTATTTAGAATGCCACTGAAAAGTTAGCGACTTGTAAATATCAATTTGTCAGCACGGCCATTGTAATATGGTACTTTAGGCCTATTGGACAGAACCAAGAGTGCAAGTTGAAATTGGCAGATTGCATTGCATCATTCTCTGGACACTCAAATGTGCGAGATTCAATTGTCAATAAAATATTGTGCTACGACAGCCAAGCATAGTTCGAAGTATAAACCGATAAAATTGACTAGCATCTCTCCAAATCTTGCTCAATTTGTTGCCATTACGAGAAAATCCCCTAAAACAGGCACTCCTATTTTAAGAGTAAGAAGCACATATAGGCATGGACATATGATGTAAGTTACTGAGCGGTCCAGCTCTTCCGGAATACAGCTTTATAACATGGTCAGTCATGGTTTAAACTTGTTCTCTGTTGTGTATTGGCCGCTCGGTCACCCCATACGCCATACCCCCATCAAACCTGCATCACGTAGTACTTTATTGTAGATGGGTGCATAGTGCTAACCCGTCAAAGAGTAAGGCTGCAGGAAGTCCATCACAGACAGCCAAGAAGAGTCCCCAAGCCACACCGAAGCCCAGCCAGGCTAAAGCTGCAAGTCCATCACAGACAGCCCAGAGTACCGGGCCAGGGGGACCTCCGACGCATAAGGAGGATGAGTGCCTTGAAGAAGGAGCGGGGTCCCAGGGAGCGGGTGGTGCCCCACCAAAGGACAGCAAGAAACACGGGGCAGGGAAACAAGCCCCAAGAGAGGGTGCGCAAGCGGGACCCCAAGCCACACCGAAGGACAGCAAGGCATTTGAGGCAGGGAAAAAAGCCCCAGGAGGGGGTGTGCAAGCGGGACCCTCAGACACGCCGAAGGACGGCAAGACACCCGAGGCAGAGAAACAAGCCCCAGACAAGGCAGCGCAACCTGCTCAACCGCCCCCGACAGCCTCCAAGGCAGCGGCTGATGCAAACAACTCTGCATCTGGACCAGTGACACTGCGCATGCTCGTGGACATGGACGGCGTGCTGGCAGACTTCGAATCCGCCGCTCTGAAACTCTGGCGGGAAACGTACGCCGACGATCCCTTCGTGCCGCTGGAGGATCGATGGGGATACCACATCATGGCGCAGTGCTGCGCGAAGACTTGGGGTGAGTACTTAATTATTATGTGACTTGTTGTTACCTTTGTTCATTAAGCGGCAGAGTGACAAGTCCTTGTGTCTCACATCTTCTTCACAAGAGCGTGCAGAATAGTCACGTGCTGAGGTCGACTGAGATAGCAAATGAGGCTATTTTTTGAGCATTTTCTTAACCCCTTCTCTAAGAACCCCCTGGAGCGGGTGAGGGGAGCTTAGGCTGAAAGGTGACTAAGGCCGCGAGCCGCAGGTGATGGCAGTCTCTGACGTAAAAGCGCTTTGTGGAAATGAGACACCTAAGTGGGTGTTTGTGTTTGAAAGAAAGAGAAAAACAAGTGCGAGCGCCTCGCAGCAGGGGGAGGGGAGAGAGGAGGGGGCCTGCGCGATTCACTTGTGGGAGGGAGCGGCTGTCGCAGCGATAATTGCTGCCATATGCCAGCCGCTCGCTCCCGTGAGGAGATTGCCAAATGTGCATGCTTTGCAATAGAAAACAATGCAACGATTGCACGATTTTGGGGAGAAAATCACATCGATGACATGAGGTCCTCTCCTAAGCAGCGCATGCCCGCTGCGTAGGCGAGACCTAGAAATGGGTATACTAAAGAAATACCATAGAATGCAGGAGTAGGACTGTGTTGCTGAGGACAAGAGCTTCCGTTTGTTTTACAGCACTTGCTTTTGGATTCTGGAACCAAGGAGCCCCGTAATCTGCAATAAATTTGTCTCCGTTTATCTCCTTCCAAAGGGCCATATCATAAAGGCCTTCAATTAATCTGTCTCCCTGCAGCAACATACCAATCAGCAATAAGTATATACGAAAACCTATGTCAAGCCAAATAGATTATGTTTTAGAAAGATTTATACCACTTTATAGAGAAGTCTTATACATTCCAAACATTACTTATTTAGAGGGCTAGACTATGGGGTGGGAGGGAGGGAAGTTCACTTGAAATGTATTACTTCAGAAGTGATCTTGCACAATGTGAAACTAGTGATGCCAAGACTCTGGCACTCATTGTTCCCCTCAGTGACTGTATCATCCTTATAGGTCCCTTAGTATATTTAGTAAATCAATCATTTATTCACAAGACAAACATATCTTAGATGATAAATATACAGTAAAAGACTAGGAAGTGCCCCATATTGAAAACAGCTTGTTTAGAGTCAGCATATTGGCCCAGCTGTTAACCAGTGACATATCTGGAGTTTTTCTCAAGATTAATGACATCTGCAGCGTGCTCTAAGAACGTAATCGCACACAACCACAATAAACTTTGCAAATCAGCCTACAAAACATTCTGAAGTAAAAATGGTCCATACCTCAACAAACCTCTTGAAGAATAAGTATTTTAGGGTTCCAATATGGCGCAGGTTTACCACATTCGGACAGAGGGCTGAAAAAGATGAATCGAAAGATGTTAGCCTGGTCTACGCAGTAGAAAGTGCAAAATATGTACAAAGCCTCTTTGATAAACTGCAATTGTTGCTAACCACCAACCAAAGCCATGCAGAATGAGCTTAGCTGAGTGACCGCCCATCATAAACCAAAGGGAAGACGCAATATGTACTGGCTTCTGTGAAGCTGTTTTTTACTACAGAAATATACTGGAGTTCACAATACCTGGATATATTTACAAGATCAGCAGGTCTAGCCTTCAACTTAAAAAACATTGAACAATCTAAATATTTTGTGACCATCTAGAAGAAAAGCAATACAAAGGGCAGAATATGTTGGACTGCTTTGATATTCTATGCCCACCTAGCGGGAAACAAACTGGGATGTAATTGAACATTGAAGATACGTAGTCATGAGGATTGATGGTAGATTTCCTGGCACTCTCAGCACTAAAACCTCAAAGGGTACAGCACTTTACTGTGCGAGTCTCAAATACGAAAACTACATTTTTGGAAATATTTCAGAAAAAGATAGTTACCTCAGTACAATGGAATTCATTCAAATTACATGGGCAAAATTTGAAGTTTACACTTGCCTGGAACATTATTATATTGACTTGCTAAAATGTTCATCGCCTGCTAAAGGTATTACATTTAAAAATGTTATCAATATCTTTATGATTCACTATACTAATCCCACACCTTATAGAGATGTATCACAAGTCGCTATCAGTAGGCCGGCTCCCCCATCCCTTCCAGAAGTAATTATTATAACCATAGTCAAACCAGGTAAGGCCCCTGAACTCTGACTCATTTCGTCCTCTTTCACTAATCAACTTAGATAACAAAATATGCACAAAGTTACAGGCGAATCGCATACTGCCCTTTATGCCTATAATTGTGCGACCTGATGAATCTGGATTTATACCGGGGAGGGCTACGTCTCATAATCTCCATACGGTATTCTCTGTCATGCATCACATCCATTCCTCCTTACTAGCGGTAGCGGCAGTTTAAGACGCAACAAAAGCATCCAATTTGCTCAAATGGTCCTTCCTCTTCCGCCTGCTCGGACGCTTGGGATTTAGCTCAAGCTTTATTAAAAAAATCTGTTTATTATACACCCATCCCTTGGCGAGCATTAACCTAAACGGCCAAATCTCAGACTGCAATCACGCGGGGTACTAGACAGGGCTACCCCCACTACCGCTCCTATTTGCTGTGGCAATGGAGCCGCTAGGCTGCGCCAAAAGAACGCAGAAAGGGCCATTGGTTTCACTGCCCGGGGACTAGTGGTGTCTATGTACGCCAATGACATTATCCTACACATTTGTGAACCTTACAAGAACCTAGAACAGATGCCAAAGGAAATGCTCTGCTTTGGAGGCCAGTAGGGTATCCAAGTCAACTGGAGCAAGTCTATACTCTTTGCACTTACAGACGCCATACCAAACGGAATACCCACTAAAATTGGCAACCAAGCCGACTAAATATTTGGGCATATGGCTATGCAGGGACCCAGAACAACAATGGAGATTGCATTATGGATTTGCAGTTGACTGGCTTGAGACTTGTATCCAGCTATGGAACAAACTGCCGTGGCTGGGCGCATAGCGATTGTTAAAATGGTGGTCGTTCCAAAATGTTGATGCCTCTTTGTAAATATCCTACTTCTCTTTACAGGACAGTTCTTTAAAAGACTGTGCTCTGCCATTATCACACTAACGTAGGCAGGTCGACAGCCAAAAGTAGCCTGTGAAACCCTAATGCTACCCGAGGCGCATGGAGACCTGGGTGGCCCGGATCTACAACTATACACCCTCTGCACCCAAGCAAGTTTCCTACAGTTCTGGCTGCATCCTACAGCGTTTCAATCGCACCTGGCAGTAGAGAGCGACCAAACATCCCCACAGCCACTAAACATGGCACTATTTGAACCGTACGAAGCACCCAAAGACTAATTCAACATGGTGGAGTGTGTACATTGGTGTGGGAGGGTATCTGCAAACAGGCACTGCCAACCTTTATGCGCTGAGGTTCCGTGAATTCTGAACCTGGGTCATAAAGGTCGTGGTTCTGTTACGAATTTGGTAACAGCGAACCGTAAACAGTGAGTTCAGCAAGTATGAGTGTTTTCGTCATGTTACACCAATGGATTCCCTGTGTATTTGAAGATTTCGTTCTGTACCCTCGGGTTCCATTTTGTGCATGGCAGCCATTTTGTGGTTGCCCTCACATAGGCTGATGACTGTGGCCAAACGAGTCTTTAGGACACATACACCTTAGCTTGAGTTTGTGCTGACTTCTGTTTGACCTGAGTGAACTGACCCTGTTGCCTGAAGCTGACCTTGCCAAACCAGTTCTTGCCCTTTAGCTGATCAAGATTAAGGATCAGAGCACAGGACATCGTAAAGTTTTACCACACACAAACATGCCTTATCCTACTTCTATCTGTTTCTGTTTCCTTCTTTATGGTCTATTTATGATGTGGGTTGTGGGCCTTTTTATTATGGGTTTGTCCGGCTTGTCTAAAGAAGAATGTTTATTATGGGTTTGTTTGATGATTAATTATGGGCTGGACAAACTGAAAAATGGGTTTGTCATCATGCAATGCTTTTTGTCGTGGAAACATGTGAGTGGTCAAACTGTAAATAAGGAATGTTTGCCTGAAGCACAATTTTCTGTATAAAAAGGGATGGCTTGCTTTGTAAAGTTGAGCAGTCTCCTGAGAACATACACCGTGTTGTACTTCTAGGACCTCTGTTACTGGCTGCAGCTAATAAATTTGATCTTTGATGCCACCAAGAAGTATCCTGTGTCTCTGTATTCTAAGACAGGTGAACCCGAAGACTTTGGGCGTCCCCCTGGCGCCGCTGGGTTTAAATCCCGGTTCTTCAGCGCCATCCGCCACATTGGCAGCAAACCCCTCCTTCCCCCCACTACAAGACAGTGGTGCAGCACGGCGTGCTGGGACACTGGGCATCCAAACGTTCGCTGACTTACACCGGGATGGCAAATTCTTTCCCTCATTCACCAACAATGCTGAACTCTAGGTTACATCACTAGACACACTATTATATTATCAAAATCCAGGCGACTTGCAGGAACACAAACGCGTTCCCTGACCCTCCCCCAGTCAGCACGGCATTAGAATATGTCCATACAACCAAATCGCTGGGTAAACTTATCACCCAACTCTACTCCCTGATGCGGACTGCCTCCCCGCTGGGCACCTTGAAGGCTCACCAGGCCTGAGAACGGGACACAGGCCTGGAAATATCATCTGAGCAATTGAATTATAGCTGCGACCAAACAGAATGTCTATCCTCTAACTATAGACTGCAACTGATACACTTTAAATACCTACATAGAATCTATTGTACCCTGGAGCACCTGCATAAGATAGGCTTGCATGAGGATGGGAGATGCCTGCGATGTTCCTGCCGGAGGCCACACTTGGGCACCTGACCTGGACTTGTCTGAAGGTGGCGGGCTACTGGCGCTCGGTATGCATAATGATTAGCGCCATTGCAGACGACCCTCTAATGCCAACCCCCCATACTGTGCCTACTGGGATACGTCAAAGAGGTCTCAGATACATACCGACGATTAGTAGTGATGCTTTTGTTATTGGCAAAGCGCAGGGTGGCGATACACTGGGGTCGCAGACCGGCGCCATCAGTAAAGGCGTGGCTCGCTGATGTCTCACACTGCCAATCACCGTTCACTACCTATTGGGACCTTATGTCACCAGTAACCCGACCCCACAAAATCTGGGACCAATTTACGACATATCTTTGCCAGTGCGAGGGCGCAGAGCTAAACATGCTGAATCCCACAAACTTGCAGTCCGAATAACCCTAGGATGTCACACGCTGGCGGGCCCATGACGCCCGGCACCCCCCCTCGAAGCATAGTACCTGTCACACAACTAAACAGATTGACCCTTCAATAATACATTCTACTCAAACTTAACTATGTTGTGTGTAACGCAGTATGCTATCACAATTGTTGCATGTGACAAAGCTGGTGTCGATAATATGATGTCTGCAATATCCGAAATTGAAATGCTCCCTGTCAATGTATGCCTTTTATAAACTGCATATAAAGTTTAATAAAGTTAAATAAAATGTTTATACTTGATGTTTGGCAGGTAGTAAGATCCAATAATATTAAGTTGATCTTCCCTAGAAGTCAACAATGAAGGAGGACACGCACATAAGACAACCATGTTGAATATATTACATGGGTATCTGCTCCCAAGAAATTGATTATAGATTCTAATAGTGTGCAGGACAACTTGCCAAGCATGTAAATGAAGTGCGGGTAATGTAGCGATTCCAAAACACCAAATACAATGATATAGGGGATCCTTAAGCAAATAAAGTACATTGAACTTAGATACTTATCAAAGAATAGATAATCTGACAGATGCAGAACTAAACAATGACATATTCAGGAGACCACAGAGGCCTTAGAAAATGCACTCCTTTTTAGGACTGCAAAATATTCAGTGATATTTCAGTTTTTCTACAATTTATGTTTCTGCACTCTTTTCACAAAATTAAAGAAATTGGCACTCTACAGAGTTTGGTTAAACGTTTTAGCATTTAGAACCAGAATAACACAGACTACTATCCCCAACTCTATTCAGTCTCTATATGGAGCTCCTGATCTTGCTCCCTTAACACTTCAACCTTGCAAATCACCTATATGCTGACGACACTACACTTAATGAATAAAACATCCTCTCTCAATGACATCCTTCATCTAAATCAAACACTAAAAAGCTTAAACATTGTCGCTCTGTTTCAACTACTTATAGCTCAATATACAGAAGACAGAATTCCTAATATTCTCCACACAAGGCAGTTCCTGACCTATCCGAGACAGGATCACTCATCTAGATGCGCTCAAATACACCTCGAAAACCATTAACTGCTCTAAATCACTGGGAATTGTGCCGGGCAAGACATTGGGAATAGCAAGGGACAAGAATTCAATATGAGAGGCCATATCAACACCAGTGTCAAAACAGGCAAGCACAGCCTAAGACTCTTCAAAAATGTCAAACTGATCATTGTTAAATGTGACCTCAACCTTGCAGTCCAGGCACTTGTCAAAGCTAAACTGGACAATGGAAATACAACTATCAATGCACACCAAAAACCCACCTGGATCCCATGAAGGCCATGCTCCATTCAGCAGCCAGACTTGTTGCTGGAGCCCAATGTTTCAATCAAATTACTCCCAAAGTCACAATGTTCGAGGGGCATTCTATCGAAGCGCAATGTGTCTTTAAGTTTGTCTGTGTTACCAATAAAGTGTTTCACCATGGAACTCCAAAATACCTAGTTCAGAAATTGGCAGGATCAGAAGGACAGCACATCTCAGATTCACTACAATAGGATCCACCCAGATTCAAGAAGGAAAGATCACTCACTATCCTTCACAGGAAGTGCCCCCAGAATCTGGATAGTCCTCAGTCAGAGAAACACCAAAAAACATTTCTCGGCTCCCTTTGCAAGAAAAGTAAAATCACTTCCTTGAAAAACATTTGCAAAGCCCATCCTGAAGATGAATCTCGAGTACTCGGCTAATCCATCATTGGCAAGAATTATTACAACCATTTGTACTGGTGCAATATGTACGTAAGGTAAGTGGTATGCAACTTGATGTAAACTAAGGATCTATGTATAGTAATAACTAAGCACCTTCAGAAAGATCATTGACATGTTCATTTAGCTAGTTAGATGTAATTACGGCGTAGTTTGGAATTTAAAAAAAAGTCAACAACTCGCCTGAAACATGGTAATCGAGTAACTCAAACTGTGCAGATCGGGACAAATAGGGAACTATTAGCAATAACGAAGATCTGACTCACCTTAAGGGGAAGGGAACAAAGTGAATGCATATGCACATGTGCCAGTACTTTTTGGGCTTTATAAGCAGACAATATCAGTCTATTTGTTTTATACTTGGCTCTTCCTTAAACCTTATTGCTTTATACATTAACTTTTTTCAGAAACTGACAGCAGATTATGACTTCGGCTATTTTATTTGAGCTGGTTCATAACTAACTAACCATTTTGACCTTCTGTAATGATCAAAATTTTGAATAAACCTATAAAGTATATCTTGGAATTATGCATGATGTGGTTTTAATGTATTTGTCTCGGCCTCGGTCTTATGAAGACCTCTTGACAATCCTAATTATTTTAATAAGAGTGTTGACGCCACCATGTATGATTACATTCCCATTAAGTAAACTTTAAAAAAAATGTTTTTAATGCAGCCCTTAAATGAAACGGGGTTGCTTATAAAAATAAATATTTTTTTTTTCTGTTTGTTTTAGAGTTTGCTGTTGTCCTATGGGCCACTGCTAGCCCCCAAACAATTTTTTTAACATTCACTAAGAATAAGGGGGCCTCATTGAACCCCTTCCCTTTCGCGAATAGGTTACCACCCACACTTGGGATTCTGTAACTTTTCAATGGTTTAAGGTTGTTATTTCGGTCCTAAATCGTTGATACATATGGATACAAATATCTATTTGGAAAGGGCACATACAACATGCCTCTTTCAAATAGCAATTCCTTGACCATTTCTAAACCCATTTCTGGAGTCGGTAAAATGCTACAGACTCCTAAAATGAGCTTGGTGCCTTGGGGAAAGCAGTTTGTCGCAAACTCTGAATTTAAACATTTGCGACAAACAGCTTTGCACATCTGTCCCAAAGGCTTGAAATCTAAGGAGTCCATTATAATTCACCATGGCAAGATTTACATCATGTATCGTGAGGAATAATGTGGCTATAGGACTTTCACTGAAGAGATATTCACCACAATTCAATATACGTTGTGCTTGAGAAACGAAACCTAATAGTGTCATCATTTTTGTGCACACAGCATAACCATGCCTTGAGACGTAATTTCACAGCCCGTAGTATAATTTGTTGTAGATATTATTATAGTTGTTTCACCTACAGTCTTATCATTACGTTTTTTCTTGCATTTCAAATTTTGATTTATGCTTTGGCTTCATTTCTATTTAAAGTTGTACTCAAGTGCGTGTATGATTCCCGCGTGTTTCATTGAAAGTGTGAATTGTTTTATGTTTTAGTGTGAAGTAGCAGGAAGGAAGCCATTGTGCTTATCAGCAGCAGCGTGCCAACGATTGCCCATATGAATAAACCATATCTTTTGATAGCGATAAATTGTTTGTAATGAAAGTATGAGATCTACCCTCGCTGCACCTGGCAACCCCTGATTAAATTCAAATTCTGATTCTGTGGTTGGTTGGTACGGGTATGAGGTAACTCTTTTCAAAAGGCTCCAAGTAACTCTTATACTTCATACTCCTTTACATCCACTCGGGCCTCACATTCTCATTCAATACTGGACCCTTCCCAAAATGGTTTTAGGCCTTGTCATAGCACTGAGTCAGCTTTACTGGCGGTCACTGAACAACAACTAGCCTCTCTGGAGGAGGGCAAAACCTCAGCACTGGTCCTGCTCGATCTAAGTGCAGCATTCAATACGGTTTCCCATAATATCTTGTTGCATCGACTGCTGGAGATCGGCATCATCTGCAAAGCCCTCTCCTGGTTTTCTTCTTTTTTGTCCGGCAGGAACTTTCAAGTCATTGCTCCCCCTTTCCATTTCCTCACACATCCATTATGCTGTGGCGTCCCCCACGACATCCCAAGATACCTTTATTTTATATCTTGCCAAAGGTACACAAAGACGCCAACAAACCCCCCGGGAGACCAATTGTAGCAGGCTGTGATTCATTACTCGAGCCCGTTGCTAAATATGTCGACGTGTTCCTGAAGGAATTCATGAGCCTAGTGAAATCGTACCTGCAGGACACGACGGACTTTCTTAATAAACTTGATACCATAGAATTCTGTAAGGGCAGGGACATCTTGGTCACCTTGGATGTCAATGCCCTCTATACCCAGATACCACAGGATGAAGCCATAGCAGTCCTTACATATTTTCTGGAGTTAAGAACACGACCAGTACAGGTACCAACCAAATTTTTGATTGATCTGGCATCCTTTGCCCTAAAAAAAAAAAAAAAAAAAAGAACTATTTTTGTTTTGGAAATGACTTTTATTTCCAGATAAAAGGAGTAGCGATGGGGTGTCCCTTCGCCCCAGAATTGGCTGTTCTTTTTATGGCTCTCTATGAGGACACTTTCGTTTACAACAATAACCCCTTTAAAGATCTCATTGGAGCGTGGCTACGCTTCATTGACGATGTTTTTATGGTGTGGAAGGGCACTGAAGACGAACTGGAATGTTTTTATAACTGGTTAAACGCACGGACAGTGGATATCAAATTCAGCATATCATCGTCAAGAGAAAAAATATCCTTCTTGGATGTGGAAGTCTTTCCTAATGAAGGAAAATTATCAACATCGCTCTTTGTTAAGCCAACAGACAGGAATAAAGCCCTTTTGTTTTCAAGCAACCACCCGAGGAGTCTGCGTGAGAACTTACCGCTGGGGCAATTCCTTCGTATTCGAAGGAATTGTGCCATGAATAACGATTATAAGTATCATGCTAGCAACCTAGTGAAAAAGCTATGCGATCGTGGATACCCTAAGAAATTGGTTTCTAACTGTATGAAAAGGGCACGTTGGACTCCAAGGGAAACCCTCCTGGAACGACGCAATAAACCACAGCTAAAACGTCAGGTGTGCGTCACAACGTTCTGTCCGAATGCCAATCAGTTAAAGAAAGTGATAAATCAAAATTGGCACCTCGTGAAGAATCTTGAAGAATGCTTAAAGGAACCACCCCTTTTTGCGTTCAAAGAAGATAAGAGCATCGCCAATTTTGTAGTAAGAGCAGCCTCTCCTAGACAAGCACCTCCCACCATCAGACAAATGATGGGGCTAAATCCGATCACAGGGCACCACAAATGTGGCACCTGTGTCTGCTGTGAGTCTACAATAGAAGGATCTCTGTTCCAGCACAGAGGTATTTCATGGAAACACGACACCCTCAGCAATTGTAAATCAAAATATGTGGTGTACGGAATCGTGTGCCCGTGTGGACTCCTGTATATCGGGAAAACGAACCAGGAGGCCCGACAAAGGATTTCTCAGCATAAATCCAGACTAAGAAATCGGGTTGAAACAGCTCCACTGGTAAACCATTGGAACAGACTGTCCCATCAAATTAAGGACCTTCAATGGACCATAATTTCCAAGGTGGAGCGCGACCCCAGAGGAGGAGACTGGGATGCCAGACTCTCCAAAAGGGAGGCACTCCTCATTGTAAAGTTTAATACGGCCGTCACTGGCCTTAATGAACTATCAGAGATCTATAAACTCTGAACTATCTGGGCTACATCCTGTCCTGCACATGGCCAGGTTAACCCCACGATGTCTGCCTCTAATTCTTGTTGAAATTAGATCCTCATACTAGTAACTGGTGTCTCACCAGTACACTGTTCTCAGAATGCAGGACGCATGCGCCGGTGACTTGTTTTCCAGCACTGATGCCACCAGTCTTGAACCACCCCAGCGCACATGCGCCAGAGATTAGCGTCTCTCGCGGACTTCGCCACATTAGCAGACTACCATTACCGGACCCGCTATCCACAGCGCATGCGCGAAGGATCAGCGCTCAGGAGACGCCGAACGAGACGAGGATATTCCTACCATTAGGTGCGTTGTCATTTTGCCACAACCGCGGTGATTATTCATTCTCGATTTAGTTTGGTTGAGGGATTTTGGTGAGTAATGCTTTTTGGCTCTATTTCAGGAGCCAATGATATAAATACAGCATTCGTCAAAATACGTTTGGGACGTCTGCCCTCTGAGTCCAAAGGCCGACTTTGCACAGGTGATTTTTTTCTCAGTGATTTCTCCTGTTGTCCTGAATGCCTGACCAGCTGACTCTGTTCTTTTGCGTGTGGGTGCCAGTACACCTGGGTGGTCTTAAGACTCTTACACACTGCCACTTGTTTGTTCCCCCCAGGCCACCCCCCCTGACCTCGTCCGTGTCCACTTGTTGAACAAGACAGTGGAGAACAACTCCGTCCCTGACCCCGGTTGTCCGCTTAGATTGAGCGAGGTAAGAACCTGTCCTCCTTAGAACGTTCTAATATGTTCCTGCCTAGTGTTAACACTGGAGGCTAATTTCTGCCCTTCACTTCATAGTGTGACAACGCTATTTTCAAAAGTGAGCGCTACCGGCCGCATCCCTGCATTCTACACCCGTTAAGTGGCCTTGCAGACCAGTAGGGTAAGCTGTGTGAGAGAATTGGTTTTTACGCTTAAAAGCTTCTTAAAAGGTCTCGTGCAAAATTCTGACATGGAGATATATTTTTCTTTCCAGATATTTCCTTTGGCCCTGATGAGAGTCCCCTCATTGTATAGGACTCGAAACGCGTAGGCCCCCTCGCAAAGTGCTGCTCTCTCTAAATTTAAAAAATTCAAACAAGTGCCAACTTGAATGCTCTAATCTGTGTATATACAGTGTGTGACATCATCTAAGTTGATTATGATTAATTTCCTAGTGTATATATATGTATAGATAGATGGTATATTACAGATGTGTATTGTCTGAGCAGCCTTTGTCTCTTTCTCTCTATTATCACGTTCTTTTTTCCTTGTGATAATTCCTTAATTCTGTGTACATATGGATGTCTGATTTTGTATGATTGTGATATGGATGACTAGTTGAATGAGTGTTGTATGAAATAATGGTGTAGTTTTGTATATAAAATGTAATAATTTGTTTGAAATAATTTCCCTTAAATTGACTGAATAAATCGCTATTTGTTAGCAATATCTTAGGTTGGAATGAGTTTTTCTAACTTATGAGCAAAATTTAATGTTGAATTCACATATCAGTTCTGGCATATCTTTTGGTCTATTGTGTTTAAGTGCTCAGCCTAACTGATTAGGAGCCAACTCTTCGCTGTTTATATAGTCCCCCACGGTTCAGCACGGAGTCCTACCTTGTTTAATGTTTATATCCGTCATAAAAAGTAAAAGGAGGCCCCCTTATCTGTCAAATTTGGGACAGGGGAGTTATATTGCAAAACAAAGATGTCCCACGCGTTTGCCACTAAGTTGGTAAGGAGTGGACTAGTGGTGCCAGGTTTTTTGTTGTTTAGCAATACCAATCACACAGATATAGGTGGAACAGGAAATCAAATTACTAGACATAGGCCAACCATTATGGACATTTATCAAACGGCAAATTATACCAATATAGCACACATAATACTTAAATTCAGGTCAAAACTAGAAAAAGAAAGCCGGAAAATTGTTTTTGGAAAAATTTATATCATTTGTGTATTTATTCAAGTATTCACAGTTATCACAGTTGTAACAAATAGTTTAAAAAATATACGTGAAGTATATTATACATTTCATTAAAAGCATGTAAAAAATCACAAAGATAAACAAAACAATATGGGTTTAAAAATTGGAAAGAACAGGGGTCGACGCGGCGTTTCGGTTAAGGAGAAACAATAAACAACCTTCTTTAAGACCAAGTTCTAAAAGGAAACAAACAATTACTTTTTTGCGTTTACAGTTTTTCACAGACAAAGCATATTACCAAAAAACATTTCCTGTTGGCTAAACTTTTGTGGCGTTTTATAATCATTAGGTGGTTGGCACTAGTCAAAAACTGATGATTCGTCAATTTATTGGTATTGTTAAAACACGTAACCTACTGTTAAGGGCACCGTTTAGTGAATCCCAGAATTTATTTATGGGGAGACATTTATGGCAGTGACATCATCTCATTCATAATGTCTAACAGACAACAAAGTTACCTGTATTTCATAATGGCTTCCAGATATATCCTGGAGTGCCGGGGGCCGGTTGTAAAATCCGGACAGTGAATTTGTTATGTATTCGCAATGCTTTTGATGTAGCATGCGCAGTATTGATCATTGAAAGTGATAATAAAGTATGGATCAATCTTCTATATGCTCTATCGGTATTCAGTGTTACTAATATTAATAACGAGCAACTACCTTGTATTTGTATTGGGAAGATTCACACTCTGGTAGTAGGAGCCACCGACATTGGTTTTCAAATATGCTGTAGATAAATACACATCTATTACCATATTGTAGTTAAAGGAGTGATTATCAATTGTCATGTGGAATTCTGTTGTTTGTACTTACCCAGATTTTAATGACTGGCAACTTAATACTATCACGAGCTTTTCAATTGGCTTGTGTTTCGATTTTGGCGTTCATAACATGGCGGGGGTTCTCCTGCCGCTGATAAGAAGGATGGAACTTTTGTTAAAATTGCTATTCGTTTAATCATTATCATTTATAGTTATAACATAGGGTATCTGATCTCTGCCTCTATGTTAGTTTAGTGTACATACGCATGTTACATTATTGATGGCGCGTTTATTAATGGCAAACCTATTGTTAGTTCCATTTTTATGTTTAGGAATGGCGGTGCAGTTACACCCATTAATCTGACCATTCCACCCATTGATCAATCATTGATAAGGAGATCCTCTTCGTTTTTTAGAAAATAGTATGACTGCCCTAGGTCTATTAGTGATGTTGTTCCTAGTATTTACTCTCTTACATTAGGAGTAGCATACTATACAGTAACTTATCACTGATATGTTTTAATGGCATAAAGTTGTAATGTGCCATAGCGCGTCTCATTACTTCTTGTGTCCATGATGAGTCTCATAGCTTTTCAGTTTATCAAAACATGAGGGTAGAGATACAAATGTAAGTCTTACAGCGTACCTTGTTAAGTTACGGGATTTTTATAATAAAGTTAACTCACTAAGGATTTGCCCAATACATTTAGGGACCCACAAGCCAGTATGATAGTTTGAGGGTGACAAGAACTGATGATTAGTTAAGCGCAGAACAGCCAGAGCGCTAAACGGACTCTGTTCAGCGCGGGACGAGTAAACTAATAAAAGGGCCGGTCGCGCTCGGCTTACCTGGGATTTTGAATTCGGCCTCCCTGCTCCTACTCCGTCAGCGTTTCCTGGGTTCTGTTGAGATCGAAAGTATTGAATGGACGCTGGTTTCAGTATATTTATAGTACAGCGCTCCTGATTGGGCGGTCAATCTCCCGCTCATTGGTTGGTTAAAGAGATGTCACGTGACATCTCGTTTGTTTACAAACACACATCAATCGCGCGTTAGACAGCTTAGTTACCGCTGTATTACCTGCTTAGTCTGAGCGGTATTTTGTCACCTTTAGGAGATGATATGCGATAACTGAGGGCAATGTGCAAGATTCGAACGATGTATGTTCATTAGCTCAATTATAATGTATCTATAGGTAGCAGGATTCTATGACGTCTCATAAGTCAGAGTAGAACCAGCCAGTTGATGAGACTGCAGGTACCCCTCTCAGGTCTGCCCTACATATTAGGGTTGTATCTGTCATGAAGTCATATGGGGCATTAGGGGGCATTGGCACTGGATGATACGCTAGCACTAAGACTGTACTTATACAGTAAGGTGCTAGGGAGTCATTGGATTCAGTTTGATGATACGCTAGCGCTAAGTTTTTGTGAGTAGCTGGGTACTGTAAAATCAATAATTCTGGATGTTACATACACAGGGTGACACATATGCGTTGCCCCTTAATAAAATATTTTTTGACGCGTATAGAGTGCTAAAGATCTTAATATATCACTGTGTATTGCATATATGTATATATATGTGATTGTATGATATTGGACCCTTGTTGTAGATATCTGTACCTTCTCATGCCTGATCTTAATTATTCATAGCTCTCCATTGAGTTAAATTATCTTTTCCCAGTCTTCTCTGCTATTGAGGCCGGCACGAACACTGTTACACTTGGACATATAAAATTGCTCGCGTCTTTTTCTTTTTTGGGTCAAGTTTCCGCCTCTTGTGCTAAGACTAACATGCTCAAGGCAGCACCAGCGAAGGTCACTAATCTCATGCTTAGCTGTCTTCCAGTGTTCAGTTAAAGGGGCTCCTACCTTACTTGTACGAAGAGCTGATCTATGTTCATTCAGCCTTGTCCGGACTTCTCTGGAAGTTTCACCTATGTAAATAAGTTTACAGGGGCAACTGATGAGGTAGATTACACTACTTGTTCGACAGTTCGTGAAGCTCGTAGGTTTTAATACTACATCTTTGATGGTGATGGTATTCCCGCGGATAATGTTTTTACAATTACTGCAACCTGAGGACGGGAAAGTGCCTGTTGGCATGGGTGCATTATCAATACAGGGCTGGTTTACTCTCTTAGTTTCCCTATATGTATGTACCAAGCTATTTCTGATCGTTCTGTTCCTCCTGTAGGAGAACATAGGTTTGGGCAATCTGTTTTGGTGTTTATCGTTAACCAGATGCCAATTTCTGTTAATGATGTTTTTGAGTTTGTTGCTAATTGGGTTGTAGTTTGTAACAAAGATTATAGGCTGTGTGGTAGGCTCTTTCTTTTCTTTGGGTTTAACAATACCAATAAATTGACGAATCATCAGTTTTTGACTAGTGCCAACCACCTAATGATTATAAAACGCCACAAAAGTTTAGCCAACAGGAAATGTTTTTTGGTAATATGCTTTGTCTGTGAAAAACTGTAAACGCAAAAAAGTAATTGTTTGTTTCCTTTTAGAACTTGGTCCTGAAGAAGGTTGTTAATTGTTTCTCCTTAACCGAAACGCCGCGTCGACCCCTGTTCTTTCCAATTTTTAAACCCATATTGCTTTGTTTATCTTTGTGATTTTTTTACATGCTTTTAATGAAATGTATAATATACTTCGCGTATATTTTTTAAACTATTTGTTACAACTGTGATAACTGTGAATACTTGAATAAATACACAAATGATATATATTTTTCCAAAAACAATTTTCCGGCTTTCTTTTTCTAGTTTTGACCTGAATTTAAGTATTATGTGTGCTATATTGGTATAATTTGCCGTTTGATAAATGTCCATAATGGTTGGCCTATGTCTAGTAATTTGATTTCCTGTTCCACCTATATCTGTGTGATTGGTATTGCTAAACAACAAAAAACCTGGCACCACTAGTCCACTCCTTACCAACTTAGTGGCAAACGCGTGGGACATCTTTGTTTTGCAATAATGTTTATATCCGGCCATTGGCCTTGCTAGCTAAAGCTCACAATATCTCCTTGGTGTTGTATGCTGATGATATGCAGCTGGTGCTCTCCTTCTCCAATGACCCTAAACAGGAGTCCGCAAATTTTCAGGAGGACCTGACCACCATATCTGCTTGGATGGTGGCCAACTGTCTTCAATTGAACTCCATTAAATCTGAAATCCTCCTCTTAGGGAGAGAACCCCATCTTTGGGGTAGCAACTGGTGGCCTCCCAAGCTTAGCACAACACCCCGCCTAAAAATGTTGTCAAGAACCTGGGTGTCTGGGTGGATAGCGCCCTCTCCTTTGACGCTCACGCAAAATCAGTAGCAGGTACCTGCTACAGCTTCCTTCGGGGCCTTTAGCCCATTTTAGGACTTTTTGACTCTCACACTCACCAGATGATTGTCCAAGCCACTGTCTTAGCTAGATTGGAGTACTGTATTGCGCTGATCCTTGGCTCTAATAAGTCAGTGATTAAAAGGCTCCAGCCCGCCCAGAATGCCCTAGCCCGCACTTTGTTTGCCCTCCAAAAACACTGCTCGGTTTCCGGTCTCCTTAACTGACTACATTGGTTGCCCATAGAGCAGAGAATTCACTTCCAAGGCCTTTGTTTCTCCCACAAGATTCTCTCTGGTCTCTGCCCAGTGATCCGGAGCGATTTGTGCCTCCCTTACGCTCCCATGCGTGCCCTGTGCTTGGCTGATCTTCACCTGGCTAGGGTTCCAGGTTTCGCAGAGTCATGCCGGAGGGCGTTTATTCCAGGCAATCGCCCTAGCCCTTTGAACTTCCTAGTGTTGAGGCAAGATGGCGGGCGTGTCCACGGCTGTGTGAGTGGCTTCTGAGACGTGTTTCCGATGTTGAACCTACTGTGAACCTCCCCATGAACTCTCCTCGCCCACAGGGGTTACCTTTTACCCCGTGAGATGTTTGTCCTGAGCGGGTAATGCTGGGGAGGTATCTTTGATTTTTGGCAAGTGCGAAAACCGGCACAAGTGTGAGAAGTAGTCTGTGGCGTTTAGCTCGCCTGCAGCAGTATTCGGTGGCGGCTCAGTGGCGGCCCCTGTGGCGGAGAGGCTCTGAAGCCTACAGGGCGGCAGGCAAAGTGAGCAATGGCACCGAAAGGGAGCAGCAAGGGCGTTAAGACCCGGGGAGCTGCCGCTAAGACGGTGGAGGCAGCATCTGTCATCCCGGCAATACCGAGGCCCTCCTCTTGCATGGAAAATGAAAGACAACAGGCTGGTAGCCGGTCGAAGGACACTTGTGGCAGATGGCAGATCGATGGAGCGGGGGGCTGCTTCCTCCTCGCCGCAGAACAGTGAGGTGCAGAAAGAAGGTATGGCACCGAAACCGCTAACGGTACCGGCTATTTTTTTTTAAACCAGCTAGGAAAGGCAAACCAGAGGAAAATAAATTTGTTGGTCAGGAAAAAGTGCCTGGTGACAAAGTATCTGTAGCTGTATCCTTATCTGTGGAAGATCAGCCGCCCATTTCCATTCCCATACCGCCTGGGAGTGAAAATGTTGCCAAATGTAGAAGAGACTAGTAACCCAGCTACAAGTCTTGGAAAGGAGATGGGGAACTTACTAAACCTTGACAAACACCATCCTGAGGGGGAGTATTGAGATGAGGAGATAAATAATTATATGGAATCTGGAGATTCAGGGGGGAAGTTCTATTCAATGTCTGATCCTTCCAACTCCTCGGAGAATGATAGTGTTTCAGGGGATTGGGCTGATGATAATAGTTCTCTACGAGATGAGGAGGAATGTTTTGAGGTATCCATGAACCAGGGAACATTTCACAAAACTCAAGACCCTGGTAGCCCTTCGTGAATGGAAAGTCAGTCCCCGCTGGACCCTTAGTGTGGGACTGTTCATTTTCTCCTCATGAGGAGGCGAATGGTGAAGCGGTCAATACCTCTGTGGTGGCGCGCAATACATTAGAAGAGGGTGAAAGCGAAATTACTCTCAGCACAATATACCAAGTGATAATGCCACATAGAGAAGAAACTAAAGCTGAAGGTTTGCGGACCCAGGGTGCGGAAATTACAGAATACAGTGCGACGAGTTACGAAGACATGTACTGAAATATCGACTAGGATTTAGGAAGCAGAGGAGAGGATATCTGTTCTGGAAGATCAAATAGTGCAGCAGAAGGCTATGATAGCATCCTTGCAAAGTTTAAGAGATGACACTGACTGGAAGTTAACTGATTTAGAAAATCATTCCAGAAGGAATAATTTACGGATTTTGGGTATTCTGGAGGGAAAGAATGTTAGGCAATATGTTATCAGTTCATTTTCCAAAGCGTTTCCTGATCTCAAACAGTGGAATTGGGAGACTGAGATCCTAAGAGCACATAGATTTCCCTTTGTTCAGAGAGGCAGGGCAGGGGGGTCTAAGGAAAAACCTAGGGCGATACTCATCTGTTTGAACAATTATTTTCTACGAGAGGCACAGTATGATTTGGCCAGGCCAGACAGAAAGAGGTCTGGTAAGGGGTGTGATTTCTTTGTCCGCCCAGATTTTTGCCAAGCTACTGTACAAAAGAGTTGGAGGCTATGCCAATTGATCCCGTCTTTTCAGTCTAAAGGGGGACTGGCCATCCTGCTGAACCCTGCAAAGCTAAAAGTATTTAATCAGGAGAAGACTGGGTTTTTTGTGTCCGGAATATTAGCAGAGGAATTTTTGAAGGCAATGTGATGATAACATGTAATTAAGTTTAGTATAGGATCTCTAATAGTATGGCTATCTGATTTAAAATGTTGACTTTTGCGGGGTGCGGGAGGGTTGTGGGGAGGATCGGGGGGGGTGTTTTTCAATCCACTATCCATCATTGAGGACTCAGTCCTTGTGCCTCGTTTGGGTGGGAGCGGGTTGGTGGGGGGGGGGGGGTGGGTGAGGGGGAAGGGGAAGGTACAGAGAGTTGGTAATGGTTTTGTGTGCATAAGAATAGCTATGGTACCTATGTGTTGAAGGCAAAACATATTGTGTCTAAGAACAGTTTGGGGGGAGGGAATGGGAGACAAGACTGCTTGAATGAATTTATTGATCCAGTTAGATAAGGAATATGGGTCGATTTTCTATTTGTTCATGGAACATATGTGGCCTAAACGATAAAAGGAAAAGGGGGTGATGGCTCAAATGTTGCGGATGCAGCAATATAATTTATTACGTGTACAAGAAACACATGTAGCGTGGAATAATCAAAAATGGCTTAATGATCTAGGGATGGAAATTTTAGGATGTCCTAAGCAAAGCTTTAATTCCAGAGGTGTAGCAATTTTTATGAGACACGGGTTAGGGGTAAGGAGGCGGGTAAAAGAGGATGCTTTGGTGCGCTGGGTACTTGTTGAGTTAGCTATTAATGGCTTACCACTGATCGTTTGTTCAATCTATGGATCTAATTTGGATGATCCGGAGGCGCTACATCATCTAAGCATTGAATTAGCAGCTTGGCCATCCCCATTTTTTGTGGGGATTTTAATCTTCATCTGGAAGGAGATTTTGACATCACAAGTGATAGTTTATAAATGGGAAAAAAGATAAAAGTTTTTAAAGCTATTAAAAGGCTTAGCTAAAGAGTTTGGCCTGGCCGATGAATGGTTTGTTCTTAGGAGAAGTACATCTGGTAATACTTTTTACTCCACTTCCCATAAGAAGCATGTTCACCTAGATTACTTTTTGATTTCTACTGATGAGGTGGCAAAAGCAAAGATAGAGATTATGCCAAGGATAATCTCTAACCACAATCCGTTGCTATTGGAACTTGACATAAGAGCAAGGGTGCAATCAAGGGTATGGACCTTCGAACAAAATCTCTTGTTAGATCCTGAATATTGTGAATATATGTGTGACTGGATCTCAGAATTTTTTTAAATAAATCGGGGAACAGCTTCATACCCTATTGTATGGGATACGTTTACGGCTGGAGTGCGAGGAGAGACATTGAGCTACTCGCTAGATAAACAACGCCAATCACTGACGGAAATTAAGGAGGGGATGAAGCAGCGTAGGATTTTGGAAATTCAGTTTATGGGAGAACTAACACATCAACAAAATACAGATGAAACCTTAAAGGCCATCGCTATTTTGAAAATGAAAATTCACCTACATTTCGCAGCAAAGTTCGCAACAAAGTTGGCCACATATAGGGCTCAGGTTTATGAAGCAGGCAGGGGAAGATGCCGGTAGAATTTTAGCCAAGAAATTGGAGCAAAGGGAGATTTTGAATCGAATATGTAGGATACAGGACCATCAGGATAGGATACAGGTTTCAGCAGCCGAAGTTTTGAATGTGTTTCGCAGTTTTTATACTGACCTTTATACAGAGGGTGCAATATCAAATGCAGGAGGGAAAATAAAAGAATTTAGTGGTACTATTGAAACCAATAAAGTTTCACAAATCCAAAATGCGGTATTAGCAGCAGAAGTAACTTGGGAAGAGGTGGAGGCAGCAATATTATCACTTTCTATGGGCAAAGCAGTTGGCCCTGATGGTATTTTGTTGGAATTGTACAGAACATTTCGCCAGGTTCCAAAATAAGAGCTTATTTTTAAATGCCCAACATAGTATAGCACCAGAGTCATGGCGAAAAACTATGATCAGTGTTTTTTTTAAAAAGGGTAAGCCTGAGCTTTCTCCGTCCTCTTAAAGGCCGATATCGCTGATCAATTCGGATAGCAAGATTTTTTCTAAAATTCTTGCTTCACGCTTAGGGGCAGTTATTACCCCTCTTGTTTCCAATTTTATGCATGGGTTTATCCCTGGGAGGGATGCTGCCGACCATGTAAGAAGGGTCATAGCTTTTCTGGACTGGGCTCAGGCAATTGACTCGGCGCTGGGGGTGATCCTGTTGGATGCCGAAAAGGTGTTCAACAGGGTCTCCTGGCAATATATGTGGGAGGTCCTGCACTGGAAGGGTTTTTGTGTGGAGTACATATAAGCAGTTAAGACCTTGTATATAAGCCCGGTGGCTACTATACGGATATCAGGGCTAGAATCCGATGTATTTAACATCGGTAGGGGCACAAGGCAGGGATGCCCATGTTCTCCCCTTTTATTTGCTTTATGTATTGATTTATTTTTTGTACAAACTAAATTGTCATTCTGCTATCAAACCAGTCAGCTTCAGGGGTGTAGAGTATAGAGCACTTGCCTATGCCGATGATATAATCATAGTATCTAGTGATAGTGCAACAGCTCTTCCAGCAATAAAAATACTAGCGGCACAGTTTGTTATTTTTCGGGGTATAAACTTAATATAGAAAAAACTCAGATACTACACCCTGGCAAGGATCCCCCGGCAGGTGTGGTAGTCACATCTGAGGCAACTTATTTGGGAATAATAATTACTCCTGTTGTGGATAAGATGCCCGCTCTGAATATCCTTCCAGTAATTGAGAAGGTAAATGCTACCTTGGAACGCCTGGATCATCTCCATCTTTCTCTCCATGGTAGAAGCAATGTTTTAATCAATCAATCAATCAAAGACATTTATAGAGCACACTACCTACCAGGGTCTCGAGGCGCTTTGGGGGGGGGGGGTGCCGCTACTGCTCGAACAGCCAGGTCTTGAGCTTCTTCCTGAAGGAGAGGTGGTCTTGGGTCAGGCGCAGGTCGGCCGGGAGGGAGTTCCAGGTCTTGGCGGCCAGGTAGGAGAAGGACCTTCCTCCTGTAGTGGCTCTGGGGATGCGTGGGACGGCAGCGAGGGCGTGGCTGGCGGATCGGAGGTGGCGTTTGGGAGCGTAGAAGTTGATTCGGTTGTTGAGGTAGCTCGGGCCTTGGTCGTGGAGAGCTTTGTGTGCGTGGGTAAGGAGGCGGAAGGTGATTCTCTTGTTGACCGGGAGCCAGTGCAGGTCTCTTAGGTGTCCGGAGATGTGGCTGTGTCGTGGGATGTCGAGGATGAGTCTGGCTGAGGCGTTCTGGATGCGCTGGAGTCTCTTCTGGATCTTGGCGGTGGTTCCGGCGTAGAGTGCGTTGCCGTAGTCCAGTCGGCTGGTGACGAGGGCCTGGGTGACGGTCTTCCTGGTCTCTATGGGGATCCACCAGAAGATCTTCCGAAGCATGCGCAGGATGTTGAAGCATGACGAGGAGACGGCGTTGACTTGCCTGGTCATGGAGAGGGAGGAGTCCAAGATGAAACCCAGGTTGCGTGCGTGGTCCGTCGGTCTGGGTGCGGAGCCCAGGGCGGGGGGCCACCAGGAGTCGACCCAGGTGGAGGGCGAGGAGCCCAGGATGAGGACCTCCGTCTTATCTGTGTTCAGCTTCAGGCGGCTCGTCGTCATCCACTCGGCTACCTCTCTCATCCCTTCGTGCAGGTTGGCTCTGGCGGCTGCGGGGTCGTTGGTCAGGGGGAGGAAAATGCTGATTCTCCCTACATTTTTGTATATATTTAGAACAGTTCCTTTAGAGTTCCCTAATTCATGTTTTTTTAAATTGGAGAGGATGCGTTCTAGATTTTTGTGCGGGTACCGAAGAACAAGAAGGCCTTATAAGAAAATGATTCTTCAGAGACATCGGGGGGCTGGGGTATCCCACACTTTATAATGTATTGTTGGGTTGCAATGATGCAGTATGTGGGGCCATTGGTTGTGGGGAGTAAAGCTCTGACTTCCTTAAGTCATAAACCATCAATTTATGAATTTGGGCTGGGAAGCGAAGCTAATGGCTGTCTAGTAACAATTGTAGAACCGAGCTACTACAAAAGTACAAGATTTAAGATTTTGTAGGCAGCCTACAGAGTTTGGTTACAAATGAAACAACTATATCTTATTCTAAAACTTAATTTTTATACTCCCTTTAAGGCCCCTGGGCTACTACAGGTAATTTTCCGGGACCACGTTGCATTTAAATGGGGTACAAAGGGTATAAATTGTTTAGGGGATTTGTTTGTACAAGGGGAATTGATGGCATTTTCAGATTATAGAGAAAAGTTTGGGCTAGACAAGCAAGATTTTTTCAAATATTTGCAAATTCGGAGCTTCATGGGAAAAACATTTGGTGCAAAGATGGAAGAACAATTTGGGAAATACTGGCTAATTGAAAAAATGAAGAGGAAGACAACGATAGGGCAGTATTATGAACAGCTGATTGAAGTCCTCCCAGACAATTTGGAGGAGTGTAAAAAGAAATGGGAATGCAAATTTGGTGTGAAGGACCTCAATACAAGTAAGTTCGCTAATAGTGTTTTGATGACAGGAAGATTATGTAATCAGCACTATATGGCCCTGCACGATTTATATTACTCCCCTAGGAAGGTTTCTCGATGGGGAGGAACAGTAGGGGTTAAGTGTAATCGATGTGTGAGGGCGTGGCTTGAGGCGTCAAGATGGTGGGCGCACTCTGAGAGTGCTCCAGGACCCCCATCCATCATCCGCCTTTCATCCACCGTCAACAGCCGCAACTCACCTCTCCTGGCTGTCTGCGGTGCCTCCTGAGGTCACGGGCTCAGCTCCGGTCCCTTCCGCCTCTGGATCGGTGCTCTGGCAGCGCGGGAAGGCGCCTCTTCCACCGGCGGCCTCGGCGCTACGAAATGGCAGACCTGCAGCGGCCCTGATCCCGGACCGGCAGATACCCCTGAGCGGCCCGGCCCTGGCCTCCGCCGGAGCGGGGGCGGTGTCTAGGGCCCCTTCACTCGCCCCCAATGATCAACGAAGGTGAGCCCTCGGTGCGGGGGCTGCTGGCGCCGCGGGGGGAGGAGAGACCGCGCACTTCATCTGCCGGCCCCCCGGGGGCCTTGGTGTGCCTTGGATCTCGGCCGCTGTGGTCGGGCGGCGGTGCAGGGGCTGGGGCTGTCATCGGACCCTCTTGTGTGTGTGTTTCCTCCCCCTGTGACTGTTCCCATCAGGGTTGGACCTGACGGAGGCGCCGAAACGTGGCCTATTTGAGCCGCCTGAGGTGTGGTGGGCCCCGCGACTCGGTGTTCTGTGGTGGGGGCCTCTACATCTGTCCTGGGACTGGCCATCTTGTCGGGTGGCAGGCGGGAGGCGGCCTTGTGCCCCGCTCCCCAGCCTTCATCACTCTCCGGACTCCTCGCCAGGGCTCTGGGCCTGTTCCCTCGGATCGCCCTCGCTGTCTGCCGTGGGCGAGGTGGTGGCGTTGTGCCGGTGAGGGGGCCGGGGTGGGGGACCGGCCATCTTGTCGGGTGGCAGGGCAGGAGGCGGCCTGGTGCCCCCCGCCCCCCCAGCCTTCATCAATCTCGCCAGGGCTCTGTACCTGTTCCCTCAGACCACCCTCATTGTATGCTACGAACGGTGTGACGGCGCGCTACCAGTGATGGGGCCTGGGGTGGGGGACCGGCCACCTGGCCGGGTGCTAGGGTGGGAGACGGCCGGGCTGTCCCGCCCCCCTCAACCCTCACTGTGCTCCTGCCTCACGCCCACAGTTCTGGGCCTGAACATTTGGACCATCCCCCTTACGGGCCACGGACCTTCCAGTGGCGGGCGGCGTTGGACGCTACCCACCTCTCCACCTACCCTCCAAGTACGCAGCTGCTTCCCTGTTACCGACGAGGCGGCCGGGTCCCAGGACGAGTGGGGACCCCCTGTCGTCGGTCTGCCGCTTGTGGCTGTGTATACTGCCTTCCATTGGGGTGCCCTGTGCAGACCCGCGGCCGGCCCTGAGGCGCGGCATCCCTCTTCCTCTTCATGGTGGGCTCAGGGGGTGGACCTGGGCACCCGGACCTGAGTATTGACGGCCTGGGTGACCGGAGACCCTCTCCCGTCTGCAGGACCGCTGTGTTCTCCCCCTGCCTGAGCCGAAGCCGAATCTTTCCTTTGGGGGCGATGGGGCAGAACCGCGCCCAGCAGAACCCTGCCACTTCAGCCCAAACCACAATGGACCACTTCACCACGACAGACCGGGATCCTGGAGGTGGGGCGATAGGCGCCTGGCAGGCTTCCGTTGAGACCGAGATCGGCGAGGTGAGGGTGGATGTAGCTCTGTTCCGCCAAGACCTGCGCAACGCTACAGCACGAATCACAGAAGCAGAATCCCGCATCTCCACGGCAGAGGACGACATTGGCCAGCTTAAAACGCAGGTGGCCCGACTCCAGACCCAAACCTCGGAACTCCATCGGCGGGCAGAGGACGCCGGAAATAGATCAGTAAAGGAACAACCTGCGCCTCATAGGCTTTCCCGAGGGAACGGAGAAAGGTCACGCGGACACATTTGTGGAGGAATGGGTGCACTCATGGATGTCCAGGGAGTCCCTTTTGCCCTGGTTTGCCGTTGAGCAGGCACATCGCTCCCTGGCCCCCAAGCCTCCTCCGGGGCTCCTGCCAGACCCATCATCCTGAGGGTTCTCAATTTCCGGAATAGAGATGCCAACCTCCGGGAGGCCAGGGCCCTCCGATTTTTCAGAACAGTAAAATTATGGTCTTTCCGGATTACACCATGGAGGTTCAGGCACAGCGTCAAACCTATGACGAGGTCAAACAGAAGCTCCGCAACCTGGGTCTTAGATACGGTCTTCTCTTCCCGGCCCGGCTCAGGGTAGTCTTTCAAGACAATAAATTCTTCTTCGATACCCCTCAGGCAGCATGGACCTGGCTCACGGAAGACCGCCCCCTCCTGAATCGGCCGACCCCCCTCTCTCCGACCCGGCGGGCCCCCCGCAGCCCCACCCGACCCTACCTAAACCTCAACGACAGCGGACTAGGTCTCTTAAGAAAAATGACGTCGGGGGGAGGTGTCCCATTCTCCAGGTGTGCCGTCTCTGAGCCCTTCTACACATGTTTCAACTCAGAGGTCTGCCATTTCAAGCCCTACTAACTCTCTGATCAATTTGAGCCGTATCCCCGACACCCCCAAGGCTTTGCGCCTCTGACTCAGACCTGTCTAGGAGCCCTGTTCTTCACAGATCCGGAGATAATGGGGGAGTTTGAACTGGGGAACAAGCAGGTACTTTTCACCTTGTACCCAACAAGGCACCTGTACTTACGAATGCCTGCCAACCGCTATAGCAGGTGCAATTCATCTTCACTGTGACCAAGGCTCGGTGATCGGTTTCCTATTCCAACTCATGTACTTACATGTATTTCTGGATGCAGATTAGCTCAAACGTAATTAACAGCTGTTAACAAATCTCTTATCCGGCTCTATGGATGGGGTCCTTCTCTGCCACGTTCACGTTCAGCCAACCGTTTTAGCTTAGGAGTACGACTCGCTAGTGGGTGTTGTTTTGAATGTTTTCCTTTTCAGGGCGACATATGCTTCGTTTTCAGAAGTGTAGGGTGGGGGGAGTTGAGGGGCGAGGGAGGGTGGGTAGACCGTTGTCTCCCGATTGTTAGTTGTTTTTAGCTGCATGCAGGCCGCTGTTTATTGTTTTTCTTGGTAGCACCTCAGGCATGTATGCCACGGACGACGACAGGAGAGTCACCACGATGCATGATCTTTACCCAAAGACACCGGTCAGGACACATTACTTCCCTTGGGACCCAGGCCGATTTCACTGTACCCTGCCTTCTCCACGCTCTTACCACACCAATGACGTCTACCTTGCATAGACCTCTCTACATTCTCTCGTGGAATGTCAATGGCCTCCTAGACTGCATAAAGCACACTGCTATCCTTCTGAGCGCTCAGCGACACACGCCAAATATCTTGTTTCTACAAGAAACATACCTTATGGGCACCAATGCATGAGTCATAGTATCTGGGCCCCATTCACGCATCCCGGCGTTAGCATCCTGGACAGAGCTCCCCTCCAGGGCCGCCCCCCACCCCGAGACAAGCCACTAGGATGACAGTCATGTTACAGCAGGGTGTATCCTTGCGCTTCCTGTCCTGGAATGTCAAAGGTCTCCTTGATCATCTCAAGCGATCGGCGGTTCTTCGATATGCACAGCGTCAGGGGGTGGAGGTCCTAATGCTGCAAGAAACACACCTATTGGGTAACCACTGCCCCTTCCTAGCGAGGTATGGGTACGACAGGGTCTGGCACTCGGGCTTCGTACGTGGGTCCCGCGGGGTTGCGATTCTGGTGCAACGCTCACTCCTGCTTGTGGTGATACGAATGTTTCACGACGACCAAGGCACCTTTGTGGCACTTTCCGGTACTCTGAATGGAGCACCCCTTAACTTGGTGTCGTTGTACTCCCCCCCCCATCACGGCTGACTGCAACCCTGGCCGCTTACGCGGGACTCTTGGCTTTCTTGCCCACGGGCCCCATCTTCCTGGGGGGTGACTTCAATGCGGTCCCCTCTCCTGCGCTCGACACGACTGGGCCCCCTTCCCATAGCAGACTGGCGCATGCGTAACACCTAACAGACTGGGCTGCATCCCTGGGTCTCTGCGATGCCTGACGTGTGTGGCACCCGTGGACTAGACAGTTCACCCACACCTCGGCCACGCACCACAAGCACTCGCATATTGACACCTTCTACATTCCCTTGATCGACTGCCTCTTATTGCAGGAAGACGCTATCCTCCCTAGGGGTATATCGGACCATTCCCCGGTGCTACTCACTGTGGGTACCCCCGCCTCCATGCGTCAGACATGGAGAATGAAAGCGTGGTTTCTCCAGGATAAGGACTTCCGCGAAGGGGTGGGGCGGGAGCTAAAACAATACTTCCAGATAATAATGAATTGAAAAGAACCAGGCGGCTGACCATGGTTATGCACTTCAATTTCCAAGTATAAGGTGTAAGTCCATAAGTTGTGCACAACACGTCCGGAGTATGCCGCACCAATACTCCCCTGCAAAGCATATCCAAAGGTTCACATACCAAAGGACGGTGCACCAAACAGAGTGCTCAGAAGCTCGAAGTAGTGTCCAAAATTCTTTTATATCTATTCAGATTAAAACCTCAGCCAGCGTGTTTTGCTCAAATGAACTTCGTCAGGGCTCATATATGAAGTGTCCAAAAGTCGGTCCCGATAAGTAGACTGTTGTGAAGATATTTCACTAAGGTATTTTCAAGTGGGCCAACGTATTTGTTGACCATGGAACAAGGACGACCAGTATAACGGTCGCCTGTTCTCAGTGAACTAGCGGTATAGGTTCTCCGCAGTGCAAATAACGATGTATGGGTCCGACCTGTGTTCCGTCCGCCCGTTCTAGTCACTCAAGTTGTGGCGAGTGTACAAACCAAGAAGTATACTTCTTCCAGACAAATGAGGGGTCGGTGTCGTCTCCGGACGTCTTGTGGGAGGCAGGTAAGGCAACAATACGCGGGGTTGCCAAGGGGCAACTCAAAACCCAGTGGCGTGCACAGCTGGAACAGCTCACCTCACGTGAAGCACAGGCCCTGCGCCTCGAGCGATCCACCGCTCTGAACCCAGACGACTCCAAAGTGAGGCTCCTTGCCCACATTCGGGAGGAGATTCGCCAACTGTCGCTGGACGCAGCTAAGCTTTTATGGCACTCGTCTGTCGCCAGGGTGTACGGATGGGGAGACCAGAACGGTTCTCTCCTCCACAGTCTAGTCAGTCACCTACCCCAGAGTGAATCGAATAATTCCAAAAATAGCGGATCAGGATGGCTCTGTGCATCATTCCCCAGCCGACATGGCCCATTCCTTTGCGACGTACTACCGTCAGCTTTATACGACCAGGGCTCCCTCCCTTACCCTTACAGATTTGTTGCAGGCTGGTGCTTGTAGCCTCCCTCAATTGGACTCTGATGCCCGGTGCGATCTAGACCGTCCCCTCACCCCTGCAGAAATTGGCGATGCGATTACCCTCGTCTCATCCGTTAAGACGCCGGGACCGGACGGCCTCCCCCAGGAATTCTATGCCCTGTATAGAGAGATATTGACTCCATATCTTGCCCAATTATTCAAGGAGGCGACAGAGACAGGTTCCTTTCCCTTTGAAACTGATATGGCTACCATTGTGGTCCTCCCAAGTCCCAATCACCCTCGCCTCGATGCGCATTAACACGGAGCTGAAGTTGTACGCTACAATACTTGCCCAGCGTCTTTGCGGAGGCTCCATACCGCTTTGGCCTACCGCAACTTGCTCACCCCTTACCTCGTTCTCCTCTTGGTAGACTTTGAGAAAGCCTTTGACTCGGTGGACTTGGGGTTCTTGGACGACGTTCTGGAAACAGTGGGATTTGGTCCCTGCTTCCGAGGTTACGTCCAACTATTATACGCTCGACCGAGGACGCGGGTCCTTGTGAATGGTGTTGTCAGATCCCTTTCCGATCCGAAGGGGAACGAGACAGGGATGCCCCCTTTCTCTCCTGCTCTATACTCTGGTGATGGAACCTCTGGCAGCTCTGATATGTTCCAGCGGGCAGGTGCGGGGCTGTGAGTGGCCCAACACGGAGGCAGATAAAATTGCGCTTTACGCAGACGATGTCCTTCTCTACTTGGCGGATCCAGCCAAATCGGGCACTCAATGCCTCCAGATCCTCCGGTCCTTTGAACAGGCATCGGGCCTCCGGCTCAATCCCGAGAAATCGGTTTTGGTTCCCCTCCATATGTCAAGGGAGTGTTTTGATTGGCAATCGACTATACCACTCTGTCGCCAATCCTTTAAGTATCTAGGGATATGGGTGACTTTGCTCCCCGAACTCAGCTGGGCCCTCAATGTTAACCCCCTGGTGAAAAGGACCAAGGTGGATCTGTCGAAATGGCAGTTGTTGCCGCTGAACCCCATGGAAAGAGTTGCTCTGTTTAAGATGATGGTTCTTCCCAGGTTCCTTTACATGCTCCAAAACTCCCCCATCAACTTTTCGAGAGGGTGGTTTCGGGAACTCGATAGATTGGCCTCAAAATTCCTCTGGGGCAAGGGCAGGTCTCGACTGGCCCTTGGTGTTTGTCAGATCCCCTCCTTTGATGGGGGCTTGGGGACGACCCATCTATACTTGTACTACCTAGCCACACGCCTGCTCTCCCTGCACGACTGGCTCAACGGAGGATGGTCATATCCGGCCTACAGATTATAACTTAGTGAAGGAGTAGTTTCTGTCCTGTAACTCCAGTTCTGTAGTAGGGGTATCTCTGTTATAGTCAGAACCTAGTGAATAGTCCCGCTCATGAGCGTGGACCCCGGAGTAATCAAAAATAATCTCTTAAGTTGTCAAAAAATGCAGACCTGCACAGACACTTAGGAGAGAATTTAAAGACAGATTATGCAGCCTATATCCACAGGCTACACTGTCCAGTACGTCAACTAGAAATTTCACCAAAAACCACAAACAGCACAGCCTGTCCAGCTTTCCCTCACAGAGAAAACTTCCCTTTTCTCAGAAAAGCCTCTGGAATGATAGAGATGAAGGGGTGGACAGACAAGCCCCATAGGCTGCCATTATGTTGCTCAGAAAGGGATACTGTGCCTTTAAGAAAACTTTCCAGAACTCTCTCAGTATCCCAGAATCCCAAAAAGCACAGCAGGTCCCTTTTACTTTCAGTTCTTTTTGAAGGCGTAACACGCCAGACCTCTAGCATTCCTTACATGAATCTTTTTCTCCACTGGGGAGGAGTGCAGCCGCTTATGACTATAACGGAGATACCTCTACTACAGAGGTGGAGTTACAGGACAGAAACTACTCCTTCTGTAGTAGGGGATCTCTGTGTATAGTCATAATCTAGTGAATAGAATGGCAAGCCCATCCCCACACCAAAGTGGCGCTGGAGAATAAGAGAAATAACACCACTACTGTACGAACAGATTTCGCAGCGAAGCCTGCCCAACCTGGGCATCTGTCCTGGCATCAGTGTCCTGACAGTAATGCTTAGCAAAGGTATGGACCGACTTCCAAGTGGCCGCCTTGCAGATTTCTGCAATGGGAATATTACGTAGCAAAGCAGTCGTGGCAGCTTTGCCCCTGGTAGAATGAGCCTCAGGTTTACCCTTAAGGTCTTATTAGCCTTCTGGTAACACAATTGTATACAGGACACCTCGAAATGGACTGTTTTGAGGTAGCAAGACCGGTCCTGACTGATGCATAATTGATAAATAATTGGTCTGACCTACGAATATCTTTGGTTTTATCCAGATAAAATTTCAACACCTTCCTAACATCCAGGGAATGTAGAGACCTTTCGGCCCGAGATGAAAGATTCTGAAAAAAGGTAGGTAAAGTTATGGTCTGGTTAACATGGAAATCAGAGATAACCATTGGAAGAAATTTAGGGTGAGTACGCATAACAACCTTAGCAGCATGAAATACCGTATAAGGTTCTTGGCAACACAACGCCTGAATTTCACTCACCCTGCGTGCCGATGTAATGGCCACGAGGAACGCCGCCTTCCAGGACAGGTGCTGCAACGAAGCCTTATGAATCGGTTCAAAAGGCTCCTTCATCAATCTGGACAGCACCACATTCAATTCCCGCGAAGGAAGCCGTAACACTTTCTTCAAGCCTTCCAAAAAATCCTTGATCACAGGGATCTGGAAGAAGGAGGTCTGTGAAGGGCATTTCCTGTAGGCAGTCAGCGCAGCGAGATGAACCTTAATGGAATGAAAATTAAGACCAGACTGCACCAAAAGTAACAGATATGGAAGGATGACACCTTCCTTACATGTCGTTGGATCATAGTTCTTGGACTTGCACCAGATGCAGAATTTCTTCCACTTGTAAGCATAAGAAGTCCTAGAGGAAGGACGCATAGCCTTCACCAGGATGTCCATACAATCTTCAGGAAGATTCAAATGGCCACATTGCACAGGAGCCATGCTGCCAAACTCAAAGACGAGAGGTTGGGGTGCACCATCTGCCCCCGAACTTCGTGAGAAGGTCTGGCCGGCACGGCAGCCGTATGTGAGGAAGGAGAGACCGGTGAAGCAGGTCCGTGAACCACCACTGCCTGGGCCATTCCGGGGCAATCAGGATCATCCGTGCCCTGGACTGGGACAGCTTGATGAGCACCGCCGGAATCAGGGGAATGGGTGGAAAAGCGTACAGAAAGCTGTTCGACCAGTTGATCCATAGCGCATTCCTCAGCATCCCCTGCTGGTAGTACCTGGATGTGAAGTCTCTGCATTTGCTGTTTTCGGCAGTGGCGAACAGATCTATGTCTGGAGTCCCCCACCTTGCGAAGACTTCTCCTAGTACTTCGTCGTTTATGACCCATTCGTGGTTTTCCTGAATCAGCCTGCTCAGTGCGTCCATATATTTACCAACAAGGGGTGGTGATGGACAGAGTTTCTGAATTAAGCAGAATACTCTCACCCAGTCAAGAGATCAGGGCTAGATCCAACACCGTTTTTTAGCTCACTGCACCATCCCAGCTCAGAACCTGGCTATATGCAAATTAGTCTGTTCCTGTCCCAGTGCATGATGGGAACAGGGCAAACTAAACCACCAAGCCAATTCTTACACTGGGAAGGAAACAAGCTCCCGGGACCGGTTTCTGGCATTTCAGCCGTCGTCGGCCCGGTTTGCTTGAATCCTGATGGTGCAATGAGCAAGGGACTCACATCTGAGTATACCCTTCCACGCTTAGGGTGGACAAAATATTTAACAACAAGGGGTGGTGATGGACAGAGTTTCTGAATTAAGCAGAATACTCTCACCCAGTCAAGAGATCAGGGCTAGATCAAACACCGTTTTTTAGCTCACTGCACCATCCCAGCTCAGAACCTGGCTATATGCAAATTAGTCTGTTCCTGTCCCAGTGCATGATGGGAACAGGGCAAACCAAACTACCAAGCCAATTCTTACACTGGGAAGGAAACAAGCTCCCGGGGACCGGTTTCTGGCATTTCAGCCGTCGTCGGCCCGGTTTGCTTGAATCCTGATGGTGCAATGAGCAAGGGTCTCACATCTGAGTATACCCTTCCACGCTTAGGGTGGACAAAATATTTAACAACAAGGGGTGGTGATGGACCGAGTTTCTGAATTAAGCAGAATACTCTCACCCAGTCAAGAGATCAGGGCTAGATCCAACACCGTTTTTTAGCTCACTGCACCATCCCAGCTCAGAACCTGGCTATATGCAAATTAGTCTGTTCCTGTCCCAGTGCATGATGGGAACAGGGCAAACCAAACTACCAAGCCAATTCTTACACTGGGAAGGAAACAAGCTCCCGCCCAAGCGTCCGCCTGAAAATTCTGCACACCTGGCAGATGGTTAGCCGTTATCGTCAGTCCTGTGGCTAGCAGCCAGAGCCAGATCGCCTGCGCCTCCTGCGACAGGGTGCGCGATCTCGAACCCCCCTGCTTTGTTGAGGTAATACATGGTGGTCGTATTGTCCGTCTGTACAAGCAGAGAGTTGGTCTGGAAGGACGGATGACAAGCCTTCAGTGCCAAGTGATTAGCTCTGAGTTCCAGAAAATTTATATGATACGTGGACCCCATCGGGGACCACGTTCCTTGTATCTGTAAGTCTCCGGAATGCGCCCCCCAGCCGTGGAGAGACGCATCCGTCATGATAGTCTGTGTTGGAATGTCCTTGTGGAAGGGAACACTTCTGAGGAGATTCTCCGCTGAACACCACCACTTCAGAGACTGAAGAGAATGCAGAGACAGTCGTATCTTGTCGTCCCAAGACCCTTTCCTCTGATCCTCCAAGCACTCCTGCAGCGGTCTAATGTGCAGCCGTGCGTGTGGCGTGAGGAAGATACAAGAGGCCATCGACCCCAGTAGAGAAAACACCGTCCTCACTGTTGTAGATGGAGTGGTCATAAGAGCCTGAGCCTTCCGAAGGAGTGATAATCGTCTTTCCTCCGAAGGAGACACGCTTGCTGACAGCGTGTTGATGGAGGCTCCCAAGTGCTGAATGCACTGCACCGGAGTCGGGACAGACTTGGACATGTTGATGTGCAACCCCAGTTTGTTCAAGAGAACGCACGTCCTCCGGAAGTGCGCTTGAGCTTCCGAGAAGGAGGAGGCCTTGATCAACCAATCGCCCAGGTACGGGTAGATAAACACCTTGTTCTTCCTCATGTGTGCCGCTACCACTGCCATACACTTTTAAAACGTCCTGGGCGCAGACTTCAGCCCGAATGGCAGTACTGTGTACTGATAATGATTGGCGCTGACTGGGAATCGCAGGAACTTCCTGTGTTTCTGTGCAATGGGCACATGGAAGTACGCATCCTGTAGGTCTATAGCACATTGCCAGTCTCCCCGTTGAAGCTGAGGGTAAATCTGATGCAACGACAGCATGCGAAATTTCTCTCTGCGAATCCACTTGTTTGCTTGTCGCAAATCCAGAATGGGCCTGAACTCGTTCTTGTCCTTCTTGCGAACCAGAAAGAACTGTGAGTACAGACCTCTTCCCCTTTGAGACAGAGGGACGTCTTCTATAGCCTTTTTCCTTAACAGGGTATCGGCCTCTGCCTGCAGCTCGCGCAGCTGAAACTGAGAGCTGACCGGTGGAATTGCTGGATGCGGGCTGGTGAACCGAAGACTGTATCCATTGCAAACAATATTCAGCACCCACTTGTTCGGAGTAATTCTTCTCCACTCTGCCAGAAAATATTGAATGCTTGCCCCCACCGGAGTGGGTGACGGATGACGGGGAAGTAACCACTCAGGGACGAGACCCGGCCGGGCCTTTGGACGCGGTGGCAGATTGTTGACCACCCCTGCCCTTCTGACGCTTCTGGAAGGGCTTCCTCTGGAACTGCTGCTGTTGTTGCTGTCCAGACTGCTGTCCTCACCCTCTACTTTGTGCCCCATACCGTCTTTGGAACGGGCGGTAGTTTTTCTTCTGGTCCTTGGGCTTCTCTAAGCCCACAGCTGTCAGAGTCTCGGCCTCTGCCTTCATGCGGGCCATCTCGTCATCAGCGTGCTTCCCGAAGAGGGTCTCTCACGAGAAGGGCAGATTGGCCACCCTCTGCTGGGCTTCAGGCTTTAAAGATGTCAATTTTAGCCAAGCGTGGCGCCTCTGGTTAATAACATGGCAGTAATCATGGGCTGAGAGCTTGAGGGTCCCCAGATGATGAAGGGCGGTCTCGATTGATGACTGATGGGAACTCTTTCACACTGAGGGAGTTCCTTAGGCAAGATTTCACTTTTGCTTTTGTACAAACTAAGTTTTTCACACAGATACATAATTTAGTTAGCTTTTTGACCCACTGCTATATTTTTTGTTGGTGTAATTGTGTAGTTAGGGGCCATAGCAGGTCTGGTCGTTAAATCTCCCCTAGGACCCTCCACCCTCAGTGCTTTGTTGTTAGTAATCATGGGCTGCCAGGAGCGACGTGTCCGCAGCTGCGCTGATGAGCTGATTCAACACCAGCAACCCCTCGTTCAGGATCCGCATAAAGTCCTCCTTCTTCTCCCGAGGGAGGAGGTCTGCGAAATGTTGGAGGGACTCCCACAGAGCCCGATCATAGCGCCCCAACAGTGCTGATGCACTGGCAGCCTTCATGGAGGTAGCGGCCGTCCCGCATACCTTTCTGCCCGCTGAGTCCAACCAGCGACTCTCCTTGTCCTGAGGCACATTCGACGATGGAGTGGTGGCATGTTGCTTTCTCGCCGCCGTCAATATCACGGAATCCGGAATGGGATCCGTCCGGAGGAAAGCCGGGTCCGTATCAGGTGCCTTGTACTTCTTCTGCAGCCTCGAGGGGAATGCCTTCGTCACTGCGGGAGTGAGAAAGAGTTCCATTGCGGGTTCCACTAACCCTGGAACCAAGGGCAATAGAGGCAGACACAGGTGCTTCTTGTGAAGAGTCTCAAAGATGAAGGAGGTCGTGGGCGTGGGCACGGTCAACGTGATGCCCAGCTTGTTAGCACCCGTGCTGTACTGAGACGACCCCTCCTATGCGTTGTCTGGATCTCGTCGATGATAGACGGTGACTCCTGGACCTCCCTCTCCGTCCGGAGCGAGATCTGGGTCTTCTAGGCCGTGGGCGTTCCGCGGGTGCCTGAGGAGCAGCCATTTTTGGAACCTGTGGCGGTGGCCTGACCGGAGATCCTAGGCCGAGGTGCTCCCTTAGGCGGCGTTGGAAGGTGCGGCAGTAAAGTCGACCTCGGAAGCCTTGGTGGTGCTGTATGTGGAGGCACCGGAGGTGGCAACTGTGGTGGAAGAGGAGGATGTGAAGAGTGCGCGGCGGCAGGTCCTTCGGCAGTTGAGGAGGAGTAGGAGTAGGCGACCTCGGCTTAGGAGGTGAGTACACCTCAGTGTACACCGAGCCCGGTGACTCCGTCTTCTTCTTCCTGGGCGTAGGCGATCGATAGGCAGCGCCCCCTGTTGGCGAACGACGTCGCCGTCTTGCCCCAGATGACCTGGAAGGACTCCTGGCTCCAGAACGCCTCCTGGAGGAAGATCTCTTCCTCTTATGCGCTGATCGCCTCCTAGGCGTCGAAGAACGCCTCCTTGACGTCGACGAACGTCTTCGCGACGTCGACGACCTACGCCTCGACGACGTACTTCGTCGTCTCAACGCTGATGACTGTCTTGTCGACGTCGAACGTCTTGTCCGCTTCGACGTCGGTGACCTCCTTCTCGACACCGACCTTTGCGTCGACGGCGAACGGTGGTGTCGCCTCGACGGCGAGCGCCGACGCCGGCTGGAATCTTCTCGACGTCGACGACGACGTCGATGATGACGCCGACGAAGATGATACTGTCTTGGGCGGCGACCTCGATGGTGGTCTCGTCAGTCCCCTCGACGTCGAGCGTCAACGTCGTCTCGACCCAGAGCCCTGGGGAGAAGGAGAACAGACCACCGTCATGCCTCTTGACGCCGTCGTCGATGCTATCGACGTCGACGGAGAACAGCGACGCTTTCTGGCCTTCTTGATGCTGGGGAGCCCCCCAGAGGCCTTAGCAAGTGCAGAGGAGGCAGATCCAGCCTTTCAAGACCCACCTTGACTCTGCAGCCTTCTTTCTTCCAGTCCTTGGAGCCTGATCTTCCTTCTGTCTCTCAGGGTCCTGGAGGAGAAAGACTGGCAGATCTCACACTTGCAGGTAAATGAGAAGAAGGGAGACACAGGATACACAGTTCATGTGGATCCGACTTGGCTTTCTTCCTGTTGCACTCTGGGCATTTATTAAATAATGCAGGCATATTTGATAAAAATAGAGTGCTCAGATGTTAGAAAAAGGAAGAGGGCACCAAAACACGTCGTGTGAGAAACACTTAAATACTCAAAAGTGCAAAAATTCTTCAATAAACCCAAAAAAGGGAGAGCTCAATGCTCCAGGGTCCTGCTAGCAGGAGCCGGAAAAAAGAACAAAGTAAAAGGGACCTGCTGTGCATTCTGGGATACTGAGAGAGTTCTGGAAAGTTTTCTTAAAGGCACAGTATCCCTGTCTGAGCCACATAATGGCAGCCTATGGGGCTTGTCTGTCCACCCCTTCATCTCTATCATTCCAGAGGCTTTTGCGAAGTTTTCTCTGTGAGGGAAAGCTGGACAGGCTGTGCTGTTTGTTTTTAGTGGAATTTCTAGTTTAAGTACTGGACAGTGTAGCCTGTGGATATAGGCTGCATTATCTGTCTTTAAATTCTCTCTTAAGTGTCTGTGCAGGTCTGCATTTTTTGACAACTTAAGAGATTATTTTTGATTGCTCAGGGGTCCACGCTCATGAGCGGGACTATTCACTAGATTATGACTATACACAGAGATCCCCTACCACAGAACTGGGTTTGTCTAACCTCCAGTCGATGATGTATGGGGCGCCTGTCCCGTCTCGCTTGCCGGAGGTGACGTGTTCGGTGTTCCTGGCCTGGCGGGCCGCGCTGCGCCATACTGGGTGGACCCGCACGTTGACTCAATGCACACCCCTGTGGCATGGTACCTGGATTAGAGAAGTCAATAGGCTGCAGGGTTTTCGGTCTTGGGATCATATAGGCATTTCCCAACTAGGCGACATTTGGGTGGGTGACCACATGCGCTCCTTCCAAGACCTCCGGGCTAGGCATTCCTTGTATCGCTCGCAGTTTTACATATACTTGCAGCTTCGCCATGCCCTTCAAGTACACTTAATGACTGGCAAACAACTCCCGGATCATAGCCTTCCTTGGATGAGGAAGACTAGGCCGACGCCCTTATGGCCCCTAGGACAGTCACCGCCTCCGCTAGATTGCGCTTGACACAACTCTACTTTCTGCACGCTGCCTACCGGACGCCAGCACGCTTACACCGCGCGGGTCTCCGGCCGACCCCTTCCTGTAATAGGTGCGGTTATGAGCCTGCTGACTTCTTTCACATGGTATGGACTTGCCAACGTCTGGCACGCTTCTGGGGCGACATTGAGGAGGAACTCACTGAGGTGTTGGGGTGGGAGGTCCACACGCCCCAGACACGCACTGCTGGGCATCACTGATGGGTTTAAGGGGAGCAGACACAAAAAACTTTTTAACACTACAGCAATGGTAGTGGCCAAAAGAGACATAGCTTCAGCTTGGAAGTGCCCTGACCCTCCCTCCGTGGGGAAGTGGCGGGCTGGAGTAGACTGGTGTGCCACGCAAGAGAAGACACTGTACAAGACACGTGGCTGCCCCAAGAAGTATCGAAGGGTCTGGGGGAAGTGGTTGGGAGGTTTGGCCTGATTCTGGTGGGGATGCTCCCTTATCCGCCCTTCTGAATTTGTATGTCTACGACCCTTGGGTCGTCCAGAGTAATGCAAGTAATTCTTTGTTATTGTAGTATCGTGGTGATTGGCTGTTTTTTCTTCTGTAAAATCAATATAAATTTGTTTATCAAAAAAAAGTGTAATCGATGTGGATTGTTTGCGGCTGATGTTTTTTTCATGTTCAAGATTGGCGGGCTTTTTTCAAGAACTAGAGGGATTTCTAAGTATTATATTTCTAACCCCCATAGGGATTACGGGAGATCTAGTTATCATTGGGTAGGCTGGGACTCAGCGGCCAATGCTAGATATGATGCTTCAACCGCACTTATGTTTATTATGATGGCAGTGATTTGTGCGTGCATTACTAATGAGTTGATTAGTCCCGATCCTCCCACTTTTTTCATTTGGAGAGCTGTTGGCTATGTATAACTTTGAATCGTCAATTTATAGAACTAAACGGAGAATGAAGAGAAGATTGGGTGCTAAAATCTGGTCCCCCATTCTAGATTGGATTTCTTAATTGTTGGGGGGATTGAGTTGGGGTGACCAAAATAATTGAAATTTAAGGGTTTAATTTAGGGCAGGAAGGGAGGGTTTATCAGAGATATAATAAGTTGCTGTACGATGTTTGTTATAGCTTTTTTTTCTCTGTGTTTGATTTGTACCATAATCATGTTGAACACGTTGCATGTTTCCTAATGTGCCTGGGGGAAAAATGGGGATAAAAACTCAATTAAAAAATTGAACTTCCTGCGCCTCCCCACCAGAAGTATTTCCAACCACCTGGCCTTAAGAAGAGCGAAGACTTGTCTTTTCGCTGATCACTAGTCGCCTCCACACACCCACTCCACCTCGCTATCTTTGCGCTGGGACAGCCACGCGCTCTATAAATATTTTAAAATAACATAACATTCCTGTAAAACCAATCTTTGCTACCACCTTCAATGAAATCCCACCACACAGATAAAAACCCTTTCAAGAAAATAAATTAAACCCCAAAGCCTCCTAGACTACCAGAGCAACAACCATAATCCTAGTCGAATTGATCTTTAAAGATTTACATAGGAACTGCACATCAAAAGTTTTCTCTAACTTAAAATCTTGTCTGGAAAAAGACCACAAATAGTACGGAGCTACTATCTTCACCATTTCCATACGCTTATGCAAAAGATGAACCCCAGTCAATTAAGCAGCCTGTTAAAAATACTAGGGCGACAAACAAAAGTGCTGATAACTAGACAGAACAAACTGTAACTATACTGCCTCATGCCTCAGCAACCAATAACAACATACAGAGAAAAATAATATCCAATACAAAAACATGTTCTGGTGCAAAAAGTACAAGGCTGCTTCAACAAGTCACTAAAACAATTTGGAGTTTAGAGCTTTCTCAAGTCCACTTGCACCAAGGCCTGCACACTCTCTTTCCAAATCCTATTCCTCTCCTTAAAATGCTCATTTTGCTCCAGCTCAAACATCTCATAATCATGCTTCCATCCCCACCCTAATCTAAAGGAGAATGCGCTACAATCAACAATTTCACATGCATATCAATGCCTTAAACTTCTTCATGTCGAAGACTGGTTTCTAATCTTTTGACCATTCTAATTCATAGCTTATTTGTATTTGTATTTGTATCTGGGTTTTATATCGCGCCAACTCACCGACAGGTCTCAAAGCGCTTCTGACCAAGTACAGCAACAAGAAGAAGGGTAGAACGAATGCGGGAATGCCGACCTATCTTACGGGGATGTAAACGCGTCCCTGAAGAGCAGAGTCTTCAGGGATTTCCTAAAGCGGAGAAGATTGGATTCTCTACGAAGCACCTCCGGTAGCTTATTCCAAATGGTGGGGGCTTGGACTGAAAAGGATCTGCCACCTTTGGTTGCCATTTTAAAGCGTGGGCAGGATAGCAGAAGGGAATTGGAGGATCGCAGAACGCGCTTGGGTTCATACACTTCAAGCCTCTCTTTTATATAGGCCGGCGCCTGTCCATAAATTGCTTTATGGCAAATGCACAGGCTCTTGAATTCAACCCTCTGCTTTATAGGGAGCCAGTGTAACCTATAAAGTAGAGGAGAGGCATGGGTCCGTCTGGGTAATCCGAAGATTAGCCGTGCTGCGTCATTCAAGATGACCTGTAGGCGATTGATAGAATGTTTTGGAAGACCTAGGTATAGTGCGTTCCCATAATTGATTCTGGAAACTATTGTGGCTGAAACAATGGTTCAAAGCATATTCGTTGAGAGCAAAGGGACAAGCTTTCGCAACTGCCTATTCAGGTTGGTACATGAGCCAACCACAGCGGATACTTGGTTGGTGATCGAGAGTTCCTGATCGATTTTTATACCGAGACTCTTTACACTGGGACACGGCTTTGGGGTAGGTCCAAGTTCTTGGGGCCAGAACAGATCGTTCCAGGGGGAAGCAGAGGTTGAAACCACAAGGACCTCCGTTTTGTCTGGATTAATTTTCAATAGATTGGACGTCATCCAATTTACTGTGAACCGTAGTATCTTTTGGGCCGTAGACTGAGCCGTTGTGTTATCGATACTCAGCAGCAGCTGAGTATCATCGGCGTAATTAAAAACTTTACAGCCCATGTTTTCCAAAGAGTCTATCAGTGGCTGCAGGTATAAATTAAATAAAAGTGGTGAGAGTGCGGACCCTTGCGGGACTCCACATACCAAGGCGCCAACATCAGATACCTGATCTGCTAGCTGGATCCTCTGCGTCACACCCATCTCTGTAACTATGGACTGGCAAATATTCAATTGTCCTTTTTGACCTTAACTTCGAGAACATGTTATTCAACCCATTCCATTCTCTAAAAAACAAGCTTTAAAGGAGCGGTAGTCTGACTATGCAAAGTCCTGGATGAAATGACTATTGTAGAATGAAAGTACTCTCTGAATCGTGTTGCAACACGTCTAAACCATGCAATCATCTCTCTCGCATGGAAACGTGCTGGCCTGTAGAATGGTATAGCATGCTTGCCATAGAAGACAAAGGCTGACACTCTAAGCTTCCCCTCCTAGACCACTTAGAAGCTTCTGGCTATGGTGCTCATGTTGCACGTATCTGCAGCCTCTAAGAAGAAACTAGAACCTTTACCATTCACTGCAGTACTGCCTTATGGACAGACATTAGAGTATGATCACAGGCTCTTCAATCAGGGCCAGACTGATTACCTGTGGCATCCCCCAGGGCCCTACTATTTCACACTTATATAGCTGCCTCCCAACAAGAGGTATAATGGCCAATACTTCTCCACTAACCAGCACAACATTCAACAATATGCATTAAAAATCAAAAGATGGGCCATGAAGCAAAATATTTAGATTTGATCCATTTGCAATGACCTGTAATCTTTGTTATTCTGTTACTGTGGTTTACTGCTATGACGTCTTTCTTATTTCCTTTGCCCCTTTTCCTTCTTTACCTATGTGATGATTCTATATTTATGTGTGTATTGCACCACATTCCACCTGAACATTTAATGAAAATCAACCCTAGGAAGGCAGCGAGCAATATTGGCTGCAAATTTCAGACGATTAATACATATTAAGGGCCATTTTCTAGGCAAGGACATCATCTTCTGTAGACTATAACATGCAGATAAATCGCTCCTGATTTGTCAGGGCACTCACTCCACACTTAATCTGGCAGTTATTCTTACTCTTCATTTGATGGACACAGCATCCTCCAGTTTCATTGGGCCAATTTAGCCAGAAGGTCACGCCACTCATCAAGGTCATCATACCTTAATGACGGCATCCATTTACTCAGTAGAGGACAGCTACCAGTGCTTTTTGGATCAACTTCTCTTTAAGGAACGACTAAGCAACAAGACTTTTCAGTCACACTAGTGGATAATAGTACACCATTTAAGTGTCTCCAAATGGATTGCTAGTTTACTCTTTACAATCATTTATGCGTTCTGCCTCTAACCTTTGTGTATTTCATTGAGATTTTTAAAGTTATTTTCAAGTTTTAAACTTCGACTTTGTGATTTTCATCAAGGTCAATGTATACATGATGTTGCTTCCTGTGATGTCTCCAAGGACTCCTTAAAATAAACCAGGCAAAATGCACTTAGCACTTTCTCGGTGGCAGAGAGGCCAAGGTAGAGTAAAAAGGCAGACTAATTCGACCAGGAGGACTTCTGGCTGAACAATCACAATGCTTAGAGTGCAGCTTAAACAACAGTACAGCCAGGCCTCGGTACTCCTCTCTGGTTTCACAGAGGTAGTCTCAGGTCTCAGACGGTTTCTACAGAGCCTGGTTTCCATACTACTCTCATGTCTTACCGATTAAAAAGCCAGGGTCCCATGGCATACTCCATTGCTAGTTTTTACAGTGTCTGTCCTCTTTCACACACTGTATCGCCTGGATGCTTCTCTCTCTCATCATATGTCTTACAAAGTTAGACCTCTGAACACATGTTCTTGTCTCATGAATTTCAGAGCCCGGCCTCTAAGGAACTTCTGGCTGCCACGCTGTGTATAGCGCCTGATCTTTATGCCTATCTTCGTTGTACTGCTTCTAGAGCCTGCCACCTATGTTGGTTTCTTTTGTCCTGTGCCCAACCTCCATCATCTAATACCCAATTCAATTTCAAAATGCTTTATTCGGTTTGTACAAGTACAACCATATAGCAACACATAAATACAGTTTCAGGTTCATATTTATATGAATTAAATAATAAAACATTTAAAATAACAGCAATATCCATACCACACTTTTTTGGTTCAATTGTAGTACAACAGAATCACATTAGGGAGCTAAGTTAGGATTAATTACTCTATATATTCCGGCAGCAAATATTGTACAATTGGTAAGTGTAAAGGAAATGCAGATGTAAGTACAAAAATTCAAGGAACCTATTATATACATAAAGTGCTATTGCTATAAGCATGTCAATAACTATAAATATAAAGTGCAAAGGATTATTTTGTCAATATAGTCATTATAGCAGCAATTTTGTTTACAATAGATATCTGTGCAAAAACGCTTGTGCAAAGACTCTAGTGCAAAAAGGCAAATTCCACTTTAAAATATAACATTTAAATTTAGTCACTCTAGCAACAATTATTACACAATAGGTAAGTACAAAAAAAGGATGCAGATGTAAGGTGCTAAAATTTGGAAGACGTACTGTGTACAAAGTGCTATTGACATATCAACTAAATATAAAGTGCAGTAGAATATTTTATCACTGTAGACGTTATAGCAGCAGTTAAATGTAAAGTGCAGTAGAATATTTTATCACTATAGACGTTATAACAGTCAGTTAGTTTTCAACAGGGATATGTGCAAAAACGCTAGTGCAAAATAATCATATTATTATAGATTTTCTTTGCCACATACATTTTAGGATATAAGTGGCCACACGATAACACACATCCGGGGAACCCAAATAAAACATCAGTTGCATTGCGGCTCTTGTATTGCACATGTTATAATTTAAAAATAATTGTTTCAAGTAAAACTTCCTAAAACCAGTATAAAACTTGCAAAAAAGTAGAAAATGGCAGGTGCTCTGTTTGGATTTCCCATCGCATGGGCACAGGCATGTTCCAGGTTTTTTTACAGTGGGAAATGCCACTAGATGGTGAACTATTCCCAGCCTAAAACGGGCTAGAACAAAGCGATGGGAATTGATACTAACAAATGTGAGATAGGGGGAAAAACCTGCACTAAGATTGTATTCCATATATAATTTGAATGTACTTTGTATGGCATACTTCGCCGTTCTAATCCCTTTTACGTGGTCCAGATAAATGGATTTAAGATCGCGCTTTGTTAAAATTGGTTCTGTTAATAAGTCTTTAAAAATATCCTGGCCAAAAAGGATCTTATACCAAGATTGAATATGTTTTAGCCAGGGGATTTTTGAGTGACAATCTAATTTAATACAATCCATAATTACTTCCTGGGTAAACCTGGTTTCTTCTTTGGCCCATATGGACCGCCACAGTGACAGGGGGCGCAATGCAATCAAATCTATAACATGATTTATGCCTAACTCTCTATGTGCGATCTCATTTGAAGCCGAAGCAGGAAGGCATAATAGTCGTTTTAGATACTTGTTTTCCTCCTGCTGGATAGACAGGGCAATCTGGTGGTTGTATCCCCATATCCCTGCTCCATATAGGGCAGAGGACATACACCTGGAATTGTAAATGGAGATCATCTCTCGGATTCTATGACCCCCTAATTTTGAGGCAAATCTGAAGATACAGTTTACATTTCTGGTCATTTTTAAATCAACATTAGATTGTTCATTTACCCATCTCCCATCTCCGGAGAATGTAATACCTAGGTAACAGAAATATTGCACAGCCTCGAGTTTATCCCCATCTATAAAAAATGTTTTATTTTTCTTCGTTTTCTTCCCACAAGTCATGGTCATTGTTTTCCCCTTGTTAATTTTAAGCATCCTGCCATGAATAAAATTATAAAATTTGTCGATTAGCTTTTGTAACCCATTCGCGGTCCTAGAAATCAGGACCGCGTCGTCTGCGTATAAAAGGATGGGTATTTGCTTTCCGTTAATAATAGGGGCATCAGCGTGGGATTCTTGTAAAAATTGGTCAACCTGATTAATAAAGAGGGAAAATAAAAGAGGGGCTAGCACGCACCCTTGTCGTATCCCTCTGCCAATTTTAAAAAAGAGGGTACATTCGCCATTTGTTCCATATCTAACCTTACTTGAAAGGCTACTATACATTCTAGCCAAGAGGTGAATGATTTCTAGCGGGGCGCCCATGGCCAATAGTGTGGGCCAGAGCAGTGCGTGTTCCACCAAGTCAAATGCGGAACTTAAATCGGCAAAGCACATAAACAAATTCCCTTCCTTGGCCTTCGTGTACTTGCCGATAATAAGTTCCAGGTTCACGCACTGCTCCATAGTCCCTAAACCCCTTCGAAACCCGTATTGAATAGGTGAGAGAATGTTATTATCTTCAACCCATGACTCTAGTCTTGCCAGGAGTACACGACTCAAAATTTTCAAAGACGAGTCCAAAAGTGATATTGGGCGGTAGTTACGGGCTTCTGCCCTAGAACCCTTTTTAAAAAGTGGCACAATAATTGATTGACCCCATGAAATTGGCAACTCATCTTCAATAGCAGCATTAAAATAGCGAGTCAGGATGGGGGCCCATAGGTTAATCTCAGATTTATAAAAGTCCACAGTTTAATACCCATTACCACTGTCACACTGATGAAAAAGCCCCACGTCTTTATATCCGGTATTTGTAAAGCGCAAACTACTCACCCCTAAGGGTCTCGAGGCGCTGGGGGCCGTGGGGGAGATAAAGTGAGCTATTGCCCAGAGTCACATAATGCTGAGCAGGGGTTCCTCTGTAATGGCGTAGGAGCGTCACCCCACAGCCCGTGCCAGCAGACAATAAATAAAATGATAACGTAATGTTATTATCATTTTATTTATGCTGCCAGAGCCGAATACAAAAATATAGGTCGGGCCGAGCAAGTCAGGGAGGAGTAAAGTGCACTCATAAGTGCATAAATGTGTTGGGATGGCCGTCCAAACACACAAGTGCACTTATGATTCTAAAACCTGGCTGTGTTATACAACCAGACTGGAGAAACAGCACAGACTCTGATGCACCATGAGACAGCACAGACTCCGATGCACCATCTGAGTGGCAAACAAGACTGCTCAGACCAATCCTGGCACTGCTCCCATGTGAGAGCAGTGCCTGTATTGAGTGCGGAGCCTGTACCCTGAGTGCCCATCCCGTTCTGGCAGTCGGCAGCCGAGAGGAACAGCTCTGCAGTCATCAGCTGGAGTAGAGCAGGGCAGCAGGATAGGTTTTTTTTTCCACCCTCCCTAACCCGACGCCCTCTCTACCCACGGCCACCCCACCACTTTGGGTAAGCGGCAGCGCCTCTGATGCTGAGCTGAGCTGCAGCCGGCTCCGGGAATGGAACTGTGAGCCCTGCGCTCTGAGTCCGCTGCTCTGGCCGCTGAACCACATCTCTCTCCCCCTACTCTGTGACAATGAACCCACAGCCTCATTTGCTTGGAGGAGTATTTTGGGAGGGTAGTACTAAACTGGATATTTTCTGAATAAAGAGGCGGCAAAATTGAAGTATGGGACCTCCAAAGGAGTGAAAGTGGAGAGCTAATCTTTGCTACTACCCATCTTAATAATAACAGAGCCTGGTCCTGGGCAGTTACGTGTGAAGGTAATAGTGACCAATCAAATAGGGCATCACAATCAGCAAATGGTTCACAGACGCCAGAGGAGTAGTCATGATAGCTAAACTTGTGTTGGAAGGCACAGGAATCGGGTTGTAGCTTTCATGGTTTTATTGGGTTTGGGGGGAAGAGTAAAAATGGTTTGGTGCACTCGTGTTAGCTGCAGGGCCAACCTAGTCCAGACCAATAAGAGATAAACCACATTGGCTCTCCAACAGTAGTGGCACTAGGCAAGGTTGGCTGGTCAAAACCCTTGTGTTAGACTTTCAATCATCAATCAGGTGTTGTTAAGCGCGACTACTCACCCGTAAGGGTCTCAAGGTGCTGGAGGGTGGGTGGTCACAGGTTCCAGTCCATCAAGGAGGGGGTCTGTCGAAGAGCCAGGTTTGAGGTTTCTTGCGAAGATGGGGAGCGATGTTATTTGTTTGAGGTGGAGTGGAAGGTCGTTCCAGGCTCTGGCCGTGCGGAAGGAGAAGGAGCGGCCTCCCGATCTGGACTTTCTGGTACGGGGGACCACAGCGTAGGAGAGCTGGGCTGATCGTAGGGTCCTTTGGAGTGCGTGGAATTTGAATTGGCTGTTCAGGTATGCTGGTCCGGTGTCGTGGAGGCCTTGTGAGCGTGGTTAGCATCTTGAAGGTGACTTCGATCGGGAGCCTGTGGAGTGTGTGCAGGTGCTGGGAGATGTGGCAGTGCCTTGGCAGGTTGAGGACCAGTCTTGCGGCGGCGTTTTGGATGTTCTGTAGCTTGCGAGTGAGGCTTTTGTTTATTCCGGCAGAGTGCGATGCCGTAGTTGAGCCTGCTGGTGACCAGGGTGTGAGTGACGGTCTGTCTGTGTTCGAGGGGGATTTATTTGAAGGTCTTAAGTAGGAGGCGGAGGGTGTGAAAGCAGGAGGACGCGACAGAGTTGATCTTTAGACTTTAAACACCTTGAACAAGAACAATATGCCAGGTAAATAGCAAGGAGGGCACTGCAGTGCTAAATTAAAATTTTCAGTACGTTACAAAATAGCAAACTCTTTTCTTCCTTTGAGTAGGATGAAAAGATCAATTAAACTACTGGTCTATTTATCAAAATATAGATGAACCAGGTAAACAAAAACATGGTATTAAAATAATAATACTGCATAAGTGTAATGTGTGCACTAACAAACTATGGACTGGAAACATCAATCATTTTGAGAGGCATATTAGCTACTCATACCTTTCAAAACTTCATGCATAATTTACACACTATTCAAAGACTGTAAACCTGGCTTGCATGCAACCTAAGCATGCATCACCTACTACTTACACACAAAGTTTACACAGATAGCTTTAATCCTAACTAACAGCAATAGATAGTCTGAGGGGTGTAGTAAGGAACATAATATGTTAACCTGGTGAATACCCACTATAAACGAAATGGTGATTCGCAAACACTTAATAAAAATGCGTGGCTGGCACTCTCATACATGACACCTCAATTATACTGATATAAGTACGCCTGAAAATGTGGAAAAGTGCTCATTTTACATCAGATGTCACAAGGAGTGTACAGGAAGGAAAGCAAAGTTGAGGGACAGTAATGAAGATTTACAGAAAAAAGAGCTCAAATTATAAACCATGCATTTCTCCAGTGGCCTGGTCCCGATGCAGCGTATCCAAAGCAATGCAGTGACAATGCACCTGTATGGATAGGAAATGGCCAAAAGACACCTTTCTGGTTAATTGTAATAACATAGCCTTCTCAACCATGACAGGGTATGTGTATGCAAGCATAAGTTCGACACTTCTGTGAATCTGGCTCCTGCCACTGAAAATAAACAGATCCCCAGCCTGGCCACCAGCCAAGCCTGTGACCTGGTCGTGATCCCAGTGTACTGATGGCTTCCACGTGTACTAGTCTTGCTGTCCCAGCAACTTCCTCCTCTGGCATAAAAGCTGTACGGCTGTCAGCTGTTCCAGCGTCCTCATCTCTTACAATACATTCAACACTACAATGCCAGAGAGTATATCTTTCTCTTTGCCTGTGTATCCATGTCTATATGACACCACTTTCAGAATCACCTTTAAAATAATGGTTTCGCCTGTGTTTTAGTAGAATGTATTTCTAAAGCATTATTTCCTAGATATTTTCAATGCATTAATTGTGGACATACCACAGATGATTAAAGTTTATTTATTTACAAAGTTTTATATAGCGCGAACAAGATCCCGAAGGATATCACAAATTATTGTTTTTTTTTTTATTCTGACCCCTTTAAATTAATATTCCTAGCCCATAGAGCCTTAAAAATTAAGTATATCACACGTCTTAAAATCATCCTACCACCATAGCATGGTTACTTTAATATTCCAGATAAGTATTTAGGGGTTTGAGCCACTGCATCGTTACCATTACATCGACCCTTTTTATTTATTTTTTACTTTTTTTCCTCATTGGAATGTATTTTAAATGTTTATAAATGTATTGTCTATCCTCAACTTATCCTTTTACACATAGCCAAATATTTTTATTCTATTTTTTTTAATTCTCTTTCTTTGATCACAGTCTAACGAACTAACCATTTCTTAGCAATTAACTTATTTTTCCATATTGTTTTTAATTTTTTAATTTACCAGCACCTATTTGTAATAGGTTTAAACCTACTCTTTACACTAAAATCACCAATATTTAATTTTAATTAAATAAATATATTCAATGTATCCCTTTCTTTATTCTCAGATCATTTGTACACATATGTTGCAGCACTAGAAACGCATTTTCTGGACATTTACGCAGGGGAGAACTCCAAAACCACCAGTAATTTAGCATTTAATTTCTATTTGATTTTCGTCATGGTTGGTAACCACGCATGCTTTAAACCACCCTGTTTAGCTCTCATTCCCCCAAACATTCTATGGGGTGACAGCCCCCAGTGGGTTGTGAAGAAATGCAGTGGTCCATTGGGCTTTCAAATATACCCACTGCCCTAAATTTCCAGAATATTCAGTCAAGGACGTGTTGTAATCTTGGTTATTCTGTTACTATGGTTACCTCTACGACATCTTTTTTATTTCCTTTGCCCCTAATTCCCTTATGAGAAATCCCAATGCGTCATAGGGTAGGCGTTGTATTAGGAAATTTGTGTCTGAATTGTCACTGTTACATTTTGATGGCTATGATGTGCCCATTACACTAATAAACTACTCACTCTTCATTTAGGCGTCACGTTTCTACACTGGCGACGAGGATTGGATTTCGGTGCTTGTTTTGGCTGTGATGTGCATAAACATATTAACTTCTCTGTGATGTGCAGACATTAAACTAATATATTCAGTGACATGTACACATGAATACAAAACAGCGTGTGATATATGTGATATGCTTACATGTAATAAGACGTATATTTCCTATATTCAATTAATTCCCTAAAAATAGGTTGCCTCAGAAATTAAATGACATGTTACATCAGTTTAGAGTCCTATAGCTATTGTTTCTTTAGTAATATTCATAATGCAGTTTGAACATCCACCTTTGCCATGGAAAATAGTGGAATAGGGCGTGGAGCTTGCCTGGCCCAACGATGGCTGTTTACTTTCACGGCTCTTTTGGCCATATCCTCCTCCAGAACCAAAACCTCTCTGTAATGCGACCTGGCAACATGTGCTGCCCATAGCCCGAGAAGAATGCTTGGCCAGGAGCATGGCGACATGCCATGCTGGTGGCATGTTGCCCGCTGGCACTCCCCTTTAAGTATAAATTGCGGCTGCTGGGATTAGCTTTTGTGCTCGACTGTGGCTGCTGAGGAGCAAACTGCTGCTGCATCTGAAGGATGGGGCTTGCCTCTCCATCTGTGGTAATTGCTCACTCGGCCTTCATGGGCGACCGTAGGGACTGAATGCGCTGTGCCCTTGGTTGATGCCGGCGCGGAGGAGGCGAGTCCGAGGCAGCATTCACTTCTGGCCCTCCTTGGGCCTCCGCTTTACTGCATGTCTTTAATCAGAATAGGAAATGATTCTTGCCCATCAATTCATCTACATGTGGAAATGCTTAAGTTGGGAATGTATGTGCCCTATATGAAGTGGTCTACATGGCTTGCCCACCCTTGTGCATGTGCCACTGCCCACATGACACACTTGGCCAGCAGTAATGTGTCTGCACAGTCACTGACTGGGGCACACACATCGATCGGTCCTGGACACAAATGCTGCAGAGCATAAGTGATGTTGGTAGGGCACTGACTCAGCTAGCTGGCAAACCCTGTACTAGCTCTGTAATTTAGCCCTTTGGTCTGGCGTTGACTGCTTCCGGGCTCATCAACTGCACCCTGCCCATGTCATTATTAATTTACTGTGGCACTCTGGGGGCCTACACAATATCCCGATGGTTGCCATTACTGAACTCCTTGCATCTTGCTGGATGGGTGGTGTGTCGTCATGCTCCGTGATGCTGCATGGCAGTGACACAGGGTGTGAAATTGCCAAGGGGCCCCCCAGCTTTCTTGACCTGGACAGGCATTGTTTTCTATCGAGATGAGTAAGGTGGAAAAGTCTAACCTAAATACGTCCTATACTAGAAAATCCTTCAGGGGCCAGAATGGGGATAGTGACCTGGAATGGGTTCCATGCCCTCCGGGCTCTGGTGCTGGGAGGAGGCCATTCGATCCACTCTAAAACTTATGAAATGCAGCCTGCAACCCTAGGATAGCAAGAAGGACGCCCTGCCATATCGAATGGTTCGGATGATGGAGTATAAAAACAATCCTGAATCACGTCTGGACATGGCCGAGACATGTATCGGAGATGGAGGGTGTTGCCTTGATATGCAGGGATGTTCAAAGCAAAATGAAGAAAAACGCTGCGGAACTACAACCCCAAAACGAAGACTTGAAGGGCAACAGAGATGCAATAATACCCGCATTGTAGGTGGCCCTGACAATGCCAGCTCTGGAAACATGGAAAGGTTTTTCTGAAAAACTGCTGACTTACTTTTACGCCCGAGGTAATTCTCTGAAATATATGCCGTTGAAACGGCGCGTCGATCCCTGGGCCCTGAGGTTCCTGGATCTAGGCCCAGACCTATAATCTCGAGATTACTTAATTACAGAGAACAGGATGCAGCCCTACTTAAAGCATGCAAACATCAGCTACTGCAATGTTCCAGTGTCGATGTCTCTTTACAAGTTCAGGAGGTCAGGAGAGCGGTTTTGCCTGCCAAGAAGTAAGAACAAATCTTCAGGCAATGCAGATACAGCGCAGTGTGCTGGACCCTGCCCGCAGTATGCTGAGCGATAAACCCATCATACTCATGGGCTCGCAGCAAGTGTCCTAGGTGTTGAAAAACTGAGGTAGACTGGGCCCGGGATGATGACATATAGGGTGCGGCCATGGGCTTCTCTGCTCTTGACGAGAATGATTAACTATTCATTCATCTGGTCTTCCTACAACACCAGTTCAATATATGAGATGTCTTCTTCACTAGTTTTGACTAGTCTTGCTTGCTGTTGCATAATGATGACTATACAAGCAAGCCTGATGTGTCAAATCAGTGTAACAATACATATCTGATCTGCCTTGGAGCATCTCTCGGGGGTGGCTCTGCATGCTGCTCATTCTGCATACTTCACGCTAGCTCTTACTGCTGCTGTCTGCATTCTACATCAGCAGATCGCTTTTGCCTACATAAGTAATAGATTGCGACCACCACAGCCTTTTACAGTGGGATATGGACCTTTCATCTTCTGCTCAGACTGAGTGCAGCCAATATGCATTTCCTTCCTGTATAGAGGGGTATTTTGGGTTGTGGAGGGCGAGATATGTATTCACTGTTAGTTGGTGACGTCGGTGAGGAAGATGGGGGAGGAGTGATGTCTTATTATGGTGATGGGCAAAGCCACTTTTCTGATAGACTGCAAAATGTGTGCACAATGATTTAAAATCTATCTCTTAAGATGATATGGACGCTATTTTACTATCATAGTGATCGCTGTTTAAAAACCTAATCGCTGACTCCTCACATGGACTGTTCGGGAATTGAATTACCACAGGGAGATATGCAATATCTCTGCTTGCTTGAAGAGACATTTGGTAGATATTACGTTTCTTCAATAAACTCACCTCACTCCCATCAATGCCTTAAGCCTGACGCACAAGTTGAGGGGAGAACACCATGCGGGGCCCTTTAGTGAACATGCTAGAGGTGTGCTACTCTAGAACAGGAGGGGATATGGGTACGAATAACAGGCACTGTCTTGGATCGGACAGACCCAACCACCTATCGACCTCGAGCGACACCCTCCCCACTGCAGAACACATGCACTTCCAGGACCAGCCCTTCCCCAACTCCACTCTCCACGGCACCCGCGCCTACAGACCACCTGGGCCCTCTTCGCCGACACCATCACCGGCCTTATCGCACACCACGCCATCGCTTCCATGGACTACTTACTTCATTGAAGACATGAACTTCCACCTCAACAATCCCAGCGACCCAAACACCACCAGCCTCCTGGACAACCTAGCCAACATGGGACTGAAACAACTAGTCACTGCACCGACTCACAAGGCAGGACACACCTTCGACCCTATCTTCGCAAGAGGGAACAACTTCCCCTTCAGCCACACCACACAACTCCCTTGGACTGGCCACCACTGCGTACACTTCCTCATCGTCAAACCCAAACCGCCGAAAACCTGCTCCATGCCCCGCAAAGGAACTGGAGCAGAGTCCCTGAGCAGCAACTCAACTCCACCCTCACCCGCGACACCCCCACCGCTGCAACCGACTCCAACCTCGCAGCCAGGGAATTTCACACATTGATCTCGAACTGTGCAGACAAGTTCGCCCGCAACGTGACTCTGACAGACAGCGCCCCAGAAAAGCCACCTGGTTCACCACCGACCTCCAAGAAGCCAGACACACCTGCAGACGCCTAAAGAAGAACTGGAGAAACCGCAAGACGCCCAAAACCACACCACATACAAGAACGTCATGACTGAATACCACCAACGCATCAGAGTCACCAAAACAAACTTCATCCACAACAAAATACTCACCAATTCCAGCAATTCCAAGGAACTCTTTCAGCATCATCCAGAAATTCACCAAGCCCCCCAGCGAAGCCACGGACATCACCCTTTCCCAGGATCTCTGTGACAAGCTCGGGTCCTACTTCCACCTGAAGATCAAAAATCTCTATGACAACTTCAACCACCAAACATCAGACCGCGCAACCACCCCGCCCTCCGGCAACACCAGCCAACCCACCATCTCCTCCTAGACACCAGTCAAGACCAAAGAGACCACCTCATCCATGAATGGCATCCACTTTATGGCCCCCACAGACCCCTGCTCACCACAGAGCTGCCACCACACCAGAATTACGATGCACCATCAACGCCATCTTTGAGACCCGCATCTTCCCGGATGACTGGAAACACGCAAAAGTCAGACCCTGCCTGCAGCAGACTCCACGGACCTCAAGAACAAAAGGGAATCTCGCTCCTCCCCTTCGCGGCAAAAGTCGCTGAGAAGACTTCAATGCAGAACTAACAAGGTTCATCGAAGAGAACTCCATCCTCGACTCCTCCCAATCCGGATTCCGCAGCAACCACAGCACCAAGACCGCCCTACTCGCTGCCACAGACAACATCCGCACCTTCCTCGACCAAGGCCACACCGCAGCCCTGATTCTCCTCGACCTAACAGCAGCATTCGACACAGTCTCCCGCCGCACACTCGCCGCCAGACTACACGATGCCGGCATGCAAGGAACCGACCTCGACTGGATCTGCTTGTTCCTCACCGGCAGAAGTCAAAGGATCAGACCGCCGCCCTTCCTCTCCGAACCCACAGAAATCAACTGCAGAGAACCCCAGGGATCTTTGCTCAGCCCAACCCTCTTCAACATCTACATGGCCCCCCTCGCTGCCATCGTCAGACAACACGGCCTCAGCATAGTATCCTACGCCGACACCCAGCTCATCCTCTCCCTCACCAAGGACCCCACTACCACAAGACTAAACTTCCAGGAAGGAATGCAGGACATTGCATCCTGGATAAGCAACAGCGCCTGAAGCTCAACTTGGAGAAAACAGAAGTCCTCGGAACCACCCAATCAGCATGGGGCAACAACTGTTGGCCCACCGCCCTCGGCAGCCCTCCGACCCCCACTGACCACGCCAGAAACCTGGGCATCGTACTCGACTCCTCCCTCTCCATGAACCAACATGTCAACGCTGTCGCTGCTGGCTGTTTTACACCCTCCGCATCCTCGGTAAGACTTTCAAATGGATTATCCCCCCCCCCACCCCGAGTCAAGGATGACAGTCACCCACGCACTCATAACCAGCAGACTTGACTATGGAAATGCCCTCTATGTCGGAATCAACAAGTTTCTACTCCACAAGCTCCAAACGATACAGAATACCACCGTCAGACTCGTCCTCGGCATCCCTCCGGAATCTCCACTGGCTCCCCGTCGAGAAGAGAGTCACTTTCAAGATACTCACCCACGCCTACAAATGCCTCCACAATACCGGACCCCAATACCTCAACGAGAGAATCACCTTCCACGTACATAAGAGAAACCTCCAATCCTCCAACCGCATCCTCGTCAAAACACCACGCATCCGCAGAGCTAGAACAGGGGGGAAGAGCCTACTCCTACATGGCGGCTAAGACCTAGATCTAGCTCCCGATCGACATCAGACACGCCCCCTCCCTGAACATCTTCGGGAAGGCTCTCAAGACCTGGCTCTTTGACTGAATGGATCTGCGTTTCACCCCCCCCCCCCCCAGTGCCCTGAGACCATCACAGGTAAGTAGCACGCTTACAATTTCATGATTGATTGATCCTGATTGAAGATATGTAATTGCCAGGCGCATGCTTGAAGGAAAGACTATTGTGTTTATCTGTATCTAAGGGTTCAATTATGATAATCTGTAAAATTATTAAAATGTGCAACGGATTGTTGCCCAGTACCAATGAGTACACAGCAATATGTTGGGGGGCTTTAGTTGTGTGCTAGACTCATTGCTCGACAGATCAATTGGTCCCCACCAGAAGGAAGTCTGCCGCTGCACTTTCAATATAATGCAGCAGGAACAACTACTAGATAAACGGAGACGCTGAAACCCTGGTACTACACCATTCACGTTTTATTCTGCTGTTCATAATATGAATTCCTGTATAGATTACTTACTGTTGTTCAAGGATGTCGGGCCCTGGGTTCAATCTTGTAGACATTTAGTGAATACATATTCAGACGATTCTCCTGTTGTTGCAATTGCAGATAGGCATATTTTTTGTTTTGAAAAAAAAATTCCATACGAGTTCCTCCTAGACACAGTATTTAGGACTGAGACATTCTTAGCTATTAAAAAATATTAAGATCATAACACAGGATGAGTTGCCCACTTTAAAACAACGTGGGGGGCCTTAAAGCTGTATGTTTGAGGAATAAGTAGAGCTAAACATGCTGGTGTCCTAAAATTAATACGCCATAGCCTCTCGCAGCTTGAGGGGGAAATAGCGGACTTGGAAAATTTGTATGCGATTACGAGAGAACTGAGCATATTGGGAGAGATACATACCAAACTAGGAGACTCGAATGAAGAAATTAATTAAATGTATAAAGCTCTGTGAATGCCCGGAGGCGTCTTGGTGCTATGCGAAGAATAGGAAGTGCAGTTAGGATTAAAAAACGTTTTTTTGATTATGCTAGTATGGTTGATTAAAAAGCCATGATTTTAGCTGATTTCTGAAAGTGGGAAGTGATGGTGTTGTTTTCAGTTCATACGGAAGACGGTTCCATTGTAAAGCGGTTGATCTGAAAACACTTTTCCCACCCGCCGAGGCACGTTTGAAAGCAGAAACCACTATATATCTTGCAGAGCCTGAGTGGAGGATTCTGCCAGGGATATACCAATTTAGATTTTTTCATTTTTGTTTTACATAAGATGGGCCTGTTCATGCAAGGTCCTGTAGGCCAAGCAAAGTACCTTGAAAGTAATGCGATGCTCGACTGGGAGCCAGTGAAGTTGTCTGATGGCTGTTTTGGCCTATTGAAATTTTGGGATCTTGAACAGAAACCGAGTAGCAGTGTTCTGGAGCGTTTGTAATTTATTTAGTGAAGCTTTGGACATATCGAAATACATGCTATTACAGTAGTCAAGTTGTGCTAGCACGGGAGCAGTTACTACTGTTTTTAAAAGTTTTTAAAAGATCCGCTGGTAGAAGGTTTTCTATTTTCTTGATCACTCTGAGAGCGTGAAAGGAGGCTGAAGTGACCTTGTTTACGTGGTCTTTGTATTTTAGATCCCTGTCCATCAATATCTCTAGATTTTCTACTTTCACAGCAGGTGTCGGGAGCGAACCTAGCTCAGGAGGCCACCAGTCTGGAGACCAAATGGACAGATTATTGCCAAACATGATTACCACTGTTTTTGTGGAATTTATTCTACTTGCTAACCACACTCAAGCAGTTTCGGAATATGCCGCACAAATGACTATCATTGTTTGCAAGAAAGACTATAATTTGGGTGTCGTCGGCATATGATGCCAGAGACAGACCAAAAGATTTTAGAGAGATGGGCAGCAGCATGAGGTAAAGATTGACATAGTGGGGAATAGAGATGATCTCTGAGGGACCCTGCATGGCAGGGAATATGAATCGGAGGTGAAAGACACCAATTGTTGCCGCCTGGAGAGAAATTCTTTTAATAGGGCCAATGCCAGATCATTAATATTGTGATCTTGCATACAGTCAACCAGTAACTTGTGGTTGACTGTATCGAAGGCTGCTGACAAGTTCAATAGGTTGAGTGCTGCATTCCCGCCCCTGTCCAGGGACGCTCTGATTTCCTCTGTGGCCGTGATCAGAGCTGTTTCAGTGCTATGGCCTTGCCTGAAGCCAAACTGAGTCTCCTCTAGAAGAATCTTGGTCTCAATATAGGAGGAGGGTTGCACATTCATTATCTTTTCTGCCCATTTGCCTGAGTAGGGAAGCCCTGAGATGGGACGAAAGTTATTCGGATCCAAGACATTAAGATTGGGTTGTTTTTTACGAGAGTAATACCTGATGCTGACTTCCAGGGGGAAGGGAAAATTCCAGTCACGAACATTGCGGAGAAGATGGAGGTCAGATGGAGTGCTACTACCTCAGGTAAAAAATGTACTATCTTAGGAGGGCAAAGGTCATAAGGGGATCCTGTTGGATACTGGGAATGATCTCTGCAATCTGCTCTGCTGAGAGGGCTACAAAATGCCTAAAACTAGCAAGTTCTGATTCCATCTCTATGGGTATGCTATTATATTGTCTGCTAGCAGTGAGATTATTAATGAATTTTCTTAAAATAAACCAGCTAGTGATTCACAAAACACTTGATGGCTGAGCTTGTCAGCAAATGACGCTCTTGGTCCTGAAGGACAACAGATAAGCATAAAGATTGAGTTTTTGTAAGTTCGATATTAAATAGCACCGCTTCAATTCCCTCTAAAGAAACCAGGTTAAAGGCCACTAGCAAGTGATCTCAATAGATTACTGCTAGCCCTCCACCCCTTTTGTTAGGTCTATCTAGGCGATAGATGGTATAGCTATTAGGTATCACTGCAATGATTTCAGGGCCTGACTCATCAATGGCCCTGTTTCTGTGGCAAACACCAAGTCGGTTTGGTGATTTGATAAAAATTCAGCAAATTCAAAATGGTTTTTAACAATGGATCTGGTATTCATAAGCGTGTATGTGATAACTGGTTTGGCTGCTGTTAGTTACTTTTGCTTTCCGTTAAGAAAGTTCTCAAGGACTTTTCTCTCTGTGGGGAGACTGAGATTCACTAGACTGCTGTTTCAGGTCAGGCAAGAGGTAGATGAGGGTTATATTAGAATTTTGGGTCTCAGTGGCAAAAAGTCATCTGACTTACTGGTAAACTTAAGGGCGAGAAGGGATTCTCTTGAATTGCTGAGAGCTGCTAGTTATGCAAGTTAGGAGTTTGAGGAGATAAAAGTTAGACATAACAGTAAATTTGTTGTAGCCAGAACATATGGAGAAGGAAGGAAGCCTGGTGTGACCCTGGCAACACTACTGCATACCAGCTGGTCTGATGGAATTAAAGTGAGTATTCGAATGATAGATAATGACCTTCTCTAAGACCCTAGTCAGATCTCTGATCACTTTAGAAAGTATTAGGAGAAACTCTGTACTTTCTGCGTCACTAGCTGGCCATTAGATAACCACATTTATTTTGATGACTGCCCATGGCTTGGCTTGTAGATGAGCATAGAGATATACTACCTGCTCTCTTCGCGCCAGCCGAAGCCAAAAATGTTATAGCCAATGACGGCCTGACTACCAGTTACTACAAGAAACTTTTTGAGGACCTTACTCCACATATTATGATATAATTTGAATCAGTGAAACGGAATCGATGCCTTCCGCCTTTGATGTGTGAGGCATTGGTTGGAACTATTCTGAAGCCTGGCAAAGTAGCAGATCTGTGTTCCTCATACCAGCCACTCTCCCAAACGAATACTCTCACTAATATTCCTGGTAAGATTTTAGCCAGTTATATCAGTCTCTTTATGCCCGGTTTAACCCTCCCAAAACAATCATGATTTATCCAATGGAGATCAACTGCCTATAATATTAGCACCGTCTTTGGTGCAATTTTCCTGTTCGATTCTGAGGTAAATGCAACAGTTTATTTTTTTAGAGGCCAAGACGGCATTAGACTCGGTTGAGTGGGAGATCATGTTTGTGGTGCTGTCAAAGATTGGTGCTAATAATATGTTTCTCAAATTGACATGCTTTTTATACTCTGAACCTACAACGCATCTGGGACAACAAATGTATAACTACTCCAATACCTATATGCAGAGCTACCTCTGCTCGAGGTAGCTGACGGGCTCTATAAACCTGTCAGGGAGTGCTCTCTTTCAACACTGTCCTCCGCCATTGTGGGGGAGCCACTGGTCTGAGCACTAAGAGCGCCATGGGTATAGAGTCCTGAGATTCTCAGGTTACGAATGTATAGTGTCTGCATATGCAGATGATCTTTTACTCTATATCAGAGACCCTCAGAAAAATCTTGCTCTAGTTTCTAACAAGATTATATGCTTCAAGAAGTTCTCTGGCTGGTCAATCATTTGGGACAAAGCACTTATTTTTGTTTAACTCACCACATCCACCCAACAGTAGGCTTTGGAAATCCCCTCTTAAATGGACTCTGTGTCTTACAGTGTAGCTGTAAGCAAATTCTCTGAAAATGTTAATAAATGGATCAGACTACTGCTGTCGCTCTTTGGCAGGACACCTATTGTGAAGATGATGTTTCTGCCTAGATTCCTAAACTGTTCTTAAATATTCCTGTTGCTGTGTATCACACTTTTTCGCACACTGCAACAGTTGAATATTTTACTTGCCCTGGGCTACTACTTATCAACATGTTAAATGGTCAACTTTAACACTCCCTTACGAGCAGAGTGGCCTGGGTGCCCCCAACTTTGAACTCTATTATTATACATCACTGAAAGAATTTGCCAAGTAATCGATACATGGACATGCGTGCTTGCCTCATTTGTGGTTAGAGAGAGAGGATACCTCACCCCTTTCCCTGAATGCTATACTTTTTTGCTCTCCCACTCGAAAGTGTAGCTCCATCGATCTGATTTGAGCATCCATCTCCAAGTATGAACAGTAGATCCAAAGTTGTTATGGGAGATAGCTATACACTCCCGAAGTGCGAGTGAGTTAATGGGCCTGGTTCGTGGTGTCTTGGAAGAGTCTAATGAGCATTTGTGCAGGCTGCAGCTAGACAACATGCAATACTTGTTTTGCGACAATCATTTATAGACATTAGATCAGATCATGTTTGCTGCCCTATTGCCGAGCCCAGAGACTTTACATTAAAACTTTTGACACAAAAAGCCAGTCCCAAACTTATTTGTTGACTGCTTGCTTTGACCGTGCATTGTGACTCGTTAAAAGCGAAAAGATGTTGCTTGAAATTGATATTTAATGAGAGATTTCAGATGAGAAATGGCGGTACTGTTGCAGAGCCATAAAGAACATTTACATAAATAGTGGACATAAACACATGCAATTTAAGTATATGGAATAGTTTCTTACCTGTAACTCCAGTACTCTTGTAGGAGAGTTTTTAAAGACTGAATAGTCCCGCCCACATACGGGGACCTGGAGCACTTTTTCACAATAAATCTTCTTAAGTGTAAATGTTCCCTTTTCTTCAAGAAGGCCTGAAGTGTCACTTATGAATTAAAAATATTACACAGCCTATAGGACTACACCACAATGGCCCAAATATTCATTGTGCTCTTAAAAAACGGGGCCATAAGAATTATATATGGGTATAATTTCATGAAGTTTAATATAAAAGCATGAATCTCTTTCACAAATCCTTTTTTGATAGAACATGAAGATGAAGAAAATCAGGACAGAGTAGTGCCATGGGCTATCTTTATTTGAGTTAAAAATAGAGGATGTGCCTTTAAGAACCCAAGCCCAATATGCTGAGCAAGTGGCAGTTGCTGCAGTTCTTTTTGAGGCAAGGTATGATGATATTTAGGTCCCATGGTTTCCTCAGTCCACTCCACCGGGGAGGGGTGCCTATGACTATAATGGAATTTCCTCTATGAGAGAACTGGAGTTACAGGTAAGAAACTATTTCTTCTCTCCTAAGGGATTTCCATTTAAAGTCATGAGCACTGAACAGAGTAGCAAGCCCATCCCTACTAAGAGCAGGGGAGAAGACAGAGAATTTAAGCAAATAAATGTTTAAGGGAGGCCTGTCCTACTTTAACGTCCGCTCTAGCATCAGAGTCTAGGCAGAAATGTTTGGTAAATGTTTGGACAGATCTCCAAGTGGTTGCTTTGCAAATATCTGGAATAGGGATAGTCATCATTAAAGCAGCAGCATCGCTTTCCCTCTAGTGGAGTGTGCTTTAGGTTTAGCATATAGCGTCTTGTTAGCTTTTTGGTAGCACAAAAAGATGCAGGAAACTATCCAGAGTGAGATAGATTGCTTGGGAGTGGCTAAACCTGTACATACCTGACCATAGTGGATAAACAATTGGGTCAATATGCGGATGTCCCTTGTCTTCTCAAGATAGAATTTCAAAACTCTCCTCACATCCTGAGCATGAATAGATCTTTCAGCTGGAGTAGAGGGATTATGAAAGAATGTTGGTAAGGAGATGGTTTAGTTGACATAAATTGCCGAAATAACTTTGGGAAGGAATTTTGGGTGAGTTCTCATGACCACTTTGCTAGAGTGAAAACTGCGTATGGTTCATGAGAACAAAGCATTTGGATCTCGCTAACCCTCTGAGCCGATGTTATTGCTACAAAAAAGCTGTCTTCCAATAAAGGTGTCGCAGGAAGGCTTTTTGGATAGGCTCAAAGGAGTCCTGTGTCAGATGTGAAAGTACTATGTGAAGCTCCCAGAGAGGAGAAGGATGCCTAATGGGGGGAAAACCTCCTTTAATCCTTCTAGAAACTCCGTAATTATGGGTATTTTGAAAAAAGAGGTTCATAAAGGACATTTTCTGTAGGCAGTAAGAGCTGCCAGGTGAACCTTTGTAGAAGAGAATTGCAAGCCAGATTTTGCCAAATTGAGTAAGTATGGAAGAATGACATCTTCCTGGCAGATTTACGGGCCAGGTTCTTAGAGGAACATCATATGCAAAATCTCTTCCATTTGAAGGTATAAGCGAAACGTGTTGAAGGCCGTCTAGCCTCTTTCAGGATGTCCATGCAGCCCTGTCGAGGATTCAAGTGTCTGTACTGCACTTACTCTGGAGCCATGCCGCCAAAGTCAAAGAGGAGAGATTAGAGTGAACCATCTGGCCTCCGAACTTCGTTAGCAGGTCTGGTCTGCATGGCAGCTTGAGATGTGGATGGACGGACCAGTGCAGGAAGCCTGTGGACCACCACCGGCAACCGGCATGGTCACTCCGGAGCTATGAAGTTAATCTTGGTCCTCGATTGGAACAACTTGATGAGGACTGTTGGGATTAGGGGAATAGGCGGAAAGCCATTGAGAAAGAAGATCTATGGAAAATTGTAGTCCTTTAGTAAGGGGTGTGTGTTCGCCAAATATTAAGACCCGGTCAGCTAGTAACGCCAAAATGAGCAAACCGCACCAACCATTAAGTTTGGCATCCAAAAGGAAGCGAACCGGGCTCAAACTCAAGCGAAGGGGAAGAAAGTAAGAACTACAAACGTGGCCAAACCTAAGGGGAATTTGACACTAACCTCTCCCCAAAATTCTACTAGAACACAACTTGTAAATGAAGGAGATACTCGCCCACCGTGTAATGGGGATGAAGCACTGAAAGAGATGGGTCCGTCTTTTTGGGCAAAATTGGAAAACACCATCAAAAGAATATGCCACCCACTTCATGATTGACTGGACTCAATTGACACGAGACTTGTGTAACTTGAGTTATCCCTCGCCTCAAATGGTGTGAGGGAACATGTACTAGATGTTATTCCTAATGTACTTCCTAATGTGAATGTTAACGCTATTCAGAGGGATAACACTATTGTAACTACCGTTCTGACTAAGTCGTCAGGGCCTGGCCCTCATCCCCCCTCAGTTAATACGAGAGTAGCAGAATGAGAACAACAGAAGGATAGGACACATCAAGCTGAACCAAGTAGGCAAGCTGTCCAAAATCGAGCTGTGCTTGGGACCCCACTTGCTCCTACTGAGCCTGTCTTACCAGTTCTGGAACTCCCCCCTGAATCATCACCTTATGTGGTGGTCCTGGCGGGAGTTCCTCCATTGGCTCAGGGCAGAAAGGAATCTTATGCTGTGCTTAAAAATAAGTGCATTTTTTGGCTAAATAGAAATCGCCCGCTGCCAACGCATGTATGTGCGGAAATCCTCTTTGCAAGAAGAGTGAGTTGGGTGGAGAAAAAGCCAGGGTCCGTGAGGGGGGACTGCATAGCTATCAATTTTGGGGATTGGAAGGCTGTGGAATATATTTGTGACTGGCCAAGGAAGGACTTATTGTCAACAATTGTACCTTTACCTTTGTCTTATTTGTATGTACCATCGGGCCCCTTATATAGTGAAAATTTTCAAAACGGGGTTTAACTAATTGGTGTGCATCTGAAAATATACTGTCAGTAAATAGGTTTAATGTTTTATCAGGCTTAGAAGAGTGTGATTGACGCCCTATGAATGAGAATTCCCTACTAAATACTTCCAGTGGAACATCTACCCTTGCAATTGTATCGGAGGAAAATGATATAACTTTTACCCCCGGGGAAGAAATAGTACCTCACCCCTTGACTGAGGTGGGAATGGGAGAAATGGGGGAAATTGTGTACCAGTTGGAAGACTGTACTCACATGGAGGCTGTACCTAGTGTGGAAATAAGAGAAGGGATAATCCAGCCAGGGACTATCACTAGTGTTAGCTCCCCCGATAGAGGAATAGGGAAACTACAACTCAATCCTGAGGTAGCTGATGGAAGTATAAAAATACTCTTGTGGAATGTAGCAGAGTTAAAAAATTAGCTACTTACGCCTGAGTGGGGTACCTTTATGGCATCACACGAGATCTGCCTGATGCAGGAAACCTGGGAACTGGAGGAGAGTGCCAGCCCAGGTTATGCAACCTTTGATATCCTGGCAACCACTAGGTGTAGAGGTCGCCCATCGGGTGGTTTATCGATCTGGGTAGGTACCAACTTGGGCGTCTAGGCAGCCCAATTGACAACTAACTCTCTAGACATCCAATGTGTGCTACTGACACCCCTAAACATGCCCAAACTAGCCATAATAAATATTTACTCAAGACCAGTCAGGAATGGACAGGAATCAAATACTATTAATGTATTGGATCTCTTTAGCCAGGCACTTGACCCCTCCATCGCTACAGTCTTTGGTGGCGATTTTAATTGTCAATTCGCGCCTTTGACCAGTCCCGAGCTGGGTGAGCAAGATGAAGACTCGTTTTGGCATATCTCTAACCCTAAGATCCCCCCTGTTAGGGGATGGACCCTGCTGGTCTTGCAAATTAAATCTCTTTCTCCCTTGCAACGTCTCTGCGGGCGTGCAACGGGAGGCTGGACCCTGACCGACCGGGGTCAGCCACATTCAATAGGGTAGAACAAACTTCCATCATTGATTATATAATGATGGAAGCAAAACATTGGGATAGTTTGATGGAATTTAGGGTCCTACCGGGGCAAGATAGCGACCATAATGCCCTTGTCTTATCACTCAAGCCAGGGAGCTTCAGGTTGACAAACCTTGATGCCAAACCCAATACTGAGATCTTGCCCCTCACAGTAGCCAACAATAGGCGTAGGGTTAAATGGCCCTATTTTCAGGACTCCCCTAGTAGGCCAATATATACGAGATCGCTGTACCTAGGATTATTGAGATGGGTGACTCGGACCCCAACGGTCAAGCCGCAGAAATCCAAAGGAAGTTGGCTCTCACACTGGGGGATTTGCTCTACCCAGTAAGCGGGAATAAACGGTGTGGGTCTAAGAAGACACACCCCTGGTATGATGACAACTGCAGGAAAGCAAAAAGGGATCTCCTTTCCTCAATCAAATCTAGAGCTAGTGTAGGTATCAGGCTATCTAGACAGCTCTATAAAAAGGCAATTATTAAAGGTAAGAGGGATTGGGAGGAAACGAGGTGGGAGGAACTGAGATTTGCGCTCCTTTTCAAGGATGCCAAATCATTCTGGGCCATTGTTAGCTCAGGTGTAAGAGGGGGAGGGGAGGCCGTTCTCCCGAATATTGCGCCCTCAGTTGGGAGGCGCATTTCGGAGCACTATATACAAATATGGAATCTGGCTACGCCCATCACCTAGGTTCCAAATCTGCCCAAGAGTATAGAACGACTAGGACGACGAATTCGCTCCAGGAAGGAGACGTGGCCTTCCGCCATCCCCCATCCTAGACCCCCACCACGAGTATCGACTGGTGGGGGACTCTGGTGCGAGGTTGCGGGTGGATTACCTGGAAGCTCCAGAGACTTACCTCCCTGAAATATTAGAGATCATCACCCTGAAGGAGGTAGAATCTGCCAGCGCAAGGCTGAACCCCAATAAAGCTCCTGGCCTTGATAAACTGCCTGGGAACCTGTTCCGATCTTAACCCAAAATATGGGCACCATAACTGGCTATCCTGTTCAATGCGGTTCTTATGGGGTTTGATTTACCGGACACCTGGTTCGGAGCTGAGATCGTCCCCATTCACAAGAAGGGTTGTCCGCTAACCCCATCAAACTATAGGCCCATTAGCCTTATAGATGTAACACAAAAACGAATGGGTAGGATCATATTGGACAGGATACCAGGGTGGATGGAGGAACACCAAATACTGACTACTCTCCAGGCTGGATTTAGATCAGGCATCTCAACCCTGGACCAGATCTTTCGGCTCCAGGTCTTATTCTGGAAAACAGCAAGAGTGGAGGGTGGCAGCCTCTACCTTGTCTTTGTGGACCTGCGGGCCGCATTTGATCTGGTTCCCAGGGAAAAGTTGTGGAAAGTACTCGCAGATTTGGGTCTCCCACCTTACCTATTGAACATCTTAACTAGATTGCATGTAGGCAATTATGCTCAGGTTAGGTGTGGGAGACATGGGGATCTTTCAGCCCGCTTTCCCGTATCTAGAGGTGTGCAACAGGGGTGCGTCCTGGCTCCCACGTTGTTTAGCCTTTTCATCAATGGCCTTGTGGACGCCTTAAATGGTGTAAAATACAATGACGCTCCCTGGTTGGCCTCTGGTCGGGTGCCCGCTCTGATGTTTGCGGATGACACTTTGTTGTTATCCAAAACATCATCAGGCATCCAGCGTGTTCTGAATGGGTTTGTATAATTCTGTGCCTCGCGGAGTTTGGAGATCAACTTGGACAAAACCAAGTTTATGATCTTCAATCCCCCGAGGCAGACCCGTCCGAACCCTGTCTTGAACAGTATTCCCCTGAAACGGGTCAATACTTTTGTCTACCTTGGCATCATGTTGACAGAAGATTTTGGCTGGGGTCACCAAATTGCTTAGACTATCGCAAATAGTAGGGGGTATCATCAAGTTCCACAGAACATCAGGATTTAAACCGGTAGCTCCAGTCCTTGAAATTTATGGACTCCAGTCGAGGACAGCAGCTATGTATGGTGCTGAACTATGGGGACATAAGAATACCTATAGCCTCTTGAGGGTTGAGCAGTCCTTCATGAGGAATTTGGTGGGTCTACCACAAAGTACACCACTTACCCCCTTGAGGTTGGACTTGGGACTAGAGTCCATAGAGGAACTGGTAGCTGCCTGGCCATTGCTCTACTGGAGGAGGTTCTGGTCAGCACCGGAACTGGTATCCTATAGAGCTGAATTTTTGGAGGTCTGGGGTCATATAAAAAACAAAATATTCCTTGGCTATCTCATATTAAGGCCCTCACCACCTATGTAGGATTACCCCAGCTATGGGAGACCCCCGAGTTGAGCTGCCTGAGTATACCTAGGGCACAGCTGTTAACCCTGGTGAGGGAGAAAAATCTACTTGCATTACACCGATTAACAACCCAGGGTAGGCCGTCTGTGGAGTTCCTCTTAGTGAAATCTGTACCTCGACAGGAGAAATTCCTAGCTGTAGTCCAACCCCCTCTTGCGAGGAAATTATATACTCAATTGAAGCATGGATGCCTGCCAATTAGGGCATTTACCTCGAAATGGGCTAAAGCAGAAAATGTATCCTGCCCAGCATGTAATTACATTCGAGAAGATGTTGCCCATGTTATGTTTTTCTGCCCAGCGTATATTGCAATAAGAAAATGCTGGTTGATCCCACTATGTAGAAACTTGGGCCTCGGGCAATATATGCAGGCGTGTAGAGTTTTAATGCACGACACCTCGCCACCTATTGTCTTTGCTGTTTCTCGCTTTTTACATGGTATGTGGCGACGAAGGAAAGGTTTTGTTTAAAGTCATTGTAAATATACCTGGATTAATTCTTTTTAAAAAAAAGAAAACAACAAAAAACTATCTTATCTAAATTCCCAATCTATAACTATTTGTTTAATTAACCTTTTATCTGTAATATCAGTCATCCATATTTATTGTTTTAATTACTGTGCCTTGTTTGTATCTTATCTGCACTTTTATGGTCTTCGACCGAAATAAAGTTATCATTGCTTGCTTGCATTGAGAAATCTGGCATACCAATTGATACATAGGGTATTCCAATGCCTCCCTGGCTGGAAATACCTGGAGGCGAAGCTTCAGCAATTTTGGTTTTCTGCGGTGAGGAACAAGTTGATGACCGGAGCTCCCCACGGTTGAAGGATGTTTTGGAGTAAGAAGTCGTTTGTGACCCACTAGTGGTGTTCTTGCAGTAATCAGCAGAGAGAGTCTGCTCGAGCATTTTGGACCCCGGAAGGTGAGTTGCTGTGATGGTAAGGTCTTTAGCTCGAAGCCTTTCCAGATTGTCTGGGCCTTGTGTGACAAGAGCCTGGACCTCGTCCTTCCCTGCTTGTTGAGGCAGTACATGGTTGTTCTATTTTCGGTCTGAACAAGCAGGGAGTGGGATCTGAATTTCAGATGAAATGCCTTCAGTGCCAGGTAGACAGAGCACAGCTCGAAGAGACTGATATGGTATGTTAATTCTCTCTGCGACCAATTGCCTTGGTTTTGTTGGTGATCTATGTGGGCTACCATCCCAGTAGTGAGGCAGAAACGACTATGGTTCGAGGAGGAATCTCTTGATGAAATGGCGCACCTCAAAGTAGCACCACCACTTCGCATGAAAGGATAGTTGTATCCTGTCTTCCCAATTGCCTGTTAATTGGTCCCACTTGTCCTCGAGACATTCCTGTAGAGGTCATATGTGAAGACAGCCATTCGGTGTCAGAAAGATGCAGGAGGCCAGCGAGCCGAGTAGGAGGATACTGTTCTTACCATTGTATGAGAGGCTTTCATGAGAGCATGACACTTCCGAAGGATCGATAAGTGTCTCTCCTCCGAAGGAAACACTTTTGCCAGTATTGTATCGATGGAAGTTCCCAGATAAAGTAAGGGTTAAACTGAGACAGAGGTCGATTTGTTGTGGTTGACCTGAAGCCCAAACCTTTGTAGGAGATTGCAGGTCCAATTGTAATGAAGCAGAGTTTCTTGAGACATGAACGTCTCGATTAGCCAATTGTCTAATTATGGTTAGATGTATATTTTGTGTCTCCTGAGATGGGCAGCCACTACTGCCATGCATTTATTCATTAGTGAGAGGCAACAGAAAAGCAAATATTTAGGACAATGTAATAATAAAGACTAATATAAGTAAGACAATGAAAGATCCTCTGTTAATGTATGTTCTTTTTATTCATTCATTTCATATGTAAGCAGATAAATGTGCAGCCAACACAGTTTGCCAACACATGGCTTCTTCAGGGCATCCAAGAGTGTCCAAGAAAGGTTCGCCAGTTCTAACGTACCCAAGAAATGTGCAGTTCTATTATTTGGTAATATTCTGATGAGAGAAAAACCCGGGGGTTTGAACCCTCTAGGAATAAAAGCAGTGTTGGTAGGGTCAGAAAGATCTTCTCAATTCCATGGGTCTCCTTAAGCCGACTGCCTTTAGAGTTTCTATTTCCGCCATCTTCTGTGCCATCATATGATTGTATGGCTTTCAAATAGAGCGGTGCCAGAGAATGGAAAAATGTAACACCATCTCTGAGATTCTGGCTTGAGAGACGTAAGGTGGAGCCAAGAGTGCCTTTTAAGACGGACATTGTGGCAGTACTCATGAGCTGCTAATGAGGAAGAGTATGCTGTAGTACTAACAACTTCATTAGAAACCATTAACCATTCATTCAGGATTTCTAAGAAGTTCTCCCTCTCATCTCTAGGAAGATGTTCTGCAGACTGGTTCATGGATTCCGACAGTGCCCTGCAGTATCTGCCTAGAAGATCAGTGGCGCTGACTGCTTTAATGGTGGTTACTGCCGTACTGCACACTTTACGACATACAGAATCCAACTTCAGACTCTTCTTATCGGGAGGCACTGTAGAAGTGGGAGTAGTGGCATGTTGCTTCTTTGCAGCTACTACAATCAATGAGTCTGGTGTAGGATCTATTCGGAGGAAAGCAGGACCTTGCTCCGGAAGCAGATATTTCTTTTGAAGCCTGAATGGTGCTGGCTTAACAGAGGCTGGGATCAGGAAGAGGTCCATAGCAGGTTCAAGGACTTTCTTTCAAAGGCCTTGATGGGTGATATGGGTGGAGGTGGAGAGTCAGAAAGCATTGAGGAATATCATCCAGTAGAAGTGGAGGACATGTCCATCTGACGTCTTGACCAAGATCTTCCCGGTGAATAATGATGATGGCAAGAGTGCCTTGAAGAGGTAGAAGTATGCCTTGGGTTGTGTTGATGGCTCTTTAAATGATGGCGCGACCTGGACCGAGATCTTGGACTCGGAGTGACCAGTGGAGTTAAAAGCGTAGGAGAGGAGGAGGCGGAGTCGAAGGCCATGGTGGAAGAGCAGGAGGAGGAGGAGGAGGAGAACATGGTTGGATGCCTGAAGAAGAGGAAAATGTTCCAGAGTACTCTGAATTTGGGGAGGAGTAGATACGTCTTCTCTTCTTTCATACCTTCTGTAGCCTAGATGACGTTGAAAAAGTTATCCGAATCGACTGACCGGAACCTGCTTGTCGATGGTGATCGAAGACGGCACCTCGGTGTCGCAGTGTGGCTTGACATCGACCTTCGACTGTACTTCGACATCGATCTGGATCTCAACGGTGACAGTTTGAATGGACTCTTAGTCGATGGGCTCCTCGACGTCAAATGAGGACGGCAGGAAGACAATGCAGTTATCGATGTCGATACTCCTTGCCTTGACGCGGATCTGCAGCACTTCCCCAACATTGAACCATGGCTAGACGGCAAACAGCACCATACATTTCCTCGAAGTCGATCCTCTCTACGTCGACCGGTACTGATTGCCTTTTTGTTCAGTTTTCCTCCAGGTACACCCTCCAGAGACAGATGACAGAGCCCTGGTAGAGGTCTGACACTCTCCTCGTCCTGAAGTCCCACCTTCAGACTGCATCTGTTGTCTTCTTTGCTGAAGGCGAATCTTCTCTTGGTCTCACGCAGTGCATCTTGAAAAGTTCCATCAGTGATGGCAAGACTCAGGAACATGATCTCCTGGGAGGCAGAGTATAAACACCTCATGAGGATCTGTCTTGGCCTTTTTTCTCCCAAAGGCTGGGCACTTGTCAAAAAGAGATAGCATTTTACTGTTAAAAAACCTCCAATTTTGGTCAGGAAAAGACAGAAAACGCCAGGGAGAGACCAAAGACGCTGAATGAAAAGATTGTCACCAAAATTCAGTTGGGCAGAAAAGTCAAAATTTAGTAGAGTTCAATGCTTCAGGGTCCTGTCAGCAGGAGCAGGAAAAAAGTAGTGAGAAAACTGCCACCTGCTCAGCATGATGGGATAGTAGAAGTCCCTGTGTTCTTAAAGGTACAGGCAGGTAAATTACAGCCTATGGAGCTATTCTGTCCTGCTTTACTCCATCTTTATGCTCTATCAAAAATGGTTTGTGAAAGAGATTCATACTGTCATATTAAAACATAATAAAATTATACCTAAATATAATTTTCCTCAGCCCTTATTTAAGTACAAAATAAAGAATTAGGCCACTGTAGCCTAGTCCTATAGGCTGCATAATATTTTTCTTAAGTGACTCTGCAGGACCTCCTGAAGATCTACACTTAGGATATATTGTGAAAAAGTGCTCCGGGGTCCTCGCACGTGGGCGAGACTATTCAGTGCTTAAGACTATAATGGAAATCCCATAAGAGAAAAACTAAAGTTCTGCTACACCCCAGCCAGACTACATCAATATGGCCTTAGACATGATTCACAGTGCCACAGATAAGCGAACATGTGGCAGACTTTATATACATCTTAGAAAATGTTATGGAATACAAGCTTACTGGAAGGCTCTATTCATTGAACTCAGTAAAATGACAAACATCAATATTGAGCCTGATCCCCCAATAAGAATTATTTGACTACGTTAAGAACATAAATGTATCAGTCAGGAAATTTACTGCAAAGGCACTTGTATTGGCCTAAAGGCATGCTGCTATGAGATCAAGCAGGCACCCTCTTCCAATTAGTGATTGGCTACATGATGTCACATATTGTACTAATGCTTATTGAGCCACCCAAGTACAGGCTTCTAAGCATTTGGATGAAATAGGGTGACATTTGCAATTTTAATGATCACTCCAAACTTTCTGCAAGTATTCCTTTAGAGAGGTATTAATTTTATAACAGAGCACAAAAGGAAGGAGTATCTTTTTAACTGGAAGGAAATCATTAACAATGGCATGTTACTTTGGTAATATGAAAAATGTAATGATAAGAGACCAGATGAATAAATTACTTGCCTTCGGTCATGCCTTATCAGGTAGGGACCATCTAGCTGCAGATTCCTTACCTTTGAATATTCCCCAGGCATCAGATTGGACCCATACATTTTTCAGCAATCCCCTTGCACGCTGGTAGGTGGACATTGTTCGGCTCCGGCAGTATAATGCACAGTGTCTATATAGGCACCACCTCAGCGCGCTGCCTTCGGTTCTTGACTTTTTTCGCACCAGAGGGACAGAGCCCAAATGAGGAGGAAGGACTAGTGTGCTAAAGTGAGGTCCTGAAGTTTGCAGAACTTGGTGGATGGGGGGAGGTGAGGAATCTAAGGCGAGATAAAGTCTACACCAGATAAGGGGTTACCAAAGGTAAGTAACTTGTTGATAGAAACTTCTAGCCGCAGATTCCTCACCTTGGAATAGATACCAACGCAATCTTTCTCCAGAGGTCTTCTGGTGGACCGTTTTACACTAAGAAGTCAGGGAGGACTGAATAAGCAAAGTACCCATCCCACCGGACCTGACTGTCTAGGCAGTAGTGTTTTGCAAATGTGTGTAGCGATGCCCACATAGCTGCCTGACAGATGTCTAAAACTGGGACCCCCCAGCTAATGCAATGGTCGCAGAATTAGCTCTGCTGGAATGAGCTCTCATGTCATCAGGGGGCTGCTTTTTAGCCGGCACATAGTGGATTTTAATACAGAGGACAATCCACCTGGAGATAATTCCTCATGAACTGCCTTGCCTTTCATTGCACCTGTAAAACCAACAAAGAATTGATCGTACACCTGTAAGTCTTTGGTACATGCAATATTAAATTATAGCCCTTTTTTCTCCAAATGATAAATTATAGCCCTTTTTTGTCCAAATGATGGAGTCTTTCCTCTTCCCTGGTAGGATGAGGGGGGCGAAGCAAGTAGGGTGAGTAAAAAGGATGTCAAAAGGTGTACCAATATTTGTTAAAATGGAGGCATGGGTCCTAAGGACCAGTTTGTCTGGGAAAAAGGTTTTGTACAGTGAATGAGCAGAAAGGGCCTGAAACTCTCGAACCCTCTGGGCAGATGTTATTGCCACAATGAAGAAAGTATTTATGGTCAGCAGTCTGAGACAGGAGAAAGGTGAGGAGTTTTTAGGATCCCATTGGAGCATAATGGAAAGCGTAGGAGAAAATGTGTTGTAAACCTTTTAAGAAACTGGCCACAAAGTTGACTTGAACAGGGAAAATTGGTCCCGCAAATGTAGAAAGGCTGAAATGTCAGAAAGCGAGGCCTTGCTGGACAAGGGATAGGACACCAACAGAACTTCAGACATGGGTGCAGACAGAGGATCAACGGCTATGGTAGCCCACCAAGCCACAAAATTGTCCCATTGGCAGGCATAAATCATTTCTGTGGAGGGACGCCTGGCTGCCAAGATGATATCATATACTTTATTAGGGAGGTCATACACCCTCAACTGTCACTGTTTAATCTCCATTCTTCTTGGGCACCAGATTTTCCTGGAGCTAGCAAGCATGACCTACTTCTGATGTTGGCACCCTCTCGATAGCTCCTTTGTACAAGACAGCCAACACGTCCAGACAGTGTAAGGAGAGATGATCTTCCATCAGCCGGTTATATCTGGGTGGCATAGGTGTGGAGGCGAGTCCAGACGGGGGGATGGAGAAGATTCTTTGGACTATCTCTAAAACCCATCTGTGAGTGAAAGAGTCAGTTGGAGGAATGGCTGAGCTCAGGGAGGCAGCTCCTGGTGGGGCGCTACATCAAATCTTGACTTGAAATAAATCTACACAAATTAACTACATGGAATGGACTTACTTTATTTACAACAGTAATGAATTAAGATTACTGAAAACCACTGTTGTCAGACAGCCTTCTCCATCCACCACTACCAAGTACAAATGAATCAATATGGATATTAGAAGGACTTGTCCATGTTCAACTGTGGACCCTGATCTGCCTATCATTTATAAATATGTCAAAGGTTGAAGCCCCTTACTGTATTCTTAACTCTGCAAGCGTTATTTTAATTTAGGAGCATGTAATTCGGCTGGACATCTGCAGCACTAATCTTCCAACGAGCAATGTATCATTTTCTTATGGATGTTGGTCATTTTGCCAAATGCTTGAAAAATACCACACTAGAGTTTTCAAGAATTGAAGAAAAGCATAGAATGTGTATTAAAAGACTGCAAAAGAATAGTTTGACACTTAAACAAGAACATTGAATTTTTTTCTGGAAAGAAGTGGACTATTTAGGACATGATTTATCAGGGAGTAGAATAGGGCTAAAGTGTATGCAATTTGTAAAGCTCCCTATCCTGATAACAAGAAAAACGTATTATTCGCCTTGCTATGCAAGTCTAACACGAAATTTGTGAACAGGTGTGGCAAAAAGATTGTACCTTTAAGAAGGTTGTAAGGAAGGGTGGAGAATATGTCCAGTTACCTCAGTAACAAGAGGCATTCAAAAGGATAACAACAAATATTTACATTTGCAGCAACCTTGGAACCTTTTTGCTTTGGAGGGAAAAATGTTTAATCACTGTGGACGCTAGTATATCGGGGCTTGGGACTGTGTTGACTCACAAAGCAGGAAAGGATGAATGAAATGCGCCATTTACATTCCATATACTGAATAGTTTAGAGATTAAATATATGGCAATTGAAAAAGTACAGAGATCTTGTGTGTGGGCTTCTGAGCACTACTGAAAATTATATCTGGGGCAGCCAATTTGAATTAATGGAAAATTTGTAGCTGTTGATCCACATTCTTTCACCAGAAAGTGGGTGGAACGCAACACTGCAGATAACATGACTGTGTTCCAGGTTGTCAGAGCATAGCCTATAAATAGTTTATTTTCCAGGAAAAATTAATGTAGTAGAGGGTTAAGTGGTGGAACCCGTCAAAGAGATTGTGATGGAAAAATTGTCAGGAATTGCTAAAAGTGAGGTGGAAATATTGGACTGTGGAGAAAGGCAGCTGAATAAAATCAAGGATTATGGGTGGCAAGATTGGCCTAACGCCGGAAATGCTGATTAAGCACGCAATGTGTTCCATCAAGTGGCCAAGAAATTGAAAGCCAAGTGGAAGTTATTGTTTATAACTTGTAGTGTGTACTGCTGGAAGGTGTACTGTGAAATATTTTGGGAAGAGCCCATGAGGGATATCATAGCATGTCCTCCATGAAAAGAATGATGAGAAGATTCGTATGATGGTTAGACCTAGATGAAGTCACTGATCGCGGAGTATGGGAATACCTTGTTTACTGTGCTAGTAAGAAGAACTCATGAACGGCAGGTGCTCCCCTCAGCCCAGTAGAGTGGAAGATATAATTTAATGTTTCAGGGCCATTCTATAATCTTACAGGGGAAGTCCGGTATACCTTAGTCATAACAGATTCCAACGCTAAGTGGCCAGAAGTAAAGTTTGTGAGTCACGCTTACAACAAAGCTGTACTGGATTTTTTCAAAGGGACTTTTGCAAGGTAAGTGTAAGAAAGTGCCTCTTTTTGCATGGTCACTTTCCACATTTTTGGACTGATGCTGCTAGTTTTATGAGTGGGCCCTGCTGATCTGGCCCCATTGCATGAGCTTTGACCCCCTCAAACTGTATATACAATTGGCTGAATCCCTGATTGCCATTTTTTACTTCAGCTTCATTTTTTTAGCTTAGCAGCCCAACATTATCAAACATCAATGTTCTAGGGCTACAGCTCCCATGATTCCCAACACGAAAACAATCCACCGATCACCATGCTTCTTCTCCATACAAAACATCCCACAAGGAAAAGCACTTCCTCTTTCTTCATGTGACATAACTTCCCTTCTGGCACTCCTCTATTGGTAACCTTGTTTCTGTTCCAATCCTGAGTTTCATGTTTAAGTGTCCAAACCCGGGACCTTCGTGGGAACACCGCTCTGTAGTGACACATTCGGCAAGGGTCGGTGTTGCATTGTCACGCCACTCCATGTCCTTCGTCGTTGGCCATTTTTAACTTACCTAAAAGTCCCTAGTATATGGTACGGCGTGTGCCCTGTGCTAGTAAGCTAAATGTCACTAGTGGATTGCTGCACTTATTGTGCCACCGCTACAGTGACAAGGTGGAAACATGGCTCTAAGTTTGCTGCTGCAGCCTAGTCTGGCAGCATTAAAACCGCCAACCCAGCACTGCCAAGTCAAAACCTCCCTTTTTAATATATAGAAGTCGCCTCTAGAGAAGACTTTAGCACCCCATAAGGTAGGGTGCTACGTATTAAGAAGGACATGTTCCTTTCATGTTTTACATCTCCTGACAGTGAAAACTCAAAATTGTTGTTTTCATTGTAGCAAGGCTGGTAGTTTCATTGGCTAATGGAGGTATCAAATTGTCATATTAACACCATCACTGCTGATGGTATTCCCCTCCTGTGCTGGCCCTGATTTATTCCCATTGTTCATGACGAGCTCAGCTCGTCATAACCACATGACCAGTGTACTGCATGAAGAGCTGAGCTCGTCATGAGCAGGGAAGGGTTTAAACCCAACTCACTACTCAATTTAAAGTAACCTTTAATATTAAAGTAGCTTTAAAAAGTCACCACTTTCTTGCTCCAAAGTTCTGGTAGCAGTTGCTGACTGACTACAGCAGATGTCAATTGAGATAGCCTGCTGCCCTCCTGCCTGGAGGTGTGAAGCGCTCCCAGGAAGGGGAACAAAAGGTCTGCTGAAGAGTGGTGTGACCCCCTACTTACAGAATAGCCCTGGGGAAGTGCCCATAGATGGCCCAGCTTCAATGGGGTTACCGCCTCTAGGAGGCAAATGTAAGTCACTCCTTAGCTTGCCTGCACCATTGTGTTGTTATACAGGCTGGCATCTCCTACAGAGTGGGGGAACCTATTGCAGAACCAATTTTCCAGGAGGGGTGGCTAAATATAATCAATACGCTTCAGGGATGGCCAAAGCTCTGACCCAGGGAAGACATTTTGAATTTGGGCAGAGAGATACACTGTGTGATTGCAGCACCTGGACACCTCACGGATGACAAGTAGCGCACTACAAATCTACTGATTGAGTGCCAACCCGACAGGAAATTATTTAAGAGGGGGTAGACTTGCCCCATGGGACTGATAGACCCATTGGCTCCCACCCACACAATTGAAATAAGCGTAAAAATGGCATTCTTGGTTTCCAGCCTCAGAACCTTGCCGGGCTCAGATAGGCCAGAAAGAGGGCTGCACCTACTGAACCTTTGGATCTCAGCCAAAGACTGCACCTGTTGCACCAGCTGAACAAAGACAGGACTTTAGAAAGAGCAAGGGGTGCTCATACTGTCGACTTAGTGGCGAGAGACCCCTAGGGCTAGACCTACTCCCACTCATCATGCCATGGGCCAGTAAGTGGGCTCCAACTGCTAGTTGGCTAGTCTCCTCTTAGCTTCAGAGACATAAAAGCTAAAGAAGCCTGCACCTGCAAAGTGCCCAGCTGACCAGTAGCCACTGTACTTGCCTGGGATTCTGCTAAAGCAGCCCTCAAGAGATAGTTCCCAGGTCCTGGACCTTTGGTAGGTGCTTGAGTGTACTCTCTCCCCCTTTCCCTATAGAACTGCAACTTGTGAGCCTAAAGCAGTGGTCTCCAGCCTTTTCTGTAGTGAGAGTTACTTCTGATCAGTGAAAATTATTGTGAGCTACTGAAGGCCAAGCCACTCATGCAGTGCTATCAGACACCCCCACCGCCAGCTTTATTGACTTTAAGTCTGATATTCATAGATCCAGATACTGTGGTTTGACCAAAATACTTTGAATGGGAGCACTAGGACAGGACTGACATGTGTGTCAGTGGTTCAAGTGGCATTTTAGGCTTGAGACGGAGTTAAATAATTACATTATGGAACGACAGTTGAACCTTTGAACTTTATACTGTGTGCCATCTCTTGTACCACCTGGCTTACCCTTGTGTCGCCAGTAGCTGTTTTTATTTTATGTGCAGGGTGAATATAATACTTTGGTCCTGACAAATGCCTCTGAACCCCACACAGGGTCCTCTTTAGACAGAAACATGTTGACCTTGTAAAAGATTATTTTCTCCTTCCCCAACAACCCCTCCTTCCCCTTTTTTCTGAGAGACCAGATTTACTTTGTCAGCGTTAAATAAGACTAGGGAGTAGTGTGCAACTGGGTGGATTTCTTTCTCCCATCAGACCCCCTGTGTGTATCGATCATTGCTACACGAATAGCACAAACATCCCACCATTTTTTTTTTAAATGGAAGAAATTTACAATGCAAAATATGTAACACTTTTCTGCACTTCAAATTTCATCCACATGAATAAAATTGCTGTATTTTTCAGTAATATGAGACCGTGTCTACCAGCCACTGAGAGCAAGATGCTAGCTGTGTGTAAATGCAGCACTTTGAAATGGGAGAAAATTAAACTGAAGAGTTAATTTTATGTTCATATTGATTACATAAAACTCATCATCCAAATTGTTCTCCAATTTCAAAGTGTTGCATTTACAAAGAGCAGGTCTCTTGCACCCAGAGGCCTGTAGACACAGTGCCATGTTTATAACAGAAAAATACAACCATTTGTTTAAATGGGAGGAATTTAAAGTGAAGAAATATGCTTCATAAAATATTAAGACGCAATTGGCTTAACAAAGTAGAGAAAAACATTAAGACTTGGTGTTTCATAGAAATATTTTTCTTTACTTTGAATTTCGCACATTTAAAAAAATAACTATTTTTCATTTATAAATATGGCACAGTATCTATTGGGAGCAAGAGTCCTAATGTCTGGAACTAGGACACTTTGAAATAGGAGAAAATTAAAAAGCAGAGTTAACTAAATCAATAAGTTAACTCTTCATTTAAATTTTCTCCCATGTAAAAGACTTTAGAACATCATTTTGTTTACGGCTCCATTATTGAGTTGACATGGACTTTTATTTAAGAGTTAAATATCTCAGTGCTTCAGTTCTTCTCCTCTGTGCTCAACCCTGGGTCACACATCTTACTCAGCACTGCTCATTACCAGGCCTTTCTATCCGCAGTCTGATTATAATGTAACATAAACACAGCCTGCCCTTGACTTTAAAATGAAAATATGATCCTCTGCTTATATAAAAAAAAGAACCAAGCTACTCTGAAGGTGCCTGCCAGCTACTGGTAGTCTCCGTTTTGGTAAGCAGATAGGGGTGGTGAAAGTGAATACATACTGTGTTGTTATGCAAGATAGACATGCCTGGAATGTGAGACAAGTGGGGAAGTGTAAGGACAAAGCAGGAAAAGATCAATATAACCACTGATGATGATTAATATTCAGCATCTGTGTCAAAAATATGGATACGTGCCTGGGAATCATTTACTAATGGTACAGATATGTCTGTCATCCAGCAACATTTAAATGACAGTTGAACAGACTAATAGATGGAGAGGACTCACTCAAAGCCCCTGCTATGTATGTATTTAAGGCTGGCAAGCTAGCTAAAACGTACTGTTTGTCGGACCTAAAAAGGGCGAAATTCTATTTCCTTGTGTTCTAATTTGTTTGCACTAACGTTTAAATTGGGTGCATAACCACCAAGCAATATTTGTGTTCGTTTTTACATCCGAGTCTACAAGACCCAGAAGCCTCCTACTCTACGCTCTCCACTTGCACTCATGGTACACCAAGCAATTACATTTTCCTCTCACTACTTACTACTACTACAACACTTTAAAATCGAATTCTCCAGAACTCCAGTGAGTGTGGTGTGGTCTTAAAAGGAAGCAGAGAGTTGAGTTATTCAATGTCCTTTTTTTAGGGCTCGCCTGCTGTGCGCATGCGCACAGCTGGAAGCTCTATAGGGGCTTATCCAGTGTTTAACCACCACTGGCGATTCCACTGGCGATTCCTTTGAGTGCATGTGCTTTTTAGGTCATTGCGCAAGCGCAAGCCCTAAAAAGCGCGTGCACAATGCCACCAGCCATCTGCCTGCCTGCCTCGCATTACCACATCAAAGGCAGCCGTCCCAGGTCATTTGTCACCTCCTAATTATTCACTGCCTGCCGGCCGTATTTTCAGTTTCGTCTCCTAATCTTCCCGCCCCTTGCTGCAACAACTGTTTATGCTCTGCTTGAAAAGAAACATGGAATGCATGCTGTGTCCTTTTCTGTAAAGATAAATGCCGCTCTGTCAGTAAAACCATTTTTTGAGTGAATCAGTGTGCCGTCTTTTGGGAACACATCTCCCCCAAAAATGTGCCTCGATAACTTAGGACCACGAATTCCATGCTTCTTAAGAGGGCTTTTCGGAGTTTTGGTTTAAGTACTGAGTGCACTGTGTAGTGTAGTAGCTAGCTTTTCTTTTCTGTGATTTAGTTTTCCCGCATTACCACATCAAAGGCAGCCGTCCCAGGTCATTTGTCACCTCCTAATTATTCACTGCCTGCCGGCCGTATTTTCAGTTTCGTCTCCTAATCTTCCCGCCCCTTGCTGCAACAACTGTTTATGCTCTGCTTGAAAAGAAACATGGAATGCATGCTGTATCCTTTTCTGTAAAGATAAATGCCGCTCTGTCAGTAAAACCATTTTTTGAGTGAATCAGTGTGCCGTCTTTTGGGAACACATCTCCCCCAAAAATGTGCCTCAATAACTTAGGACCACGAATTCCATGCTTCTTAAGAGGGCTTTTCGGAGTTTTGGTTTAAGTACTGAGTGCACTGTGTAGTGTAGTAGCTAGCTTTTATTTTCTGTGATTTAGTTTTCCTTCCAGAATAACGTCCTACATATTTTTCTGCATGTATCTGTTGGAACAGTAGCAAGCACTTGTCATAATTAATCCAGCATCGTTAAAGGATAGATTTTTTTTGTTTTGAGAGTTGTAATTTCCGTTAAGGCTCCCACCACACAGCTTCACCTACACAGCTCCGCCGAGGCACCCACCACACAGCTCCACCGAGGCACCCACCACACAGCTGCACCGACACAGCTCCACCGATGCACCAACCACCCAACTCCACCTACACAGCTCCACCGATGCACCCACCACACAGCTCCACCGATGCACCCACCACACAGCTCCACCGATGCACCCACCACACAGCTCCACCGATGCAACCACCACACAGCTCCACCGGTGCAACCACCACACAGCTCCACCGATGCAACCACCACACAGCTCCACCGATGCAACCACCACACAGCTCCACTGATGCAACCGCCACACAGCTCCACCGATGCAACCACCACACAGCTCTACCGAGGCACCCACCACACAGCTCCACCGAGGCACCCACCACACAGCTCCACCGAGGCACCCACCACACAGCTCCACCGAGGCACCCACCACACAGCTCCACAGATGCACCCACCACACAGCTCCAGCGATGCACCCACCACACAGCTCCAACGATGCACCCACCTCACAGCTCCAACGATGCACCCACCTCACAGCTCCACCGATGCACCCCCCACACAGCTCCACCGATGCACCCCCCAAACACCTCCACCGATGCACCCACCACACACCTCCACTGATGCACCCACCACACATGCCCCCACTACACATGCCCCAACCACACAGCTCCACTGATGCACCCACCACACAGCTCCACTGATGCACCCACCACACAGCTCCACCGATGCACCCACCACACAGCTCCACACAGCTCCACCGATGCACCCACCACACAGCTCCACCGATGCACCCGCCACACAGCTCCACCGATGCACCCACCACACAGCTCCACCTATACAGCTCCACTGATGCACCCACCACACAGCTCCACCGACACAGCTCCACCGATGCACCCACCACACAGCTCCACCGACAAAGCTCCACCGATGCACCCACCACACAGTTCCACCGATGCACCCACCACACAGCTCCACCGATGCACCCACCACACAGCTCCACCGATGCACCCACCACACAGCTCCACCTACACAGCTGCAGCGATGCACCCATCACACAGCTCCAGTGATGCAGCCACCACACAGCTCCACTGACACAGTTCCACCGTTGCACCCACCATACAGCTCCACCGTTGCACCCACCATACAGCTCCACCGATACACCCACCACACAGCTCCACCGATACACCCACCACACAGCTCCGCCGAGGCACCCACCACACAGCTCCGCCTAGGCACCCACCACACAGGTCCGGCGAGGCACCCACCACACAGCTCCGCCGAGGCACCCACCACACAGCTCCGCCGATGCACCCACCACACAGCTCCACTGATGCACCCACCACCCAACTCCACCGATGCACCCACCACACAGCTCCACCGACACAGCTCCACCGACGCACCCACCACACAGCTCCACCTACACAGCTCCACCGATGCACCCACCACACAGCTCCACTGATGCACCCACCACACAGCTCCACCGACACAGCTCCACCGATGCACCCACCACACAGCTCCACCACACAGCTCCACCGATGCACCCACCACACAGCTCCACCGATGCACCCACCACACAGCTCCACCGATGCACCCACCACACAGCTCCACCTACACAGCTGCAGCGATGCACCCATCACACAGCTCCAGCGATGCAGCTACCACACAGCTCCACCGACACAGCTCCACCGATGCACCCACCACACAGCTCCACCGATGCACCCACCACACAGCTCCACCGATGCACCCACCACACAGCTCAACCAATGCATCCACCACACAGCTCCACTGATGCACCCACCACCCAACTCCACCGATGCACCCACCACACAGCTCCACCGACACAGCTCCACCGACGCACCCACCACACAGCTCCACCTACACAGCTCCACCGATGCACCCACCACACAGCTCCACTGATGCACCCACCACACAGCTCCACCGACACAGCTCCACCGATGCAACCACCACACAGCTCCACCGACACAGCTCCACCGATGCACCCACCACACAGCTCCACCGACACAGCTCCACCGATGCACCCACCACACAGCTCTACTGATGCACCCACCACACAGCTCCACCGATGCACCCACCACACAGCTCCACCTACACAGCTGCAGCGATGCACCCAACACCCAACTCCACCGATGCACCCACGACACAGCTCCACCGACGCACCCACCACACAGCTCCACCGACACAGCTCCACCGATGCACCCACCACACAGCTCCACCGATGCACCCACCACCAAGCTCCACCGATGCACCCACCACACAGCTCCACTGACACAGCTCCACCGATGCACCCACCACACAGATCTACCTACACAGCTCCACTGATGCAACCACCACACAGCTCCACCGATGCAACCACCACACAGCTCCACCGATGCAACCACCACACAGCTCCACCAATCCAACCACCACACAGCTCCACTGGTGCAACCACCACACAGCTCCACCGAGGCACCCTCCACACAGCTCCACCGAGGCACCCTCCACACAGCTCCACCGAGGCACCCACCACACAGGTCTACCGAGGCACCCACTACACAGCTCCACAGATGCACCCACCACACAGCTCCACAGCTGCACCCACCACACAGCTCCACAGATGCACCCACCACACAGCTCCACCGATGCACCCACCACACACCTCCACCGATGCACCCACCACACACCTCCACCGATGCACCCACCACACACCTCCACCGATGCACCCACAACACACCTCCACCGATGCACCCACCACACATGCCCCTACCACACATGCCCCCACCACACAGCTCCACAGATGCCCCACCACACAGCTCCACCGATGCACCCACCACACAGCTCCACCGATGCACCCACCACACAGCTCCACCGATGCACCCACCACACAGCTCCACCGATGCACCCACCACACAGCTCCACCGATGCACCCACCACACAGCTCCACCGATGCACCCTCCACACAGCTCCACCTACACAGCTCCACCGATGCACCCACCACACAGCTCCACCGATGCACCCACCATACAGCTCCAACTACACAGCTCCACTGATGCACCCACCACACAGCTCCACCGATGCACCCACCACACAGCTCCACCGATGCACCCACCACACAGCTCCACCTACACAGCTCCAGCGATGCACCCACCACACAGCTCCACCTACACAGCTCCACCGATGCACCCTCCACCCAACTCCACCGATACACCCACCACACAGCTCCACCGACACAGCTCCACCGATGCACCCACCACACAGCTCCACCTACACAGCTCCACCGATGCACCCACCACACAGCTCCACTGATGCACCCACCACACAGCTCCACCGATACACCCACCACACAGCTCCACCTACACAGCTCCAGTGATGCACCCATCACACAGCTCCAGTGATGCAGCCACCACACAGCTCCACCGACACAGCTCCACCGATGCACCCACCACACAGCTCCACCGACACAGCTCCACCGATGCACCCACCACACAGCTCCACCGATGCACCCACCACACAGCACCACCGATGCACCCACCACACAGCTCCACCTACACAGCTGCAGCGATGCACCCATCACACAGCTCCAGCGATGCAGCTACCACACAGCTCCACCGACACAGCTCCACCGATGCACCCACCACACAGCTCCACCGATGCACCCACCACACAGCTCCACCGATGCACCCACCACACAGCTCAACCAATGCATCCACCACACAGCTCCACTGATGCACCCACCACCCAACTCCACTGATGCACCCACCACACAGCTCCACCGACACAGCTCCACCGACGCACCCACCACACAGCTCCACCTACACAGCTCCACCGATGCACCCACCACACAGCTCCACTGATGCACCCACCACACAGCTCCACCGACACAGCTCCACCGATGCAACCACCACACAGCTCCACCGACACAGCTCCACCGATGCACCCACCACACAGCTCCACCGACACAGCTCCACCGATGCACCCACCACACAGCTCTACTGATGCACCCACCACACAGCTCCACCGATGCACCCACCACACAGCTCCACCTACACAGCTGCAGCGATGCACCCAACACCCAACTCCACCGATGCACCCACGACACAGCTCCACCGACGCACCCACCACACAGCTCCACCGACACAGCTCCACCGATGCACCCACCACACAGCTCCACCGATGCACCCACCACCAAGCTCCACCGATGCACCCACCACACAGCTCCACTGACACAGCTCCACCGATGCACCCACCACACAGATCTACCTACACAGCTCCACTGATGCAACCACCACACAGCTCCACCGATGCAACCACCACACAGCTCCACCGATGCAACCACCACACAGCTCCACCAATCCAACCACCACACAGCTCCACTGGTGCAACCACCACACAGCTCCACCGAGGCACCCTCCACACAGCTCCACCGAGGCACCCACCACACAGGTCTACCGAGGCACCCACTACACAGCTCCACAGATGCACCCACCACACAGCTCCACAGCTGCACCCACCACACAGCTCCACAGATGCACCCACCACACAGCTCCACCGATGCACCCACCACACACCTCCACCGATGCACCCACCACACACCTCCACCGATGCACCCACCACACACCTCCACCGATGCACCCACAACACACCTCCACCGATGCACCCACCACACATGCCCCTACCACACATGCCCCCACCACACAGCTCCACAGATGCCCCACCACACAGCTCCACCGATGCACCCACCACACAGCTCCACCGATGCACCCACCACACAGCTCCACCGATGCACCCACCACACAGCTCCACCGATGCACCCACCACACAGCTCCACCGATGCACCCACCACACAGCTCCACCGATGCACCCTCCACACAGCTCCACCTACACAGCTCCACCGATGCACCCACCACACAGCTCCACCGATGCACCCACCATACAGCTCCAACTACACAGCTCCACTGATGCACCCACCACACAGCTCCACCGATGCACCCACCACACAGCTCCACCGATGCACCCACCACACAGCTCCACCGATGCACCCACCACACAGCTCCACCGATGCACCCACCACACAGCTCCACCTACACAGCTCCACCGATGCACCCACCACACAGCTCCACCTACACAGCTCCACCGATGCACCCTCCACCCAACTCCACCGATACACCCACCACACAGCTCCACCGACACAGCTCCACCGATGCACCCACCACACAGCTCCACCTACACAGCTCCACCGATGCACCCACCACACAGCTCCACTGATGCACCCACCACACAGCTCCACCGATACACCCACCACACAGCTCCACCTACACAGCTCCAGTGATGCACCCATCACACAGCTCCAGTGATGCAGCCACCACACAGCTCCACCGACACAGCTCCACCGATGCACCCACCACACAGCTCCGCCGATGCACCCACCACACAGCTCCGCCGAGGCACCCACCACACAGCTCCGCCGAGGCACCCACCACACAGCTCCGCCGAGGCACCCACCACACAGCTCCGCCGAGGCACCCACCACACAGCTCCGCCGAGGCACCCACCACACAGCTCTGCCTATGCTCCAACTAAGCTCCACCAATGCACCCACCACACAGCTCCACCAATGCACCCACCACACAGCTCCGCCGTGGCACCCACCACACAGCTCCGCCGTGGCACCCACCATACAGCTCCAACGATGCTCCAACTAAGCTCCACCAATGCACCCACCAAACAGCTACACCGATGCACACACCACTCAGCGCAACCACAGCATCACTGGTTCAAATATGTTCTTTCAATTTTTCAAGCTTTCACGCTTTATTACAAATCACAAAAAGATGTTAATATTTCACTTCTGTTCTTGGATTTTCGTCACAATAAAAAACACTGAACATAATCTTCACAAATGTTATTTACAAAAGTTTAAGCTATTGCCATTACAAATTAAATAAATAATGACGTATTAATTATTTAAAAAAATTAAAAGCCATTGTTATTTGTAATATCAATACATCTAAGTCACGTAAATACAAAACATGTTGCATTGCAAATGCTATAGGTGTCACATTTGCGAAAGTTATAACTATTGGCATTGTAAATGATAAAGCTATTAATTTAGCTATTTTAAAAAAAACACAAATAAAAATAATTCATTTATAACACCAATAGCTCAAACTTTCCTAATGCGAGCCCTATTGCATTTCCAATGCTTGTTCTTTCAGTGACGCTATCTCAGTGAAAAACAAAAATCTGACATACCTGGTTCCAGGTGGTACTGATCCAGTAGTCGGAAGACTAACTTGCTCAATGATTTCTGGTTAAACATGTCTTGCCGTATGTGAGGTATGTCGCGGTACTGCCTGCACAAAAAAGGACCATAATACACTAATCAAAAAAGCTAACAGATTTGACTTTTTTTTATAATGCATGCTCAAAGAGGAACACAACATACAGTTGCACACAGACTAACCTACAACAGAAACCCATTTCAAAATGTGTAAACAGACGGGTACCAATGTTCTCCGAACAGCTCATACATGGTAGAGTGGACGTTATGATGTGCATTGTCAGAGCACAGAATGATTTGCAGCAGGGAAGCACAGAGTGACACTGCACCAGTTGAGAACAATGCGATGAGTTCCAGTGATGTATGTCAAGAAGCAATGGGAGGATTTACCTCCAGGAGAACTGAGTGCTGTCTCTCATGAGGTGTGAGTTGAGCTCTCCAGTTCAGTCTGCTGAGTGCATTATGGAGGCACACGTTGTGGTTTCCACCTAGTTCTCTCCATGGACAAGATGGCATGTTTACAGTCCAGGGCACTCACCTGAGGTGTTCTAGGAAGTGCAGTCAGGTTATCTGTGAAACATAATTAATTTACGCCCCTTTTAAATATTTGCAAAGAAAAAGCATAACAATGGCAACAGTGTTCCAGGTAACATGGGGGTTGATGGCAAGCATAGAGCCCATTAATGTGCCCTGTGTCATGAACAGCACTTTCGACTTGACCAGGGAGTTTTGTACACCAGCATTTTAATATTTAGATTTTATGCTATTATATTTCAAAAGCAAATTTCAATTCCCAGAGAAAAAAGCTATGTGGCTAGAAATGATAATGATACTTTATTTGATTTAAAAAAATCATAAAAGGGTGGGCTTACCACCATGCAAACAGCGTATACATCATAAAAAACAACACAAAATCAACTTTAAATGGAGTTAAAAACTGATATCATAAAATATGCACATTTTACGGGGAAAAAGATCTAAAGGAAAAAAAATAAAAGAAATGGGGTGAATTCGATCTGGGTACACAACATTTTTAACTCATGGTAAAAGGAGAGAAATAAAAAGTGTGGGAAAATAACGGTAGTTCAAACAGGGGGCACGTTATTTTTAACTCGTGGTGCAGAAAGACATCCGTTTGGAAAGGAGGGGAAGAGAGAGAAGAGTCCGTAGCCGGCCGAGGCCTGGCCTATTGTCCAGAGACCTCTTTGGTTGCCGCCCTGTTACCCAGCTCTATGGCGGCGAGGTTCAAAAATGTTATGGTTTTGCATGAGAGTTCTATCCAAGATCCACTTAGGCATCTTATCACCGCCGCCCTGCAAGTTCTCACCTGGGCTTCTCTTGGAAGTGGTCGAAGAAGCGTTTTTCTAAGATTCTGAAGTGCCGGGCATATGCATATAAGGTGCAGCAAAGATTCTGCACCGTTGCCACAGAGGCGGCAGTCGGGAGTTGCCCACGACCGTAGCCATTTAGGAGTAAGCTCTTTGGACGAGAAGCAGCCCAGCCTTAAAAGGCTTAATTTCCTTTTATAATGGTCCCTGAAGCATTCTTTCAAGTATTCCTGAGGTTTTAAGTTGGTATATGATGGCAAAACGATCCAGGCATGGTTTTTATCAGCCACTGCTGCTTTATCCATGAGTAATGATGCTTGTTTGACTGCTTTCTTGGTTATCAGCTTGAAAGCGGAGTAAGTCATGGGCAAAAGCCAGGATTCTTCCAGTTTTAGTGCCTCAAGAGCTTGCCTCAAGATCTTATATGTTGAGTCTGGTAGACCGGCTTGCTTTTCAACTTCTGACCAGCAAAGGTGGGCCAGGGATTCGTCTGCTGCGTCCCTCATGCGCCAATAATATTTGGCGAGTGCTCCTTGTCTTGCCGGGAGCTGGTTGGTAAGACCGAACTCCAAGCGAATTTGAGCTTGAGAGATGTGGTGCGGAATTAAGAAAAGGTTTTTAAACAGCCTGGATTGGGCGAGGTTTAACACTGCGGAGTCCCGGGTTGCCAGTAATTCTGAGCCGTATGTTAGTGATGGCAGAAATTTAGCGGCTGCAATCTTAAGAATGTGGCCGGTGGAATGTCCGTTTAGTTGCTTTTGAACCGTTTTAAAAGCAAATTGAAGCTGCTTAGCTTTGGATTTCCCCTGTTCCAGGTGCTGTTTAAACTTTTGTCGGTGGTCCAATAAGATTCCTAGGTATTTATATTGGTCTACCTGGGTTAGAGAATCTTCCAGACGAAATTTAGTTTTTTCTTTCTAGAGCCGCAGAAGCATAGAATGGTTTTTTTTTTTAGATTTATAGTCAATTGTGCGTTCGAGAGGTACTGCGACAGTTTGGAGATCAAGCGTTGTAAACCGATGGGGGTTTTGACAGGAGCACATAGTCGTCTGCATATTGAAGACATATTATAGGTGAGTTGGCCAATTTTGGTGGATCACCCTGAATGGTACGTAAGTCGCTTTCTAGATCCGCGGTGTAGATATTAAAGAGGCTGGGGGCCAGTACACAGCCTTGTTTTAAACCATTGGTTGTGTGGAATTTCCTTGTCAGGCGTCGACCATCTCCATTTTTCACTTGGACCCAAGTGTCTGAATAAAGCTCGATGATTGCTCCCAACAACTTTGGCGGCACGCCCCAGGCTTTTACTTTGGCCCAAAGAATGGATCTGGGCACTTTGTCAAAAGCCGCTTTTAGGTCCAAGAAACAAGTGTACAGCGGGGTGGAGTTGTGAATTGCTTTGTTAACAAGGAGGGTTAACGCGGATTAGTTGGTCAAGGTGCCCAGTCCTGGACGAAAGCCTGTTTGTGTCCGGGGAATTATCCCTGTACTGCTCACCCAAGATTCCAGTTCTACCAACAGGTTGGAGGCATAGACCTTGGCCTCCACATCTATTAAGGCTATTAGCCTGTAATTGTTAGGGTCTGAGCGGGATCCGGATTTGTGGATTGGATGAAGAATGCTGCCTCTCCATGATTCGGGAATATTCCCGGTTTTTAGACTGTAACCAAATAAGGGTGTAAGTTGGCTGGCCCAAAATGTTGGATCTTTCCTGAATAAGGCGTTGGGAAGCCCGTTTGGTCCAGGTGCTCCATCTGTTCTCAATGATTTTATGGTGTTCGAGACCTGCTTTAAAGAGAACAATTCCATGTCTCCTGTATTCTTTGATGTCAATGAATTCCCACTGATTTTTGCAGCTGGCTTTGTGCTCAGGCTGGAACGGGGAAGCTCCTCTGGACGCTCGTTGTTATTGTCCATGGGTGAATTGTGCGTGGAATTGTATAATAAGTCGATGTGACTGCTCCAGAGCTGGTCCGTCATATCTGAGTTAAACTGGCGATGTTTGCCGTTTAGCATAAAGTTTATTTTTGTCCAAAAATGTTTTGAGTTATTCAATTTACTTGCATGGAGTATGGAGCATGCTAGTTTTTCCCTATGCAATCGCTTGGCCAGATTGATCTCTCTTAAGTTCTTTTTTTAGAGATTCGATTTTGTTCAGCGTGGTTTGTGATAACTGAGGGACTTTTTTACGTTTGGCCCTAAGGAATGCGTTTATTTGCCTTTTTAGTTGGCGCAGTTTCGGTGTGTACCATTCCCCGCCTCTTTTTCTTGTGGGTTTGGGTCCTCTCTTGTTGGATTGGTGTTTCTTATTGATCTCCGTTACGAAGTTTTCCCAAGTTTTAACTATGTCTCTTGATGTTTCAGCTGTTTGGAACAATGCGTGGCATGACTCCATTAGGATAGAGAGGTTTCCTTCTTTCCAGTTTAGCCGTTTTAGGTTAAAGATTTTTGTATTCAAGGACAAAGGCACGGCCTTCTCCGACTTTGTGGGTTGGGTGGTCAGGATGAGGGTCTGTGGGAAATGATTGCTTTCTCCGCGTTACTGAATCTGGAAGTCACTAATTTGATGGAATAAGTCGGGGTCAGCCAGGGTATAATCTAAGGTGGAGCCTGAGTTCTTGGAGACTCTCGTTAGAGGGGCTGGTCTGTCCAAATGGCCTCTCCCATTTAAGGTGTACAGATGAAGAGCTTCCAGTTCTGAAGCACATTTCCTGCCCAATGCACTTTGTCTGCATTGATTGCCCTGCCGTGGTTCGATATTAATGGGGAGGGGTCCCTCCTGTTCACAAATTAGGTTCAGATTAAAATCTCCCGTTATAATCATATTTTCACTTGGGTAGATTGATTTCAGTGACTTGATTGTAGAGACTAGTTGTTTTATCCTTGTCCCTTTATGTTTTCCACCGGGGTGCATATAGATATTCACGATCAGGAGACCCAGGTTAGGGGAAATTTCCACTTTAATACATTGCATCCATGTGGAGTCTAAGTCGATGCAAGTTGGTGACCAGGTGAAATCTGTTGATGTGAAAATGTATAGGCCCCCTTTGGCCCTGCCGGAGCGTCCATCCTTCTGAGCTGGAACGAAGAATTCTTTGTATCCCACTAGAGGGGAGTTTTTGGTCCGCCATGTTTCTTGAAACAATAGTATTTTGAATTGGGTTATAAACTCAATAAAGTTGTCCTCCTCCAGCTTCGCATTTAAACCATTCATGTTCCATGAGCAAATCATGCAGCCTTGCTTTTTACCCGTCGTTGGGCTGCTGTCAGTTCAAACTACGTTCCTATGTGATTGTGCCCGAATAGTGTGTTGGGGCCTTTTGGGCATGTCTGCCTCTTGATGAGCGAAAGTGATTGTAATTTGCCTTAATCGCTGCACTTCCACTTCGGTACTGCTTCTTAAATCTGGCCCTTTGGCATTTTTTAGAAGGCATATTTTAGGGTTTTGTTTCCGCAGAGGGCTGGGATATCGCGCAGGCTCAACTATTTTTAGTTCAATGCCCCATGCGGTGAAAGCCTCCCTATGAGACAGGATTAGATCTGTGGTGATATGGTTGGTTCACGTTGTGATCGTCGAGTCGGAGCCTGCTTGAAGAGGGTTTGGTTTAAACTCTATTGATTCGAGGTCGCTCGATTTTAAGTGTCGCAGACCTGGTAGTTCTTCTAGAAGTCTTAAAATGGCCCCTCTGTTCAGGATGTCATAAGACCCTCTTGAACTGTATTGTGGGTTAAACTCGATTTTATAACTTGTCGTGGGCCGTTTTTGGATTTTTGGTCGTCTAATCTCTTCAATAAAATGATGGGCCGTTCCTGCCTGGTCCGCCTCTGGCTCTAGTGTATGTGAGTTTGCCGTCAGTGCGCTGTTGGCAAAATCTTGTCCGTTAGGGACTGGGGCTAATGATACGCGAGATTCTCCGCCCTGTATATCTCGAAAATTAATTCCCTTGATCTTTGCGACATTATCTAAGTGAACTTGACTTTTAATGTCTGGGGCTTGACTAGGTGAGTTATTGTCGCTTAAACCCTTCCTTTGGTTAATGTTTATGTTTTTTCCTGGCTCTTGAAGTGGTACTTTACGATCTGGTTTTTGTCCCGCGGGTTTGAAGATGCTGAACACTTTTAATGCGTTCTGCTTTGTCGTCGTTTCACATTTTACTACTTCTGAAGTTAAGGGTGCCTTGGTCGGTGGGTGGACCGTCGGCGTAGACCCTTGCTCTGACGTTGTTCTAGTTTGGAGTAGAACGCTCTCGGGGTGCTGTTTGGCTTCCTTAATCTCAGGATTGTTGGTGGATTTTTCTGAGGAGGTTTGTGGAACCCATCGGTTGTGTGCTTTCGCATTTCTGGCTTTCCTTAGTCGCTTTCGTTCTCTCTTTGTAAGCGTTGGAGCCTGTTTGATCTGATTGGCGATTGGCGCGAGGTTGGGAATTGGCCCCTGAATTAACTCTGCCACCTCTATGCGGTTAATCGGGTTATGCTCGTCTGTTCTTGCTGGCGACCCGTTTTCCTTTGCTGGGGGAGAGTGTAGATGGTCTAGAAATTCCAGGCTCTCTTCGCCCCTACTGGCATTGGTCTGCCTTGTCACCCTGCCGGGGCCCTCTATAGAATGCTGATTGCCGGTTGATTCACTTGCTGTTGTGGTTATTTCCGTGGGAGAGTCTTTTGGCGAGTCCTTGACAGCCCCCAGTATCTGGGTCATCAGGCTGGGTAATGTGGCCAGTTTGTCTATTATATTGGAGCAGTGACAAGTATAGAAAGTATGATCCTTATTTAATTGGACCTTGGTAATCATGGTGTTTAAGTCTTGTAGGTTTGCTTCAATTCCCTGGACGTGAAACGCTAAGAGGTGGAGCAAATCGACTTGAGTATCCAACTTGTCCGCGTGATAGGACATGGCCGCTCCTATGGTTTCCATTGTCTTTAATAATTGCGGCCAAATGGAAACCATTTGACTGTTCTCTGGCGATTCCCCCTGAGAATGACTGTGAATGGGAATAGGTGATATAGCAGGATATGCAAAGGGGTCTGAATGAATTAGATGCTCACGCGGTTGGTCGCTCCCTGGCCTTTTATCGCTACTCTCTTCCTTCCCAGGATCTTGATTGTTTTGAGTTGATAACTCTTGCGTGCTTCGTTTGAGTATTGCAGATTCAGTTGCTATTAGATTTAGTTCCTGTAGCTTCGGTGTCAAGCAATCTTTGATGGCATCGGTGTCATCAGTGTCTCGTCCGGTTGGGGCAGAGCGGCACTTTTTTTCCAAACCCGGCATAAGCTGACTAGACGTTGGACTGTGAGAGTTTGCCTGTGGTTTTGGGCACTGTTTTTCATCACAGGATTGCGCCTGAGGCTGCAGAAGGGATTCCTCAATTGTTGTAGGGGACATATTCTGAATTAGATGTGCACTCTGCAGACTCTGCTCTAGAAAACCCGAGTCGTCAGTTGCGTCCGGGGCCCAGTGTACTAGGGCGCGCGCCGGTAGTGAATGGGTAGTTTGTAGAGGCTGGGAGGGTGGTTCCCCCTTAGCTTGCTCTGAGTCTTTAGCTATTTGTTGGGTCTTTAAAACATTTGACCAGAGGGGGCCAGGCCCCTTGCACCCGGAGTTCCTTCTTGACTTTATGGTATGGACTTTGCAGGATTCACTGTAACACCTTGGCCGGTATGGTGGTGATGCGGATCGTAGGGCTTCCTTGTTTGCTCCCTCCATATAAGCGATATATTGTGTACTGTTGCATTTGGGACCGGAGTCGTGTGGTGGCGATGTATTCCCACTCCCGCTCCCAGTGGAAAGTCTTTGGCAAACTTTGAGGAAGTCTGTTATCAATGCCCTTTTGCTTGCTTTTAAATGCGGTTCAGAAAAGGGGGTGGTGATGGACAGAGTATCTGAATTAAGCAAAACAAACATAAAGAAAGTGCAATAAGATCAACCAGGACAGCACAACCAGCAGCCCTGCAATGAAGAATGAGGGAAAACATTCGAGAGACGTAACACCACTCTCGGTACATAGTGAACATGCCCTGCATTTAAAAGCAATTCAGAAAAGGGGGTGGTGATGAACAGAGTATCTGAATTAAGCAGAACACTCCTACCCAGTCAACAGATCAGGGCTTGATCCATCACCGTTTTTTAGCTCACTGCACCATCCCAGCTCAGACCCTGGCTACATGCAAATTAGTCTGTCCCTGGCCCAGTGCATCATGGGAACAGGGCAGACCAAACTACCAAGCCAATTCTTTTACTGGAAAGGAAACAAGCTTCCCTTTTCTGAATCGTTTTGTCCACCATAAGCGTGGAAGGGTATGCTCAGACATGAGTCCCTTGCTCACTGCACCATCAGGATTCAAGCAAGCCGGGCCGAAGACGGCTTTAATGCCAGAAACCGCTCCCCGGAAGCTTGTTTCCTTTCCAATAAAAGAATTGGCTTGGTAGTTTGGTCTGCCCTGTTCCCATGATGCACTGGGCCAGGGACAGACTAATTTGCATGTAGCCAGGGTCTGAGCTGGGATGGTGCAGTGAGCTAAAAAACGGTGATGGATCAAGCCCTGATCTGTTGACTGGGTAGGAGTGTTCTGCTTAATTCAGATACTCTGTTCATCACCACCCCCTTTTCTGAATTGCTTTTAAATGCAGGGCATGTTCACTATGTACCGAGAGTGGTGTTACGTCTCTCGAATGTTTTCCCTCATTCTTCATTGCAGGGCTGCTGGTTGTGCTGTCCTGGTTGATCTTATTGCACTTTCTTTATGTTTGTTTTTCTCCCATTTCTTTAAGGTTGACAGTAGCCGATGATGAGAAGTGAGGAATCAGGCGAGTACCAGTCTGATACAATCCTCTCCTTGGTGTTGCTTCCGTGAGGCACTGTCAACCTCCCCTCCCCCTTTTTTCACGTATGGAAGGGAGGACATATATGTAGCTCTGTGGTGGTACCGATATACAAACACACGTCTTGGCAACATTGCCAGACTGAAAATTGTAACGGTGTGTAGTACTGTGGATAGAAGGTAGATACTCCCTCTACCACAAGAGTAAATTCTTCCTTTTTTAGCCTTTGAGCTGCTCAGGAGCAGGCCATTGTTGTATGAGTGATCTTATTGGCTCCCTCATCCAAGCTTAATGGACCAGGATTGTCAGATTGGTGCGACATGCCTTGGGGGGTTTTTGCAGAGTTTGCGAGGTCTGTGGAAACAGTAGCAGGGGCTGTTGTACTAAAGCCTTGGTCTTCCTGGGTTGACTTTGTGGGAATCTTACCCCTACCCACGGCTGTCCCTTCGACTTCCTCCTCCTCTTCTTCTACCACCTCGTTGGTCATACGTGGGGGGCTCCCCTTAACCTTCTTTGTCTTCCCCTGTGATATCACAGCTATGGCGTCCGTGCCCCGCGGCTTCCCCGACCTCATACTGATTCAAGGTGGGCGGTGCAGATTGACTTTTGGTCAATAGTGAGGTGACGTGGTATGCAGGCAGCGTTGATAATAAATATTCACCTTCTTTGTAGCATTTATCACTGTTAACTATTTGGCTTTTGTGTTAACTCTATTTGCTTTGTAAAAAGTTTGTAATGAGTTGTAGTGTTTTGGTTTTGCCACTTGTGACAGGAATGGTAGGGTGGTGGAGGATGGCAGATGGCAAATGGCAGAAAATGGCTGCAGACTGCGAGTGAGGTGAGCAAGGTAGCAAGCGGAGCACACGGGGAGGCACTCAGGCTGGGAGGACCTAGTCGACCAGCCTCTCTGTGTCCACCCCCGGCTCTTACTTTGCGGCTGCCTCGAACGTCTGCCGCGCTTGCTTTCGACTCCCCCTCCGGCCGCCGCCTCTTACCTTGCTGGCCCTGCTGGCTCCTGCTCACTTGTCCCAAGGCACAGTTAGCGGCTCCTCCACCAGAGGCTGACTGAATGCGGGCAGTCTCTACGGGGACGTTAGTCAGGTTTTCAGTTTTTTCAGGTAATTCAGGTATCGGGGGGGGGGGGCTCACGGGGCGACCCACAGGATGGGTCCCGCTTCCGTCTGGTCAGGTCGGGTCGTTTTCGCAGTCCCTCCGAGATTGCTCCGGGATTGCTCCGGGATTGCTCCCACGACCCCCTGGACACCTCGCTCCCGCCTCTCTCGGGCCGCTCCCGCCGTTCCGGCTGGCGTTTCTACAGGGTGCGCCGCCTACCAGAGGTCTCAGGCTCAGACTTGAACGCCGGCTCTGGCTCTGGAGGACAGCGAACTTTTCGTGGCTGTGGAAAACTCTGGCGTAGTGTCCGACCTCTGCACATGCGCCTTCACCGGAGCAGCAGTACCCTTACGATCTCGACTGACATGCGCCTTCACCGGAGCAGCAGTACCCTTACGATCTCGACTGACTGTTCAATCCTGGCGTGCGTGCCTCCACGAGTATAGCCAGACTTCGAACAATGACCATCCTTAGTTCCAGCTTGTCTGCACACACTCCTATGTGGCTAGAAAGACAGAATTGGTTGAAGGGTAACACAACATGGCCATTTGGCAGCTATATGCATGGACAGCCCCTATATGACAATTTTACATGTTTTTGTTTTATTTCTATGCTTTTTTAGTGACCGCTGACCCCCATCTGGGCAAAGTAAGTGTCCTTAAGTAATTCCCTGAACGTTGTTACAGTCAGGAAATATACTGGTTCACGCAGTCAATTTCTGTAAAGACGGAATATTTTCAACCAGTGGAGAATATAACAAACATATACCTCCATTATTGAAGCTTGCAGCTCAACCAGTCACAATGGGGGCAATTCGACTTCTTGCATCACATGCCGAACTGCACTTTGCTTCAGCATGCTCAACATTCATAAAGCCAAACATAAAAACAGCAAGCAGAAGCGTGTTCTATTTGTGCATCATGAGGGCAGTGGGCATTTGTGAATCACAGGAAACAAAACGTCTTATAAGCAAAACATTTCACTTGTTAGGAAGGAAACAAAATATATTCCTTCCAACCTCATTCCTTGCATGCTCACTACAGTCGTAGTGCACTTCGTGGGAACGTGTCCTAGGAATCGACAGAGTGAGATGAGCAGCAGCAAATGACAACAAGAGGGCCTGTAAGGGGTTTAGGTTTTCATTCAGATCTCTGTCCGAGTAAATAGTCTCACCCAAGGGAGTGATCCTTTCAACAAATCAGTCTATTGAAGCACTGGAAGTACAGTAATCTGCTCAGGATCCCGAATAGCTCAACGTCTGGGGTCTTTAAAAAGCAAACCTCCTCATGGACAGCACCACGTAAACTAGCCCCACCATTAATACGACCTTATCTTCAAACACGCTACAGTCTAATACTAGGTGATCTCTGGAAGTCAAAGGGATTTGACAAATGGGACCTTATTGGGATCTCGACTTTTGGAGATATGTGGGTTTGGAGGGCAGTGGTGTCTTTTGACTACTTGCAGCAAAAGTATGAACCAGCCAACTCGGAATATTTCCGTTACCTCCAGATCCGTCATGCACTACAGAAAAACATACCCACACGCTCCACTCTCCCGGACTATACTCCTCTCGAAGATAGACTGCTGGATGGGTACCTACCTGACAAAACTATATCCCTCATATACAAAAAACTCCTTAATAACGTAGCAGAACCCCTCCATTGACTTTGGGAAAGTGATGGCCTCGAGCTAGATGATGAGGAGTGGCAAGAAGCGTTATCTTCTCCACGGGAAGTGGCCGTATTGGCCAGGTTGTGACTAGTTCAGCTTAAAATCCTTCACAGAGCGTAAGTCACTGGGCCCTGTCTGGTCGGAATGGGGCAAACTGAGGGGAGTGAATGCAGACGACAGTGTGGCTCCAAAGGAACGTTCATGCATATAATTTGGGAGTGTGACTGTATTCAGAGATACTGGAGCCAAATTCATACGGTGCTGACTGAAGTACTGAGTCTTGATATCCAGCTTGAGGCAAAGAGATGCCTGTTAAATGTGTAGGAACCCACAGACTTGGGAAGAATGGGCAAGACCTGGGTGACGCTGGGTCTGATGTTGGCGAAAAGGAATATTGCTCAACAGTGGGGAGCCACGTCCCCTCCAACATTATCGTAGTGGAAAAAAGACATGGACTGGTGCATGTCGCGGGAAAAGACGGTCTGTTGTGAGGGGGTGCCCGAAGAAATGGTTGTTGATTTGAGGGGCATGGAACACGTACCATGGGGAGATCTGTAGTCCGCCCCGTAGCGTCGACCTGGATGACCTGTCCACACCATGAGATGTAATAACAGTGCCTTAGGGCTGAATTCGGATTGCTTTTATGATTTATCAAAATGTCTTTGAATGAACTCCTCCTTAATGTAACCTGTGAGTATGCTTCGTGTAGGAGTGCTGATTTATTTTTTATATCAATAAAAAGAAATTTAAAAAAATATAATGTCCCTGTAACCTTTGTTTTTCAGTGAATTTCTATGTGTTTAAAGTAGTAATGGTGTTTGCAGAGTGGTAGAGAAAGGGGGCAAGCCTTTGATTAGGTCTCTGGAAACCCGCTATGAAGGACTTGCAGAAAGTACCAGGAGGGCTTCTTGGTTCCAAAAGTTCCTTAGCACCCAAGAGGACTTATTTCCCCAACCAGTAGTGTGCCAGGAGGAGATGCTTTTGCAGAGGGGTGGAGAAAGGATGCATGGTCTCCCAAGACCCCTTAGCAACCCCGCTGTGTGGGACTTACTGGAGGTAACAGGAGAGGTTGTTCACCCCAAAGGACCCTCAGCAGCCAAGAGGACTTAATCCCCCAACTAGTAGTGCACCAGGAGACCTGTTTGCAGAGTGGTGGAGAAAGGGGGCCGGCCACGAAGACCTCTCAGCAATCCCGCAGTGTGGGACTCACTGAATGTATCAGGAGGGGCAGGTTGTCCACAAGAACGTCCTTGGGGGCCAACAACTCTTCCTGTTACCTCCATTAGGTCCCACACAGCGCAACTGCTGAGAGGTCTTCGGAGGCCACGCCTCATTACTCTACAAACTCCTGTTACCTCCAGTAAGTCCCACACAGCGCAACTGCTTAGAGGTCTTCGGAGGCCACGCCTCATTACTCTACAAACGCACCTCCTGGCGCACTGATGGTTGGGAGACGGGTAGCAACAGTATTTTTAAGGTTTAGAGTGGTAAGGATATTTGGGTAGCAAGGCTATTTTCAGGGTTTAGGGTGGGTATGGGTATTTGGGTGGCAAGGGCCTGTTTAGGGTGGGTAAGAATATTTGGGTGCCAAGGGTATTTTTAGGGTTTAAGGGTGGGTAGGGGAATTTGGGTGGCAAGAGTATTTTTATGGTTTAGGGTGGCTAGGGTTTGGGGGTTGATAAGGTGTATATATATTTGTACTTAAATATAAAAAAGATCGCAAGATCGAAACAAGTGTTTCTGGTGCCAATAAAAAACCTGTAAACTAATACCACGTTGGTGTGGCTGTTTCCTTGTGACAATGGTGGAGGAGGAGTACAATTGGAATATATATATATAGATATATATAGGGCTACTACCTGCTACACACTTACATTTGCGTTGTAAAGGCATGCATGGTAAATACGTGTTGTAAAGACTTGTGTGTTGTTAAAACTGCGCTGCAAAGGCATGCATGGTTCCATCATACATCCACATGCTTCATATTAATCTCTGCCCACAGCGAAGTAAAGGTGCAACAATCAAGATTCAATTAAACTTCACTGGTTGGTTGCTGAGCTGCAGATTGGAATGCCTGTTTTGCATCACATATCCCCAAATATGCTTCATAGGCCCCACCCACCCCACTCGTTCGTCATACAGTTAAGGGTTAGAATTGGGTAAGTTAGCACGATCCAGATATGAAACAAAGTTAATTTCAACTCTGCCACCTGATTAAGACTTCAATGCCCGAATCGTTAGAATTGGGTAAGTTAACACGATCCAGATATGAAACAAAGTTAATTTCAACTCTGCCACCTGATTAAGACTTAAATGCCCGAATCGTTAATGTTCTTCAATGAAAGGTACACTAGACCAACTGACTACGTCGTCAGAGCTTAACTATTCACCATCCAGTCTGCCAGGCCTGCCTACTTACATGAGAATTACTCACTCACACATGCCGCGGCAAAGTGCTTGGAAAACAGTCAAAAGCCACCGAGAACTCTGTAGGGAAACAAAGTAAAATAAAACGACAAAGCTGAATGTTTTAGGCCACAGAATAGCATGGGATTGCCCCGGTAGCCCAGGCGAAGGGTTTTCAGGAGCAGTCCTTCCTCTTCAGGGCAGAGGACAGTCACAATGCCAAAGGAATGACTGGTGTGCCTTGAGAACACAGCATGGGATTCAGAGGAATGTGCTAGCATCCCTAAGGCTGCAACGTCACTTTCAACAGGTTGCAGACAGAAGGATGTGTGGGGTCGCAAAACAATTGCCTGATTTATAACACACTGTCGGCATTGCGACCCGACCTGCTGTAATCAGGTGCCACAAAATGTTCAGTCGCAGGAGTGGCAAAAATGTCTTCCTCGTTAATATTTATGAGGCGGTACTTTTGCATCGCCTCCAAATGGATGCAAATGCAGGTATGGAGGCCTGCGAGGGACGGCAGCTTTCCAACCTGCCACTCAATAGTCGCTGAATCAATGACAACGTTTTTATTTTTTGAAGCTGGTCCTGCCGCTTAAAGGGAGAGTGGTGTGGCCTTCCAGGACTCGAATCGACGGGGCCAAACGCACACATTCTCAAGGCAGAAGCTGTCCCATCGAGACAGATGTCATGTTGCAGATGGAGTACCACTCTCTTTAGGTAGTCTGTGTCACATCGATGGTTTACCATGGCAACTGCAGTCACAAGCCACAGACGCAATCCACTGTAAATCAGTAGAAGGCTTCACTCATGCCATGCTCCTCCTACTACTGAACTGAAATCAGTCACAAAGGGATTTTTGGGCGTTTGGCGGTGATTTACAAGTAGCAATTGATAGTCAAATTACCCTGTCACAAAGCCTGTGAAATGGCAGATCCCAGGCTATGCCAATAATACAAGTGATTAGCAAAACTGGCCCACAGTGACAATATGACTATGTTGTCAGGGGCTCCATTTTCCAGTTCTGCGCCATTATAGTTTACCAAGCTAATGCATTATGGGAGTTATAGTCTTTTTTTAAATAGATCTATATTTATTAAATATGTGGTACAAAAATAAAAATGTTTTTTTTATTACTATTTTTTATTTTCATTTTTAACACACATAAAACATATCAAGCATGTCACAAAAGGCCTTCCACTGGTAGTTATAGTCTTGATCACTTCAACTCACTTGACAACAATGATTTGTTAAATGAATCACAAGATTGGAATCTGATGTCCTTCATGACATGGAGTCACCGGCGAAAGCTAGAAATGATTTAACTTCCGGCTTACAAATAGAGAGGGGGGGGCAGTTAAAGACAGATCATATGGGGGTAGGGGGGGGAGTGAAGGGGCCCATTCCTTTCACTCATTCTCCTCCACGCCACTTCTGGCAGACATTGCTGGCCACTCCAGGGCCCTATCGCCAGTAAACATTGCCTGCCCCTTTCCCACGCAACCTTAAACGTTTTTGATAAAGAGGACACTGACGCAGTTATGAATGGCAGATAGAGCGAAAGCTCACCTTGTCAGCAAAGGGCCCGCAGCCATTTTGTGTAAGTTACGAGCCATGTGAACAGATTCCCTTTGTAGAGGATCAAGAGGATCGAGTTTCCACTTGGCGCAGTTGAAACATAATCCATATAATAGCCCCTCGCTGCCTGCAGGGTTTCGGAGCAGGGTTTAGTACCAACCGGTGTACATTTCAAGGCGGGCTCGATCACGTGTGTGCACTACAGGGAAGCAAGGGGTGGGAAGAGACAACATGCTAAGCTGCTGCTAGAGGTGGTCAGGAATGCCTGCCTCAAAGACACACGTGTTTAACGTAGGAAACATGCGCTGCGAGGCGGCCTGCTCCAGAGGCTGGAGCAACACAAGGCCAACCTATAATGATGGCAGCTTGTAGAGCCGTGCGCAGACAGCCTTCCTTTCCACATGCAATTGTTTAGCCCAGAGCCACAGGACAGTGCGCCCAGACAGCAGGGAGGCGCTAGGAATTAGGGTTCTGGGTTTGGAGTGAGCTATTTGTGTTGAACAGCACTATTTCCCATTAGCAATGATAACTTATACTATAATAGAACGACGGCAGTGGTTATCAAGACAGAACAGTCAGCACCTCTGTTGTAGTTTGCACAAGAGTCTACCAAAGCATATCTGAGTGTGCTCAATGTCGACACTGTGCCATCTACAATGTCACTCAGTGCAGTGAGGAACACTTCCTCAATACACATCAAATTATACAAGGCTGACAATTTAACTGCGAGTTATCATTGCTAATGCGAAGACAGAGCACAACACCAATAGTGACCACGGACCAACAAAAGTCAGTAATGTATTTAATTACAAAAGTGCAACATAGAAAAAACCTATCCAAATGACAAGCATTAAGAAGCTAAATAATATCTCGCAGTGTTGACACGTAGTTGTAGTATGTGGACAGCCGACTCGTGTTTCATCGTAGACCGACTTTCTCAAGGCTTAGAAGTTGTGTCAGAATATCCGGAAGTCCAACAAAATTAAGTTCCCGAACAATGTTCACCAAAAAGTATCTGGTTAACTGTGTGTCCGTATGCACTGCAACCTCCACGAAATGTCGGCTGGGGGAGTCCACAGACCAATACTGATCCTATTAAGACTTCCATGGTACCTTGTGTGAGATAAGGGCGGTCTTTTGAAACTTTCGACTCACCGACATTTCGTGGAGGTTTCTGTGCATACGGACACACACTTAACCAGATACTTTTTGGTGAACATTGTTCGGGAACTTACTTTTGTTGGACTTCAGGATATTCTGACAACTTCTAAGCCTTGAAAAAGTCGGACCATCTATACCTCAGCGCCTGGATACCCTCAGGGGTGAGGAGCAGTGTTCTACAAGACTTATTGATTGATCGACCATTTCCACCTGCCCCCGCGGGATGCAGCTTTTTAAAAATAAGATAGGGGACGCAGCCCTGCTAATAAAAAGGAAGTTCAGTCTTGGCTTTTTGTTCCTCTTTTACCTCAAGGTCTGAGCAAGATTTGTCCTTACCAGGCACTCTAAGCCATATTTAATTTACAACAATGGTCGTATAGGTAAGTCTGCCTCTGGAAGTTCGTTTTCTCATGGCCTACTTAAATACCGAATGCTGCAGCTCCTGGTAATTTTTCATGCGGTTGCCCGACTCATCCTCTGAGTCTGCAAGTTTGACCACACAACTCCTCTGTAGGTGGTCTCACATTAGGTTTCCATGGATTCCAAAGTGCACTCTATATTATTAGGTACCATTCAGAGGATGGTCTTGTTTCTGCTCTGTTCCTAAAGGGCAAGTTAAAACTTTACTTTGCATCATGCACTGTACATTCAGATTCTCAGTGCAACTTGAGGATTTAGCAGTTGCTCAATCAGAGAATTAGGTGGAGTTCATTTCCTATACTGGCTTCCATATCCAAAACAGTTGGACTCTTTTTCTTTAGGTGACTAATGGCCACATGCATCAACATTATGAATTGCGAAATCGAAATTCCAATGTATGACCGTTTTATTTTTAAAATAGTGGGTCGCAAATCGACCAACCTCTTGAATATTAATGAGGCAGGTCGCAATTTGTGACCCACTAAGAATCTCAGCCATAACAGAGATTTTGGCCTGCTTGCATCAGCAGACCACCAAGTCGGTGATTGCATTTAGGTCTCGCCTTTACCATTCCGCAGGAATGGGAAATGGGGAGAATTCAAGTCGGCAAAATCATCTTCAAACTAAGGGCTTTCAGCCCCGAGGTTTTCTTGCAGTTCACGTGAATCACGTGAGCAAACGTGCACGAGCATTCACGGCCAGGGCTTCTCCTCCCCTAGCAGCACTCCTCCCACACCAGCAACTCCCCCCTCCCACACCAGCACCTCCCCTCTCTCTCCAAACAAACACAGCCTTGCCGTAGCAGCACTCCTCCCACACCAGCAACTCCCCCCTCCCACACCAGCACCTCCCCTCTCACACAGCCTTGCCGTAGCAGCACTCCTCCCACACCAGCACCTCCCAGTAAGCCTCCCTCCAGCAGCACTCCTCCCACACCAGCAACTCCCCCCTCCCACACCAGCACCTCCCCTCTCTCTCCAAACAAACACAGCCTTGCCGTAGCAGCACTCCTCCCACACCAGCAACTCCCCCCTCCCACCCCAGCACCTCCCCTCTCACACAGCCTTGCCGTAGCAGCACTCCTCCCACACCAGCACCTCCCAGTAAGCCTCCCTCCCACAGCTTCCCCCAGCTCCCTTCTCCTCCCCCCTAATTGGTTTTTTTTTTTCACGGTCGCCAGGCCGTGAGCTGCTTCAAAGCGATCCGCTCCGCCCCCTGCTGCACACAGCGCTGGCCTCACTTCTCCCCCCTAATTTCTTACCAGCCATGTCACACACCACCATTTGCTGTGCCTCGCATCGGAGCATCAGACCTTCTCTTTCCCCTCATTAACAGGCTTCCCCACCCCTAAAAGCTTCCTTCAGCGATTTTCTTGTTAGTTTGTTTACTTCTGTGGTGAATCATCAGGAAGTGCTTGTTTTTTAAGTGACTACAAATGTATATTACATTTTGCGCCAAAGCAGTGTTCCTGTCCCTTTTACTGATACGTGTAGCGTTTTTACACACATTGATACAGTTGCTGCTGCAGTATCACAAAGATGCAGACAACGTTTTTTCCTTCTGGAAAGGAGATTGGGCTGGGAGAGGAGCGACTTTGTTTCTGGTCACCATGCAAGACAACAACAAAACTTAATACTTGCAAAAAGCCAATGCAAATGTTCTTTTGTTTCTCATTTTGCCGTAGGCTTCATTGGGGATACATAAAGCACAGGCATTTTTAGCTAAATTGTAAACAAACTTGTTGAGGAAAGGTTTCGATGAGAAATTAAAGGCAAGCTGATCAGGAGGAGACAAAGAGAGGGTCGCCAAAAGAGGAATGTGGGGGCTGTAAACCGGACCCAAGAAACCGATCCACAGACTGGAGAGGCAGCAGGCGTCAGCAGGGGACAAGCTGGTGAAACTCACAAAGGAAATGAAGTCGCAAGGTTGGTCTTCGTTTCCCCTCCGCAGATCAAGTTACACCCCTGCCCTGCTGGGTATCAGCGGGGGGAGGGGGGCCTTGTCAAAGTGCACGGAGTCCCTGCAGTCTTCAGAACAGAATATTCCAACGTGTACAGGTCGAGTATTTAGTGTTCAGCTTACCAGAGTGCTGAAGAATCAGGATATATCATCTCATCCCATCCCAATGTTTGACAAGAGAGTCACAGGGAGCCCCAACTGTTTAGAGTTAGGTGCATGAAAGGCCCCATTCTAAACTATAGTTACTTGCTTCTAGAACGGTCACAAAAATTAGGAATCCTAATAGTAAAACAGCATTTATAGCCATTAACAAAGATTTCCAACTTTGAAGCACTTAAGGAAAGGAGCTAATATAATCACATCTCAGTCAAGCTGAACGTGCTTTTGCATGTTCCATCAGGTACTGTGTAATGTCTTCTGAATGAAGGCAAGCACTGTGCATCACCCCCTTCTTTACTCTAGTACTGTACCCCGTTTAACTAGATACCATAGCGCTGTGACCTGTTCATCACTTCTTCCAAAAACAGTCACCTTCACCGCTGGCAGTGACACCCCTGTCTTTGCTTCTAGAATCTTCTGCCCATCACCCTGTTTACACAGTATTGTCCCTTATTCACCTTTACTCCCAGTGGACCTTGCCTCACCACCTGTGCTTATACAGTGATGTGGATAATCACAATTGTACCATCTTTGCCACCAACGTTGTCTGCCATTTTCACTTTTGCTCCAATAGCTTCACCTTCTCTCCCAGACTACTGTACCTCCTCATTTTTGCTAGCAAAGGGATGGGCTCACACATTACCCTCTTCAGTGCCTGTTTCACCTTCCTAGCAGAGTACTGGATTATCTTCAATGTTTGCTACTGCAGTACTATACCCCCTCTCCATTACAACTAGTGCTGTGCCCGCTCCACCTTACCCACCACAGCACCTTCACGTTTCCTTACAGTGTTATTTTATTTTGCCTAGCATGAATAGTTACTGTGCGTCACCCAGAGCACTGTGCAATGCTGTTTTGCTACTGGAGTACCATGCCCCTTTCATTATTTGACAGTTGAGCCCCTTCTTCACCACCCAAGTGCCTGCTTCCATTGACCATTACCCTGTACATTTATGGGTTGGGTAAATCCGTGTCCTTTCAGTACTTGCAAAATCATTCAGTACTTGACGCAATGTATTTTGGCTTTCGCAGTCACATTTACAAAATTCAGATACATTCAACCCAATTCCAAACATTGTTGCTGTATGTGAGACTCACTCTTGGAGTACTCCTAGCTTACACCTGACTTCAAAGCCAGAAGTACAGCAAGAGTAAGTCAGAGCAACTTCTTTGTGCAATGGATCCATCGTCTTTGCTGCTGTTGATTGTACGATTCATCCATTGGCAAATTCAAGCACTGGATGTCATGCCATTTCCTCTAAGGTCACACCAACAATATCAGAGCATCCACTAACACGCAACGCAACTCACACCCACGCAAGCCCACTATCACCCACGCAACGCCACTCACCCACGCAACGCCACTCACCCACGCAACAACACTCACACATGCAACGCCACTCACCCACGCAACGCCACTCACTCACGCAACGCCACTCACTCAAAGCAACGCCACTCACACACGCCATGCCACTCACACATGCCACGCCACTCACACATGCAACGCCACTCACACATGCAACGCCACTCACACATACAACGCCACTCACACATGCAACGCCACTCACCCACGCAACGCCACTCACCCACGCAACGCCACTCACTCACGCAATGCAACTCACTCACGCAACGCCACTCACACACTCAACGCCACTCACACACGCAACGCCACTCACTCACTCACGCAAAGCCACTCACACCCACACAGCGCCACTTTCAGACACGCAACGCCACTCACAGCCACGCAACGCCACTCACACCCCCGCAAGCCCACTATCACCCATGCAATGCCACACTCACCCACGCCAGACCACACTCACCCACGCAACACCACTCACCCAGGCAACACCACTCACACACACGCAACACCACTCACACGCAACGCCACTCACCCACGCAACGCCACTCACCCACGCAACGCCACTCACCCACGCAACGCCACACACCCAAAAAATGCCACTCACCCACGCAATGCCACTCACCCACGCAACGCCACTCACCCACACAACGCAACTCACCCACGCAACGCCACTCACCCACGCAACGCCACTCACCCACGCAACGCCACTCACTCACGCAATGCAACTCACTCACGCAACGCCACTCACTCATGCAACGCCACTCACTCATGCAACGCCACTCACGCAATGCCACTCACACATGCAACGCCACTCACACATGCAATGCCACTCACACATGCAACGCCACTCACTCACACAAAGCCACTCACACACACGCAGTGCCACTTTCACTCACACAGCACCACTTTCAGACACGCAACGCCACTCACACCCACGCAACGCCACTCACACCCACGCAAGCCCACTATCACCCACGCAATGCCACACTCACCCATGCAACGCCACACTCACCCACGCAACGCCACACTCACCCACGCAACGCCACTCACCCACGCAACGCCACTCACCCACGCAACGCCACTCACCCACGCAACGCCACTCACACACGCAACGCCACTCACACACGCAACGCCACTCACACATGCAACGCCACTCACACACTCAACGCCACTCACACACGCAACGCCACTCACTCACTCACGCAAAGCCACTCACACACACGCAGTGCCACTTTCACCCACACAGCGCCACTTTCAGACACGCAACGCCACTCACAGCCACGCAACGCCACTCACACCCCCGCAAGCCCACTATCACCCATGCAATGCCACACTCACCCACGCCACACCACACTCACCCAGGCAACACCACTCACCCAGGCAACACCACTCACACACACGCAACACCACTCACACGCAACGCCACTCACCCACGCAACGCCACTCACCCACGCAACGCCACTCACCCAAAAAATGCCACTCACCCACGCAACGCCACTCACCCACGCAACGCCACTGACACACACAACGCAACTCACCCACGCAACGCCACTCACCCACGCAACGCCACTCACTCACGCAACGCAACTCACTCACGCAACGCCACTCACTCATGCAACGCCACTCACTCATGCAACGCCACTCACGCAATGCCACTCACACATGCAACGCCACTCACACATGCAATGCCACTCACACATGCAACGCCACTCACTCACACAAAGCCACTCACACACACGCAGTGCCACTTTCACTCACACAGCACCACTTTCAGACACGCAACGCCACTCACACCCACGCAACGCCACTCACACCCACGCAAGCCCACTATCACCCACGCAATGCCACACTCACCCACGCAACGCCACACTCACCCACGCAACGCCACACTCACCCACGCAACGCCACACTCACCCACGCAACGCCACTCACACACGCAACGCCACTCACCCACGCAACGCCACTCACCCACGCAACGCCACTCACCCACGCAACAACACTCACACATGCAACGCCACTCACCCACGCAACGCCACTCACTCACGCAACGCCACTCACTCAAAGCAACGCCACTCACACACGCCATGCCACTCACACATGCCACGCCACTCACACATGCCACGCCACTCACACATGCAACGCCACTCACACATGCAACGCCACTCACACATGCAACGCCACTCACACATGCAACGCCACTCACACACGCAACGCCACTCACTCACGCAACGCCACTCACTCACTCACGCAAAGCCACTCACACACACGCAGTGCCACTTTCACCCACACAGCGCCACTTTCAGACACGCAACGCCACTCACAGCCACGCAACGCCACTCACACCCCCGCAAGCCCACTATCACCCATGCAATGCCACACTCACCCACGCCAGACCACACTCACCCACGCAACACCACTCACCCAGGCAACACCACTCACACACACGCAACACCACTCACACGCAACGCCACTCACCCACGCAACGCCACTCACCCACGCAACGCCACTCACCCAAAAAATGCCACTCACCCACGCAATGCCACTCACCCACGCAACGCCACTCACCCACGCAACGCAACTCACCCACGCAACAACACTCACACATGCAACGCCACTCACCCACGCAACGCCACTCACTCAAAGCAACACCACTCACACGCAACGCAACTCACTCACGCAACGCCACTCACACACGCAACGCCACTCACACACGCAACGCCACTCACACACGCAACGCCACTCACACACGCAAACCCACTCACACATGCAACGCCAATCACACATGCAACGCCACTCACACATGCAACGCCACTCACACATGCAACGCCACTCACACATGCAACGCCACTCACACACGCATCGCCACTCACCCACGCAACGCCACTCACCCACGCAACGCCACTCACCCACGCAACGCCACTCACCCACGCAACAACACTCACCCACGCAACAACACTCACCCACGCAACACTCACCCACGCAACAACACTCACCCACGCAACAACACTCACCCACGCAACAACACTCACCCACGCAACAGCACTCACACATGCAACGCCACTCACCCACGCAACGCCACTCACTCAAAGCCACTCACACCCACGCAGTGCCACTTTCACCCACACTGTGCAGTGCACAATAAGCCTTGCAGTAGGAAAGTTGGAGCTATTGGTTTTGTAAATGACAAAGCCCTTTATGTTTTTAAAATGAAAACAAAAATAAAAGGCATTGTTATTTGCAATTGTAATAGCTCCAACTTTCCTACTGCGAGACCTATTGGCAACGCCAGTGCTTGTTTATAAAGCAATCTTTTTCTTCTTCAAATGAAGCCTGTTCTCCTTAAAGGAAAATGTGATTAGTTTCAAAAAATAAAAATTACAGGTTTCATTTTCATTTTTTAAGAGTGGGCAGTGGTCCGTGGGACCACTGCCTGCTCTTAAAAAATATTTTATTACATTTGTGAAAAGGTTACCAGCAATTTAAAATTGGTGACAAAGTATTACTGTTTTGTGACCTGAAGCTCACGTCTAGCCAGAGTTATGGCGATGAGAAAGACGATCTTCAAGGTTCATAGACTCAAGGGACAACTGTTAGGTGCTCAACATGGAAGCGAGGACTACGTTCAAGTATCACTGAATGTAGGGTTTGGGTGGAAACAAATGTAGCAAATCTTTTATAAAATCGCATCACAATTAATGATTTGAATAAGAAAGGTTGATTCGGCAACAACAAAAAATTCCCAAAGAGCAGATAAGTAGCCCATAACAGTGCCCTTGCTGGGCTAGGGAAAGAAAAACAATAAACTTCGGATAACTTTGCCTTTGATGGATCAATTTGTCAGGTGTCGCAGCAATCCACAAATTTGTCCAAACAACTGGCATACATGGATTTTTGTGGAGGGATGCCTTGCACCAAGAATACATAAAAACCCACAGGTGGCAGGCCGAAGAAGGTCAACGGTCACCACTCAATCTCCAAGTATGGAGATGCAAATAGTGCAGGCCGTGCTGCACCACACTGCTGTGACAGAAGATCATTCCAAAGAGGCAGCATAATTTAGGACAGATTCTCATGCCTACTTGAGGGATGTCTTTGGCCTGTTTATTCCTGATCTTCTTTAGAACTCGGGGCAGGAGAGGCAGTAGCAGGAAGGCATAAGGGAATCCCAAGCTCAACTCTAGACGGAAGGTGTATCAGAAAGACCTCTGCTCTGGGAACTTAAGCGCGCAAACGCGCTGTTCTTGGGGTGGCAGAAGGGTCGAGCCAGGCTTCTCCCCATTGCTGGAAGACGCCCCTGGGACACCTCAGGGTGAAACTGACATTTCTGATCCGTGAAGCACGTGGGGTGAGTTTGTCCACCCTGGCATTTAAAGATCCCACCAGGTGGTTAATCACCAGAGAATTCAATGCTCCAGCCATTTCAGAGCAGAATCTTCAGGCTCAGGCGCCAGGACTCCATCCCGCCCCTGACTGTTTTTTTTTTTAACCTTTCTTAGTAGTATAAGCAATTACAAGTATGGGCCTACAACCATCCCGGCCGGCCGCTAAGTTAAGCAAGAGTACAGCAATCAATATGCAAGGTTATAGCAGTTCGAAATCCGGGGTCATAAAAATACCAGAACAGATCTTGTAATCAGATGCACAAACTTGAAATCAGGATTTGAGAGGTTCATTTTCAAATAAGGAACTAAAAAGGGTGTCGCACAGTCGTACACAGTCCTACAATACTGGGCGCGAATCAGGATATCTACAAACAGTACAGATACGAAGGAAATATCGGGGGAAAGATACACAGAGCAGGAGAAATGCAGGCACAACCCCAGCACGTAGCGAGTCTAAACCCCACCCCTCAAAACTAAACATATTGCAGAGACCATGAACGTCGACGACACTAAAAAGAGAGGAAAGACTAAAGGGCCATAGAAACAAATACCGAACGATCACCCATCCCCCAACCCCCCACCCTGCACACCCGCAGAAGGCCATGGCCTACCCCCCCAGCAGCGTGCCTGTCGCCCTAATAGAGACCCGAAATATAGAAAGAAGGAGGTGAGAAAAAGGATAAACGGAGGAGGGCCCTCGGTCTTGCCGCCCGACCCCGCCCATCACCCCTACGCCTAGGGAAATCCCAGAAACGAAGTAGTACAGTAATGAAGAACATCAAGTCCCGGACATAACAGCGATGAAATCCCGGTCAAACATACCCACTGCACATCTGTCAACAATAAAGCCAACAGACTGTGAACCACATCATCCCTGACCCTGTCTAGCAATGGTACCGCCAGAAGTCCACTCGTCAATCGGTTTACAGAACAGCCCGAAGGGTCCAAACAATCTGGGCGGGTCAGGTCGGGGCGTAGCCATAGGAAAGTACAACCATCCAAACCCATCCAAGTATCGACAGTGGAGATCCGGTAATATCGACACTGACCCCGGAAACTTCCCAGAGTTCACACACAGTAGTACCATCCAGGAAAGGAGAGTCACACAGTCCGGCAAGCGCCACGACATAGCTGGGACAGTCCAATAAGGAAAATAGCGTTTTGTCCCCAACCGCCAGTTGAACATGTGTCCCAAAGAGACATCCACATGTGTAACCATGTCGGCCCGAGCGGTCACGGGAACAAGGTCTTTCAGCGGCTCTTGGTACCTAGGCGGAGCTGGGACTCCCTCCGTGGACATAGCTGCAGATTCGTCGGCTGTCCCTTGGGATCGGACCGTGGCCGCTAGAGACGGCGAGACAGCAATGGCGGCCATTCTTCTACCCAGGTCCCGGGCATGACAAATCAGGGTCTCGTGCAGAACCGTTAGGGCAGCCAATACGTCCTTGGATGTGGGCTCCTGCGTACGTTGCAAGCATCCCAGCCCCATCGTGTGACAGCCGTTCGACATGGACATGGACCGTAGAGGAGGGCACCAGCCGCCATCATAGTCAATTTGGCCCCGTCCCTCTTCACCTCACTCAGGGACCAGGCCCCAGTGCGGGGCGCCACAGGATGCACCACCGGGGCTCAAAACTGAGGCAGGCTCCCCGGAGGAGAGTCACCAAAAGGCTAAAATCCCTGCCGCACCCCGGGAGTCGCCCGCCTATATCGGGGGCAATCCTTGGTTATGCCCGGGCAAAGAGTTTGGGGAGGGGGCAGGAGTCATGCGCCCCCTCTGATCCTGTTTCGCCACACTGCCCCTCAAGGGTCACCGCCAAGTGGACCGGGCCTTAAACGCCATCAGCGGCCCTTCAAGTCAACGGCACCCTCCGGCCGGCTCCTCACCGCCACCAACGACCGTTGTTGTTGCAGTCGCGGCCGGATGCACGTCCAGGTCAACGCCCCGGTCTCATCACCACGTGGGCCGCAGAGCAGTCGGGGACCAGTTCTCAGGGACTGCCGCACGCAGGAGCCTCAGGAGCAGACGGTAAGTGCTCGTTCTCCTTCTCCTATTAAAGTACGCCTTCGTGGCTCAGGATAGACGCCAGGATATACGTGTGGGGCGAAAGGGCTCACGGAGCCGAGCGACTATGCGGCCATTTCGTATGCCTGCTTGGCTCCTCCCCCCGCCCCTGACTGTTAAAGCAGCACATTGTGGTGGAGTTTGTCTGTGAGCATCTGTATCAGTCTTCCTTTGATGGTGGGTAGGAGAGCCTTCAACACCAAAGAAACTGACCCCATCAAACTAATGCAGAGTCGAGTTTCTGCTGGACACCAGAGGCCTCTGATCTCCACATCTTTTTGATGGTCTCCCCAAACCAGCAGTGATGCCTCAATGACCACCGTCGGCTCTGGGTGGGGGCAAGGAGAGGGGACAGTTATGGATTCATTTGTGGCCCAGTAGCCACCACTGCAGATCTTTTTCAGTATCCTCTGAACTCCAGACGAAATCCAACTGATCCCCTTATGTTCTTCTGGGATTTGAGGTCTGGGAGGGCTCCAACACTACACCCCCATAGTCCGCCCATCTCTGCCATATTTGATGGTGTTTCTGAGGCCAACCCCTAGCCTTGTATACTGCTATTTCTAATTCCATACAATGATCTGCCAGGGATCGGGATGTCTCAGACTGCCACTCTCATGCTAGGTCAGGCTTGGCTAAAGTTAGGGCCAAAATAATACAGATTGTCAATGCCTATTACACCTGAATCTGTCAGTAAGATGAAGAAATGTTAATTTAGGGTCCAGCGGGATCAACCAGGAGAGGACTTCTCCTAGGCAGGCCGTCACTCCATGCCAGAATCCCTTGGGACAGATCCACACTGTATGAATAAAGGTGTCCACATCCTCACCATATTTGAGACAAGTTGGAGAGGCAATCAACCCCATATGCCAGAGTCTATGGTGTGCAAGATAAATCCTATGGAGGTACTTAAATTGGATCAACCTGAGTCGCGCTGCAATAGAAGCTGCCCAAGATGCCACTTGTGCCTACGTCAAGTCATCATTTTCTATAGTCTGCACGTACACCTACAATGCTGCCGGAAGGGCTAAGAAGGTGTCTGACTGGTTTGAAAGAAGTGTTTGGTAGATCTTAGCGACTTTATGATCTCCCAGATCACCCATAAGGAGTTTGCTCCCTAAGGTATTATGATGAGGGATGTCGGTCAATGTGGTAATGTACAGGGTGAGAGCATGGCAAAGCTGAAGGTATTTATGAAATTGGCTGCGGTGCAGCGCATATTCTGACTTTAGAGCCTGGAATGATTTCAATACTGTATCCTGCATAATATCTCCCAGGATAGAAATCCCGATCAGATCACATTTATGAAAACCCACTAATGCAGCCACTGGGGTTATTACACCGCCCTTCCACAGTGGTGATGCCATTCTGTGAGTCTGCCCCACCACCACACCCACCAGAGAGAGCAACACCAGAGATGGAATGCGACCTTTGTTGTTTGTGGAAAAGAACTCCTGTCTACGTAAAGATAGGAGAGAATAGGGGTTTTCCCCATTGTCCACTGCTCTGACACATAAGCGCTGTGATCCTGGAGACCATACCATCTGTCACTGATTACAAGGGGATGGGCAGCGCTGTAGAACGATTTAACCCTTTGTGTGCGTCGGACGTCTGGGTGTGAGGATCGACTTAGCTGCGCCTGCCTAACATGCAAACAAACTACGACTCCCATGATCCTATGGGAGAGGAAGTACTCAAGGCGAAGCAGCGCATCTGAGGATGCGCGTAATTTTGTTCTTTTCCTTGGTTCCTGTCATTCCTGGCAGTGGAAGTTTCGGATTGCCGGCAGGATTGTGCCTTGCCCCGAGTGTTGGTTCCTGAGCGGGCATCCAGTTCTTCGATGCCGTGATCGACTCTGTGAGAAACGGTAGGATTTGTCCAGAAGCAGAGCGCAGTGGTGGGACGCCACGCGCCGCCGTTTCTTACCGTTTACATTTCTCTGTATGCGCAATTACACCCAGAACAAAAGCAGAGAGCGGTAGTGAAAGTTAACTACGCGCTGCTGTTTTTTTCTCTTGTGAAGATTCCTGTTGTGACATTTTGACATGAAACGGAACGTGGTGGCGGTCGCAGCCACGCGTTACCGGCTTCATAAATTTGAACACTAACTTGTGGTGATTTATTGGAGCGCAGTGGTAGGAAGCCAAGTGTCACCATTTACAGTGTGTTTTCTCGATCTTGATTAAGAAGCTGAGCGCTGTGGTGGCTGCCACGCGTTACAGTATTCTATTACACTTGAGAACAAGGGAAGGGATTTAAGTATTGGTGACTTAAACCAAATATTGGCCAACATTTTTTTTGCATTCCTTACATTTTACTTTGGATCTCTTATTATTGAACTAAAACCTCAAATTGCATTGTTCAATACTATGGGGATGATTCTACAATCCTGTTACATAATTTCCTTGGCCAAAGAAGAAAGGGAAAGGCCTATCAAAGATAAATAGGAACCAGTATTTTGAAATGCCTGATTAGAGTCTTATGATTGCTTATAGAACCAGGAAAACGGTCTTGGGAGTATATCATATTGACTACAGAGTTCATTTATATGCCAGGTCTCATTCCCTGCTGTTCCTTCACTTTCCTTTCCCTCGCCTGATGGTTCAAATACCCTGTATATAATAATCAGGATGTTGTAACATCTGGAGGTGGACCCTTACTTGCATCAACCGAATTCTGCGGAGCACAACCTGACAGAATTACGCGCCCACAAATATTGCTCCGCCCGATTCGGTTGATTACGGTAATGGCTTCCATGGAGGACGTCCTCCAGGCGTTAGTCTTGGTACAACAAGAGTTGGCTTCCTCTAGGGCAGAGACCGCCGCTCTAAGAGAAAAAGTAGACAAATTAGCTAGGAATCCATTTGATGCTTCTCCACTCAATCATCAAATACAGGTTACAGTTCCGCCTCCCATCCCTTTAGCTAGTCCAGAAAGATATTCTGGGGATCCATCAAAAACACAAGTATTTTTGACACAAATTATGTTACATTTTCCATGTAAAACTGCTTAATTCCCCAACAACCATTTCAGGGTGGCATTTGCCATATCGTTTTTGGTTGGGGATGCTGCAAATTGGGCAGTACCTTTAGTAAGGAACAACAATGCTATGTTATCAGATTGGGCTGCCTTTAGGACAGAATTTGAGAGGGTTTTTGACCGGAGGGCAGCTACGTTCAGCGCGGATAAAGAATTACTCGAACTCAAACAGGGTAGAAATGATCTAGTGACATACTAGACCACCTTTAATAGGTTGGTGGCCGAAACCGCTTGGCCCGAAGAGAAGCAAATGTCCTTATTTTACCAGGGTTTGAGGGAAGGTTTAAAGGACATCATAGCCCAAATAGACCCAAAACCAGTGACTTGTGCAGATATGATAAATCTAACCTTGAGATTGGATGGGAGATTATCAGAGAGAGGAGGTAAGAGAAGAAAGTGGGATAGAGGATATTACAGGTCAGAAATGTCTCCTCGCAAGCTCATGGTATCCTCAGAGACTGGTAAGGAACCCAAGGAAATCGATGCTGTCCGAGCCCCTTTATCCAAACAAGAAAGAGAGAGTCGTAGAGTGCAAGGACTTTGCATGTACTGTGGTAAAAAAGGCCACTATGTGCGGGAATGCCCCTCCAAACCAAAGACCACGGGAGTTGGTCCAGAAATAAAAGAATAGCAGTGTCATCTATTACTCCGGTTGCATGGAGTAGGGAGGAAGCAGGTGAGGATGTAGCTAAAGAGAAGAATTGGAAGATCCCTCCTTTGACTATTATGGCTTTAAGTGACACAGAGTCACACATAGTGCTTCCCATGAGTATAGAGAGTAATCAATGTTATCATCAGGTTTTGGTTGGATAGATTCGGGGGCCACAGGTAATTTTGACAGTGGGTTGGTGACAAGTCTTGCCTTAAATCGGTGTCTAGGGAAACACCTGAGGAGGTAGTGGACGTTGATGGCAAACCTTTGAAGTCCGGTCTTATTACTGAACAAACAGAAGTGGTGGTGTTAACTGTTCCAGTTGTCAATGGTAGACATAGAGACGAACTGTCTTTGAACATAATTGACGCCCCACAATATGAAGTCATTTTAGGAATGCCGTGGTTAAGCCATCATAATCCTTCCATTAACTGGAAAACAAAGACTGTGCAGTTCTTGTCTGAGGAATGCCAAAGCTATTTCCTCTCACACGAACCCACTAAAGCCGCCACATTAATGATTCCTTACATATTAGCTACCGCAGTTGAAAAGGAGGTGGTTTTGCCCAGTGAATACCACTCCTACAGAGATGTTTTAGTGAGATCCAGGCAGAGCAGTTGCCACCCCACAGAGAGTATGACTGCGGGTTAGACCTGGTTGATGGGGCTACCATCCCAGCATATCGGGTTTATGCACTGTCTGTACCAGAGACAATCCATTTAAAAGATTATTTGGATCATTATTTAAGGATAGGTTTCATCAGGCCTTCCCGTTCACCAGCAGCTTCTCCTTTGTTTTTTATTGCAAAAGTGAATGGAGACTTGAGGGCGTGTGTGGACTATCGCATGCTAAACAAGCACACCATACGCAACAGATATCCTTTGCCCCTTATATCTGTGTTACTAGATCAAGTGAGAGATGCCAGGATTTACACCAGGCTAGATTTGAGGGGAGTGTATCACTTGGTCCGTGTTCGTGAAGGGGACGAGTGCAAAACAGCCTTCAAGACACGTTATGGGCTTTATGAATATACTGTAATGCCGTTCGGCCTTTGTCACAATCCGGCGGCTTTTCAGTATTTACTGAATGATGTTTTGAAGGAATGTGTGGACTTGTGTATGGTGGTGTACATAGATGACATTCTTATCTATTCTGAGGAAATCGCTGTACATACAAGACAAGTGAGAAACGCATTACAGAAACTGCGAGATCACAGTCTATTTTGTAAATTAAGCAAATGCGAGTTTGGAGTGACTGAGGTAGAATTTCTGGGAGTCATACTTTGCCCGGAAGGTTGCATATGTCTGAGCGAAAGGTACAGGCGGTACAGACATGGCCCACTCCCCAAAGCGTGAGAGATGTCCAGTGTTTTCTCGGTTTTGCGAATTATTATCGCAGATTCATCCTCCGATTTTCCCAGGAAGCAATCCCTTTGTCACGTCTATTCATAAAAGGAGTCCCTTTCCAATGGTCCAGTGAAGCAGAGGCGGCCTTTGAGTATCTCAGCAGGCTTTTACATCGGCACTGGTGCTTGCTCATCCCAAACCAGAGTTCCCTTTTGTGGTTGAGGCGGATGCTTCAGATGAAGTAGTTGGAGCTATTTTGTCACTGAGAGACCAGATCACTGGTCAACTCCATCCTGTGGCCTATCTGTCCAAGAAACTGAGTGTAGCCAAAAGAAACTACACAATCGCTGAAAAAGAGCTACTAGCGATCAAGAAGGCCTTTCAAGAATGGAGACAGTACTTGTGGGGGGCGGTTTTCCCAGCTACAGTGTACTCAGACCATGGGAACCTTCAATATAATAAGACAGCTCGGCATCTCACTCAACGGCAAATGAGGTGGATGCTATTCTTTGCTCAATAGGAGTTTGTAATTACCTTCAGGCCTGAGGGTGAAAACCGGAAGGCAGACTCACTTTCCCGACAGATGAGCATGGGTGAATCTAATGACAAATCAGCCCTAGAGGCCATTGTAGAACCTGCAAAGGTGATTTGTGTGGTGGATGCGGAAAACTTTTTGGACAAGGTCAGAAAATCAAAAAACAAAGTAGATTGGTTGTCCTGGCCAACAAAAGAAAGTGGTCCCAATATGAAACAGGTGCTTCCATTTGTTAACAATAAATTGTTTTTGCCCACAACTGGTTTGCAGAGGAGAGCATACTCCTGGTGTCATGATTCTCGGGTAGCAGGACATCCAGAAATACATAAAACACTCCAGTTAATACAAAGGTATTTCTGGTGGAAAACTATGCAATCTGACATTTCCTCTTGGGTGGCTCAATGTAAGGTCTGTGCCAGAGCCAAGAAAGAAACAGGTATGAAAAAAAGAAAGTTGATGACTATGCCTACTCAAAGAAGACCTTGGCAGAACATCAGTCTGGATTTCGTGACAGGGTTACCGCTTGATCAGGAAAAACATCAATATTGGTGGTCATAGATAGTCTCACCAAGTTGGGACATTTTATTCCTTGTACAAATCTACCCACTGCGGGGCAGACCGCGCAGTTGTTGTTGAGTAATGTCATTCGCCTACATGGAGTGCCTGAAGTAATTGTATCGGACAGAGGACCTCAGTTCATAGCCAGGTTTTGGAAAAGCTGGTGTCAGGCTCTTCATATCACTTCTGCGCTTTCCACCAGTTTCCACCCACAAACAGACGGGCAGACGGAAAGACTAAACCAAACCCTGAAAAAATGTCTCCTTGGTTACGCTGGGGAGGCCCAAGAGTCGTGGGTATCCATGTTGTGGATGGCAGAAGTGTCATACAACAATGCTTGGCATAGTTCTTTGGGGGTGTCTCCTTTTTGTGCAACATATGGCTTTGATGCAAGAATCCTTCCCATAAAAATCCCGGAAGCTGAGGAAAATCAGCTGACTGTCATTGAACAAATGAGACACCTGCACTCGGTACATAGGAATGTCAGAAGCCATCTGCTTAAGGCAAAGCGGGACTACAAGAGGTGGGAAGATCGGCACAGGAAAGATGGGCCCGAATATTAGGTAGGGGACAAGGTGTGGCTCTCCACCAAGAACATCCGCTTTAAGCTACGAAGTATTTTTCACCCTAGATTCATCGGCCCATACGTCATTCAGAAAAGGATTAACCCTGTGGCATACAAACTTAAGCTGCCCGGTACGCTGCGAATCCACCCAGTGTTTCATTGCAATCTGTTGAAACCCGCATTGTCGGCGCGACGACGAGCCCTTCCGCCGGTGATAGAATATTTTACTGGCCATGGAAAAGGGCCTACAGAGCAGCTTGGCGGCCCTGGGTTCAAAAATGGACGCCCTCACATACAGGATGGACAAGATGGCGGAGCGGATAGACAAGCACGCAAAAAGGTTGGACATGTCTGAGAGAAGATTAACGGAGGTGGAGGAGGCACATACGGAGCTGGACACAAGCCACAAAAAAATTGAAAAGCTCATGCAGACGCTACAGGACAAGGCTGAGGATTTGGAAGCGAGGTCTCGCCGCAGCAACCTGAGAATCACGGGTCTTCCTGAGACGACGCAGACAGGCAACATGGAGCGCTTCATAGAGAAGCTACTGACCACCCTGCTGGGGGAGGCCTCTTTCTCGGATGTTTGTGGTGGAACGCGCCCACCGTTCCCTGGGTCCGCGCCCTCGCCCGGGGGCCCCACCGCGACCAATCATTGCAAAATTGCTCAACTACAGAGACAGGAATACCGCTCTGCGATTGGCCAGAGAGAAGAAAACATTGCAGAACGAAGGATCAGAAATCTCTCTATATCTCGACTTTACTGCCAGAGTGCAGGAGGCGCGGAAGCACTTCACACCGTACAAACGTCAGCTTAGAGACCTGGGCCTAGACTATGCGATGCTGTACCCAGCGAAATTGAGAACAGACAGGGGCACTCACACCTGTTTACAGACCCCAGGGCCCTACAACAAGCCCTCAAAAACTGGTTGTGAGAGCGACGTAAGGAAGCCTCAGAGCCAAGGGACAACGTTGAAGTGAGCAGCAGACTGGATGAGCAGGAGTGAAGGCCCACTGATGGCTGGCTTCACGGGGTGGTAAGGTGCAGAACTTGTGACTGGGCTAAAGCTGCCCTCTGCATGCCAGCTGGCCAGACTGTGGTAGGACTTGAGGCACTACACTCAGGTACCAAATGTGATTGTAGTAGTGAGCCTGGGCAGTTTTTGTAACTAAGGGTGATAACGACTCCTGGGTGCGCCTAGCTCCAGGCGGCGCCAAACTGTTTTCTGCGGATTGCCATATAAATGTAGTGATGTGGACTGTTAATGTTAGACCCAGTGCAGGGAGAGGACGCTGATTGATATCCTGCATGCAGTGGTGAGGGTCTTGCTAAGAGAGGCCTTTCGCCCCTGAGGCGACTAGTGCTAACAATGTACCACAATGTGTAACGAGCGACGCGCCACAGTGTAGATCATTCCAACACTGATTACTGGTGGTACAGCGACCTTGGCCCCCGTGCGCAATGCTACCAATATACACTCCACGGTTGTTTGTTAGACAATTGAGGGTTAGACCAAGGGGGAGGGAGGGAGGTACAGGGTTCGGCAAGGCCAATTTGGGGGAGGTCTGCTGTGGGACGGTTTTGTTGCTCTATGAGTGAGTTGAAGGGAGGAGGCGGATTTCTTTTTTACGCGCACACACTGCTCACCCTGGGCTCGGGAGATTCCTCGCGGTACAAGATGCGCCCACGTGAGAGACATGGCTAACACACCAGAGTCAACCACAAGTGATCAGCCTTCTGTGATCAGAACACTCACGTGGAAGGCTCGGGGCCTTAACGACCACCGAAAGCTATGTAAGGTCTTAAGCTACTTACAACGGCAGAGAATTGACTTAGCCCTCTTACAAGAGACCCACCTGCCGCTCTCAAGCAAGATGCTGCTTGTTAGGGGACTGGCGGGCAACTCCGCAGCGGCAGGTTTCACGACACACGCCAGGGGGGTATTGACGTGGGTTAACCCGAAATCGAAGCGAACACTGTCACTTATAAAGGCGGATCAGGAGGGCAGATTTGTTATCTCTCTTTGCAAGGGGATGGGCTTGGAGCTACTAGTTGTAAACGTTTATGGACCGAACTACGCCTCCCTGGACATTTACCGGGATTTTGCGACAGTTTCACGCACATATTCCACTGTTCAGGTATTACGGGGGGAGACCTCAATTTAGTTCTTAACCCTGCCATAGATATATCTGCCGGCTCATTGCGCAGACCCTCAGCTGCTGTGAAACCTTACTTGCGGAACTCGTAAACTTGGACCTAGAGTATGTCTGGAGATGCAGGCACCCGACACAGGGGGGTTACACTCTCTATTCTGCGTACCACAATATCCACACCAGAATGGACTACTGGCTTGCGTCCTCCTCTCTGATGGGGTGCATCAAGGATTGCACAGTACTGACCCGCACGCTGTCTGATCACTCCCCGCTTCTGCTAGTTCTGGTGACTCCCAAAAGAGGATCCCGCCATTTACGTGGCGCTTTCCCCCATATTCACTGCTTGATCCGCTGTTCAAGGGCGAGATGGCGGAAGCGATAGACACTTTCTTTGAGACTAATATTGGGTCGGTAGACAGCTTCCAGACGGTGTGGGAAGCCTTTAAAGTGTTCATCAGGGGCATTGCCATGGCCACACACTCTAGTGTGTTGAAATCAATTAGACAGAGGCTATTGAGTTTAGAGAAACGATTGACAGTCTTAGAACAAGGTCTTTCAGCGGCTCTTGGTACCTAGGCGGAGCTGGGACTCCCTCCGTGGACATAGCTGCAGATTCGTCGGCTGTCCCTTGGGATCGGACCGTGGCCGCTAGAGACGGCGAGACAGCAATGGCGGCCATTCTTCTACCCAGGTCCCGGGCATGACAAATCAGGGTCTCGTGCAGAACCGTTAGGGCAGCCAATACGTCCTTGGATGTGGGCTCCTGCGTACGTTGCAAGCATCCCAGCCCCATCGTGTGACAGCCGTTCGACATGGACATGGACCGTAGAGGAGGGCACCAGCCGCCATCATAGTCAATTTGGCCCCGTCCCTCTTCACCTCACTCAGGGACCAGGCCCCAGTGCGGGGCGCCACAGGATGCACCACCGGGGCTCAAAACTGAGGCAGGCTCCCCGGAGGAGAGTCACCAAAAGGCTAAAATCCCTGCCGCACCCCGGGAGTCGCCCGCCTATATCGGGGGCAATCCTTGGTTATGCCCGGGCAAAGAGTTTGGGGAGGGGGCAGGAGTCATGCGCCCCCTCTGATCCTGTTTCGCCACACTGCCCCTCAAGGGTCACCGCCAAGTGGACCGGGCCTTAAACGCCATCAGCGGCCCTTCAAGTCAACGGCACCCTCCGGCCGGCTCCTCACCGCCACCAACGACCGTTGTTGTTGCAGTCGCGGCCGGATGCACGTCCAGGTCAACGCCCCGGTCTCATCACCACGTGGGCCGCAGAGCAGTCGGGGACCAGTTCTCAGGGACTGCCGCACGCAGGAGCCTCAGGAGCAGACGGTAAGTGCTCGTTCTCCTTCTCCTATTAAAGTACGCCTTCGTGGCTCAGGATAGACGCCAGGATATACGTGTGGGGCGAAAGGGCTCACGGAGCCGAGCGACTATGCGGCCATTTCGTATGCCTGCTTGGCTCCTCCCCCCGCCCCTGACTGTTAAAGCAGCACATTGTGGTGGAGTTTGTCTGTGAGCATCTGTATCAGTCTTCCTTTGATGGTGGGTAGGAGAGCCTTCAACACCAAAGAAACTGACCCCATCAAACTAATGCAGAGTCGAGTTTCTGCTGGACACCAGAGGCCTCTGATCTCCACATCTTTTTGATGGTCTCCCCAAACCAGCAGTGATGCCTCAATGACCACCGTCGGCTCTGGGTGGGGGCAAGGAGAGGGGACAGTTATGGATTCATTTGTGGCCCAGTAGCCACCACTGCAGATCTTTTTCAGTATCCTCTGAACTCCAGACGAAATCCAACTGATCCCCTTATGTTCTTCTGGGATTTGAGGTCTGGGAGGGCTCCAACACTACACCCCCATAGTCCGCCCATCTCTGCCATATTTGATGGTGTTTCTGAGGCCAACCCCTAGCCTTGTATACTGCTATTTCTAATTCCATACAATGATCTGCCAGGGATCGGGATGTCTCAGACTGCCACTCTCATGCTAGGTCAGGCTTGGCTAAAGTTAGGGCCAAAATAATACAGATTGTCAATGCCTATTACACCTGAATCTGTCAGTAAGATGAAGAAATGTTAATTTAGGGTCCAGCGGGATCAACCAGGAGAGGACTTCTCCTAGGCAGGCCGTCACTCCATGCCAGAATCCCTTGGGACAGATCCACACTGTATGAATAAAGGTGTCCACATCCTCACCATATTTGAGACAAGTTGGAGAGGCAATCAACCCCATATGCCAGAGTCTATGGTGTGCAAGATAAATCCTATGGAGGTACTTAAATTGGATCAACCTGAGTCGCGCTGCAATAGAAGCTGCCCAAGATGCCACTTGTGCCTACGTCAAGTCATCATTTTCTATAGTCTGCACGTACACCTACAATGCTGCCGGAAGGGCTAAGAAGGTGTCTGACTGGTTTGAAAGAAGTGTTTGGTAGATCTTAGCGACTTTATGATCTCCCAGATCACCCATAAGGAGTTTGCTCCCTAAGGTATTATGATGAGGGATGTCGGTCAATGTGGTAATGTACAGGGTGAGAGCATGGCAAAGCTGAAGGTATCTATGAAATTGGCTGCGGTGCAGCGCATATTCTGACTTTAGAGCCTGGAATGATTTCAATACTGTATCCTGCATAATATCTCCCAGGATAGAAATCCCGATCAGATCACATTTATGAAAACCCACTAATGCAGCCACTGGGGTTATTACACCGCCCTTCCACAGTGGTGATGCCATTCTGTGAGTCTGCCCCACCACCACACCCACCAGAGAGAGCAACACCAGAGATGGAATGCGACCTTTGTTGTTTGTGGAAAAGAACTCCTGTCTACGTAAAGATAGGAGAGAATAGGGGTTTCCCCCATTGTCCACTGCTCTGACACATAAGCGCTGTGATCCTGGAGACCATACCATCTGTCACTGATTACAAGGGGATGGGCAGCGCTGTAGAACGATTTAACCCTTTGTGTGCGTCGGACGTCTGGGTGTGAGGATCGACTTAGCTGCGCCTGCCTAACATGCAAACAAACTACGACTCCCATGATCCTATGGGAGAGGAAGTACTCAAGGCGAAGCAGCGCATCTGAGGATGCGCGTAATTTTGTTCTTTTCCTTGGTTCCTGTCATTCCTGGCGGTGGAAGTTTCGGATTGCCGGCAGGATTGTGCCTTGCCCCGAGTGTTGGTTCCTGAGCGGGCATCCAGTTCTTCGATGCCGTGATCGACTCTGTGAGAAACGGTAGGATTTGTCCAGAAGCAGAGCGCAGTGGTGGGACGCCACGCGCCGCCGTTTCTTACCGTTTACATTTCTCTGTATGCGCAATTACACCCAGAACAAAAGCAGAGAGCGGTAGTGAAAGTTAACTACGCGCTGCTGTTTTTTTCTCTTGTGAAGATTCCTGTTGTGACATTTTGACATGAAACGGAACGTGGTGGCGGTCGCAGCCACGCGTTACCGGCTTCATAAATTTGAACACTAACTTGTGGTGATTTATTGGAGCGCAGTGGTAGGAAGCCAAGTGTCACCATTTACAGTGTGTTTTCTCGATCTTGATTAAGAAGCTGAGCGCTGTGGTGGCTGCCACGCGTTACAGTATTCTATTACACTTGAGAACAAGGGAAGGGATTTAAGTATTGGTGACTTAAACCAAATATTGGCCAACATTTTTTTTGCATTCCTTACATTTTACTTTGGATCTCTTATTATTGAACTAAAACCTCAAATTGCATTGTTCAATACTATGGGGATGATTCTACAATCCTGTTACATAATTTCCTTGGCCAAAGAAGAAAGGGAAAGGCCTATCAAAGATAAATAGGAACCAGTATTTTGAAATGCCTGATTAGAGTCTTATGATTGCTTATAGAACCAGGAAAACGGTCTTGGGAGTATATCATATTGACTACAGAGTTCATTTATATGCCAGGTCTCATTCCCTGCTGTTCCTTCACTTTCCTTTCCCTCGCCTGATGGTTCAAATACCCTGTATATAATAATCAGGATGTTGTAACATCTGGAGGTGGACCCTTACTTGCATCAACCGAATTCTGCGGAGCACAACCTGACAGAATTACGCGCCCACAAATATTGCTCCGCCCGATTCGGTTGATTACGGTAATGGATTCCATGGAGGACGTCCTCCAGGCGTTAGTCTTGGTACAACAAGAGTTGGCTTCCTCTAGGGCAGAGACCGCCGCTCTAAGAGAAAAAGTAGACAAATTAGCTAGGAATCCATTTGATGCTTCTCCACTCAATCATCAAATACAGGTTACAGTTCCGCCTCCCATCCCTTTAGCTAGTCCAGAAAGATATTCTGGGGATCCATCAAAAACACAAGTATTTTTGACACAAATTATGTTACATTTTCCATGTAAAACTGCTTAATTCCCCAACAACCATTTCAGGGTGGCATTTGCCATATCGTTTTTGGTTGGGGATGCTGCAAATTGGGCAGTACCTTTAGTAAGGAACAACAATGCTATGTTATCAGATTGGGCTGCCTTTAGGACAGAATTTGAGAGGGTTTTTGACCGGAGGGCAGCTACGTTCAGCGCGGATAAAGAATTACTCGAACTCAAACAGGGTAGAAATGATCTAGTGACATACTAGACCACCTTTAATAGGTTGGTGGCCGAAACCGCTTGGCCCGAAGAGAAGCAAATGTCCTTATTTTACCAGGGTTTGAGGGAAGGTTTAAAGGACATCATAGCCCAAATAGACCCAAAACCAGTGACTTGTGCAGATATGATAAATCTAACCTTGAGATTGGATGGGAGATTATCAGAGAGAGGAGGTAAGAGAAGAAAGTGGGATAGAGGATATTACAGGTCAGAAATGTCTCCTCGCAAGCTCATGGTATCCTCAGAGACTGGTAAGGAACCCAAGGAAATCGATGCTGTCCGAGCCCCTTTATCCAAACAAGAAAGAGAGAGTCGTAGAGTGCAAGGACTTTGCATGTACTGTGGTAAAAAAGGCCACTATGTGCGGGAATGCCCCTCCAAACCAAAGACCACGGGAGTTGGTCCAGAAATAAAAGAATAGCAGTGTCATCTATTACTCCGGTTGCATGGAGTAGGGAGGAAGCAGGTGAGGATGTAGCTAAAGAGAAGAATTGGAAGATCCCTCCTTTGACTATTATGGCTTTAAGTGACACAGAGTCACACATAGTGCTTCCCATGAGTATAGAGAGTAATCAATGTTATCATCAGGTTTTGGTTGGATAGATTCGGGGGCCACAGGTAATTTTGACAGTGGGTTGGTGACAAGTCTTGCCTTAAATCGGTGTCTAGGGAAACACCTGAGGAGGTAGTGGACGTTGATGGCAAACCTTTGAAGTCCGGTCTTATTACTGAACAAACAGAAGTGGTGGTGTTAACTGTTCCAGTTGTCAATGGTAGACATAGAGACGAACTGTCTTTGAACATAATTGACGCCCCACAATATGAAGTCATTTTAGGAATGCCGTGGTTAAGCCATCATAATCCTTCCATTAACTGGAAAACAAAGACTGTGCAGTTCTTGTCTGAGGAATGCCAAAGCTATTTCCTCTCACACGAACCCACTAAAGCCGCCACATTAATGATTCCTTACATATTAGCTACCGCAGTTGAAAAGGAGGTGGTTTTGCCCAGTGAATACCACTCCTACAGAGATGTTTTAGTGAGATCCAGGCAGAGCAGTTGCCACCCCACAGAGAGTATGACTGCGGGTTAGACCTGGTTGATGGGGCTACCATCCCAGCATATCGGGTTTATGCACTGTCTGTACCAGAGACAATCCATTTAAAAGATTATTTGGATCATTATTTAAGGATAGGTTTCATCAGGCCTTCCCGTTCACCAGCAGCTTCTCCTTTGTTTTTTATTGCAAAAGTGAATGGAGACTTGAGGGCGTGTGTGGACTATCGCATGCTAAACAAGCACACCATACGCAACAGATATCCTTTGCCCCTTATATCTGTGTTACTAGATCAAGTGAGAGATGCCAGGATTTACACCAGGCTAGATTTGAGGGGAGTGTATCACTTGGTCCGTGTTCGTGAAGGGGACGAGTGCAAAACAGCCTTCAAGACACGTTATGGGCTTTATGAATATACTGTAATGCCGTTCGGCCTTTGTCACAATCCGGCGGCTTTTCAGTATTTACTGAATGATGTTTTGAAGGAATGTGTGGACTTGTGTATGGTGGTGTACATAGATGACATTCTTATCTATTCTGAGGAAATCGCTGTACATACAAGACAAGTGAGAAACGCATTACAGAAACTGCGAGATCACAGTCTATTTTGTAAATTAAGCAAATGCGAGTTTGGAGTGACTGAGGTAGAATTTCTGGGAGTCATACTTTGCCCGGAAGGTTGCATATGTCTGAGCGAAAGGTACAGGCGGTACAGACATGGCCCACTCCCCAAAGCGTGAGAGATGTCCAGTGTTTTCTCGGTTTTGCGAATTATTATCGCAGATTCATCCTCCGATTTTCCCAGGAAGCAATCCCTTTGTCACGTCTATTCATAAAAGGAGTCCCTTTCCAATGGTCCAGTGAAGCAGAGGCGGCCTTTGAGTATCTCAGCAGGCTTTTACATCGGCACTGGTGCTTGCTCATCCCAAACCAGAGTTCCCTTTTGTGGTTGAGGCGGATGCTTCAGATGAAGTAGTTGGAGCTATTTTGTCACTGAGAGACCAGATCACTGGTCAACTCCATCCTGTGGCCTATCTGTCCAAGAAACTGAGTGTAGCCAAAAGAAACTACACAATCGCTGAAAAAGAGCTACTAGCGATCAAGAAGGCCTTTCAAGAATGGAGACAGTACTTGTGGGGGGCGGTTTTCCCAGCTACAGTGTACTCAGACCATGGGAACCTTCAATATAATAAGACAGCTCGGCATCTCACTCAACGGCAAATGAGGTGGATGCTATTCTTTGCTCAATAGGAGTTTGTAATTACCTTCAGGCCTGAGGGTGAAAACCGGAAGGCAGACTCACTTTCCCGACAGATGAGCATGGGTGAATCTAATGACAAATCAGCCCTAGAGGCCATTGTAGAACCTGCAAAGGTGATTTGTGTGGTGGATGCGGAAAACTTTTTGGACAAGGTCAGAAAATCAAAAAACAAAGTAGATTGGTTGTCCTGGCCAACAAAAGAAAGTGGTCCCAATATGAAACAGGTGCTTCCATTTGTTAACAATAAATTGTTTTTGCCCACAACTGGTTTGCAGAGGAGAGCATACTCCTGGTGTCATGATTCTCGGGTAGCAGGACATCCAGAAATACATAAAACACTCCAGTTAATACAAAGGTATTTCTGGTGGAAAACTATGCAATCTGACATTTCCTCTTGGGTGGCTCAATGTAAGGTCTGTGCCAGAGCCAAGAAAGAAACAGGTATGAAAAAAAGAAAGTTGATGACTATGCCTACTCAAAGAAGACCTTGGCAGAACATCAGTCTGGATTTCGTGACAGGGTTACCGCTTGATCAGGAAAAACATCAATATTGGTGGTCATAGATAGTCTCACCAAGTTGGGACATTTTATTCCTTGTACAAATCTACCCACTGCGGGGCAGACCGCGCAGTTGTTGTTGAGTAATGTCATTCGCCTACATGGAGTGCCTGAAGTAATTGTATCGGACAGAGGACCTCAGTTCATAGCCAGGTTTTGGAAAAGCTGGTGTCAGGCTCTTCATATCACTTCTGCGCTTTCCACCAGTTTCCACCCACAAACAGACGGGCAGACGGAAAGACTAAACCAACCCTGAAAAAATGTCTCCTTGGTTACGCTGGGGAGGCCCAAGAGTCGTGGGTATCCATGTTGTGGATGGCAGAAGTGTCATACAACAATGCTTGGCATAGTTCTTTGGGGGTGTCTCCTTTTGTGCAACATATGGCTTTGATGCAAGAATCCTTCCCATAAAAATCCCGGAAGCTGAGGAAAATCAGCTGACTGTCATTGAACAAATGAGACACCTGCACTCGGTACATAGGAATGTCAGAAGCCATCTGCTTAAGGCAAAGCGGGACTACAAGAGGTGGGAAGATCGGCACAGGAAAGATGGGCCCGAATATTAGGTAGGGGACAAGGTGTGGCTCTCCACCAAGAACATCCGCTTTAAGCTACGAAGTATTTTTCACCCTAGATTCATCGGCCCATACGTCATTCAGAAAAGGATTAACCCTGTGGCATACAAACTTAAGCTGCCCGGTACGCTGCGAATCCACCCAGTGTTTCATTGCAATCTGTTGAAACCCGCATTGTCGGCGCGACGACGAGCCCTTCCGCCGGTGATAGAATATTTTACTGGCCATGGAAAAGGGCCTACAGAGCAGCTTGGCGGCCCTGGGTTCAAAAATGGACGCCCTCACATACAGGATGGACAAGATGGCGGAGCGGATAGACAAGCACGCAAAAAAAGGTTGGACATGTCTGAGAGAAGATTAACGGAGGTGGAGGAGGCACATACGGAGCTGGACACAAGCCACAAAAAAATTGAAAAGCTCATGCAGACGCTACAGGACAAGGCTGAGGATTTGGAAGCGAGGTCTCGCCGCAGCAACCTGAGAATCACGGGTCTTCCTGAGACGACGCAGACAGGCAACATGGAGCGCTTCATAGAGAAGCTACTGACCACCCTGCTGGGGGAGGCCTCTTTCTCGGATGTTTGTGGTGGAACGCGCCCACCGTTCCCTGGGTCCGCGCCCTCGCCCGGGGGCCCCACCGCGACCAATCATTGCAAAATTGCTCAACTACAGAGACAGGAATACCGCTCTGCGATTGGCCAGAGAGAAGAAAACATTGCAGAACGAAGGATCAGAAATCTCTCTATATCTCGACTTTACTGCCAGAGTGCAGGAGGCGCGGAAGCACTTCACACCGTACAAACGTCAGCTTAGAGACCTGGGCCTAGACTATGCGATGCTGTACCCAGCGAAATTGAGAACAGACAGGGGCACTCACACCTGTTTACAGACCCCAGGGCCCTACAACAAGCCCTCAAAAACTGGTTGTGAGAGCGACGTAAGGAAGCCTCAGAGCCAAGGGACAACGTTGAAGTGAGCAGCAGACTGGATGAGCAGGAGTGAAGGCCCACTGACGGCTGGCTTCACGGGGTGGTAAGGTGCAGAACTTGTGACTGGGCTAAAGCTGCCCTCTGCATGCCAGCTGGCCAGACTGTGGTAGGACTTGAGGCACTACACTCAGGTACCAAATGTGATTGTAGTAGTGAGCCTGGGCAGTTTTTGTAACTAAGGGTGATAACGACTCCTGGGTGCGCCTAGCTCCAGGCGGCGCCAAACTGTTTTCTGCGGATTGCCATATAAATGTAGTGATGTGGACTGTTAATGTTAGACCCAGTGCAGGGAGAGGACGCTGATTGATATCCTGCATGCAGTGGTGAGGGTCTTGCTAAGAGAGGCCTTTCGCCCCTGAGGCGACTAGTGCTAACAATGTACCACAATGTGTAACGAGCGACGCGCCACAGTGTAGATCATTCCAACACTGATTACTGGTGGTACAGCGACCTTGGCCCCCGTGCGCAATGCTACCAATATACACTCCACGGTTGTTTGTTAGACAATTGAGGGTTAGACCAAGGGGGAGGGAGGGAGGTACAGGGTTCGGCAAGGCCAATTTGGGGGAGGTCTGCTGTGGGACGGTTTTGTTGCTCTATGAGTGAGTTGAAGGGAGGAGGCGGATTTCTTTTTTACGCGCACACACTGCTCACCCTGGGCTCGGGAGATTCCTCGCGGTACAAGATGCGCCCACGTGAGAGACATGGCTAACACACCAGAGTCAACCACAAGTGATCAGCCTTCTGTGATCAGAACACTCACGTGGAAGGCTCGGGGCCTTAACGACCACCGAAAGCTATGTAAGGTCTTAAGCTACTTACAACGGCAGAGAATTGACTTAGCCCTCTTACAAGAGACCCACCTGCCGCTCTCAAGCAAGATGCTGCTTGTTAGGGGACTGGCGGGCAACTCCGCAGCGGCAGGTTTCACGACACACGCCAGGGGGGTATTGACGTGGGTTAACCCGAAATCGAAGCGAACACTGTCACTTATAAAGGCGGATCAGGAGGGCAGATTTGTTATCTCTCTTTGCAAGGGGATGGGCTTGGAGCTACTAGTTGTAAACGTTTATGGACCGAACTACGCCTCCCTGGACATTTACCGGGATTTTGCGACAGTTTCACGCACATATTCCACTGTTCAGGTATTACGGGGGGAGACCTCAATTTAGTTCTTAACCCTGCCATAGATATATCTGCCGGCTCATTGCGCAGACCCTCAGCTGCTGTGAAACCTTACTTGCGGAACTCGTAAACTTGGACCTAGAGTATGTCTGGAGATGCAGGCACCCGACACAGGGGGGTTACACTCTCTATTCTGCGTACCACAATATCCACACCAGAATGGACTACTGGCTTGCGTCCTCCTCTCTGATGGGGTGCATCAAGGATTGCACAGTACTGACCCGCACGCTGTCTGATCACTCCCCGCTTCTGCTAGTTCTGGTGACTCCCAAAAGAGGATCCCGCCATTTACGTGGCGCTTTCCCCCATATTCACTGCTTGATCCGCTGTTCAAGGGCGAGATGGCGGAAGCGATAGACACTTTCTTTGAGACTAATATTGGGTCGGTAGACAGCTTCCAGACGGTGTGGGAAGCCTTTAAAGTGTTCATCAGGGGCATTGCCATGGCCACACACTCTAGTGTGTTGAAATCAATTAGACAGAGGCTATTGAGTTTAGAGAAACGATTGACAGTCTTAGAGCAACGACAGCGGCTTACGCCGGACGCGACAGTAGCTGATGAAATACAGTCCCTTATAACTGAATACAATGAGGAAGCAGACAGGGAGGTATGACACATGGGGAAATACGCCACTGCGCGAACATATGGAGAGGGGGAGCGCCCAAGCTTGTTACTTGCACGATTACTCAAGGGCAGTGGAAGAAGGTCACATATTACAGAGCTGAAAAGGCCTGACGGCCAAGTGGTCACGGACGAATCGGATATTGCGAACGAGTTCAGAATCTATTAAGCAGATCTGTACTCCTCAAGAGGCGGAGACGTGTCAGAGGCCACGGCGGATTATTTAGAACACATAGACCTACCCATGCTAACGAGCGCGCATCGAGAGTTCCTGATGCTTCCGATAGAGAAAGACAAAATCACGGAAGCCATGGCGAGCATGCGCTCTGGTAGCGTGCCGGGAGCCGATGGCCTCACAGTAGGTTTTTACAAGGCATTCCAAGATAAACTGATTCCGCACTTATCCTCACTATTCGACGACATCTGTGTAGAGGGCAGCATGCCACAATCTATGAGGAAGGCCCTTATAGTCACAATACTTAAGCCAGATAAACCACACGACGAGTGCAGCTCGTACAGACCCCTATCACTCCTCAATGTAGACGCTAAAGTGCTAGCGACCCGACTGGCGCTCTTGGCGCCCAAGCTGGAGGCTCCAGAGCAGGCTGGTTTTATCCCCAGCAGAAGTTTGACTTCTAATATTCGCACGGTTCTGGGTGCCATGCAGCATGTTAAACAGGAGGCGAAGGCTGTTGCTGTTTTCCTCGATATGGAGAAGACCTTTGATTCGGTCGAATGGCCCTTCATGAAACATGTGCTGCAGCGCATGGGATTGGGAGAACCATTTCTGCAAATGCTGGGAGCCCTATACCATAACCCGACGGCTAGACTCAGAGTGGGCGACTTAGTTACGGACTCCTTTCCCATTTGTAGGGGGACTAGGCAGGGGTGCCCGTTATCCCCCTTGCTGTACGCTCTGGTGGCTGAGCCGTTGGCCTGCGCACTGTGTGAATACCACAGCAACGAGGGTGTGAGCTTCCCGTCGTATAAAATAGTTGTATCAAAATATGCAGATGACACACTGTTGTATGTAAGGGACCCTGAAACCAGCCTATCATCAATGCTCAGAGATGTAGTTTCGGAGCGCTCTCAGGACTAAGGGTCAACTGGTCGAAGTCGATGGCCTTCCCCTTAACACCAGTGACCAGTAGATTTAAGATGGAATTCCCGCTGCAGTGGACGGAGGACCCAGTTGGATATCTTGGAGTACGTCTGCACTCGAACTCGGTCACTCTATTCAAAGATAATTATGGGGTTGCCTATAGCAAATTGGAAGACAACGTAGAAGCGTGGTGCAGACTACCACTATCCCCGATGGGGCGAATAGCTATCATGCATATGGTGATACTGCCCAGATTCCTTTTCCTGTTCAGTGCCATTCCAATGGTATTATCGAAGGCCTTCTCTCATACCATGACGCAGCTCATGATCAAGCTGGTGTGGGCAGGCAAGCAACCTAGGGTAAAATGGACTGTCCTCACTCTACCACACAGTATGGGCGGACTGGGTGCTCCGAACCTAGAGCTCTATTATAGAGTGGCGCAGGCCGCACACCTGCACACGTGTATACACAGAGATGCGAACATACCTCATGTGAGGATGGAAAGGGTCTTTGCGGACCCACTGCCTCTCCCGGCCACGATATTCAGTCCAATGGACGACGGACGGGCATACTAGATTCAATCACAGCTAGGAACCATGCCTGGCACTCTCTTCTGCAGGCACAGAGTGGCGCCTTGTTATATTCCCCGATCGTGCCTCTGGAATGGACTCTCTGGCTGCTGCCGGCTAGGGAGAGAGGTGTGGTACAGGCACTAAACACATTGGGTATAAGATTGGCTGGTGACCTATTCCTAGATGGCACAGTCAAGACCTGGGATCAGATAGCAACAGAAGGGGCAGCGGCTCTGCTGCTGCATCGTTTCCAATATCACAGGGTTCGTAGTGCTCTAAAAGACCTACTGGGGCCCGACATGGCGGAACCGCCAGAGGTTTCAGAACTCACATAGGTTATCGAAACGGAGACGCCCCGGAAGTTACTAACACATTTATACAGAATAGCACAATCGCATCAAGAACAAAAGCTCAGTAAAGCCAGAGTGGCCTGGCAAAAAGACCTGCAGGTCACCATTGACGACAGTAGGTGGAGGTATTGCTGTACGAGCACACAAAAGATATCACTGAACAGCAGGCACAGACTAATACATTTCAAATTCCTACAAAGAATGTACTACACCCCCGAGAGGCTACATAGATACGGTCTAAGACAGACTGCTGAATGCGAGCGATGCCACGAACCAGTCGCTGACTTTATGCATCTCGCTTGGCGCTGCCCTGGGGTATTGCAATACTGGGACACCATTTTTTCAGCAGTAAACTCAATATTGGAAATTGAACTGACCCAGCGCTGGCACTGCTAGGCTACTCCAAGGGCTTGCCAGTAGCAATTAGAAGACTTGTGGACATAGGGATGCTAATAGCTAGGCGCGGGGTGGCGTGCTGCTGGATGAGGGGCCCGCTCCCGACGGCTAAGCGATGGAGGCGCGATCTGTTGTATTGCTGCACGCAGGCTGAGCACTATAGCGAGCTCCTTCCCCTGAGAAGCAGACCTAAAAACTTCTGGGGCCTATACCAGACCCACCTTAGAACAGACGAGACCGTAACCACTGCAGCGGAGGAACAAGGGATGGAGATGCTGAGGTCAGGCGCACCACTAGTGCCGGGAGATGTTGAGTGTCAAATACAGGGGGATGACACGCAACGCTAGACCCCAGAGCTGTAGAGGAGTAGCAGCCAGAGGAGAAGCGATAGATAAGGGAAGGGGGATGCGGATATGAGGCGAGCCTACGCCGCTATGCAGAATCAATTAGAGTGTTGAGAGGCTTGGCACTGGTCTAACTATAACATATATTGGGACCAGCGGGCTGGACTGGAAAGTGTCTGACTTCAGGTCGGTGTTTCCTGAGACTTGTTAGTGGGCATGGTTACCAGCTTACGGGGGCGGGGTGAGTGCGATTTGGGGGGGTATTCTTTGCTCTATTCTGAGATGTTAAGAACCTTCGGAGGGTGAGACTATTGAAGGGAGGATCAGGATCAGCTAAGGATGAGAAATGGACGATAGAGACCCGGAGCCCTTTATTGAAGCGAATGGTAAGACATCCTTAAACCAGAACATGTATGGTATAATGCACTATTAATGTTTGTCCTGCCGCCGGACCCCAGGGTTGACAGCTAAAAGGCAGTGTAAAACTCGAAATTCCATGATCTATTCTTCTTACCCAACTGCCGCCGGCCTTCCAGTTGTGTGCAATGGGCAGGTTGTTTATCAGAGGAAAGAGCAATAAAGGTTTTTGAAAAATTAAAAAAAAAATCAAAAGCATGTATTACTTTATATAGATTCCCGCGGGATCAGGTTCAGTGCGGGGAGCGGGGGGGACAATGGCTGAGCTCATTGTTCTTGTGCAATGCAATGCTTTTAGAACTGGCGGTGCTGGGAGTGGAGTGTAAGTGGACCCATCCCACTTAAAGCCCTGGGCAATGGGTATATAAGTTAACAATAACATGCTCCCGCATGACCTGCAGCACTGTCATGTGATGTGATGTGACTTGAGTGTGCCCGGGTCTGGTTGTAAGATCACGGGCGTGGGAGGGGGCGGGGTAGAGGCAGCAGCTCCACTCCATCTCCATCCATACTGATTAGAATAGGTCAATAGGATTTCCCGCTCCCGCCAAATTCGATGCAAATAACGCTGCAGCCTGCAATTGAAAATCAGACTCACTGAAAAACCTTCAGAATTGTGCAGTGTGAGCAGGCTGGGCCACAAAGGTGGAATAAGCTACAAATTATACTTGTCTTCCGGAGAGACATCTGTTGCCAAGTGTTTTCCCTGATGCCACGCAGGGCACAGACCACCAGCCTCTGATTGTCCCCCTTAAACTGTTTTCTCAGAGTTCGCCTTGAGACAATCAGCCTACACCATCCTGAAAAAAACAAAAAAAATCAGGACATTTGGTATTCTGCACTAGCTAAGTATGGGACCGTCACAGACAACTCAATTGCAGCTGTGGGGCACAGAGATAGGGAATGTGGACACTCTATATAGCAATCAAGGGAACAGAATTCTGGTCCAGTGACGTGACACTTGCTGCTGAGAACTGTGTGTGTGACGTGCTGGCTCCACCTGAATTCTGGCAAGGCTGACTGAAACCTTAATCCTTGTATGAACAACTGGTGCCTCGCAGCCTCATAGGGGGGGGGGCAGGCTTAGGGTGACTGTCAGTGGTAGTGGCTCTGGTACCCAAGCAGTCGCATGCATCAGCGCCTGCAGGCAACCCTCTTCAGTGCACTGAAAGGTAGGCAGGACATGCAGCCCAGCTGCCTCCTGCCCTTGACCACCCAGCGCCAAAAAGAACATATGGGCATATGTCTGTGCGTGCGCCACCGCCCCATGGTGTAAAGACTTACAGTGTGTAAGTGAAGACACAGCCTCAGCAGAGGGTTACCAAATAAATGGACTATTTTAATATATTTATCATTTGACCGAGTAAGCAAAGGGGCCTCGGAAGGGTGCAGCAACCCCTTCGGCCACTGGAAGTGACAAAGTGACTCATATAAGTGCATTTCATGATTTTATTCAGCTTATCTGTTTAGACTAGTGGTTTCATAACATTTTGGTTTATTTTGTCACATAAGCTATGTAAAAGTTGTATCTTTTTGAAGTCATAGACTTAGTCAATGCATAGAGACTCTCTATGAAAAAGGGCATACCCGCCTATCCCAGTATTGTCCTTTAGCTCAAATCAGCACATAGAGCACTGTGATTGTCCCTTTTCAATGCATTAGTGATCTCAGCTAATTTATTCCAAACTTGTGCTTTAAATGCACTTTTGATTGAATCTTTTCCAAAATTTTCACAGGGCAGGGGAACCTCCTATCAAAACCTTACCATGAGGAAGGCTCCTCCCTTGCTGAAAAACATCTGTCTTTTCGCAGTGCCAGTTGAGGATGTGGGTGGGGCTAATAGAGGAAGTGGGAGGAACTAATGGAGGAAGTGGGTGGAGCCAGAGAAAAGTAGGTGAGGCCTCCGACAAAGATTTGAGCACCTGCACTTCAAATTTTACAAATTAAGCACTGGGAAGGGCTTCCCCAGCTCCCGAGGCTGTTTGGATTGTTTCAGTGAAATGACGATCAGTGCGCACGTCGCACTGACGTCATTTCACTGAAACCAAACCTGAAATGAGTTGATAGGCTCATTTCAGTTTCACTGCCTACGTGCTTGTGGAGCTATCTCAGCCCCTCAGCACATAGCAAGATGGGAGGAATATGACTTGTTATTTCGCATACCATTACTTCGCAGCTTTTCACTTCGATGTTTATACTTAGCAATTTCCGTTACTACACAAGTTTTTAGTTGGCATACCTTTACATTGCAAGTGTTAATGTATGCAAACTAAAAATTTGCCTATTAATAAAAACAGACATTTTCCCCGCTTATTTTTCCTAACCCCTTTTCTTAATGTAAAAAAGACCCAACACTACGCTAAATACTAAATACAAATACACTACCCTACACATCACAAACTCTAAAACACTACCCAAACCGTCAAACACTACACTACCCTACACTACTCAAACACCACTACACTACCCTAAACCCTAAATCACTACCCCTGGGCGACCTTCACCCTTCCCCCATCCCGCTCCCTACACTCAAACACTACCCTACATGCACTCCTGACACTACCCTAAAAATTAAAACACTACCTTACACTACACAAACACCACAACACTAACCTAAACCCTAAATCACTACCCCCAGCATGACACTGCCCCTACCCCCATTCCTGTCCCAACTCCCAAACACTATCCTAAGCCATAAAACACTACCCTACACTATACAAAACCACAACACTACCCTAAACCCTAAAACACTACCCCCATCACACGACCCTGCCCCTAACCCCAAGAGGGTCCCTACACTGAAACACTACCCTGCACAACCCCCGACACTACCCTAAACACTTCCCTACACTAACACCACAACACTACACTAAACCCTAAAACACTACACTAACACCACAACACTACCCTAAACCCTAAAACACTACCCCAGCACGACACTGTCCCTACCCCCATTCCTGTCCCTACTCCCAAACACTACCCTTCAAGACCCCAGACACTACCCTAAACCCAAATACACTACTCTACACAAACACAACTACACTACCCTTAAACCAAAAAGACTACCTCCTGCACGACCCCCCCCCCACCCTAAACCCTTAAATATTCTGGCTTCCTGCGTCGTCAGTGTTGCACGTTGTTGTGATGAAACGGAAGCGCGTCTGTTTCCACACAACGGTGTGGATAGCCTTTACTTCACAAGTGTTACAACGCATGTGATGTATCAACTTGCGTAGTAAAGGTTACGCGTTGTAACATAGCATACATTGTAACGCTTGCGAAGTAATGGTATAAAGTGTAACAGCCGCCTACTAATGGATGTTTACCAGATGGGAGAGCTATCACTGGAAAGGGTAGAATCTCCAATTCGCAAATGGGTCTCAGGCTCTGCGGCCATCAGGGAAAACCTACCAAATCCAGACATTTCTGAAAATTAGACACCCAGGTAGCCCAGGGAGGTGTGGCTTGCGTGGATCTCCAAACATTTTCCTACCCAGAATCCCCTGCAAACCCCAAATTTAGCTAAATAAAAAAAAAATCACAGTTTCCTCACTTTTCTGTGTGGGAAAGTTGTGGGATCACCGTGCCGCCACAAATTTCCTACCACAAAGTTTTCCCCCCAGGTCTCCCGCTAAAATTGATACCTCACTTGTGTGGGTAGTTCTAGTGACCGCAACAGGAAATGGCCCAAAACATACTGTGAAGACTTCAAAATTATCGATTGCAAAACGACCTGCGTTTTTGGTCCCGGGCTCAGCAGCAATCTAGGGAAACCTACCAAACCCAGACATTTCTGAAAATTTGACACCCAGGGGAGTCCAAGGAGTTGTGGCTTACATGGATGTCCCAGCATATTGCTACCCAGAATCCCCTGCAAACCTCAAACTTCGCAAAAAAAACCCACATTTTCCTCACTTTTCTGCATGGGAAAATTGTGGGATCACCGGGTTGCCACAAATTTCCGACCACCCAGCACACCCCCAGGTCTCCCGATAAAAATGGTATCAAACTTGTGCGGGAAGGCCTAGAGCCCGTGACTGGAAATGGCCTAAACCGTACTGTGGAGACTTCAAAATTATTGATTGCAAAACAACCTGTTTTTTGTGAGGGAGTCACCTTCATTTTTGGTTCCGGACTCTGTGGCCATCTACGGAAACCTACCAAACCCAAACATTTATGGAAACTAGACACCCAGGAGAATCCAGGGAGGTGCAGCGTGTTTGGATCTCCCAACTTTTTCCAACCCCATTTTTTTCTCATATTTCTGTGTTGGATTACTGCGCCTCACAACTATCCTATCACCCAGCGTTCCCCTCCATCTCCCGAGTAAAATGATACATCACTTGTGTGGGTGTCTATTGCAGAATCCCCTAAAAACATATATAAAAAAAATAGAGCTCGCTGTGCTGTGCCCTCAATCCCTATGTTTTAGGCCCTTCCCAGTCGCAGGCCCGTGGCCCACCCACATAAGTGAGGTAACTTTTTACTCAGGAGACTGAGGGAAACAGTGAATGGCAGGACATGTGTGTTAGCGCGGTGATCCTTGACACATTTGGTAAAAAAATTTGATTTATTTAGCTACATTAGAGGTTTGCAGGGGATTTTGGGTAGGAAAGCATTGGGGGATCCACGCAAGCCACACCTCTCTGGACTTCCCAAGGTGTTTAGTAGTTTTTCAGAAATGTCTGGGTTTTATACGTTTCCCTAGATGGCCGCTGAGCTCAGGACCAAAAACGCAGGTGCCCCCTATCTATCACAAAACGACCTGGTCTTGCATGGGTGGCACCTGCAATTCCAACACTTTCCAACAATACCTCTCTCCTCTGCCTATGTGCTCAGGGGCTGAGATAGCCCCCTGAGTATGTAGGCAGTGAAACTGAAACGAGGCGATCAGCTCATTTCAGTTTCAATGAAAGACATCAGCGCGCCATATGCGCTGATCATCATTTCACTGAAAAAATCAGTACAGCCTTGGGAGCTGGAGAAGCTTTTTCCCAGCTCCTGAGGCTGTTGTGATATAAATGAAATCCCCCTGGAGCATGCACTAGAGGGATTTTCAGTGCCATGTGGTTGGACTTGCGGGAGCCATCGAACGCACATGAGCACTTTTGCGTCGGACAGCTCCCGCGCGTCCAACGCATGCAAGGGGTAATGATATGGGATGGTTACTCGTGAAATGTAGAAAAAGTGTTCCAATTTGTGGGTATGGTATATAAACTCATGTCTAATCTCCCATCGCAACAGTGATATTCAAAAATCCAAAAGGTTTATTTTTTGGGAGTTGACAGTCATTGTAAACTTGAGATCAGCCGATCTTTGATTTAATCATTCATTAAATGCTTATGTCAAATTTAGACCCATGCCAAATGGCAAAGAGGTCATCAATATATCTACATAATTTGGTAATCCAGTCATTGAAAGGGTTGCTACTTCGAAATATCAATTTTTCTTTAAATAGTGACAAAGAGGTCTGCTATTTCTTGGGTGATAGAATGTACATCCCATTGCATTGGTTTAAAGATGAAAACGTTTTTTAAAGCATAATGAAGCTAAGTCCACTACAAATTATGTCAAACAGCATATGGCTGTTTTCTTCCATCTAACAGCTCCCTAATGACTTCAATTGCCTCGTACTTAGTGATTTTAGTGTATATGGATGGTTTGGCGCTGGGCCTGGAGCAAGAGTTGGCTTTACATATGGCGATAAAATATTACTCACCTTAAAAAAAAAATTGAAATTCAATGGAAAAAAAAGTAACGTTATCTCTAGTAACTAGGACTCACATTCTCACCATGCACTGCTTGACCTCACATATTTGATCACTCATGATACGTTCTATGACATCATTCATAAAATCACAGCAACATCTGAAATTAGATAATTGATGACAACACTGTGCATGGTGGGTGCGCAAGTTCATTCCTACTAAATGTTCTGATTATCCAGGAACACTCTCTATCGTAAGGAGACTATTACATCATACACTCGGATTAGGCAGTTAAAGTGTTGAGCCTGCATTCCCTCCTGTGCAATGCTAGATACGGAGTATGCTCTAATATTTAAGACCTGCTGTGCAATGGTCTTTAGACAAGAAGTAAAGACGCCACTTGGAGATGCTTGCGACACAGCGTAAAAGCCTGGAATGCCTTATGAATTCAGCTGGGAAATGCAAAATGCGTTACTCGCATACAATGTTGGAAATTGGCACATAGAAGGCCAGAGAACAATCAGAACGCGCACCTCAGTGCCACAGTGAAAGATACCATGAAAAGGGAAAAGGGAAGAAATATACATCTTTAATATAGGAAAAAACAAAGAGAAAGTAGAGCTATAATTGTTTTCAGAAACAAATTGAGTCAGTGTAAGAATATATAATATAATCCACTAGCCACAAGCTACACAAACTATGGAGTGGAGAAAGTCAAAGAGATAAGGATCTCTTATTCTTCTGGGCATGAGCACCAGAAAAGTGAAGGTATCTTTTTTGGTTCAGAAGAGTTTAGGTCTCCTACCATGAAAGTCTGTACCGCCGCTAACTGGCACTTGGTAAGAAGAGCATAGCACTTAATATGGCACTATTGGACAAGAGCCACCAACCACAGCGAACACTCGCAGTTTTCCATCCAAATTCAAGAAACAGAAGGTGAAAAGAGAACTCAGGAAAACTTCCAGCTATTTTTGCCTACCTTAGTACCAAGAAAGCACCATTTCTGTAACTTTTATTGCCTTACAACCTAGAAATGATACAACAGTAGCATGAGACCTCTTTGAAAAAGACAGTTGTTGAAATAATATGAATCAGGAGCACAAGGTTGATCCTTCACAAGACTGACTATGGGGCAAAGTGACAACCTTTACGAAAGGACCGCTACTGACAAATCAAATAAGAGGCTCCACGTGCAAGAATTCATCCCTATCATATGAAGCAGTATCTTCAATGTTGGTGAATATTGGAATGGACTTCCTGGCAACAAACCATCCAATCCTGGCCTATTTTTATCTAGTCACACAGGAGCACTAACGGTCAAACAAGTACAAAAGAAGAAGCAGATGAGGGATATAGCAGTAACCTACCCAAAGTGGCAACTCAAGCTAAACCAGAGTTTTTTTGCAAATTCCTCAATAAAGGAGGGATGCAGCACAGGGATCCATATCCCCGTGATGATGCTCCTTAGAGGCTCTGGATCCTTGAGACGTCCCTCAGCCTCCCATCATCTTTGCCTGGGTGTGAGGGGCACTCCACATACCAAGCACGCTCACCCCTGAATAAATGCATCTACATGTCTTCTCATTAACACTTTCCGGGTCGTACTTTCGCTTCTCACTGGCCAGTGCTATTCATGGGCAGAGTCAAGATCGGGTAGGCATGCTCTCTTTTTTGAAGACAACACAGCATACCTTCAGATCGGACAGTGTGAAAGTTGATGGTGCTTGTCCACATTGGGTACCACACCCCTTGATATGCTTAACCCTTTCGCTGCTGATGACGAGCTCAGCTCGTCATCACCCACGGGTGTCGTGTGCTGATGACGAGCTGAGCTCGTCATGAACAATGGGAAATAAGCAGGACCAGCACAGGGCAAAAATCCCCGCAGCAGCCATGTGGTTAAGAAGAGGTCAGTAAAAACTGTCCACACGCAACTGTTCTGTCTGAGGTGTGAGACCTCGGAGCCTGCATCCCACTGGGCAGTAACAGCTCAAAGTACTGGAAGCAATATCATGGAGTACGGCTTCTCAATAAGGGCATCTATTCTCTACTGGGTGGCAGCACCTTCTGCATGCTTGCCTTTTTAGAATTGTGGGATCACTCAGCAACGATTTCAATTAAGCAGTGAATTCAGGAAGTTAAAGTCTGAATAATAGGACTCCTGAACATGAAATGCTGTGGGCAGGGGGTCAAAAGAGAATAATGGATGCCCATGAACTACTGTAAAAAAACAGTGAAAGGTTACACTTGAAATGGCTGGTGTGGGGTGCAGGGATGGAAGGCAAGGAGTAAAGTTATTGAAATTGCAGTGCCAGTCATTTAGGCAGAGAAAAGGACACAGCCTTAAAATGCAGTCTTCAAATGCACCCACGCAGGCAAACGATATGCTTATTCTCAACTTTATATCTTAACTATTCCCTATTTGGTATTCTGAAACGCATTTTTGGAATATCACTCATTTCAAAATCAACCTAAGTAGATAACTGAATCGACTTGTGCAGTGCCAGCCTGGAGTACCCAGAGCAAGCTGTCAATGTATTATTTTACCTTGCAACATCTGTGAGGTCAAAGTCAGGCGCGCTCCATTGGTCGAGCATCTCAATGAGCCGGCGTTGCAGCTCTGGGTATTCTGAGACATATGCTTCCATGAGGTCGACCTTATTCAGAAGGTACAACGGAGTACACATCTACGGAAATAAAACAATCAGTGTGACAGACATTAAATGCATCAAGCAAGTAGCGACATAATAGATTGCCTTAGATAATGTTCTAACTTAATTCTTTTATATAAACCAGCGTGTTCAAATAATATCATGCACTGGAAACAGAGGATGAGGGAATCGTCTGCCTTACGACTAGTGTGTTGTGGATGTAAGCACCAAAGTGAGCAAAAGAAAAAAGTGATCCACACCTCACTTTGCTCAGTAATGGCCAATGGTTTTGTGAATAAATGAATGTTTTCCACGCACCACCAGGGACACGCCATGGATTTTGTCTTTAGTTAGTGTTTGAAAGTTCTCAAACAAAATTGGTTATGCGGATATTTCTAGTATGTACATATTCGATTTTTTTCTACTAATATCACATTTCTGCAACATCGAATTGTTCTCTAAATTGTATCTCCACAGAAAGGAAACGTGCCAATTTGTGGCAAACGTCAAGAATTTGTTAACAATTGCTGCTATTTCATTGGTCTCTGTCCCTAATATGAAGCAGTTACAGCCAACACCTGTGGCCAAAATCTCTTAGACAGTAGAGCAGAAAATATACACGCCCAGGCATGTGATATTCCTAATAAAAGCAGAATGGCTCACAATCTTATTGCAGCAGTTACAGACTGACTCATACTAGTGGTTATAAAATAATTTGGTTCAAAGTAGAAAACACTCATTATCCAGGTCTGGTGACAGAAAGTGGCCATTGGTGTGCATTCGACGCTATCTTTTGGATACAACATAGGCATAGTAAGTTCAGGATCTTCACCCAAACGTGCCCTGTTCAAGGTGCAGAGAGTAAAGTGGACGCAGGGGGAATGCATGGTACTGCATTGTGACAACGGTGCACGCCAACATTGATCCTTCCGAATTGCTGTGTTCTCAGCATCCACACCATCTGCACTCGAAAGCAAACATGCAGTTTACCATAGGAGGCCACGCTGCATGCTTCCAGAACATTTTCGAGTAGGAATTTAACTTCGAGTTAAAAGGAAAAATCCCCTTGGGTCCAAGGTTCCATTACGCCTCCCTCAGGTGATGGAACATCTATCCTGTCTGCTAGGTTAACCGCAGTTATTCCCAGTTTCGTTTCCAGGCATCAGTATCTGAAGGGTTTAATTGACTGTCTGCAGTTACAGTAAGTGAGGAATTTTTTGTAAGATTCAGAAATCAAGATGTCGGAAACTCCCATCAGGTCCCTTTTCTCACAATACCATAGAGGTGGAAAGTAAAGCAACCAATCACAAACTGTCCTACATGCTACTAGCATTGAGAATTTAACATGTAAATTATAAGTCTTACACACAGTATGTGTTAAAGTTATTTCTCAAAACTTAACCTACCTGCTAGTTTCAAGCCCTAGGGTTTTACAGCGTGCCTCTTGAACACAAACACCTACATTGTGAATGTGCCTGCCATTTCTGTTGGCGGTCATTCTTCAGTTCACGCTTCGATCCCGCTACTGTTGCATGGCAGGACATGACAATGGCCACTGTGGCAGGAAGACAGACTTGCAGGCACTCTGTGATCTTTATCACTCCTGACTTGTGACTGACTGCGCTCTCCCTAGGGCGGGGTCCCTGCTTCAATGAAACCCTCTAGAAAATCGTTAGTCCAACCAATCTCTACTTCTCCATTCATAATCGACTGTATGCAGCAGGTATGTAGACATTAACATGCCACAATCTTCCTCCCTATAGCTTCACTTGCGCCTTCTGGCAATTCACATCTCTGCTGAATTCTACCCTTATCCCATTTCTGGTTACATTCTCTTTAGGACAACGACAACCCCTTGGACTGGAACGTACCATGGTATTTTCACCTCATGCCTGCGGCCTCCACCTCAGTAAGGTACGAGCAGACTGCCTGACTTCGTCATTCTCTAGAATTTGTCTGCTATCTTCTGACTAAATACCTGCGTATGATCACGGAAGGACATAGGTGAAGACTTGCTACTGAGGCAATGCTTTTTTATCAAGCAAGTATGTAATTATGAAAACTAGCATTGGAAAATTCAACAGGTCTTGCCTATGTGAGAGCTAATGACTGCCAATGTCTTTAGCTATCCTGTACAGCAGCATGGCGGCTTTTCAGCATGGCTAAAAGTTAGTGGCATGGAACTGAGTGGCACAAAGAAGAGTTGAGTGCCATAGAATGAATAGGAGTGGTGTAGAGGGGACTGGAGTGGCGTAGAGGGGATTGGAGTGACAGAGGATATTGGAGTGGCATAGAAGAGAATGGAGTGGCATAGAAGATATTGGAGTGGCATAGAAGATATTGGAGTGGCATAGAAGATATTGGAGTGGCATAGAAGATATTATTATTATTTATTATTATTTGGACATTTTTAAAGCGCCTGGTGACGCCAGAAGGCGTGTCCCCGCGCTATGATAAGTGAGCAGTTGCCATCCCCCCCTCCCCCAGGAGCTACCTGCTAAAAAGGTAAGTTTTTAATTTTTTCCTAAACAGGGCCTCTGATGGCTCAAGACGCAAGTCTGGGGGCAAGACATTCCAGTGGAGTGGCATAGAAGATATTGGAGTGGCGAAGAGGGGATTGGAGTGGCGAAGAGGGGATTGGAGTGGCGAAGAGGGGATTGGAGTGGCAAAGAGGGGATTGGAGTGGCGAAGAGGGGATTGGAGTGGCGAAGAGGGGATTGGAGTGGCGAAGAGGGGATTGGAGTGGCGAAGAGGGGATTGGAGTGGCGAAGAGGGGATTGGAGTGGCGAAGAGGGGACTGGAGTGGCGAAGAGGTGACTGGAGTGGCGAAGAGGGGACTGGAGTGGCATAGAGGGGATTGGAGTGACATAGAAGAGATTGGAGTGGCATAGAAGATATTGGAGTGGCGTAGAGGGGACTGGAGTGGCGTAGAGGGGATTGGAGTGGCGAAGAGGGGATTGGAGTGGCGAAGAGGGGATTGGAGTGGCGAAGAGGGGATTGGAGTGGCGAAGAGGGATTGGAGTGGCGAAGAGGGGATTGGAGTGGCGAAGAGGGGATTGGAGTGGCGAAGAGGGGATTGGAGTGGCGAAGAGGGGATTGGAGTGGCGAAGAGGGGATTGGAGTGGCGAAGAGGGGATTGGAGTGGTGAAGGGGATATTGGAGTAGTGTAGGGGGATTGGAGTGGTGTAGGGGGGATTGAAGTGGCATAGAGGGGACTGAAGTGGAGTGGAGAAGAGTAGCGTGGGGCAGAGAGGCATAGAGTAGCGTGGCATACAGTGGAGTACAGGAGAGTGGATTGGCGTAGAGTGGTGTGGTGTAGAATAGAATGGAGTGGCGTAGAGTGGAATGGACGGCGTAGAGTGGAGCGGCGTAGAGTGGAGCGGCGTAGAGTAGAGCGGCGTAGAGTAGAGCGGCGTAGAGTAGAGCGGCGTAGAGTAGAGCGGCGTAGAGTAGAGCGGCGTAGAGTAGAGCGGCGTAGAGTAGAGCGGCGTAGAGTAGAGCGGCGTAGAGTAGAGCGGCGTAGAGTAGAGCGGCGTAGAGTAGAGCGGCGTAGAGTGGAGCGGCGCAGAGTGGAGCGGCGCAGAGTGGAGCGGCGCAGAGTGGAGCGGCGCAGAGTGGAGCGGCGCAGAGTGGAGCGGCGCAGAGTGGAGCGGCGCAGAGTGGAGCGGCGCAGAGTGGAGCAGCAGAGAGGAGCGGCAGGGAGTGGGGTACAAATTTGGGGTGTATATTAAAGGAAGTTATTCTAATAAAGTAAACGGACAATGTGGAAAAAAAGATAAATCTCAGGACGTTGGTGATTGTAAAAGCACTCACAAGGGCTGTTTAAGAAATCTGGTGTGTACATAAAAGGAAGTTACACTATTTTGAAAAAATTATACGTATGGAGCACAAACATGAAGGCTGATGCTGCCTTAGGTTGTATGAGAAACTGCTTAAAGGAGGTTTGATAAATCATGCATTTACAAATATTATTTAAAGGGTTGGTGAGATTTATAAAAGATAAGCTATTTCAATCAGTTGTTTTATGTGTGCACGTAATGGCGGATGGAGAATAAAAGCATGTTTAATTGTCGTTTTCAGTTTTCCCTGATGAAGGGCCCCAGAGGCATGAAATGCATTGGATATTAAATAAACTGCTACTGATGAATTGAGCTCTAGTCGTGTTCTTGATGATAGGCTCGGATGGCCAAACATGAGCATTAGAAACCTGGAAAATGGCGGTTCCTTGCACGAAGATGAGAATGATCAAAAGGAAGAAAGGATTAAATTTAAGCACAAAGAAGGTTGCAAAAATTTGTCGTAAAAAACTGTGGAGAAAGTTATATGGTGAAAGAAAATGATGCAAATGCAAATGAAAATACTGTGCCAATGACTAGGGGCAGAAAGTTGCACCTAAATTGTTGTTGTTAAACTGCTTGAAAAGAAAGAAATGCACTCACGTAAAGAAATAAACAGCGAGTGTTGAATAAAAGCAAAAACTCAGGATGTGGGTGACGTGCACTCAAGGGCTGCTTACAGCTAAACAAAAGTAGGAGAAGCATTGGAAGGACCCAAGAACAATAGGAGAGTTGAGTATACTAAAAGGAAGTTGAGCCATCACATGCTGACCACATAGCAGCAGGTATATGAGAGAAACAATGAAGCCAACCAATAGTAAACCAAAGGGCGGGCTGTAATCCCATTGATAGCAAACAAAATGACTCAAAGAGACAGCACATGCACTGTCTAAGCAAGGTGTGCCGTATAGTGGCGCGGAGAAGAGTGGAGTGGTGAAGAGTGGCGCAAAGAAGAGTTGTGTGACGTAGAATAGAGAAGAGTGGCGCTCAGTGGAGTGGAGTGGTGCAGAGTAGAGTGGCGTAGAGTGGTGCAGAGTAGAGTGGCGTAGAGTGGCGCAGAGTAGAGTGGCGCAGAGTAGAGTGGCGCAGAGTAGAGTGGCGTAGAGTGGCGCAGAGTAGAGTGGCGCAGAGTAGAGTGGCGCAGAGTAGAGTGAGGAGGCGCAGAATAGATTGGAGAGGCGCAGAATAGAGTGGGGTGGCTCAGAATAGAGTGGGGTGGCTCAGAATAGAGTGGGGTGGCTCAGAATAGAGTGGGGTGGCTCAGAATAGAGTGGGGTGGCTCAGAATAGAGTGGGGTGGCTCAGAATAGAGTGGGGTGGCTCAGAATAGAGTGGGGTGGCTCAGAATAGAGTGGAGTGGCTCAGAATAGAGTGGAGTGGCTCAGAATAGAGTGGGGTGGCTCAGAATAGAGTGGGGTGGCTCAGAATAGAGTGGAGTGGCTCAGAATAGAGTGGATTGGCTCAGAGTGGAATGGTTCAGAATAGAGTGGTGGAGTGGCTCAGAATAGAGTGGTGGAGTGGCTCAGAATAGAGTGGAGTGGATCAGAATAGAGTGGAGTGGATCAGAATAGAGTGGAGTGGATCAGAATAGAGTGGAGCAGCTCAGAATGGAGTGAAGCGGCTCAGAATAGAGTGGAGTGGCTCAGAATAGAGTGGAGTGGCTCAGAATAGAGTGGAGTAGCTCAGAATAGAGTGGAGTGGCACAGAGTGGAGTGGCATACTGTAGAGTGCAGTGCCATAGAGTAGAGTGGAGTGGCAATGAGTGGTGGAGACGGGCAAAGACTAGAGTGGCACAATGTAGAATGCCGTAGAGTGGCACAGAGTACAGTTGTGTAGTACAGAGTACAGTGGGGTGGCACAGAGTACAGTGGTGGAAGTGATGGAGAGTAGTGGGACTGGCGGAGAGTGGACTGGACTAAAATGACAGACAGGGCCAATGGAAGTATGCGGCAGGGTAGCATCAAATATGTGGCAGGGGTGACTAAACTGTGTGGCAAGAAAAGGCAAATTATGCAGCACATTTTTATAGTATTACTTCTTTTGTCATTTTTACATGTGGTAATACTCTCTAGGCCAATATTTCACCTCATCAGTACCAGTTTAAAACCAAATGCAGAAATAAGTAACTGAAAGATGACCAGTTAACCATTGCAAAGGCCTGCGCCATTGTGTGTGAACCCATGTTGCCTTGTATTTAGTCATTTTTGATTCATTTGAGGTAGAACTGTTTTTTAAATTAGAATCTGTGGATTATAAAGCAGATGATTGATTATGTGGCAAATGCAGCAAATCCATAATTATGCAAAAATAGCAGAGGCAGCAGAATCGCATAATTCCAGTGGCCCTGGGAGTAGTGTGTCATAGAGTGCCATGGAGTGGCATGACATAGAGCGGTGTGGCATGGAGCGCAGTAGATTGATGTGGAGTACAGTAGAGTGGAGTGGCTGAGACTTAAGTATCAGAGAGGAGTGGAAATTTAAGTGGCAAAGAGTGAAGTGGAGCAGAGTGGATCAGCATAGAGTGAATCAGCATTGAGTGGATTGGCATAGAGTAAGAATCTGGCGTGTACATAAAAGAAAGTTAAACAAATATATAAACGGGCAATGTGGGGAAAAAATATAAACCTCAGGACGTCGGCAACTGCATAAACACTCGCAAGGAGTGTTTAAGGAACCTGGTGTGTACATAAAATGAAGTATATACTATTAAAAAAATGAAACGTAAAGCTCACAAACATGAAGACATATGCTGCACTTGGTTTCACCAAAAACACTTTGAAAATAAAAGAAATACATAGACATAAATAAATAAATGGCCAATGTTGATAATAAAAGCTACAATTTTACACGCACCACAAGTGACGTCTTAGTCGCCTATATACGCACCACCTCTGTGTTCTGACATCAGTTACTTTTCACAACTTTCCATGCCAAAATCGCAGAGACATGAAGTGCACTGAAACGGGTGTGTCAAAACTAGGGCCTTATAAGGGTCAGTCCTAACCCTAGAGATCTGTCCACAGAGCGGGGAGGATGGATGGGTTAGTAAGGAATCTGCGGCTAGATATAATCTCTACCGGATAAGGCGTTACCTAAGGTTAAGTAACTTGTTCATCTGATAGCCGCAGAGTCCTTATCGCTGAATAGATACCCAAGTCATACCACCCTCGGCGGTGGGTCTGCGGACACATTTAAACTAGGAAGTCCTGCAGAACCAAACAGTTGAAATGCCGGCCCCTACAGACCTAACTGTCCAGGCAGTAATGCTTAAAAAAGGGAAGCCCACATTGCTGCCTGGCAGATGTCCAGGTCTTGGACACCACGCGCTAATGCAGTGGTTGCAGCTTTAGCTCTGGTGAAATGAGCCCTTAAGCCTTCAAGAGGCTGCTTCTGTGCCAATACATAGCAGATCTTGAGGCAGAGAATGACCAATTGCATGATGGTGCATTTCTGCACCCCCTGACCTTTCTTCGCACCAGCATACCCCGCGTAGAGTAGATCATCCACTTGGAACTCATGTACAGTCAAGTTAGAATGACAGCGTTCTTCCTGGGTCCAGATGGTGGAGTAGTTCCTCTTCTACCAACTGGAACTTCAGGTCCCAATGCTGAGCCTGCATATGCCATCTGGCATTTGCCACTAGCAGGATGCAGGAGGCCATGAGGCCCAGCAGCCTCAGAGTCAGTCTCACTGAAACCCAGGATAGAGGCTAAAACATCAGTATCATAGCCTCAATATCCTAGACTCTCTGCTTGGGAGGATACGCCCAAAACTGCACTGTGTCCAGAACAGCTCATATGAAAGGGAGCACCTGAGAGGGAGTCAGGTGACACTTAGGCATTTTGATAGTGAACCCCAGGAATGCAGGAGGTTCACCCTAGTCTGGAAGTGGGAGACAACAGCCTGGGGCGAGCACACCTTCAGCAGCCAGTCGCCGAGATAGGGGAAGACTGGTACCACTGACCTGCGCAGATGAGCTGCAACCACCGCCATCACCTTGGTGAACACCCGAGAGGCGCTGGTTAGGTCAAAAGGGAGCACAGTGAACTTAACATGTTCATGGCCTACCGTAAACCGCAGGTAGCATCGATGGGCAGGCGGGATGGGGATGTGAAAATAGGCGTCCAACGCTACCCTCCAGTCTCCTGGGTCTAGGGCAGACAAGACCTGAGCCAATGTATCTTAAACTTCTCCTTTTTGAGGAAATACTTGAGGGCTCAGAGATCTAGGAAAGGACAAAGACTTGTACTTTTTGTGGACCAGAAAGTAGTGGGAATAGCAACCGCAGCCTACATCTAGCACCAGAACCCTGTCTATTGCTCCCTTGGCAAAGAGTGCCATGACTTCTTTGTGGGGCGGGACAAGTGGTCCTACATCAGCCAATCATAAGATGGTGGCATGGAGGCAGGGGGAGTCTTAAAGGGGAGAGATAGCCCCTTCGACAATCTGCCAAACCCACCTGTCCAATGCTATTGACTACCAGTGGTGGGGGTGATGGCAGATCCTGCCACCAATTGGATGCCCATGATCAAAATGGGAAAGATTAGGAAGGTTTGGAGGCTGTAGCTGTCGGGGGTGATGGCTGGACCAGAATGCTAGCTATCCGACCTATGAGGCCGGTATGAACTGTGTCCTCCTCCACTCAGAGGCTGGGATAGGGTTGGCGTGGTTGAAAATCCCTTCCGTGGTCATGAAAGCAGCGAAAGGCAGACTGGGGATGTTGTGGGGCAGCTGACAGTCCCAAGGACTTGGTCGTAGCCTGTGAGTCCTTAAAGCTCTCCAGTACCGAGTCTACCTGGTCTGTAAAGAGACATGCGCTTTCGAAGGACATGTCCATGAGAGAAGTTTGGACATCTCCTGAAAAGCCAGACGTTCTCAGCCTGACATGGCATCTGAGGGCCACTGTTGATGAAACCGCTCTTACCAGCGAGTCAGTCATGTTCAATCCACAGCGTATAGTGAACTTTGTTGCATCCCTCCCGACTGGGACTGCTTGGGCGAGAAAGCAAAAGACACACAATTGATAGAAGGAATGCAGAACAAATCAAAACATTCTCCCCAGTCAAGAGATCTGGGTTAAATCCATCATTCTTTTGCTCACCATACCACCCCAGTTTAGACCTGGCCATATGCAAATCAGTCTTGACCCTGTGCCTCATGGGGAACAGTCCAGCCCGAACTGCCAAGCCAGGTCCTCACTGGACCGGAAACAAGCACCCTAGGACCGGTTCGGGGTTTCACCCCTCTTCAGCCAGGATAGCTTGAATCCAGTGGCACAGTGAGCCCGGTACCCACGTCTTGGCATACCTGGCACACTTAGGGCGAGAAAGCAAAAAACACACAATTGATGTACGTAATGCAGAACAAATTAAAACATTCTCCCCCAGTCAAGAGATCTGGGTTAAATCCATCATTCCTTTGCTCGCCATGCCACCCCTGTTTAGACCTGGCCATATGCAAATAAGTCTTGACCCTGTGCCTCATGGGAACAGTCCAACGAAACTGCCAAGCTAGGTCCTCCCTGGACAGGAAACAAGCATCCTAGTCCGGTTTCAGGGTTTCACCCCTCTTCAGCCAGGATAGCTTGAATCCAGTGTCACAGTGAGCAAGGGACCCACGTCTGGGCATACCCATCTCACTTAGGGCGAAAAGTGTTACAGTAAATGTTAGACGGACCGGGAGGGTCGGCCGAGGACAATGGGAGAGGTCTCCCGGGAGAACCCCTCCAGCGATCGTACAGACAAGTAACTTCCCCCCCCACAGACGTACACCACACAGAGATAAGGTTTAACGTTCTTTATAAGTGATCTTTAAGTATGGTAGAGTGGTACAAGGAGGTCTGGACTCAGGGGTCCCCTCGATTCTAGTCTCTTGGATGGGAAGGGGGTAGCGGGACAGTCTTATTACCAATCTGGTAGATGCGATGATATGATGAATAGCTCACAATCCTCGAGCTCGGCGTTCTAGATGGACGGGCCGCGGCAGCGCCGGTAGGTCCCGAGATGATCGTAGGTAGCGACGGGCCGCGGCGGCGCCAGCAGGTCCCGATGAAGGTGGTAGTTACAACGGTCCGCGGCCGTACCAGCAGGTCCCGACGAAGATGAAGGATGCAGAGGGTTGCGGCAGCGCCAGCAGGCAGGACGATAGTTCGCAAGGCAGGACTACGGCAGCGCCAGTAGTCCGTCAAGGATGAGTTCTTCACGGTGTCTCTCGACTCCAGGATACAACTGCCTTCCTGCTCTGGGGCTGCCCCAGTTATAGGTCTGGCGCCCTTTGATGTCCGGACCCTCGCACTTGGAGGTCGGGAGGTCCGGGATGAGGGAGTCCAGACACCCAGCAGGGGGGTGGAGCCAGCGCCCGGGGCAGCTGGGGGGCGATCGGCACCTGGCGGGGGAGAGCCATCGACACTTCTTTCTCCCATTGACCTGCCAAGTGGTCCGTTCACCTCCTGGGTGGATGGTGGTGCCGGGATGTCGGGGCCTGGCCAGGCCCAGGGTTAGGGTCGATCTGAGGCCACGCGGCCTCGTGGTGCAGTGTCCAAGATGGCGGCCGGGCCGGGCGAGGGCCGGTAGTGGTTCGGCCCCATGATACAGAGATGTCCGGGGGCAGGAGTCCCGTATGAGACGGGGTGCGGGGTGCTTCTGTGGGTAACACCTGGAGGGCCGGGGCTCGGGCCCTGTCATGCGGGGAGGGAGCAAGCCCTTCCTGTGGCCTGTCCAACATGCATCCCCCCCAGCTGAAGGCGGGGAGAGTCACCCATCCTCTTGGGGACTCTCCTCGTCGAGGCAGAAAAAGCATGACAGGCCATCTGCGTTGGCGTGGTCTTGGCCAGGTCGATGTTCCACAGTGAAGTCCATCCCCTGCAGGGAGATGGACCAACGCAATAGTTTGGGGTTTTCCCCCCGCATCTGCATTAGCCACTGCAGGGGCCGATGATCTGTCTGCACCCGGAAGTGGGTACCGAAGAGATAGGGCCGGAGCTTTTTGAGGGCCCACACCACTGCGAAGGCCTCCCTCTCGATGGTGCTCCAGCGCTGTTCTCGGGCCAGGAGACGTCTGCTGATGAAGGCCACTGGTTGGTCAAGTCCTTCGGGGTTCAACTGGGAGAGGACCGCCCCAATGCCATGGTCGGAGGCATCCGTTTGTACGATGAATTCCCGACTGTAGTCGGGGGCCTGGAGCACAGGGGCAGTGCACATGGCGGCCTTCAGCTTCTCGAAGGCCGCTTGACAGTCTGGGGTCCAGTTGACCTCCTTCGGGTGGTTCTTGGATGTGAGTTCCGTGAGGGGCCCCACAATGCTGCCATAATCCTTCACGAACCGCCGGTAGTAGCCGGTGAGCCCCAAGAAGGCTCGGACCTCGGTCTGTGTGACGGGAGGCTGCCAGGACTGGATGGCAGCGATCTTGAGTTGAAGAGGGGCCACCAGACCGCTTCCCACCTGGTGTCCGAGATAGGTCACGGACCCCTGACCAATTTGGCACTTGCTGGCCTTGATTGAGAGGCCGGCCCGTTGGAGGGCCTGCAGGACCTCTCGGAGGTGGTGGAGGTGGTCGGACCAGTGGCGGCTGTACACAGCGATATCGTCCAGGTAGGCGGCGCTGAACTCCTTGAGCCCCGCCAAGACCTGGTTCACCAGTCGCTGAAAAGTAGCTGGAGCATTCTTCATTCCGAACGGCATGACCTTGAAGTGGTAGTGGCCATCGGGAGTGGAAAAGGCGGATCGTTCTTGAGCCCGGGGTGTGAGACCGATCTGCCAGTAGCCCGCCGTCAGGTCGAAGATGCTGAGGTAGCGGGCAGCCCCCATGCGGTCGATCAGTTCATCTGCTCGGGGGATGGGATGAGCGTCGGTTCTGGTGACAGCGTTCAAGCCCCGGTAGTCGACGCAGAATCGGAGCTCAGGGGTGGTGCCGGGGGCAGCAGCTTTGGGGACCAGCACGACCGGGCTGGCCCAGGGGCTGTCCGAAGGCTCGATGACCTTGATCGTGAGCATCTTTGACACCTCCTCTTGGATGCAGGCCCGTACCCGATCTGGTACGCGGTACGCCCGATGTCTGATAGGGGGACTGTCCCCAGTGTCCACGTCATGCAAGCACCAGGGGGTGACCCCTGGGGTGAGGGAAAACAGGGTCGCGAATTGCAGCAGGAGGTCCCGGCAGCCTTGGCGCTGTTCTGGGGTGAGGGCATCGGAGAGTCGGACCCCGTCCACGGAACCATCTTTTTCCCCGGTCCTTAGGAGATCAGGGAGAGGCTCGGAGTCTTCTTCCGCTCCGCTGTCTGTAGCCATCAGGAGACTGAGCTCCGAGCGCACAAAGTGGGGTTTGAGTCTATTGGCGTGGAGGGCCCGGAGGGGGTTCCGTGGAGATTCCATATCGATGAGATAGGTGACGGGGCTCTTGCGCTCGACCACTTTGAAGGGCCCCGTCCACTTGTCCTGCAAGGCACATGGTTCGGTGGGGGACATCACCCACACTTGTTGGCCAGGTTCGAATTCGATGGAGGAGGCATTTTGATCGTACCATTTTTTCATGTCCTCCTGACTGGCCTCCAGGTTCGCTTTCGCCATTTCTCTGAATCGCCTGGTTTGATTGCGTAGGGTCAGGAGGTACTTGAAGACATCTGGGGGGGTCTTTAGGGGGGCCATCTCCCAACCTTCTTTGACTAGGCTGAGGGGCCCTCGCACCGGGTGTCCATACAAGAGTTCGAACGGGCTGAAGCCGAGGGACTTCTGGGGGACTTCTCGATATGCGAAGAGGAGGCACGGCAGTAGCACATCCCACTGGCGACGGAGGGGCTCTTCCAATCCCCCAATCATCTCTTTGAGCGTGCGGTTGAACCGCTCGACAAGTCCGTTTCCTTGAGTGTGATAGGGGGTCGTGAATCGGTAGGTGACCCCGCACTGTTGCCAGAGGGACTTCATATATTTTGAAATAAAGTTTGTGCCTCTGTCGCTGACGACTTCTCGGGGAAAGCCCACCCGGGAGAAGATCCCCATTAAGGCCCGGCCGACCACTGGGGCTGTTACAGTTCGCAGGGGAACAGCCTCGGGGTAGCGGGTGGCGTGGTCCACCAGTACCAGGATGAACCGATGTCCTTGTGCTGTACGGGGGTCCAGGGGCCCCACAATGTCTATGCCCACCCTCTCGAACGGGGTGGTGACAACTGGGAAGGGTTGCAGAGGTGCTTTAAGTTTGCGGCCGCTTTTCCCGCTGGCCTGGCCCGTGGGGCAGGACCGGCAGTGGTTGAGGACGTCGTTTCTCATCTTGGGCCAGAAAAAGTGGGTCACCAGGCGACTGTAGGTTTTGTCTTGACCCAGGTGTCCAGCCAGGGGGACATCGTGGGCCAAATTTAACAAGAAGTCTCTAAAACGGAGAGGCACCACCAGCACTCGACTGGCCCCTAACTCCGCGATTCTCTGTTCACTGTACAACAAGTCGTTGTCCCAATAGATCCAATGGGCTCCGCTGGTGTCCCCTGCGCTCTGGGCGAGGGCTTGCTGGCGGAGTCCCTCGAGGGAGGGACAGGTCTTCTGTTCTTGACGGAACTGTTCTTGGGTGGGCCCCCCCTCTTGACACCACTGAGCCAGGCTGGGAAGGTCCTGGGGCTGAGCGAGCCCTTCGGGAGTTTGTTCCGGGGGGTCGGTGTCCTCTACTGGAGCGATCGGGGGAGGGGGTGCTGGCCATTCGGGTTCTTCTGGTCGGGGGATGGTACGGGCGGCCATGGACCGGGTGGTTACACACGCCCAGTCCGGAAGGCCCAACATCCCCAGGTGTTCTCTTCTTTCTACGGCGGCCCACGGGGAACTCTCAAGATCATTTCCCAGGAGACAGTCCACGGGGGCGTCATCTCGGACCGTCACCTTCAACATGCCGGATACTCCTCCCCATTCGAAGGGGATGCAGGCCATCCGACATAGACTCTCCGAATTGTCGGCTGAACGGACGGGGCAGAGAATGTTCGGCAGGATCTGCTCTGGGGTCACCAGGTGACAGCGGACGGCCGTCACACTGGCCCCTGTGTCACGTAGGGCTTCGGCCCTGCGCCCATTAATGTTCACCCACTGACTATATTTTCTGGTTTTGGCGGGTAGGGGAGCCCGCGGGACCATGTCTCTTGCCCCTAGGCACGCTAGAACCATGGCGGCCGGTTCCCACTCTTGTTGTTCTTGTTCGCACTCCTCCTGTTCTTCGGAGATTTGTTCTCCCCCCAGGGCGGCGGCAGCTACCTGGCGGGGTCTCGGAGTCTGGTTCTGTGGACAGTTCGGGTCATTGGCGTAGTGGCCGACTCGCTGGCATCGGTGACATGTGACATTGGCTCGGAATCCCGGGCGCACCGGGGGGTTGCCCCGGTTGGCCGGGGGCGGGGTGCTTGCAGCGGGAGCGGCCGGGACGGTGTCTCTTCCTCGTCCCTGGCCTCCTCCTCCTCCTCGGGGACGGTGCTGACCTTGGTTGTTCCGGTTCTGTTCGTGTGGCCCACTCCGGCCTACTCGAGTGCTCGCCCACCGGTCAGCCTCGGCGGCGAGCTGCCGTGGGTCAGTCAATTTACTGTCGAGGAGGTGCTGCCTGAGCTCGACGAAGCAGTTGTTAGAGAGGTGCTCCCACACCATGAGATTAAAAAGTTGCTCGTAGGTTGTTACATGGCTTCCCTTGATCCAACCCTCGAAGGCTCGGCTGAAATAGTTTACATATTCCACCCAAGTTGTACCCGGGATCCGGGTGCAGTCTCGGAACCTCTGGCGGTACATTTCGGGTGTGAGCCCATATCGGGTGAGGAGGGCCGCCTTCATGTGATCATAGGAGGTCATCAGATGGTCTGGGAGCTGTAACAGGGCATCGCGGCCTTCATTGACGAACCTCCCCCATAGACCGGCTCCCCAGTCACTTCGATCAATCCGGTGGGAGGTCATGGCGATCTCGTAGGCCTTGAACCACTGTTGTATGTCGTCATCTCGGAAATATTCTCGAACGACATCCTTGGGGATGTGTACTTTCTTTTCTGTCGCTCCTGGGGTGCGCGGTTGCTCGGGCACCCCCAGTTCTTTGTTCTGTTTCCGTAGGTTTATTTCTGCTAGATTGCGCTTGTGTTCGTACGCTAATCTTTTTTCTTCAAGCTCTCTCTGCCTCTGTTTTTCTTCCCGTTCTTCTCGGAGCCGCAAATGTTCTAGGTTCAGTTTCTGTTCGGCTAATTTGAGCTCACTGTCCATTTTGAGTGGGGCCATTTCTAATTCATGCAGTCTGCTTTTTTCTCTCTCTTGGATCTCTTCCTGCGAGAGACCCGTTCTTCGCTCCTCGGGAGCCGTGGTGTTCCTCTCTGATGCTGCAACGTTTTGGTCCGGGGGTCTGACGGCCCCGGTTTCTGCCCATGACTCAATGGCGTGCTTGAAATCGTCTTTAGTACTCAGACCGGTGGTAGCAATGCCTAGTTCAATGCAGAATTGTTTCAATTCACGATGGCTGTATTCTTCCAATTTCTCCATCTGGAATTTCTCGGTGGATCCGCTCTCTTTGGTTGTCATTGTGTTTTCGTCGTGGGGTGAGCTACTCTCTGTACGATTACGCGTTGATTCGGATCGCGCCGCTGGCCACCAATGTTAGACGGACCGGGAGGGTCGGCCGAGGACAATGGGAGAGGTCTCCCGGGAGAACCCCTCCAGCGATCGTACAGACAAGTAACTTCCCCCCCCCACAGACGTACACCACACAGAGATAAGGTTTAACGTTCTTTATAAGTGATCTTTAAGTATGGTAGAGTGGTACAAGGAGGTCTGGACTCAGGGGTCCCCTCGATTCTAGTCTCTTGGATGGGAAGGGGGTAGCGGGACAGTCTTATTATCAATCTGGTAGATGCAATGATATGATGAATAGCTCACAATCCTCGAGCTCGGCGTTCTAGATGGACGGGCTGCGGCAGCGCCGGTAGGTCCCGAGATGATCGTAGGTAGCGACGGTCCGCGGCGGCGCCAGCAGGTCCCGATGAAGGTGGTAGTTACAACGGTCCGCGGCCGTGCCAGCAGGTCCCGACGAAGATGAAGGATGCAGAGGGTTGCGGCAGCGCCAGCAGGCAGGACGATAGTTCGCAAGGCAGGACTACGGCAGCGCCAGTAGTCCGTCAAGGATGAGTTCTTCACGGTGTCTCTCGACTCCAGGATACAACTGCCTTCCTGCTCTGGGGCTGCCCCAGTTATAGGTCTGGCGCCCTTTGATGTCCGAACCCTCGCACTTGGAGGTCGGGAGGTCCGGGATGAGGGAGTCCAGACACCCAGCAGGGGGGTGGAGCCAGCGCCCGGGGGAGCTGGGGGGCGATCGGCACCTGGCGGGGGAGAGCCATCGACACTTCTTTCTCCCATTGACCTGCCAAGTGGTCCGTTCACCTCCTGGGTGGATGGTGGTGCCGGGATGTCGGGGCCTGGCCAGGCCCAGGGTTAGGGTCGATCTGAGGCCACGCAGCCTCGTGGTGCAGTGTCCAAGATGGCGGCCGGGCCGGGCGAGGGCCGGTAGTGGTTCGGCCCCATGATACAGAGATGTCCGGGGGCAGGAGTCCCGTATGAGACGGGGTGCGGGGTGCTTCTGTGGGTAACACCTGGAGGGCCGGGGCTCGGGCCCTGTCATGCGGGGAGGGAGCAAGCCCTTCCTGTGGCCTGTCCAACAGTAAACAGATGATGGGCGGAATGCTGACAATGCATACATTCTCCCCCAGTCAAAAGATCTGGGTTGAATCCATCCTTCTTTTGCCCACTACGCCACCCCAGTTTGGACCCAGACATATGCAAATCAGTCTTGACCCTGTGCCCCATGGGAACAGTCCAGACCGAACTGCCAGGCCAGGTCCTCCCTGGACTGAAAACAAGCATCCTGGGACCGGTTTCAGGGTATTTCACCCGTCATCAGTTAGGCTAGCTTGAATCCAGTGGCACAGTGAGCAAGGGACCCACATCTGGGCATACCCGGCGCACTTGAGGCGAGAAAGCAAAAGACACACAATTGATCGACGGAATGCAGAACAAATCAAAACATTCTCCCCCCCGTCAAGAGATCTGGGTTAAATCCATCTATCTTTGCTCACCATGCCAACCCAGTTTTGTTTAGAAAATCCATGATTGTTGCATAGTAACCCCACGCAAAGCCCATGGACCCCCTCCTTGACACGGATTAAGACAGTGCAGTGGCTTGCGCTGCTATGTCTTTAATCTATGAGGCCATACGAAGCCACGAAAGTGGCTTGGCACCGCCTCGTAGATATGGTTGAGACGCTTGCGCCGCCGGAGCCTCAAAAAAAGAGATGGTCTGGCGATGCAAGCCTCTCATAATTAAGTCCCAAAATATTCTGCATGTTTTTTAGATCTTTCACCATCCGATAACTACATATAAAATAATGGGCAGCGTAAATTAATATTTTTTAAAGTTGTTACTCAGTGGGAAATGCACTGTAGTACATTATGAAACCTCTATTTGGTAATGAACTGCAGAGGTCTGTGGGTAACCAGAGAGCCACAGAATGAAATCTTGATTTGTGCAGTGGAGAATAATGACGTGTATTTTTAGTGCTACGAGGTCACAGCACATGACAGAAAGCACTGTGAATATGTAAGTCATTATTTTATACTTGCCCTACACACAGTTTAAGATAAACTGCTACAAAATGTGCAAAAAGTTTAACGATAAAATTGTGCTTACAAAATGTAGATTTTAGAAATACCAGTGCGTATGTAATGCAATGTCTTTTTTTACATATATGTTCCTTCAACACCTTCTTAAGGGTACTAAGGGCTGTGTAAATGCAGGTACAATTAAAAGCACACACATCACTGCCCAGTTATTAACTCTTTGCACTATGTAATGTAAGGGACATTTCTAACGCGCAACTTTCACTCCAAGGAGTATCTTGGCGCTCCTACAACTCAGATGGAGGAGTTGGAAGAGAAAGGGAAGTCCTGCTTTCTACACCACAATTACACCAGGGTCCTACATGTAGCATCGGGCAGAGAGAAAATCCAGGTTTTTAATGCCTTCCTAAAAGGGGCTTCTTGAGAAAAAGAGCGTAAGAAGAGAGGAAGCTTATTCCAAGCCTTGGTGCCCAATACAAAAAGGGATTTGCCACCTTTAGTGGCCAGCTTGAAACGGGGAAGAGTGAGTAGGTTCTGGTTGGCAGACCTCAAGCAGCGCGTAGGGTGGTATCTTTTAAACCCACTGTCTATATAACTTGGGCCTCGTTGGTGAAATGCCCTGAAGGTAATTAAAAGAAGTTTAAACAAAATTATTTTACCTATTGGCAGCCAGTGAAGCGTGTTAAGTGCTTCTGAGGCTGACGATTTGCGAGGCCAACGCAGTACAAGGCGGGCTGCCGCATTTTGGACCATTTGTAGTCTGTGGAGAACAGTTTTATTAGCTCCAACGTATAGTCCATTACAATAGTCCAGCCTAGAACTTATTAAGGCAACTGCGACAGTTTTCCTCGCTGATAACAGAAGTAGATCCAAAAACCTCCTCAGTGCTCTTATGATCTGAAAGCACATGCCTGCTACTGCCACAGCCTGGGGCTTAAAAGATAGCTGATTGTCAAATGTAATGCCCAAATTGCAGGCAGAAGTGATTGTATTGGGGGGGTGCTTCTGCTTCCGCAGGCCAGCACAGATTTGGGGAAAAGAGATTGTGATTCCCTATTGGTAAAATTTCAGTTTTTCCGGCGTTGCATTTTAAATGGTTAGTAGTCATCCATTTAAAAGTAGCTGAAAGACATTCCTTGAGATCTTCTTCGGCACCAGGCCGTTCCCTATCCAACACCAGTACTACCACTCAAAAAACCCAAATCTTTGTCATCCCAAAGCTTGGAGAGACTGCATCAATTAAAGTTAGTACCAGCTCCCAATCACCCTTTACACAAGCAGATTAACTAATAGCACACATTTGCATTTCATTCAGGCAAGCAGGCACCCTGACATGACTGCTTTTAACACACAAGACACTCAATTAATGAAACTTCATTTGATAACGCTCTAAATTAGCCATCCCAGGAAGGCTGTCTTTTTTCAAAAGGAAAGCAGACATTTTCAATTGCAGGCACAAGTGAAGCTGGGAATATTGGACCCTCTTCCCAGGACTCCACAACTCCCTGGGGGAGTAGTGCCTCACAGATCGCAGACCTCTGCTCTACAGTGACTAGGCCCAAAACGCTATTTTACTACAGAAGGCCTAGTCGCCCTACATTCAAAGAACAGATTAAAATACTAATACAGCTGCCTTTGGAAATGGCCAGCTTCAAAAATAATTAAATCACAATTTTTAATAATAGTTAAAAATCCAAATAAATGCTGAAGTTGGATTTTTAATAAATATTAAGTAAAAGTAACTTTCAGAAAATCAACTCTTCCCTGCCTGAAGTTTCTGGAGGCTATATTTGCATTAACTCTTCAGCTTCTCCCTGCCTGTGTTCAGCCTTGAAAAGGTGTGAAATGCCTCTGAGGCACAAACAATAGGCAGACCTGAATTGGCAGTGAGGAATTCTCTGAACTCCACAGAATATTCAGAGTTGGGGTGCGGGTATTCTGGCACACATGAAAGGGAGAAAACAGGATGCCAAGGAAAATCTTGTGCATCTTCTGTCTGGCTGCTGAAGGGCCCCACTCCCTCACACAACCCCAGTCCTCAGAGTCGAAGGTTAGCATGGCTGAAAACGTTAGCCATCTTGCAAAAGCCCTCACACATGCCATTTTGGGACTATTTGCAATAAGGCAAACAGGAACTGCTGCAAAAGTGGGTAGAGTTACCTCTGGGAACGTTTACCTCATTGGTTAGGGATAAGCCACGAGTCCCACCCCACACACGAGCTGGTGCCAGGCATAAATGTGGCACCCACAGGCACTCTCCTCACATCACTTTCTGGATCTGCAGAAGATCAGAAAAGCACTTGACCTGCAGTCTGTGACCCAAAAGGAACCCCAATGGACTGGACCTGCTCCCCTTTTAGCCAGGACAAAGAAGTGGACTCCAAGGATCAGTAGTTGACCTATGTGGATACTGGGAGACAACAGTCTGCAAGAAGTCTTTTCTCTTGAATGTTTTGTGGCCAGTAGCAACTGGACCTTGAAGTGCCCCAAAGTGCTGCCCCTGGGGTCGTGTGAACATTATAAGTGACCCAGAGGAGCTGCTCTAGAAACCCTGAAAGGTTGAGACTTAAAAGACTAAGTCAGAAGGTAAAATCTTTGATTGGATGAACCTGGTTGGATGAATTGCAGTCAGCCTGAAATTGCATGTTACCCCAGTTTACCATGACCACAGACTATCATTGGAGTTAGTTTTAAATAAAACTTTAGAAATTCAAATCTCTGTTTTCCCGGATTGGTTTTTGCCGTTTTGGTGTAATTTAGTGTATTACATTTTGAGTTTGTGATTTTTATTGTTGTACACTTTTAAGTCATTACTATCTGGTACTGCATATATATTTGACTGACCTAATACTTTACTTGACCCAAGATACATCTGTCTGCTATGTGCAATACCTACCAGGAGGTTGAGCTCAGGTTAATTTAGTGATGTTAAGGGCTCACCCTGACAAGGGTTCTGATTACTACTTGAGGTTGGCAGGAGTCCACTTCAAATAATAATCCAATTTCTTATGCTTACTCTTCTTTGCTCCTGCAAACCTACAAAGAGCTGATTGTCCACCTGATGGTCCTTGGCATGAATGATGTAAAAGCTCAAAGCTCCAACAAATGGAGTCTTTCTTCCTCTTTCAGGGGAAGACCTGGAGCAATGAATGGCAGCTGGGTGATGGATTATCTGACATGGAAAGGCATAACAACCATGGGCAGGAACACTGCCCCAGTCCTTAGCACCAGATTGCTTGGAAAAAAAGGTGGTGTATTGTTGCCGTACAGAGAGAGATTGCAACTCACTCATGTGAAAAACTAAAGTACTCACTATGGGAAAGATAGTTTTCAGAGTTAAAAGATGCAGAGGACAGCTGTGCATTGATTCGGACGGTGTACACATCAAGTATGGGAACCAGGTTAAGGTCCCACTGTGGCCTCATAAACGATTGAAGTGCAAACATGCGGTTCAACCTTTTAAATAAATGCATCACAACAGGTGATTGAAACATCCGGTAAACGTAAAAAGGCAGGCAAGGCCAACAAATGACCATTAACGGTGACCACAACTAGCCCTTTTGGGCTAAAGATGGCACAAACAGCAACACATCCGACAATTTGACTTGAAATGGTTCTAGCTGACGAGAATTATCCCAAACCACAAACGTCTCCCAGTATCCAGCATAGACGTGTTTTGTAGATGGAGTCTGGCCACCAAGAGGACATCCCCTCTGGAGGGAGGTCGAAAGCAGTCTGTCACGGCTCAATCTCCCTGGATGGAGATGTAGACTGTGCAGGGCTAGTGGAAGACCCTGCCCTGCTGCTGCGACTGAATATCCTTCCAAACTATCAGCCTGATGCTCATGCCCAGATGTTTCAGGTACTATACGCTCTTGGCACAATCTGGTGCCATTAATAAGGCATGGGCCCGGTCATTTCTGATCTTCTTCAGAACTCTAGGCAGGAGAGGTAGAGGTTGGAAGGCATACAGGAGTACGCAGCACCACTATAGGCAGAAATCATATCTGAGAGAGTTATCTTGGGAATTCCAACGGACAAAATCCTGGAGACTGCACGCTCTCGGCAGTGGGGAGATCAAGCCAGAGCTCTCCCTATTGCTGGAATAAGCCCTAGGCCACCTCAGAGTGAAACTACAATTCATGATGATCTAGTTAACCCCAACTGAGTACACCAACCCCGGCTTTTGAAGTCCCTGCCAGGTGGTTGCCTACCAGGGAAATGCCATGATATCTTAGTCAGATACACAGGTGAAGAGCCTTCAGGCAGAGGTCAGAGGATACCACTACACCCTGTATGTTGCAGTACCCCAAGGTGGTTATGTTGTCTGTTATTAACTGAACCAGCCTCCCCTTGATGGACAGGAAGAATGCCTTTAGTGCCAAGTGATTTACCCGCAATGCCAACACGTTGATGAGGAGCTGAGTCACACTGGAGACTTGAGTCCTCTGATCTTCACCTCTCACTGATGACATCCCCAAACCAGCAACAATGCATCTGTCATGACCTCAACTCTGGGTGGGGTAGGGAGAGGGGTATGCCACCAGTCTAATTGCAGACCAGCAGCCACCACTGCAGATCTTCCATACTCCCCTTCTAAGCTAGATGGAATCTGACTGGTTTACTAGGTGTTGGCTCGAAAGAGACCCTAATTGTGCCATATGACATGTAAGTGGACACCTTGCACCAGTCCAGACAACCCTTATCGTGATTTAAGAGGTCTTAGACAACCTTAGAAAGCTCTCTAAGTGGTAGCTGTGGATGGCAGCCTTCAGGCTTAGTCCAGAAGGGGTGTAAAACAACTTGTTTTACCAGAATGCAATCATAGATTAAGTGAAAAAGGACCATACAAAGTATTTATAAAAATATGTATTTATTATATAACACTCTCTAACACATAGAAATATCTCTTACCCAGAGATATGCACAATTAACACAATACTTTAGCAAAGAAACACACTAAATAGCACGAAATACACAGTGGCCCCAGGGGGGACCAAACCGTATACTAAGAAAGTGGTATAAGAGTGGAGTCAAGACAATGTCGAGAGGACGTAGAAGTGCTGGGACCCCGAGAAACCACCCAAGGTAAGTAGATAGGGACCCCACGGAAAGAGTGTGGAGTGTGGGAACACGACCGCGGGCTCCGTACAACTCTAGCAGTTGGATTTTTAAAGTTTAATTAACCTTCCAAACGAACTCTGAAGAAACCCCATGGAGACAGAAGGTGGGAGAGCCACCCCGCCTGTGGATACCCTAGTACTCATGTTATCTACACCAGGGAAGCCAGGTGCATACGTGGGAAGTGGTTTCGGAAACCGCAGTCAGACCCAATGGAGGACTTCAGGCAAGTGCCACTGCTGAAGAAGTAGAAAGTGTCCGGTGGAATCCGAAGGTGGATGGTAGATGAGAGATCCTTGCACGCAGAGGGGACAGAGTTTGTGTCACTGAGGAGTGACCAGGAGACTTGGAAGACGAATGCCCTCCGATGTCGGCTGTTGCAGGATGGATGACGATGATCTTAACTCTGCAGCTGTGACGACCAGGCGACGCTGAGGAAGACCAGGAGTTGTGCCCGAGCAGTCCCACGAAGGATGTTAAATACGGAGGGGTCGGTGTCCAGTGGAGCACCAACAAGCCTTGGCAAAGGCAAACCATGTAGCAATCAAAGAAGGAGCAACGTCGGACAAGCAAGGTCCAGGGGACTCGCCAAAGGCAGGGGAGTCAGAGCAGGGCCCAAGCAATCAGGGGAGCCCAACAGAAATAAGTGTGACCCTCAAGTGGACCCACAGGCTGGCGGCACTGGAGTTGCAAGAGGACCTCAAGCAGCTCACCAAAAGATGCAGGCCACGATGCATACAATGCGGTGTGGTTGAAGATTCTGGTCACAGGAGATGCTTGAGGTTGGGGCTACTTGGAGCCCGGAGATCTTCTTGAAAAGAAACCAACAAGCCTTTGCAACTGCAAGTTGGACGCGGTGCACAGGGGTTCGGTCATTGTAACCCCCACGAGGGATACTGGCCTCAAACTTGGTGAGAGGGTAAAGCAGCCCTCAGGAGCTGTGGAAAACCAACACTTGTGTTACAGAGTCTGGAGGGACACAGGATCTGCAGACCAGTCAACGTAGTTGCAGTGCCTGCAAATACAGGGGAGTAACTCCTTCACTCCAAGGGAGATTTCTTCAAGTGTCTTTGATACTTCACAGGCCTTGGAAGGTTCCTGTATGATGCACAGGCACAGACGATGCAGCAGACTGGAACGGAGACGAAGTCAGGCCCAAACGAAGTCCAGAGTGCCCAGAAGGTAGAAGTGCAGTGGTATCTGGTCTGAATCTTATCCCACGATGAATCTAGGGACCTTCACCCAGGTAAGCCCTTAAGTACCCTAGGGAAAGACTGGAGAATATTCAGGGGACATCTGGACAGAGTGGCAGTTACTTCCATGTCCTTTGTCCAGTTTCGCGCCACAGCGTGAGCCAACAGCTCCCAGGACTGGTTTGAAAGGGACAATGCATGGGGACACCAAATGTGCCCCACATGCAGACTGAGTGGCGCTGGCAAGTGCACCCGCCCTGCCCAATACACTAAATCCTGTTTGGGAGGTGGTCACACCTCCCTGTGACAGGATGCCTATTGTTCTGCCTTCCCCTGCTCGAGGTTGGCTCAGCAGCAAGAGCGCAGAATCGTGTCTCTGGTCAGCAGCAACCATTTTGTGCTGTCCGGGTCTGGAAGACTGGTACCGGGGTCATGCAGAGCCTAACGGAGGGCTCTTCCAGTGGTTGGTATCAAACCTCCCACACAGTTTACGGTCTGGGAGGTATGGTTGCAACATGTTTGATACAAACATGATAGAATTTGTTGCAGCCAGTTTCAAGATGCGTAATTACACGGTGACCCTCTATATAGTATAAGGCTGCTTCACTGACAACCCAGGAGAATGGACTCCGTAGGTTGTAGGGGTGTCCTGCTTATGCAGAGGCACTCTCTCACTTAGAACCAAATACCCTGCCTTCAAGATTGTAAAGGCCTGCTATAGGGTTGACTTATAAGTTTTATTTGCAGTGACCCTAAATATAGGAAACCTTTATCTTTGGTAAGTAGTGCTAGCACCAACTTACACAGGCTGCAATGGCAGGCCTGTAGTTCCATTTTGAATGGTCTCTCATGGGTGGCATAATGCATGCGTAAGCCCATGGGAGACCTCTGGGGTACCTATGCCAAGGGTACCTTACTACGATATACTAGGGATTTCTAAGGGTACCCCTGTATCCAAACTGGGATGTACCCAAGTACTGAACATAACAATTTATGGAGAAAGCAGAAACTCTGGGGCCCCGATTAGCAAGATCCCAGTCAGACAAGTCCAAAAACAGCTTCGCACCAGGTGAAAAGTGGGGGTAACCATGCAGAAGGATTCTACCTTCCTACAATAAACTACTAAGTTGCCCCTCCAGATCAGAATCTTTTGCCTTACCAGACGCACAACCTCAACACCTTAAAACTTTGCTGGATTGTATCCTCTTTTGTGCGTACATCATGAAAATGAAACTGAATGGCATTGGAAGAATAATCACAACTGGAATTCGAAGCTGAAAAAATTTCAAGAGCTTCTACAAAACAGCATCTCAGCTATGAAAAAGAGTAAAAACTGGGTGGAAGGGTATAAGTTGTGCTGAGTTGTGTAAAGTAACAGAATTCAAGTCGGAATGGTCAAGGATATAGATAGGGGCCACAGGCCATTACCAGCTGCGTAGACAAGGGCCCACACATATAATGAAACAGAACGTTACTATCCTGAGCAAAAATTGTCCATAATAATCAGCACAGTCCACACAAGTTTTTATCCACAGGATTCTACTGGATCGTTACTTATTGCTGTTAGAATACGGCCTGTATTCTTGTTTCTGCCCATTCTATACATAGTGGATTTTGATTGATCCATTATTTCCCTTACAACACCTCGGGAGGGTGTAAAAGGCCCATATACGCAATTTTCTTTCTCGTCTTTAGTTGGTAGTGGTTTGGTGCTATGACAGCATAATTATATAGAGGATTTACTACTAACTTACATCATTTTAAGATGGCAGCCGTTAGACAGCATTAGAACAAGTTTGATTTGTGAACACTCATTTATACCAGTCCGTTTTTTATTTCACTGCATCGGGCTATTTTAGGACACTCCAAGATGGCACTGATGCGAGACGCTGAGAATTTGCTAGGAGTACACTCCACGAACGTTTGCTGTGTTACAAGGAATTTTATTATTACTTTACAGGATGGTTCTTCTAGTTAATACAGGTCTTTTAACTTACTATGATCACACGGATTGTAGTGTAGTTCCTATAGTACCATACCCCTGCAGGACCTGCGCTTTTGGATAACTTACTCTGTGGGCCAAGTATGTTAGCCTTGTTTGCATTAGCAAGCTCACAGTGCCATTAGAATCTCCTTTTTATCAGAGAGATTCGTTTTTGGCAACCACAGAACACAACAACCCTGATTCCTCAGACTCATGGAAACAGTTTATTACTTTTCGCCCAGTCACTCGTGCTTGCTTATTTGGTCTCGGAGAGTTACACAGAAAAAACAGTCGAGCATATTTACAAAAATAATTTATTGCACAGTTGTTCTTCTAGTGAAAAACATATGTGCTGCGACAACGGTTAAACAGTAGCAGAGATATATGGTTGCCAGTACAGTGAATAAAAAGGAATAGTACAGTTCTACCACTTTGCAATAGTCATGAACATATACATGAATATAAAATGCATGTATAAAATAAAGCGCATTCTCCTACGATGCCTGTCTAGATGTACCTAAGTGTACCTAGCATGTAAGTAGGTGCGAAAGAGGCCAAGAATCCTGCTAGGATTTAATCAAACCCCATTACCTAAATAATGAGACTGTGGGACCTCGTCCTGGTCTCGAGTTAGACACCCGCAAGGTATGATTAGATCACTGTCAGCTGGAGGGACTGCAAGCAGGAGCCTCAGCGTCTCTGGTCAGTGTGTCGGCTAGAAAAGTCTCTGTTCCCTACTACTGATAGCAAGAGGTGCTGTATTTATACAGAAAAGTATAGAGTCCCTTTGTCCATTGTGTCTTGTGTGGTATGAAAATTACGTATGGGATGAACCGTTTACATAGATGTTTATGCAGGTGGATTCTAGCCCCTGCCTGGTTTCCTAAAATTCTTATGAATATTTAATCATACTGGATGATCACATCAAAGATAGTATAGGAGGCCATTGTTCAGGAAAAACCCTCCTTCTGTACCCAAACCACAGTCAAGATGGTTCAAGATGGTATTGTGGAGAACAGGGAACTAATGTAGGTGAAAGATTACGCCTATATCAGGGCATATCAAACCATGCCTATATTAGGGCATCTATATGAAACATAACAGAATTGATTATTCACAGAGCAGGGTGCGGTATCTCGCACCATGTGATCCCTCTTATATATTACCTGCAATGTGAAATTCGGTTTAATTTTCTTTGTGTAATATGTATGCCATTTTTACAGACTCATCAATACTCGCATTTTGGATAGTATTTATCATTGGCATTTCACTCTTGTCGTCGACATAATTGGCTTCATACTGTAGGCTGCCACGTTGGGCTTTATAACTTAACGGTGTATTAATGTGACACATAAGAATGATGTCTGGAAGAGATGTGCAGTATCTCTCACGTGCTGACTTTTTGTTTGATTGCTTGCTCATTCAGACGCATTCTCTAGCTGTCTAATGTAAATGTCACGCGTTTACCACTCCTCGTGTGTAGATATTGTTGAATGCAGACTGCCATTACGAGATTTATTAACTATTACTGCATTGATCACGATGTGTTATTGGGATTCAGTGGATTTATTTTTCATTTTTTTCTACACTTAACATTAGGAAAGCTTATGAATATTGATCAGAGATTTGCAGATAACCTTGAAGCATCTATGCGTATTGCTTGAAGACTGACCATTTATAGGAGTGAGTACGGTTCTTACTCTTGAAAATAAGAGATACTATTAGTGGTTTGTGCTACTGTATTGTCTAGGTTATATTATGGTTTTGTTGGTATGACGGTAATTGTGCTTTCCTCTGTACCTTGGTATAGGTCTAATATCTGGACTACGACATATGATACTGGTTTTGGTTCGGGTTACTTACCCTTCGAACATACTATGGTCTGCGATTTTTATTAAGCTTTATACTAAGTTAGGTAAGCTAATGTGAATCTTCATTGCACGTTCTGGAGAACGTTTGGGTTGTTTTTCCTACTCTTCCTATTTATCTATTAATATAGTCTCTTAGATATCATTGGTCACTTTCTTTAGTCTTTGGACATTGGGTTCACTACGGTGTGTTTCTCACTATGGAGCGTTCTTTTCTTTCGGTTGGCAAGCGGATTGGTTGCTAGCACAACCTTGTGCTCACGTGTGCTATTATTATTTCAGTTTTTCACACCTTGGTTGTTACACAAACAATGGGTCTCTGCCCATCAGTCTTGTTCACTTGCTTAAAACATAACCCTTGTCTATCTGTGAGTATAGCATTTTAGCATACTTCAGAGTTATAATATGGGCTTTTCATCTTTAATGTTTCTAGCCCTGAAAAAGTCTGTGGAATACTCCACGTAGACAAAACACGTGTTGGCTAGGAGTCAAATTCCTGTTGGACACTTGTACATGAAAATAAAGAACAGAATAAGAATTCTGTGGATATAAACTTGCGTGGACTGTGCTGATTATTATGGACTATTTTTGCTCAGGATATTAACGTTCTGTTTCATCTCAGCTATGGAGATGACTCATAGTGAGTCCGCTTAAACATCCCATGACACCAGCTATGAGAATACAAAGCTCAGAGAACTCACTTAGAATGAACCATGAAATGAACAACCAAATGATGAGGAGGCACAAAAGACACGTGCAAAAAAAAGACATCCATGTAATTCAGGGAGAGGTTGTCTTTTCCAACACCCGTCACAGTGTATTTAGGTACATGTGGTTCAGACGACAACACAAGCAAAATGCCTACTGGAGAGCAAAGGGCTGCAGCTATACGTGATTATTCAACCTCACCTTCTCGAAGTCTAGATCACGTTGCAGATTAAGCTTCGTGCTCAGGGCTGCTGCCTGTAAAACACAAAATGATAATCAAGTCAGAGGAAAACAATCACGTGAACAGCAACGGTGAGAAAAGAAGACACTACTTTAAAACGAGTTAAGAATATGAATAAAGAAAAAACAAAAGAATGAAAGGAAGGTTGCCGAGCAACAGTTACAAAACAAAACAAAAAAACATTAAACCGAAAATCAAAAATTACAATGAGAAATACAGCACCGTGAAAAAGGGCGGGTTACGTTTTAGAATAGAAAGAAAATAGTCAAAAATATAATTAATATTGTTAAATGCAAACACCAACGTTGAGTGGAAGCAGCTTAAAATGGGAGCACGCAATCCAATTACCAAAGAATTATTCAGAATAATTAATGCTATTGGCGGACAGACTTCAAGCACAGGTGTACTTATTTAATTAAGCTGTTCTTTATAAGAGTTGCTATTTTCTGGCAAAAATTCACAACATGGATAGTTCTCAGTGCCAATCAAGCAATTAGCTTTGGTGACGCTAGTCCTTCTTAAGTAATGCGGCAGACCAGATCACACTACCCATCTGGGCGCCACAGCTTTGCTGCTTGGCCTCTGGAAAGGGACCAGTCCACACGCTCCACTGACTACAGACAGATCTCATTTAGCCTGGACAGATGGTGGCCAACAGGATGCTCCATTCCTCTTTCCAACTGGCACCTGATCAGAGCAAATGCCCTTTTCTCTCTGTGTTGCATCCCTTCAAGGCTCTTCCGCATCCTCGGAGATACTGCCAACACCTTTGGCAGAGGATGCCATAACACTGGCACCGGCTGATTCTGTCCTCAAACCTGAACTACATTTCTTTGGACATCTGAATCGCCGCCTCTCTTACCGGGAGAGCTCCATTCAATAGTATCTCATTTAACCAATTAGCAGGAGGGTAGATTATGTGTTAAGAAGTCTCCCAGGAAGAAAATGATTTTTAAAGTATTACTTTACAACAGCTTCAAATGAACTATAACGGATTTTGGAAGTACAGTCTAACAAAGATGCGACGGCACTGATGAGATTACATGTTTTACAAACGTTCAATTGCAACAGTTTACATACATTCTTAAACATTGTTTTAAGGGCAGATCATATTTCTAATGATTATTAAATGAATCATTGAATTTAAAGATTTAATGCACAAAATCCAAGAAGAGTACTTTACGGCTTCCGCAGCTAGAACTAATGTTTGAATTACTGTTCGAAGAAAGAGGGTGCTGCATGGATCCAGATAAGATCAAACAAGCACAGGAGTATTTTTCAGTGTTCCTTTTGAAACATCCCTACTCAAGGGCATTGGGTCTTACACCGCTAATTTCTACAACAAGGTAACGTCCATTCATCACCTTTGGAAACAGATTTGTGCACAAACTATGGCTCTGATTTGAAACCATCTTTAATCAAAATTTCAAATAAGAAAGTTTATGAGAAGATTAGATTCATTAAAATCTCTACAGCCATCATCAGCAAAAGTCGTATAACAGGTGCGACTTCTCTGACAATATGTACAGTTTATAAGTGGTAAAAGTTAGAAGTAAAGAAACACTTTAACTGGCCTGTAGACATTGCCTCTAACTACGTTTGGTCTCCATAATTCCCCTCACCTCCTGATATAATAGTCCCATCTCATGTAATGTACATTTCTGCTGCGGTAAAGAGTCAGGCAACAGCATGGCAAGAACGTTCCAAGTGTTCAAGGGCCTCAGCCAGATATCTTTCCTTCTACATCCTTCTCAACAAAACCCTTATTATTGCCAAATTCTCCTGAGACGAAGCCTAGGTATTATCCACATTCCCCCCCACACCATGTTGTCATACAGTAGGCAATTGAGAATCACAGGGACTACCTATCTGAGGCAGAGTCATGCAGTGGTGTAATAAGGGGGCATGAGTTATGGTGGAGGCGACGGCCTCTCCCCCCTCCCGATCTTACCTGCGGCTGTGAGAGGCAGCAAATGCAGGAATCGATCATCAGCACTCCCCCCACCCCCGCTCTTACAGCCGCCGTGGTTGGCAAAGGCTGGGACAGCCACAGGCGGCAAAAGGCCTAGATACGCCACTGGATTCATGCACCATGAAGAGAGATGGGGTGAAACCTAGGATTTGTCATGCCCTTGGGTACTACAAATTTGTTAGACTTGGGTGTTTTTTAACTTTTTATCACTCAATCACCCAAATTAGGGAAGTGCCCCATGATCCCATCAGGGACATTTAAAATGTTTTAACACTAACTGTGCATTAGCGTGGCCCACCACTAAGCACTCCCACTTTGTTCCACAGCCTACTTGTCTGCTGTCTTGATAATGCTACTCGTCTGCTATGGCACAGGTTCCAATTGTAAGAGCTGGCATGATCTCTTACATGCAAATCTGATAGCCAGTGGTGCACAGGTGCAAAATTGTCAGAAGCTTTCAATCTTAAAATCAAATTCAACAGGAATCCTGAAATATATGTTTCATGTTATCTGCTAAGTCTACAACTGCCTCCACCATGAAGATGCCCCTGTTTCAACAATAACAGAACAGGAAGATGAACTTTTTGCAAACACCACTAAATAAGGCTTTCTCTAATCAAGGTTTGATTATCTCATGACTGAATTTTAGCAAGGTAGTTTTCATCAATCTCTACGTGAGAAGCCCAAATCAACAGATCGCTAAGTTTACAAGTGGATATTTGAAGGAGACAGGATCTAGCCGCAGATTCCTTATCTTAGAATTCTCCCAAGTCGCCAGACTGGATCCGGAATTTTTACCTTTCTTTTATTTTATTTTTTTACAGCCTTACCTCTTCGCGTCAATAATTGGCGTCGAGAGACTCCATAATGAAATCATCCTCCACATGTGACGTCGACTGGGTCCAGATAAGCCCTTCCCTGAAGCGCTGATGCTAGTTTCTTGTTACTATTTTTCACACCAACGATACATAGCCACTGATAGAAACTGCCTATAGAAACAGTATGCCAAAAAAGAGACATCTTTGTGTCAAACGATTGCGAAGTCCTAAAGAAAGGCATCAGCATGTCAATAATGGGATCTTGTGGGTAACAGGACAAGCAGTTCGCAGAGCAGGGAAGATGGGTGGGTCGTTAAGGAATCTGCGGCTAGATCCTGTCTCTACCAGATATGAGTTACCGTAGGAAAGTAAATTATTCATCTGATAGAGACATCTAGCTACAGATCACCTGGAGGAGAGTCTACAAACTGAACTCACAAAAAATCCCTGAATAGGACTAGCCAGTCCATAATGAGACGAAGTGATTAGGCTTTCTTAAGAATATAGTTGAGGCAAAGAAGATGCTCCACCAAAGGACTGTGGGAAGCCCATAGGGAGCTGAAGTCCGCAAGACAGTGAGAAGCATGTGGAAAACATTACCTACAGTAGAGGGATAAGAAAGTGTTGGAGAAAACACTTCGTAGAAAGAATACTATGTAGCCTTGCCGAAGGTATTCAACCTATGACTGGACAAGGCTAAAGGACCAAGGACAACAGCCCATACCACTGAATTAGAGTTTCATCTCCTTGTCGTGGAATGTGAGCTAACCCTACCCTGTGAAACAACGAGAAACTAGAATGTCGGAGCACATCCACGATGGATGGAGAGAGAGAGAGAGAAAGAGAGATCCCATCAATGCTGAACTAAAGAAGTGCTAGAAGAACAACGCTTGGTAGAGACCACACTCAGTCGAATAAAACCCTCTTAGAGAGAAGGTAACCCTCCGAGACTATGTAACGAAGAAGCTTAGAGGAGAAAGGAAAAATAAACGCATAAGCAACAACCAAGTTCAGGTCAAACAAGAGAGCACCAAGAAAGGCCTAGTTGCAAAAGCAGATAAATATGACCTATAGAAGAAGTTCCGTATAACCATACTTGCAATATATACCTGTATATATGTGAGCACACACATATACATATAGGTATATATATATGTAGGTATATATATATGACCCAAACTCCCACTCAGTAAGGAATGAGCCCGACATGTGCTGACTTGCCAACAGGATTTATTCTTGCAAAAAATAGAGTTCAGGAAACGCCAGGCAGACGCGTTTCTAGCGAAGGTGTGCGCTTTCATCAGTGCCGGTTCCCGTTTCCTTTTCGGAGCCTTGCACCTGGGGATACTTGAAGTGTCCTGAGCAGTCTCTGGCCACTCCTTCATTGATTCCTCCTCACCTCTGCTCGTAGCTGTGCTGCATCCTGTGCATGTGATGGGGCCAGAGGAATGCTGGTACAGCGATCCGACGTGTCAGCCCATGCAGTGAATGGCTGGCAAATGCACAGTGGCTTGTCTCGCTGCGTTGCACTCCTCCGCTTCCATCACACAAGGAGAATGATTCGCAGTACCTGATGGGGCCCCTGCAGACACGCTGCAGCCTCCTTCCCCGAAGTGTGAGTCCCAGTCTAATAGCATGAGACCTCTCGGGGGGTGAGAGCGCTGTAGTTTCATACCGAGTCAAAAGTTTTGCTGACTTAGCGCCTCACACCAGATCAGGAGGGCATGTCGGTAAACCAGTGAAACAGCATACTGGCTATTGAAATGAACCAAACGCCCACTCGGTAAGGAATGAGCCCGACATGCGCTGACTTGCCAACAGGATTTATTCTTGCAAAAAATAGCAGAGTTCAGGAAACGCCAGGCAGACGCGTTTCTAGCGAAGGTGTGCGCTTTCCTCAGTGCCGGTTCCAGTTTCCTTTTCGGAGCCTTGCACCTGGGGATACTTGAAGTGTCCTGAGCAGTCTCTGGCCACTCCTTCGTTGGTTCCTCCCCACCTCTGCTCGTAGCTGTGCTGCCTCCTGTGCATGTGATGGGGCCAAAGGAATACTCGTACAGCGAGTCCGACGTGTCAGCCCATGCAGTGAATGGCTGGCAAATGCACAGTGGCTTGTCTCGCAGCGTTGCACTCCTCCGCTTCCATCACACAAGGAGAATGATTCGCAGTACCTGATGGGGCCCCTGCAGACACGCTGCAGCCTCCTTCCCCGAAGTGTGAGTCCCAGTCTAATAGCATGAGACCTCTTGGGGGGGGGGGGGGTAAGATATATAGATATAGATATATATATATATATATATATATATATATATATATATATATATATATATCTATATATATATATTACCTACTGGCTATCGCCAGTAGGTATATATAGTTAGGATTATTTGTCTATGGAACTTTTGAAAATTCTATGTCTAATAACTTTGGCGTTTGTGGACGGAATCGGCTGAAATTTTATTAACAAGTCACATGACCTGTTATGCTTACGTTACGCGTCACTTCCGGGTGCGCTAACGCGGCGTGTCATATAACGCATTACGCGACAACGTAGGTCAAGAATATAGTCAAAATGTCTCCACCAACCAGCGTTCGGAACACAACCCCTTTCAGCAGTCCAAAAAGTTCTGTTAAATGACAACAGAGGGGACAGGCAACAAGAACCATCAGTCAAAGAGGGGAGGGCAAGTTCTTCTCTACCGGGTCATGTTGGGGCGCTACCGGAACTGATCGAATTGGTAGTCTACAGTGTTTCTGGATGTTTCAGACTAAAGCTGGCGTCAGCATGAGAGCACTACCATCTCGTAGCTCCGTCGTGGCCATTCCACGAGCAGACATGGCAGCCGCTCCCCACCAGAAGCCTGCGGGAGTCGGGGGGCCCCCAAGACTTTTGTAGAATCTTCACGGCAGAGGGGACGCTTTCGAGAATGGGACCCAAGCCCTATCAGGGAAGCGTCCGAGTTCCAAGGTGTCCAAGGGCCATTTTAGTGGACCAGGCCCAAATCCGAAGAGCCGGCCGCCATTTTGAGAGTCCTGTGGCACCCGCCTATCGCTGCACCGCAAGAGCGGGAGCAACTCAACTACATGGTGAGCGAGACGCTGTAGTCGCAAGAGCGGGCGGTAAACAGCTGAATGGCGGAAGAGGCACAGTGTAGCAAAAGCGGGCGGAATGGCAACTAAAACGGTAAAGGGGCGCCCCACTACAGCGTGTCTTCAGGTCAAACGGATTGTGGGACAAAGTCCAGAATAGAAGAGTCATCAAAAGGCAAAAAGTTCCACCGGACCCCGGGAGCCGGCCGCCTATGTCGGGCTACACCAGTGCTATAAGACTTGGGGAGGGGGTCGGAGCCAAGCGTCTTCTCCGAGTCCGTGCCATCACACCGCCCCTCGGGGGCCTCCGTCAAGCTGTTTAGGGAGGTACCATATAACATTGTTTTCAAATGCAGTCAGGTCCACAAACGACCCTCACTTACTTTGAGAATAGTGAAGCTGAAGTAGGTGGAAATAAGCTTCAGACAGTCTTACAAGCACTGCTTTTCTAAATATTTTTTGATTTTTTTGTATTTTTGCACAGTTTTATATATTTTTTTTGTTTTTGATGGAGGGGAAACAACAAAGCACAGGCATTGAAAAAGGCTCAAACTCAGAACTCTGAACTATGGCACCCAACATTCAGGACTTGCCATCCGGATCTTGGCGCCTTGTGCTGCTTCCGACCTATTCACACATCGGTCCACTACTGACATCATCTCATAAACCAACGTAATGTAAATAGTTATTTAATAAAATGTTTTACCCTGTTTCTTTGCTGGTGTGTTGTCTATATTTTTAATATTTGCATAGGGTTTGTCGTTATTTTGGGCGGGGTGGGTGACGGAGCCGAGCTGTCTTGCAGCCCTCATGGTGTGGAGCTCAGTTCATCTCACTATTTTCGTATTTCTCATGAAGGGTTGTTCCTAATATTTCTATTTTAGCGAGGTCAAAAAGAGATCCAATTAGTGGCCTACTGATTTTGCTCGATTACTTTTATTTTTTAACACGATTTTTCACTATCTGCAAAGACTAAACAGAGTATTGCGACTTTGTGCTTGTTTGTAAATAGAGAATGAACCAAAGAGAATCAATTGTAAAACAGTAAATGCTTGGATAACAATCAATCAAATGGAGAGACAAGCAGGGACGACGGATTACAACGGGGGTAAAGGCCTGCGTTAACTACTCTTCACTATCTGCAAAGATACACTCATGCACACAGTCAACCACCCATACAGCTGTTTCCACATGCAATTTTGAACCCATACATCTAGTGAATCAGCTGTTCACACATCTATGCACAGAGTCACACACCTCCCAGCCACTCACACACATACTCAGTCTCCCATACAAATACTTGGGCAACCAATCAATAACCCATATAGTTACTCATATAGCTACTGATCAACACATGCAGCAGTTTACAGAACAACAGATATAATGATGCACAAATTAATACAGTTTAATCACTAACCCATGCACTCAGTGAGACACATCTAATCACTCCCTCATACAATCAGTCATGCACCTACTAAATCCTTCATTCAGACATTTATACATCCACTCATTCTTCAATATGTAAGACATATTTTAACTTTACAGAAACATACAGTCACTGGATGTTGTCATCAGTGATGTCATCAGTGATGTCACTGACCATGTCATGAATGATGTAATATGTGACATCATCAGCAGTGGATTGCGGGTGCGCGATATATAGTTAGCGCATCTAACTATATATGGAATTTCAATGGTTTTATGCGAGTAAAATAAGGTTTTGTAAATGCAAATTCCTAACTATATATGTTCTATAACCAATGGTTTTTTCATTGAATTTTCAAGGTTTTGTAAATGCAAATTCCTAACTATATATGGCCTATAACCTATGGTTTTTTCAGTGAATATATATATATATATATATATATATATATATATATATATATATATATATATATATATATATATTTGAGAGTCGTTCCCAGAAGAAAAACGAACAGCAGACCCAGGGGTGCAGGTGAAGCTTTTTTAATTACAAGTGAACAAAAGCAACAGCAGCCAGCATGACGCGTTTCAGCCTCAACGGAGGCCTTGATCACATGACGCCTCGAGAACAAGAAGGCTGGTTTTTAAAGTGCAAGTGCTAAAAAACCTGGTGTGATTGGTCGCAATACTTTTAAATGGGCATGGAAAAAATACTACTACCATGGAGGCTCAAAAAGTGGTAGATTACACACTTTTACAGATTGTTGGCTCGTGCCTGGCACCAAAGATGAATTGGTGATAATTTAAATAATTTAGATAAATAAATTCATACATATCAGCATAAATGCAGCAAGATATAAATATATAAATATATAAATACATATGCACATACAATTACCAACATCATAGGAAAATACATAACAATGGTCTAAAAATAAAATTGTTTAGATTCCATGATAAAACATCTGCTAAAACAATGCATGAATCAACGATTGAGTAAAATCATTATCAGTTCTATGTTCCTCAATGTAATAGCAGTGGGGTGCCATAAACTGTTCACTGCATAGTGTGAAGAGCCAAAAATTAATCGAGTTCCCACCTTGCCCAAAATGCCAAACTTATGCCTCCAATCAATGTTTAGACGTATGACAGAAAATAATGTGCTCAGTGCAGGTGAATAAAAAAAGAACAGATAAAAAGATCTTAGAATAAAAATTGTGTCATAAAAAATCAGGTTCAAACAGTATACAAATTGTATACTGATAATTAAATGGAGGGAGGGGCAGTTCAATATGTGTATACATATTTAAATAACATATTATACAATGATGGAATGAAATTGAAACTACATCAGACTGGGGACACCCATAGTTCATATAGTAACTGGGTGCCAGAGGCATGTAAAGCAATCTTCAGTTGAGTTTAACCCATGTGGAGTCTTAGTGTCTAAGCTTATAATGTACCTGGTTTCTAATGCCCGTAGTATGGACTCGCGATTGCCTCCTCTACGTAGGGGGGCAACCTGATCCAACACAAAGTACCTCAGAGACTCACTTCTGTTCTCGTGACAGTCCTTAAAGTGACGTGCGACTGGATATGTTTGGTCGCTAGTGTTGATTGCCCTGATCTGCTGGAGTATCCGCTTGTGAACCTGTAACTTGGTACTACCAACATATTGCAGGCCACACAGACACTCCAGCACATAAATCACGAATTCACTGCGACATGTCAATTGTTTAGAGATGTGGCATGGTACATCACTGAAAGGAGTTGTGTACTGAGTCCTGTTAACCCCATGTTTGCAAGCCTTGCAGGTTTGGAATTTCTTAAAGCCCTTGATGTTATTTAACCATGTTGTATTGGTGCGTAATTCTGGGCTTGATTTAACTAATGCATTACTGAGAGAACGTGCTTTTCTAAAAGCAACATCTGGCTTGCATGGCATGAGGTGACCAATCACCGGATCATTACACACCAGACTCCAGTTTTTATTCAGTATTTTGAGAAGTGACTGGTGTTGCCAACTATAAGTTGTAATTAGTCTGACTGGTTGAGAAGCTGAAGCATTGGATATTTGGGATTTTTTGCTCACCAGTGCGTCATTCCTTGGCACATTGTTGGCTCTAGAAATAGCTGAATCAATTAATGCAGCTTTGTAGCCTCGAGTCAGGAATCTACCTTTACTGGCAGATTGGGCCAGAAGGCAATCAGTGTCAGAGCTGCATACACGTCTTATACGCAGCATTTCCCCGTAGGGGATGCTGCGTATCATGTGCCCCGGGTGGGGACTGGTGGCGTGTAAAAGCGTATTGCCAGCTGTGATTTTCCTGTGGAGTCTTGTCTCTACTTTTTTGTCTTTGACATAGATCTCAACATCAAGAAAGAATGCCTGCTCCTGACTAATGTTTGATGTGAATGTAAGGTTGAGTGTGTTTGCATTTAGTTTAGATATAAAGTCAATTGCCTCTAGTTCAGTACCACGTCAAATTAAAAAGATATCATCAATGAATCGATACCACTCTACAACATGTTTGGTGACTACATCATGGTGGATGCCATAGAGGACCTGCCCCGCCCAGTACACACCAAAAGTATTATCCTTCCTGCTGGGAATTAAACCAAACCCTCCTGCGGCAAGTGGGGAAACTGACCAGTGTAGGAATGAGGAAAAACCATAGAATATAGGTATCCATCAAAAGGTAGATATAAATACAAACATACATTAGTAATAGACCAAAGTTGCAACAGAATGAAAATTATAGATATACAGACTTTGGCAACAAGCTTGATAACCAGCAACACAATACCTTATAAGAGGAGAGAGGGAGATGAAAGCACCACCCACCCTACAAAAAGTAACGGCAACCACCAACCAACTAATGCTATTGACTGACAAGGCTACCGTCATGCGGTTAACAGGAAATCAAAAGAAAACAGCAGGTGTGAACTTTGCTATGAAGGGAATGAAGACCAGCAGCATGGTCCATCAAAAAGTATAGTTGAAATAAAGGCCAACACAAGGAAGGCCTCGACAGATGACCAATTTCAATTCAATAGACATAGATTTCAGGCAGAAAGACGTGACTGACGCTTCTGATAAATGATGGAGTACATAGCAGTGAGGGGATCAAGCCCCTCGAAATGGAAAATCCAAAAATAATGGATGGCAGAGCGTACAAGCAAAACAAGGATTGAGGTCAGTATGAAATGTCTTAACAGGAGACAGGGTGTATACAAAGCAAAACCTCTAATATACCACGACTAAAAAAGGGGAAAAGACACACAACTTCCAGAAAGAGAGTGAGAAAAACTTTTTTTAAATTCCTCCAAGCATTCGCAAAATAAGGTGGAAGTAGTATATCGGGCCTTTGAGGGATAGAATCCTTATCACATCCTATGAGGTGAAAGAAGAACCTTCAGGAAAAGGATGCTGAGGGAGACCCCAGTCTCCTTGGAAACCAATCCTCAAACAGCTGGATCCATAATGTCGAAGTGACACATGTTCCAGAAGAAAAACTGAAGATGAAAATCAACCATGACACCGACAAAAGGGGTGAGATGGTGACATCTGAAGAAGAACCAATACGTTAAGCAAATGCTGTGGCTGTTACCTGAATTGGCAAATAAATAATCCCTATAGGTAAAAACGTGTACAAGGCATTCCAGAATCCAACACGTAATAACATCCTCTCCAGGGATGAAGCAGAGAAAAGGCAGTGAAGTCAGTGGCACAGGACCAAGGTAACCTTGCGGCAGTGGTGGGATCTGGATCACTACATTAGAGGGGCCTTTGATAGCCAATGCATCACCAAGCTATAGCCCAACAAGGAACCTAAAAGATCAGTGGCAGGAAGCCTGCTTGCCAAATCATAGCGGGAGCAGAATAAAAAGAAGTGCCAATCTATATCTATACTACTATTATGAAGAGAGAGCTGAAACCTTTGAGGCGGGTAAACTCAAGAAGTACAGCCCCAATCACAACACCCAATACAGCATTGTAAAGGGGAGTTGGAGCAGATGGACATAGGCTATACATTTGGACACCATATACATTACAAAGGTCGAACAACCTTAGGGGTAAGGTAGTCCCTTGTGGGCGTTGTTCTGCTCTCAGTGATGGGCGTGTCAAAGTAGCGTGGGCGTGTCAAAGTAAACATGTGGGCGTGAACATTGTCAGAGGGGCATGACCCAAAAATACAAAGAATAAATACATGGCCACCGACTTCACTGTACAAGCCCATCATTGTCACTGGGTGCAGGCTTAAAGAAAGGCTCTGGATTTCCAAACCGCTTCAAAAACGCACTATTCACTTGCCGCTACATTCACGCCTGTGCAAGCCCATTCACGCTTGTGCAAGACCATTCACGCTATTAATTAGATAAAATAACACTTTTTTCCACACTGTTTGGCTAGCTACTTTTAGGACCCTCTGCGTTAAATGCGCACTATTTAATTGGCGCAACATTTACGCCTTTGTCTGAGTTACCGTTCTCAGAGGGGCCGGTGCTGCCATAAACAAAGGTGCTATAAGGGACAAGGGTCCTTAGCTTATCAGGATTAATAGTAACAATGAAATATAGGCCATGATAGGAGACTATATTTTGTTCTCTGTCCAGCCGGAGAGGGTATTTATTTTGAAAGGATCAAGAAAATTAGTGGTTATTAGGCACAGTCCTGTACCTTACTCAAGAAGGACAAACAACATATAAGGACAATTTTACAGGCAAATAAAGGAACAAAGCTGGCCACTTTTAACTCCGTGTTTGAATAGAAGTAATACCAGGGAAGTGCTAGACACAACAAAATAAAACACAATGGTATAGTCGTGAAAGCACTATATCGTGTCGATGTTTCAGTCCCTCTTGCTCAATTATATGGGACCATCATCAGGACTTAGGTTTAGAAAACATTTGCCTGCTGTAATATTACACAAGCCTGTTGAGGAGGAAAATAGGGGGAAAGAGAAAGAAAAGCAGTAGCTAAGTTACTGACTGGTCCTTCGACAGAACATGCACGCGTGATTGTAACACATCTTTGCGGTTAATTCGGAATAGGCTTAGCGTGCTCTAATATGGCTGAGATACCCGCCACCCCCTCTCAACACAATCATCCCCAAGAAATTGGGAAACCGGAAACAGTTCTCGAACTTTTGGAAGGCGGGAAGGGAGTTACCCTTCCCGGCCGTATTTATTAAAATATGAAACAAAAATTAAAACATTAAAATAACAGTTTCATATTATGTACAATTTCATTTCCACATTACGATGTTTGGCTAACCTTAACAGATCTCTAATACAAAGGTTCTCCTAGCCGAACTAACATCCTACAAAACATTTGACTTGAAATTGTACATCCTAACGTTAAGGGCCAACGGCAAGGTCGTAACCGGTGTCAGATCCCTAAACCAGAAATACCCCCTTCACTTGTGAGAGGAGCGACCGCACAGAGGCGTACCTCAAGTGCATCTACCAATTTCCCTTTGTACTTGACGGGGGCCCCAATAAACTCGACGCCATTTAACGGTCGTTCGAGGACTCGTGTGAGGTGTCTAAAAGGTAGCGTAAACCCCCTCCCGCACCCCACACAACTTACCCATCTGCCGTCGCAGATGTCCTGGCCCCGGGAAATTCCCCAGGAGGGGCCGTAGCCCCTCCTATCCAGGAAGGGGCCTTGACCACCTTTCCTTTCCTTCCGGCGGCCTCTCCTTAGACAGGACCGCCTCCCCGTTGAGGGGCCAATTGGCCACCTCCCCCGAGCGCTCCCATCCGTAATGGGTGACGCCCCCTCATAGGGATCTTCGAATTACTGCTCACCGATCATGACCTTACCGCCCGACCAAAATAAATACGACAATTCTACCTAAGTTACTAAGATTACAAAGCAAACATCACTTATTACCAAGCGTAAATATTGATCACTCCCAATTACTTTATTTGCAAAACATACTGAAAATAACCAATCTTTATTGCATCGTAAGAAATTTCACGACAATCATCACAACCTGTAAGAAAACAGAAAAAACAAAAAGATACTACGTCAACTGTATTTACAACGAATCGCTGTCCTCAGGGGCTGGTGGGTGGGTCAAAATTGGCTCTTCGTTCCGTCTCGAGCTCACGTGCAGCGGGGAGGTGCAGCTTCAGAGCACAGGAACAAGAGGATGCTTTCTTGGCTTCCGCTCCTTTTATCCGTCTTCAGGGCGGGCGTAAACCCGCCCCCGCCTGCCTCCGAGGGCGTGGCCGGCCGCGTCGGTGTCTAGGCCAGCCCACTCTAGGGCGGGAAAAAGGCGCGCCCCGGCTACGCCGCTTCGGGCATACCAGCCGAGACTCGCCTCCCGCCCAAGATGGCTTCCCGGGGGGATCGTGGTACTCCACCATACGTTCGGGGGGACCGAATGGTCGCCCCTTTCCATATGGCTGAGATACCCGCCACCCCCTCTCAACACAATCATCCCCAAGAAATTGGGAAACCGGAAACAGTTCTCGAACTTTTGGAAGGCGGGAAGGGAGTTACCCTTCCCGGCCGTATTTATTAAAATATGAAACAAAAATTAAAACATTAAAATAACAGTTTCATATTATGTACAATTTCATTTCCACATTACGATGTTTGGCTAACCTTAACAGATCTCTAATACAAAGGTTCTCCTAGCCGAACTTACATCCTACAAAACATTTGACTTGAAATTGTACATCCTAACGTTAAGGGCCAACGGCAAGGTCGTAACCGGTGTCAGATCACTAAACCAGAAATACCCCCTTCACTTGTGAGAGGAGCGGCCGCACAGAGGCGTACCTCAAGTGCATCTACCAATTTCCCTTTGTACTTGACGGGGGCCCCAATAAACTCGACGCCATTTAACGGTCGTTCGAGGACTCGTGTGAGGTGTCTAAAAGGTAGCGTAAACCCCCTCCCGCACCCCACACAACTTACCCATCTGCCGTCGCAGATGTCCTGGCCCCGGGAAATTCCCCAGGAGGGGCCGTAGCCCCTCCTATCCAGGAAGGGGCCTTGACCACCTTTCCTTTCCTTCCGGCGGCCTCTCCTTAGACAGGACCGCCTCCCCGTTGAGGGGCCAATTGGCCACCTCCCCCGAGCGCTCCCATCCGTAATGGGTGACGCCCCCTCATAGGGATCTTCGAATTACTGCTCACCGATCATGACCTTACCGCCACAGGCCGGATAGTTGACCGGCTATCCGGACCCCCCACAAAACACTCCTACCTAAAGGTCATGCTGTAAACTCCTTAACCATGCTATGAAGTCTCCTATGAGTAACTCGTTCCCCACCCGGGACAAATGAACACCGTCCCCCAAATACATACTGTCCCCTTTGATACAACCATGCGAAACAGAATGCAGTGTTTTTGAACGAAACAATCTACTCACTTTGTTATTTATCTTCCTTACTGAATGATTTAATGCAGTAACCGAAACAGCCCCCCGCCACACTTTCCGTGGGATCATATGGGACCATGCAATTGTGCACCCTGGAACTCTCCTTGCCAACCAACTTACTGTGGAAAGCATTGCCTCAAGAAGAAGTCGTCTACCAGTGGCCACCAGATCGTTACCCCCAAGATGGACTATGATTATAGACGGCGGTGACCTTGTCCGCTCTAACAAACCCTCAAAAAATGATTGAAACTGGTCAATACAGAGCCCGCCCTTTCCGTAGAAGGACACCCTGTACCCGTATTCCCCAGCCACGTGAATCATATCACCTGCTTTGAATACGTCCGCGGCACGCCTCACATATGAGTGGCCCACGACCCACACCTCCTTATTCGCAGACGGTGATTTCTGACCGCTGATCCCCAGGAGTCGGGTCGACTGTACAGTCCGCCCCGCTTCGTAAGCTTGCGTAACTGAAAATCAAACAGAAACAAGAAGCGTGAGTATATCATTACAGCTTCACAACATGTGCAACCGCACATACCTTTTATAACAGTTCGAGGACCAACGCCCCACACGTTTTACTTGTTCCACACTCAGACCCCTGGCTGTGGCCTCCGTAGCAGCCCCTATCCGAAAGGAATGGGTCCCGAACTCGCCGGGGTTCAAGCCCGCGGCCGAAATCGACATCGCAAGCACCCTCTGGAACTGAAACCTCGTCAGTGGGGTGGCATCAGCGTGTCTCAAGAAGGTCCCCCCCAATGCTGCAACCCTCTGCGTCAAATATTCCTCTATGCATACCACAGGGCACATGGAAGAACCGGGGATCCTCTGAATGATTACACAGTCCCCGATTGCACCTTGATCGGATTTGGACCTAACAAATGAGACCGTCATCGTCTCCCCCCTGACCTGAATGTGCTCCCGGCACAATCCCCCCATCGTATCCCTCTTGTTCTTCGCCACTAGTTCGCTTACCCGCATAGCCCCATGGAATGCTAGCGCAAATGCGGCTCGGAATAACACAGTCTCATACTGGGATGAACATGTTGCAGGGAGTACGGAGGATAACAGGGCCAACCTATCCAGACCTATCGGGTGCCTCTCATCCACTCTGCGACCCTCAAGGCGTTGCCACCCACGTAGCGCTTTCTGCACAACGAAAGACGCTGTCGGGTCCTGGATCCCATGAGCCTTTGCCGTAAAGGAAATGGCGGCCCGATGCCTCTGGGCCGTAGCTACTGATTTGCCTGCCTGATGTAAAGAGAGCAGAAATTGTACTACAAACTCTTCCTGACCCCAAAACTCTCCCCTAGCAGTACCCAAAAAGGCCCAATAGGAACGGAACGCCCCTTCATATGCCTTCCTCGTCCTGGGTGCTAAACTCTCTCCCACGAGGTTTCGTAGTTCGGGGCACCGAGAGACCAGAGAGCTTCGGGAAAGGGTGCCGCCACCGGGTCCGCTGTGGGCAGAAAACCCCAGAAGGCCTGCATACGGAAACGAGAAAGCGCATCAGCCGCTTGGTTCATCACCCCCGGCACATGTCTTGCCCTAAACAGTACATTCAGTTGCATGCATAACAACACAATCTCCTTGAGCAGTCTCAGAATCAATCTGCATCGTGCTGCCTGACTATTGATACACTCAACCACGGTCATGTTATCGGACCAGAATACCACAGAGTGATCACGGAAACCCCCGGGCCACGTTTTCAGGGCCACCAAAATCGGAAAAAGTTCGAGAAAAGCAATGTTACTCGTCAATCCGTACTCATGCCACCATGACGGCCATTTTTGAGCCGACCATTGTGTACCAAATATGGCACCAAAACCTATACTCCCCGCCGAATCTGTCCAAAGGCCCAGCTCCTCGGAGGACACCGCTGGTTTGTTCCAGACAATTCGACCATTGAAATCCGCCAGAAATGCCAACCAAATGCGCATGTCCTGGCGAACCTCTGCCGAGAGTCTCGTGCGGTGATGTCCTTCCTTCAGGCCGACCATGGCTTGTGCAATCGAGCGGGAAAAGGGGCGCGCCATTGGTATCACTCTTAGGGCAAAATTCAACTGACCCACCACCTGTTGCAATTGATGCAGGTTTACTTTTGTTGCACGGATACATGTCTCAAGGGATAACCTGAATCTCAATACTTTTCCCTTTGGTAATCGAAAACAACCTTCTACCGAGTCGAGCTCGATCCCCAGAAACTCGATCAAGGTCGAGGGCCCCACAGTCTTACCTGGCGCCAATGGCACACCAAATAGATTCATTAAGACACAAAATTCCTGTAAAGCCTGTCCACACTCGGGATCCCCGGCTGCCCCCAAAAACAGAAAGTCATCGAGATAGTGCATAACATGTTGAAAACCTGTCTTCCTTGTGAATACCCACTGCAGAAAACAACTGAACTTCTCGAAATAGGCACATGAAATCGAGCACCCCATTGGCATACATCTATCCATGTAATAGCGACCCTGAAACATGAAACCAAGAAGACGCTGATCGTCTGGGTGTACCGGGAGCAACCGGAACGCTGACTCGATGTCTGATTTCGCCATCAGCGCCCCGGGCCCCAGGCGATTCAACATGGCTACGGCCTCATCGAAAGATGCATACCGTACTGAACACACTTCCGGGTCTATCGCGTCATTCACGGAAAGACCACGTGGGGCTGACAAGTTATGTATCAGCCGAAACTCACCCGGGTCCTTCTTGGGGACCACCCCTAGAGGGGAACAAACAAAGTCAACAACCGGTGGCAAATCGAATGGGCCGGCAACACGACCTCGAGTCACCTCCTTCCCAATCTTTACCTGTACCACCGCCGCGTGCTGCAAAACCGACAGTTGATTCTTACAGTTTGCTACACCCTGAAAATCCCCCACTGGGATGCGGAAACCATATGAGAACCCGTTTCGCAACACCCCAGCGGAAGCATGATCCGGGTATTCGTTGAGCCAAGGAATCATTGCCATGGTATCAATCGGGGTAGGTAAAGGAGCCCCCCGGACTATATCAGACCTGTTTGGCGCCTCCCTTAACACCGTTATCACCCGTTTTGGCTCTGCACAAGGACTCAGGATGGGATGGCTGCCCACACCCCCCACACTCATGTCTGAATTTGCATGACCCCTGGGGCCTCGTACATTTCCCTCTGTTAAAATTCCAACAGATCCCCCTTTTCCCTGTGTTGCCACTCGGTTTCGAGTGGTACTCATTACCTGCACCCGTCCGAAAGGGCGTCCCAGAGTTTTGGCGGGAAGATTCTCCTCCGTTACTTCCCACCAATGGTACCTTCAACATTCCTGTACTCTCCATTTTTTGCCATGACACGGAGTCGTAACAATCCCAAGTCAACAAAGGGTTGTGTTCCTTAGCTTTTCTAAAAAGATTGTCATAGCAGAACCACTGATTGCCCCCATATGCCACAGAATACTCCATAATACGCGACTGATAAATGGGTAACTCGGTCAACAACTCGGGCCTGCGCTCGCCCATGATGGAAGTAAAAATGCCCCACGCTCTGCCCCAAGTACCAATGGTCTCGTCGACCTTAAAGGCGGCCATTTTTGCGCGCCAAACACTCGGGTGCATGAGCTCCTTTTGGCTCTTCACATGCTCTATCTCGTAATGGTCGGTAAGCAATGAAAACATGTTTACATACTTATCCGCCCAAATCAATTCCTTAATTTCTAGCGGGACATGCTGGGCAATCTTCTCCCTTCGAGAAGGTACAGACCCCTCCCCCGCAATCGGCAATGGCCGCTTACCTGAAGTAGACCCCGTGCTTGTCGCCGAACTTGGGCCTGCTGTACTTCCAGCCGCCGGAACCTGTAGGGGAACAGAAGATGTTGCCTTCGCAGCCTCCCTAGATTCCCGCAGTTGCCTCATTACTGCCCGGGCGTCGTCAGCCGTGGCGCCCTCGCTATCTTTTCCCAACCACGCTGCCAATTGTGCCGCTAACTCGGGGGGCATATCCTCCCTGTTCACGGGGGTGACCACCACAGGAATTGGATTCCCTTCTTTCGGCACCGGGATTGGCTCCTCACGTGGGGTATCGGGAACCGGGGTGTCTCCCCCAAGTGCTCCCCTTCTGGGCCTCTTGCTTTTTCCACCGGGGACAGCTCCCTGCAAAGGCCGCTTCGTTCCTCCCAGCCCGTCTTTAGCCTCCACCTTTTTCTTCAGATCGGCTATCTCCTTCATGAGCATGTGGAGCATCTGCTCGGTACCGACCCGCTTTCCGACTTTCTTTGGCATTCTCCGACGGGATATCTGCAAGACAAAAGAAAGATTACAACGCTCAAAATTGGCTCTTCGTTCCGTCTCGAGCTCACGTGCAGCGGGGAGGTGCAGCTTCAGAGCACAGGAACAAGAGGATGCTTTCTTGGCTTCCGCTCCTTTTATCCGTCTTCAGGGCGGGCGTAAACCCGCCCCCGCCTGCCTCCGAGGGCGTGGCCGGCCGCGTCGGTGTCTAGGCCAGCCCACTCTAAGGCGGGAAAAAGGCGCGCCCCGGCTACGCCGCTTCGGGCATACCAGCCGAGACTCGCCTCCCGCCCAAGATGGCTTCCCAGGGGGATCGTGGTACTCCACCATACGTTCGGGGGGACCGAATGGTCGCCCCTTTCCAGTTGTGTCTGCTATTTGTGCCTAAATCGGGCATACAAGAACTTGTGCAAAAGTGACAAGTGTGGATCACATTGTTCCGTCTTAAGCCCAGCGAACACGCACTTGGCTACTCTGCAATCCAAGCACCAGCAGACGGACTGGACATCGTTCCCGTCCGATGGATATTTTTCCACGGAGGCATAGTACTCCCGAGGTAAGCCTCTCACCCGCCACAAACCCGCGAAATCCATGTGGCTCGCAACGTTAAACGGCCCGGAAACTGATCTCACTTCTCATGTAATTCTTTACAGAGACACCCGCGGAGGCTTACGAAGCACCGCAGCCCCCGGAGATCGACCGTATTGAATTAATCAGGTATGCCCGTGTTCATGTACATCGGCCCCCACCCTTCCCATCATCTCCCAAACTCCCCCGATTTACTAAGGTCGACTTTGTCATTTCAGAAAAGTCGAGGTGTCTCAGCTAGGACACTTACCAGGACGCCTAGCACTCGGCCGCCCAGGTAATTCCTTAACCTTAGCACGCCCTTAAAGAAACTCCTGTGTAGTTATAGACTAACACTCAATTCCCCCTCACCCCACAGGTACCACCTATGACTGCGGCCCCACCCAATTCTTCCGCCCCGGGACAACCAATTGCTTAATCTAAACAGTTTAGAGCACAAAAACCCTACAACAGGGTAAGCAAGCCACCCACCTTCACTTAAAAACACTGTATGAAAGTGCACGTATGAATGGACACAGCATGGGTCTCCAGTGAACTTTTATCAAACTTAATCTAACGATGTCAGAAGTGCAAAATCTAGAACGTGCTACGCAATCGTACTCATAAACTGCAGTTTTTCCAACGAAGGAGATGTCATTCTAGCATGGAACAATGTGATCCACTCGTCGATCCCCCCGGGTCGGTGCCTCGCTGCGTATTATTGATTGCTAAACTTCAGTCCCTCACGGCTTACTCCTGCTCCGTCTAATTTTGCCCCGGAGAAGGCGCCACTCCGTGGGGAACACCATGCTGGAGGAAGAAATGCAGCTAGCGGAGCAGGCACGAACTGGCCCGTCATTGCGAACGGTGCTGGAGGCACTTATGGCACTCAGGGTAACCATTGCAGTCCGGACTTGTAGTTTGTTGTCTGTGGCTGATGGCCTCGCAGTTCTGAGAGCGGACCCTGGCTCGACACCCACGCCTCGGCAATCAGCCTGCATTTTAACATCTTTCTCGGAGACCTGCTTTGACCCGGCGCCGGAAGCGGTGTCTGCTCCTACTATACTAGAACTGCCTGATTGTACTGTGTCCGATCGCCCTATGGAGCCGTTGACAACCCCGATTGTGTATCCCCTGGAACATTTACAAGATATCCCCATTCTGCAATTGTCTACTTTCTGTCCTTTGCTGTTTTGGACCTTGCTGACTCCCCTCCCCTGTCGGTCTCTCAAGATGGCGGATGGGCTACAACTTGGCTTCGGAGACGGGGAGGGGCACCATTGTCGCCAAACATCCATATTGAGAACTGCTGCACTTTTTTCAGCTTCGTGGAAATGGCTTTCTTTAACCAATGACTTTAGTGCACTTGATAGACGGGGCCAGGGTTGAGATTTTTATTTGGGTCTCTCACTGTCGCATAGGTTTGACGGGATTGTGTCTTTTCTGATCTAACGGTGTCCGGGGCGGGATTGATCATGGCGGGGGAAGGAGACCGGGAGTCCGTAGTAGCATGCCCTCCTCCGATTTCCCTCACAAGTAGGGTCTTTTGCCTTTTCTTTCTTGCTCTCTTGTATATTTCGGGTTCTATTATTGGGCGACAGGCACGCTGCGAGGGGGGTGGCCGTAGTCATCAGCAGGGATGCAGGGTGGGGGGGTGTGGGGATGGGTGTTCGTTTTTGTTTTTGTTCTATGGCCTCTTCTCTTCCTTCTCTTTTCTTGCCCCTTTTTTCTTTTCTTTTTCGGGTTAGTGTAGTGGGTTCGGCTTTCTTGCATCCTTATCCCTATACCTGTACCTTGATTGTTCCGGGTTTTAGTGCTCTGGGGCGGTCAGTACTGATGGAGTCGACGAACAAAATGCGCTAGTTTATCCTGATGACTCATGTCTTACTCCGTTTACTCAGTGGATAGCGATTTTCTTTCGGACACGTTCTTTCTTGGCTCGCCCTTTTCTGTGATCCGAGACACTGTGAGATACCGACCCTTCTACTTAATACTTAAAAATGAAAACCTCCTATCCTGTGTTTAAATCGAATTACTTTTGCAAACGGTACGATTTGTGCATTGAGATCCTATGATTAGCGGCCAGCCCTGGGGGTTGTAGGCCCTTGTCTGTACTTGATTGCAAATGTTCAATAAAGGTTTTCAAAAAAAAAAAAAAAAAAAAACAGTGTGATCCACACTTGTTACTTTTGCACAAGTTCCTGTATGCCCGGTTTAGGCACAAATAGCAGACACCACTTAGAGCACGCTAAGCCTATTCCGAATTAGCCGCAAAAATGTGTTACAATCACGCGTGCATGTTCTGTCGAAGGACCAGTCAGTAACTTAGCTACAGCTTTTCTTTCTCTTTCCCCCTATTTTCCTCCTCAAAGAAACCTTTCATCATTTGTCAAGCACGCACGTTCTCACAGGGGGCTGGCCGAAGAAAAAGAGGCGCTGCCTTGTGAAGCAACGAATTCACTTGCCGGAACATTAACGAAAATTTACTCAGAAAACACACACTACTTTCTTTAGATAGTGCGGGCATAATTTCGACGTCTTTCTTTACTGCCAACATACTGTAAAATGTAATCAAACCTTTACTCTGTTGTGGGACTCGCCGTTACTACAGTAACACTCACACTACTTGCGCCGATAACTACAATAAAGCTTTCCTAATTTCTGAACCTCAAACTTTCTCACAGGGGGCTGCACTCAAAAAAGGTAAGGCTCATTGTCAATTGACGATTTCAATCATGAAACAAAAAATGTTGTATACCGTGAAATATTACAATAATTTCTATTTTAAGATTACAAACATTGAACACATTACATTTCTTCCCCGGACAACGTCGATTCGGGCTGCTAGTGCCTTAATAAAGGACCTAAGTGGGAACACTATCTTAGGCCAGAGAAGAAAATCTACCCAGGCCAAGGATCATGCCACTCTTTCTATTACTTATGCTAAGGACAGAAGGACGCCAGATATAGGGAAGGAATGCCCCATGGTGAAGACAGATAACGGTGTGAGGGTGGAGGGTGTTGGGCGCCGGCGCAAGGCAGAACTCACAAGCACTGTTTTGAGAGGCAGATAAACTGAAGAGCCTATATGGGCTACTAAGCACCAGAACAGATCCCAAAATGCCTGTAAGGCATACAGAAGATGGTCCCCGTAGAACAGGGAACAAGGCAGCAGTGCTTGAGAACAATAGAAGGAAAATACCCTCTTTAGAATAACAACTTGGGTAGAAAAACTAGCTTCTAAAAGAAGCCTATGGGAACAGATGCACATAGGGCACAAAATAATATACGTCCAAGATATCGGGAACCATAACCTGTCATCAACAGTATAACAAGACTAAAAGTACCTGCAGAAGGCAGGAACACCTCACCACGGGTCACTCAGACAGAAATGGAATTTGAAAAGAAAAGCCAATGGGCTCTACAATGGAATGGCTCATACTTGAAAGAAAAAGGAACTTTCCCGGAACAACCCTAGTACAGGAGAACTAGGGAAACAGACGGTAGTGTTAAGAGTCTGTTCCACTGCGACGATCTCAAAATCACGGAGTCAGCATGTTCGCCGAACAGACAGGTGCCATCAAAAGGCATATCAATCATCGTGGTCGACAGCCTCAGAAAATCCAAAGGTGTGCAACCAGGCACGCCAACATACTGCCACTGAACAGGCCCTAGCCTGACCTACAGAGTCAGTGGTATCCTTAACACCACACATTATTAGTATAGCTGCTTGTTGCTCATCCCATGTTAACGGACCAAGATCGTTCCTTATCTCATCTGGAAGGGAGGGCCACAGGTGTGCAAATGAGTCCCACAATGTTGGGGAGACGCGGATGCGGACGCAAGACGTATTAAGGGATCGCAGTGCACAACTGGTGGAGGAGAAAATATGCCTGCCACAAGCAACTAGTCTTCTGGCCTCTCTGTCTAGAGGGACAGTAGGAAAAGAGTCAATATTTTGGGCAGAAAAAGCAGCCTATACCACAAAATTATGATAAGGAAATTCCCCATCTTCTTCTTCATCCTCATCAGAAAAGATAGAAATGTTGCAGTCATCGTCACCCATGTCTTCAGGCGTTGGTGGAAGTATTGGCCTTTGAACTACTCTGGGTGATTTTCTAGGAGGTGGTGGAGTGGGTAGTGGTAACTGCTGTGAAGGAGATTTCGCTGGTACAGGAGTACACTGTTGCTGTGGTACTAACTTTTGAAAACTTTCCATTATTTTTTGTAATGTAGTTTAAAAAGCCCTATGTAACTGAACTACTTGAGTGTCTGTGCCTAGGTGGAATGCAAGACCTTGAAGCATGGTCCTAATCCTAATGGTAATCAAATTCTGAATAAAAGACATGTCCGCTCCAAAATCCAGGGACATATTTCACATTCAATTGTGCTAGGCTGTATGCAGATTGCAAACCATATTCACTTGCCACATCTTTAATCAATCAATCACAGGATTTGTAGAGCGCACGGCTACTCAGAGTGTTACGGCGCTAGCAGATTCGCTGACCACCTAATCTGAAACAGACTACTGATAAGCTAATTGAAAAAGACAGATCTTAAGGCTGCATTTGAAGGAGACTCATTGTTCATAGCCCATAGATGAACAGGGAGAGCATTTCAGTCCCTGGTGGTAAGAAAAGAGAAGGAGGTGCCAATCTAAGCTTTCCATTTTATTTTTGGGACCACTGCCAACAGAGCGCCAGAGGAGCAATGGTTTCTTGACAGCTGGTAAAGGATAATCCTATTCCCCAGGTACCGAGAACCAGCTCGTCCAACGAGCCAGAATGAGCCCCTTGAACCGAAATCTCTCCTTAATAGGTTTCTAGTGAAGCTCTTTAAGATGAGTGATGTGTATGCTCCCTCAGCAGTGGCCTAATATGTTGGAACTCCTTGAGGCAACCCCAACCTTTTACAATACTGGTAACCTGGATTCGTCCAGAAGGAGGCGAAGAAGATGGGGCTAATTGGCAATGAACTTCTATAACCCTAGACCCCATTTTAGGTCTAGTTTGAGTGGCCCACTGTGTAAGACATGCATTATCAATTCTTTAAAATATATATAAAGCAGAGTTTGGCTCTGCAGAAGGAGTATTTCCCTCTTACCTCATTGGATGTTTGGTGTATCATTATGCCTCCTATGGAGATGTAAAATCTTTAGCCAATGCAATGCCTTTTTCGTCTCGGAGGCTAACAGGACTACATTTTCTTCAACTATCAAATCAGTATTGGCCTCGATGTTGAACCCAAGAAGAATAGATTTGGTGACGACTATGATCTGTCCAATTAATTTTGTCTTTCACAATAATCTGGGTTTTTCCCTTATTTAATGCATAGCCAGAAACCTCCCCGAAATATTGGGCCTCAAATTCTATTGCTTCTATTGCCTTGCCAGGGTCTAAGGTCACGAATGGCATATCATTGGCAAAAGCCATAATTTTAGTTTTGAATCCGTGTCCGAGAACTGCGGTGATCCAGTGGCTGTTTTCCAGCTTCTTAATAAAAGGGTCAATGTACATTGCAAAGAGCAATGGGGAGCAGGGACAACCCTGACGAGTCCGTGTGTTGTTACAAATTGCTCCGATAATATCCCATTTATCATAACCCTAGCCATAGGATTTACATACAGGGCTTTAATATCCTGAATAAACCCGGGACCCAGTCCCATTCTTTGCATTATGCTCCACGAAAACAGCCAAGAGACCCGACTGAAGGCTTTTTCAGCGTCAAGAAGTATTAGAGCCATCGGGTCGCCAGTGGACTGTGCCGCATCAAACAGATTGATGGATCCCCTTATATGATTGATGGTACTTTTTGGGGGAATAAATGTGTGTTGCCATCTTGAGACAAGTTTTTCAATGACAGCTGATAATCGAGAAGCAAGGATCTTAGAATAAATTTTGGAGTCTCGGTTGATTAACGTTATTGGGTGATAGGAAAACATTTCCAGGGAAAAGTGATCATTTTAGCTGAGGACCAGTAAGAAGGTGAAGTTGTGCCATTAAAGATGTGTTTCAGAAGAGATTTAAAAATATTTTTCATCTAATTAGAAAAAACGTTATAGAATTCTACTGGGATAAGATCAATGACCGCTGCCTTTCCATCTGGCAAGCTAGATATCGCTGTGGTGATCTCATCTCAAGAAGGGGAATCTTCTAGGAATCCACAATCCTCCGAGCTAAGACTAGAAATCAAAATCGGATCTAAGAAATTATCTATGGCTTTTTGTCTAGCAGCAAGAGAGCAGCACCTTCCTCGGTAAACAGATCTTGGTAAAACTGGTGGAAGGATGTTCACATTTTTTCCGGCTCTGCGGTTATCCCGGCAGACGGTTCCCGGATGGAGTATATACCGTTATTCGTGAGATGTTGCCTAGTTCTCAGGGCTAGCTGGTGGCCAATTTGTTCACTAAATTTGTAAACTTGTTCACGGGAGCAGCCCACCTAGTAGTGGCTTTTTCAGCCAAAATTGCGCCAATTTCTGCTTTTGCCGCTGCAACCTCTAGTCGTACCAGCTCAATTTCCTACACCTTCTGGATAGCCCAAATGAGTTTTTCCTCAGCCCTTGATAATTTTTGGGGAGCTCCAGGGTCTGCTGTTTTTCCTTTTTGTTCTATCTCAGTGGAAATTGTACGGTCTCACCCCGTATACAAGCCTTTAGGGTGACCCAGACCAACCCAGTTGGAGCAGAACCGATATTTCTTTCAAGGAATTCATGAATCCAGCCTTTCATGTGGTCTTGATATTCCTTATTCAACAGGGACCTCTTAAAACTCCAGATCAAAACTTCTTTACTAAAGGATATTCCCTTGACTCCTAAAATTAGGGGGTTATGATCTGACATAAATCGAGGGATAAGATCAATGCTAACTTCCTGGATAAAAGAGGAAGAAACAAAGAAATAATCTAGTCTGGCATGTGATAGATGGGGCACAGAATATTAGGTATACCCCAAATGATTCTGTCTTAGACTGGACCAAACATCGATCAGCCCATGTATACGTGGAATGGACTCCTCAGGGCCTGTAGGACTTTGGGTTTTCGACCTGAATAATACCGTTGGATGTCCGTGTCCCAGTCACAAGGTAAGTTAATGTTCAGGTCCCCGCATATTATAACGGCGAGAGGCCAATGAGCCAGCTTCCCGGTGAGCCAATTAATTACCCCAGGGGTGTCAGTTATACTGCCATATATCGAGCATAAGGTGAAGGAGGGCTTGGATGATAGCGTACATTCTGCTAGGACCCATCTCCCATGGGGATCAACTTTAGCTTGAATTGTTTAAAACAGGCTGCAGAGCTGGGTCAAAATAGCTATCCGTCTAAAGCGTGCACCCTGCGATGTCCCTCCGATCAGGGTACTTCCCAATGTGTTTAGGAGTCTAGTCTGTGAGCCTTCAATGTGTGTTTCTTGAAAAGTAAGCCCTGCCAGACCTTCTGCCTATTCTGGTCATCATTTAGCCCGCAAACATTAATAGAAGAAATTCTGAAATGCCTTAAATCCATCATAATAATTCGACATCAATTCCATTCCACTGTAGCAACAGGAGTATCAGTAGGCAAGCATAAACAATGAAAAGAAGGCGAAACAACGCAAAAGAGAAAAACTGAGAAGCAACAGGAGGCCATAGGTCTACGGAACAGCAGCAGCAAATTCCTGCACATGTTATGTCAACAAGACAGTAGCACATTCTCACAATGACATCCTTCTCCCTTTCCACCCTCTTGGAGAACACTGTTTAATAGCATCGTAGCAACAGAAAAGATTAGAAGAAGCCCAATTCTGGCCTAGGTTTTTTTAAGGTATTCTTTAGCTGTGCCCCTTCTTAGCCTTGATTTCATTATGGTAATCCTGGGCCTTAATTTTAGATGTAAAACTTAGGGAAGAGCCATTTCAATTGATTTTAAGTTTAGCGGGATGCATAACAAAAACTTGTGCTCCCAACTGCTGAAAAGGGGCAAACAGTGAGGGAAGACGCCATCTGCGTTCAAGTGTTGCATGACATAAATCAGGCTTAGCGAAAAAAAGAGACCCACCCTCAAGCATTTTCTGTGAGTTCGGCCGAGTAAGTTGATAGATCAATTGCCTAAGCAAAAAATTGCTGAAGAACACCAAAAAGGCTCTGGGTTTCACTCCACTGTTAGAGTGCTGCTTCTTTAGCGTGAAGGGGAAGCGATGAGCCCTCTATATCTCTTGGTCCCAGTTACAGTCAGACTCTTTAGGGAAGGCACCTTTCAAGAGCTTTACGATGTATCGACGAGGATCCTCTCCTACTCCTTGGGGGATCCCCAGCGGACGGAGATTGTTTTGACACTGCCTGTTCACCTGATCCTCCAATTTCCACATAACATCCGTCATGCAAGCGCCTTGAATGGAACTCTGCTCTTTCAGGGAGGCAATTTCAGTTTCCAGGCATTTGGCCCGGCTTTCAATCATCATGACAAGTTCCACAATGTCTGAGCAAGTCTTGTTCAGCTTTCTTAGAACCCTCTTGAAGTTTTTTTGCTGTCCCTTTTGCTTGCCGGTTGACTCTCCGTACTTCCTTTTGAAATTGCTTGATAGATAGCAGAATGGCTGCCAAGGAGGGTTCTTCAGCTGATTCTGTTGCTGCCCTGGTTCTTTCTGATCCAGAAGCCCTGCAAGATCCTTCGCTGTATAGAGAGAAAAATTGTGAGCCAGAGTAATCCCATTTCAGATGGCTATTGCTTCAGTGTTGTTTCCCTTTCCATTTGTTAGATATAGTCTTCTGGCGCTGCGAGGTGGCCGCTTCATTAGTAAAACGGCCGCAGTTTGAATAGGACTGGTCCTCATCACTAGAGGAGGGGAACTCCCCTCAAAAGAGGAATTCGAGCCGTTGGTGACCGTGAAGAAGTGCTTCCCTGCCGTCTCGGGGGACAGAATGAGATGAGAAGGTTGTGCTACAACGGCATACCCTTTTCGGTGATGACATTAGGGGTATATTCTCCCTGCCCTATCAAAAATACAGGGGCATCCCATCCTGAACGTTAGAGTCAGTTGCAACGACATTCAAGGGAATCCTAGGGTTGAGGGCTACCTCAAGGTTACCTAAGGCTGAAAAAATTGCAATGTCACAAGGAGGAGCCCCCTGCCTTTCTCGCTCCATGGTTGGGGACAGACTTAGATGGTCCTCCATGTCGGAGTGGGAGTGGGAGGGACCCAGGTCGGACTCTTTCTCTGAGCCAGCAAGCTCTGGATTGCCTCCAGTGGTTTCTGGGGGCCTGGTAGCTAGCCCGCTCCGTCAAGGTTAGTCATTTTCCTCCCCACAGGGCCCAGGGAGCTAGAGGCAGGAAACACGTTTGCTATAGAGAGTTGAGAGCCCGTACCCTCTTTTGGCACGACCCCCCAGCAGCCTTCAGTATCCCTTTCTTGCTGCCCCCACCGGCATCCCGTTTACCTCTTGCGCTGAGATCCGGGTCCGGAGCCGGTGCAGCCATTCCTGTTGCTCCAGAGTTTGTGGGAGCAATTCTTGCCTTGGACCTCCTCACACCACGGGCTGCACTGTTAAGCCCTTGCGCTGAGCCTTTCCCCCTCGATGGAACAAGCTGGGGGTGGAAGAGAGCCGTAAAATGCAAAAGGGGAAGTGCAGCGGCAGACAAGAGGCAGTCCAGTGAAGGTGTGCGGTAAACACTCAAGGCGATTCCGGTACCGTGGGGGCAGCGACGGAGTCTTCCTGACGCAAGGAGCAGCAGTTTGCTGAACAGTGTCCGGAATCCAGTGTACATAACCGCTCGTCGAGAAATCGACACACGGTGCGAGTAGCGGTGGTACGGAGAACTACTCGGGCACCATCTTGCTCTCCTGTAAAATCACAAATTACAACCAGGTGGCTTTTGTGTTGTGTCGTCTTGTGGTGTTCTGGAGGGGGGCGAGAGTTTTGGTGCAGTTAGCAATCCAATGGTGGAGGCTGCTCGCTGCTGTCTTGGCATCTGTCATAGTGGGGGAGGGGTGCAGCTGAGGGCCGAGGTGAGGAGTTCTTCTGAGACTTTGTTCCAGTTATTGTGTGGGAGGCGATGCGTGCGCTTGTGTTCGGATGGTTTCGAGAAGGAGAAATGGATGCAGTGGTGGTCTGTCCAGAGTGGTTCCATGATGTGGCTGGGGCGAATGTTGTTTCCTCCCCCGAAGATGGGGTTGAGTGTGTGTCCTGATGTGTGAGTGGGGGTGGACACAAGTTCTTTCAGTCCTATGTTGGTAATGTTGTCCAGGAGAGCCTGGTGTTGGGATCGCTATGGTCGTCTAGGTGGAAGTTCAGGTCTCCGAGCAGTATGCAATCCGTTGAGGCGAGGGCGTGGGGAGCGATGAAGTCTGCAATGACGTTGGTGAAAGGGGTGCGGGGTCCGGGAGGTCTGTAGGTGAGTGTTCCGTGGAGCGCCATTCTAGGGTTGGGCTGGATCTGGAAGTGGATGAGCTCCATGAGGGACAAGGCGCCATCCGAGCAGGTGGTAGTTAGTTGGAGGGGGCTATTGTGGACGATGGTGAGGCATCCTCCCAGGCGGTCCTTTCTCAGGATCTTGTATCCATCGGCGATGGCGGTTGCAATGTCGGGAGTGGAGCTGGCGTTGGTCCAGGTCTCTGCGAGGAAGGCAACGTTGGGTGAGTGAGAGTTGAAGAGGTCTCAAACGTGTATGACGTGTCTGTGCAGGGAGCATACGTTGAGGAGAATGCAGCTCAGGGGCTTGTGTAGTGATGTCCTATAAGTAGGGGGTGGCCGTCTGGGTCCGGAGGTGGGTGAAGGTGTGGTGGCATTGTTGGCAGGAGATTGGGCTTTGGGTGTTGGTTGGCATTGAGAGCTGGCAGTTGTTGTTGCGTCCAGGGTTGAGTGCGTGGAGGGTGCTGGGTCACAGCGGCAGGGGTCTGGGGACCAGGGCCCCTGGCACGGGTCGTGGATGGGCGAAGACGGGTTTGCCTTTGGTGCGCCAGAGGCACGCTCACTGTGTGTGGCTGCCATGGGTCGGGGAGGGGAATCAGCTAGGAGACAGGAGCAGGAACACGCTGGGGGGGAGGGGCCGCGGTGGCAGCAGCGGCGGCAGGGAAAAGGCAACGCAAAACAGACAGAAAAAGGCAAAAATAGGCAAAAAATTTGAAAAACAGGAAAAAGACAGGAAGAGGCAAAAACAGAAAGAGGATGATACACATAGAGAGGACTTGCAGAAGAGCAGGCTCTTCCACTAGACCACCAGGGATGAGGCACAGGCAGGAGCCTGCGGCTGGTGGAGGGCCTCGAACATCTACCTGGATCACAAGAAGGCGCTAAAGACAGTGCCTTAACAGTGGAGCTGTGCGAGGGAAGAGCAGTGACTCTGACCAAGATGACACATGCATTATATAATGGAAATACTTTTTTTTCCACAGCACCGGGTTTTTTTTTTTATTTATTCAGGACTTGTGCCTGTCTTTGACATTTTTCCTTCCCATCTGTGTCTTTCCTCTTCACTTTGCTTTTATATTTTGTCGCCTATATGTATGTTAGCTATTTTTGTCCACAATTTTTTAGCGATTGTTCTTCCACTTCCATTTTTAGTGAGAAAAAAAAATCCAAAAGTTTTACTACACCCAATAGTCTGGCTTCAGTGAGTTAACAGCACTTACTGCCTAACCTGTGGTCCAGGGACCCTTAAAGGTCCTGCTCAGGAGGTCCATCATTGTTTAGAAAATTACATAGTAGCAGCAGATTAATAAAATATGCACACATAAAAAAGCAAAATTGAAAATTGGACATTTTAAATGTTCTCGAACCAGATGAAGCACTTGTAAGGGCAGACAAAAACACAGCATGCATGCATTAGGAGCAAACAAGAAAGTGATATAGTAGAGTCTAGCATATCACTCACCATTTAGAAATAAAACGTACATTTTTAAAGGCTCTAATCTTGCAATTAATAATAAGTTTTCGATGTTTGCATGTTTGGTTTGTGAATTAAACTCTTTTATAACGTGTATTTGTTTGATGTATACTTGTCTCTATATTCGTTTTGTGTTGTTTTTTTTTTTTTAATTGTATAAATTGTCCAGGTGGGGTACATAGCATCCACTAGTGATATAGTGGGTGGGCCATAAAAGTCAAAAGGTTAAAACCTTTTCGTTATATTCGCCTTCAATTTTCGAATAAAGCATTACTGCCAAAAATGTAGATAGAAACACGGCGATACACCAGGTCATACAAGATCGAGTGGTTATAATGACCCGGCTGGGTTGGTTTGATAAAAAGTGATCCCAGGCCCATTCTAAATTAAAAGAGGAACTACATAAGTCTCCTAAAAACATAGATAACATTAGGATGGCAAGAAGGGAATATAGAACCGCCCTGAGTGAAGGTGTAAAGCTATAGTTAGAAACGAGACTTGGGGAATTAATTCATGAAGCGTCCCTGATGAATGATAGCGCGGCATTCTGGATGGCGGTAAAAGCACCCTTCCTGAACGCGGAGAGCGGCCCCTCAGTAGAGATTGCCATTGCTGAAAACAAATGGATTGATTACTTTTCAAAGGTGTATAGTTTAGATGAAACCTTTGTCAGTAATCCAGAGGGTGCCAATGGGGAAACTACTGGTAATCCTGAATCCATGTATGCTGACCTTCGGTTTACACTGGAGGAGGTGAATAGAGCACTTTGTGCAAGCGCTGGGGGGAAGGCGCCGGGCCCGGATGGTGTCCCCATAGATCTTTTTAAACTAAATGCTGATCTATGGGGTCCAATTATTACTCAGGTGTTAACAGCTAGTTGCTGTGCCCCCCTCCCTGAAACATGGGTGGAATCAACCATTATCCCAATCTTTAAAAAGGAAAATCGCCAGGACCCAAAGTGTTATAGGCCCATCTCTTTATTAGAAGCCTTGAAAAAAGGGGCTAGGCGCATATTGTTAGAACGTTTTAAAGACTGGGCTGAGAAAACTAATATTCTCTCGGATATACAATATGGTTTCCGGGCTGGACTAGGTACTGTGGAGCAGAAACCTAACTATCCTGCTTGGGAAATACACGCGAGTCAAAAAAGGCAAACTTTTTCTTGCCTTTGTTGACCTAACCACTGCTTTTGATTCTGTTAGGCATGAGGATCTGTGGGCAATACTTGAGCAACAGGGGTTAGACGCACACATTGTCCTCTTCCTTAGGCGCCTATATAGTGGTGCTAAGGCGAGAGTATGTTTTGGGATAGGAGGGGAACGAACGGATTAATTTCCCATTAGAAAGGGGGTCAGGCAAGGGTGCATCCTGGCCCCTTTTCTTTTTAATCTCTAAACAAATGGCCTCTGTGAAGCCCTAATAAAGAACAACCGTGACTTTCCACAAATAGCAGAGCGTCCCCTACCTGCACTTCTCTATGCAGATGATGCAGTGTTAATGTCACATACTCCGATAGGCCTAAATCGGGTCTTAAATAGTTTTACTACGTTTATGGGCAAATTGAATCTCAAGGTCAATATCCCTAAGACCTATATTATGAAATGTGGGCCTGGGAGCCAAAAATGCAGGGATATGTTCCTGGAGGGTCAGAAAATAGAGCACACTGCCAGGTTTGCTTACTTGGGCATATTGTTCGATCATTATGATCGCTGGTCTGGTGCAATGATGGCAAAAAAACTTATATTGGCAAGATCAACAATGGCCCTTGAAAACTTTTTTTTAAAAATGGGGAGTAAACCACCACGGGAGTTGTTGCAGATTTACAAAGCAAAGTGTGTTTCTGCTGCCATGTATGGAGCGGCAGTTTGGGGCTTTGTGGACACGCAGTCACTCCAGACAGTGGAAAATATTTTCCTGAGATACGTTGTAACTGTCCCGAAGAGCACTTCTGCATATGTTTGCCATGCGGAGTTGGGCCTCCCATTTATTTCAGATGTGATAAACATGGAGCCAATTCTTTTATGGCACAGAATCTGATCAAAACCCGAGACTAAGCTTAACCCTTTAAGTGCTGCGAACGTCCAACGGTCGTCGCGTGCACTACCTCGCTAGTGCTGCGCACGACCGTTGGACGTCCGAATCCCGTTAGCGCGATCGAACGTCCGCACTGGGGCGGAATGTTCGACGCGCTAAACGGGTTAATCAGGATATTTTAACAGACAGCATGAAGCTTGAAGGTGCCCAGCTGATCCCGTGGCTGAGGTATATCAAAAATGTTATTTCTGACCTTGGTCATCCAGAGTACTATAAGTCACTGTGTACAATGCAGTCGATTTCAAGAAAGGATTTTAAAAAACAGGGTCTGATTCTTTTGGATAGTGGAAGACTGGTTATTGAGAGTACAAAATCTTTCGTTCAGCACAATCAATTGATTTTATCTTCTTTTAATATTTAGCGGTATTTACTGTTTGTACCTGGTGGCTATGACAGATTAGTACTAACTCGTTTTAGATGCAATATTTATCACAGGCGTGTGAGTTTTCCATGTATGAACGATTGGGCCCAAATTTTAGGCCCATGTCCATGTCACAATTGCTCAGAGCAATCGACTATGCATGTATTCCTATTCTGCAGATTTTATAACAATTTGAGGAAAGTTTGGCTTGTCCAGATAATGAGAGAGTTGGGTTTGAGATAATGTCGCCCCGCTTTTCTCACATTGCAGATCTTGGATGACATTCACAGGACCTGGAGGACATGTATGTTTTTAAAGAAAGTACTTCGCCAAAGGAAAACAATTGTACTGTAATTACAAATTACAATATACAATGATGATTTTTAATTGTGTATATATTTTTCCAATTTTTATAACATTCAATATGTTTTTATTGTGAATATGTACTTTTAGGATTGTATTACAAACCAATCGAATAACGTCAGATTTGATTTGATTGGTAATGAACAGGAGCATTGATGCATGGACACTACAATGAGTTACATTTAAACGAAATGTTACAATTATTTTGTAGACGAAATTATCTATAGCTCGCTAAATTCCTGGTCTGAGAGCTCCACTGTGGGGTGTAATAGACTTTAGGGAACGTGCTAGCTAAGATGCTCAGCTATGTGGATCGGAGAACAGAGAGAGCTGGGCCTTGAATGTGAACGGTAGGTTCCAGATGAAGATTAACCAGAGGCCATATTGATGTAGGTCTTCTTGTAAGTCTACTCACCCATTTTCTTGATCCTGAGCCTCCATCTTTCAGTCTTAGAGCTTACTTTCTCATTTCAGAACCCGTTTTCCTTTCAAAACGTCCCACCTGCACTTAGACTCCCTCACATCCCATCAATGGCACACTTCTGCTATCGTCATCCAGCACTTTTCCACTGTTCATGGCTACTGGGGTATCTGGTCTAACCATTGTGGCTCCAAGAGCTCATGTAAAGAATAAAGAAAAATAGCGTTGTGTTAACTACACTGGGCGTAGGGATGACACAAGAGGACAGCAAACACAGCCTCCTGAGCAGAACTGCAGAGCTTGTATATGCAAACGTGACATTAGATGGGAACCGCTCCAGCTGAGATGCAGAACAATGCAGAAAAGCTGGACAGGGAGGGCTGGGGGCCAGGAAAATCAGTACGGGGGCGGGGCTGGCCTCCAGCCCAAGAAGGGCTCTGGTTACTACAGAGTAAACGATTCTTATTTACCCCTCCCCCAACCTGTCTTTGAAGCCACCTGTTCAGAATTTCTGATGAGTCCTTCAACGAGACCATCACTTGCTTACTAAAATGATGACATTCAACTCCAACAGCCTGCGAGGGGGCGCACAAAGAAAAGCACACACAGGGCTGCAGAAGAGCGGACAAAGGCATGCATGCACACACACAATACTTTAGAAAAGACCCTCTCGCACATGCACGCGCACGCACGCGCTTTAGTAACGCAGACAAATGCACACAAGTACACGCTCGCATACAGTACTCGGAATAGAAGACAACCTAATGAGTAAATACGACCACTTAGAAACTATTTGGGGAATTAATAGGCAAATCACACGCACAGGAAATAAAGAACTAAGCACAGCGCTTTAGAGAATTCGACAATTGTATCAGACACAGGCAGTGCTTTAGCGATACACAAGCACCCGTCCAGCGAGACAACAGGGGTTGGAAAAGTCGTATACATCAAGTGACTTGAATGGTCAAGATTCCACTTAATTAAAAAGAACGAGAAAGTCAACCCAGTACACATATTGTGTGTTAGCATTGGACAGCGGGTGGCCAGACACAATGTAACTTGATGCAGAGTGATTGTAATAAAGACCCAGAACCGGGCAAACCACCCCCTGCACCAAAACACACACAAACATCCCGCTGCACTAAGACAAACAGCAATACATCGTTTGTCGGTACACATACATTCACAGATGGTAACTCAAAGGAATGGTCTTCGTCCTTAACGACAAATACGGACACACACCAGAACAGCAGAGTTAAAGTTAAAACAAATCTTAAGGGCAGAGTAACGATGCGCACGCAGGAATGGCGCACTTTCCCCGAGATGCAAGACTGCGAAGTGACAATGACAATTAGTAATCACCAACACACACAAACGGCATATACACACTCTGAAGGCCACCGCGCGCGGAGCCCAGCGAAATCACTGCGTGTTAAATCGGGAGACCCCGCTAATCACAGCTGACAAGACTCTGAATGGGGGCTCTGGAATATGGGGGCGATTTCGGGGGCAGTGGAGCGTGCACAGCCTGGCAGACTGGTCCCTCTTCATGTGACAATGGCTTTTCTGCGCCCGAGGGGCCTGGCCGTGACAAGAGGCCCATTGTCCCCAGATTGCAGCCTCCGGAGTGCCAGAGCGCCCCATTCAAGCCGACCCAGACACTCTCCCTCAAAAGGCTCAAGTGTAACGCGAGACGGCCTGAAACACTAGCTCGCCTTCTGCCTGGCTCCCATTCTTCTCCGGGCCCGGCCTGCTCTATTCACCGTCCCCGGGGAGAATAGCAGGGCACTGTGTCAGCCCCTGCACCGCACTGAATTCCACCAGTGAGACGAGGAATAAATACGGGCTCAAATACAGACGCGGAGGGGCCGCCATCTTGGGTCTCACACAAAAGACCCTGGCAAAAACACAGGTCGCAGAAAACAAGCACAGGCAAAGCCAATTGGTCGTGCCTACACATGTAGCATAGTGGCTGCTGTGCAGCATGGCTAAAAGTTTTGTTTTTTTATACGCTATAAGAATAAAAAAAAGACAAAACCTTCCTGAGTCATCATAGCCCTTTTTTTCATAACATTTGCAGCACTTTTGGTTTTTATAACTTTTAGCTATGCTGCCTTGCAACATGACTAAAAGACATTGGCAAAACCAATAGCTCTCAACTAGGCGTGATCTATTGGCTTTGCCAATGCTTGTTATTTGTTTTTTTTTACAAATTAATATTGATCCGAGTTAGATCAGTAACCAAAGAAGAAAACACTGTTTTTTTTTAAGCAGGTGTGGGGAGCAACAAGTGAGGAATAACAAAGGCGGAGCAACAAGGGCAGAGCAGCATGGGGGGTCATGGGTGGGGAAGGCGGAAGCACCTTGAGGGACAAGGGGCGGAAACAACACCTGGGATCTGGTGGGGCAGGTTTTTAAAACCGGTGGTGCAGAACCCACATGGGGCGGCAGCAACAGAGGAGGTTGTAGGTGAGTGACAGCAATATGGGGGGACGAGGGGTGGAAGCAACACGAGGGGCGAAAGCAACATGGAAGGTTTCAGGTTGGGGAAAGCAACAAACCCCCTGAGGGGATCAAACAGACAAAAGACAGTAGTGTTTAGCTGGTGGGGAGACATAAGCGCACTGGCCACAACGGTAACAACAGAGGGAAGTGGGGGAGAAACACACAGGCAAGACACGAACATGGAGTGCGGCTGAGGAGGGAGAGAAGCACACAAGGAACATAGTGGGTAAACACATGCCCTGTAGTAGAATGCCTACGCAAAAGAAACAAAAAGTGCCTGAAAAAACGAGCAGTGGAAGGACTTAGTACTTTATCATGCTCCACGAACAGAACAAATAATAGAAGAGGAAGGAAAGCCCAAGCAGGTAACGAATGAGAAGCAAGCAAACGAGTGTGAAAAAGAAGCCAACCAATGGTAAGCAATGGGTGGGCTCTAAACCCACTCTAAGATAACAATATGTCTCGCAACATACATCACCTACCGGCATTGTTATTAATTTGTGAACATGGCCTAACTAGGAGGGACATGGATATGCTAAGGCAGCGGTCGAGGAAACCCCTAACGTTTCTGTCTAATTGTGCATGCAGCAGTTTGAAATGAATTCCTTGGCTAAATACAAAGATTGACTGTGCTGCTGAATGAAGGCGAAGACGTTATGTAAATTTGCATCCGGATCGTTGGTAACAGGTTCTGTAACTCGTAGGCCGAGAAACTACATAAGATATTTGCTTTTTGTTTTAAAACCTTCTTCTCGAGTTTTGACAAGAGAGGTCCCCGAATTTATAAAACACCAGCGGGAGTTCTCAAGCACCCGGTTCAGGGGCAGGCATGCCGAACAATGTCTGCATTTTCACAGAGAAGATAGCGCCTGGAAAGAGCGTGGCAAGTTTAAACCCTCTGGTAGGCTATGAGCAGATTATTAGTGTGGTTTTCGGTCCCTTGAACCGAGGTTTCTACATCAAAAGGTAACCTCAGTTTTTTTTGTTATAAGTGTGGCCATTTTACTTAGCAGCATAAGTCTAATTGGTAATCGAGGCTTTCAAAAGCTGCCACGCTTGTTGGGAAAAGACTCATGTGGAAAACCGTGCAAAGAGAGCGTTTTTCTTTCCATAACACAAAAAGATGCCTCTCTGGTAACCTTAAGGAGGTGAGGCAGGAAGTGTATACACCTATAGATGACAGCGAAAAAACACATTTCTGGGTTATTAGTTTTGGCAGTTGTTCCCATTACAATGCGAGATTCATATCCCCAACACCCCTACCCCTTGACACAGTGTGTGATCTTGGACAGGACACTTAACCTTTAGAGCCTCAGAATGAAAAGTGGGGGTGCCTCGAAGCAAACAGGTTCCCGGGCTTGCTGGTGTGTATATCCAAGAAACGAACACTGATCAGCAGGAGAAGCAGTAACTCGAAAACACTTGCAGTGTATATGTATTAAGCTTACACACGTTTCTGCTTAAAAAAAGAAAGGTCGTCATAAAATAAGCCTCCTTCCAGTCAACACTACTCCATAGAATTGACGTAAAATAAATGAAAATGTTTTAAGTTTCTGATCCAGTGATCGCGGAAGAGTCCTTGGTGGTATTCAATTGCTGTTCTACTCGCCTATGCTTGATAGGTTTGAACAGACATGAGCCTGGCCACACATTTACACATCAATACTCAAAACAATTATTTTTGCACTTTCGTATTTACCCCCCTTGTGACGAAGCGCTTTATTTCCACGGATTTCCGTCACTTCAGATGTGTGACAAATAAAAAGGGAATCTATTAAACTCCAGCTCCCCTTTCAAGTCACCCCGGAAAAAAAACGCACTGATGTGCCCGCTTTCTCCACAGTGTTACAGGAACCCGTGATATTTTCTGTTTTGAGCATATTTACTTTGAAGTGGTATATTCGTACAATAGAGCGCTATGAAGGGGTAACGAATAAAGCACAAAGTGTTAAGGGGTGGGGCAAACTTGGGGGGAATGCTTGGCCGAGTGGTGGACGCAGGAGGGGTAGAGAGGAGTAAACTGAGATAGAGTGAAAGGCAAGATTGGGGGAAGCGAGTGCACTCCTGAGTGAAAGAATGGCTGGTGAAGCAGAGGGGAAGAAATGGAGAAGAGGGAACAGAAATTTGACAAAGGAGTTGGAATTTAAGAAGAGCAACGTGGAGTGTGGCAGTGGCATGGTTAACATGAAGTTTTCTCTTGAATCTTTTAGGAAAAAATATTACTGGTCAAAAGTAGTTCCTAAATAGGATGCAAAACGGAGAACAACGCATGGTCTGTGATCCAGGGAGGGGCAAAAACAAGAAAATAAGGGAAGCCTATGGGTGCGTGCACCCCACAACAAGCTAGCAAATGAGAGAGAAAATGAAAACAACCAATGGTATGCTGTGGGCCGTTTCTAAGCCAACTAGATACCTATACGTCTCGTAGCAACAGCCCCCGTGCTGTTGTTGGCGAGACCTAAACATGTTTCTATAACGCTAAGAAAGCTGCAGGACCAAGTCTGCTGACTTGTGATGTGTGCAAGCTTACTGCATTGCTGGAGGGAGGACAGAGGGTGCACAGACACCCATTCACTGTTTCTGCACAAAAAACCTTGACTTGTATGGGTGAATTAGGAAGGGTTCCTTAAACCTGATGCAAGCACGTAGATAAGCCCACCCCCACCCTCCCCACCCCGGTGTGGTAGAGAAATACAGTAATAAATGAAGATGAAGGGTCCTGGGTCCAGTGCCACTGCACCTACTGTACCAATTTATAGGACACTTCAACTTGCATTTTCCACAGTCTTTTTACACTGCCCATGAGATATTATCATTGATGATGGAAAAATTAGACACAACTAGACACACTGTCATGAAGCATTCCTTTCTCTGTTGCAATCCCCAGATTGCGCCTAAGATATTGAGTTAGTAGTTATCTCAACTGTATCCTTTAGATTAACCAGCAGATGGGCCACAGTTTCACTTACAGTTGGCACAGATTTCTGAATTCCCGTCAGACTGTGCATCTTTTTTTCCTGTCAAACTCTTCCACCCCGTTTCTTTTCCCACGTCTCCCCCCAACTTTTAGTGTTTCCTCCTTTGGTCTACATATCAGACCAGTGAAATGAAATTATATAATTTATAAAGCGGCTAATTTGGCAAACTGCCTCTCTTGATGTTTGAGTTGTGTACTGTGCTGTATATTTCCTGATAGTTACTTCAGTCCCAGATGGCTGCTATTTAACCTATTGTCATCATTAAGAAAGAGTATGTGCCTTTACAACCAACAAGACTTTAAGCAAGTTCTATGACAGCATAGCTCATTGGGAATCTGCTCAGTAGATTTGCACCTTGTAAGCCTCCACTGAAGACAAAGTGAAAAGCTCCTGAATTCAAAGACTTCCATCATAGCATGAAGGATTATCGCTATACTTAGTACAAATACGAATGCCATCTTTAGGATTCTAAGGGGTGTTCTAAGGTAAATCACGTTATATGAACAGTCCACCCTGGAGCTCTTGGCAACAGAATGGAATCCTCTTTGTATAAACCAGGGGAAACCCACACCCAATGTACTATTTCGGCCGCCTAATGGAATGTTCTCATTTGGGTTGCATGAAACATTCACTAGAGTCTAGTGACTGTTTCATGCAACCTAAATGAGAATATTCCATTAGGCGGCCAGTCACTAGAGTCTAATGACTGTTTCATGCAACCCAAATGAGAACATTCCATTAGGCGGCCGAAATAGTGCATTCAGTGTGGCTTTCCCCTGATTTATACGAAGATGATTCCATTTTGTTGCCAAGAGCCCCGTGGTGGACTCTGTTCATATAACGTATCTTGACCCTGGTCCCTGTGGGACATTATACAAACACTTTGGGAAATCAAGCACAACTTCAATTTAATAACTGCATAAACAAGAAGCCAACAAGGTTCTTTCTGCATTATTCCTGCTACAAAATTGACATCACAATTCTAAAACTAAGAAATTTATTTTTAATTATGCCCAGATAACCCTGTTGGCAGATTCAATACAGAAAATGACTGCTGGGTCAACAGCAACAGAGCACAACAAAGGTTCAATATCTAGCATTTACTTTAGTCAACCATGACTGAAGTCAATGCTGCAACCACAAGATTAAACTGGAGACTCATGGCAAGAGTTTCGTTAAAGATTACCCCCTACGTTTTGTCTCTGTGGCCGCTTAACCTCCCTTTTAAAGAAAGGTGCGGCTATGGCAACGGGGATCCATTTTACCTAGCTGTAATTAAAGAGCTGACATAAATTTAGTTTTGGATGTGTCCAGCTAGAGCAAACTAAGTGAAAATATAACGTGTGAGTCGAAGGATGACCATCAAGGGGCATATTTAAACATCAGATGTACTATGAGGCAACACCTAAATCACACGAGAAAGCTAAAGAGAGCAATAACAAATTGACAATTTCTGCTCTTTTCAATAAGACTAAATCTAACACATGGTGACAGCAGGTGCAGAAGTAGTAGCTGATGTAAGATGTCCGATGAGCTACCAAATTAAATATCAACTAGTGGTCCACCAGAGTTAACCATGGTGCATGGCCCTCACGACCCCTACAAGACGTTTGCTTAAAATGTTCCTTAGGGCGGGTTTCATGTCTTGTAGAGCAGGACTACACCAGGAATGGAAACCTATTTGATTTGGGTCTAAGGTCTTTAATCTACTCAGGTGGTCCTGCAGCTATCGTGGATAGGCCCACAATAGATAGATAACTGGTGGCTCCTTTGGGTGAAGGCTACTAACCTAAGTGCCGCTGGGGCAATCCCCTCAGTTAAGGAAGGCTTTAATTGTGGTAAAGTTAAGTGTGGCGAATAAAAAAAAGACACTGGGATAATAACCACACTCCTGTGCAGTAATCAGTGAGGTTTCAGTGGGTTTCATTTTAGCTAATAGTTTTCTTGTATTAGAATAGAAATGGGGGAGGGGGGAGCAAATGCCCGTCTCATTTGAGAGGAGTGATCATAGAGAGACGAAAAACATAGGTTTAGGCTTCAGGATTTGAAGTGGCCAAGAAGTTCATTTATCCTTTACTAAAACAACTTTAGCAGTAAAAAAATAAATACCTTACAGCTAAGAACTGGAGGGAGGAACTCTTGACATTTCTAGCGCTAGATGGAGAAATCCATGGACACCCTGAAAAGATAGTGTCTGATATTTTCTGTCATATAGATTTGTCCTACTTTTTGTGAAAGCTAATGCCTTACAGATAGCAGACTATTTAGTTTGTAGTGACCTTGAAAACACTTATCATAATAGACTCAACTGGTGACCGAGGTTCTCTTTCCTGGTGTAAATGAGGTAATGGGGCAAAGCATTTTAACAAAAAATATTTTTCAAAGACTAGCTTAATATTATTCAGTTAACCATTCCTGCTGACTCCATTTAAGACTATAAAGAATGACTGGCAATTTGGTTGCATAAAGATGCATGCAGAGAGGCGCAAACTAAACAAGAATTATGTACTGAAATATGGGCAATAACAAAAGGGTTTATATAGATATTTTGTGGGAGATACAACAAGAAAATATACTGCAGCTAAGCAAAAAATGTAAACCATTATACAAGCAATTGGAAAAATAAAGTATAAAACGTAAATTACAAAATTTAGTCCATGCAATTACAGCTGTAACAGAAAATAATGAAACAGTAGAGGGAAATCTGGAACAAATTACATTTAGGGACTCTATTTGAAAATGACAGTCATTGTATAAGCTGCAAAAATATGTTTTATGGTTATCAGCGGAGTAAAACATGATGCCCAATCAGTACGTTGAAAGTGAATGCTAGCAAAAGTGATCTGAAGGGGATTAAAACTATGAACTGAGAAATGTAGTGTATATAGTGGCAAATTCTTTGCATCAGAGAATAAAGACACATAGATGGAAATACAAACAAGCATTTGCAATGCAATAGGTCTCGCATTAGGAAAGTTTGAGCTATTGGTATTGTAAATGACAATTTTTTTATTTATGTGTTCGTTTTGAAAGTCGCAAAATTAATAACTTTTTCATTTACAATGCCAATAATTTTAACTTTTGCAAATGTGACACCTATATCATCTGTAATGCAATATGTGTTGTATTTACGTGACTTAGATGTATTGATATTACAAATAACAAGGGCTTTTAATTTTTTAAAATAAGTAATACTTATATAAAAGTAGAGTGAGGGCAATAGATAGAGTGAGGGCAATAGATAGAGTGAGGGCAATAGATAGAGTGAGGGCAATAGATAGAGTGAGGGCAATAGATAGAGTGAGGGCAATAGATAGAGAGAGGGCAATAGATAGAGAGAGGGCAATAGATAGAGAGAGGGCAATAGATAGAGAGAGGGCAATAGATAGAGAGAGGGCGATAGATAGATAGAGTGAGGGCGATAGATAGATAGAGTGAGGGCGATAGCTAAAGTGAGGGCGATAGATGGAGTGAGGGCGATAGATGGAGTGAGGGCGATAGATGGAGTGAGGGCGATAGATGGAGTGAGGGCGATAGATGGAGTGAGGGCGATAGATAGAGTGAGGGCGATAGATAGAGTGAGGGCGATAGATAGAGTGAGGGCGATAGATAGAGTGAGGGCGATAGAGTGAGGGCGATAGAGTGAGGGCGATAGAGTGAGGGCGATAGAGTGAGGGCGATAGAGTGAGGGCGATAGAGTGAGGGCGATAGAGTGAGGGCGATAGAGTGAGGGCGATAAATAGACTGAGGGCGATAGATAGAGTGAGGGCGATAGATAGAGTGAGGGCGATAGAGTGAGGGCGATAGATAGATAGAGTGAGGGCGATAGATAGAATGAGGGCGATAGATAGATAGAGTGAGGGCGATAGATAGAGTGAGGGCGATAGATAGATAGAGTGAGGGCGAGAGATAGAGTGAGGGCGATAGATAGAGGGCGATAGATAGATAGAGTGAGGGCGATAGATAGATAGATAGATAGAGTGAGGGCGAGAGATAGATTGAGGGCGATAGATAGATAGAGTGAGGGCGATAGATAGATAGATAGAGTTAGAGGGCGATAGATAGAGTGAGGGCAATAGAGTGAGGGCGATCGATAGAGTGAGGGCGATAGAGTGATAGATAGATAGAGTGAGGGCGAGAGATAGATAGAGGGCGATAGATAGATAGAGTGAGGGCGATAGATAGATAGATAGAGTTAGAGGGCGATAGATAGAGTGAGGGCGATAGAGTGATAGATAGATAGAGTGAGGGCGATAGATAGAGTGATAGATAGATAGAGTGATAGATAGATAGATAGATAGAGTGAGGGTAATGACTGTCATCGATAGCGTTTATCAATAGGGGCTTCTTAGGGTAAGGATGCAACAAGGGGTACATGTGTGAGGAGAAACAGTTTTTGGCACAATAAAATCATACACGGTATGTTCTAATGAAAAAGTAAATCATGTGCCCACCAACAATTTCGCTAAGAAATCTACACCGCCTCTTGCCCCAAATACATGATGCATGAATCCCTTCAACTGGTAAACATGAGGCGGCCTAGTCAAACGGGCGTTGCAGGATGAGTGTCAATTATGATCCAATATTTCAATGCGTTTTCTGCAATGAAAACCGATATACGGGCTACTAATCAAACCCCTTCCCCAAGCAAAAGAATATTGGGATCAGTGTTCGTTTGAAAATGTCTTGTTCAGAGCAAAGATCGTACTCACCAGAGGAGGCATGTATCTAGTTACCCATTTCCCTGCTGAAAATTGCATTTGAGAATAAGGTATAGCCAATGGTATTACTCCAGACTTTTTGCTGCCTGTGACTTATATTACGTTATGGACGATGTGCAATATTTTAGTTCGACTTATGTGGGGGGATTAGTTGTAAAAAACTATAACCAGTCTATGTTTGAGTCACTCACCAAGTAGCACAACAAAGGCCGAATTTAAAAGTAAAACCTTCACACCGTTAAAGAACAAGCATTTTCCGCGCGGCAGTGAAAGGCACACAGCATTTCATGCTGTATGTTACCAAGAACAGACTGCCCTTGCCAAAGGGCCTGCTATAGGAACAGGTAACCCCAGAAAAGGAGGAATTATTCAAATGTTTGCAGTAATTGGCATTTTGAAGAACCTACATTGAAAACCAAAATAGTACATGAAAAGCGATGCAGTGTTTCAAATACGATTAAAGCACTTTCTTGAACACATTCTTAAGCGCACATGACACATGAGTCACTTGTACCTAAATATTAGCTTTTGGAATAAACCCTGACAAACACAGCAGCCTGCTGCTCTGCTAAACCTTAACATGGATTCAACAGCCGCAGACATAAATTAAGATTATCAGGTGCAGGCTTTCAAAGTTTATCCTTTTACCCAACATTATTCCTTAATAGGTGCTGCAAGCATTAACTGGACTTTTAAGGCTTGGCCTGATCGGCCTATTGTGAGGAAATATTATGAGATAATTACTGAAACGAGATTGTGTAGTTTACAAGCTTTGTCTGATGGGCAAGCATGAATAACACATTGGTTTGGAAACAGCGAGAAACTTCAAACACGTTCCCTCGTTGTTGTGTTTAACTTTTCGAGCAGGACACACTGCTCGAATCCTTTGTATCAGCAGAGGAACAGAAGGTGTGTGTGCATTACAGCAAGTTGGACAGCCTCCAGTTTGTGTGCAGAGACAGCCACGCCGTGTGGAAGGAAACAAAAGTGTTCTGGCGCTATTTGTAAAGACAAAGCGTGCCGTGCCGTGCCACGCTGAAAGCAAGCAGATATGCGAAACTAACAAGCGGCAGCAGGCATCCCAAAGTGACAGACACAGTGCCCTGCTGAAATGCATAAACTGACAAGCGGCGGCAGGCACACCAAAGTGAAATAGCACAGTACTGTGCTGAAATGCATAAACAAACACAAGCAGGCTGGAGGCAGCGATATGTAAAGTGCACGCGATGAACACGCCGCGTGTCTAGATATAGAAACTAAAGTAGCCCTCCGAGGAATACCTCAACCCCAAAAGAGCAAGGAGACAGGACTTGAGCCGTGCTCCCGGGTAGGAAAGCAGAAATGCAAAAGAGGGGAAAATACATGATTGCACAATAGCAAACAAATATTTCTAAAGAGCAGTGCCACAGACAAATAAACAAGTAAATAAAGGCTCACGAGAGCGAGGCCAGCAAGTTCGGGAGCGCATTCCTTTGACGTCTACGTCTGATGGGGTGGGACTTGGAAGGCTTCCTTTGAAGTCTGATGCTGAGGCTCAGACAAATGGTGGTGTGCGAGCGGCTTCATTTCAAGTCTGATGGGGCGTGGGGGGGGGGCAGGGGAGCAAATGTTGTGCGCGCGCCCGGTGCACATGCACTGGCCATAATCCGCATTCCAAAGCCCTCTTGTTAGGCTTTCCTGGAGCCCCTACATAATTTCTCCCATAGCGATTGCTTACGCAATAGCTAGGCTCGACCTAAAAATGGGAAATGATTGTGAGAAAAGTTGATAGTCTATATATAAAGAGAAAATGGACTAACAATGCATTTCAGAAAGAAATTAAATGCTGAGGTAACATCTTCCAAGAAGCCATGGTACATACTGTAGCCTTAAATTTACTCTTGGGTGCCAAGTATTACAAAGAAAGCTCTTCCTCCCTGCATTGGAGAAGCTATAAAATGTAGACACCAATAATAGTGCAATTAGCGTTTTATGTATAAGAACATTTCCCATCCGCGGAGTGTGGCAAGAGCTTCAAATTAATAAAATGTACAACAATAATTATTTTATGTCGGTATTAATCCAGATAAATTCATACTAATTTTATCAGTTTGATATTTAGTATGAAGCACATACTTCCCACTAGTTACTGAGAGCGCCATCTACTGGAATCGGGTTCCGGCGTCACTGTTGGAGCAGATGCGAGTTGGACGCGAGTTGGAGCAGACGCGAGTGGAGGCGGCCTGCGGGGTCAGCGGTGGAGAGCGGGGATGGTGGGAGCCGCGAGAGCATGTGCCTTCACATTGTCATTCCAGGACCGGCGGAATACCCGGAGCCGATCCCACGGAAGCCACGTGAGCCCGCTTTTGCCCGCTTTGCAGGAAGGCTTTGTTGCAATTGTGTGGGACGAGCTGCGAGCCGCGCTGAGCTGCGAGCCGCGCTGAGCTGCAGCTGCAAGGACCCGTCGGGCATTAAGGCTATCGGACCCCGCTCAGGACCCTTTGGATCCCCTCATCTGGAGCACCAGTGCACCAGGGCACCATTGCTGCCATCCCCGCTTACCTCCGCCACGGCCTGACGTGCTGACGGCTGCTGCTCGGCCGTCCGCCCCCACTACCACCGCATTTCTGTTTAACCTGTGCTGCCGCGGATTGCCGGCAGCTGGCGGGTTCAGTGGGTGTGCGGCTTTCCCCATGCTCCTAGAGAGCTGAGCAGACAGGCCTGGAGGCAGGGCGGCGTCATGGGGCAGCGAGTGGAGACGGCGCAGAGGAGGCAGAGGTGAGGAGAATGGGGAGCACGTCTTCTGTACGTCTTCTGGAAAGGGGTAAAGGGGCAATAGGAAAAACAAGGGGGTAAGGAACGTTAACAACATTAGCTACAGCAGCTGGGCAGGATGAAGTGAGGTGAGGTGCAGAGCACTTCTCAGACATGTCAGACACGTCAGAATCATCACCCTCGACTGGCCCTGGGAGCTTATTCACGCTGCTCTATACCACTGAGGAAACCCGGTCTGCTTTTGTGCGTACAGAAGTTCATTTTTTGTGCATGTTAACGCTAGTCGGGCTAGTAGGGGAGGAGAATCGAGCTTGCTGCATGTGACTTTGCTTTGCGTGGGGCTACCACGAGAGATCAGGCCGTCAAGTGGCCTTGTGACTTTGTAAGGGGCTTGTGGCTTTGGGGCCAACGGGAGCTATAGAGCCACCAAGTCTTCAAGCTACTGCGGTAGTGGTCGCAGGTTCTAGCTCCTTGATCTTGTTTAATAAAATCTTAAGCAAAACTACCACGGCAAAAAAATAAGCAAAAAGCAAAAACAAGAGGAGGGCAGTAGGAGGTCAGGTCGCGTCCGGGGAAATACAATACTTCAAAAAGAGACAAAAAATACGGAAGCGAAAAACTGTGATGTTGGAAGAGGAAAAGACTGACCCACCATCAGAAATAGGTCTGACAACCAAGAAAAATTGCTCCCTTGTAGAAATATCAGCAGTTGGAAACATCTCTGGGACAGAAAAGAATGGACAATCACAAATTATGGAGTCAAGTAATAAAACAACAAAAAGGCAGTTTTCTTACCAAATAAAGATCTTTACAAAATTTTGCTTCTTAAAAAATGCAGGAGACACCCTGTTCTCAAACATAACAGATGTCCCAGGTCTTCAATCACCTCTTCAGCCTTTACAACTGAATCAATCCTCGCTAGCTATCGAAGACCTGAAACCAACTCACGTATTTATTATTTATTTATTTTACAGACTTATAGAGCGCATGGCTGCCCATGGGCGTCCCAGCGCTGATAGACAAGAACCTAGTGAGAAAATGCTTTATGGGAAAAGCCATGTTTTAAGAGCTCTGCGGAATGAGAGAAGGTTAGGTTGGGCTCTGAAGTTTGGGGGGAGCGAGTTCCAGAGTTTAGCCGCGTTGAATGAAAACAGTCGGCCGCCTGAGCGGGCTTTTCTGATCCTGGGTACCGAGGCTAAATTGCAGTTGGAAGAGCGGAGCGTTCTTAAGGTGGTGTGGGGTGAGATGAGGTTTTGGAGTATGGGAGGGGCCTTGCCGTGCAGAATCTTATGGGTCGTGCAGAGTGCCTTGAATTGGATTCTCTCTTGAATAGGGAGTCAATGTAGGGCCTTCAAGGACGGTTTGGCTGAGCAACGACGATGGGTTCCTGTAAGAATGCGGGCTGCCGCATTTTGAGCCGTTTGAAGTCTTGCTAGAACTTTTTTAGGGGCCCCCAGGTATAGGGCGTTGCCATAGTCCAGTCGAGATAGTACAAGGCCGTGGATGAGGAGTTTGCGGGATTGTGCCGGAAGCAAGGGTAGTATTTTTCTTGCTGATCTTAGCAGGCCGTGACAAATTCCAGCAGTTTTCCGCGCTTGGGCTGAGAAGTTGAGCTCTTCGTCTAACCAGATGCCCAGGCTCTTAATTTCTGGTTTGGGCACAGGGGGAGGGCCCATGGCTGACGGCCATATGGAGATGGAGCTGTATAGAGATTTGTTGCCTAAAAACATTATCTCGGTTTTTTCGTTGTTCAACTTGAGGTGGGAGCTACTCATCCATTTCGTTATTTCGATCAAACAGGTGTGAAGGTTGGGAATGGAGAGGTCTTGCTGGTTAAGGGAGACCACCAGTTGAGTGTCGTCAGCATAGGTCAGTAGTTTGATGCCTTAAGGGGCGACGACTTTCTCGAGGGGGGACATTTAAACATTAAAAAGGGTTGGGCTCAGAGACGAGCCCTGGGGTACCCCGCAGTTGATGGCTGTGGGTCTGGACGTAAAGGTGCCCTCTGTCACCTGGAAGGATCTGTTTTTGAGGAAGGATTCTAACCAGGCCAGAGCCGTTCCTGTGATTCCAAGGTGTTTGAGTCTTTGGATCAAGATTGAGTGGTTGACGGTGTCGAATGCAGCGCTGAGATCCAGGAGGATCACTGCCACTGATCCCCCTGAGTTTATGATCTTCCTTGCCTCTTCGACTACCGCCAATATTGCGGTCTCGGTGCTCTGGCCTGGCCTGAATCCCGTTTGGGAGGGTTCCAGTAATTTGTTAGATTCGAGGTATTGGGAGAGATTTTGGTTGACATGTTTCTCAGCTATTTTGCTGATACCTGGGAGTAGGGAGATCGGCCTGTAGTTGCCGAGTTCCAGTGGATCAAGGTGGGATTTTTTGAGCAATGCTTTCACCATTGCTCTTTTCCAGCTGGGAGGGACGATGCCTAGGGAGAGTGAATTGTTGATAACTTTTGTCAGATAAGGTAGAATAGTGGATCCGACTAGTTTCAAAATATTAAGTGGAGCAGGGTCAGTGAGGCTACCACTTTTAATAGAACTGAGTATGCGGAGGGTGGTGTCAGTTATAAGCGGGGTGAAAGCTGACAGCTGATTGGTGGGCAGGTTGATGTCCGGGGGGGCAATAAGGGCGTCCAGGGGGGTAGGGGGAAGTGAATTGATGATGTTAACAATTTTTGAGTTAAAAAATTCTGCAAGTTCATTGCAGCGGGTAACTGAGGGTTCCACCTGTGGGGGGGGCTCCGGTGTTTTGAGGAGTTTCCTAGCTATTTGATACGTTTCTCGGGCTGAGTTGAGAGATGATTTAATTTTCTCCTCAAAGTGGTTGATTTGTGCGGCTTTGATTGCTTTTTTGTAGGTGAGAAGAGTAGTCTTATATTCGATCTTCCTGGCGTGGTCGAAATTTTTCCTCCATTCTCTTTCTGATCTTTTGCAGGCTTTTTTTAGGAGTCGCAATTCCTCAGTGAACCAGGGGGAGGTGGCTTTGTTCCGTGGATTACAGGAGATTTTTTTGGGGAGAGTTTTGTCTAGGGTGTTGCCTATCCATGCTGAGAATTCTGCATCAGCGCTAATGGGGTTGTTGTTGAGTGCAGGTGGGGAGCTCTCTAGATGTTGTTTCCAGATTTCTGCATCTAGTTTAGACCAGGATTGTGAAGGCTTGCTAGGAGGGGCGGTGGGACGGGGGGCGCGGGTGATCTGCCAGTTTAAAGGGACGAGGAGATGGTCAGACCAAGGGACTGGAATGGGGTCAAGGATAGTAAGGTCGTGAATGTTGGTAAAGACTGGGTCCAACAGATGTCCCAAGGTGTGAGTGGGTAGATGGCCTAGTAGTTTCAATTGAAGGGTTTGGAGGTCTGCTATCAGGTCGGCGGTATGTTTGACTTCCTTTTTATCAAAATGGATGTTTAGATCACCCAGGATCAAACATGAGGAGTTGGTAGCGGTCAGAGTGTAGGAGTGCTCCGTTAGGGATTCGCAGAACTGACCTAATGGTCCTGGGGGGCGGTAGATGAGGAAGCCTGATATGGATTGGCACGGGGAGACCTGGATAGCAAACATGACGTTTTCGCAGTCGACGAGGGGGCTGCCTTGGAGACGGCATGACAGCTGGTCTTTATGAATTATGGCAATGCCCCCACCCTTTCCCTTCGGACGATCCATACGATGAATGAGGAAGCCCGGGGGAAGGGAGTTCACAATGTCGGGGTCCGAGTCAGGTCCTAGCCACGTTTCGGTTAGGAAGAGCACTTCTAAGTTGTAATTTTCCAGTAGAAGATGGATTTCTGTCGAGTGCTTGGGGAGAGATCTGCAGTTGATGAGGGCCATACGTATCGGGATAGGGGGAGGCAGTTTAGGTACAGTAGGGGTGAGTCTGTATGGGCAGTGGGAACATCGGGTAGAGGGGTGGTCAGCGGATATGCCATGTAGGCATGAGTCATGTACCTTTTTATTAAGGTGGAGCAAGTCGTCTTTTCCATATCTACATGTCTGGATTTGGTGGTATGGCTTGGCTCTGCGCTCTGCCTAGCGCAGACGAGCTTGCCTTAAGCGCGCCTTCGGCGCGCCATCGTCGCGCCCGCTGCGCTCGTCCGCTGCGCTGCCTGAACTGACATGATTTATAGGTGGGGGTCGGGGCGTTGGAAGGGTGGGCGTGGCCAACAGGAGTGGGCGTGTCCCGTGGCTCCTCGAGGCCGGTGATGGCGGCTAGCGAGCGAATTGTGCCCCTGAACAGCGTTTATATCGGCTGTTTGGGGTGTTCAAGTGAGTGCTGGGGATTTGTTTGCAAGTGGATTAAAAATCAAATTCAAACAAGTTTAAAAGCAGTTTTTGCAAATTTTAAGGTGCGTGACTCCCGGCTATTCGCCTCAGGAGGTCCAAGTCTAAATGCGGCGCTATCAATCAGTGCTCGTATTTATGCTTGGTGGAGGGTGGGCGTGGCCAACAGGAGTGGGCGTGTCCCGTGGCTCCTTGAGGCCGGTGATGGCGGCTAGCGAGCGAATTGTGCCCCTGAACAGCGTTTATATCGGCTGTTTGGGGTGTTCAAGTGAGTGCTGGGGAGTAAGGAAAAGTCCTGACAAAAAAAGAAATGCTGGCATAGTTCAAGTTCAAGTTCAGGGATTTATATAGCGCACTACTCACCCAGAGGGTCTCAAGGCACTTGGGGAAGGGTGTTCAATTTTTGTCGAATAGCCAGGTTTTAAGCTACTAGCACTTTACAAATAACATCAACACCTCAATATAACAAAACACGGATAAGCTGCGAAGCTACAGGTAGAAAATCAACCGGAAATACAGAGTCAGTCCAAGTACACAGACATGATGAGAAATACAATATGCCCAACGATGCCGAAGGAAAAATTGTGATATACAAGAAACTGGCTACGAATTGAATGGCGACAGCAAACCCATAAATAGTAAAAACAAAATTGGTAACTGTGCCATAATTAACACATCAATGATCGATAGCCAAATAAGCCCGTGGAAAAACCACTGCTAAAGAGAACTGACTGCAGCCAAATAAGGAAGGGTGAGGCACAGGAAGATACAGGTTTTAAAATGTCACGGCCTACTCCATCATCAATTAATGAACCACCAAATCATCAATCAGAGTTAATTAGGGGGGGAGAAAATTAACGAGTCGATCACAGTAAAAAACGCAGTAGAAGATACAGATGACATGGAGATCTCCTCCTACCTTGGAACAGAAGAATGGAAAGGCCTTATGGCAGCTTATAGCCAAGATACAAGCAGGAACAGGCTTAATACCAAAACTCATGGCAATACAACTGAATTTACACAGGATTTTTCTGACGGACGGAAAATAAATGACGATCGAAAGGAAACGACAACTCCGGCCTGTGTAGAAGACTCACCAAAAAATGTTAGCCAGGGAGAGGCATGTCCCAGCTTGCTAAAAACAATGCAACTACTGGTAGAAGCACTCCACTATCAGTCAGACAAGATGGATGTCCAGCTGACCCTTTTAGATACTCTGGCTGTTTTTGTGGTCGCTATTGATGGGAAGCTGGGTTCACTAAATACATTGCTACAAAACAAACAGGACCAAGACCAAAATAAGAATGTGGGATGTGGATGTGGCCCCATTATTGACAAACTGGCCACACTACCATCAATGTTGAGCGACCTATGCACACAAATAAAAAAGCCCTTGCAACGAAAAGACAGCTATTTGTGTAACAGACAAGCAGATGCAGAAGTGGGAAAGCATTCCCTTGATAGCTGCACTGAATTTTCTACCGACAAAACAATAAGCACAGGAACATCAATTATTGTGAAAAACGGCATCCGGGGGCGACGGACATACAGATTTTCACAAACCAAAATGAAGAAGCTAAAGATATAATAACAGCAGAAGATCTACGACCTGCAGTTTCAATGGAAGATAAGGCTGGGAAGCAACTTAGCGCAAAACAAAGGCGGGCGAAAAAACGCAAAGGCAGAAATCAAAAATTAAACGTGGCTCGAGAGGGATTCAGGTGTCTCTTCGGGTCGACGTCTCAATCAGACGAATGTGAACCCAATTTTACACATTTCTTGGATAACACTAGCAAAAAGGAAGAAGGGGAGACTAAAAAGGAAACAAAATTGTAAAATTTAATGCTTTGCATCAAAGAGAGACTAATAGATCGTCTCCGCCAACAGTGAAGGAAATTAAAATTAAAGAGTCAGCCCAAAACCAGATAGTAAAGCAGAACTCCACGGACCTATCGACCACTGTCACTGCAATGATCTCTACTGAAACAAATGGAGCAAGGCATAGGAGAAAAAGCGCACAGAAAATACAGCAGGAAACAACGAAGGGGGAACCTAAAGAATCAGACGAAAATGGACTGGTACCTAGCAGACGAACATCAAAATCCACTGACACAAGAGTAATCCATAGAAACAATAATAAGACACATGTGAGGGGAGCAGGAATTGAATCAGTATTCCACGACCAGGGAGGCGGGAAACCGAAGTCAACCATAGGAGGTCAAACTCTTCGCCATGGAGGGTGGAATGACGAAACACCCCTTTCAGATCAAGCATTAGTGAGAACATGAATCTGTACAAGGACGAAATGATGAAAACAAAAAAAAGAGCAGCATGGAAACAAATAAAATGCAACAAATATTGTATGGTTCAACCCAGATTACATCTCAAAAGGAAAGCATGACATACTGAATAGAGGCAACATCTTACGGTTGCTAGATCACATTCCATCCCTAGCAGGTGTGACAACTCAGGACTTGGATTCTATGAATTTATAACAGAAGCTGGAATGAAGGCTGAGAAAACAAAAGCAACATGGATAACACCTTTAGTCGCACAAAACATACTGGCAGAAACTACAACCTTTAAAAATTGGGCAATAACAATTGCCCCATATGTAAAGCCAAATTATCCGGATCTACTAATTCCAGCAGCAAAAGATGGGGAATGGAACTCCTCTAATAGGACTGGATCAACAGTACTTAGAGGAGCCAAAGGGACAGAAGGAGTAAGAAGCGTGGAAGATCTCAATGCCAGGGGCTGCACCTCTGACGGCGCACCATTAGGTTCACTTGACCTAAGATGGATCTCGAGAACAATAAATAATCAGCTAAATTGACAAACTAAAAACCTCCCGAAAATAAGGAGGCAAAACCAACTGAAAATATGCTCATGGAATATCAAAGGTCTTGCCTCTAAAATATCTGATCCAGAATTTGTTAGCTATCTACGATCCTTTGATATTATGTCCCTGCAAGAAACATGGCAACTAGAGCCTCTGCACTTGCATGGATTTCTACGCTTCTTCACCAGTGCGGTGAGAACAGCAAAATATGGCCATCTACAAGGGGGCCTAGTAACCTATGTCTCAACTGCAAATGTCTATGATATCAAAGAACTAGGATTTATCACTCCAGATCTAAAAATAATAAATTTATCTACCTCCAAACTAGGCAAGAAGGGCACAAATCTCACACTGATCAACGTCTATATACACCCAAAAAGGAAATGAAAGGTTGCAAAAAATCTATGTAAAAGCCTGGAGGAAATTATAAACGATACCCCGACAACGGACGTTATGATCACTGGGGACTTCAATCTTAATCTGATTGGAATCTCAACAAGTGATGAGAATCACTATCAAAACATAGCCTGGAACATACCATATCAAGAGTCTCCACAAACATTCAAATATTCAAAGTTAGGAAAGGAGGTATTAGAGAACCTTGAGTGCTATAATCTCAGAGCATTAAATGGGAGATTTAATGAAGACACTCCACCAGCATGTACATTTCATACAACAAGATTTAGCAAAATATTGGATTACACTTTTATGTCACTATCCTTATTCCATCACATTGCCTCATTCCAAATAGGGGAAAAAGCTGACAGCGATCACTGTCCCCAGGAAATCATACTTAACATCAGTAAACCAAAATTTGAGCAATCGCTGGTACCGAATGATTTAATTTATACCATCAACTACAAAAGTATTAAGTACTCGGTAGTCAAGGACGGAGACATACAAGAAATGGCAAAGCGTCACTTCGACGGGAGAATTGGAGCAAGTGAGGTTGAGAAATGGGAGAGTTTTACAACCAACATGGCAGGTTACACTACAACTCCAAAGCTCCAATATGCAAAGAAGGATAAGAATATGACTTCTTTCACAAAAGATCACAGAGTAAAGATAAAAAGTATAAAAAAGGCATCGCTCAAACTATGCGCCAACTTAGGCATCTCCCAAGAGATACGGGAAGACACAAGCATCTGCAAGAATTAAAGGTATCCCTGAAAAAAATAAAATGGGAAGCGAATAGAGCAATGGAGGACAACCTGTGGGCAGAATTATATTCAGACACCAAGCAGAGTGACGGGGCAAAATTTTGGAAAACAATCAATTCCTTTATAAATCCTAGGCACGATGGAGCCTCGTCTAATATCTCCGAACAAACATGGGTAAACCATCTTAAAAACCATTTCATACAACATACAATCGACAATTTGGCGAAAGAAAACGATGACAACGTACTAATACCACCGTGCGATACTCAATACAAACAAATAGGCCAAATTACGAGCACAGGCGCGACAAAACTACAAAAGATAATCGTGCGCCAAATAAAAAAAGGTAGGAGAGAGGTGACGCCAGGCCCGAATTGAATCCCTCCCATCCTCTACAAACTGAACGAAAAGGAATGGGCTGAAGCCCTCGAGCCACTGTTTTTGGAAATTAAACATCTTAATGTTTTACCTGTCTCCTAGAAGGGCTCTCCTATTTCCCCAATCTTAAAGGCAGGGGACAAATCTCTACCATGCAACTACAGATTGGTTGCCCTTATGGATAACGAAGCAAAGTATTTTGCTGGGATCCTTTTGGAGGAATTGCAGGCCTGGGCCACAGAAAACTCTCTAATTCTTGCAAATCAGACTGGTTTTGCTAAATCTGTCGGGACATCAACAAATCTTTTGGCTATGGGTCTGCTAATTGACAAAGCAAAAATAACTAAAATGCCAATCCATTTGTGCTTCATACATTACAAGGCGGCTTTCGACCATATCAATCGGAATCTTCTATGGTCAAAACTAAAGAGATGGGGAATACCAAAGCCTTTGTTAGACCTGTTGATTAACTTACACAGCGAAACATGGGTACAGGTGAAGCTAGGTGACGGCTCCCATTTGTCAAGACGCATCCCAACAAACAAGGGCCTTAAACAAGGATGTGTCTTGGCCCCAACGCTTTTTAACCTGTTCTTAGGAGATCTCATTCCGGTGCTCAATAATTGTAATTCTCATGCACCAAAACTAGGAGGTCAAATATTGCCCACGCTACTATATGCAGACGACTTGGTTTTAATCGGTCACACAAAAATAGGGATGCAAAATCTTGTGGATGCAACAAAAAGATACTCCGATGAGAATCACCTGACAATAAACTTGGAGAAGACCAAAATAATGTCAATCAACAAGAAAGGAAATACATCATACAGCTGGTTTTGGAACAACACCCGTATAGAGGATACAACAATGTACAAGTACCTAGGGGTCAAAATTGATAGCAGTGGCCAGTTTATCATCCAAAAAGAAAGCATCAGAGGAAAAGGCATGGCTATAGCAGTCTCACTAAAAAAACTAAATGGCAAACTCACCAGCCCATCTCTTCTTCCTTTGGCACAAGTTATACGAGCCAAACTTTTGCCCACAATTACCTACGGTAGCGAAGTACAAAGAGAAAGAGATGCAGCAACTCTGGATAAGGCTGTGACATCAGCATACAGGATCATCTTTGGCCTGCCAAAATATACCTCCCAGGTTCAACTCAGGCTAGAGTTTGGTGGTCAGAAGCAGTCCCTTGCAAGGCAGGGGGCGTACATAACGAAGTGGGACAAAATCAGGAAGGCCAAACAGGGGACCTTAAATAGCTTACTATGGTCGGAATTACAGCGAAACCCAGTCTTGCAAACTGCCAAATACTTGGAAAAAATCCTGGCGAACCTAGGCATACAGGAGCTGTGGAACACTTCTACCAATCATACCACAGTCAAAAGATTAGTAAAGAAAACAACAAAATATCTTTCATGGATTGAAGATAAGGCGACAGTTGCCAAGAGGTCACACGGATGGTTTGTTTTAAACTCCTACTCTAAACAAGGTCAACAGAGTTACCTCGACCTGGGGTACTCAAGGACCACAAAATTGAAGTTTTTAAAATTCAGATTGGGCCCGTTACCTTGCAGAACCCACCTCCCACATTGGCAGAGGGATAAAGGGGGCTTCCTCTGTTGTTTATGTGGCAAGGCAAATGAGGACATGCCACATCTGTTGTGTTCTTGCGAGAAATTGCTAGAGGAAAGAAAACGCATGCTGAAATTTCTGTTCAACCAACGAGGAATACGTACTCGAAGGCATGCAGTTCTTGCCTGCTGCACACCAGACGACCCATAGTTAAACTGCAACTTGGTGAAGTTCTCGAAGGAGGTGGAGAAAAAGATGCAGAAACTTGACTCTCAACTTAGCTTGCAGTCACTTGACTAGGCTGAACTATACTTAAAATGTTTGTTTAATATTATCAGATCTATGAAGGTGGTGGAAAGAAGATACTGGAACTCGACCTTTTTTAAGCTCACAAAGAAAATTGAAGCCAAGATGAACCTCATTGTTAATTTGTATTTAATTCGGAAGATTTTAATAAGGATTTATATCGTTTTATATGCAATATTACGTTACGGTGAAAATGTACAGTACGTATATGTATTTTCAAAATGGAGAAATTGCAATGGTTTTTATTAACTATGCAAATAAAATGTACTTACTTACACTAGTAACTTTATTGTGCGTTACCGTTACTATACAGCATTTCAAAACACTAAAATCTGTCAGTCAAGCAAAATCAGTTGCAAAAATCTCTAGCAATTGTCCAACAGCCAGCTGTGTGCTATGACAAATCTTAAAATTAAAATGACTTAACTATAAAAAGGCAAATTTCTAACACCGCATAGAACTTCTACCTTTAAAAGTCCAAACCATTAGCAACAAAATTACTGCAGCAACAGCGTGGTAGCTATATGCTTAATAGATAATTTCATCAAACTGACTTAAAAACAATAAAACCAATCAAATAATGAAGTGGATCCTAGTTAATGCAGCGGGACAACTATATCTGTCAGTAATGCGTTACCTTTTAATTTAAGGGCCTGCTTATGAGCTTGCAGATTCCCTTGATTATTCACAATAACTCCTACGTACTTATACTCCCATGCTCTTACCACTAGCTCGCCAGGGATGAACCACTTGCCTCCTTTCTTTACCTTCTTGCAGACAACAAGAATTAAAAACATTTTTCCAATTAATTTCCATTTTATTTGTTATGGAAAAGTTATTCAATTTCAAAAGAACTGTTTGAGATCCAACCCTGGATTTACTAAGAAGTAAAACATTGTCGCGTACAATAGGTATGATAATGCCTCTCCTCCCTTTCTTGAAGAATGACCGTGCACCTTGTCCAGCTCAATTGGAAGATCAGCAATATACAGGTTAAATAAGAGGGGTGCTAGAACACTGCCCTGCTCCAAACCAGACTCAGTTGTTATTTTTAGCAAGGGCAGAGCTGTCACCAATATTTATGTGTACCCATGTATCTGAGTATAGCAACTAAATCCCTTTCAGCAGGGTTGGAGGGATCCCACAATGGGAAAGTTTTAACCATAGGATGTTTCTAAATACTCTATTGAATGCGCCTTAAAGGCACAGATATAAAAGGTTGCTTCACAAAAGTGTGATCAGTCCTCTATTGAATGCAGCCTTAAAGGCACAGATATAAAAGGTTGCTTCACAAAAGTGGGATCAGTTATTAGAGATAAGCCCATCAGATTTGAGATTGTTCCCAGGCCATGTCGAAAGCCTGTTTGATATTTTGTGATAACCGTTTCTTCTGTTGCCCAGGAGAGCAGATCTTGCAAAAGAAGTCTGGGTAAATATTTGGCCTTGACATTTAGAAGAGTAATCAACCGGTAACTGGACAGTTCTTTCACACTCCCCCTTTAAATATTGGATAGATTACTGCTAGTCTCCAAAAGTCTGGGGCTTCTTTGTGTCATAGGTGTAGGAAAGTGCCCCTTTTTATGTCTCGCCTGACGTTGCAGTGCGCATGCGTTGCACGCTCTGCGAGTGCTTCTTGGAATCAACACGGTTTCAGAAGTTCACTTTCTGCTCGCCTGTAATTTCTATTGGTGCGCGTCATTTTTCGTCACCAATTATGCTAAACGGGGTGTTATGATTTTCCCGGAGGCTTTTTTGTCCCTCCTGGTTACCACCCTGTCCACTTTTTTCCCCGCCCACCCGGACTGGATCGTTAACTTGCAGCTTCACACACTCTCCTTTAAAAGGACGTAAGAACTCTTATTTTCATTTTGAGCGTGGTCTGCTTTGGCTGAGCTTGTTTCTTTAAGGCGCCGCTTTCAGTGCAAGACACGCTGATTGCAATGGCCGCAGCGCTCCGCTCACCCGGCTTCTCCTATCCGGCGCACCAATATTGACACAGGCAGTCTCCCATTGAATTTTTTTAACAGTGTGGTACGCCGCGCTTTATATTTAACAATAGCCCTCTTCTTCCAAGCGTATCTTTAAAAGCCAGGAATGCAGGCTCTAAATATGTCTCGCTTAAAGCCTGCACAGTAGTTGCTGCCCTTCATTTTCCCAAGACCCCAAATGAGCCATTATTATGAGGCTTTTAGGGATGTCACTGGGTTGTTGACTTCACCACCTGGCTGGCCCTTTAACACGCTTCCGGGTGACAGCTAAATGGCATCGATATTATGAATTAAATACTGGAAATATGGAAGAGATTAGGGGACCAGGTGTTGATCAGCTATGTCAAATTAAAAAGCGTGCACGTGGAGCGGGCTTTCATTTGTTCTTTATTTCTTTGTGTTTTCACTTTCATTTTCTTTGTTCCGTGCTCTATTGCTATCTTATTCTTGCTCCCCTCGTAACTGATCATTTTGATTCTGTTATCCTTTCTTTTCCACTCAATCTTTTCTTTTGTTTTCCTTCCCTTCCCCCGCACCCCCCCCCCCCCACTCGGTTTTCACCTTTATCGCTCTTAGTTTTGGACCCTGTTTGTTCAGTAGATATTGCCTAATTCACGCTCACGTTATTACTTGGGTTACTTTAGGTCTCCAAAGTTCACTCGCTGGCCCAGAGGGACTGTGGTTAAGGTGAGGCATTCCAGAGTGAATTTTAAGTACCTCACACAACAGCGCACTTTCCCTTTTCTCGCCCCGCGATCCCTTCAGTACATCGAGCCGGAATGAAGGGACTTCCCTTCCATGCTCTGACTCAAGGGCGGCTCATCGGAAGTGAGTTAGTCCCGTACTCCCACCCATGCAAGGCCAATGCTCTGCCCCGGGCCTGAGAGAGGGACCAGTGGGAGGAAGATGGGGTAGGCGGCAATGTGTGACCGAGGGTGGTGGTAAGTAGGTGGAAGAGAGATCGAGGTGCACGTGAATAACCGAGGCGAAGGAAGAGGGGATTGAGAAGTAAAAGAGTCCAGATGGATAAGCTGAGTCACCAATGGCTTTTGACAGGAGTCAGAACATCGCCACACTAGGCTCCCAGGAGTGCAGAAATGTATACAATTTATGCATGGCAACATTCTGAATGCAGGAATAAATGCAAGTGTGCATTTGAATAGTGAACATTATTCTCTTTGAGGAAAATGTGGCCTGTCCCGACACCTTTGATTATTATGAGAGGTGTTACCCCCTCATTCTCATTATTGAAACACACTTACCCCTGTTCTTGAAAGGAGTAAACTTGCCTAACTTTTTCTGGTGGAACTCTCATCTGTGAGCAGTCCGTGAATTCTCACAAACTTACACGTTTATACGGGCACACCTACATTTGCAGTTAGACCCACACAGAAACCCACAAAAAACACCTCTTCCACTAAAATGTTCAATACAGAAACTCCACCGTAATGTTTTCTACTCCACATATAAACAGTAGCATCCCTTCTCAGTGACCTAGTAACCCTTCCTCCCTTCTACCATCACTAAACTCTACAAAATGGCAGATTGTAAAATCGCCTCTCTTCTCTGCAGCCAATTCTAAAAAACACCTTTCTAGCGAATCCCTTCCCCCAAACACTGTTTCTGAGCACTGCAGCCCCTCCCCACACCTGTGTGGAGGCAGCAGTGCAGTTTTGTTACAAGCGGTGGCAATGCAATAGGTTTCGCATTTACACTAGTTTGAGCTATTGGCATTGTAAATGACAATGCCTTTTATTTAAGTTTTGTTTTTTAAAACATAAATAAAAGGCATTGTCATTTACAATGCCAATAGCTCAAAACTTGCGTAAAGGCGAGACCTATTGCATTGCACATGTTTGTTGAAATGGTCACCCCCACTTTTTGCCAACTGGTACAGATGCTCTTGACTGGATGTGCCCTGGGTCCCTGCTAAACATGTCCCTATGTCAGTGCCCTTTCCCTCAAAACTACAAAATATTCAATTGTACCCCAATTGGCAAGAACTTTGGCACCATTGTAAGTCACTGGTAAATAGTACCCAGGCATTGGTACTAATGAGGGTCCCTATGGGCTGCAGCATGTATTATGCCACCCAAAGGAACCCACACAAAAACTGAATGCAGACTGCTATTGAAAGACGCGTGAAAGTTCGCAAGCCCTTCTGAAAATACAACATTGCACACTCCCTGGGTGCAATGCCCAATTACACTGCATGCCTTATATCTAAGTCACCCCTACAACAGTCCTTAGACCCCTAAGGCAGGGTGCATTATATTACTGGAGTCTTTTAGTGCAGCATATCTTGATGATATTGCTGTCTATAGCTCCACTTGACAGGATCACCTGATCCACCTTGAAAAGGTCTTTGAGGTCCTACAGAAGGCAGGGCTCACTATCAAGGAAAGCAAGTGCTGAATAAGGCAGGACTCAGTTGTATACTTGGGCCACCTTGTAGGTGGAGGCCAAGTTCAACACTTACAGCCCATTATCCAGACTATTATGGAATGTGAGGCTCCAGCAAACCAGACTTAAGTCAGTGCATTCCTTAGCTTGAATGGATACTTCAGGAGGTTTGTGAAGAGGTATGGCACTATTGTGACACCCCTCAGAGAATACACCTCCAGAAAGCAACAAAAGAAAGTAAATTGGACAGTGAACTGTCAGAAGGCTTTTGACAATCTGAAGGAAGCAATGTGCTCAGCACCCATTCTAAAAGCTCCAGAATATTCAGAGCAGTTCATTGTTCAGACAGATGTCTCTGAGCATGGGATAGGGTCAGTTCTATCCCAGACCAACGATGATGGCCAGGACCAGCCTGTTGCTTTTATAAGCAAGTAACTACTCCCCAGAGAACAGTGTTGGAGTGCCACAGAGAAGGACATCTTTGCTGTGGTTTGGTCACTGAAGAATCTTAGACCATATCTGTTTGGGAATCACTTACTTTTTCAAACTGACCACAGACCTCTCAGATGGTTAATGCAAATCAAAGGGGGAAACCCTAACCTGTTGCAGTGGTCCATCTCCGTACAGGGAATGAACTTTACAGTGGAACATAGACCTGGGACTGACCATGCCAATGCAGATGGCCTTTCCATGTTCTTCCACTTAGACAATAAAGACTCTCTTGGGAAAGGTTAGTCTCATTCCCCTTTGCGCGGGGGAGATTGTGTAGGAAAGTGCCCCTTTTTGACATGGTGTAGGTTCCTTCTGCATGGCTACCCCCACTTTTTACCTGTGTTGTAATGGTTTCTGATTAGCCTGACTTGGATCCTGCTAATCAGGACCCCCATCGCTGTGCTTCTACCCTAAATTGGACATGACAGTGAGTACTTGAGTACAATCCAGGTTGGCTACTGGTGTACCCTTGTAAGTCACTAGTATATGTTACTAATGTACCCAGGGCATAGGTACACCAGGGGTCTCCCATGGGCTGAAGCATGTATTGTGCTACCCATGAGAGACCACTCAAATTGTGACTCTTGGTCTGCCATTACAGGCTGGGTAAGCTGGTGCTAGCACCTCTTACAACAGATACAGTTTTCCCTATATATGAGGTCACTACACTTAAAACCTATAAGTCACCTCTAAGGCAGGCTTTTCAATCCTGAAATCAGGGTGCTGGGATCCTATGTGTGAGGGTGCCCCTGCATGAGCAGGGCACCCCTACAACTTTCGGAGTCCATTCTACCGGAGTGTAAGTGCATCAGCCATTATGATGTATAGAGTGGCCATGTGTCATTATATGATGACCATCTCTAAACTGGCTGTAACGAGCCCTGTCATGTTTGGGATCAAACATGTTGGAATCATAACCCCCACACTATAAATGGTGTGAGAGGTAGGATTCCATGCACTCCGGGAGGCCCTCAGAGCTCCCAGTACCAGTCTTCCCAAACCGGACAGCAAGCAAGGGTTGCTGCCGAACATAGACCTGTTTCTGCACTCCTGCTGCTGACCCAAGCTCGAGCACGGGAAGGCAGAACAATAGATATCTTGTCACAGGGAGGTGTGACCACCTCCTAGACAGGGTTTAGGGTATTGCGGCCAGGTGGGGGCGCTTGCCAGCGTCACTGAGACAGCTTGAAGGGCCCATTTGGTGCCCACCTTGCACACTCCAGTTCAAATCAGTTCAGAAAACCGTTGGTTTCCACTCTGGCTCGTAACTGAACAAAGGACATGGGAGTATCCTGCTCACAGTCTGGCCTCTCCTCTGGGAGGTACCCATGAATCGTCCCAACTCTTTCCTAAGGGTACTTAAGGGCTTACCTCTGGGTGGGTCATTAGATTCGTCATGGGACAAGATTCAGATAACATAACGCTTCATCTTCGACCATCTGGACACTCTGGACTTCGCTTTGTGAACCAAGACTGCACCGGGGAAGATTTGCGCTGCTCCTGGTCTTCATCCTGCTGGTCTCCTGCAAAGTCTGTGTCCGTGCTCCATACAGGTTCTTCAACAGGCCTGTGGACATCCAAGACACCTGAAGGAATCTCCTTTGGAGTGAAGGAGTCACTCCCCTGCATCTGCAGGCAACGCAACACAGCTGCCCAGTCTGCTGATCCTGGGCTCCCACGGACTCCGAAAGGCTCAGCAACACAGGTGGTGGTTCTGCAACTCCCTTGAGCCCTGCACTGTCTTCATACTGAGTTTAAGGTCAGTATCCCTCGTCGGAGCTGCTTGAACAGCACCTCTGTGCTCAGCATCGGCTTGCCGTTACCAAGGCTTGTTGACTCTCTCCTCCAGAGATCATCAGGCTCCAAGAAGCTCCCACCTCAAGCAACTCCTGCAGCCAAGATCTTTGCACTCACCTCTTCCTCTACACCATGTGCCTTTCTCATTGGTGAGATGCTCGAGGTCCTCTTGCGTCTCCTGTGACTTCGGCCCCTGGGTCCTCTTGAGGGTCTTCTTTGGCCCCAGTGGACTCCCCTGCTTGCTCGGGCCTGCTCCGACTTACCTGCTCTTGGTGAGTCACTTGGACCTTGATGGTCCCGGCACTGCACCTTTTTAGTCGGCTACGTTGTTTGCCGCTGCCTAGGCTTGCCCCTACCCGACACTGATCCCTGGGCTCTCAACATCAGATGTGGGACAGCTCATGAACGGCTCCTGGTCTTCTACAGTGACGCCTGGTCCGCACAGCTGCAACTTCAAGGGCACTGTCAACCTCACTTGCATCTCCTTCATCGGTGAGCATTCGTCTTCCGTGCCTCCTGGCCACTCCTGAGTGGCACAGACCCTGTCTCCTCTGCTTGCAGGTACCTCCCATCCTGAATCCACCTTTGGGTTCCATTGGACTCCTTCATCTTCTTCTCCAGGGGCATCTTTCCTGAAGTCCTCCATTGTGGTCTACGGTGGTTTCCAACATCACTGGACACCTATGCACCCAGCTTCCCTGGTGTAGGTATCCTGGTTTCTGGGGTATCCACGGGTGCAGTGACTCTCCAACCTTCCATCTTCCAAGGGGTTTCTTCACGGTCCACTGAGAAGGGTCCTTCTTTAAAATTGCAACTGCAACTTACCCCTTGACTAACATTGAGCAGACAGTCGTGTTCTCACTCTGCACACGATCTCTGTGGTGTTCCTAGATACTCACCTAGGGTGGTTCCTTGGGTCCCCAGCTCTTCTACGTCTTCTGGGTCCATTCTTGACTTGAGTCGTGGCGCGCATTCCACTATTTTAGTATATGGTTTGGTCTACCCCTGGAGACCACTGTGTATATATGCTACTTACGTGGTCTATTTCCTAAGTATTGTGTGTATTGTGTATTGTGTTGGCATCTCCGGGTAGGAGATAATACAATAATAGTTTGTAATAAAATACATATTTTCATAACTACACTGTGTGATTCTTTTTCACTTATCCTATACCAGAAGATTAAGTACCGGTAAAACAAGCTGCTTTACACTTCTTCTGGACTAAGCATGAAGGCTATTCTCCACAGCTACCAATTAGAGAGTTTTCTAAGGTTGACTAAGACCACTTAGTGATGTCTAGTTCCATTCACAACCATTCACAAGTATAAGTATGTAGTATAAGACTGCGTTCGAGACTCATACCTCAAAAACATTATTTGGGCATTTTACTGTAAAATCTATTTCTCCGAAAGTACTTACCTGATTCAGATGATCCTGGTGTCTAAAATTATATAAAAATCTGTATTATTTTCCTAAATAAGCCGCAAATTTCTTCTGCAGTGTGTGTCTCAATTATTGACTCTGTGTGTACAACAATGTTTAACACTCCCCTCTGATAAGCCTGAGCTGCCCTACCACACTACCGCAAATAGAGCACTTGGAATTATTAAAGTCAGCCCTGTAAACCAATAAGGATCGCCTGAACTTTTTGCATGGTGTGTCCTTACATTGACCCACTATGTAAAAAGCCAGCTTTCTACAGTAGGGTGCAGTTGTAAAGCGGAATTAATTTCTGTGCACAAAATTCGGGCATCGCCTTAAATAGGGATTGAGGAAGACCACTAGGGCCAGGAGCTGCAGATCATTGTATTTAAGCGTGCAGCCTTTCCTTTGACATTTTCCCCTGAGAAGGTTTTGAGGTGTTTGCAAGAAAGGGATTCATACTGATGCTGCGATATTAGCATTGTTTGCTGATAAGCTCTCGTTTTCTAGATTGTTGACAATCCTTACAAATTCCTTTTGAGTTTTTATTTCTACTTATATGGAGCAGATTAACCCAAAAGCTATCCAACTGCTGTTTTTGTAGCGCATAGGAGAGGGCATCTTGGAATCACTCCAGACTTCCAAGGGACTTCTCTGTCTGGGTCGGACTCCTCCCACACATCCCATTGGCCTTTGCGTGTGGCTTTCAATAATGAAAGCACGCAAATGGCCAAAGACGGGGGCATGTCCCGCCTTTCCTCTAAACTTTCACTCCCAAGGCCTAGGGGTCTCGGGAGCGAGCCGCAGCGCAGGCTGGCAGCTGGTCGTGGATCAGGTTACTAATTTATAGCGCGGTCGCTTTTACTTTCGCAGCCTCGCTTGTTTGTGATGCTGACTAGCTTTCTGCAACATCAAAACCCCATACCCGTTTGGGCTACTTATATAAACCTAAAAATAAATGCTTATAATGTTACATTTGTGCTTTTCAGAAAAAAGGAGACATGGATTAAATGTAAAGCAACTGTAACCAGGAGAAATCATTCAAGTAACTCGTTGCCTGAGGAACTGGGTGAACAGTCCGAAGGCTCCGATTTGTTGAGCTTTACACATCCATCCTCTCACGTTTCCTGCCAGGCGCGACATGTACTTTTTGTCACATCGAACAAGATAAAGTCCAAGGTCTCCAAGTTGCCATAAAACAGACTGTCACTTTAGCATTACATGGCAGTGAGCAGCAGAGCAAGGCCGCACTTCAAATATAGCACTGCTAGGGCCTGCACAACATGAGCGCAGTTTCCAGCAGCATGGGCATCCGACAGAGCGAAATTGCGGGCTTAACTATTTGGTCAATTCTGGATAACGGCTGCCATGCAGGCACGCGATTCAAGGTCCCAGTGGCCGCTTTAGTAGCCACAGTTTATACATTTGATTCAGCCGACAGAGGCATTCTTTTCTATTTCCCGAAAGTCCAATCACTTACCACAAATGTAAGGCGTTCACAGAGTCCTCAAGACTGCCTGGGCCATGTTCCAGTGGCCAATCAAACCTGAGTTTGTATTTTGTGCATTCTGGGATTTGTAGTCCTCACTAGGTCTTGCTTACTAGGCAGCACAAATTGTATTTACGTACGGTGGGTTTAGAGCCCACCGTGGTTGGCTTTATTGTCACTCTTATTTGCATACTTCTTATTTGTTACTGTGTGTGGACTTTACTTCCTTTTGTTGTGTTTGGCTGGCCCTTGGAGCATGGATTCCTTACGGTCCTTCTAATGTTTGCTTCAAAGCACTAACTACTTGTTTTTGGTTAAGCACGCTATGGAAGTGCATGTGTTTTCAAGCGTTCGCCTGTGTACTTCTCCCACAACCCCACTATGCAGCCCTTTCTGTCACCCATTTGCTTCTCTCCTGCGTCTCCTCCTTGCTGTGCTCACCTGAATGGGCTGCTCCCCTCCCCACTGCTTTTTCACCTGTATGTTTCTCCCCATAGGTCAATGTAGCCCTCTCTCTCGTTTGCTTTTCTCTGTCACCCCTCAGGCTCCACATTGCTCCCTCTCTGAGTCATTTGCTTTCCTCCAACTACGCTATGCCGCTTCTACTGCCGGTTTTGCAAAAAACAAAAGAAAAACACCACACTTTCACACAAATATTTCTATTGATTTGCAGATCCAACTTGGATAGGCAAAAAAAGTGTCTGAGTCTTTTTGTAGGTGCAAGCCTGATAGAATAGCGCGGCCAAATAAATCATTACCCTTTTTTCTTATTTAGTCAACCAGCACAACATCGAGAATGCGCATGTGGCTAAAACCCACTAACAAAGACAGTAGGTCCCAAAGGCGAGACTTATTGGGTTTGCCAAGGCTTGTTTCGCTTACTACAGCTCCTTTTTACATTTCCTCTTTAGAACTTTTAAAGTTGTTTTCTTGCATTTTGTCTTTCAGTTTCTTAGCATCAATCGCAATCCTCGGTTTAGATCTTTTATCAAATTTCTGAGAGTGGTGGTAAGTCTTATTATCATGGACTGAATTTGGCCGAATAAATAACCCCTTTTGAGGTAGAACTGGGAAACTACGATAGTACATTTTTAATAAAACAACTCAATTAATTTAATAAACCACCATCTGTAACTTGACATTATTGGATTTTCTAAATGTGCGGGCCACTAAAATCTTTTTTGATTTTCCAAGTGCGCTTGGACTAGCAAAGTGTTTGATTTTTGATATAAGATGATCTTACAAGAGAGGCATATAATTTGGGGAAGTGATCACTTTTGGGTTTCTGATCGATTTTGTAATTTGTGATACTCAAAAACAAAGACAGGCTTACCACAGTTAGTGTTTGATTTTGTAGAAATAGAAATGCTACCCGGAGGATGATCTTTGGTAAACCTGCCAATGAGAACTTAAGGCATGCTGCATCCAGCAGATCTAAAATAGATTCACCAAGTTTATCTCGTCGCTTAGGTTTTTTAAACTCCTGAGAGTTTAAAAAACTCCAGTTATTAAAAAAAAAAACAAGCACTTGTGTTTTCATATTTCAAATCCATAATCACTGCCACTATTCCATGCTGTATTGTAGGAGAAATGTAGACGGCTATGATAAACAAGGGAAGATGGCTGTGTGTATGGACACTCTACTATAAAGGTCATGGCCTACTTCTCTCTAATATCTATATTTGTGACCTTTAACTGTAAATGAGAGGAAAAATATATATTGACAATCCCTTCGTGGAAGACTTTTGGCTTTTTCTTTTGGTACTCAATGTATTCAATCAGGGATGGGGAGGTGAAACTCCATGTTTCTCGTACAGTTATAATTTGAAATCTGTGCCGATATGTAATTGTATCATCTTCATAAATTAAATTAGATAAGCCACGCATGTTCCATGAACAAATATTTAATGAATCAACGGTAAGGCAAATTGTTTTATGAGACGATAATAGGGCTAGACTTCATTTATTTTTTGCATCGTTTAGCGTGGCGGATCGCCAGCTTCCGTCCTGGGTTGATCTCTTTTGATCTACTATTTCAGCACATTTTCTCCCATGAGTCTGCTTGTAAGTAATTGATATATTGGCAAGCACTGTTTTCAGAAACTTATTTCTTGCCAGTAGCATTCCTCAAGATAGAGTTGCAGGAGTCGCCACACTCTTGTGCTGACTTTAAATTCAATTCTGCGTCAAGAGCTTCAATTTCTTTCTTTGTTAAAGGCCTGGCCAAAGTGGTAGGATAAGCATTGTCTATATATTTTGTTAATCTTATTCCCCATTTCTGAACAAAAGTCTTTTCAAATAAATCAGTTCTGCAATTTCTGCATTAGCTCCCATCATCAAGGTTGGTTTATTTAATAAAGGCCTGCTATGCGGAAGAAACGTGATAGTTTCTACGTGTGTAGAACTCAGATGTGTCAAGTCTTCCAGGCCTTGTAGTAACTTGATTATGTTACAGTGATTCAATACATCATAGCCAGCCCTAGATTAATATTCGGGCGTCAATAAAGCTTTGTTTTATTGATGCCCATAGTTTCATCGCAATGGTTTAATGCTGATATTCTGTTATTTTGCGCTGCAGAGTTTTTTTACTACTATGATTTTCTCAATCATTTTAAACCTTTTATTACCGTAGCTTCATATTGAAAGATTTAGGGGCCGATTATGATGGCGGGCGGACTTTGTTACCCCGCCATCGTGGTGTAAAAGGGACCGTCCGCCATAGGTGCGGCGGTCCCGCAACACAAATTAGGATGCGCCCGCCACTGTGGCGGGCCCATCCTGCATGTTTAGCATTGTGGCGGGCGGTGCTCTCAGCACCGCCCGCCACAATGCTAAAAATGCATGAATGCATTTGCATTAAAAAAGCGGCAGGCACCGCGCGGTGCCTGCCGCTTTGTTATTGCAAATGACAGGTACCGCCCGTGTGCACCCCCCACCTCTCCTTTACTCCGGGGGCCCGCAGGGGGCCCCCGAAGTGAAGACCGCATGCCTTTTTTTCGTGGCGGAGATAGGCATCTGTTTTGGTCCATCATAATATGGCTGGCGTGTCTAATAGAAAAGCGGCGGAGGGTCTTTCCGTCTGCCGCGGACCCCCTAGCCATCCTAATGTGGCGGGGGGTCATTTCAGTGCGGATGGCGGGCGGATTGCCCCTGCCAGGCCGGCGTTGGCTACTGCCAGCCTGGCGGGGGCAATCCGCCCGCCATCCTAATGGGCCCCATAGTTAGTTTGATCAAAAAATTGAGCTTCGACTGACAGGGCACTGCAGACAGATTCTTGAACAACCATCGTAAAGCTTTTGTCTGTCGATATCTCTCTTTTGTTGGGGTTTGTGCCATTTGTTGAAATTTCCAAAGGTTCACTGCTGCAGAAACGGGCTTTCGAGGTAGCTGGCTTTTTTCGGACGGCCCATGTGATGTTCTCATTCTCGGGATTAGTGTTATTAAATTCTGATGAAGAGGAGTGCGACATTACATATTTCTTGGACTCTGGTAAGATTATTATTTTTAGGGAAAAAGTTGGGTACTCCTTTAACAGTCCTCATCAGTTGGCTGGTTACCTAAGCAAACCTTTTTGTTTCTTGATTTCTCAACCTTTTACGTTCTCGTTTCGATAGTGGTTTGCTGTCATTTTGTTGAGAGCTGCTGCTAACAGTGTTGATATTAAGTGAGGTCTCCCAACCTAGAGGAGTTCTCAGATCTCGCATATTCTCCGGATTGTTTACAGAGTGCACTCAACTTGATGAATTAGTTGGTTTACGAGGGCTGCTTGTGATTGCTTTTCTCTGTGTTTTACAAAGCAAAATTTGGAACCAAAGAGGCAGCAGAGTCCTCAACAGTACTGTTTACTAAGTTTCTTTTCTGGTGCCCGAACTTAAAAAAATCAAGGTTTGATGTTTTTGAGCCACCTTACTTTCTAGATAGTTAGGTGTTGCTGGTCGCGACGTTATGATTTTAATCTCAGAAGTCAAGGACTGCAACACTGCGAGGAGGGAGGTTTATTTGTCTATGATCAGAGAACTAGCGCAAGCATTTGTTTTTCCTCAACCTCATCCCTAGCTTTTAGCACTATGTTGTTCAAGGTTTCACGCTTTGTATAAATCCTTGGAATAAGTATTGCTAGAGTGTTGAGTAAATCCACTTGTATGTCCATTTTGTCGGAATGAAAGTTTAAAGATTTTACTGTTGCGCTTAACATGCTCATCAAGGTGGACCAGCATAGATTTGATGGCACCTAATTTATTTTTTGAGGTGGCCGTTTCATCCGATTGGAGCTCCAGATTGATTTTGTTCATTCTGGATTGATTTTGGAGACCATCATACTTTACTGCCAAGTTGGAGGCAGCGACGTTTGATTGATTAGGTGCATCTAAAAACAGACCGTTACTCTGGCTCATAACATAGTTCGGGCTACGACCATTGCAGAAATACATTAGTGACTTGGACAAATCAAAACATTTGAAATTACATCCCATTGACCACTGAAAGTGCCCAATCTAGGGGGAGCAATCGCCCAGGTGACTTTCTTGAGGGTAATGGTAAGAATATGGGCTGATAAACTTTATATAGTCCGGGACTGCAAGTTAACGTGCTCCTTTCGATCCAGTGAAACCTTTCCTTTAATTAGTTCGAATGATTCTTCTGGAGGAAACCGGTTTAATGCTTTGTAACCCTGTGGTGGTTGCGTACGGATCCAACAGCAATGATATCAAGGCAGCTAAAACAAGACAAGGGGAATTATTAAGCACTATAGCCCACTGCTAAGACAATAACAGTTGTTAAAGACCCTGAGCCAGAGATAAAGGTCCGAGCCGTATGCAAGGGCCTATAATAAGGTTGACAGCCTTTAACAAACATAGGCTGAGGCAGAACGGCTATAAGGCTATTAGAGGACTCCACCAACTGGGGTATACAGTTATAAATTAAAAAAGAAGAAAATCACAATACAAGCTTAACGCATTCAAAATCAGTAGTTAGATTGCTAATATAACAGATAGCGCGCCAGAGCTACTGTCAAACAAACCCAGAAATAAAGGTTTTCTTCTTAAATGAGAGTTTGGTTGTGCAAAGTAAGTCTAATGGATGTGCTTTCCCAAACCGTTCCACATTTCATTTAAACAAGCATTGGCAAAGCCACTAGGCCGTGCCTTAGCAAGCTGGTGCAATAGTTATTTTTTCTTATTGGAAGCATGTGCCACAAAAATAAAAGTAAAATATGCCCGTGCCTAAATGCAGCCATATACTTGCAATGTACTTTTTAAATTATAAAAAAAATACCATTGCATATAATTTTAATAGAACATCACGTGGGCTTCCTAGCAGATAGATATGCTTTCAATAAATACGGTAAAAATGCTTTTTAAGTTTAATGTCAGGAAGGTGTGATTCCTACTGAGCAAAGAAAAGTGCTTTTGACTTTTAATTACTATAGATTGAAGCCACTGTTTGATCACACAAGAACAGTGAAAATAAAAGGTTAAATAATGAAAAAAAAGAATAAATAATTGGGGAAAAAGCATCAGTAAAATTTGGCCCACCAGCTCTAGTACTGATGTGCACTTCTCTTTAGGCGGATGTGCACATGTGTCCAGGAAATTGCTCCATGTAGTGTTCCTATAGTTGATTCGGAGGAGCTGGGACATTTAAAGAAGTTACTCCACTATAGGAAGTCTGATCTGTGATAGATCCACTATGACATACCACAAGCGAAGTTCCCTCAGAGACAGTACACAGTGGCATTACAGTGACATATGGATGTAAGAAACAGACACTTCAGGGCTTCTTTCCCAGCGGCTGGGACAAGGCAGGAACGAACAGCAAGAGCAAATGGGAATATGAGGACCCCTATGGGAAAGGAAGTAAGAGCATAACATAATGCCTAACATGTAGCTCACAATTCATAATCTATACACTTAAATGTCCATGCAACCGGAGGAGGAGCTACGCTAGCAACCAAGATGGCCGCGTAAGTTCCCGGCTCCGACGACCTCTGCCAGCAGCTTATGTATCCTGATATTTATCTTGAATTCGCACCAGACTCCCGTATAGCTGAAGTGTTGCAGAGCTTAAAGGTGTACTCCCGAGATTTCCATCTTCTCGAATGAAGTTACGCCGTGTTTTCATTCTCGGCCTAATTCAGAGTGGAAGCCGGGGCCTCGATTTCTAACCCATCCGGGCTGGAGTTAAACAACATCGGCCGCGGGACTTGGGCGGCATCCGGTCTCCCGAGGTGGAGAATATCCTGACCGGTTTGGATGGTGGTACGGTGGCCAGGTTGATTTTAAGGATACAGTGGTGGGACGCACCGGTTGCTGTGGCTGGGAGTCCGTTGCCAGAGGGCCCTGCTGAGCCCCCAGGGTCGACGGGCGTGGATCCTCGCTGGTGGCGACGGTGTCTAGACTGAGAGAAAGACGAGTGGCCCCGTAAACGTCGGACCCGATTGTGCCTGTTACCCCGAAGTAGTCGACCTCCGGGGTCAAAGATCTGGTCTGTTGCTTGGCGAGAGGATATGGAGCGGGTGGAATGTACGCCGTCGTTGCAGACCGTAATGGCCGCCATTGTGGCGCTTCACTCACGGGTCATCGCCATCATCCATAAAATGGTCGCAACTGCCGAAAATATGCATCTGGGACCGGACTACGACTCTTCAATAGATTTGAAACACGTTGTGTTACCCGCAAAGCAGGGCATGCCTGAGACAGAGGACCCCGAGTGGAACCTAGATCTGGTGTTTTCTGTCGGCTTCCGAACAATAGCTTGCGAGCCAGTAACTATCGATAACTCATCATACTTAATGGACAGCCTTTTGGTCATGCCAAGTTTTTGGGAGTTCCTGGCTGGCCTTAAGGTTTTCGGATGCCTTCTCCATGTACTCAGCCATCCGCGAGCGGAGGCCCAGCACATAGTCCACTATGCTGGTTGCAGGCTTTTTGAGAGGTCTCTCCCATCCTTCCTTCACCAAACACAGGGGTCCTCTCACAGGATGCCCGTACAAAAGTTCAAAAGGGCTGTAGCCAACCCCCTTCTGTGGGACTTCTCTGTAAGAGAATAAAAGGCAGGGGATCAGGACGTCCCATCTACGTCGAAGCTTTTCAGGTAGTCCGTGAATCATCCCTTTCAGGGTCCTGTTGAATCTCTCAACAAGCCCATTGCATTGTGGATGGTAGGGTGTAGTGAATTTGTAGTTGACACCACACTCCTTCCACATAGCAGTTAAGTAGCTCGACATAAAGTTTGCACCTCTGTCGGAGACGACCTCCTTAGGGAAGCCCACTCTGGAGAATACTCCAACTAGGGCTCTTGCCACAACAGGCGCTGTAGTGGTCCTAAGGGGAATAGCTTCAGGATACCTGGTGGCATGATCCACTACCACCAGTATAAACCTGTGCCCTGATGCTGTTGGTGGTTCCATGGGACCGACGATGTCAATCCCCACCCGTTCAAAGGGCACCCCCACCACAGACATTGGTATAAGGGGGGCCTTTGTCGTGCCACCTGACTTACCACTGGCTTGGCAAGTGACACAGGAGCGGCAAAACTCCTTGGTATCTTCGTTCATGTGAGGCCAGTGAAAGTGTGAGACAAGCCGGTCCCACGTCTTCGTCTGGCCTAAGTGTCCTGCTAAGGGAATCTCGTGGGCCAAGGTAAGGAGGAAACCACGCTGAGACAAGGGGACGACCAGCCTCCTGGTCATGCCAGGCTTGGGGTCTCTTGCCTCAGTGTACAGGAGTCCATCTTCCCAGTATACCTTGTGGGTACCTGTGGCGTTCCCAGCAGCCTCAGCAGCAGCCTGCTGTCTGAGGGGTTCAAGAGAAGGGCAGCCTAACTGGTCCTTCCCCAGGTCCTCTCGTGTGGGTCCCCCTGAGCCCAGAAACTCAACTTGATCAAGTTCGAGTTCTTTAGGTTCAGTTTCCCGCAATTCTTGGAGGTCAGCCTCCTCTGAGTCCTGATCCTCGACCTGGGGCAAGGGGGAAGGCGAAGCCTTAACCCGACTGCTCCTCTTCTTGGGAGGTGTCTGGTCCGTTGTTCCAGGATCCAGCACCTGCTCAGTGGGGCATCGTCTGACTTGTGACCTGGTCACAGCAAACACGTGTACTGGCAAGCCTAACATCTCCATGTGAGTCCGTTGCTCCACTTCTGACCATCGCGATGACTCCAAATCATTGCCCAACAAACAATCCACTGGGAGGTCTGAACTAACAACAACCTTTTTCTGGCCATTTACCCCTCCCCAGGAGAAAGCAACAATCGCCATACTATGACGGGTAGTGGCGTTGCTGGCATTGGTCACCAGGAATTCTGTACCTGGCATGATCTGTCCAGGGTCCACAAAGTTAGGCGTCACCATAGTGACGCTGGCACAAGTGTCCCTATAGGCCTGAGCCATTCTTCCATTTATTAAAGGTGTCTGTCGGTATTTGCCCAAAGTATTGGGACTGATATCAGGGGATATATCCACATCCCCTGTACAGACAAGGACAGCCTGAGTGAGTGTACCAGCTAAGCCGTCACACCCCTCAGAACCCAAGGTTAACCCAACTAGTCCCTTGGGAGGCGCACTACTACTGCTGGCTGTACTAGGGGGCACAGGTGCCGTAGGGGCTGCAGTAGCAGGAGTCTGCCCTCCTTTCTTGGTGCACTCACTAAACCAGTGAGTTTTACTTTTACAGTATTGGCACCACCTTTTCGATTGACCTTCTTGATTCTTCTTTTTCTGGGAAGCCTGACCCCCCCCTCTTTGGGTTGTTGGGGACCTGTCAAAGACTTCTGGTCAGTTTGTTCCCCTTTCGAATCTTTACCCTTCTGGTCTGCTTTCTTCTGACCACCCTGGTTCTGGCCCTGGTTTTGCTTAACCCTTGTTCTGACCCATCTGTCTGCCTTCTTTCCCAATTCTTGGGGAGAGGTCAGATCCGAGTCGACAAGGTGCTGATGCAACAACTGGTTCTGACAATTGTTTAAAATCTGTTCTCGCATGATCAAATTATACAATCCTTGGTAATCAGTAACCTTACTGCCCAGCAACCAGCCCCCAAAAGCCTTAGTGGCACAATCAACGAAATCAGACCAGTCCTGAGACTGAGTTTTCTGGGTATCCCTGAACAGCAACCTGTACTGCTCAGTGGTTAGGCCGAACCCATCAATCAGTGTGTTCTTCAGGATCTGGTAATTGTTAGCATCCTCGACCCTTGTGGTGAGGAGCTTATCTCTACCTTTACCTTCAAAGGAGAGCAACAAAATAGCTGCCCACTGACTCTGGGGGACGCACTGTACAGTGCAGGCCCGCTCCAAAGCAGTAATCCACTTGTGGATGTCGTCCCCTTGCTTAAAGGGGGGCACTATCTTATTCAGGTGCTTAGTGTCTAAACTCCTGGGTTCCCGTGGGGGAATGCTGCCACCAGTGGGAATCGTCCCACTCAACTCTTGCTCTCGAGCAAAGGCGAGTCTTTCTTTGGCTAGGGCAAGTTCTTCCCTTTCGATCCGCAGATTGACTTCCCGCTCCTTTGCTTCGTACATTCTCCTCTGAGGTGATGTCATCCCTCTTCGAGCAGAACCTCGAGAGCCATTGGTTCGAACAGATCTGTTAGAGCCTCTCGACAGAGACCGAACTCGTCCGTTCCCAATGTTAAGCTGGCCCGAGAGAGGCCCCAGGGGTCTCCTAGTACCAAACTTGTGCCGGCTTAAGTTGTCCTGAGTTAGCTGACTAACTATGACTGGACCTTTGTCTGCCTCGTCCCCAGATGTCTCTGGTTCCTCGTCCTCCTCTTCGCCCTCGGCAGAGAGATGGATAAGGTCAGGGTCACCTCGGGTTCCCTCGAGGGGAGGCATTTCCATTTCGGGATGAGAAGGGTCGGTGTTACCCGCCTTCTTGGCATCATAAGTCTCCAAGAGACCAATCAGAAACGGAATGGTAGGGTTTGCACCCTGCTTAATCTTTCGAGACGTACAGATCTGTCGCATCTCATGAAAGCTAAGCGCCGCATATCTGGAGGTGACCTGTGGAAGGTCGACTGACACGAGGGGAGACTCAGAGTTTCCGCCTTTGTCCGACATGCTGTTTCTAGTGTGGTGTAAGTGATGTACCTACCTACACTATGGGTTTACCTACTGAGCCCTTGCTAAGAGTTGTAGCCAAGGTGTGCTAAGCCTTGAAGAGCTACAACAGCTGGTTCAGTAGAACTCAGAGTATTCTAAGCTAGGTTATATGTACCTGGAGTACTTATGCGATCTTTCACAAGATGTTCTTAGGATACGCGTGGTAAAACAACAGCAAGCTCAAATCCCAACCGCTGCTCACCAATGTGAGAAGTTGGCCCGATATGCAGCGTTCGCTATTCTAGCGACCGCTATGTATCGTTCCAACGACCCTTATGGTGATTGGTTGTAAGTCAACCTTAGACCAGCTATCCTAGTAGCGTGGATACGAGCAGTCTTCGGGCTAAACTCTAGAGGGCGTGTTAAGCCAGCTGTTATACCATCACATACCCCTTGAACCCCAAGTGAAAGGACACCACACAAGTGTTATGAAAATAAACAGAATATTTATTAAGAATCACAACAGCCCTGGACTCTTTATGAGGACAGGGTACTAAGCACAAACCAAAACTCTTAGGAAAATACTTCAAGTGCACAATTTAAACAAGTGTCCGAGGACACGGGAAGTTTAGTGGTCTCGGGCGGACCCGATAAGGCAAGTCGGAAGCGAGGGACTCGGGACCCTAGAGTAAGGAGGCTATGCAGGCACCGAAATGCCGAAGTTACCTAGCCACGAGGGCTGCGGCTGCACAAGTCTTACAGGCGTCGGGGTCTTCGCTGACGAGCCAGGAGCCGGAAGAAAAGGAGTTGCTGGCCGGCGACCAGTGCTGAATAGTTTGTAGAGATCCAAGCCTGGATCAGAGATCGTTGATACCTGAAAGCAGAGGGGACCAAGTTTGTACTACTAGCCAGTAGTCAGAGGGTACCAGGAAGGCACCGGTTGGCCGTCACCTCGACTAGGTGAGTGGGCGACGCTAGGCTCTGCAGTCTCACGGACCAGGAGGCGTTGTCGGCGACCAGGATGGAGGTGCGAGCTGTCCCACGGAGGTTGATGCTGTCGGCGTCGCTGGACCCAGAATTGGGGCAACAAGCCTTGGCAGATTTCAGGGCCACGGGGTGGGCCTAAAAATGGCGTCTTGAGTGGACCAGGAGGGTCCGGGGTGCTTCTCTCAAAGATGGAAGCAAAGGCCAGTCTGGAGCAACCAGACCAGCAGCGTTGGTTGTCGGATGTCGTCAAAGAAGGGCACAAGCCAGCGGCTAGTGACCAGACAACGTACTGAGCGGCGAGCAGAAGGGCCCCACGCAGATCGTGGAGATGCTGGGAGACTGCACTTCGGTGCTGGAGCAGCTCAGGGTCGGGGCTTCTCGGACCCCAGAGCACTCACCAGAGAATTGCTTCGATGGTCTTGCTGATTAAGAAAGCGTGCCGGTTTTGATGATGGCCGGTCCCTCGAGGTCTCGTCGCACCCACAGATCACAGCTGAGCTGATGACGTGGGTAGAGGTCAGAGGTGCCAGGGAAGCCGGTTCTCGTTGAGCTGGGCTGTCGGATTCCTTGAGGAAGGACTTGCAGCAAACCGCAGAGTTCTTAGATGGTGCCCGCTGGTGCAGGGTGACTACTCCTTAGCCACAAGGGAGAAATCTTGAGAAGAGTCTCGAAGTCCTTTCGTAGAAAGTATTCTTGATTCAAAGATGATCTAATTTGGAAGGGTCCCCGCTCCGGCCTTTATCCTAAAGAAAGGGGTGGGTACATGACTAGGTCCTGCCCTAAGGGTGGGACCAGGAAGGGGGGTAGTTACACCCCTCTCCCCTGCCGGACTGTCCCCAGGTCAGGGGCTGGCGCCCCTGGAACTGGTTCTGACCGGCAGATGCGTAGTGAGCACCGGGGTGCCACTCCGCAGTCACCTTCTCGCAAAAGCCCTACCTACCCAGAATACACAAACCCTGTCTGGGACGGTGCGAACACCGCCCTTGACAGGAACCCTTTGTCCAAGCTCTCCTCGCTGGAAGGACTCCCAGCAGCAGGAGGTCAGACTCGTGTCTGTGGTGGCAGCATCCATTTTGTGGAGCTGAGGCTTTAGTTAACTTTAACCGGGGTTCACAGTTACATACATGTCGTGTCCCTCTAGAAGGGCGGAATGCTAACCTTGTCGCCAGAATTGGTGAGGGGGTAGCATCCCGATTCGTATGACACCTTACTCGACATGTCTGGATAACGCAATACCGAAGTTACCGTGATGGCACGCGTTATCATGGAACAGCCATTGGGTCTTGGTTCCGCCAGCTGCAACCGGGCTCGGCTCGGGCCAGAACCCAATTCGCACGATTCCAAGCACTCTGCCTTCAGGATTGTCAAGGCCTGCCATAGGAGTGTCTGATAGGAACTCGGGTGTCCATTGTGTGGTTAGGTATAGGGCTACTATGCCTAAAGCAACGAGCGGGTACGCTACGTTGCCCCAGCTGTTGTGCAGCCAGTTGTGTCAGATTTAGATGGCCATCCAGGGGTGGCATAATACATGCTTCAGCCCCTGGTAGGCCCTGGGTACACCGATGCCCTGAGTTACAGGGTCTGACAGGGTGGCCCAGTTCCAATTGGGTAATGCACCTAAGGTACATGCATCAATTTAGAGAGAGAACAGCTAGGCTGTGGGTCTGATTAGCAGGCCCACAGCCCGAGAAAGTCGTAAACCAGTGAAACAAAAGCAAAAAGTCCGGGTGATCATAGGATTGCAGACCCTACTCTCCTACACCGATACCGCCCAAGATGGACACAGCTGATTTTATATTTCAAGATAATTTCCCCAGTGACTATCGGATTGCCTTATCATCCTTTTCCTCCCAACTGGCTCAACTACGTTCTAATGCCTTACTGTTGGAAGACTGGTATCTCCGTCCGACTTGTGGACTACGAGTGCTAACACTTTGCATCCGATCATACCACACTGACTTTGACTTTCTTGAACGTCTTTATTTTCCTGTCGGGATGGCGGTTCGTGTGGAGAGAGCTCGTAGAAAAATCGGAGTGGCCAGGATTGAGTTTGATTGTATGGGTTGGATAACACGGCTTTGTTTGATTCGGGACATGTAGCCTACAATGATGCGGCAGTCGGGCGGTTTTCACGAATCCCTCCCGGTTGTTTAGTAATTGCTGATTCATAGTGTTTTGACTGTATTTCGGTGTGGTTTGCTTCTGGCGGGGAGTGAGGGGGTCCGGGAGCCTGTATGACATCTCCTCCTCCATTCTCTACCTTCTTTTAGGTCTTAGTTGTGGGGAGACAGGCACGCTTCAAGTGGGGTTAGGCCGTAGCCATTGCAGGGGTGCAGGGTGGGGGAAACGGGTAAGGTTTTTTTTATTTTGTCCTTGTTTTAGTTCTATGGCCTTTTCTTTCTTTTCCCCTTTTCACGAGAGGTGGGTTGCTTATCCTGAGTTGGGTGTCTGCTCTAGTCTCAATTATCCTGAATCGTGGGGTTGACAGACTCAGCTGGCGGCAGCTTAACGGGGTTGTGGATCGTATTGTTGCTTCTTATTCATATACATATTCATGTTGACGTCCCACTCTCCTGTGCATTGATTTTACCATATTGGCTTATTCGCCTACTCACCGTTGCAATGTTTTTACTGTATGACACCTGATATGTGTATTATTTCCTCTTGTTTTTCTTCTTTCAATCAAAATATATTTTAAAAAAATGTCCATGCAACCAAAGATACATGGGCAGCACCATTCATGCATGTAAGAAACGTATTTTGGAACATATGAAGGCTATTGATAACCGTGATCCCCAGTATCCTGTGCAAGACATTTCAATTAAATGTATTTTGGTGATAGGAATAAACTGATATATTTCGTGATAGAGCAGGTGCCATTCAACAGGAGAAGAAGGAACAGAACCCTGACACTGACAACAAAAAGAATCTAGACACATAATAGATTTGGACGTGGAAAGTCCCATAGGTCTTAACATGGAGGAAGAACTAAGGATACGCCTATGGGAGGACTAACATTGACTTTGTTTGTTCTTATTGCCCTCTACATTGTATTTAATGCTGTAGGTTTACCATCTTGGCGAACCTCTGGACGTCAACTTCAAACAAGAAAGTCACCACCACCCTAGCCCAAACCAAATTCTGTCTCATACACAAAGCATACTGGACCCCCGCCCGCCTGGCGTCCATCGGCATCCGTGAAAACGACGCATGCTGGAACTGCAACAGGCAGAAAGGCGACCTGGCCCGCCTAATTTTCCACTGCCCCAAAGTAAAAAGATTCTGGCACAAAATAAGCAAATTCATGAAAAGCAGGTTGGGCATCCCCCTACAGCTAGAATTTCACAGCTTAGCCACAGCCTTCATGGCCCCACAAATCCAATCCAGAGAAGACAGAGACCTGACAGACCTACTCATAGCGGCAGTCAAGACGGTCCTGAACAACTGGAAAGACACTGGGAAGGCGTCTTATAAGACCTGGTTTAACTGGGTCACCTTCCTACGAGGAGCAGACACCATAACATCCAACCATACTCCCAAAACCCACACTAAGTGAGAAATGTGGCTCTTTCTGGATAACTATCTGTCCTCACACAAGCCACCGTAGACAATTAGCCGCTTAGTCATTCCACAACCTCCCGAGCGCAATGTGCTCCTAGCAACATCACAGCCACACATCTCTCCTCCTCTACTCTCTTTCTTTCCTTTCTCGCCGCCGGGGGAGACGGTCGGGGGCCCAAGACAAGAACAATCACCGACCATACGAACAATATGTAACCCCACCAGCCCAGAATGTCGTTGCGACCTCTCGCTATGTCTCTGTAATCCGCCCCACCCCCCCCCCCCCCCCCCCCCCCCGGGCACTGTTTTTGTGACTGTACCCCTGTAAACTGCACCTTGTATATACAAAACCTTTCTTCTCAATAAAAAATTACTGAAATAAAAAAATAAAAAAAAATAAAAAAAACATTCCAATGTTTCAATTAGCGAAATGTCCTTGTAGTACAAAGTGAGTGTATGTTCTTGCTAATTCACACCCCCATGTCCCCCACATGCCAGACTTTTCAAGTGAACTACTTGATCCAGAATGTGCTACTGCTGATAATCTGTAAGTGAGCAGCATCAGAGAAATTGTGATACATTCCTCAGTGTAATCAGTTACAGTGCACCCCCAGAAATAGCTTCAGAAGTGGAAATAAGTAAAAGAAATGAGTGGCAGGAGAGAGGTCAGATGCAGGAAGGCACAATAATTAATTGAAAAGAGAAAGGAAGGTAAGATAGGAACTGAAACATTGCCACTGCGAAGTCTAAATACCTTATCAGTCACGACAGGAGAGCATATGCATATCCGATTAACAGGGGCAGCCTTAGAGGAAATAGTTGAGACTGCCATTCTGTGGCTGTGCCTTAGTAGCATTTTTTTCCAAATGGTAATTAGTTGCAGGTGTGCTAGTTTGGTGTGTGACTGAGACAGTGGGGACCCACAACAGTGAGATGCACAATTAAAGCAGAGTTTGCCTGCCACTGGCTACTGAAAAGGGTTTTCTCAGGGTGTCAGCGGTGCAGAGTGCCTTATCACAGTAAGATAGTGCACCATTGGGTCCAGGCTATACACTTGCTAAGGGGGGATGTTGGGGAGGGTACCAAAGCATGGACAGCGGTCAAGAGCGCAGTCTTCAGTGCCCATGTGATGCATACAACAAGGATTCTGTGGGATCAAATAATAATGCATTTAAATCAATTGCTGGAGGCCGAACAGGAGTCCTCACACATTTGAACAAATCATGCAAAGAATTTCGAACACACAAAATGGTTGTACACCTCCATAGGTGGACTAAATATTGTCTATTATAGTTAGCGTCACTTTATGTACAATATGGCTCAAACAGGGGGCTCCATGGGCAGTGACAATAGTCACGCAACGTGAGAGTGCATATATGACAACAGAATAAAAACAGTCAATCACAATAGGTATAGCCTAGCTATACATTTACAGGTATACTCTAGTTGGGCAAATACAGCAATCAATATATTAGTCCAATCTCAGTCATAGTTAAGGCGGGATAATGTAAGTTATCAACGTTTTGACCCTATAACTGTGCATTACATTTCATACATCTAATCAGGTCTTTTCCAGGACAAAAAAGGTAACACCTGCCTGTCTGTGGGTGTATGCTTGCTACATCAAATAAATATGAAGGATTCATACAGTCGCCTCCGCATGCTATGTAAAGAGAAGACAGCTTCTATTCACTTGCTCTCTGCTGTCTCCAGGCCAGTGTATCACGGTGAGAATACCTGTGCTTGGGATTAATAACACTGCACCTCGGTGCCCAGCACATTAAATGGCTTAGTGGGGTAAGGTGGGGATGCTGAGTGCAGGGGGGACAAAGTGCCATGCATCAGCCCCAAGTGCTTGTAATAAACCAGTATGGCAAGGGGCCAAAGGCAGTTGGTGCAGTCAGCAGTGGTAAAGGGTGTATGGGTAATCTGACAGCCTGATAAGCTCGCCCTTTTGGAGATTCTGCACACTAAGGATCAGTAATAGACACACTGGGTGGTATCCCCGCTGGAGATGCCATGATTATTATAAGATAACCAGATATCAGCTTGCACCTTGAAACTAATAGTCACTGCGTGAGGGAACCAGAGAACAGATAAATGTGCTTAGGGAATGTGGGTGGAGAGGTTTACACTGCTGCTCTGCTTGTGTCTCTGACAGGAACATGCTTTAGAGAATGTCGCTGATACTGCCATGGCTTTTGTGGAATGTGCGCAGACATCTGATATAAGAGACCGCTCCTAAAAGAAATAGCAATAGGAGATGCAGTATGTTATCCTTCTGGTGTGTTCTTAGAAGATGGCTGGAGGCATCTTTACCATCCTTAGTGGTGTGTGTGTGTGTGGGGGGGAGTGGAGGGGAGGGTGCAGGCCGCCCTGGGTGTCATCACTGAGGGGGATGACAAAATGGCAAAAATATGATATTTAAACACATATTTTTGCCATTTTGTCAAGCCGGGGGTGCCAAGTGTCATCACTTTGGGGGCGGGGGGAACCTTGCTACGCCACTGACCCTCCTAGCTGACAAAAAAAACAAACTTGACACAAGAACACTGATTTCTAGTTCTGTCCAGATAAAATCTAAAATCAGACCTATCATGAACATCCGATCCGAATACAAAGTAGGAGTAGGGAAGTAAAATGTAGGAATTGATCTCATTCAGCTGAAACTCAGTCAACAAATTCGAGACAAAGGAAATGCGTGTCAATAATTACATAGTCCCAGTACACAATGGTGTATCAAACTCTAGCCGTTTACTTTCATTCTGCTAGTTTAGTGCAGTTATGATCAAATAATAAAGGCTGTCATCCCACGTGAACAAAATGACAAAGAATAGTTACAATACATAAGAAGGTAAATGCAAAAAAAGGAGACTTATATCACACAAGTGTCAGAATAGTGTATTGCAGTGTGTTGTGGTGAGAACGACCACAGTGGAGAGGCCTTCAGCAATCACCGAAAGCCACAACCTCAGAAGGGTTTGGCTTTATTTCACAGGGAGTGTTATGAAGAAAGTAGAACAAAAATATACAGGCATCATAAGAGTTCAGTGACTGGGAGGAGAGTCATTAAGTCAGTGAATATCAGTTGTTCCATGGCATAAATGTAGAAGAAGAATTCAGAAATCTGTGAACAGCCATATTAGGCATCAGATTGTTAAACTATTGGCGAGGAGGTGGCCTTGATGTGAGATGTGACTGCTCTCATAAGGTGTGTTTACAATTTGATGCTCAAATGTACACTCGTTTCTCTGATGAATCCCCTGGCGCAAGTAGCATGGCTTCCCTATGAGAATGTGTGTGTGTGTGTGTGGGCGGGTCAGATGTAACACAATAATAATCCAGTTAGGAACTAAATAAACAAAATCGTTCAAACCAGTTAGTTAAAATATAACTGAAATTCCAGAAAGAAAAATGGTTGCAGAATAGTAAAAACGTATTCGAGTTCATTATTGCTAAAGGCACCTCAATACAGCAAACTTAATTAGCTCCTCTCCCCCTTTTAGGGGTCAACAGTGCATTCGTTGTGGCATGAAATGAAACAAAGAGCCCAGAGCAGCTTAATAAAAATAAAAAGTAAAAAATGTAAAAGATAAATATAAAAGAGGTCTTCAACTTCTGCTCACTTGAATCCCTAATATTCAATTCACAAATGTTTTCTTATAGCTGTTACATTTAAACCTTAACCCCTTTGAATCCCATGACGAGCTCAGCTCGTCATGAGCCACGGTGCTCGTGTGCTCATGACGAGCTGAGCTCGTCATGACCTTTAGAACACTCGCACGCTGGGCTAATTCCCCTGCTGTGCGAACGTTCTAAAGAAACGGGTGTGGTCATGACGAGCTCAGCTCCCTTAGACACAGGAACCACTCGGACACTCCAGGTGCTTGCAAGTAAATTTATTTGGCAAGGGAATGACAACGCGTTTCGGGGATTAGCCCTTGATCACGCTCGTAAATACAAGTATCCACCATGTTTAAATACACAATAAACATTACGTGACAAAGCGTAAAAAACATTCACCTCCATGTGATTTTCAAAAGGCAAGAAAGGCAGCCATCTTGTAATGTGCAAAAATGCATAATATATATTATATATCTCTACAGTAGCAGATTTCCAGATTCCAGGTCCAGGTTCCAGATGCAGGAGGCTTACAACAAGGATAAATTACTTACCTGTAATCCTAGTTCTCTTCCAGGGGTATACTCATCAAAGTCATAAGCACTGAATAGTCCCGCCCACGTGCGGGACCCCGGAACAATAGCCAATAATATGCATATATCTGCATATATATATATATATATATATATATATATTATATATATATATATATATATATATATATATATATATATATATACACATGTATATCAATACATATAAATACCATATATATATATATATATATATATATATATATATATATATATATATATATATATATATATAGATAATATGCATATACATATACATATGCAGCCTGAAATACACCAAACTAGGCTCAAAACTGACATTATTGCAAGTAAAACTTTTTACATTTGCCAAATAAAGACATATAAAATATATTATATATTACTGTACAGAAGAACCACTGCCCTGGGTTTCTTTGAAACACACAACCTTTATTTTCAAAGGTAAAAAACAGGCAGGATCATAGAGGCAGATTTAGCCTAGATAGGCTGCGTAGTAACAACTGAAAAATTGGCGCCGTGCCTTTAAGACCTCCGTGAGCCTCCAGGCTCCCATCATGCACCACAGGTGACAGTTAGGTCAGTTCTTTTGGACGGCGTATAACAGTGTGATAACAGCATGGGTAACATGTAACATAGACAGTCCTGGTATTCATCCGGTTAGGAGGATGGGTTGCTTATGACTTTGATGAGTATACCCCTGGAAGAGAACTAGGATTACAGTAGTCATAAGCACTGAATAGAATAGCAAGCCCATCCCATACCCTGCGGACGAATACCAGTCTCTCTAAACAGTATACTAATAAATATTACCCAAACAAATTCCTCAGGGATGCTTGACCAACCTGAGCATCCGCCTGAGCATCAGAATCAAGGCAGTAATGGCGTGCAAAGGTATGAACCGAAAGCCACGTAGCTGCCTTACACATTTCATGCATTGGAACATTTTTAAGCATTGCTATTGTAGCAGCTTTTCCTCTAGTGGAATGCGCTCTCGGCTTGCCCGGGAGCTGCTTCCGTGCCAACTGATAAGATAACATAATACATGACACAATCCATCGAGAAATGGACCTCTTGGATGCAGGCAAGCCTGTATTCAGAGGGCCGTAGTTCACAAACAAATGATCAGTCTTTCAAACACTCTTGGTTTTATCAAGATAAAATTTCAGAACTCTTTTTAAAGTCCAAAGAGTGTAGAGCTTTCTCAGCTGGAGTGTTCGGGTTAGCAAAGAACGTAGGCAGTGTAACTGACTGGTTAATGTGAAAATCCGAGACCAACTTAGGAAGGACTCTTGGATGAGTCCGAAATACCACTCTATTCGCATGGAAAACGAGATAAGGTTCTGTAGAACAAAAAGCTTGAATCTCGCTCATCCTGCGCGCAGAAGTGATAGCTACTAGAAAGGCCACCTTCCACAACAGATGTTGAAGGGACGCCTTATGAATAGGTTCGAATGGAGGACCCATCAATTTGGACAAAACCACATTAAGTTCCCAAAAAGGAGAGTAAGACCTCACCGGTGGATAAATTTCCTGAGACCCTCCAGAAAATCCTTTACAACTGGCATTTGAAAGAAAGAAACGTGAGTGGGGGACTTTCAATATGCTGTTATTGCTGCCAGATGGACTTTTATAGAAGAATACTGTAAACCTGCTTTGGCCAAAGAAAGTAAGTATGGTAGCAGTACCTGTTCTTGACCTCGAATAGGGTCATGACCTTCAGCAGTGCACCACATGAAAAAACCCTTACACTTGAAAGCGTACGACTTTCTTGTAGAAGCTCTTCTCGCCTCTCTTAAAATGTGCATACAATCCTGCGAGAGGCCTAAATGTCCGCATTGGATGAACTCAGGAGCCACACAGGTAACTTCAGGGACGGCAGGTTGGGATGGAACACCCTGCCGTTCGCTCTGGTCATTAGATCTGGATGGCAAGGAAGCCTCCTGTGCGGTACTTTGGACAGGTACAGGAGATCCGGGTACCACCATTGGCGAGGTCAATCTAGAGCCACCAGGATCATGTCTGTCTTGGACTTGTACAGTTTCTTGATCACCAAGGGAATGAGTGGAATCGGTGGGAAAGCGTAGAGTAATGTCTCCCACCGGTCCATCCACAGTGCATTCCCCTTGGACCCTCGTTGTGGGTATCTGGACGCGAAGACGTGGCATTTTGCGTTTTCGGCGTCCGCAAATAGATCGATTTCTGGAGTCCCCCAGGCCTGGAAGATGTCTCTTACCACTTCTTCTTTTAAGACCCAGTCGTGTGCTTCTGTGAAGTGCCTGCTTAAGTCGTCTGCTTGGATGTTGAGGACACCCGGCAGATAAACCGCCGATATTTTCATGTCTCGAGCCAAAAGACATTTCCAGATTGCTTGCGCTTCCAGCGACAGAGGTCTGGATCTCGTTCCGCCCTGCTTGTTCAGATAGTACATAGTTGTTGTGTTGTCCGTTTGAACAAGCAGGGAAGATATTTTGATCGCAGGAAAGAAAGCTTTGAGAGCTAGGTGGACAGCTCTGAGTACCAGAATGTTTAGATGATACAGCCTTTCTTTTTCTGACCACACTCCTTGAATTTGAAGAGACCCCAGATGAGCGCCCCATCCCAGAAGGGACGCATCTGTCACCAGCGATTGTCTGGGCATGTCCTCTTGGAATGGAACTCCCACTACCAGATGACTCCACTGCATCCACCACCGGATGGAGATTTGTACTGACAAGGGTAGTGACAGTTTGTCCTCCCAACGATTGGAAAACTGGGACCACTGGTCCTCCAGAGACTGCTGCAGAGGCCTCATGTGCAGCCTGGCTTTTGGAACGAGGAAAATACAAGACGCCATAGACCCTAGAAGAGACGAGATCTGCCTGGCCGTGGGTCGAGGAGTCTTCAGTAAAATTAGACACTTGAGGAGAATGGAGGATAGTCTCTCCTCCGAAGGATAGTCTCTCCTCCGAAGGATACGCTTTTGCGTCCTTTGAATCCAGAAGTGCGCCCAGGTAATGTATCCTCCGCGTTGGATTGAGGATAGATTTTTTGAAGTTTACGTGCAGACCGAGTCTCCGCAGCTGGTGCATGCAGAACGTGAGATGTTGCTGTAGCAGAATCAGAGACACACTCTTTAGAAGCCAATCGTCTAGGTAAGGATAGACGAAAATGTGTCTCTTCCTCAGAAAAGCCGCTACTACTGCCATGCACTTTGAAAAGTGCGAGGTGCTGACTTTAGCCCGAAGGGCAGGACTGTGAATTGGAAGTGGCTTGTTTGGATGCAAAACCTTAGAAACTTCTGATGCTTTGGGGCGATGGGAATGTGAAAATAAGCATCTTGAAGATCTATGGAGCACATCCAGTCCCCTTGATGCAGAAGTGGAATTATTTGATGTAACACCAGCAGTCTGAACTTTTCTCTTCGAAGGAACTTGTTGAGACGTCTGAGATCTAGTATGGGCCTGAACTCCTTGTTTGGATCTTTCTTTGGAACTAGAAAATATCGGGAGTAAATGCCTTGTTGACACTGGTTTCTTGGGACCTCCTCGATGGCATTCTTTAGTAGTAAGGCAGACACCTCTTGTCTCAAAAGATTAATACGATGGGTCAAAGTCTTTTGAGGAGGAACGGAAGGTGGGGGGGACTTGAATCTGATGGTATATCCATTCCTTACAATATTCAGAACCCATTTGTCTATTGTGATGTTTTTTCACTCTTCCAGGCAAAAACAAACACTTTCCCCCACTGGAGTGGGTAATGGGCCCAGGGGAAGCAAAGACTCACTGTTTTTGTTGCTGTTGCTTGTTCCCAGGTGCAGACTGTCTGGAGATGCCACCTCTTCCTCTACCAGGGCGACGCTGGGAGAACTGAGATCTTCCCTGATTTTGCTGTGACGACCATTGAGGGGTTTGAACCCTCTGCTGGTTCTGTCTCCGATCGTAAGGACGGTATTTTTTCTTAAAGTCCTTTCTTTTTTCAAGACCAACAGCCCTTACTGTATCGAGTTCCATCTTCATTCGCGACATCTCATCGTCAGCATGAGATCCGAAGAGCGATGTTCCGTTAAAATGCAGATTAAGTATCCGGTGTTGTGCTTCAGGCTTAAGACCTGTGAGCCTCAACCAAGCTGAGCGCCTAGCGCAGAGTCCATGTGCGTAACAATGCGTAGATAGATCCGAAGCATCAGCGGCTGCACTAATCACCTGGTTAGCCACTAGCCCACCTTCGTGTAAGATCTCAAGAAAATCGTGTTTGTCTTCTTTAGGAAGTTTTTCTGCGAAACGAGACATGGAGTCCCATAGTGCGCGGTCATAGCGACCCAGCAAGGCGGAGGCGCTGGCGACTTTCATGTAGGAAGCAGAGGTGGCACACATTTTCTTCCCTACTGAGTTCATTGCTTTACTGTCTTTATCAGGAGGCACAGAAGATGACGCCGCTCCTGTTTGATTTTTTCGTGCCGCTGAGACAATCACAGAATCAAGTTTTGGCTCAGCCCTCAGAAAGTACAGATGAGTGTCCGGAGCTTTATATTTCTTAGCGATCCGAGAAGGGACCGCTCCCAACGCTGCTGGAGTTAAGAACTTGTGCTCCGCAGGCTCCAACAGACCTGGTACCAGAGGAAGAAAAGGCCTTGAGGAGGAGTTGATGACAATGTCGGAGAATAGTCCCTCTTCGAATGTGTAGACTTTGTCGAAGATTTAGGGCTGCGCCTCCTCGACGAGTGGCGACGTGATGATCGAGGAGAGGGTGAAGCCCGTCTTCTTACTGAAGGAGACTTTCTCGGAGGAGTACGCTCATGTCTCCTTGGAGAGTGCACCACCTGTCTTGGGGGCGATCTTGATCTTGACGCAGGTCTTGTAGGAATGGGTGACCTGGAAGAAGACCTTGGCAGATTAATTTTCCTTATCTTCCACTCTTTAATATCTCCCAGCCATCTTGGCGAGATATTAGACGTTGGCTGAAGAGGGGAAGGTGCTCTCGAAGGCTCTGGAGAGACCTGCACAATATTTAGCCTAGGGGAGGAAGAGGAAGTCCCAAAGGACACAGTAGCAATGTTAGACCGGTCTTTAAACACCGTTCTAGGCCTCTTAGTTGCAGGAGAATTCGACGTCGATCTCCTCGACGGCGTCCTCCTCGGCGGCGACTTCCTCGGCAGCGACTTTCTCGGCGGCGATTTCCTTGACGGCTATTTCCTTGGCGGCGATCAACGACGACCTCCTCGACGTCGATGGTCTCTTATGCGTCGACGGCATGCGCCTCGACGGCGATGGTCTGGGGCTCTTCGACATCGAAACCTCTGCTGGTCGGTTCGACGTCGACGTCATGGCAACTCTCGACGGCGACCTTGACTCCGAGCCTCTCGGCGGCGACCGTCGACGAGACGATGTCGAGTCCTGACCTCTTGCCGCCGTAGGTGAGCCGGACCTAGATCTTCTTCGACGGCGAGGGATTCTTCGACGTCGACGGACGCCTCGACGGTGATTTGGATGCCGATTTTGAACACAAAGGTACCTTGGAAGAAGATCTGTCCCTCGATGTAGTAGGAGACCTATGTTTTCTCTTCTCCCCTTTGTCTTTGTGCTCTTTGTGATGAGAAGAAGTCTTCTTAGAATGAAAATCTTCTCTTCCACTCACTGTTCCTCTGTCATACAGGGACTGCAGCCTGCTCTTCTACCTCTCGAGGGTTCTGTTAGACAACTTACTGCAGTGGTAACATAGTTCTGGCTTGTGAGAAGATGGTAAACAAGCAACACAGACCGAATGAGGGTTTGACTTGGCCATTTTTTTACCACAGGCCGGATACTTAACAAATAAGGCCGGCATTATGACTGGAAAAATAGGCAAAAACCAGGAAGAAATTGCTGAATTAGTCAAACAATGACTAAAGACGTAGAGTAAAGACGAAAAAAATAGAAAAATACCAGAAGAAAGTGATAAAATATCTCAAACTGGCGAGCTCAATGCTCCAGGATCCTCACAGAAGGAGCCGGAAAAAAGAACTGACCTAACTGTCACCTGTGGTGCATGCTGGAAGCCTGGAGGCTCATGGAGGTCTTAAAGGCACGGCGACAATTTTTCAGGTGTTACTATGCAGCCTATCTAGGCGAAATCTGCCTCTATGATCATGCCTGTTTTTTACCTTTGAAAATAAAAGGTTGTGTGTTTTAAAGAAACCCAGGGCAGTGGTTCTTCTGTACAGTATCATATAATGTATTTTATATGTATTTATTTGGCAAATGTAAAATGTTTTACAAGCAATAATGGCAGTTTTGAGCATAGTTTGGTGTATTTCAGGCTGCATATGTATATGTTTATGCATATTATCTGCCGTCGAGACTATGAAATTTTGACGGGAGTGTCCTTAATTGCGAAGCAGTTCATGGGCATGGGAACTGTGTGTTTGTATATATCGTAACGCACTCCACCGTGCGGTAAGGGGGCACCCTAGGTAAAGAGGAGCGACAGTTGGTGGCGAAGTGTTTTGGATTAAATATCCTGTCTGCCCCACCAGAGCTAAGCGAGCCGTGGAAGAAAAGACATCGCGCACATTGGTGAAGACATTGGGAGAAAAAACCGGAGGAATCACCGGAAGGGCGCCAACCAGTTCCGAGGAGGCTTCCGAAGGCTGTAGGACGCGGAACGGGTGAGTGGACTCCACCCTTAAACTTAAATCCGGTAAACCTCGAATAGTCAGGAACGAAAGTCACAGCCAGACGTGGATGATACTGTGTGCACTGGAGAATGTTTACATATACGGAAAGGGAAGAAGCTGCAGGGAACCTCTTTGTGTCAAAAATAAGCGAAAAGAACAAAGAAAAAGCACAGGAGAAAACTATACCTGGCACTCTTAAGAACTTATTTGTTACTTTAGAAAAAACATACGAAAAAGAAATTCATAAATGGTGGGAGGCAACTAGCCTCCAGAAATACCTGGAAGTCGGGAGCGTCCCGAGAGGGCTCAGAATATTTATTGTTCCCTCATATGAAAGCCCTAACAAAGAACTGCTCCACGAATGGTCCGAATATATGATAGAAGTGACCCATGGAATGCTGAAGATGCTTGTGAAACATGCATGGAATGATGGGGCTAAATTGCAGAAGGAAATTAAAGACATTGGGAAAAAAATCAGTGAAGACAAACACTAGTTTTTGAGTCAAGACCTGCGCAAACAAATGAAACAGCGACTTATAGATTATGAGAACGTAATCAAAACGAGGAAGCAAGTGAAATTTATTAGGCATGAGAAGGACTATGCAAATGGCCAAATATTGACCTTTGCGAAGAAATTTGATGCCCAGCGAAAAAGCCAACAACTAGAAAAGGCACAGTCACAAACGGTGTCTCAGCCCAGCACAGAGGAATCAGAGGTATCAGAAGACGATTCTGTACGAGGAGACAAACAGAAAAGTACAGCACCATCATGCGAGGAGAACAACGGTGGTGGAGAGGAACAGGCATCCACCTCAATTTCCTCTTCTTTTTTTCTCGAATACGAACTGATAAAGGGCTTGCGACAGAGACCAGCTGCACAAACCCACCCTCCAGAAGCCACAAGAGGAATCGAGGAGGGGTAAGAAAAACAGAAACGGGTTGTTCCACCCCAGTGATGACACGCAGCAGACTAGGGGCAAATGGAACTAGCTGACATTGGTATATTGAGGAACATGGAGGAAAAAACTATAATCAACCTATCAGACAGGGCTCTGTCTGAGAAAGAACAAGGTTTATTACAATTGGGACTTACATTTTGCCCCACTCCAATGTTCAACTATACACAAGCGAGGATTGACCGTAATCAAATTAATGAAAATACATAAACTTCATCCAAAAGAAAACACTGCCATGACAACAAAAGAGGACATTGGTTTTGGTGCGTTAGTGGGAAGCGATATGGAGACGCTAATCACAGCTATTGGGGGAAACTGATTCAGATACTGACCCTGCCATATCCCCCACACAATTTCTGGAAGAAGGAGGAATTGCCCAAGAGGGATGTAAGAGCAAGATGATTATTAAATCCAAATACATCCCCAAGGGTGTACATGATGCTATTGACACTTTCCAGGAGGTAGTGATTGGAGAGCTAAAGAATCTACAAAAAAAGAAATTTAATGGTACAAGAAGAAATTTCAACAAATCTGAATGGGTTATAATTAAAAGCTTGAAAGATGATGATAACATAATAATCAAGCCAAGTGACAAAGGGGGAAACGTAGTATTTCTGAATAAACAACAATATGAGGATGAGGCATTTTCCCAATTGAAGAAACCTGAGCACTATATTCCCATAAAGAAAGAACATTATATAGACAGCATAACGAGGTACCATGTCCTCATTGAAGATTGGAAAAATAGGGGTACACTGGATATAAAGTACTGGCAGAATCTGAAATGTGAACATCCGCAGTTGGCCACCTTTTATCACTTACCAAAAGTACATAAAAGTAAGATTTGGCCGCCAGGACGACCTATCGTGTCGGCAATAGATAGCTTCCTGGAGAAAACCTCAATATATATTGACAACTTTATTGCACCACTCGTAAAAGATCTGAGCTCATATCTGAGAGATACCCAAGACTTATTAAGGACCATTGAAGGGGTGATATGGGAGAAGGACTTATTGCTAATTACATTAGACATTACAAGCCTTTACACTTCCATACAACACGAGGATGGCCTAAAGGCGATGGAATTCTTTTTGGGAAGACGGCCATTAAAGTACAGAATGCATAACAATATGCTCATTGCACTTACAGACTTCTGTTTGAAAAACAATATTTTTTTATTTGCAGGACAACTTTATTTGCAACTGCAGGGGACCGCGATGGGCACGTGTTTCGCCCCCAGCTACGCGAATTTATTCGTGGGCTGGTGGGAGGAGCACGTGGCCTGGGCGGGGACCAACGAGAAATGGGTGGAGAAAATATCTCTGTGGACCCGCTACATAGATGATCTTTTCATCGTGTGGCGGGGAATACATGAAGAGGCAGAAGAATACATCACGATCTTGAATGAAAATCAGCAGAACCTCAGGTTCACTGGTCACATTAGTAAGGATGAGGTTTTTTACTTGGACCTCAGGGTATTCATTCAAAATAACAAAGTTCAGACGGCCTATACAGGAAACCCACGGCAGAAAATACAATCCTGCACGCAGGAATCTGCCACCCACGCAGTGTTGTAAACAATATTCCACTGGGAGAATTCCTGCGGATAAAGCGGAACTGTTCCACTGAGGAGGAATACACGAGAGCAAGAAATGAATCCCGAAAGAGATTTGAACGAAGGGGTTACTGTAAAGGCATTCTAGATGAGGCACAAAGGAAAAGTGATGCTAGGCCTAAAAATGAATTGCTTATCAATAGGACAAAAGCAAGAGATATGCAAGTGAGGCGAATCACCAATTTTACTGATAGATCCCCGGAAATGTTCCAAATTTTATGTAAAAGTTGGAACATACTGAAATCAGATGGAGTGGTGGGTAATTCCCTACCTGACTATCCACTTGTCACATATTGTAAAAGCCATTCCCTTAGAGACCACCTAGTGAACAGCCACTATGAACACAAGAAAAAGATAAAGGCCCCAGCTCTGGGATTCTATCCGTGTATGAAATGTAAGGCCTGCAAAAATTCACAAAAAGTAAAGGAATATGAGATACCAGGGAGAACAAAGAAGGGGACGATTTCGAAAATTACTCAATTGTAATTCGGAATTTACTGTGTATTGCCTAATATGCCCATGTGGCAAAAAGTATGTGGGAAGTACCACGAAACAGACCAAACTCAGGATCTTGGAGCATATGAGAGCGATTAATCTATTAGGTACCCTGTGGCTCGGCACTATGAGAAAGTGCATAAAAGCAACAGCAATTTGCTAACCTTTTTCATTTTGGATCAATTGATAAGAACAGAGAGAGGGGGTGACTGGGTCAAGAAATTGAGGACCTTGGAATCAAGGTACATTATTATGCTCCAAACAAAGAATCTTGGAGGGTTGAATAATGAAGAGGAAATGTGGGTACATATAGGGTAGGACCACTACATTATAAGGAGATTCAGAGTAAAGTGTGTTATCCCCTTAAAATTATTGCCTGCAGTATGAATGTCAGTCTAGTTACCGTATCTATGTAGAATGAATGTCACATACTATATTGGGATTGGAGATAGCCCAATCAGGGTAATATAACTAAGATATATGTGACTCCATGGGCACTAACGTTCAGGTCTAACACGTGAACCGAAATGTGAAATGTTGAAATGTGTGCTTGTGATGTGAACAAGCCAATGCCCATTCGGGGCTAAATAGATGAGATTATTTTGTATAAGATACATACAATTGTTGAAAATGAATGCGATGAAATTGCACGAAATATATTGATAAAATGTTTAGAATCGCAATGCTTTCGGACACTCTAAGATGGCCGCCACACATCAATGAACTCAATTGAAGTGCCCTCTTTTATGTTTGTTTTTAATCACATGACAATGTTTTGAAGAAACTTTATTTGAATGTAAAAACGAGTCTCAATCAGACAACACTGACGAAGGCGGCAACGCCGAAACGCGTTTGTTGACTGTTAAAGTGTGCACGCGGGAAAATAAACCTGGCGTAGAGACTACGGAAAAAAAAACCTGGCGTAGAGACTACGAAATTTTGACTGGAGTGTCCTTAATTGTGAAGCAGTTCATGGGCATGGAAACTGTGTGTTTGTATATATCGTAACGCACTCCACCGTGCGGTAAGGGGGCACCCGAGGTAAAGAGGAGCGACAGTTGGTGGCGAAGTGTTATGTATATGTGTATAAACACTGGAACCTGGTGAAATGTGAGCCAGTGATAGGGGACAGAATATCCAATACCCCATCCATCACATACAGGCGAGCATATTCCATGCAGAATGCCCTAGTAAAATTTAGCCCAGAAGTCCTAACCAGTAAAAATTGGTTGGGGAAAAGTAAGGGCTTTAGGAAGTGTTCATCCTGCAAGGCTTGCCAGCATGGAGTGAACAAAACCGAATATGCTATCCCGTTCACTTCGGTTGCACGTAAGATTAAAAAACAGCTCACGTGCAAGAGTGAATATGTGGTGTATGTGCTGGAGTGTCCGTGTGCCCTGCGTTATGTTGGCAGTACCAAATTGCAGGTGCACAAGAGGATACTCCAGCACATTAGGGCCATCAATACAAGTGATCCAGCATATCCGGTGGCCCGCCACTTCAAGGAACGTCATAACAATGACAGTTCCCTGTTGCGCTACTATGCTATTGACTGTGTTGGGCCTCTTAGGAGAGGAGGAGACAGGGATGGGGCCTTACGAAAGTTAGAAACCAGGTACATACTGGAAATGGATTGCCGAGCTCCGGGGGGATTGAATTCTACTGAAGATTTTTTTACGTGCTTATGACAATAACACACTGTCGGGCACTGTCTAATGCTTCCCCTGTAGAGCAGTTTGATGCCACCGAAAGGGTAATGCAGGTGTAACTGTCTGTCTTGTTATTGAAATTTCTGGTCTTAACAGTATACAGCTTAGAGGTTTGGATGGTTCATAAGTGGAGTGCAGCCTAGGCTTAGGTTGCACTTGGATGTACTAAGAGCTTTCTTCACTTTCAAAGGAACCAACCAGCAAGCTCTAGAGAGAAAGATTTGGAGAAAACAATGTCACATAGTCACAAAAAAACTTTAAAAAAATTCTCACAAGAAAAATAAGTGCACATGTTAGTCACCTTTTCTCTCATTAGTCACGTAGATACATCCGGGTGTAGGTACGGTCCAACCAGGCAATTCAAAAGCACAGTGAGGGGGAGTAGGGCAGAGGCTGCGATGGTTTCCCCTCCTTTGGTGGGGTCAACATCTCCTCTACCCGTGAACCTTCCGGCGGAGTGTATACACATATGTGAACAAATTTGTGCAATTAACAATGGGATGCTGCGATCTTGGTATTAGGGTTAATAGCATTTATGTTATGACATTATTCTTGGTTACCACAGATCTCATCCCGCAGTAATGGTGTTGTGTTTATATGTATATTTATTTGCAATATACTGTACAGTCATGGTTTTAACATATATATTTATATATTTATAATACATTATTTATGAATTTATATTTTGTATATATTGGCCTAGAAATTGGGTGTTATACATGATTTTGTACAGGTTAGATATTGTATATGGTGTATATATTGAGTATGATCTTCATGACACATTTTGCACTTTGCACAACGATATTGGTTTTCACCTTTGGATTTATCCAGTGATCCTTTTCGATTAATGTTTACATATAGGTAATTGCAATTGCACTTTAATATCATAGCGTGGACCGTTACAATATGGCGTTAATTCAGGGATTATCCCGAGATGTTTGTAACCTAAAATCTGTTGTCCATGTCTACTATGGTGTACAACACGTGGCCAAAAACCCACCAATCGGAATGTTTCTCCACTGAGCACTAGCACTTTAAAAATTGCCTTTTCCCAGAGTGCGTCATGTGATCAAGGCCTCTGTGTAGGCCGAAACGTCATGCTGTGGTGTGCCGCTTCCTCGAGGCTACAATAAAGGATTATTGCTCACTGCACCTGAGGTCTCCTCTCTTCTTCCTGCACAGCGGTTTCCAGCACTGGGCTCCGGGCGAGAGGCAGCAGGGATTGATATATATATATATATATATATATATACACAACTCCTTCTGGATCTCCGCGACCCGTGAAAGGTGGCATGCACGACGGCGGAGTAATGCCGACAAAAATATGCTCTCTTGTGCCCAAAAGCCATAAAACACGCTCTCAGGACAAAACGAGGTAGTCACCAAATCCAAACAGTGCTGTTTATTTCACAACTCGTTTCGCCGAAAAACGGCACCCGAGGTAAAGAGGAGCGACAGTTGGTGGCGAAGTGTTATGTATATGTGTATATATATATATATATGTATATTTGGGTGTCATTCCAGCGCACTACCTACCTGGAGGCTAACTGGTGCATTCTGGGAGTTGCAGTTCCTGAAGATGCCCGGAACTGCAACAGGTGGGCCTTTAACATCGGAGGCGGGGCCAAAGTCACATGGCTACTAAAGGCAGCAGGACACCATTGGGGCGTGAATGGAAGTTTCCCCGGGACTCTTGTGGCGCTGAAGAAGGCTCAATATTGCCGAAATGCATTCGCCTTGCTGGTGTGAATAAAGGCTTCCACACTGTCCCCTGTTGTGGATTCTACTCTTTTCAAGGTGAAGGAGGTTCTTTCGATATTGTCTGCGTTCTTGCCAGAGACGCAGTTTTGAAGCCCCCGCTCCACTAAAGATGGCCCGGACCTCTCTAGCTTTGCTTCGGCATTTCTTCGTCACCAAGGGATTGGTTCGACCCGGTCCCGCCAAGAGGTGCAGGAAAGATTGAAACGTTTGCAAGGATATTCTCCCTGCTACTGGGCAGCATGCATTGTCACTGCCGCCCCGTGAATAATTAAACTGCAACTACGGGGATGGAGCGGTAAGGGGACACAAGGGGGTCTTTGGCTCTCACCACAAACAAGACCTGGGGTGCCACTCATGCCACCCTGCCTCACCACTTGGGTGTCATTCCAGCGCACTACCTACCTGGAGGCTAACTGGTGCATTCTGGGAGTTGCAGTTCCTGAAGATGCCCGGAACTGCAACAGGTGGGCCTTTAACATCGGAGGCGGGGCCAAAGTCACACGGCTACTAAAGGCAGCAGGACACCATTGGGGCGTGAATGGAAGTTTCCCCGGGACTCTTGTGGCGCTGAAGAAGGCTCAATATTGCCAAAATGCATTCGCCTTGCTGGTGTGAATAAAGGCTTCCACACTGTCCCCTGTTGTGGCTTCTACTCTTTTTAAGGTGAAGGAGGTTCTTTCGATATATATATATATATATATATATATATATATATATATATATATATATATATATATATATATATATATATATATGGTCCTTTCATCAGGAAGGTCTCTCTCTGCATCAAATTCCACGAGCTATGCCTTAGCGCATGCAAATGAAGGACCCGTCTCTAAAAGTGGCCGGCAACAAGTAAAGGCAACATGGCAACATGACTTTTGTAAACCAAGGGATTGGTAGCTTGCTGGTCCACCTCAGGAGCACGACGGACAAGAGCTGCTGCAACCAGCAGTCCGTGAAGTCACGGGGACGCTGGATCACGGTATCTCATCGTCACGGCCCGGTCTTGAACTGCTCAGGGGGTTGAGGCGTTGGGGACCCGAGGTGACCTTTTGCAATTTTAACTCTGGGACTTTGGTGGCACATATTCAGCCTTCTCCCCCTTTCGGGCTTAACAGGGCGCATTGAAGGGCTACTCAGCTATTATGACTACAGCTGCATTGCATGCTGGAAGGCCGAGTTCGACCAGCATTGTTCAACAGCTGAAACCATTAAAGGCGGGGCCGGGAACACTCCAATCACTCTTGGAACTCTGCAAGATGAAAGAGGGAGCTGAAGTAACCCAAGGCAGTAAAGGCATCTGAGGAAGGCAAGATGAAAACGCCGAAATGCATTATGCTGTAAACCTGCGCCAAATTAAAAGGTTACCTGGTACCCCTGCTGTGTCCTTTGGTCCTTTCATCAGGAAGGTCTCTCTCTGTATATATATATTGGAGAAATAAATTAAACGTTAGTCAACGCGACGTGTGCGGCTCATTCTTTCCAGCTTGGGAAGGTGTAGACATATATATATATATATATATATCATGGTCCAGTGGAAGGCTAGAGTAGCCGAAACGCGTAGGCCGTCCGTTTTTTAACGTACCTGCTGCTGTGCTGTGGCTTCTGCCGACAAGTGGGGGGCGAGGAGAATCCAGGAATATATATATATATATATATATATATATGAATATATATATATATATATATATATATATATATATATATATATATATATATATATATATATATGCATATTATTGGCTATTGCTCCAGGGTCCCGCACGTGGGCGGGACTATTCAGTGCTTATGACTATTGATGAGTATCCCCTAGAAGAGAACTCACACTTCCAGTCCACAATGAAATATCCGCTTGCAGTTAGCATGCTGAATTTCTCTGCAGCAACGTCCTCTCTCCACAGGACTGCCCCAGCCTCGGAGGAGAAATGAGAAGGTGCAACTAGTCTACTGTTTTTCATGCAGGTAGAAAGTTCTGTACTCGATTACATGGTCTTCTGCATCCTGCAGTGGCAGGGGGGGGGTTCGAGGAAGCAATCAGGCTTTTCTGACAGGACCTTGACCCGTTAAATCATGTGGGATAAACAGCAGACAAAAACAGACTACCCTGAATCCAGGCACAAGCAAGGAAAGTTCAAGACACAGCTGAACACTATTCCATCCATAGGCCTCTGTCCGGCAAAATGGAATTCATCTGTGCAAGGAAGACTTCTTCACTATTGAGATCCAGGCCAGTTCTTTGCATGGAGTGGGCCTTTTACCCTTGCTCCAGTAGTATTACATTTCAATGACTCCTTCCTATTAAACTGTACTTGATTGTGATAATTTTACTTTCCAAGACGTCGCTTTTATGATGAAACTAATGGACCCCTGGGAAAAAGATGATGGGCCCACAGAAGACGCAGACTAGGACGCTGCATTGATGCATCCTAGAGAAGTAGGAATAAAAGTCGGACTGTGGCTAGTCCAGCAAAAAATCCTACATAGACCATACGATATTAGGAGCAGCCTTTTTGAAATAGTGGGGTCCAGAGTCCCACCTGTGTTAAATGTAATGCAGCAGAGAACAGATTTCTACATTCAGTCTGGGAGCTAGCACAGAAGCATCATAAAATGGCAAGCAAGCAGTGAGACAAAAAAATTAAAAAGTAGCAAAAAAAATGGAGATCATTAAGTTCTAACTCATATAATCCATACCTTGATGAGCTAGTTTGGGAAAGGAGAAATAGACTTGTATAACCACTTTGCAAGCCATTTAAAAGGGCTGTACTCGGTGGGAATTCTGTTGGTGGGGGAATTGGGGACTCAACCAGCAGACTGAACCTCAAGATCATCAGAACGTCTTGGCCTCTGTTGAGCCAATGACTCTGCTTTGGTTTTCCCCTTGGAATGCCTCAACCCAAAGATTCTCATTTTGGACAGTGAGGCCTGGCAGATAAAGAGTAGGTGTTGGGTGGAGGCTTGAGCAAGAAGTGTCCCTCACTTTAAAATATGAAACTGAAATGTACTACTGGTAGGGGGCATAGCACCTGGCTGACGCAGTTTAGATAGAACTTAGAGATTTGACCACGAGATAACCCAAGTTGCAATGCTGCTGCATTTCATCCTTAAAATAATCTATGAGATTGTTCCCACCATACAGAAAGTCTATGATCAGCTTCTTGAGAAACAGGCAAAAATGGGTCTAGCAGCGGGAGGGCTTCACCATAGGCCGAGATTAACATAACACCATATATTTTCTATACATTGGTGGGCACTGGGAAGTTATTTTAGGGCACAACCATCAAATATGGGCTAGCGTATTAAGTCATACCTTGCTATGATTGCAATAACTTATACTCCTAGGCAAGATACCAGTGGCTTGGTAGATTTTTCTGTAGTTGCATTTGGCCTTCCTAAGGTAGATAAAAAGTTTAACTTTAGAAGGCGCTCTTCACTACCTCTGAAAGCCACTATAAAGCTCGATCCAAAAGCCTGGCTCTGCTCGAGTTCATTTTTCCTTTTGGGCCCTCAAGCCAATAACGACGAGCTTTGATGTGGCTTCCATTTGCCTCCCTCCCTCCCTCCCTCTACCAGTATGTGGCTTTCAGGCCAGAGCTGACTACTTGTTAATTGAGGAACCAGGTTTGAGTCTCAGCGTCACCTCAACATCATGTGATTCTGGACGCAACATAAAATCTCCCTATGCCTGGAAACAATGATTGTGACCTAATGTAACGTCATTGGTGCTCATGTAAAGTTTTTGGCCTTCGGGTTGAGTTTGTGCTATATTTAAAAAACTGCAGGAAAATGCACTAAGAGGTAAAAACAAAGCTTTAACATAAGGAAATACAAATACTAAAAATTTACTGGTTGATTTTCACAAAATGAAACTAGAAAACAAGCATAAATTGCAATTTCCCCACATAAATTGTGTGATCTTAGGCAGATACTATATTTCACCATAACAATTTTCTTCATTAGCGTGTATGAAAGCACTTTCAAACATTTGAGGTCAGAATACCAGTTGTACAAACTACCACTTTTGATAAAAACTTCTCGGTGCAGTGCTATTATGTGCCCTATTGATATCAAAGCTTCCACATGTTAAAGAAATACACTTTTTTAAACTTTTGAAGTGACTGTCAAAGTGTAAGTGATGTTTGTTGTATGACTTACTTAGCAAATATTTTTGGGGCTCGGCTTATGAACAGGCTTGAGGCAGAGCCTCGGCCCAGCTCTGGCTTTGCGTGTGTATATATGTATATATATATATATATATATATATATATTCACTGAAAAAACCATAGGTTTCACACCAGTTATAGTTAGGAATTAGCATTTAAAAAACCTATTAAATTCACTGAAAAAACCATAGGTTTCACACCAGTTATAGTTAGCTGGAAATTTTACAGACATAAAACTTGCGCGGTTTTTTAAATGCTAATTCCTAACTATAACTGGTGTGAAACCTATGGTTTTTTCAGTGAATTTCTTAGGTTTTTTAAATGCAAATTCCTAACTAGAAGTCTCACTTTATAAGTAAGACTGTTAGCGCTCTAGTTGTTCTTTACAACACTCTGGTACATTCTGTCATTGGGCTATAGTTGGGCTACATCTGGCTGGTATTTGGGCTACATTTGTTTTTTTTTGTCTCTGGTGGCCATCTTTGGGCTACATTGGGCTACACATGGGCTACACTTGGGCTCTAACATATATATAGCCCAATGTAGCACAATATATATTTTTTTCAAAGTTAATTTTCGTAAAAACCACTTGAGCATATATCTTGAGACATAGCAAAGGCACATCGGGCTACCAGTCCCTACAATTTTGCCAATTTTCTTTATATATATATATATATATATATATATATATATATATATATATATATATATATATATATATATATATATATATATATATATATATATTTATATATATATATATATATATATATATTCCTTCGAGTTTCCAGAGTTCAAACACCGCATAGAAGCAACTCGGAAAAGAGAATAAAGCCACCAAATAAGCGCGTTTCCAGTTTTCAGTGCATTTTATTGTGAATATGCAGCCCACCAGTCGTCATGACGCGTTTCGCCTCAGCCGAGGCTTGATCACATGTCATGCAAGGAAAGTAGGAGGTGACATATATAGTTTGGGTGGTCATGTGACCAGTGCAAATTCATACATTTTTAAAGTCACAGTAGCAATACAGGAAGTAATACTGGGCATAATGCCCTACTTTAAAACATTCAAAAGGATCCCTGCTTCCCACACTAAATTACAGTGCGAAAAACATATTAATGTGCAAAATACGCAAACAGATAAATATAATACAGTCTATGTTTAGAAAAAGTCGTTTTCTTAAAAAACATAAATATATATATATACACGTCATAAATATGAAGTTAATATATATACACAGCATAAATATTATTGATTTCCTTAAAAAAGTAGAAAAAGGAAAACTGTTATAAAAACCATTTCATTTTAGAACAACAACATTTTGTTGTCTAAAAACCAGTATGGAATTCATTATTTCGTTGGTATCGCACATTGGTCAGGGAAAGAATTGAAATGTATACATTATACTGTGATTCACCATCTTACCCAAAGTGGGTGAAAAAATGTCTATCAATCATCCATAGCATGAAGTATGAATATTGCACAATATATGGAAACTCCTATAGGGTTGTATTTAAATAGTGTTAAAAGTGATAGTGTCATAAAGCAATAAAATCATAATAGACAAAATTTTAGATTTCAGGTTTTCGAATCAGTTTTTAAAGATATGCATATATACATCACAACTAGTAGTGGACCCTTTATGTTGTCTCACAAACATGTGTAGAGATCCTCACTACTGTTGAGCCCTCCTGGCTGTTTGCTATTAAGCTCTAATATATAGCGTGTTTCCAAGAGGCGCAACTTGCCATCTCTATCCCCTCCTCGTTTGAGGGGCAGGACTGAATCTATCAGATAATACTGTAGTAGGTCTGGATTGCTGTTGTGTGAGCTTTCGAAATGTCTAGCAACAGGATAGGATTGGTCCTTCCCCGTGATGGCTCTTAGATGTTGTAGGATGCGTTTGTGTGCCGGCAGCCGAGTGCTGCCGACATACTGTAGACCACATGGACATAACAAGATGTAGACTACGAATTCAGTTTTACATCCTAACTTCTGTTTTATGGCTGTTGGCTTATCCTGAAAAGGACTTTGGTAGTGGGTTTTGTTTATTGCATGTTTACAGGCTTTGCAAGTTTGACATTTTTTAAAGCCTGTAATTTTCTCCCACCACTTTTTTGGGACCTCAAGAGTGTTACTGACCAGGGCACTGCCTAGTGAAGGTGACTTTCTAAAGGTAATTTCAGGTCTCCCTTGTACCAACCCGCCTATAACAGGATCCCCCTGTACTAGGTTCCAGTTTTTTGTAAATATTTTGCGGATTTCGGCGTGCTGTTGACTATAGGTGATGATAGCCCTGCATTGTGTTTCTCCTTTCTCTGTGGTAGAAACTGGTTGATGCTCTAGTGTTTGCTGTCTCGTGAATTTAGCAGTCTTTTTAATCGCTTCATCAACAATTTTGTTGCCATACCCCCTCTCTAGGAATCGTTTCTTGCTAAGGTTCTGTGCAAGGGTGCACTCTCTTTCTGTGCTACAGATTCTCTTGAGGCGTAGCATTTCCCCATAGGGGATGCTACGAATGAGGTGACAGGGGTGGTTACTGGAAGCGTGCAGCACGGTATTGCCTGCTGTTGATTTTCTATGCAATTTAGTCTGAATATATATATATTTATATATATATATATATTTTTTGCCTTGGAGCGCTCCCGGTGCATGCCCCGGTGAGTGCCCCGGAAAGCGTAGTTTTATGAAGCGCCTCGGGGCGCGCACCGGGGAGCGTCCCGTAAGCGCCAATATCGCGAACGAAAACATGATCGTGACGTATCGCGTAGCCGCGTCCGCGTGATACGCATGGCGTAAGCGCACCCGGAAGCACTCGAGCGAATACGATCGCGCAACGTAGGCGTCCGCGCGCTTACGCGACGCGCGCCCCGGAGTGCGTAGCGTTAGCGCGTCGGGTCATGTGACCTGAAAATAACACTTTTCATTGGTTCAATACATTTATTTTTTTCAAAAGGATTAAAGACCCCACCTTTTTTTAGGTCTCGCCCTGGAATTCGCATCCGAAGGATGCGTCCAGGGTCGGAGACTTATAGCTATCGGACACGGGGGAATGGAGGACAAGAAACTGTCACGAGCTTTTGAAGGCAGATTTGGGTGCGCGAACGTGCACGTTGGCTCCGTCCACATTCGCAGCAATTCCCGCGCCGTGCACATCCCCACACATACACACATGCGTGCGCATACACACAGACAGACACTCGCTCGCTCACACACACACACACTCCTCCCCCCCCACCCCCCCCTCCACGCCGCAGTCATCGGGCTCTTTTAAACACACACACGCATACACACACGCATACACACAGACTCCAAGACACATACACACACGCACGCTCACACACATACAGAGCCCCACGCACAGACACATGCCCCCGCCCTCGCAGCTCAGCAAAGGCCCCCACTCACCGGTACTCGTCTCCAGGCGAGGGCTCGTTGCAGGCGGCGGCGGTCTCATCCTTCTGTGCGTGCGAGGCTCTCACCTCACAGAAGCCCGGCCGGGCTTCCGGTGTGTCTTGACGTCCCTCCCCCGGCCTGCCTGACTTCCGCCCGGGATTGTAAACCTTGTTTTTATTTATGTAGCGCTTGTCTTTAGGAGTCATCCGACTCCGGTCGGCTTCCATTTGTGACGCATCATGCTTTCGTGTGTCCGTCATGAGGAGCAACGGAAGTGCTCGTAGCGTGGCCTGCTCTGCCGGGAACAGCGGATAGCAGAGTGCGGCTCCGAGCCTTCAGTATAAAATAGTGACCATCGGTGGCATGTCGCCCTTGCAATGTAGATCATCAGGGCTTATACATTTTCCTTCACGGTTGGCACCCTCCCGTGTGCGCAACCCCACCACACCTAGAGCATCCAGTGAGCCCGCTTCTCTTCACACCTATATAACTGGGTGATGCACAAGCGCTTCTGCTCTTTTCCTCTGTGCTTTCCAGGCTTGTGTGATGCAGTGCACTGTTTATCTCTTCTTTTGCAACATCCTTACACTCCTTTGAGATCCTGGCCGCAAGAGGTAACGGATATGCGGCATCCCTCTCAACTGCGACGTGTGGGAGGTACTTTGGAGCATGTTGCCAGTAATGAGCAAAGTGCGCCTGCTCGCAGAGATAGTAGAGTTTTAGGTCCAGTGCCACGAAGCCTCCCTGAGAATAAGCTAACGTCAGAGTGTCCCATTTTAGTCATGGCGGCTTCACTGCCGATGCCAATCTAATCAGTTGCAAGCGTTGTGTCATCATGTTGTGTTGGTTTGATCACTTCTGTTCTGCACACCGCTTGCTTCTCCAATTGATTGTAAAGGTTAGAACGAGGCAGGTTATTGGTGGGCAATGATGTCTAGCTGTCAGCGTGGGCTGCTTACCACATGGCCGAGACTTGTGGACAAGAGCAGGGCTGCAGCCACTACCCCTTCTATGCCCTGACACTGCCCTTGCTACCCCAGCAGTCAGGGGTCATGAAGATAGCACCAGGTACTTTATCTATCAAATAAGACTACTAGTCCCGGAATGCATTGTTTTAGAGAAACGGAAATGGCTGGTCTTTTTCAACAAAAAGTCTAGATTACAATGGCAGTGCAGCTTTTACGTGTTTCACGGAGCATACCACTTTTTAGGTGTCTTTCTGTCTGCCTCGATGGTTGTGTATTTTTTTCCAGAAGAGCGCTGTGCATCTTGATTAGACTAGTCATTTACATTATCCGTTGTAAATTTGGACCTACAAGTCCCAGCATGCCCTTTGCTATTGGCTGATAATCCGCGACGGGCTGAAACCAGTCTCGTGATACGGAGCCAGTTGACAGCTTTGATAACAGACAATTGTCCACGTGGTGGCCGCTGCTTTTGACACGAGGCCACCATTAAAACAAGAGTCCATGTTATCAGTAGTTAGTTATCAAATGCAGTGGTCTCTCATCTTGCCAGCGAACCGCCCTCATGGCATGGGCCTGGTGACTCCTATGCTAATATTACCAGTCAATAATCCGTGCCGTGGCCTCTGCCTCGTGCCTAGGTGTCAGTTTCCAGCTGTGGTATTATTAGCAGTCAATCTACGCCATGACTGCTGCCTAGGGTCAGTTCAACACATATTAAATTACAAATGCTATCGGTGTCACATTTGCGAAAGTTAAAACTATTGGCATTGTAAATGACAAAGCTATTAATTTCGCAATTTTCAAAACCAACACATATATAAAATATTTGTCATTTACAATACCAATAGCTCAAACTTTCCTAATGCGAGACCTATTGCATTGCAAATGCTTGTCCTTATTCTGACTTTGTCCTTTGACTTAGGAAGACCTGTTAGTACCTCTCTGTACCTTTTTGATCTATATAATGGCTTCAGTAGCAGCAGCAGCGGGTGCATCTGCACCACCACCACCACCACAACCACCAAGGGGACCACCTCAAGATATCATTGGTGTCAACAAGAGAAGGAAGAGGAGGAGGAGGAGGAAGAGGAGAGGAGAACATGGCTTGAAGAACAAAATACCACATACCAGCCAAGACCACACATTATCTGGGAGTTTTTTTCCCAGTGGGGAAGAAAAAAGTAAATGCAGCCAAGGTGACTTGCAAAATCTGTGGCGTACCGGGCGCTCCCCCCACGCAAATCAAAAGAATTTTTTTTTTTTGCCCCGCGGGACCCTATTATAGGCCCCACATCAAACCTAGGGGGTCAGGGGGGGTCTACCCTGCCCCCTTAAGGTCATTTCCCCCTTTTTTTTTGCCACCTCTTGTGTCTCCATCCTACCGAGACACAAGATGGCGGCCGCTCCGGATTGTTTCGAATGTTTACAGACACCCGAGAGCCAATCAGCTTTCTATGCGCACCTCGCGTGGCGAGCCCAGAGCGCTCCCGGTGCGCGTACCGGGGCGCTGCCATAGATATATATATATATTTTTTTAACCAAAATTACTCAAAATCCACTGGAGCACCTATCTTGAGACATAGCAAAGGCACATCGGGCTACCAGTCCCTACAATTTTGCCAATTTTGGTGGTAATCCATTCAGCCGTTCGGGCTAAAAGTGAGTTTGACCGCCCTATGGAAATTAACATGGAGAAAACGCGTTTTGGGACCCCCCTTTTATCTCGGACCCCGCTTGACGAATCCCCCCCAAACTTTAAGGGAAGGACCGGGCACCGCGAGGCCATTTTGAGGAAATGTTCAGGCAGATTCGTCAACCGGCGCCAAAGTTATTCCAAATAGAATTTTGAGATTTAACATTGAAAAAAATCCTAACTATAACTACCTACTGGCGACCGCCAGTAGGATATATATATATATATATATATATATATATATATATATATATATATATATATATATATATATATATATATATATATATATAGATATAGATATAGATATATAGATAGATATATATATGTCATTTGATCAAGGCCTCTTATAAGGCACCAGTTTTGGGTTCGCCTCGTCTTTGAGGCCGAATATCTGCAAAGTCAGGAGTGAAGCACAAGGCTCCCGTGGACCCCCTTCCAATCATTGGCACCGCCTTTGAAAGGGTAAGCTTCAACATTGTTGGCCTCTGTACCCATGACATCAATAGACAACAGGTTCATCCTGGTCTTGGTGGACCATGGCACTCGGTACCCAGAGGCTATACCTCTGAGGACAGTGACTGTGCCGGCAGACATCCTTTCTTACAAGGAGCAGGATCGGTCAATGAAGGGTGCCGCCTCTCCCCTATCCTGACCCTAGAGCAACATAAGGACTATTGTCAATAGTTATTTCAGTTTGCCTCCCTCGTCTCCTCAACCCCAGGCCTCACTACATGGTGTACCCATGATATTGGCAGTGGGGGCAATACGCTTGTGAAGAATTAGATCTACAGGATATATGACAAGATGAGAGTCTCATAAAGGAGGAAATCGCCAAAATTCTGGAACTGGAGGTCAATGAACACTCACAGCTCTTTGTGCATACCAGTGGTGCTGGTCCCCAAGGCTGTATCTCCATGTATCCACCATGAACTTGGGCTCTATGTGAATTACCAGGGGCTCAATTCACTCACCAAGACTGCCTCTCACCCCATCTCCTGAGCTGATGAATTAATTGATTATTTGGGGGGCTGCCAAGTTCTTCAGCACATTTGATCTGATGTCTGGGTACTGCCAGATCGCCTTGACTGAGGGGACCAAAGAGAAGTCTGCATTCTCTATCACAGATTCCAGTTTCAGGTAATACCCTCCGGGTTGAACGTCCCTGCCATTGCTGCATTAGCTCCATCTGGGAGCACCACCTTTGCTGGGCTGGACTGGCCGTAGCGAGCACTGGGCATTTCCCCGGTGGGCCGCCATGGTGGGGGCAGGATTTGGGCTCATGGGGGGATATTTCTGTTACCGGGGCCGGCAATATCGGCCCCCTGTAACCAAATTGGCCTAAACCGGCCCTAGCAAACAGCTCGGCCACACCCACCCAGGGCCCGCCCGAGCAGTTTGCCAGGGCCGGTTTCGGTTTCAAGTCCGGCCCTGCACCTGTGCCACCTCAGGTAAGTGCTTAGGGATATGGCACTGCGGTTGTTCCCTTGACAGAGCTAACGTCTAAGAAAAAGCCCAAACAGGAGATCTGGAGAGAGGAATGCCAGAACACCGTTGACACCCTGAAGAAGTCCACGTGCAGGACACCTGCGCTCAAAGCACCTGGCTTCTCCCAAGAGTTCATCGTGCAGATAGATAACTCAGAACACAGTATAGGGACAGTGCTCTCACAGTTAAATGAAGAGGGCTTAAATGAACCAGTAGCTTTCATCAGCAGGAGGTTACTTCCAAGGCAACAGAAGTGGAGTACAATAGAAGGGGAAGCATTTGCAGTGGGCTGGGCACCGAAGAAATTGAGATCATACCTGTTTGAAGCTTACTTCCAGGTTCAGAGAGACCATTCACCTCAGATGGTAAACTCACATGAGGGATGAGAATCCAAAACTGTTGAGGTGGGCCATCTCCATTCAGGGAATGGACTTTGCGGTGAAGCATCACCCTGGAACTGACCACACCAATGCTGAAGGTCTCTCCAGGTTCTTCTGCCTTTCCGACGTGAACTCCTGTGAGAGCGGGTAGCACTCTCTGCTTTCAGCTGGGGGGTGTGGAGGGCACATGTTGAACCTGGCATCCTTGTTGTGTGTTTGTCTTCAATCCGCCTGTTTTTGCATACTTCGTTTTTACTGGCCTTAGGGCTCAGTACACTTTACCACTGCTAACCAGTGCTAAAGTGCTTGTGCTCTCTCCCTAAGTATAGTAACATTGGCTTTCACCCAATTGGCACATTTTGTGTACTTTTCAGTCCCTAGTAAAGTGGTACTACCTATACTCAGGACCAATAAATTAAATTCTACTAGTGGGCCAGCAGCACTGATTGTACCTTTCCCGCCTCCCACCCAAAGCACCCCCCCCCCTTAAGTAGCCCTTTAAATATGTCTCTGGTCTGCCATTGCAGCCTGTGTGCGCAATTTTAGACTTTCATTTCAACCTAGCAAAATACATCTTTTGTCAGCCTAAACCATCTTTTTTAATACATATGTCACCCCAGGGGAGGCCCAAAACAACCGATAAAAAAGGGTGCAGTGGATTAAAAAAGTTGGACATTTACGTTTAGCCTTTACATGTCCTAGTAATGAAAAACTCTTACATTCGTTTTTTACTACTGCAAGGTCTACCTCTCCCATAGCACATTGGGTTACCTTATTACATTTATTAAATGATAATTTTCCGTTGGGAGCAAGTCGGGAACTCGAGTTTGGTATCTAAGGAATTGCAATTTAAAAGCCTCTTTAATGGTAAAGTTGGATTTTAAGTCATAATTCTGAAAAAGCCTTTTTTAGAAAGTTGCCATTTTCTTGTCCCAACCATTTGGTCCCTGTATTCTGGGTCACATGACTAGGTGTAGCCGGCAGTTGGTCTTTCCTATGCTCCCAGACAGTGAGACAAAAGGGAACTAGGTGTTGTCAGGATGGACCATCTATGTCAGTATGAGGGGGAGGAGCGTTGCCCTGCCACAGCTGCACATCACAAAGACTCTGACTCAGCACACTTACAAAGGGCTTAATACTAGTCTTTTGTGCCCCCAGACAAGCTGGGGCAGGGCAGGGAGGAAGGAAATTCTAGACACCTCTGTAGGGGAGGATTCTAGAAGCTTCTCCCAATCCAGAGTGGGCACAAGGTATAAGTAGTAGACTCTCAGACCCAACTCTTTAGATCATTCCTGGACCTGTGGAATCTGCCAGGAATATCTGCCCAGCTGTAAAGCCTGCTCTGATTGCTGACCAAGGACTGTTTTGCTGCCCATGCCTTGCTGTTGCTCCACCAGGACTCTTTTTCTTCTGTAAACTGCCCTGCTGAATCCAGCCTGTCTGTGTGGATCCAGGACTCTAAGGAATCTTCAAGGGTCAGATGGAGGGACAAATCAGGATTCTTCGACATCGATGCATCTCCACACACCTCGAAGCAGCACGACGCAGCCAGTCATTGACAGCGTGATGCAGTGTAAGTTCTCGACAGTTACAGAGGCTTTTTTACACCAACGTAGCCACCGGCCCAGCATTCGTCTCCTCCTTTGTGCCAATGCATCGCAGGTCTCCGCTAGCCCCAATTGCTTCCTGAACGAGAACACCAGACCTTGCATCATAACTCCCTGTTGACAGCTCTTCAATGCCTGTCCGCGAAGCTCGATGTACAGGCCCCAAGGTACTCCTGAAAGGACTGAAAGCAGTCCCGTATCCAGCCCAAACTCCATCGCAGTCGGCCTGAACTTGTGACTTGGACCGGGTCTATCACGACCAGTTAACCGCAATTGCCGCTTTTTAGCCTTGATTTCTACAAAACTTTAAAAATGGCATATCTCCATCTATGGTTCTACTAATTGGATTTTTACCGTTTTGCAGTCATATAAATTAATAAATGTTCCTTTTTCTAAATTGGTCTGAACTTTTTCTTGCATTGTGTCACTTTATTTATTACTGTTTGTGTGCTGCACAAATATTTTACACATTCTAAGCCTCTAAGTTAAGTCTGACAGTTTTGTGCCAAGTTTCCAGAGGACTACGCACCATTATTTGGGGGTTTGCTTGTGTTTCACTTGCCAAGAAGTGCATTTGCTGCTTGAGAATTCATCTTTTCTCTAAAGTTGTTAGTCAGTTCAGCACACACATGCTTTCATTGCCCTTTTTAAGTATTAACTTCTCTCACATCTTGCAAGTATAGGTTTTCAATATATTTAGTGCAGGGGTTTCCAACCTTTTCAAAGGAGAGACCTACTTCTGATCAATGATACTCATCCAGAGCTACTGCTTAATAATAACTTAGGCACTCTTGAAGAAAGGAAGGAGAGAAAGAAAAAAAAGCAAGTATAGGGGAAAAAGAAAAAATCAAAACTGAAAAATGAGAGAAAGGAATGGAGGGAAGGACATAAATCAGTGGAGAGGAAAGAGAGAGGAACCGAAGGCAAGAAGAAAACAAGGAATAATGGAGAAACAATAGGAAATAGGAGCGAAGGAGAGGAGGACAAAAGGAAAGAAGGAACATATTAAAAAAAAGTAAAGACAAACCAATAACGATTCATTCGGTCTTCCGCAACTTTTCAATGATGGGGCCTCAGACAATGGCCCATTTAGATAATCAAATTCTCTGTTACAATGTGTAAACCACATAAACTTTACACATTTTTTAAGAGCTTCCTCATGTTATGTGCTTGGGCTGCGAACTAGGGGGCAAATTTGTGATAATACGCCACCATCCCCAAAAACTGAATCAAGTCTTCTTTACTATCTGGAACAGCCAGCCTCTTGATAGTTTCCACCAACTCTTTACTTGGACTGCTAGCTGTCAGTTTCTGCCCTAAACAAATTATTTCCTTACACTCAAACCTACAATTGTTTTCCTTCAGCTTGGGACCATGTTAAAGTTAAATGGATTTGTAGGGTGCATAGCTGTCCAAGGGCTTCCCAGAGCTAAAAGAGTAAGCTGTGGAAGGAAAGTGCATAAGTATGTTTAAAGTTACTGCTGAAATATCCATGTCTTCAACTTTTTTTCCTTAAAATAGATTCAACTTCCAAAAATCTTAATTCACGTGGCAATGTGTTCCAGAGCTTAAGAGCCAGATGTGAGAAAGATCTGCCTCCCCATCTTGCTCTTTTGATTCTTGTGGTTCTGAGAAGATGTTCTTGGTATGATCTTAAACAATTATTGGGGTTATATGACACTATCATGTCTCTGATTTTTAAGAGACCTCGGTTATTTATTGCTTTATGGGTCAAGCAAAGTGCCTGAAATGTTATCCTGGCCTCAATCAGTAAATAGTAGAGCAATTTCAAATGCTCCTCTACTGGTTCGGGGATTGGAACCTTACACTGGAGCCTAGCGGCAGAATTCTGCATAACTTGAAGTCATTTAATAAAGTATTTTGGGGCACCTAAGTAAAGAGAGTTATCAATCAAGACGGGAGGTCACCAACGCATAAATTACTGTATTTCTTAGGTGTTTTCGAATTAGGTCCAGTACCTTTCGGAGCAGTCTGAGTAATCTGAAGCATGAGCTGACCCATTTTTTAGCTTGTGCTTCCATTGTAAGTTCATTTTCCATCCAGATTCCGAGGTTCTTGATGGAGAGATTTGGAACTGGCGGTTTCCCCATACAGCTTGGCCAGCTGGGCAAAGGCCTGGGTACTGATTTGCTTCCCAGAATTATCAGCTCTGTCTTGTCCCCATTTAACTTAAGGCAACTGCTCGTCAGCCACTCCGCCACCTTTTCAAAGCATGGTGCCGGTTGCTTAAGGTTCAGAATTGTTCCAGTATGAAAGGAAACTACCACCTGCGTATCATCTGCGTACAAGACCATGGATATGCCAAACTCCTGGACAATATCAGCCAGCAGTCACATATAAATATTGAACAATGTTGCGCTGAGAGAAGAGCTCTGAGGCACCCCACATATCAAAGGCATCTTGTCCGAAAAGTAGCTGGCTTCCATGACTTGGAAGGATCTGTCCTCAAGAAAGGACAGCAGCCACTCCAATGCTTTGTCCTGGATTCCAAACCAGTTCGGGCTGGACTTTTCCCATGAGGCACAGGGTCAAGGCTGATTTGCATATAGCCATTGCCTGACCTACGGTGGTGTGGAGTGCAAAAAAACGATGGATTTAGGCCCAGATCTTTGTACTGGGGTGAATGTAAGACATTGTTCTGCATTCTGTCCATCAACTGTGTTTTTTGCAACTATCAGATCCAAGAGCAGTATTGCGACTGCGCTACCTTGATCAAGAGTGTTTTTTAGTTCTTCTGTGACTGCCAATAGGGCGAATTCAGTGCTATGCTGTGCACAAAAGCCCAACTGAGTGGGGTGAAGACCATGGTTGTTTTCTAAGAAATAAGACAACACAAAATGTACATGTTTCTCCACAAGCTTTCCAGCGAATGGTAAGAGTGAAATAGGCCAATAATTATTGGATAGTGATGGATCTACATACAGTTTTTTCAATAGTGGTCTGATAATGGTGTGCTCCATATTTTTGGGACTTTTCCTGCCACTAATGAATGATTACGAATTTCAACTATCGAAGGGAGCATGGCCTTCATGGCTTTATGTAGAACATGAGGGGGTGCTGGATCTATGGGAGATCCAGATTTGATCTTACTCTTCAAAGTTCCTACTGTACCTTCATTAATGGGTGGGAAGTGGGTATGGCCAGGAAGGGTAGGAGCCAGTGAAAGGTCTATTTCATGGCTTATCGATGTCCCAGTCCCTCCATGAAGAGATTCATATATATCTAAAAAGATAGCTAACTCCTTACATCTTGTCTTAGAGGAATAGGGTTATCCTGGTTTAAAGTGGTCAGGGATTTCACCACTTTAAACAGTTCCTTAGGGGAATTTTGCACCTGAGTTATCTTTTCTTCAAAGAATTTCACCTGGGCTTCTTTAATTTTATTGTAGTAAAGCCTAATAGCTGAATTGTAACTGGCTTTTAGACATGGATCGTAATCCTTCCGCCATGTCCTCTCCATACTCTTGCAAGCCTTTTTAAGGAAACTAAGTGAGCGTTGAACCAGGGTGCTTTTTTGATATTCAGTTTTAACTTAGGTGTACTTTTCAGGATGCCCTTGTTTAGTGACTAGGTGATCCAGCTTTCCCAGTTAGTGTAAGCCTCATCTTAAGTTCCCTTTATATTTAGGGTAGAAGTTTTCAAAATCTTCAACCAAGCTTCCAGGTTGAGATTTGCTCATGCTGCTTAAATCTCACCAGATATCCTCTCAAGTGCTGATTATGTTGTTCTGAGGTGTCCCAAAAGACAAGCATCATCTTGATAGCTATTGACACCTCCAAGACCCTCCAGTACCTTCTCCATTGCCCTCTGAAATGCTGAGGCCACAGATACCAACCAAAAGAGCATCCTTGTGAACTATACACCCCAAAGGGCATGATAAATGCAGTGAAATCTCTTGAATGTTCTCACAGAACAATTTGATGATAGGTGGCCCTTAAGTCTAAACTTTTGCCCCCTCTAGTTGTGTTAGCATGTCAGCGATGTTCTGCAAAGAAAAGAAATCTGCAACAACCTCCTTTAGACCCCTTAGAGCCACTAAGAATCTAATATCACCTTAAGTTTTGTGAGCCAGGATCACAGGAGCCACACCCACTCAGTTACCTTCACTTCTTTAATTATACCTTCCTTCATAAACCTCTCGATCTCCTCTTTCTTGGGCTGCCTTGTTGCAATGGGTTCTGCTCAATGCCATACTGGCAGACCTCTTTAGGGAATGGAAGGACCACGCTTAGATCTCTTCCCAGACAACACCAACCAAAAATGCCAAGACTTTGCGTCAAGATATTACCGACCAGGGATAAAGGGGAATGCCCTTTTAATAGATTGGTCCGGGGCCTTTTTGTACGCGTTTCAACCACTTCCTTTCATCCCGAAAGTCATAACCAAGCTGTACCGCTCTAGAGCAAGGATGATTTTGATCGCTCCTGACTTGCTACAACAGTGGTGTATCCGGACATCCTACACTTCCAAGAGCATCCAGACAGGAGGCTTCCTTGCAGACTGGATATCCTCTCCGAATTGAATGGAAGAATCCATCACCCCAAACTTCCCTCGCTGAACTTGGCAGCATGACTCCTGGGTTCCTTCAATATGGCCAACTAGGACTTACATGAGAAGTGCATGAACATTCTCAAATAATAAAAAAGACCTTCCACTTGACGCTTTTATGCGTTTACATGAAAAAGATTCTATTTGTGGTGTGTGCAAAAAGATTTCTACCCGATTCAGTGGCTAGAGAAGGTAATATTGCCATATCCTTCACTTGGCCAAATCAGGTTTACAGTTTACTTCCGTCAAAGTACACCTAGCAGCGATTACGGCGTATAGAAAATCTCCTTTCCAACCATCATTCTTCCAGCTTCCGGTGGGTAATGAATTTTTGGAAGGGTTAACTAAAGTCTTCCCTCCAGTTTGTTCCCCTTCTCCTCCCTCGGAACTCAATTTGGTCCTATCTAAGCTCATGAGTCCATCTTTTGAACCAAGTCACAGAGCGACCCTACAACATCTCAGAGGGAAAGCTGCCTTCTTAGCAGAGATCACCTTGGCTCGTAGGATGAGCCCTCTGCTCTAAAGAGCCATACACAGTCTTTTACAGCAACAGACTAATGATGAGAACTCACCCTGCTTTTGTGCCTATGATAATGTCGGACTTTCACATTAATCAGACCATTTCACTACCCACTTTTTTTCCTAATCCTACCACGCCAACTGAAAGGTCTCGCCATTCTTTAAACCTTAAAAGAGTTGTGAAATTCTACTTAGACAAAACTAGGGCCATTAGGAAATCTGATAATTTGTTTGTTAATTAAGGTTCCATTAGAACAGGGTTTCCAGCCTCCAAACAATCCATCTCCAGATTACTAGTTTTCAGTGGCGGCTGGTGAAATTTAAAGGTGGTGAGGCTGGGCAGTGTCTGGGGGCGTAGCATCGGGGTTCACTTTAACGGGATACATAATTTTTGGGAGGTCGGTCACCATTTCCCATGCAAATCTTTTTTTAACAAACAATGAGATAACGTGATTCATTTTCCAGCAAACTTTAAAATAAAAGGAACAAAAAGTAATAGTACCTTGGAAATTTCCTGGCTTTGTAGGTAAGCCAGACTTCCATCTTAAGGAATGTGTGCAGCGGGCAAGACGTTTAGTGATAGGTTTCTCAGTGGGAGAGACTTCAAACTTGGATGCCAGTTACCACACCTATTTCAAGGATCTGACTGACCAATGGCCAGGAGACAGTGATTCATTGTGAGGGATGAGCATCTTATTGAACTAAACAGCAAAATGTGGTCCAAGAGTCATCCCCTCCAAAGTAATTGCATTCTTGGGTTGATGCTGCAAACAATCCTAGCATCCCTAGTTGCCCCTCTCCTGGATCCAGCCCTGCCCCCACAAAGCTGAAAAGAAATACTTCATGCACCAAGCCAAGTAATTCACTGCTGAGGCAGAGTCTGGGCTCTGCTTTATGTGCACAGCAACATGCTTTAAGTGATACCAGAACCCTCTACACAAAGGCCACACAGCACTTGTGCACAAAAATCGATGTCGGCAAGATTATATGGACATCACACACTCTTCAGAGCCCTTCATTGGTTTGGATGATTTCACCCAAAAAGCTGCTGTTTAGCAAGTTTTCCAAAAGGAACAGACTTTAATTTTTAATGAAAATACAGAATACGGTTTCAAGCAATGCTTTCAAATCACAGAAAGTTTTAACATCTCTCAAAGATGTTCAATCTATTGATGGACAAAGATTTTAAAACAAAATAAAGCAGTTTCCAGTACATGGTTGACAGATCTTTTTAAAACATCATGCAGGCCATGACTGAGCTTGAAGAAGTTCAGAAAAGTGGAACAAAAAATGTAAGTGCAGGAACACATTAGAAGTGAAATCTAATTAACAAATGCTGAGGCTAGGACTGCAGACTGGCACACATAATCACTGCTGCTGATTTATGACCACTGACTAGTGCTATCTTCCTACCTGACCCCCCCCAGCCCCACCCCACCACCAAGCAGAGGGTTTACACCTCACAGCAGAGCTCAATTTCTTCCACAGACCTGGAAAGAAATCTCGCAGCAAGTTAAGCCTCTGGTTTATGCACATAGCAGTAACATGCTGCCAGTTACACCAAAATCCTCCTGATTCCAAACAAAAGCCACACTGCACTTTTCAGTCTGTTTATGTCACTAACATTATTATCAGTGACAGTGCCCAAAGACAAATAGACGAAAATTGATGTGCCCAGATTTTAGAAACTTAACACAGTCATTCATTGGATTCGATGCTTTCACCAAAAAGCTGCTGTTACCTAATTCGTTTTCCAAATCAAACTGAGACGTAAATTCTTTTAAAAAATGATGATCATGCTTTTACTCATTAATGCAAAGATATTTTGTATTATAAAAGAAAGCAGGTTCAAGCAGCAGCAATCTATGGAGCACAACGATTTAGCCACATGAACATTAAACATTTTGAAAAAGTCGACATCCGATTGGAACGTGCAATCCCTGTTTCTGTTTTATGGCCCAGTGATAAACTCTGATATCTGCCCTCCGATACCCCTCGCCTCTCCTTCTCCCCCAAGCACATGAGTTAGCACTTCAACAGTGCTGGAATTTTAAAAATAAGTACTAAACTCGCTGCTGCTGGTGGTACTGCTGAGGTAGAGTCCGGACTTCGATTTAACATTATGGAGTTACTGTCAGAGCATTATGCTTGGTTACTGACTGTGATAATGTGATTATGTATTTATTTGGAAATGCGTCAACCACTTTTTTTACGCACCTACCTTGACTTGGTGCCTGGTCCACTGACCGATTTGGGGCTGCAGCGAACCATCTAACTTGCCTCTAGGTAATGCTGACGCACACCAGCAGTGCCTAAACTTTGAAAGCTGCAGCTGCTACTGACTGCCATTGCCAGTTAAGCACAGGCACTGGAGCTCCAAATGGCGTTCACACCGTCCTGCAACTAACAGGAGCGCGGGAAGCAGACACCTCGAGTCTGCGCAGTGTGTCTTCAGAAATACTGATGACAAACTGTGCAGACTCTATTTCTTTGCTTTCTGCCTGCCTGTAGCCTCGATCCCACCTTCCCAACTCGTCACAGGGAGGGACCAACCCCCTGTGACGAGTTGGGAAAGGGTGGGGGTGACCATCCTCTCCATTCCTTGACTGACGTGAAGCCCCTGGTGCTACAGGGCTTCAGCCTGAAGCGCCCGGGGCAAAATTTACCCAGACGTCATCAGGGGGTGGAGACTGGTCCTCGAGGCTATGGTATTTGACGAGCTGATGGCATCACAGACCTCAGGGCTGTGAGCTCGTCCGCTCGGCAAATACTATAGACTCAGCATTAGGAATTAGGGAATGCAGCGGTCCCGGATCAGCGTAAGCAACACTTGCTGTGACAACAAGACTCATCAGGGCCACAGCAATAAAAACAAGAGGTATGTATACATTGTTTAAAATAAAAAAAATGAAAAAGTGTAAAAAATACCTTTAACTAATGGTGACCCTTGGGGTGAAAGTAACGGGGGCGGAGCCCCGACGCCCTAAGGCAAAAACCGCCACTGCTAGTTTTGTGTATCAAACTAGCTTGCCAGTTATCCAACAAACTCCTTGTGGCAACACCCAAGACACACTCCACAAGGGGAAAAATAGCTACTATGGCCCTGCTTCACCATGTGCCCATCTCTGAGATCTGCAAAGCAGACACTTGGATGTCGGTACACACATTCACAAGACATTACTGTCTCGATCCTTAGTGGGGATGGGCTTGCTATTCGATTCAGTGCTTATGACTATTGATTAGGCTCTTCTGGAAGAGAAGAAAACAAGTTACTTACCTGTAACTTCAGTTATCCAGTATTGGTATCTTTCATAGATTCACATGCCTGAATCATTTCCCATCACCGAGGTGGGAGTCCCACGGTATATAAACAAGTATTTGCAATGCAATAGGTCTCGCATTCGGAAAGTTTGATCTATTGGTATTGTAAATGACAAATATTTTATTTATGTGTTGATTCTGAAAATAGCGAAATTAATAGCTTTGTCATTTACAATGCCAATAGTTTTAACTTTCGAAAGCGTGACACCTATAGCATTTGTAATGCAATATGTGTTGATGTATTAATATTACAAAAAACACGAGAGGAAGAGAGCAATAAAGACACTTAGTGGAGACAATGAGAAATTATAGAGAAATGTAAGTGCATCCACAGGAGAGACTGGGTGGGGCAGGGCAGACAAAGTGAGATACAGAAAAGAGATGCATCATACAGAAGGGAAGGGGCAAAAAAGAGATAGAGACAGTAGAAAGAGATGGGCATAAGGCAGTACAGTGAGAAAACAAAGATTAAAAAACATAGAAAAGGGTAGCGAAGAGAAAAGGAGGCTGGCAGAAGACAAACAACGGGTGAAAAAAAAAAAAAGTTAAAATAAAAAGAGACACGGCCTGGAGGCTGTGAAACTGAAAGTACGGCCGGCGGGCCATGAATAATTAGGGGAGCCTTTGATGCAGCAGGGGGCCGAGCGGGAAGAGCTGCTGGCGGCACCAAGCTGTGAGTGAGATGCAGAGCGTGAAGGGGTAAACCAGACAGAAGAGTGCCTGGGAGGGGGGCTGAGCAGAAATGCGAGTCGCGGCCTGGCGGCTGTGAAGTGTGAAGCAGTGGGCGGGGAGGCAGGAGCAAATGGTAAGGGGAGCCTTTGAAGAGCAAGGCAGGGGGATAATATACTTGGCTCAGGTGGGAAGGTGGACTGAAAACTAATGAAAAACAAACAACCGAGCAAACGAAAGAATGATATCTGAGAACTATAAGGAAGAACTTTTGGGGCCTTTCTCGGAGGCTCTCGCACACATGAGCCAATACGTGCAAATATGGCACTTGAAAAGGGCTAAGAAAGTTTACAAATCTGGCCAGGTCATCTTGGAGGAGAGTGGCACTTTATAGTGCAAAGAAAGCCCTGCTGCCATGAAACGAACATTTCACAACATTAGACGCACATGACATCAATTGTGCCGATCTGAAAACATCGTCTGATTGCGTCAACCAAACAGCTGTGTTGTAACAAATAACTGCGCAGATCATGGTTTTTTAGTAAAATTAAAACATATATTGTGCCCTTCGACAGGTTTAAACAGATATCAAAGAAAGGTCGGGAAAACGATGAGTGAGAGAAGGAAGAAAGGCATGGACACAGAGATCAAGAAGGTTGCGAGTTGGAGAGAGAAAGGTGGGGGTGAAAGGCTCAGAGTGAATGTGGGGGGGACAGTGGGCGTGAGAAAGAGTCTAAGGCGGAGTGCGAGCGGTTTGCAAGGCTACGAAAGATAGTGTTTTTGAGTAAGTGAGATTGAAAATGAGCAAGAAAGAGAGTGAAAGAGAAAGGTTACAAGCATGTGAGAGATTAAGTGGAAATGAAGAAAGCGAGTAAGAGATACAGGGAGAGGAAAAGCGAGGATGAAGGGGAGGTGTGTGTGTGCATTCGAAAAATAAAGATAGTGGCAGTCTAAGAGTGGGAAAGCATGAAATACAGCTCTAAACTAATGCAAAAGGACTAACAGTTGTAAATAAGAGGTTGGGCTGGGCAGAAATGCGAGTCATGGCCTGGCGGCCGTGAAGTGTGAAGCAGTGGGAGGGGAGGCAGGAGCAAATGGTAAGGGAAGCCTTTGAAGAGCAAGGCAGGGGGATAGAAGCGCGTTCACGAGCACGTGCACTTCTACAAATCCGCATCGTGAACTCAGCTTTCTGGTTTGACTCCAATAGGTCTCTCTGCGAGACCTAAAAAGCAGTGCCAAGAGTAAATTACACTAGATTGTAGTAGCCTATCTACCTCATTATGCTAAAAAGACCAAAGTCTTTGTTCCAACCAATCAGCGTACAGCACCCTCTAGAACCCTCTCTGCAGAGCCAGTTCTCCTCAGATTTTCGTTAGCACAAGTGGGAAGAAGTATCCCAAGATTAGAGAACTGACTCTCCGGGGAGGAGGGTGGGTGCATGTGAATCTATGAAATATGTAGGAGGAAATATGATAAACCCGTGCACTGCTGTTAATAAAGTTTTCAAAAAAAAGGTAGAGTTTTTGTAGGTGCTCTAAGGTGTCGCCCAACACCCTGGGGCGATAGTTAGACACTCTATAAAAGTGTTATCAAAGAAACATTGATGACATCCCTTAGGCACTCAAATTGGTGTAATCCTCCAAATAATTCGCTTAAAAATTTTATAAAAAATGTATGTACGCTACATAGACGATTTATTTATACTTTGGAAAGATACACGGGACAATTTGGAACTTGCATTAACAACTCTGAACTCAGCCAATCAGCGAATCCAATTTACTTGGACTATAGATCCTACCACCATAACATTCTTGGATGTTCGAATTACTCTAAAAAATGACCAAATCATGACAGATATTTTCCGAAAATCCACTGACCGTAACAATATGTTACACTATTCCAGCTTTCATCAGCCATCGTTGAAAAATCACCTACCTAAATCTCAATTACTAAGAGTAAAGCGCATCACCTCGGACCCCACAGTGTTAGAAGTTAGAATGAATGAAATGGTTGATCGTTTCAAAAAGAGAGACTACCCAGAAGATCTGCTCAAAAAAGCAAAAAATGAGGTGGGAAAACTGGATAGACATGAACTGTTACAAAAACCAAGCAAGAAAAAGGAAAGTGACCGGATGGTTATTGTATCGAAATATTCTAACGTCAGCTCGGAATTTAAAAAGATCATATTGAAACATTGGCCAATGTTAGAGTTAGAGACAGACTTCAAAGACATGTTCAAAGCTAAACCAATATTTGCCCATACTAGGGGGGAAAATGTGGGTGAAATTCTCAAACAACCCACAGAACAATCATTGACCTACAAAGGAACCAGGCCGTGTAACAACTGCAACAACTGCCACAACATAATCCCAGGCAACAAACTATCTCACCCTATGAAAGGTTACAACATCAACCTAAAAGTGACAGCCACATGTGATTCTAACAATCTTATTTACTTACTTAAATGCCCATGCGGGAAGGTATACGTTGGCAAAACGGAGTGCAAGTTAAAAACCTGTGTTAATGAACACAAATCAAACATTCGAACAAAAAATCTCAAATCATCAGTAGCGTCACATTTCCTGGATATGAACCACAATATAGCCCAGCTTAAATTTATGGCATTAGAAATCATCCAAAAACTAGAAGGAAGAGACAATAACAGGATGTTACTACAAAGAGAGAATTTCTGGATTTATAAACTGAATTCAATTAAGCCTTATGGCCTAAATGAACGAATTGAGTTCTCATGTTATCTGTAACTTTATTGCTATTTTGAATTACAGCACCACCGGTGCCTCATAGTTCTGGACTGGTCTCCGCATCGTGGATAACCATTATTGTACATATATATCTGTCATTTAGCTCTTTGAATGTTAGATTGCATATTATGTTACTTTTTCATTTATATGTAACCGTTTATGATCACACTGACATTTTAATATGCTCATTACACAGTATCGTACCTCCCCTCTTCTAGACCACGCTAGTCTCCCTTCTTTCTCTACACTTCGCGATCACGTGATTCACTCAGCCGTACGACTTCTGTTTATGAAGCGCGCATCCGCACTTCCGGATTAACCTTGCCGGTTGCGGTCAGCGTTTTGAAACGTTGTGAACTCTGATAATCATAAGTTTCTTAGACCCTCGAGCACCGCTTTTTTAGCGCGCTTTCACCTTTGCACACGAAAGATAGCAATATCGTACTGTAACCATGATTTATTTTTGAGTTTGCAACATGTTTATTTTACTGCGCTATCCCGCCTACCTTGACTATTCTCCTAGTTTGTACCCACTTAGATCTCTACGTTATTCCGAGTCACCTTAAAGTAACTGAATCTTTGGCACTTTAAACCGTCTTTTTCACAAACCTTTTTGGTGAAACACTGGGTTAAGGTATCCCTTTAGCTTTTTATAGATTTGTCAAAGTTTCGTCATTATGGTCACAAATATGTTCGTCTTTGTTTCTAGAGGCTCCCTGATGAAGGGCTAGAAGCCCGAAATGCATTGGAGCAGGAGTAATAACATGCATTTCAGAGTTGAATATACTTCTTGAAATCGGATTGTCCTTTTGGAATCTCATTAATGGATATGAAATGAATACCATATAACTGAGAAGGAAATAAAACATGGTTGAAAATACTCACCTTTAAGCGAATTATTTGGAGGATTACACCAATTTGAGTGCCTAAGGGATGTCATCAATGTTTCTTTGATAACACTTTTACAGATAATCTATGAAATATACCAATACTGGATAACTGAAGTTACAGGTAAGTAACTTGTTTTCTTATCCAGTATTGGGGTATCTTTCAAAGATTCACATGCCTGAATCAGAATAGCAAGCAGTAAGCCAGGCAAAAGTCGGTTGTGGATGGTGGGAGACTTATTGTGGTATACTCCCATAAACGTATGATAAACAACCAACAATTGCAAATGAAATGATCTACTAATAAAACAGTAGTCATAAAGAATTCATAAAGTATTTCACAGGAAAGGAATATCAGTATAACATAAATATGTAACCTGCGAGATAAGTACTTCTTTTCTCTGAACAAGCTATTGAAAATTAAACACTCATTATAAAATGAAATAGACATTGTTACCTGAATATGTTCTTATGGAAACAGGTGACGTAAAACGGCTTGACCTACTGCCACATCCTCTTGATTTGCTGATTGCAGGCAGGAATGTCTTGTAAACGTGTGGACATTCTTCCATGTCGCAGCACGGCAAATGTTCTCTAGCCTCACTCCTGCAAACAATGCTGCAGACGCTGCCACAGCCCTTGTAGAATGAGACCGTACAGTCCTTTGCAGTGGTCGGCGAGCCTTGATGTGGCAGAAATAAATAGCGGAGGCTATCCATCTGGAAATTGTGGCCTTAGTGACCGCTTTCCCCAATGTAGTCTGGCCATAAGCCACGAATAATTTATCTGATTTTCTAATCATCTTCGTTGTCTGAAGATAAAACTTTAAACATTGTTTAATGTCCAAAGAATGCAATGGGTTGTAGGATTTGGAAAGAAAACTCACAACTCTACTTATTGAAGCATTGTCTAGCCTTGTTTAAGGCTGCATTTCTTAGTTTTGGGAACAAATAATAAAATATGCATTTCTTCGTGTGGGGAGAAATTTTGTTCGTGTAAATTAAGGGTGTCCGGCACCCACACAGGCTCGCCGTGCTACGAGACGAGGAACAGCCGGGAATGGTTGTTTATGATACTAAATGTTCCTTGTTTCCTGTAAACGGACTCCGCGTCAAGAACCTCAGGAGCAGCAAACGGCTAAGAGATTTGCATGAGGCGGCGGAGAGCAAGTTTAGAGTTTGGTAACGTTGAATTGCAAGCGTACCAGGGAGACGGCGGCGAGAACCAGAAAGGCAACTCCATCTTTGCAACTTCGCGGTGAGAAACGCGGAAAGTGCTTTGATAAGGGGTTCGGGCACGCTATGAACTTGTCCCGTTTACGGTAACGGAGTGGACTTGAAGCGGGATCTTAAACGCTTTTGTCTACATCTGGATGCTACAAGCGCTGGGAGCAGCGCTATAATTAAAGGCAGGCACGAAGGATGGCAGCTCGTTTTGAAGCAAAAAGGAAAGAGATATCGGACCGTCTATTTTTTACTGACCCCATTACTGGAACTAATGCTGAAGGGCAACAGCAGGGGGAACATGTACTATTAACCAACGAAGTCAAAATACAACAGTTGTTTGATAAACTAGATAAATTGCATCGCAAGGAGGTGGCCAAGTGGTGGGAAGCAGAATCACTACAGAAATACTTAGATGTACAACGAGTACCAAGAGGGTTAAGAATCTATACCATTCCCACGTTTGAAAATCCTGATCCTGAGATGCTAGAGGAATGGGCATGTAATTTGAAGGATTGCTCAGCGACAATGATGCGGATCCTGATCAAATATGCTATAAAGGACAGAGCAAAACTATTAGAACAAATTGATGAAGTACTGTCTGATCTAGCAAAATTAACTACCCAGGAGAAAATTCAAGATTTTATGACCAAACTAGAAGGGCGTCTTAAAAAACTTGAAGATGAAATAACAGCGAAGAAGCAACGCAAATTTATAAGGGATTTTAAAGATTACCAAACGGGCAGAACCCTAACATTCCACAAGAAATATGACTATCTATTCCAAAAAGCTAGTGCCAATTCAACTGAAGATACCAAAGCCAACATTACAGTGGAAGGGGATAGCACTGCCCCTGAAGAAAGTGACGCATCAGATGGCAATCTTTCTGATGCAACAGGAAGCACAACAGGGACACCAATGCGTGGAGTGGGCAGAGGCAGGATTAACTTTTTGACACAATTCCAAATGCTGAATAAAGCCAAACAAAATCAACAAGGTGGACAAGAGGACCAGGATTTTCACAGGGGCCGAGGACGAAACTTTCGAGGCAAAACCGGAGGATTCAGAGGAACCAAAAAGCAAGGAGAAGAAAGAAAAGGAGATTCCAACACACCCGCACCCGTGCAGACAAGAGCAAGAAAAGGGACAAGATGACTGTAGTCAATCTCTCCAAACGTGAGTTGAACAATTTTGAAATTGACTTATTGGCTTTGGGTCTTTCGTTTTGCCCTATGCGCAAGATGGACTATGTACAACCACGCATAGATACATTTTGTTTTATTCGCAAATTAAAACTAAAAAAATGGTTCCAATTCCATGCACCCAGTTTGTCTAGAGATGTTGAAGTAGACCCTGTTGAAAGCTTGACTGTACCTAACTTGGAAACCATACAAAGCGCATCAGGACTAGACATAGCATGTGATCATGTTTCTAATTTTGACAATGGAAAATTGACAATAGATGCACCGTGTAAAAGTGGTTTCAAACCAAAATCAACATTTGTACCGGTGCTCCAAAGTGATGCTATTGATGTTTTTGAACGGAGTGTCACCAGAGATTTGAAAAAAATACGTTACTGTACCAAAGGCTTGGCAAAACAGAATGTATCTAGAGAACAATGTGAGGCACTTGACTCCCTTAGAAATGACGATTCTATTGTAATCCGTCAATCGGTTAAGGGGGGTAATGTTGTGGTGTGGGGAAAGATTGAGTATTTAACTGAAGGCCTCAAACAGTTAGGAGATACACAATGTTATAGCAAAGCGACTGTTGAAGAGTTACAAATTTCACATGAGACATATGATGAAATGCTTTTGAATTGGCATGAAAGTGGTATTTTGGAGGAGGGCGAATATTTGGGACTGAGTTGCAAACATCCAAAAACACCGGTCCTATACCTTTTACCAAAACTGCACAAAGACCCACTAGTTCCACCAGGTAGACCCATTGTGTCCTCCATGGGGTCACAATTGGAAACCACGTCTAAATATATAGACTACTTTCTGAGACCTTTTGTAATGTCTCTACATGCATATCTCAGAGACACTATGCATTTCCTGAATTTGATTCATGATTTAGCCTGGGAACCTGACTTACTTCTGATCACTATGGATGTGACCAGTTTGTATACATCCATTAAGCATGAAACTGGCATTCTTGCAATAAGGCACTTCCTGAGAGCAAGATCAATCAACACTTTGACACATACTGAAATGTTGGTTGATATGACACACTACTGCTTAACTAACAACTTTTTCTATTTTAATGACCAACTATACAGGCAGACACAAGGAACGGCGATGGGCACCTGCTTCGCCCCCAGCTACGCAAATTTATTCATGGGCTGGTGGGAGGAGCATGTGTCCAGTAGCCAATGTGACCAGGGTGAGAGGTTGATACTTTGGACCCGTTTCATAGACGATATCTTCTGCATTTGGAAGGGAGATGAAACAAGTGCCAGGAGATATATTGCAAACCTTAACAACAATGAAATAAATATCAAATTAACATCCCAGATTAGTAAGGAGAAGGTCGTCTTTCTTGACACGCAGGTGGAGGTAAAAAATAACAAACTAATCACCAGCCTCCACAGAAAAGAAACTGCGGGTAACAGCCTATTATTTGCTACCAGTGCTCATCCTTATAGTCTCATTCAAAGCAGCCCCTATGGGGAATTGCTAAGAGCAGCAGCACTGACTTTGAAATGGAAAAATACATGATGATAGTTTTTTCAGAATATCCTCTTTCTTTGAAACGGTCTATCAGACAAGCTGTTGAAAGAGTTGACAAGGTAGTAAGAACAGATCTGCTAGTTCCTAAGCAAAAACCTATGAATGAGGAAGAAGAGACAGTGAGGTTTATTACCACATACTCAGGTCAGGCATACAAGGTACGAAAAATACTGACTAAAAATTGGTCAATTTTAACCACAGATACTTTTTTAAGTAAACATGTGAAGGAACACCCACAGATTACTTTTCGCAAAGGGAAATCCTTGAAAGATGACCTGAGTAAAAACATGGTCTCATCCAAAAAAGAAGTACAAAATAAGAGTATCGCTGGTTTTGAGTGTTGCATGAAATGTAAGGCCTGCAAGGGAAGTTCTTACTGTAAAAAAGTTAAAGTACCTAATAGTTCCAGATTGTTTACCATCATGGGTCCCTTTGACTGCAATACCGAATATTGTGTGTACTGTCTTATCTGTCCCTGTGGGAAGTTCTACATTGGAAGTACCAAGCACAGGGCCAAGATCAGGATATTGGAGCACAAACGAGCAATTAGAAATAACAACAAACAATATCCTGTTGCTCGACACTTTAAGACACACCACAATCAAAATGATAACTTACTGAAATATGTGGTACTTGATGCAGTCAAACAGAATGTAAGAGGGGGTGATAGACTGCACCAGTTGAGAATTTTGGAATCTAAATTCATCTTTGATTTCGAGACACTACATCCTATTGGGATGAATTGTAGTGAAGAACTTGCAGTCCATCTATGAAAAATGTAAGTGTAACTGGTCTGAATATCTCGATTTTTTGTTTTAACATGTAAATAATTTTGTTATATCTGGTTTTAAAATACACATTTTCTTTTTACATAGGAATACAGGACCCCTAACAACTGGAGGAATCAAATCAATCCAATTTTTTTGTATAAGTACTGTCACAATTCTCCAGCCCACTTGGGCGAGACCAACACAATTACATGAAGGAGTTCTTTTCATTAATTCAGAAACAGAGCACAGTATTAGCCCACTGGGGCAAGATTTATTTTGTTTAAATTGTTTAAATATGTACATTGTGACATTATGTGTGTTCATTAACATGCACCACTCCCAGATGGCGGCCAAAGTAGGTCGGGAGTGACCAACAACAGTCCTTTTTCTATGTATATTGTTTACAACATGTAAATAGCACTTTGCATTGATCACTTTCACAGTGACCAAGCCTTAGTGGCGAAACGCGTCGGTAGGGAGCTGCTGATTTCGTGCCTCTAATAAATTCACTTTAAAGCATCCAGAAAGCAGCCTGTGCATTTCTTCATGTGGGGCGAAATTTTGTTTGTATATATATATATATATATATATATATATATATATATATATATATATATATATATATATATATATATATATATATATATATATATATATCTATATATATATATAGATATATATATATATATATATATATCAGTACTCCATCCACCAGTAATCCAATGAAACACCACGGATTCAGATAGACACGCGGACCCAGTTTTCTTTGTGCTATTTATTTACTCAATTTTCTGCCCTGCATCCCATGCCGCCATGACGCGTTTCGGTCCGACCTGGACCTTGAGCACATATATATATAAAAAACAGGAACTTCGTCTCTTCTTCCAATCTTCTGGATGAACGAAAACGGACCCAAGTAACTAATTTGCAGTCTTTATTTTTTCAATATACCATGTACCGCCATTACGCGTTTCGGGCTCGATGAGCCCTTGATCACATGACGTTGTAGAAAAAAGCCACACCATTTAAAGTGCTATAGTGCATCTCACATGACCACCCGGCCTATGGACATAAAAAACAGATTTCCACATAGTATTTACAAAGTTGTAAAAACCCCTGGGTTGGTGACTCCACCATAGGCAAGTTATAAAATCAGGAAGCAGAGCCCATTGGTGGTATAGTGCAAACAGTTCAAATATGTGCAAATTACGCAAAAGTTGTGCAAAACATTGCAATTTTAAAATGTCAATGTGCAAATTTCATCGAAATGTGCAATATACGCTATAATTGTGCAAACAATTGCAATATAATCGATCGTATATGATTGGTACACACTGTACAACTCGCGCAAACCAGCCACAACAAATCAACTGCTGGTGTGCTATTAGAGATAATAGATGCATAATACATAACATTTTATGACTTATTACTAGCAATACTCAGCAAAAAGCAAAGGTAATTCCAATCACTCACATTGCTGTTAAATATCACTGCAATGTTCTAATTTTGCATGTTCACACCAGATTATTATGCACTATGGACACATAATAATGTCCATCGTTTCAGCTAAATCTGCTTAGGGATCGGGATATTATTGGATCTTCCCCTAGTGAGGTTTCCCACCCTAATGCACATAGAATATGCTGCGGAAATATATGCCAAGAAGTGCCAGACACCAATTAAACTGCACACATTCCTGGTTGTATAGCCACCGAAGCAGGATAACTGTCAACTATTAGCGGCTAACAATTTTTACTACAGTGGATGTCGCTTGCTTCACTGCTTCCACCTAATAAATTAGGTATTGGTCTGATTTTATGTAGCCAAACAAAATAATATTGCCCCTGTGGCAACATGAAATGCTGTTGCTGCTTTATGTCCAAACTGCCCTTAAAAAGTGGTAAAAAAAGGTGTATATAAATATCAATAAGAGGAAAAGAGAAAACCTACTGTGCAGGTGGGTCATAAGGACAATCCCTTGTGTAAAAAGTGAGAAGTGTCTAAAAAAAACTTTCTCGCGTACAAACGTACAGAAATTGAATCTTAATAGAAGGGGCAACTCAGAACATAATGAATAATTGATAGATACATACAACATGGACACTGTGCTTTAACACAAAAATATCATAGGCAGGTGTACATGTCCTCGATTGAGTATAATCGATTGGGTGTCTTGGAATCAAACTCAAGGATATACCTTGCTTCGAGTTTTCTTAGCTGAGCCTCGCAGTCACCTCCACGGCGCAGTTGTGGAACCATGTCCACTACAAAAAAAAACAAGAATTCCAGGCTGCTCCCATATGTCATCTTAAAGTGCCTAGCAACCGGATAGGCCTCGTCCTGGTTGCTGATTGCCCGCATGTGCTGGAGTATACGTTTGTGAACCTGCAATTTGGTGCTACCAACGTATTGCAGCCCACATGTACCCTCCAGCACATACACCGCATATTCAGATTTGCATGTCAATTTCTTAGTTATTGGCACTGGTAAGTCACTAAAAGGAGTGATGTGAGATGTTTTATTCCTGCCCAGTTTACATGCTTTGCAGGAAGCACACTGTGAGAAGTTAGCCTGGCATATGATGTCCACTAGTTCTAGTGGCATAGTTCTTTGGCATTTTCTTGTAAGTTAAGTCATTAAGGGGTGCCACTATGGAACCATACTTCTTGGCAAATTTCCTGTAGTACCCAGTCAGGCCCAAGAAAGCTCTGACCTGTGTCTGGGTGGTGGGAGCAGTCCAGTCCTTTATGGTCTGGACTCTGCTCTCCAATGGTTGAACCTGACCTCCACCTAAAAGGTGGCCCATGTATACAACCTGACTCTGCCCTATCTGGCACTTGGTAGCCTTGATAGTTAGGCCTGCCTTTTGCAGGGCCTCCAAAACATTCTTCAGGTGGATCAGGTGATCTTCCCAAGTGGAGCTAAAGACAGCAATATCATCTAGATAAGCTGCACAGTAGTCATCGAGGACTTGGTTCACCAACCTTTGGAATGTGGCAGGTGTATTTTCAGACGAAAGGGCATTACCACAAATTGATAATGTCCTCCTGGGGTTGAAAATGCTGTTTTGGCTTTTGCATCATCAGCTAGTCTGATCTGCCAGTAGGCAGCTGTCAAGTCAAATGTACTCAAAAACTTGGCAGATGCCAATCTGTCAATGAGTTCATCTGCCCTTAGTATTGGATGGGCATCTGTCCTAGTGACAGCATTGAGGCCTCTAAAATCAACGCAAAACCTCATCTCTCTCTTACCATCTTGGGTGTGAGGTTTAGGCACCAGGACTACTGGACTGGCCCAATGGCTCTCTGAGAGCTCAATGACTCCCAATTCCAACATCTTTTGGACCTCTGTCCTGATACAGTCCCTGACATGATCAGGTTGCCTGTAAATCTTACTTTTAACAGGCAGACTGTCCCCAGGGTCCACTTCATGAGTGCACCAGGTAGTCTGACTTGGAGTCACAGAAAACCTATGTCTGTAGGACTGTAGAACTTGTCTGCAGTCCTGCTGCTGTTGGTCAGTGAGGCTGCCTGCCAAGGCTACACCATCAACTGAACCATCATCAGGGTTCTGAGAAAGCAGGTCTGGGGAGGGTCACTCTCCTCCTCCTGTCCCTCATCTGTAGCCATGAGCAAGACCAGGTCTGCCCTGTCAACATATGGTTTCAATCTGTTGACATGAATCACCCTGTGGGGGCTCCTGGGAGTTCCAAGGTCAACCAAGTAGGTGACTTCTCCCTTCTGCTCAACAATAGTGTGGGGTCCACTCCATTTGTCTTGGAGAGCTGCTGGGGCCACAGGCTCCAACACCCACACTTTCTGTCCTGGCTGGTAAACAGTCAGCACAGCCTTTTGGTCATGCCAGGCATTTTACAATTCCTGACTAGCCTCAGGGTTTTGGGATGCCTTTTTCATGTACTCAGCCATCCTGGAGCGGAGACCATGTACATAGTCCACAATGTCTTGCTTGGGAGGTTTGAGAGGTAACTCCCATCCCTCCTTCACCAGACAAAGGGGTCCTCTTACAGGATGCCAAAACAGAAGTTCAAAAGGGCTGTAGCCAACCCCCTTCTGTGGGACCTCTCTGTAAGCAAACAAAAGGCAGGGCAGCAGGATGTCCCATCTCAGCCTAGGCTTTTTAGGGAGACCCTTAATCATGCCCTTTAAGGTCTTGTTGAATCTCTCAACTAGGCCATTGCGTTGTGGATGGTAGGGGGTGGTGCACTTGTAGTTCACTCCACACTCTTTCCACATAGCAGTCAAATATCCAGACATAAAGTTTGCACCTCTGCCTGAGACAACCTTCTTTGGAAAACCCACTCTTGAGAAAACTCCCAGGAGGGCTCTTGCCACAACAGGTGCTGTTGTGGTCCTTAGGGAAATAGCTTCTGGGGATCTGGTGGAATAAACCTGTGCCCAGAGGCTGTTTGGGAATCCATTGGTCAAACAATGTCAATCCCTACTCTTTCAAAGGGAACCCCCACTACAGGTAGTGGTATTAGGGGGGCCTTTGTGTTGCCACCTGATTTGCCACTGGCTTGGCAGGTGACACAGGAGCGACAAAACTCCTTGGTATCCTCTGACATACGAGGCCAGTGAAAGGGAGGGACAAGCCTGTCCCAAGTCTTGTTCTGGCCAAGATGTCCTGCAAGGTGAATATCATGGGCTAGTGTGAGAAGGAAGCCCCTGAATACCAAAGGTATGACCAACCTCCTGGAAGCACCAGGCTTGGGGTCTCTAGCCTCTGAATACAGGAGCTCATCATGCCAATAGACTTTGTGGGTCCCACCAGCATTCCCAGCAGCCTCATCAGCAGCTTGCTGTCTGAGGGGTTCGAGAGAAGGGCAGTCCAACTGCGCCTGCCTCAGATCTGCCCTGGAGGGTCCCCATGTCCCAAGAAACTCAACCTGATGAGGCTCAAGCTCTTCTAGGACAGTTTCCTCCTGGGTCTCACAATCCGCTTCCTGAGAAGGCTGATCCTCATTCTGTGACAAGGGGGAAGGCACTGCCTTAACCCTACTGCTTCTCCTCCTGGTAGGCAACTGTCCATTGTTCCAGAATCCAGTGCCTGTTCAGTGTTGCTATTTCTGACCTGTGACCTGGTCACAGCAAGGACATGTGCCGATATTCATAACATTTCTGCATGGGTCCTATACTCCACTTCAGCCCAAGCTGAAGTCTACAGGTCATTGCCAAGCAAGCATTCCACAGGGAGGTCTGAGCTAACCACAACCTTTTTGAGGCCAGTTACCCCTCCCCAAGAGAAATTAACAATTGCCATACTATGAGTGGTAGTGACATTGCTAGCATTGGTCACTAGGTAATTTTAACCTAGTATGATCTGTCAGGGACACAAAGCCACACGTCACCATTGTGACACTAGCACATGTGTTCCTGTAGGCATGAGCCATTTTGTCATTAATTAAAGGAGTCTGTCTGTACTTGCCCAAGTTACTTGGACTCACAGTAGAGGACATAGCCATGTCCACATAACAGAAAAGAACAGCTTGAGTTGGTATTCTGACTAGGCCAGAATCCATCTCAGTTCCCAGGGTTTACCCTACTACACCCTTCTGTTGAGAACCACCACTATTAGCTGTACTAGGGGGAACAGTTGCCTTAGGGGCAATGGTGGCTGGAGCTGCCTCCTTCTTGGTACAATCACTGGTCCAGTGAGTATTTACCTTACATACTTTGCACCATGGTTTCTTAGGACCTTCTTTCTTTTTTGTAGGTTGGGACCCCCCACCATTAGAAGCTTTTTGGGGACCTTGAGAAGACTTCTGGTCTTTTGCTTTCTCCCCACCCTTTTGGTCTTGCTTCTCCTGATCACCACCTTGGTTCTGTACCTTCTGCTTCACCCTGGTTCTGACCCATTTGTCTGCCTTCTTTCCCAATTCTTGGGGAGAGGTCAGATCAGAGTCAACCAGGTGCTGATGCAATAACTGGTTCTGACAGTTAAGAATGTGTTCTCTCATAATCAAATTATACAATCCTGTATAGTCATTGACCTTACTGCCCAGTAACCAGCCTTCCAGAGCCTTAGTAGCACAATCTACAAAGTCAGTCCAGTCCTGAGGCTGTGTCTTCTGGGTATCTCTGAACAGCAACCTGTACTGCTCTGTGGTTAAGCCAAACCCATCTATCAGAGCACTCTTCAGGACATTGTAGTTGTCAGCATCCTGTTCACCAACTGTCAGGAACTTATTTCTACCTTTGTCTGCAAAGGAGAGCCACAACATTGCTGCCCACTGACTCTGGGGTACCTGCTGTACTTTGCAGGCCCTCTCCAAAAGCAGTTATCTATTTGTGGATGTCATCCACACACTTGTAGGGAGGGACAATTTGGTTCAGGTTTTTATGGTCATGAGACCTTTCCCGATCTCTAGGAATTATGCTGCCCCAGTGGGTTCTAACCCACTCAACTTTTTCTCTCTCTCTCAAGAGCTAGGGTCTCTTTTGCAAGGGCAACTTCTTGCCTCTTGATCCTAAGCTTGGCTTCCCTCATCCTAGCTTTATGCTCCCTCCTCTGAGGTGAAGGCATTCTCCTCAGAGCAGAGGCATTGGACCCCACTGATGAATCAGAATGGTCGGATGCACTGGAAAGTGATCCTTCCTTCTCCAGTCCCATGTAGTCCTAGGTTAACCTGGTTCAGTTCCCTGACTCTTACCTGGTTAGCATCCACATCATCACCAGAATCCCCTGGGTTCTCACCAGTGGGATCTTCAGTTGAGCATCATATTCCACGAAAATATGTACCAGGTGGGGAAAGATTGGACTCTGTCCTTATCTCAGTCTACTGACTAAACACAGACTTCTCAGTTCCTGAAAAGTAAATGTGTCATACTTAGAAGGTACCCTAGGAGGGTCTTCTGGCAGGGATCCACTAGGACCTGCTTCCAAGGACATTTTCTAGTGAGGTGTGGTGTATGCACCTACCTACACTAAATGTTTTCCTACTAGAACCACTCTAGGAGATGTAGTAAGGGTGTGCTAGGCCCTTGCCACTTACAACTGCTAAGTCCAGTAGAACTTATGTATTATAAGAACTTGATTTATATGTACCTACAGGTACCTTAATGTGATCTTTCAAATGATATCTCAAGATTATATGGTAAAACAACAGCAAGCTTTTATCCCATCCGCTGCACCGCAATGTGAGAAGTTAGCCTGGCATATGATGTCCACTAGTTCTAGTGGGCACCTTGCACCAGTCTAATCAACCCTTATTGATGGTGGTTGTAAAGTCACCCTTATAGAAAGCTATCCTAGTGGTAGCATGGACCACCAGTCAATAGGCTAAGACTTCAGAGAGCATGTGAAGCCAGTTGTTATACCAATTATAATCCCTTGAGTACCAAATGAAAGCACACCACACATGGTATATATCAAATATATATTTATTTATTCTAAACACAACCCCTCTGCACTCTTTATGAGGTCAGAGGTAAAAGTACATCACAAGTTACTCACTTAGCATACAATAAGTTGCACATATACAGTCATGCCCTAGGGGACTCACGAGCCATATACTAAGAAAGTGGTATAAGATCCACGTGAGAGTTAGAAAGCAGGCGTAGGGCCTGTAGGATCGCTGGGGCTCCACTAAACAACCAAAGGTTAGGAAGTAGGAGGCCCACGGGAGACGCATACAGTATCTAAACAGTCGCGAGTTACCACTGACTTATAATGGGAAACAAAGAAGTTACAAAGTTACTGTTTAGGGAAACTTCCGGATGGAACCCTTTTAAACTAGGACACTTCAAGAGTCAAGACCCACGGGAGCACCGGAGTACTCGTGTTACTGATATATGGATAGATGTAGCCTGATTACTGTGTTAAGTTAGCATGAGCTTTTTGTGAGTTTAAACGCAATTTTTACTTTCTGCTGCTTTTGCACACGACCCGCATCTGCTGCTTTAGCTTTGAGCCTAGTAAAATGGTTTCGGTTCATACGAGAATAATATGTTGTTACACTGATATCAGCCTTGCTTGGCGAGCTGTGTCTGTACAGTGAGTGCTGAAACCTTCAAGGATATCTCACCACAGTAGTTGTTATGAGCACTGATCTTCGCACGTCCCTAGACATAACACACATGCAGCTGCAGCCAAGTTCTGGCTTTAAGCGCGTTTTATAGTGCTTTGCACAAGAGCATACACACACTTGATGGTGCTTCGCATGCAGAGAGCTGGTTGCTGATGATGTGGTACCTTACCGCTAGATCTTGAGGTATGGGGCCGCTCTGCTAAAACCCACAAAAGACCTTCTTAGATATAATATAATATACTAGCTAGGGAGGGTGAGAATTTGGTTTTGTTAAACCTTATTCATTTTACCATAATACTATGCTTTCACCGTTTGTGTTCTATGGACTAGTGACTATGCTGATTACTTTGTTTCTTATAATATGTTTGCTTGTATTGGCTAAGATACTGCGCTTGAGAGCACGGCATTAGTGAATAAACATTTCAAATGTGCATGTGTCCTCTTTGACTCCTTGTTCTGGATTGAAATGATTGTATAACGAAAGAGTGTTCATGTGTTCCTTGTTACCTGAGGTGTACTAAGTTCATGTTCTGGTTTGTCTAAGCATTGGGAGTTTGTAACAACCAATGAGGCACTGTAGTTAGTCTGGTAGGGGAGTTTGAGTACTACGGTGAGTTTTGGCACACCCTAATTTGAATTTAAATTTTGAATTTAAAAACATTTGTACAGCGCTCGCATACCCAGCGGTTTCATGGCGCTAGTGGTGAACAGTGGACGGCAGCAGCTAAGAGATTAGGTCAGATAGGCTTGTGTAAAAAGGAAGGTTTTAAGATTCTTCCGGAACAGAAGGTAAGAAGGTGAAGTGCGCAGGGTAACCGGAAGGGAATTCCAAAAAGTTGGAGCCAGGACAGCGAATCTCGCTCCGCCCGCCCTCTGCTTTTTAAAGCGAGGGATGGTAAGAAGGGCCAAATGGGCCGAGCGAAGTTCTCTGCCTGGACAGTATGGCTTAATGAGAGAGCAGATGAACTCGGGAGCAGTGCCCGATCTGGCCTGATACGTGAGGCAGCCGAGTTTAAACAGGGCACGCTCTCTCACAGGGAGCCAGTGCAGTGTTTTGAGTAGTGGAGTGACCCGATGATATTTAGGTAGGCCATGGATCAGGCGGGCCGCCTGGTTCTGCACCAGTTGTAATCGATGGATCATGTATGCAGGGGCCCCATTATAGACTATGTTGCCGTAGTCTATACGGGACAGTACCTTGGCCAACATAATAATTTTTAAAGCTGAGGGAGAAAAGAAACGGGAAACTTTCCTAATTACTCTAAGGGAAAAGAAACATGAAGAAAGCACGGAGCTGACTTGTGGGTGGACAGTGAGCTGGGGATTAAGAAGGATTCCCAGGGTTTTTACTTTGGACACAGGAAGTGGAGGGACGCCAAGGGAAGGGGCCAAAAGGAAGGGGACCATGGACTGCAGCCACCTCCGGTCAGGACCAGCTCGGTCTTGTCCGGGTTAAGTTTGAGGTGGCTGAAGTTCATCCAATCTTGAATGAACGTCATTACTGTTTGGACGTTCAGGGCAGATGAGGGCGAGTGAGACAGATTGAAGATTAACTGGAGGTCATCCGCGTAATTGAACACGGTGACCTCCAGTTGCTGTAACATAAAAATAAGGGGAAAAATATAGAGGTTGAACAAAAGAGGGGAAAGTGATGAACCCTGAGGGACCCCGCACTCTACCTTGCGAGAGGCCGCCGCAAAGCCAGTCAAACGGACCGCTTGAGTTCTCCCAGCAAGAAAGGACTCCAGCCAAGAAAAGGCTAAGCCTTCTATGCCCGCCGCCCTGACACGGTTAAGGAGGATGGAGTGGTCCACCGTGTCAAAAGCGGCGGATAGATCTAGGAGAATCAAGGCTTGCGGAAGGTTGATGTCGATACCTTCACGCAGCTTGTCCATGACTGAAATGACCACTTTCTCTGTAGAATGCAGGGGACGGAAACCGGCTTGGCAGGGGGAGAGGCAGTGATTTGCCTCAATATGAGTGCTCAAAGTGGAGGTGATATGAGTTTCAAGAACTTTTGCAAGGTAAGGGAGGAGTGAAATGGGGCGGTAATTGGAGGGGGAGGAAGGATCGGCGTCCAGTTTTTTTAAGATTGGGATGACAACCGCCGATTTGTGTGAACTGGGAACAAGACCATGTGCAAGCGAATCATTAAGGAGGGTCAGAGGGGGAGTGGGACAGGCTGAGTAAACTTCCCTGAGAATACAAGCAGGGGCAAAGTCCAGGGGAGAGCCTGATTTGACCCGATGAAGCAGAGGGAGGAGGGTGTCAGTGGTTAGTAATGGGAAGTTAGTCAGTTTAACAGTGGTGGGGGGAGGGGAAGGGTCAACAAAAGTGGAGGAGGGCGGAGGGATGCTGTGTTTAATTTTGACAACTTTGTCTATGAAAAACTCGTTGAGCGAGTCACAGAGGGATTGGGAAGGGGGGATGGTAACCGTGGCTCTAGTGGATGAGGCAAGTTCATGGACAGTGGAGAAAATTTCCTTCGATTGGGACTCAGCGATCATTATCCTGTTGGTGTAATATTCGGTTTTTGCTTCCAGGATGCTTTTTTTATAGGTTTGCAGAACAGCCAAATAGATTGTCTTTTGGGCAGGGTCGTAAGTTCTTCTCCAGACTCGTTCGGCCCTTCTTTCAGCTAGTTTTTTTTCTTTAAGGTCGGAAGTAAACCAACGATTGGCTGCGTGGGCCCGTTTAACTGAAAGCCGCTTTAGGGGGGCGAATTCATCACCCGCCACCGTGAGCCAGTTGTTAATGGCGGCCAACTGGGGGGTGGCTGTCAGGCCGGATAGATCAGGGCTGGTCTTAGCCAGGGCTGAGCAGAAGGAGGGCATGTCTACCTTTCCCCATTTCCGAACCCAGGTGTTTTTGGGAAGGGGGGTTTGACCGGGGGCGCTAGGGCAAGGGAAAGCGTGATGGTGGAGTGATCTGACCATGGACAAGGGGATATAATGGGAGGTGTGGATGGAACATTCAGTGTCCAGATTTGGTCTGGCATATGGCCATGTAAGTGGGTGGGACTGTGAATGAGCGGTACAAAATTCAAGCTGTTCATAAGGCAGGTAAACTCCTTAGATTGAGGGCTTTCGGCAGGGTCATTGGGCCAGAAATTGAGATCCCCTAAAACTAATACAGATGAATTGTTAACTACCAGGGTGGCCAAAAGGGTCTGGATATTAGGGAGAAATGAAGGAGTGGACTGGGGAGGGCGATAGATAAGGACAAAAGTGAGGGGGGCTTGGTGAGAAGTAGAACGAGCTACAATTCACTGAGGTTCCAAGCCTCTATGCACAGTTCTGTCTGAGCACGGAATCCCTGCGACATGGCGCCCAACCGTTGTTGGTCTTATAGCATGATACTTGAGTAGTACATCATTTCAGTCCTTAACCCCTTCACTGCTGTTTCCGGTTAACGGTGGTGTAGGATAAACCTACCTATATTGGTATAGGTCTTTTCAAGCTTGAATCTTGCTAAACGATTTCCTTGAATTACTTCCCAGTTGTGCTGCAGGGTTGACTTTGTACCTTTACCTTTCTGTGTCGCTATGGCCGCGGTGGACATTCCGCAGCATAGTCGCATTGCGGTGCGCAATGATTTGCAAAATTATAATGTTCCTGTGGATGGCATGGCGGTCATAATGGTGGTGAGTGCGTAAGTAGCTTACCCATACAAATTTTTGTATTCGTGGGTGACCTTCCCTGCTGTGGACGGTACTTCTGGTGTGTTCCATACGTACATTCCCTCTGTTGTGCCGAATGAATATACTCCCTATAGGGCACAGGAGGTTCCTATTGATACTTGGCAGCATCGAGTTTTATTTAATGGCACCCTACCCCATCCATTAGCAGCTCCGAGGTTGGGTCCTTTGTCCATTCCAGGCGCTACTTGGCCTGTTTTGGCTGGGTTTACCCCTCATCCTCAACATGGAGCATGTTCAGTAGCTGAGTTAAGATGACTACATGTAGTCTCAATTAGTGTGATCAGGTAGTTAGTGCAATACATTACCCGCAATCTCCCAGGCGGGGCCCCGGGTGGTGCGGCGCTTCCCGCCGGATAGAGCGGTATGAAGCTCAGTCCCGTTATGGTCAACGCTGTGATGGGCAGGCGTCCCCAAGAACAGGATGATTTTCTTTTTTGGCTTGCCGAGAAGTTTGACCAGCTGGAAGCAGTATTTCCTGAAACGTCTCCTGGTGAAAAACACAGAATTCTGACAATTAGCTTACCTAAGGACTTGACCCCCGAAATCGGTGACTGTGAGTCGTGGGGAAAAACATTTGCGGCTGTCTACGCGAGGTGTTCGGCCCTCAGTCTATGGCTGTCCTGCCGACGGTCATTAAACGTGTTCAAGATGACCACGGACCTGAGGCTGCGGTTGAATTGGGTATGCGCCTCTGTGGCACCTTTGATGTAGTTTGCGATCTCATCCTTGCTAATGTCAAGGGGGATGCGGTGAACTTTCAGGTAGCCAATGCTTTGCAGGCGGTTCCCGATGCCGATAAACCCCGGCAGTTGGCGAAAATTATTGTGGCAGCCTATAAAACCGTGGGCCGCAATAGTAGGGGTCTCAAGCACTTTTCTACTAAACAGAAAAAACAACCCCAAGGGCAGAAGTCGGAAAGCGACGATCAGCCCAAGTCCAAAAAACAAAATTAGCCTAAAAAACAGAAACAGGGAAAACAACAGCAACAACAGAAACAGGAGTCCCGTCCTGTGTCTCCATTGCCTGCGCCCACAGAACGTGTTTATGACTTGCGCGATTGCGCGACAATAAAATCACCGGATCGTTTTCAGGTTTCTGAACAACGCTCTCCTCGTTCGTTACAGGACTCATTGGCTTTTTCATCTGTTGGTGGAAGAGGCGGCAAGGGTCGGGGCGGCCAGCAAGGACGCGACCAGCCCCGCCCAAAAGACGGCAAAGGCAAGCAGGACGATTCTACACCGAAGAGACCCCAGTTTCAGAAAAAGAAAGTCGCTGCTTTAACAGCACATAGATATGCCACAGATAGTGAGAACCCAGCTTCAGAATCAGACGTGCGCTCTGACCCTGCTGGACAGCGCAGCGGAGATTACCATACTGCGAGAGGCCCTACTGAAGGTGACAGTGACTGACCGTTATGTTGTTGTGGAGACAGCTGACACTAGAGTAGCTCCCCCTGACAGGCTCTATGAAATAGCCTTATTCATTGAAGGTGACATTCAACGCACCATAGAGGGGGTATTTTGGGAGAATCTTACAACTACCTATGATATTTTGTTAGCGGAGGCTGACTGGCCCCCACCTTTTGTGCTCGCAGCTCCGAGAGGGGATGAGGTAATCCTCCCTAGTTTCGCGCACACAGTCTCGAAGGAGCATGCGCTGAATTTTGCAGAAGAGTGGGCTAAGGACTTATAATGGGAAACAAAGAATTTACAAAGTTACTGTTTAAGGAAACTTCCGGATGGACTAGGATGGAATCCTTTTAAACTAGGACACTTCAAGAGTCAAGACCCACGGGAGCACCGGAGTACTCGTGTTACCTCACCCAGGGAAACCGGGTGCATAGGTGTCTTTTCGTGTCGGGTTTCGTCATAGTTTTCTATGGAGATCTGCAAAGAAGTGCTGCAGGCGACCAGAGGAAAAGTGTCCGGGAGGATCCAAGGGTGGATCGGTGATGTGAAGAACCTGAAAGCAGAGGGGTCAGAGTCTGGGTCACTAGCCAGTGACCAGGAAGGAACCAGGCGATGTCGCGTGCTTGAAGGTGAAGAAGGTGAGTTTGTCTCTTCAGCCATGAGGCCCAGGAGGTATCGACGATGACCAGGCGCTGGATTCGAGCTGTCCCACGAAGGATCTAGTTGACTGCGGTGTCGGTGTCCGGATTGGACCCAACAAGTCTTGGCAACCGCAACCCACGCAGGATGTCGAGATTGGCTCTGTTGCAGACCAGCAAGGTCTGTGGCACTTCTCCTTTTCAGGGAAGCTGGAGCGAGCCTGGAGCAACCAAGATCGCAAGTTAGATTCAAGATGGCGTCTTCAGGGGGCTCACTAGCCAACAGGCAAGGAACCGTTAAAGACGCGTCGATCACAAATGTAAAGGCGGGGCCCACGGGACACTCGCGGAGTGTGGGGGCCTGAGCTTCTGTTCAAATGATGCTCGTGGCTGGGGCTTCTCGTACCCCAGTGCACAACTTACTGAGGCTTCAGAAAAGGAGTACAGGTAGCAAAATGCAGGATGTCCAAGATGTCCGGTCCCACGTCTCTCGTGTCAGCCACGGGTCTCAGCTTAGCTGTGGATGTGGGTCGGGGTCAGAGAAGTCTGGAAGTCCAGTTCTTGAGTCGCAGAATCATCGGGTTCTGGCGGGAGCCTTAAAAATGCAGACCAGCAAAGTTGCTGATGGTGCCTGTTTGAACAGGGTTGTCACTCCTTAACCACAAAGGAGATGTCTTCCATCTTCTTGTCAGAATAGAATGTCGAAGGTCCAAGAGTTCTGTATCAAAGTTTCTTTCTAGGATAATCTGAAGTCCTGGGGATACAGTTCCTATACTTATACTAAGGATGGGGGCTGGATTACCTGACTAGGTCCCTCCTATGGGTGGACCTGAGAAGGGGGTGGTTACACCCCTTTCCCTTTGCCCAGTTTCGCGCCAGAGCTGGGGCTAGAGGGCCCCAGCAACTGGTTTGAACCGGACTATGCATGGAACACCTTGTGTGCCCAAGGCAGTGTCTAGAGGCATTTACTGAATGCAGCCCTCCCTGCCCCAATACACAAAACCCCTGTCTGGGCACCTCCCTGGACAGGAAACCTATTGTCCAGGCAGCCCTTGCTGGAGTTTCCCCCATCAACAGGAGGTCAGACTTGCGTCTGTGACAGCAGCATCCATTTTGTGATGCTGAGGCTCTGTTTAACTTTAACCGGGTAAAGAAGTAACATATATGTCTTTTCATCCTAGAAGAGTGGAATGCTACCCCCGCCACCAGAATTGGCGGGGGGGGGGGGGTAGTATTCCAAAGTGTTTGACACCTTATTATTATTTTGAAGCTTTTAAAGCGCGCAGCTACCCCCAACAGGGGTGTCCCGGCACGATGGATGGAGAGCAACAGGAAAACCTCAGGAGCGGCTAGACGTTGGAAAACAGCCAGGTCTTCAATCTGCTTCGAAACAGTGTTTCAGATGTGATCAGCCGTAGGTCCAGTGGAAGGCTGTTCCACAGTTTTGCAGTCACCACTGCAAAGGCTCTACCCCCCGTTCTAGAGCGGCGAAAACGAGGGGAGTGGAGGAGGCGAAGGTGATTAGATCTAAGAGCTCTAATCGACTGAACGGGCTTCTGCCTATTTGTAAAATAGGCCGGGCCAAGGCCATTAAGGCCAAGACCAGCGCTTTGAATTGAATGCGATGGGTAACTGGCAGCCAGTGTAATTTCAACAAGTATGGGGTGATAGAATGGCAATAAGGGTTGTTGCATATCAGCCTAGCTGCAGCATTCTGCACAATCTGCAGCCGCGTAATCAGATAAGCTGGAGCTCCCACATACAAGCTATTGGAATAATCTAGATGAGAAGTGATTAAAGCATGTATGACGGTCCTGCGAGAGTCCAGGGGAAGAAAAGGTAACATTTTCCTAATCATGCGGAGTTTACCGAAGTAAGTTGAGGTGACCTTATTAATTTGAGTCTTACAAGACTTTTCGTTGTCAAATTGAAAGCCCAAATTACGAGCTGATTTGACTGGTACAGGAGGGGGGTTTCAGCTCCGATGGCCACCACAATAGAGAAGGAGGTGGAGTGCTTTGATTGAAAAATAAGACCTCGGTCTTATCTGTATTGAGTTTGAGGGTGTTAGCAGTCATCCAAGAGGTGATGTTAATAAGACAGCGTCTAAAGTTGGCCAGGCTGCCGTCCGAGTGATCTCTAAAAGAAAATACATAAGCTGGGTATCATCAGCATAAGAGATCACTCTGACCCCACAGGATTCAACTACTTCCGCCAGAGGAGTGAGATAGATATTAAAGAAAAGAGGTCTCAATTCTGAGCCCTGTGGGACACCACAGAGAAGAGGTTTTTCTTCAGAGACAAAAGGCCAGAGAAAAACCTGCTGTGATCTACCCATCAGAAAAGATCTGAACCAGGCCAGAGGAGTACCCCGTATACCAAGATTGAACAATCTATCTAATAGAATATCATGGGAATCGGTATAAAAAGCCGCGGACAGGTCGAGGAGGACCAGCATGGCCTCCTCGCCTGCATCCACGCATTCCCGAATGGTCTCAGACACCTCAAGTAGTGCGGTCTCCGTGCTAAAGCCTGGTCTAAAGCCGGACTCAGAGTCATGGAAGAGTTATCTAGATTCAAGATAGTCGGCTAGTTGCTCTTGCACCACTTTCTCAAGGATTTTTTCGCTGGCTTAGGAAGGAGCGAAATGGGCCGATAATTGCTGAACAATGAAGGGTCAGCGTCAACCTTCTTCAGGATTGGAATCAGCATGGCCTGCTTCCATGAGGTAGGGAACTGACCTGAGAATAGGGATGTATTCCAGATTGAAAGAAGCGGGCTAATCACGAGGGGGGCAAGAGTGCTCAGCACCTGTGCCGGAGCAGGGTCAAGAGGAGACCCTGATTTACACCACTGCAGCATTATCAGAGCATACACAACATATTTTGATAAAACCAAATCAAAGTTAGCATTAACCGCGAGGATTATAATGCACTTGAGAGTATATGGTATGGCTATATCATAGAACAGCTATAAGGAGATGGTTCAGAAAGCTGCAGAGGGGCTCAGCTCATGCCAGAACACCCTCTCACATAAAACCAAGCACTCTGCCTCCAGTATTGTCGAGGCCTACCATAGGAGTGACTTATAGGTGCATATGTGTCTATATATAAAGGTAGATATAGGTATACTATATCTAAGTAAGGGGTGATTACACCACCTTACCCAGGCTGTGTGAACAGACCTGTGGTGTCAGTTTGGAAGGCAAACAAGGGGTGGCACAATACATGCTGCAGCCCCTGGTAGGCCTAGGGTGCACCTATCCCCTGGGTACCTAGGGTACACTATACAGGGGCTCACAAGGGTGACCCAAAAGTACATGGTATCAATTTAGAGAGAGAACAGCTGGGCTGTGGGACTGATTAGCAGGCCCACAGCCAAACTAAAGTCGAAAAACCAGAGAATCACAGCAAAAAGTGGGGGTGACCATAGGAAGCATACCCTACTCTCCTCCACACACTTGATGAAACCATTGGTGGTTTGCAACCATGACCTATTGGTGCAGACCTCTGGGCTGCTTTTCACGAGCATATCGCTCATGGAGCGTGCCCTACGGAATTTGATTACGGGAGTTTTAGGTATTGTGCCACCGATAACTGGATCACCTTGCACAATTGGCCAATTCTTATGAATAATACTGCGCAATTGTTTGTGCTGTCTGCTATATGTTGTAATGAGCCTGGGATGATCCAGAGTTGGACAAGGTGCGACAGGTGGTGTGGTGGAACACTGGCCTAGTGCTGACATGCGAGGTGTTAAATTGGCTTTATTGATAGCTTTGTCTAACACTTTGACAGAATAGCCCCTGGCTAGGAATCTGATCTTGCTTTCCTGTTGAGCCTGCATGCACTCATAGTCCATACTACATGATGCGTCTGATGCGCAGCATCTCCCCATAAGGGATGCTGCGAATCAGATGATCCGGATGGGGGCTGGTGGCATGCAAGACCGTATTTCCTGCTGTGCTCTTGCGGTGTAATCTAGTCTACAGTTTACTCTCCTCAATATAGACTTCCAGTTCTAAGAAATTCACAGAGACCCTGCTCATGTGACCTGTAAATTTGAGATTCAGATTATTCACATTAATCTCTTCAATGAGCCTGTTAGCTGCCAATTCAGAGCCTCTCCAGATGATAAATAAATCATCTATGTAGCGATACCATACTACAATGTGATTAGACAAGGTGTGATCACACTTGGTTCTGATTACTTGCTCCTCCCACAGCCCCATATGCAAACAAGCATAGCTGGGGGAGAAGCACGACCCCATTGCCTCGCCCCTCATCTGTTGAAACACTTGACTCTGGAAAAGGAAGTAGTTATTAAAACAGGTCTGAATCATGTTAATCAGCATTTTGTTATGATGCAACATATGAGCAGGTTTAGTCCGCAGATAGTGTTCCACTGCACGTACCCCATCCAGATGGTTTATACTGGTGTACAATGCAGCTACATCAAGAGTCAAGAGTAATCAGAAGGAAATCATCTTGCCAGTTTATAGTTCGAATTCTCCTAAAAAAATCACCTGTGACATGCTCCTGAAGGAAAAAATCAATTTACCGTGAGGTATTCTCCATAATGCTCCTTTTGGCGGAGATGATCGGTCTCCCTGGTGGTTTGTTAGGATCCTTATGCACTTTAGGGAATAGATAAAAGATGGGAATGACAGGGTGATTAGTCTTCAAAAATTTAAACTCATCGCTACGAATCAAACCCGCACTTTTCCAGGATAACAATTTGGAGTTGATATTGTTCCAGGCTGTTTTTATCGTTGGCCAATAACTGCATCTATAGCACTGGCGGTCGACAAGATGTTGCATAGCCTCTTCCATATACATAGACCTCGGCCAGAGGACAATATTGTCCCCTTCGTCAGATTGCCGTATCACCACATTGTTGTTAACTTGCAATTTTTGCATTAAACTCCCATAGCTGTTGTTCTGATTGTGTTTCTTATGTTGAGTTGACAGGGTGACAGTATGTAAATTTTTGATTTGCGTTGTCACCAATTCATTAAACACATCAATGTTATCATGCATTAAAATGGGATTCAATGTGGATTTAGGTTTGAACTTGGTCAGTCCTGGTGCATTCAATCTAGGCTGCACGGTGGTGTCTGAGGTTGTTCCATCAGTGCTGCCTTCCATGTGCAGATCCTGTAAGTCACAAAGTAATTCATATTCGCCAGAAGAAACAATGGATGGACTGGAGCTGGATGCGGCTGTGGGTTCATGTGCCACACGGGTCTTATTCTTGTTGAGTAGATGAAATTTCCTTAGTTTCAGTTTGCGAGTGTACATGAACAAATCTATTCGAGTGTGAGCATAATTGAAATTATTGGGTGGGCAGTATGAAAGGCCTAGGGATAACGTTTTTATTTAATTCGGGCTCAAATGCATTTCAGTTAGATTAATTATTGAAAGAGAATCGCTGGTGGGACCATTCATCTGTGCTTCCATTTCCTCTGGGATTTCTTGTTGGGAAGTGGTTTGTCTGCGCTGTCTGATTTTGTAGCATTGCCTGCACTCCCGGCGTTGGATGTTGGATCTCTGTCTTGTTTTTGATTGGGGACACGTGGTCTTAGGGTTTGCCTGCGATCCTGTCTCAAGCAGTCCACCTCCTGAGCCAGTGATAACTTTATAAACCCCAATCGAGAACTCTAGGTAGCTTTGTTGTAAATGAATCTAGGACCCTAGTGTAAATTTTCCCGATTCATGCCCTTATATAGGTATACATTATCCAATCCTTATATAGGCATAGAAATCATTACCATATTTGGCTTGAGCCTTACAGCCCAAATACGGCACAGCTACTTCCACTAAGTTGCGAGAATCAACAACAATTTCTTGGAAAAACCCACCTTCAGCAGCTAGGGACTTCCCCCTGCTTGAATATTGATTTATCCAAGAACTCCTGGAGTTTTCAAAGAATTGAGTCTTTGAGTGACGTTATTAAGTCCGATCATACGTCAAACTCGGCACCTTCAAGGTACAAATATGCCTACATTTGCCCAGACAAACACACTGTGGTTTTGGAGCACATCGACTAACTACTTGCCCGACGCCATGCAGCAGCAAGTGCCGAAGGAAGCCGACCCTCCAGCTGACGCACTGAGAAACTCTGTCTTTTCTACTGCTGAAAAATCCAGCTCCAGTGTTTCCGGTTTTCCCTTGCGGGTATCTGGGAAATCGAGTCCTGAGAGAGAGAGATACAAGACCTCCTTCATTCTAAAACCAAGGTACGGAGCTGATTAGACCCTTTAGAGAATTCTTGGATTATAGATTCCTGGCAGAGAACTACTTAACTTAAGCTACTCCTCACTTACTTCTTCCCTTGTACTAGACTTAGGTTAGGTACACCGGGGTAGGTGTATTTTAGAAGCACCAGTTGAGTACTTTTAGTCATTATTTTATCACTGTATGTATTTTATACATGTTAGGCAACTTATGGCTTAGAAACCATATCATGCTTTTACAGTACTACTTTATAACGCTGTTCGTATTATATGCCTTGTACTTTATAACCAGTATTACTATTGTAGCAGAACATTTCTTATGCTTGAGAAAGAAGACTGTTCAATAAATACTGTTTATTAAAAACGCCCGTCTCTCTATTTTCTCATCACCTCTGGTGAAATGAAGCATGCACGATTGACTGAGTAAAATAGCTATCTATTGTTTCCGCGACTCTAGAGATTGATTTCTTATTCTTGGGAAACAAAGTTGTCATGTTTATGCGGTTGTCAGAAACTAATCCCTTCTTATTTATTCGAGAACGTTTCTAGTGACCTCTGAGCTAGCTGGCACTTACTAATAAGTTTAATATATCCGGTAGAGACCTAGTCGACCTCAGTCCTACGTCTAAACTACAGTATATATTATTCAATGCGCAGAGCCTATTGGGAATATAAGAACTACACTACAGCTTGTTCACTGTCTGATTCGCTCCCAGGCACTGAGCTTAAATCAGACATGGAGGTTGATGACGGAGCTGTTCCACTCATACCAGATGATGTTGGCTGTAATTGCGTCGTTACTCTATCTTGTTTGAATCATATTTTTTTGCAAAAGTAAAAATGTGCCCGTTCTGGTAATCTAGCTTGTCTCTCTGGATTTTAAAAATTTTACGCTTTTTGATAATGTCCTCCTCTTTTGCTAATCTCAAAATCATGTCTTCCCGGTATTTTTTCTCCAGGTCAGCCTCTCCCATTCCAGCAATTAGCTCCTTCAATTCATTTATTTTGATTTGTAAAGCAGCTCTATCGCTTTCCGCATACTTCACAAGTATTCCCAACAAACGACAAGAGGAATCTAAGTTGCATTCGGCCCATTCGGACAATATATTGGGATCTGGATTCTCATAGCTAGGGGCCAGCATGATGCGCAGTCCACGTAGGATGCGACCCACTTCCAAGTAGCGGGAGAGTGATTTGTGTTCCCACCACCTGGACTGTTATGTCCGAACATCTCGGCTGCCGCTTCCTCGCAGTTTCTAACAATGTCGGCAGCCATGGTACACTGTAAATCCTTGGAAAATATATATATCTCTCCCTTTGAAGTCCTCAATTATCCACCAAATGACGGAAATAAGGAGCGGCAGTCGAAAAAGGCTACACACCGAAACGCGTTGTCTTGAATTTGGTGCACAATAAATCTTTGTTGTGCAGTCTTCTGGTGTGCCGCTCCTTATTTCCGTCATTTGGTGGATAATTGAGGACTTCAAAGGGATTTAATTACGGATGCTGTCGCCATCAGCTGGCACCTGCATCGAAAGGATTGGGAACCACGGAGAACAGCGAATCGGAGAAATGAGATACATATATATATACACACACACACACACACATATTATATATATATATTTTAATGCAATCTGGGGTCCCCGCACATGGGCGGTAATATTCAGTGCTTATGACTATTGATGAGGATCCCCAGGAACAGAAGCCAGAAGCACCAAGAGGCAGTGAGCGCTGACTAAATGTAGCTGCCATAGCCCAGAGGGAGAGCAGGGTTTATATTCTTCCAAACAGGCCTATAGACAAGTTTTCTAGTCAGTAACTCACTAGATACACAAGCAGGCTGGTGCGCGAGCATTCCGTATGCCTCTGTGACCTGTAGGCCAGTGTGAGAGCTGGTGAACGAGCATTCAGTAGCTGCCATTACGGTCTCCGTGCTGGCGGCATGCGCTACATCAGGTAGGGATGTCAGGACTGAAGCATATTAACTGAAAGCCTACCTGCCTTTACTTTTTAGTCCACATGCACTAGCATTCCCTTGAAAACACTGGCGAAACAGTGCAGAGTTAGTCAAGCGACCCAACGGGCCACCGATCAGCCCTGCTAACAGCTCCCTGGGGCGTTACCTTTTCCCACTCTCACCACCGCAGCCTTCTTACTATGATCAGCAACACAATCAGCTGTACGCCCTGCTTATGACTTCCACTGCACCCACAGCGTCTTTCATACGCACGCGCCGAATTCTTAACTGTGCTCCACTACAGAATGCATGCATGCCACACTGCCGCATCTTCTTGAAACAACCCGCCACCTTCCATCAGCTCGTCGTCATTGTAATGAAGCCACTCGACAACTTCATTGATCAAACTGGGTTTATTAAAGTATAAGGAGCAACACCTCATTCACTAACAAGCCCTGTTCTCAAAACTCCCAACTCCCATTCCCAGAACCTCCGATATCCTGCATTCCATAGCCTCATGTTCCAGGTATCCTTGGATACCTAGATATCACACTTAGGCACTCTTCAAGAAAGGAAGGAGAAAAAGAAAGAAAAAAGCAAGGATAGGAAACAAAATAGAGAAAGGAATGGAGGGAAGGACATAAATCAGTGGAGAGGAAAAAGAGGAATCCAAGGCAAGAAGCAAAGAAAAAAGGAATAAAGGATGAATGAAGAAAAGGAAATCGGAACAAAGGAGGGGAGGACACAAAAGAAGGAACACATTAGAAAAAAGACAAAAAGGAACAAAGAAGAGAAGTAACAAAGGTGATATGGAGACAATGAAAGGATGGGGAGAAGGAAAGGAAAATAGAAAATAATGAATGCAGGAGCGAAGCAAAAAAAATAAATAAAGAAGGCATGAAGATGAGAGCGAAAGAAACAAAAATGAAAATGAGAGGTAACAAACACAGAAAGGCGATAGAGTCAATAGGAGGTATATAAAAGGATATAAATGCAGAGAGGAAGAAATTCATAGCAGGAAGAGACTGCAGAGACAACAAGAAGGCGACCCAAAAGGAAAAAGTAGAAGGAAAAGAAAAAAAGGAGTAAATGAAAGAAAGAAGGGATGAAAGGAAAGAATGAAAGAAAGGAACCAAAGGGAGGAGATAAAGACGTAAAATATAAAAGAAACAGAAAAATAATAAAGAACAAAACGAAGAAACAAAGCAGAAGAGAAAGTATAAGTGAAAGGAAGAAAGAAAGAAGGAATGAGGGAGAAAAGGGAGAGAAATGGATAACTTAAAGAAGCAGAGGAAAAGAATGAAAAAGAAAGGCATGCGAAAGGGAAGAAACAAATGTAGTGCAGATTTGAAAAATAAATCCTGCCAATCACACATCCCCAAATCAGGTGCATCAACCCAGTAAGCTCATTATTCTGAAACAGGCAAATAGGCACAGCCTCAGACAAGCATTTGTTCCAATATCCCGATGAGCACACTGAAAATGTACTTTTGTTCAGAATGGGTAGTTGTCTTGAAATAACCTGGCAAAAGTTGTATTTAAAGTGCTTTGCACTGAAGTCTGTAGATGCTGCTTTTTAAAGATCTGTCAGCACCCTATAAACCTTGTCAAATCAATTAATCAGATTTGAGCAATAGGTTTGAAATGTACAATTTATCACTATATTTTCTTATATTGGCTCTAAGGATAGCTCCTCCCCATTGTTTTAAGTCTTAGCACCGCCTCCGTTGGCTGACCGATTAGTGCCCATCCACCCTGCCCCCCGAACTTTGGGTCTAGTTGTACCCCTGCTCAGACCCCATGCATGAAAGAAAATGAACAGCACCCACTTTAACGTCAAAAAAACATCTAACTGTAGTTGAAGACTGACATACACTCTCACATCAGCCTGATTCCCTCTGTCTAATCGCACTTCAAGGAGAGACCCAGCATGCAGGATGGGACAGATACAGTCTCCCCTCACACAAAATACACCTATGTAAAAAATGGAAGGGCACTTCCAATGTCACGCTGAACATCAGAATAGTCACTAATCTTCACCATGGCCAGAACCCCTAAAGCTGAAAACAAAGAGCCCACCATAACCCATAAAGTTAATGCCAGAAAGGATAACTCTCTGACTTCTCAACAGCCCCTCCAAGTTTGACTAAAACAGCACAGCGTCTGCCAGGAAGCAATCTGCACAAGAAGGGACATCACTGATTTCCCATCATCCATCTGCACGGGAAGTGACCAGTGGTGGCTGGCATTCAAGGGGAGAGTGGGGACGGGTGGGCAAATGGAAAAAAAACACTTACCTTACATATCCTCCTCGCTTCGGACCTCAGGTCTCTTCTTCCATCGACTGCAGATTGGGCACCAGCAAACACCCTTGACCAATCCTGGTGCTGGTCACATGCTGTTAACCAGCATGAGAGCAGTGCCCTGATTGGAGGGCTGCCTCGCTCAGCACTCCTCAGGACACTGAAGGCCTGCACTTGCTTTCAACCAGAAGTTTAAAGTGAGCATGTCTGGCTGGCCATCCCAAGACGGCTGTCCAAAGAGACATGCACATTTTAAACAGTGCACAGGCAGCCCTCTGCTCACCACTCATCCCTGATGACACTCAGCCAGCCCCGCCCTGGCACTCGGTTCAGGACGGGAGGATGTAAAATAACATGGTAATAAATGGCCATTTTATTTTTCATCTCTGTTGTTTGGGTGGCATTTAAGTGGGGCGACGCTCCTCTGCTCTTATGGAGGAGATGCTCCTGGAAGTGACATCACTGGACTTCCGTGGAAGGGTATACTCAGATGTGAGTCCCTTGCTCATTGCACCATCAGGATTCAAGCAAGCCGGGCCGAAGAGGCTGAAATGCCAGAAACCGGTCCCTGGTAGCTTGTTTCCTTCCCAGTGTAAGAATTGGCTTTTGTAGTTTGGTTTGCCCTGTTCCCATCATGCACTGGGACAGGAACAGACTAATTTGCATACAGCCAGGTTCTGAAACTGGGATGGTGCAGTGAGCTAAAAAACGGTGTTGGATCTAGCCCTGATCTCTTGACTGGGTGAGAGTATTCTGTTTTATTCAGAGACTCTGTCCCTCACCACCCCTTGTTGTAAATATTTTTGTCCACCCTAAGCGTGGAAGGGTATACTCAGATGTGAGTCCCTTGCTCATTGCACCATCAGGATTCAAGCAAGCCGGGCCGAAGAGGCTGAAATGCCAGAAACCGGTCCCTGGTAGCTTGTTTCCTTCCCAGTGTAAGAATTGGCTTTTGTAGTTTGGTTTGCCCTGTTCCCATCATGCACTGGGACAGGAACAGACTAATTTGCATACAGCCAGGTTCTGAAACTGGGATGGTGCAGTGAGCTAAAAAACGGTGTTGGATCTAGCCCTGATCTCTTGACTGGGTGAGAGTATTCTGTTTTATTCAGAGACTCTGTCCCTCACCACCCCTTGTTGTAAATATTTTTGTCCACCCTAAGCGTGGAAGGGTATACTCAGATGTGAGTCCCTTGCTCATTGCACCATCAGGATTCAAGCAAGCCGGGCCGAAGAGGCTGAAATGCCAGAAACCGGTCCCTGGTAGCTTGTTTCCTTCCCAGTGTAAGAATTGGCTTTTGTAGTTTGGTTTGCCCTGTTCCGATCATGCACTGGGACAGGAACAGACTAATTTGCATACAGCCAGGTTCTGAAACTGGGATGGTGCAGTGAGCTAAAAAACGGTGTTGGATCTAGCCCTGATCTCTTGACTGGGTGAGAGTATTCTGTTTTATTCAGAGACTCTGTCCCTCACCACCCCTTGTTGTAAATATTTTTGTCCACCCTAAGCGTGGAAGGGTATACTCAGATGTGAGTCCCTTGCTCATTGCACCATCAGGATTCAAGCAAGCCGGGCCGAAGAGGCTGAAATGCCAGAAACCGGTCCCTGGTAGCTTGTTTCCTTCCCAGTGTAAGAATTGGCTTTTGTAGTTTGGTTTGCCCTGTTCCCATCATGCACTGGGACAGGAACAGACTAATTTGCATACAGCCAGGTTCTGAAACTGGGATGGTGCAGTGAGCTAAAAAACGGTGTTGGATCTAGCCCTGATCTCTTGACTGGGTGAGAGTATTCTGTTTTATTCAGAGACTCTGTCCCTCACCACCCCTTGTTGTAAATATTTTTGTCCACCCTAAGCGTGGAAGGGTATACTCAGATGTGAGTCCCTTGCTCATTGCACCATCAGGATTCAAGCAAGCCGGGCCGAAGAGGCTGAAATGCCAGAAACCGGTCCCTGGTAGCTTGTTTCCTTCCCAGTGTAAGAATTGGCTTTTGTAGTTTGGTTTGCCCTGTTCCCATCATGCACTGGGACAGGAACAGACTAATTTGCATACAGCCAGGTTCTGAAACTGGGATGGTGCAGTGAGCTAAAAAACGGTGTTGGATCTAGCCCTGATCTCTTGACTGGGTGAGAGTATTCTGTTTTATTCAGAGACTCTGTCCCTCACCACCCCTTGTTGTAAATATTTTTGTCCACCCTAAGCGTGGAAGGGTATACTCAGATGTGAGTCCCTTGCTCATTGCACCATCAGGATTCAAGCAAGCCGGGCCGAAGAGGCTGAAATGCCAGAAACCGGTCCCTGGTAGCTTGTTTCCTTCCCAGTGTAAGAATTGGCTTTTGTAGTTTGGTTTGCCCTGTTCCCATCATGCACTGGGACAGGAACAGACTAATTTGCATACAGCCAGGTTCTGAAACTGGGATGGTGCAGTGAGCTAAAAAACGGTGTTGGATCTAGCCCTGATCTCTTGACTGGGTGAGAGTATTCTGTTTTATTCAGAGACTCTGTCCCTCACCACCCCTTGTTGTAAATATCACTGGACTTCCCGTCCATCCATCTGCACAGGATGGAGCATCACTCCTATCTTCGCTCAGGACCTACTTAATGACTGCCACAGCGCGGAACGCCAAAGGCAATGCATGTTCATTCCTGGATCATGCTCAGCACCAGGAACCCTGGTCCTTTCCACTCCTGCAGCTACTATCCTGTGATCGTCGGATCCCTCAACCACGGCTGCCGCTCCACAAGTGAGGGAGCATTCTCCTACGCTTCCTACACATTCACAGTTCAGCAACCACACACACAACTCTCAACACTCATATCCATGTCCCTCAATACCGCTCACTCACTGAACACACCACTGAGATGTGGAACCTGCTGCGCAAAGACACCTCTGAACTACGTTTCCTCACGGAAACCCTGCAGAACCCTGCATCAGCACTTGACATCACCAAAGCCAACCCCTCGTGTGGCTACAAGATTGCCAGTCAACCGACGTTCAAGTTCAGTGTCGAGCTCACCGTAAACAGTACTCATCTACAGACCACCAGGAATGTGCACCAACTTCACTGACATTATCATGGACTTTGTTGCACACTCACCCTCAATGCTAGCAATTATATCCTATTGGGCGATGTGAACTTCCACCTAGAAGACCATGCTGACCCCAACTTAAGAGCACTCATCAAAAAACTTGGAAGCCTGGGCCTCACCCAACGAGTAAAGAGATCTACCCACGTCACTGGGCACCTCATGAAACCTATTTTCACCAAATCAGCAACATCCTAGTCAACAAGTCCACGTCAGTTCCCTGGAAGACCATGCCCTCATCAAGTTCAGCATCCCAGTCCCGGTCGAACGCAGACACCACTGCCAGACCAGTATGCCGAAGCTGGAACAGCATCACTAACAAGGACTTGAAAATCGCTCTCAACAGCAACTGACCACTACACAGCAACAGCCTCCCCAAACCCATCAAGAATTTCAACATTTAAATCATCCCCGCGCCGACTTCCTGGCCCCCCTTGAACATAGCAACACAACAAGATCCTCACCCCAGGTCACTTGGTATACGGAGGGACTCAGACGGATGAAGCACCACTGCAAACATCTGAAACGCAAATGGAGAATGAGCCAGTACAATGTGGACAGGAGCATGTTCAAATCCACCCTAAGAGGCTTCCACCAAATGTGCTGCTCTGAGGGTCCGCAACAATGCCAACACCAACAAAAGCAAAGAAATCTTCGCAATTGCTAAAGATTTTAACTTGCCATTGGCCGCCTCCATCTCGATCGCGCCCTCATAGGACCTCTGCAACAATCTCTCTCAATTCTTCTGCAACAAAATCCCTGCCATTAACAGTAACTTCAGCCTGCAAGTGGACCCAACAGACCTCATCAAACACCTCTTGACCTTATCCAAAGAACCAGTGCTAACCACATGGTCCATCATCACCCCAGAAGACACCGTGCAACCATGAAGCCCATCCACTCAGGTGCCCTATGGGGCCACTACCCTTACCATGCCCACTTCAGAGGACTGCAACCCATTAGAACTATGCTCACACCCATTCTGAATGCCTCCATCTCTTCTGTGATGTACACAGATGCTTGAAAGCATGAAATTATCCTCCCAAGGCTGAACAAACCCTCTGCAGACCCTTCAACGATTTTCAACTACAGACTGATTTCCCTGCTAACATTCCCGGCCAAGGTCTTAGAGCAAATAATTAACAGGACACCTCACCAAATAACTCAACAACCACCAACACCTGATACCACTCAATCTGCTTTCAGACCCAACCACAGCTTAGAACATGCCCTCATTACTGCCACGGATGACATCTGCATGATTCTGAAAAGATGAGAGATGGTGGCCCTCATCCTTCAGGACCTCCCCACAGCAGTTGACAAATTCTCCCACCCAATCCTCACCCAACACCTACACAACATAGGAATTCAAGGACATACACTCCGATGGATATGCTCCTTCCTGACTTGAAGGACTCAGTCAGTCAGCCTGGCACCGTACATCTTGGACACCCACAACCTCATCTGCAAAGTTCCGCAAGGATGCTCCCTGAGCCCGACCTTCTTAAAAGTATACATGATCCCTCCAGCCAACATCATCCTCTTGCACGACATCAATTTCCTTTCCGCTGCCAAACAAGAGGAGCTCTGTGTGATGCTTCTCAAGCTCTAGGTCTGGTCCTGTGACTTGAAAAGACTGTTTAACAGTATACTTTCTACTGATGAACGACAACTATCCAGAAACAGAAGCTTATGTCTAAAGATACTCTGCAATGGCTGCACCAACCATGGTGAAAACCAAGACTGTTTAATGGAAGTAAGTGTTCATTTACCAGAATTCATCGGAGTGAACTTGGTTGCTGGGTCGTCAAGGTAGTGTGCTCCCACCATGTTTTTGTGTCCTCTCATATGCTGATGACACACAACTCATTCTCTCCCTCACAGACAAGACATGCAGTACCCGGATCAAGTTAAATGTCTGCATGACTGAAATCGCCCACTGGATAAAGATCAAATGTCTAAAGCTTAACACCAACAAGACCAAAATCATGATCTTCACTTCACCGTAGGACTCCACTTAGTGGCCACAGAGCTAGGACTGATACCCACCCATGGCAAGAACCTTAGGGTTATCATCAACAGCAAAGTTTACCTGACCACCCAAGTCAAGGATATCACTCAATCAATCAGAGATTTGTAAAGTGCACTATTCACCCGTGAGGGTCTGAAGTCGCTGGGGGGGGGGGGGAGGGGAGAATTTGGGCAGCTCTGGCTCATCTGAAGGGCCGGGTATTGAGGCTCTTCCTGAATGCTTGCATTGTGGGGGTTCGTCTGATGCCGCTCGCTTCCTGCTGCACGTAGCACTTTGAATCTGCGTGGGACTTTGCTGCTTGGCGCTCGTGTTGGGCCAGAGGAGTGGAACTATTGGGACAGTTTGTACATCAACGCGGGATTACGGGACTGTGAGGACCAGCATCCTCATTTTGCTCACAGCTGGTGCCTCTTCCCGTTATCAGCCCGCCTGCCTGCAGCTCTTAAACGCCTCGCGGCCCCCTCTTTGCGGGGCCCGCTCGCTTCCTGCTGCACGTAGCACTTTGAATCTGGTGGGACTTTGCTGCTTGGCGCTCGTGTTGAGCCAGAGGAGTGGAACTATTGGGACAGTTTGTACATCGACGCGGGATTACGAAACTGCGAGGACCAGCATCCTCAGTTTGCTCACAGCTGATGCCTCATCCAGCAATCAGCCCGCTTGCCCGCTCTATATCAATAAGCACCTCCCACGCAACGCGGAACGCGCGCGGGACACGCCGGGCCAAGGACGGGCCCGTTTTAGCCCGTTCGAGACCGGACCGGGCCACTCCTCTTTTATGTGCTGCATTGATACACGGACAGTTACAGGTACTTAAAAGTTAAGATTTCTCCTGGGATTATTCTCAGAAGCATGGCGGGTCGGGAAACAAGGAGTAAATCAACTTTGATGGCTGGCTCTACAGTAGGTACAATGGAAAAATGTATTGTTAGAGCCAATTCCCTTTTATCTCATGACATTTCCATACTGGAACGGCATTTATCTCGGGAATTAACAACTGTTAAGAGGTCATCACTGGGCAGTATAGCGAATGCTAAAACACCCGAGAGGCTTGTGGACATAACCATAAACGAAGTCCAGGGGTCAGGCGACAGCCTAATAGTAAATGAGACTTCTACAGGGGATAATGTTATATTGTGTAATGATATTGCTCCTTCGGATCTGCGTGTGAGTAACTTGTTACTTAATGTTCCTGTTAACCGACCAAATGATAGTCAAGGAAGTGTAAATAACTTGCAACCACGTGGGAACCTGGAGGGGGCAGTACCAAAACGGAAACGGGTGGCTCAAAAACCTGACAGGAGAAAGGCAAAATTAGCTAAGCAATCGAGTTGCCTGATTCCCGAAGTCAGGGCCGCTGTGGATACAGGTGAGCTCACCGCTTCCTTAATGGTGGGGTCGCCCTCTTCCATTCAAGGGGACCGAAACATTAACAACTTGGCACCGTCGGGCACATATCTGACAATTAAAAACCCGAGTGCTTTATTTAAGATCCTTTTCAAACCCATAGAAGCTAGACTTTTAAGATCGAAGCAAGATTATCTAGCAGTGAGAGTAAATTCTTAGACATTGGAAGTGTAGTAAAGCCGTAAAGAGTATATGGTCTGGGAGTTGGTCATTGCGAACTCCACAGCTCCATAATGGCTTTACTAAAACCCGGGAAGTTTGGTAGCAAACTTCTCAGTACATTAAACCCACACTGATGCCAGTTTGGGGTTTACTGTAAAATGCACTCAGAGGGCATCTTAGAGATGCCCCCTCAAAATCGACCAGCCCGGGTGTGGTTCCTGAATGGCTGCCTGCCATTTTCCAAACCAGCTAGGGTTCTGGACACATGGGTAGAGAGCCTCCGCTCTCTGGGTCCAGAAATGAAAGCCCATCCTGGGCAGAGGTGTAATGCCTCTTCAACCAGGATGGGCTGGATCCACGAAGAGGAATCTTCAAAGGCCTGCAGCCTTTGGAAGCTGTCCAAAGCAACTGGCTCCCACCAGTTCAGGCCCCCACTTTGGGCGGGAGAATCAGTGGGAAAACCAAGCTAGGAAGAGAGATGGGTCCACCTTTGCCATCCCCACCCCTCAGGTGGGGGAGGAAAGGTGAAACACACATCTCAGTCCCCTTCATCTTGAAGATGGGGAAGGTGACTCAGCCAATTAGGGGGGAGGCTCATACCCCCTCCCAGTAGAGCGTGGCATAATAGGGGGTGTACCCATCCCAAGGAAGGGACCCTTTAATGCCGACCTGCACAACCCTTTAACGCCCCAAAATGTATTATTTTGTGGCAACCCTGTGCCTTGCCTCCTTGGATTTGAGGAAGACGGAAGAAGGACGGAAGAGCCATGCTGACCCAGGAAGAGGACGACACCTACTGCTTTGCCCCCAGCCCTACCGGCCTGTCCCAACCACGACCTGCCTACAGCTAAGAAACCGGCGTGTCCAGCAACCAGCAGCCCCCCAGAGACAGGAGGACCTGCCCTGCACTCACCTTACAGACTGTCTCCCGCGAGCACCAGATTTGCTCAACAAAGACTAAGTCCAGAATCCAGATTTAAGGGACTCTGCACCACTATGCACCCAATGCCTACAGCCTGAGTGGCCCAACACCACGAGGAGGTCTCCTCAGCAATCCTGACCTGACATCTGGTGATCCCCAACCTCCCTCAAGCTTTAAAACAGTGCCAGCAGCCTCAGCCTGAAGGGTCCCCCTACCGTGACCAGAGCTGGTAAGAACACCCAATGCCAGAAGACACCCCTGCACCTGACACTCCACAGCCTTGGGTTGCTCAACCGAAAGTGACCAGTCAGCCCCAAGATCCCAAGTTACCTCTTCAGCCAGTGGTCGCCTAGAGTTTAGCAATTTTCCAAACCGAAAGTCTCCATTGAAAAGCCCAAGGTCCGACGTTGTCTTGGTACCATGCACCCGGCCACCCCAGTGCAGCTGGTGGTGCAGCTCCTGTGCTGGTCGTTGGCCCAAGGAGTGCTGACCCTAACCCCAGCAGCTTTGCTCCCACACCGAGTGGTCTCCTCGTAAGTAGTCCCTAACTGGAGACCCTCTGTGCCCCATTGGCTAACACTGGGCCTGTGCACTCTGGTGGTTCAACTCGAGTGCCCATATAGACCTTGGTCCTAACCCCCAAAACTCCCACTCGTAAGTAGTTTACTTACCTGAGAAACCGCTAACACTGTTTCTCCCATAGGAACCTATGTTATGAGATTTGGGGTCTATAGAGTTTAACTGATGTTTGTTTGGAGAAAAGATAACTAAACGTCAAAGTCTAAAAAGTCTTACGTGCCATGTATTTTAAGATCCTTAGGTGTGGTATCTAGGCATACTACCCCCAGTACAAAATGTAATTTGAAATTAATCCAAAAGTAGCTTTAAAGTAATTTCTGTGAAATTCAAACTTCTTTTTAAAGTGATACCAACCTGTATTCATTGTTAATCCTCCCTCAAAAAGTGCGACCTTTGATCCCGCTTGCAGGCAGGTGGCCCCCACGCCGCTGCTCGTCACCCGACTGCCTGGTTCCTGCCCCTTGTTCCTGGTTTTTTTCCCCTTCCCCTCTGCCCTGTGCGCCAGTACCTCCCGCCCCCCCCCCGCCGTTCCCGATCCGGCACTTTCCCGCCGCTGCTTCTTTGCGGCCCCGCCCTCCTGCACACCCATTCACCTCCCTGCTCCCGCCTCCCAGCTGCTCCTCCCTCCCAAGCCACCTCATATGCAGACCGAGAAGTGGTATCAGGAGCGACCTTTGACCCTGCTTGCAGGCAAGTTACCCCCAAGCCGCTGCTCGTCACCTGACTGCCTGGTTCCTGCCTCCTTGTTCCTGTTTTTTTTTCCTTACTCTCTGCCCTGTGCGCCAGTACCCTCTGCCCCCGCCGTTCCAGATCCGGCACTTTCCTGCCGCTGCTTCCCTGTGGCCCCGCCCCCCTGCACACCCATTTGCCTCCCCACCTCCCAGCTGCTCCTCCCTCCCAAGCCACCTCACATGCAGGCCGAGAAGCGGGCGAGCCACTGGCGCACTGAAGGCGTGCCTAAGGCAAGCCCGTCTGCGCCCGTCCGCACTTGGACCGCGCCTAGCGCCAGAACCCCTGGACCCCGCGAACGCCACAACACCAGAATCCACTACGACGCCAGCACCCTCCACGCACTCAACGCCGGCCGAAAACACACCTGCTTCCAGGCCGCCCAGAAATGGACCCACTGACCCTTCTCCTGCCACACCTGCAGCTTCACCTGCGACAGTACCATCAAACCACCTGCATACGCCTCAACACCCGCTCCGCACGCAAACACGCCGTCGAGCTCTGGGATCTGCTCGACACCTCCGCCCCAGACGTGGACCTCCTGACCGAGACCTAATGGAACGACTCCTCGGCGCCCGACATCGCCAAAGCCACCCAGGAAGGCTATAAGATCACCCGCAGGGATCGCGCCAATGGAATCGGAGTAGGAATAGCCATCGTCCACAAGTCCACCCTCAAGGTCGCCACCCACGCAGACAACACCCTCAACACCGCCAAACACCTGCACTTCCAGATCCACACCGACCCCAACACCACCCTCAGAGGAACACTCATCTACAGACACCCCTGACTCAGTTCAGCGACTCCATCGCTGACCTCGCCAGCACCCACGCACTCGCCTCCACGAACTACATCCTCCTCTGGGACCTGAACTTCCATCTAGAGAACAACAATGACACCAACTCCGCCAGCCTGATCGACAACCTCGGCCTCAGACAACCCGTCACTGCACCCACCCACTCCCCCGGCCACACTACCGAACTCCACTGGACCGACCACCGCTGCATCCATTTCACCTACAAGAAACCAACCACGCACCTCCGCACCCAACAGCTGACTCGCCGGTGCTGGAACAAAGTCACCGAAGACCAGCCTCCCTCGCCAAGAACCCACCCACCGACCCCACCAACCCAGATGCCGCAGCCCGAAACCTCAGACAGTGGATCGACGCCTGCACCAACACCCTCGCCCCGCTCAAAAAACCCTCCAGCATCCACGCCAAAAAGAGAGCGACCTGGTTCACCGACGAGCTCCGGACCTCTAAACGCGCATGCCGGAAACTGGAGAAGACATGGCTCAACGAACGCACACCGGATAACCACGCAGCCCACAAGTACTCCACCCGCAGACACCACCACCTCATCAGATTAGCCAAGAGATCCTCCTTCAAAGACCGCTTGAATAACAGTGCAAACGACAGCAAAGAGCTCTTCAGCATCGTAAAGGAACTCTCCAACCCCAGCGCCAAAGCCAACAACATCCCGCCCTCACAAGAACTGTACGACTCACTAGCCATCTTCTTCCACCGCAAGATCGCGGACATCAATGACAGCTTCAACACCACAACCTCGCCGACTACGCCAGACGCCACCTCCCCTGTGAACACCACCAGCACCAACCGCCTGACCTCCTGGTCCAACGTCAACGAGACACACAAGGTCATGAACTCCATGAACTCCATCCACTCAGGATCTCCGTCTGACCCGTACTCCGTCTGACCAGTACCCACACCACGTATTCAACAAAGCAGACGTAGCCATCGCACCCCAACTAAGGAAGGTCATCAACATCTCCTTCGAAACAGCGACATTACCGGAAAGCTGGAAGCACGCCTCAAGAAGCTCAAAGCGGACCTCAAGAACTTCCGTCCCATCTCCCTGCTCCCATTTCCGGCAAAGGTCATCGAGAAAATAGTCAACATGCATTTGGCCCGCCACCTGGAAGACAACAAGGCGCCAACTAGACAACGACGAAACATCAGCCATCATCCTCCTGGACCTGCCAGCCGCCTTCGACACGGTCTACCATTGCGCTCTAAAGACACGCCTCCTAGAAGCCGGAATCCAAGAGAAGGCTCTTGACTGGACCACGTCCTTCCTCTCCGGCAGAACTCAGAGCGTCCGCATCCCACCCTTCCGATCCGAAGCCATCGACATCATCTGCGGCGTCCCCCAGGGCTCATCCCTCAGCCCGACACTGTTCAACGTCTACATGGCCCCCCTCGCATCACGTCCTCAACATCATTTCCTATGCCGACGACACCCAGCTCATCCTCTCCCTCACCAAGGACCCACACACCGCCAAAACCAACCTCCATGAGGGAATGAAAGCTGTCGCCGACTGGATGAGGAGCAGCCATCTGAAGTTGAACTCGGACAAGACAGAGGTCCTCATCCTCGTACCCATCCCCTCAGCCAGGGACGACTCTTGGTGGCCGACCACACTGGAAACAGCACCAACACCCACCAACCATGCATGCAATCTAGGATTCATCCTCGAGCCCTCCCTCTCCATGGTTAAGCAGGTCAACGCCATCTCCTCCTCCTGCTACAACACCATCTGCATGCTCCGCAGAATCTACAAGTGGATCCTGACCAAAACAAGAAGAATGGTGACACAGGCCCTCGTCAGCAGCAGACTGGACTACGGCAACGCACTCTATGCAGGAATCCCAGTCAAACACCTACGACGACTACAGCGCATCCAAAACGCCTCCGCCCGACTGATCGTCAACGTCCCCCGCCGCAGCCACATCACCCCCCACCTGAGAAACCTACACTGGCTCGCCGTCGACAAGAGTATCACCTTCAAGCTCCTCACCCACGCACACAAAGCACTCCACAACGACGGACCAGCCTACCTGAATAGCAGACTCAGCTTCCACACCCCCACCCGCCAGCTCTGCTCCGCAAGCCTCGAAATCGCCGCTGTCCCCCGCATCCAACGAACGACCTCAGGCGGCAGATCTTTCTCCTACCTCGCAACCTAGACCTGGAACACCCTCCCTACCCACATACGGCAGACCCAAGACCTACTCGCCTTTAGAAGACTCCTCAAGACCTGGCTCTTCGAGCAGTAGCAGCACCCCCCCTCAGCACCTGTGACCCTCACGGGTAAGTAGCACCCTTTACAAGTACTGTGATTGATCGATTGATTGATTTCTGTGTCGAGGTTTACAATCGAAAGTATATTTTACCTATCTGTACCAAGTCCTGTTCGATTCTAGAAATAAAATACAAGTATACCTTTTTTATACTTTCGGTCTCCGAGTGTGTGCATCGGTCTTGATTGAGTGAATACAATTAATGCTTAACACACCCTCTGAATAAGCCTAACTGCTTGCCACACTACCACAAAGAGAGCTGTTAGTATTTACCTAATTTAGCCTCTGCTATATCTCTGGGGACTCCCTGAGCTCTTTGTACACTATAACTTACTTTGGTATAGTATATACAGAGCCAGCTTCCAACAGAACTCCGCTGGCTCCTCATTCAAAAACAAACACAATTCAAACTCCTCACCCACACTTTTATGGCTCTATATAACACTGGCTCAGCCTACTTCAACAATGGCATCTGCTTTCAACAACCTTCCAGACACTTCCACTCATCCGGACTCCGACTTGAACAAATCCCACACAAACTGAAAACCATATCCGGTGGTCGAGCCTTCGCCTACTTCGCTCCTAAAGCATTGTTCAACCTGCTGCTACACATCAGACTCTTCTTCTCACTTCTTAAATTCCTCAAGAAACCTAAGATCTCGTTTTTTTAAAGAAGTCCCACTAGGCCCTAGGTGTGTCTAGACTAACACCTGCTCAGCGTCAGGATACCCTCCAGGGTGATAGAGGGCACTACAAATCTGCATAACATAACACTTGCTTTGACACTCTGCACCATACAATGAGTGCATTACCAAGGAAGGACCATCACTCATTAGGTGAGGCCACTGAATACAGATCATGATTCATTCTAGCCCTCAAGGTTACTGCCACTCTGTCAACAAGTACTCACCTCTTTGTACTTGCCACTGAGGTAAATATTACTGACATGACCCAACAAAAAGTCACGATCTGCATTCTTAAGTTGGTAAATCTCGATGAGAGGATCAACAGCGTTTGTTTGTCCCGCCGATATCAGCCCAAACACACGGGCCTGCAACTTCTTCAGCCATAGCCCAGTCTAGGATTAAAAAGACAAGAAAAGACGTGTGAAAAACAACCCCAAAATGCATTATAGCACTGTGATACAGTAAAACACCGCAGAAATTGAGGGGCGGTAGCTTTATTTCATTATGGTGCATTACATTGTACAACGAAAGTTGGGCAGTGTACGGGCAGCAGAAAAATTGTTGTACAGGAGTGCAGAGGGTAAAAGAGGTTGGCATAACTGTAACTACCCCAGACTACAGACGTCTTTCACTTCCACCCATACCAAAAACACAGAGATATTTAAACATAGCATGGAGTCAGCTATAGGAGTAGAAGTACAAAATTCACAGTAGTGGGTAACTCATATTTACTTTTGCATCTCAGACAAAATCGGTAAGAAGAGGCTGACAGGATATACATCAAGCTGGAGACTTTCCAAGTATTTATATTGGGAGAGTTCTTCTACCATCAGAAGAAGGATCTCCTTGCCAAGTAAACATTCAGCAAGGAATGAGGAGCGGGTAGGGCAACCTTGTCTCTATGAAAAACTGTATAGCTAGAAATGGCAGGTCACTAATCTCCCTGGCTGCAAAAACTACAATGGGTAAAATGGTTCTAAATGCTACCAGTTCAATGTCACTAGATGCCATGGGTTCAAATGGCTTCTGGACCAGGACTGGGTTAACATTAAAATCCCATACTAAACAAAGTACAGAGAACGAGAGAATGAGAAGAGAGATTCATAGAAACAATAACACTCTAGATTCATACAAGTGTCCATCCAGTAGGACATGTAATCAGGGGTGCAGCAGGTGCACCCAAAGTACAGCTGTTCTTTTGTTGCTAAATGAAATGCTAGCCTTGCATTAGGGCCAGTAGCATCTTTTCTATGCCACTGTGTGCAATACTCCAGTCTCTGCCAAATGTAGCCAAGTTGGAAGTAAAAGAAAGAACATGAGCACATGTACCAGAAACCAAACCTCTTTTGCAAGTTGTCAACAGGAAATTTCGCAGAAGATAAAGCTACCTCTACCCACATATCTAATGAATACCCTGCCACCAAGTGTAATTTCAGAGGTGTCACAAAGGCTAAGTGTCTGAGAAACCCAGTCCTTGAACATGATTTTGAGGACTGCCAGGTCAGTTCCCATTTCCAGAGTGCCCGGAGATAAATGTTTAAGCTGGCTGCTCTTTGTACCAGGACGCCTACAATGTGGGAAGCTGGAAGGAACATTCTTTGAGACACAACCCAGTAACAAAAGTGTAGTGCCAGCAAGCAGAATGATAGTGGGAGATAATGGGAGAAGTGTGGCTCAATAATTAGAGCGGCAGACCCTGATGCAGAGGTCTAGCCCGGGATCAGGGTTTAATTCCCCGCCTCGGCGGGTCTTAGGCTCAAAAAATTCCACGGACCCGATAATTCTCGCCTCGGTGCCTATTCCAATCATGGAGTCCCACTCTGCAACTCTGGGCAATAGCTTGCTTAATCTCCACAACGGCCCCCACAACGCTAAGGATGCCTGGCCTCCACCTTGGGGGTGCCCAGGAGTGGACGCCTCACAGGGAAAGCCAGGATGGGTTCTACGGCGGTATTCATACAAGTGCCTTGAGACCCTTGCGAGTGAGTAGTGCGCTATACAAGTATCAATTTACATTTACATTACATAGTTAACAGGTTCTCCATGTAAACAAAATGTAGTGCTGTCAGTGTTTTACGTTGGCCGTAAACAGGGAGGATCGCTATTAAAGCTAGGAAACCCTCCTTCAATTCCAACATCAGTTTTATCCACCAGCACTGTGACTGGTAATCCTCTGCACTAAGCCCCAGCTATTTTCAGATGAGTCGGTGGGAACTAGGAGGCTTTGTTGGCTGCCCATCTCTCAGGAAACGTAGATTAAAGGTATTTACGTTTTCTGACCCCTCCAGCCACCATTTAGATAAAGATACTGCCTTTGATGTACAACGTCTGAGTGAACCAGACTACTATATTGTCAACTTAAGTCTTGGATTCCATTTCTAATGCCCTGAGCGGTAAACTCTGAGCAAGAGATTTGGTCCTTCACTCTATTATTCAGGTCTCATTCAACACCAGCTAGTACTGGTAGAGGTCTGTGCTCCGTATTTTTACCATTCCAAACACTGACACCCACCCCCTTTTTACTGGCACTCCCAAATGCATCAGCTGTGGATCCTGAGCCCAAGCTGCAGCCCTGCTCCAGATGCTCCAGTAGTTTCCCAAAACACAATCAGTGTGGTAGATGATACTTCTTCGCTATTGCTTGGCAAAAAGCAAATATTGTTTCTTCACAGAAAGTGTATGAGAGGTTTTTTTGTGTAGCTTCTGCAAATCCTCCCATATATCGCAAACTATTCTCATCATAAGATTCAATAGCTCAGGTACCAATTGGTTTGTCTGTTAATCATCAGTCCTACAGGGTCATAAAAAATATTAAGAGGAGACACTTCAGCCAAATGGTGGCATGCTTAATCATTGGTGTATCCTCTCACCTATGTTAGTCATCATCACCCGGATAGGCTCAAGCAAATCTGAAAGCTCTTATATATTACATTTTCTGGACAGTTGTGGGGGTCCAGTTAGTATAAACATGACTCTGGTTATATCCTAAATTTCTTTATTCAATGGGAACCATATCATGGTCAAAAACTTGCAGATAGGATGTCCAATTGAAATCCAATGACTTTGACCTCCTTATATTGACAACATAAGGGCAGACTTTCAGAAAGATTAGATTGAGAACCTACATTTTGAACAAAGAGGAGGATGAGGACAAAAACAAGAAAAAAATACAGGATTATGCAAGACCAACACTTTTACAACTAAGGCATCAGTCATGCCACCAGAAGTTCTGGCCTTTGAACACGCTGTCAAAAATGAGATTGTTGAACAATAATAAATGCGATGTTTATCACAATCTATCTCGCCTAGAAAACAAGCCTTGTAAGATCTAGCCGACCTGGATACAGTCGTCATCAAACCAGCAGACAAAGAAGGGGCAACCATAATTTAGCCCACTACCATTAATAGAGGCATGCCTCAAATTATTGAATAATCAAGGGACTGGAAAAGTTTACAAAGAGACCCCACCTCTGAATTCTGAGGATGTTGCATACATGGTGGGGACAGCTAAAGAGAAAGGTTGGATAACCCCCATGAGGCTGATTATTTGTGTGAGAAACAATACACATTCCAAATTTTTTTAATCTCCCAAAGGTCCATACAGGCAAGACACCCCCGCCGGGATGATCCATTGTATCAGGAATCAAGTCGGCACTTGAACCACTACCAAAATATATAGTTTTGTTCTAAACACGCTGACGAGGAAGGTACCTACCTACTTACAGGACACAAGAGATAAGCTGAATCTCATGGAAAGCAAAACATTCAATCCAAAAGACAATATATTGGTCACAATGTATGTAGAATTACTATAGACTAGTATCCCTCGGGGGAATCATTAAGAGTACTCGAAGCACTAGTTGATAATGAACAATGGAATTACATCCCTCCCCAAAGGCTTTATTCTGCACGTGTGTACATAGCACTGACAAGGACACTTTCAGTTTGAACAATAGTTTTTCCTCCAGAGGCCCTTCCATGGGTAGCGCATTTGCATAGAGCATAGGGTGTCTATAAGTACACAACTTTGAGTTAAAATATATTCTTTTTTTATTTGCTTTTCATTACAACATAGCCACATAAGCAGAGCAGACAGATAAACATTAGGACTGTGAGCACATCTGAGACAACATCTCAACTGGAAACAAGCATCCCGGGACCGGTTTTGGGTTAACAACCCTCATCAGCCAGGCTAGCTTGAATCCAAAAAAGGTCCCAGAATGCTTGTTTCCAGTCCAGGGAAGACATGGCTTGGCAGTTCAGGCTGGACTGTTCCCATGAGGCACAAGCTCAAGACTGATTTGCATATAGCTGTGTCTGAACTGGGGTGGCAAAGTGAGCTAAATAACTAAGATGGATTCAACCCAGATCTGTGACTGGGGGTGAGTGTCTGAAAAGTTTCAGTGCTCCGTCCATCACTTGAAGGCTCAATAGTATGCCATAAGGTGGAGGAGGGCGATCCCACCATTGGAGACCGAGCGACAGAGTCCCAATGTAATCCTGGGCGGTTCCTCATCCCGCAATAACTACTGTATCTCCCTGTCCAACTGAGAAAAAAGGGATTCCAGAATCGGTAAGGGTGTATTTTGTGTTATATTTATATAATATCTTGGGGAAAGTGAGCATCTTGAGGATGGCTGACCTACCTAGACTCGTCAAGGGCAACTTTCTTCATCTGGCCACATCCCCCTGTAAGGCCACCATTTGCAGCTCAAGGTTTCGCTCCCGGAAGGTTTCCGTGTCCTGCGTTACCAAGATGCCTAAATATCTGACGTTTTCCGTGGAGACCTTAATTGATTCAGGGACCCATGTCCTCTGGTCCTCTGGTCCCATTGCCCCACTGTATAAAGTGCTGATTTCCCCAGCTGACCCTGTTCCCCAAAGTTCTCCACCTTCTCAAATAGAGTTACCAGGTTTGGGGCAGGGTCAATGGCGTATAGTAGGAGAGCGTCCGCATATAGGGAGATTTGCTACTTTAGCCACTGCAGCGCCCCGACTCCTCCCCGGATCAAGCTTGTCAGAGGATCCATACAAAGAGCAAAGAGTAAAGTGGAAAGTGGGCACTCCTGTCGGATGTATGACGTTACAACGCATACTTTTACCACGCATACCATTACAACGCGGTATTTACAACGCATACCGTTACAACGCATAGCGCTTAGAGGTGCTGGATAGTGGTAAGTATAATTTTATATTCCAACTCCAGTCCCCGTGGACACTAGGGAAGGTGTTGGATATAAAATTATACTTATTCCCTATACTAGAGCGCCCCCCCAGCGCAATGCGTTGTAATGGTATGCGTGGTAATGCCTGCGTTGTAATGGTAGTGCGTGGTAAAAACTTCGTTGTAACAGTTGTATACCCTCCTGTCTGGTGCCCCAGCCTAAAGGGAACGGATCTGAGGTTTATGTAGACTGCCGATGTCAGGTCAGTGTATAGCAGAGTTACCAAACTGCAGAATTTCAGGCCAAAGTCAAATCTTCGGAGTCAAAATATATTTTTGAGGAGAATAATCAAAACATACGTATTTGGAAATCTGCCATCCATATCGTTTTTATGATTTAAAAAAAAGATGAGCATTCATTACTAATCAGTGATTAGTGAAAAAAACTTTATTGTTCGATTAATTAAAATCTTTACAATAGGAAAACACTTAGATAATAAAATGTTATAAAAAGAGATTTAGTGATACAAAAGTTAAAATGATTGACGGTGCGTAATAACATAAATCCAAGGGGGTACCAGATTTAATTTTTCATAATTTTCCTGATGGCATGCTTTTTCTATATAAAATGTGTGCCAAGAGACGCAGAGTAACTTTGTTACTAAAAAATACCTTTCCGTTAAATCAGAGTGAAAGCAGTGGAAGAGGCACAAGTCAAAAAAAGTCCAACTTTCGGAACCGCTCGATTAATGGTCTATCTAGAAGGAGGATGGTCCCTGCATGGGGAGGGAATGAAACTCTGGAGTCTCAACAGAACTCAGAGCCATGAAGTAAAGTGAGAAGCCGGTTTGCCACGCGAGGCCACTAACATGTTGGTCCAGAAAGGAGATGGCTATTAACTGCATATTTAGTGGAGAGCGGCCCAGTACAATGTGGTGGAAATTTGGTTACTGGCACTCCCACTGCATAAAACTTTTTGCCGCTCCTGTGATGAACTTAGTGAACGGGATGTGGAGCATCGGGTTCTCTGGGTTCATGGCTGCTAAAATGGCTTGACGGCAAGAGCGAACACCGAGTTTGTTCCATTCGCCCAGTAACAGTGTCCTTCGATCCTTGAATAGGGCAGGGAAAGCATATGCCATGTGCTCAATCGACTCAGGAGTACACCCACACCCCCTGCACATTAGATTATCTTTTGAGCAGCGCCAATCGGGTAAGTGGTGCAAGAAAGGCTATTCACCCATCCTGAGGGCCAAAAGTCTTGTTTGGTCTCGCTTAGCGAATGCAGCGCATGCGCTGCTTCACTTGGCGAAACTCTATTGTTGTGGCTTTGGTGAGTGAAGGGAGACAAACCATGTACGCCCACGGACAGGCGATGTGCGCGCGCATGGCATGTCCTCTCTAGCTCCCACGCTCCAACCGCGAATTTGAAATGTGCGCGCTCGGACAGGCGATAAGTAGGAGCATGGCATCGCCAGAGCTCGATTTGTCTGAGCAGAACGCTTTCACTCTCCCGGCATTATCTTGTTAGTTCTTCCTCTGGTTTCATGTCCTTGTTTTGGTTCTGCCTTTAGGTTTCTCTTGTGTTCCTTGACAGGAGTTCGATAAGTTCTCTTGCTGCTCGGCTTCCTTGCTGCTCGGCTTCATGCAGCAGATTTTAAGGATATTATTTTTCAGCTGCACTGCAGTGACCTTCCGGAATCTATTCTGAGCTGGTGCCAGCTCCTAATTGTTCCCTGCATTGGGGACGTGTCTGTACATTGTTTACTTTTTTGAGGTGATACCGCGTCCCTTGAATCATATCCTTCCTTTCTGCTCTCAGCAATGTCACCGGGCGACACATTAAGGATGTCAATACACTGATGAACTCTTTTTGTGTCGAGCAGGCCACCGTACACGCGACCGCAACATGCGTTTAAAAAAACACGATACGCGTTTGGCGCAGGTTCCAAAAATCTACACTAAAATGTTACACTGCATGTTTTAAAAGTAAGACCTTGCTATTCCTGATGTGCTCTTTTCACACACTTTCTTGTTTCTATTAATGCTTTTGAACAAATTAAAACAAGTTTTGTCAGCAAAAATGCAATTGCTTCCATTCAGTTGTCCCTCCTTTGAGTTTTCGTACACTCTGAGATTTCAGACAACCCTGTGGGATTCTACAAACCCGAGGGCAGAGATAATTAATTCACACAAGCCCCAGAAGCAAAGGAAATGCAGAAAGGCAACATCAGCAATTTTTCAATTAGACTTCTCAGAGTTATGACAAGAAGCTTAAAATTTGATTGTTACTAAATCTAAAAACACTTTGCATAAACTTAGGTCAAATATGAAGATTTAGACGGATGAACCATATTATTCTGTACGTAGGATAAACTGACGTTTTGCAAAATGTGTACAAGAAAGCAATATTTAAAAGAAGGTAACAGTATGGTGGTCAAGATTGCAAAGGTTGTCAGGGTCGTTATATGGTAGTCAAGATTGCAAACATTTTCTAATTGCTTAAATCAAATAAAGTATTCATTTCAAAATATAAGTTATTTTTGAAGGCTCAATGCCTCGTTAGAAGCGCTGGGGAAAATTGCATGCAAAACTACATATAGGGAAATTAAATGCTGTTTCTGTGCAATATTGGGTCAGTTCTGTGACGTAATTCAAAGTTTTCAGCTGGGTAATAGAAAACAAAATGCAGTAATGAATGTCCTTTTTGACCTTTAGTACTGCACTATGTACCATTTACTATGTCCCTTTGGTCATACAAATTCCTCTATGTAATAAATGTGAAGCGTGATCTGCATTACCCATTTTTGTCTTCTAGTTACTTGATCCAGCTTTAGTGGGTAAATGACATTCATCTTTGTAACAAAATGCCATCACAGTATTTATATTATGTTACAACCTCTGTGAACTGCCATTAGTGGCCCAAGCTTCAAAAAGACACATACAGCATGCCACAAAAAGGAAGGAGGCTGGAGACCCGAGCCAATAGCCCTTTCCATTTGTGACTGGCTACACCTGTTCCTTTCCGTAGAAGGTATCTCATATACGGTCTTCTAGAAGTAGTGGCAGGAACATGGGCTTGAAACACTCTAAAGGGGACTAGGCTGAACTAGTTTGAGTGCAGTTGGAGGGAAAGCTTGGTGTTCCCATGTACAAAAATGTTCCTAGCCATCTTGGATGTTAGTCCACTGGGGACTATGGGAGACTTGTCAGTAGGCAGAAAGTTTACGTTGCAATGAGATGTGTGGGACTAATTTTGGATCACCTACCAATGTATACCAGTTTCCTTTTTAAAAACATTTGCTTGACACACCTATCAGTTGCAAAGAGTTCCTCTAACATTTGACATGGGAACTCTGAGTTTGTGCCACCCCTGGATAGAACCTGGGCTTCCAGGACTTGAATACAGAACTACGAGAGCCAGTTTTGTGGTAGCATCCCAGGAATACTTGGCCCTGCCTATGTTGTGAAGGCTTCTTACTGGACAGGCCGCCTTCAGGGACTGAAAAGCCTCTGGAACCAGACAAATGTGCTCATCAGAAAATCCTTGAACTAAGAAGAACGAGCTTGGAAGAACCAGTTATTAAGAAGAAGCACCTAAGCTGGGTTTCAGTTAAACTGTGTAACCCTTTGAAATCAGCATTAACATCCACATCAAGCCCTGGACAATTTTGAAACTCCTGTAGTTGAACCAGCACCATGCTTCAGCCTCAGAAAAGTATCTTCACTTAGTTGTCCTACCACAGACATACTGGTCGCTCACAGAACCTCAAGCTTCAAGTTCACCATCTTTAAATTTAGAGCTACAGACGGATACCTTGTTACAAGTGGCCAGTACAATCAAATGGGCCCGGGTAATGGGAGCCCAAATCTCTGAGTGAAACTCCAGGGGAAACAAGGGGACATCGAAATAGAAACACAGTCTGTTCCCTGGAAATCCAGAGTGTAGTAAACAAGCATCTGCAATGCAATAGGTCTCGCAACAGCGAGTTTTGGAGCTATTGGTATTGTAAATGGTATTGTAAATGACAATGCCTTTAATTTATGTTGTACAAACCAACACATAAATAAAAGGCATTGTCGTTTACAATGCCAATAGTTTAAACTTGTTTCTTTTAGTTGAAGGACTCCATAATAGTGCATATGTTTTCAGGCCGTCTCCCTCGTGTGCTTCCACCCACCTCAATGTTGTTGCTTGCCCCCTCCCGCTCTCCCGTCTTTTTTGCATGTCCCGTCCCACTCTGTGTTGTTGCATGCCCCCACCCACCCCATCCTGCATTGTTGCTTACCTCCTCCTGTCCTGTCCAATGGCCACGTTGTTGCTTGTCCGCTCACACCCTATCCTTCATTGTTGCTGCGCCCTCTCCACCCCCTTGTCTGGCCTGAATATACAGCATTGAAGTCTTGGGAAATCTAATAGGTCTCACCTTCGAGACCAATTGGATAATGTATTAGCCGTGCTGCACCGCAGTGAGGCAGCTGTGCAGCATGGTTCAAAGTGATAAAGTGAATTGGACGTGTTATAGTGCCTTATTTTATTGCTGGTATTGGCATCTAAACTCTCTGTATTGCATTTCTGGAACACATGTGCCTGACAATTTTAACCCAATTTCCCTCATTGTCTTGTCTCCAGATACCAATTCTCAGCTTCCAGCTATTTACCAGTGTGTAAATCAGGACGGCCTGCCAATAATTAAGATTGTTTCTCACAGATTAAATAAATCTCTTCTAGTTTGTAATGGAGCTATTTTGTGCACTCCCAGAGCATTCCAAACTACAATTCTCAGCAGCCTTCATGATCCTGTAGTGCAGTGTTTCCCAAACGGTGGGTTAAGGACAACTAGTAAATTTCGAGTTGCGTTTTGGTCGGTCCCTAAAGTCCAGGCAACAAAGAAAGATGCCATTAAATATTGTCTTTATAGTGTCACATTTGCTGTGCTTGTCAGCAGATGAGCACTCAATTGTCAGGCTATGTCTTATGCTGCTTATTTTTAGGTCGAGCCTGGGCAGTACATGCGCTGCTCTGCTAGGTATGCTGTATTGGAGTATGGACTTGAAGCTCCGCCCACTCCCTACCCCTATTTTTCAGTGGCTTTTTCATTGTCCTTTGTAAATGCTGGCTTCTAGCTCGTTAATAGGCTTAATAGACCTTCCTTAGCACCGCCTTGCCTGCATTTGTAAACTCCCATGAGGACTGGCCCTTTTACTTCTGTTGTTACACGGTATGTCTTATTTAGTCTGTAAGCGATATTCTCTCTCTTATAGGGGATGTGGATGTTCATCTATAATAGACTATGTTTTTATATCGTCCTCATTGGCAAACCTCTTAGTAAAGGATGAGGTTTTACGCGCCACCCAAGGTGATCATAACCCAATTTCCACAATTATCAGATTTACCCACAACCCCAGCATCATAAAAGAAGAAGGGGCTAAACATTTAGTGGCATCTACTGATAAACTCAGAGTGATTTGGAAGGGCATAGATACCAAAGTATTATTTGCAAACATGATAAAACTGTACCCTCTGCTTATAGAAACATGTTTGTCATGTAGCACTTTTGATGTAGGGATTATTGAGGCATTTGGAGCTTATGTGCTGGCATTAAATATATTATTTCAAGACCAGCCATTAACGTTAGCAAGAAACCCAAATTGTTCTATGGTACATGCTTGCGGGCTAATAGAGAACTTCGTGTAGCATTAGCGGCTACACCCAGGGATAAAATCTTAGTCAGATTGTTAAGAGCTTGTTATAAGAAAGCGACCAGGACACTTACAGATGAGATATTAAAAGAACGCTGGGCTAATCTTACTAGTACCGCCTCACTTAATGACGGAACTGGATTCTGGAAAGCAGTGAAGGCCATGAGATCTATTGGCTTGGATATTACTCCCATAAGCTGTAACATAACGAGCCAATCATGGGAGGCACATTTTGCTAGAATCTATACAGTACCTTCAACGACTCCCAGCATGAATATCAGCTCGTCAGACACTAAGGTTTTTATATCAGTGACTGAAGTTGAGGATGCCCTATACCAAAGCATAGGGAATAAAGCCCCAGGACCGGATAGGCTCCCCATCGATCTTATAAAACATGAACCGGATTTTTGGGCACCTCTCCTATGTAATGTTTTTAATAATCTGACTAATACAGCCATCCCGAGTACCTGGTCAACTAGCATTATCGTGCCCATCTTCAAGAAAGGAGATCGATCCAACCCAAGCTGTTATCGCCCAATTTCCTTGATAGACAATACTCACTTTATTTAATTATGTTGCTGTTACTATTGGCATGACCAGGAAAGGGCTGCTACAATCAATTATATTTGCACTATGCTGTTAATGTCGCTACACTTATTGCACTTTATTTACAATACGTTGTTGATTCTGTATGCCTGTCTAACTGTTTTTTAAATGTTATTTTTACTTCATTTGTGATAATGCCCATAAACAAAGCACTTTATTTCATTATGCTGCTGTTACTAATGGCATGGTCAGGAATGGGCGGCTACAATCAATTATATTTGCACTATGTTGTTAAAGCTGCTACATTCATTGCACTTTATTAATACGTTGCTGATTTTGCACGCCCGTCCAACTGTTTTAACGTTATTTTTATTATTTTATTTGTAAACTTATTGTTGTAGCACTGTATTTACATTGGAGTTTATTGTGGATCTATATGTTCCTTAATTCGTACTGTATTTTTCCTGCTGGTGGTGATGAATTGCGCTTTTATGGATACTCGTATCCAAATAAAGATTATTTGAACTGAATTGAACTGATATTCTCTCATGAGTTTCTCCTACTGCAGGCACAACATGCTTTCCTGCAACGTTCAGCGCGCCATGCGCGCTTTCACTTTCCAAGCAGCCCGGGACAATGGCGGCCGCTTCTTTGAAGTGAAATAGGTCTTGTATTTACAACGGTTTGAGCTATTGCCATTGTAAATGACAATCCCTTTTAATTCTGTGTTAATTAACAAAACAGATAAATAAAAGGCATTATCATGTACAATGCCATTAACTTCCACAAATTTGAGACCTATTGCATTGCAAATGCTTGTTTTCCATGCTATGGCAAAGGGGCATGATAGATGGGGCATGCTAGATACAGCACCGCGGTCCCTGACTTAAACCCTGATAAAACCGTCCAGGAGTGTTTGGGTTTTGCCAGTAGTGCCCTATCGGAGTGGAAAGACCAGGACTGGACTCTTTTTTAATGTACGTTTTGAGGGCCTGCTGGTTTGGTTTAACTCCCCAGATTCCACGCATCCAGCATTTGCAATGAGTGTTGTAGGTGGTAACAGTGTCTTCCTCCCGGTTGTCTGGTTGATATTTCTTGCCAAAACATAGCCTTCAGGCTTCCTTCTCTTGAAATGTGCAGTTTGTTGCAGAGCTTGATAAAAGGACAGGCCACAACCCCTTGATGATCTAAAAGCCCAAACTCAAGTCTTATCTGAGCTTGGGATGAGGATTTCAGTAGACGTCATACTGGCTTAAAGATTCTAGTTGTTATCTTGTTCACCAGACAGGCGTCTTTCCCCAGCATAATCTCCTGGCCATAAGATAAATAATTGGAGGTTTTGGCTTTCATGACAGTTAGTAGTGGGGACAGACTTGCAAGCTTCATTAGTGCTACCTCGATTGACAGAGCCTTTGCCCCAACCACTTCCTTCTGTTTGGAGAAGGGACCCCTTGAGTCCATAATCAGGGGGTTAACAACATTAAAGAATTCCTTGAATACATCATTTCATTTACCCAAAGAGAGCAATCCTTTTTAGAGCTAAGCATCCAGGCTCAGCATGAAATTTATATTTCATAATGCATGTGTATGATGCATGATATATATAAATATACATTCACTGAAAAAAACATAGGTTTCAGGCCTGATATAGTTAGGAATTAGCATTTAAAAAACCTTAGAAATTAACTGAAAAAACTATAGGTTTTAGGGGTGTTATAGTTAGCTGGACATTTCACTCGTACAAAACAATTGAAATTCCTCTGATATAGTTAGTTGTACTAACTATATCTCACGCACCCGCAATCCACTGCTGATGATGTCACATATTACATCATGTGACATCACTGATGACATCTCAAATGACATCACTGATGACATCACCGATGACATCATACAGTGAATGTGGTTTGCTTCGTTATTTAAATATGTATTATATATATATATATATATATATATATATATATATATATATATATATATATATATATATATACACCAATTTGCATTGAAGAATGAGTGGATATATAAATATTTGGATGGAGGATTTAGTAGCAGTGTAATTGACTGTTTACTTGACTAATTTATAGTGTCTCACTAAATATATGGGATAGTGACTAAACTGTGTGAATATCTGTATGACTAACTATATCAGGTTTCAGGCCTGATATAGTTAGGAATTAGCATTTAAAAAACCTTAGAAATTAACTGAAAAAACTATAGGTTTTAGGGGTGTTATAGTTAGCTGGACATTTCACTCGTACAAAACCATTGAAATTCCTCAGATATAGTTAGTTGTACTAACTATATCTCACGCACCCGCAATCCACTGCTGATGATGTCACATATTATATCATTCAAGACATGGTCAGTGACATCACTGATGACATCTCAAATGACATCACTGATGACATCACCGATGACATCATCCAGTGAAGGTGGTTTGCTTCGTTATTTAAATATGTATTATATATATAGCAATTTGCATTGAAGAATGAGTGGATATATAAATATTTGGTTGGAGGATTTAGTAGCAGTGTAATTGACTGTTTACTTGACTAATTTATAGTGTATCACTAAATCTAGTGGATAGTGACTAAACTGTGTGAATATCTGTATCACTTTGTTAGTTGTGGTGTAAACTGCTTCTCCAGTTGGTTACTAGCTATGTGAAAGTCTACATTAGCTATTGATGAGTTAACTAAGTATTTGTATGGGAGAGTGAATGTGTGTGTGGTTCGGTGGGGGGTGGGGGACTGCCCAAAGATGTGTGAATAGTTGATTCAGTAGGTATATGAAGTTAAAACTACATGTTCTAACAGTTGTTTGGGGGAGTGAATATCTTTATGGGTGTGGTGATGAGCAAATAGATCTTTCAATGGTACATGTCCAACAAACTGGAAAAATAAAAGGCAGTGTATGTGTCAGTTGTTGTATATAAATAAGTATACATAAGACTCAATGAGTGTATGAGTGACTGTATGTATGGATAACTGTATACTTGTAATAGTGATTTTATATGAATAGATGAAGTGGTGTTTGTATAAGTGTGTAGCTAAGTAAGTATATAAGTATGATCCATTGTTTGCATAAGTGAGAAGGATGACTTCATTAGTGAATAGGATGTGTGATGGTGTGTAATGTCTATATAGGTGTATAAGTATTTTTGATAGTGTTCTATTGTTCATTGACAGCATGTATGAGTGAATCTATAGGTAAGTGATTATATGTGTGTATACATCTAGGAATCACTGAGTGGGTTTTTAGATACTTGTATTGCTGTGTCAATGGATTAAAATATGATACTCTGTATTTTACAATGAGTGATGAAAGATTTTACTAGTGTATGAAGAGGTGCATGTGTCACGTGGATGATGCCATCAATGATGTCATCAGTGATGTCATTTGAGATGTCATCAGTGATGTCACTGACCATGTCATGAAAGATGTAATATGTGACATCATCAGCAGTGGATTGCGGGTGCGGAGGAATTTCAATGGTTTTGTACGAATGAAATGTCCAGCTAACTGTAATACCCCTAAAACCTATAGTTTTTTCAGTGAATTTCTAAGGTTTTTTAAATGCCAATTCCGAACTATATCAGGCCTGAAACCTATGGTTTTTTCAGTGAATTTCAAAGGTTTTTTAAATGCGAATTCCTAATGATATCAGGCCTTAAACCTATGTTTTTTCAGTGAATTTCAAAGGTTTTTTTAAATGTTAATTCCTAACTATATCAGGCCTGAAAGCTATGTTTTTTTCAGAGAATTTCGAAGGTTTTGTAAATGACAATTTTTAAATGTATTAACTGTTATTTTTTTTATACTGATTTACTTCATTTTTTAAACTATTTACTTTTAGATATTTCATTTTTTAAATTACATTACATATTTTTAATAGAAATTGAAAAAAAGGTTTTTAAAAATATTGAAATTGTAATATTTTTATTTTTTTATTTTATATTTTTTTCAATTTAAATATATTTTATATAGCAGGCAATGATATCCTATGGAAGGAAATTCCAGTTACCCTAAGTATGGTTAGAATTACTTTTCAGAATCAGTAGTGGGCTGAAAGATGCAGCACTGAGGTCTCTCCTGATAACAGGTGAGTAAATCAGAATTTGTAGTTCGGTGGATTTCAGAGGAATTTTTTAAAGTTCCAAAACTCGACACTTAGAAGAATTTCAAAGTGAAACCAGTCAATGTTAGCTTATGGAAGGAAATTCAAGTTACTGTAAGTACGGTTACAATTACTTTTCAGGATCAGTAGTGGGCTGAAAGATGCAGAACTAAGGTCTCTCCTGATAACAGGTGAGTAAATCGGAATTCATAGTTCGGCTGATTTTAGAGGAATTTATAAAAGTTCCAAAACTCCACACTAATTTCCAAGTAAAACCACTCAATACTGAAGGAATGGGGAGGTGCCTGAGGTGACGTGTGCAAACACGCCCTGTGGCGCATTTTAAGTTGGGGAATTAATTCCTCTTCATTCCTGAGGTCCCCTGTGGGCCAAATAACCCACCAGGTACCTCCCGTATGCGCCAGGGAGCTGCATTGCAGAAAGGTGTTCAGAGGCCACGCCCCTTTTTATAACTATGCAACTAGCAGTAAGCTAGCAAATAATGCCGGAACTATACAGCTGAAAGATACTCCCTCGGCTGCTCCGCCTCCCTTGGAATCAGGAGCTTTAGGGTTGGAACCGAATGCGATAAATAATCAGCTAGGAAATGCCGAAAGCCCTGAACCCCCCGACATCCTGGAAAGATCTTACCCAATCACAGATGAATCTGAAATGTACAAAACTGGTATATCAACATCCAGTGATGGGGAAAACAATGGAGGAAAGCATGAATGGGGTGACAGCACTGACTCCAAGACTCTATGGCAAAAGGCTGCACAAAAAAAGAAGCTAGAAAAAGAAAAGGAATAAGAGACTAAGGGCCATATGTAGGTGGCCAAATACCGATCGGTAACACCGAAAATGGCTCATTTTCGGTGTTACCGACAAATATGTAGCCATGTGAGATGTAGGTAATACCGAATAGGATCGATAACAACGAATCGGTAAAAACCTTCCGTCTCCGAATCGGAATTACCGAAACAATGAGATCCGAATCGGTAGAAACGATTCGGTAAAACCCCCAAATATGCTATGTAGCAAACCCCGGTATTACCGAATTTGGCCAAAATCGGTGATAACGATTCGCTAATTACCACGTTTCTGGAGCATGTGGTAATCAGGAGGAGTCTATATAAACACACCCAAAATGCATCTGTATGACCACAATGGCAGGCCTCTATCTCATAGCAAGGCGCCTACGGCTGGGAGCAGCAGGAATGAGGATCTGGAGACGTGAGGAGCAGGTGTACAGAGTACGCATCACTCTGTTCCAGTTGACAGACGCTGAAATCCACGAGAGATACAGATTGCACCCAGACACCATCCTGGAGCTAATACGGGACCTAACATCCTATCTGGAGCATCAGACACCAAGGGCCCACGCAATCCCCCCCCATGTCCAAGTACTCTGCTGCCTGCACCTGCTAGCATCAGGAAGTTTCCAGGGTGTGATAGCAGCAGTGGGTGGAGTATCACAGAGCTGCTTCTCCCGGATCTTCAACACCTTCCTAGACGCCATGATGGACAGAATGGAACATTACATATCCTTCCCCAGTACGCAGGTGGAGCTGCAGAGAACCAAGCTGGAGTTCTATCAAATTGCCCACTTCCCCCACGTGATCGGCTGCATCGATGGGACCCACATTCCCATCTGCCCACCTGCAGCAAGTGAATACATTTACAGGAACCGCAAATCCACCCACTCAATCAATGTGCAGGTGATCTGCAATGCCAAACACATTATCACAGACATTGTGGCCAAATACCCCGGGAGTACCCACGATGCTTACATCTTCAGGAACAGTGGCATACATACACGTCTGCTTGCTGGTGAATTTGCCGACGGACACATACTAGGTAAGTAAATGTCACACACCCTGATGTACACCCTGCCACAAGCTGTTGGTCACACCAATCAATGCCACTTACTTCTCTCTTCATAGGTGACAGCGCATATGCCCTCCGGCCGTATCTCCTCACACCATATCTGAACCCAACCACCCGAGGGGAGAGGAGATACAATGTGGCACATAGGAGCACACGCAACGTGGTGGAGCGCACTTTTGGTATGCTCAAAAGCAGATTCCGTTGCCTCCACAAAACAGGAGGTGCGCGTCTGTACAGCCCCATAAAATGTTGCAAGATTATTGCTACGTGTGCAATGCTACACAATCTGGCCACGAAAAAAGGAACTGCAGTGGAACTGACTGAGTCAGAGGACGAAGAGGAGGACAACCCTCAGCCAGAGCCCAGCGCGGCTGGTGCTGCAATTGAACATGATGGGAGACATAGACGGGCAGAGATAACATCACACTACTTCTGAGTGAGTAACGACACTGAGGCATTTCCAATTACATGTACAGGTGTTTATTTGGCACACCTACAGCATTCTGAGCAATGTCCAATTGGACATGGGTTACATCACCCATCACATGCTTGTGGACAGCCAGAGTCCTTCACTTCTTGCGTCCCCGTGCTGCACGTGCATGTTCCCCATCCACACTGACTTGTGAGTTGGACCGTTCCTGTGCTGGGACAGTACGTCCACTACGCCTCCTGCACTCGGTGGGTGAGGGTGTGACGCTACCACGGCTGGAAGCCTCCTCACTGTCCCCCCCCCTTCCATATTTGAGGCATTAGCATTCTGCATGAGCTCTAGCACTGAGGTCATGGACACCATCCCCCTGGCCACATCCCTGATGCAATGCGACATCTTCTCCTGCATGGCGATGGACCGGCGACACATCAGTGCTGTCGTACTGGCCAGCCGGTTCACCGACGAAGTATAGTCTTGGAGTCTCACTCTCAGTCGGCGCATGCCAACACGGTCCTGCTGCAGCTGGCTGCACAGGTTGTCCACCGAGGTTTCTACCCTCTCCATCCCTGCAGACATATTCTCCCCCATGGCACTGATACCCTCCTCCATCTTGTGCATATGTCTGTTAATGTCGGCCACCTCCCTGTGTAACGACTTCATCTCCCTCCATTGCAGGCGCTGGACCTTCAGCATCTTTCCTTCCAGTCCAGCAAACACACTGCCACCCTGCTCATATTCCACTGGACTGACCGGCCTTGCCCTGCGGCGTCGTGATGTGATGTTCGCACCCTCGGATGCTGATCCAGCCCGCTCCCTGTTGGATCTCCCTACAATGGGACATTGTTGGCGCTGGCTGCCCTCCTCCTCCGACTCCTCCATCTGCTGGAGGGTGATCACGGCATGCCTCCTGCCTGACTGTGGTTGTGGTGGTGGTGGTGATGGTGGTGGTGTAGGCGAACGTCGCAATGGTGACTGAGTGAGAGGGGATTGCGGCCCTCCCTGGCGCTGTGGTGATGTCTGTGGTGAACGATTGGCTGGCTGCGATGGCGCAGAGCTGGTGTTCCCTGCAGCCATGCTGTCTTCATCGTGTTCACTCCCCTCTGGCCTGGCTGACCTGCCTCTGCTGCCCTCAGCTGCACTGCGAGATGACTCGCCTGAAATGACACAAATGTAAATTTTCTCAATGCTCTGTCTGCAATGCCATTGCATTAAAGTACATGCCAACAGTGCACAGTGGTTATCCTGACCTGTCCAATTATGTTACCATGCTATTGTGTTAGCTGTCCTGACAGTCCTGATCATGATTTCACACTGACTACATCACCCAGTATGCATTGCAGGTAAGCAGTAAGACATGGTGTGGAGTGGGAGCACTTTTACCACTATGGGGGTTGGGGTTTGGGAGGGGTTAGGGCAGCATGCTGGGCATGCTTCTTACCTTGTTTTCTAGCTGCTCTGGCGGAGCTGTCTGCGTCTCCTATGCCACTCACACTCTCCCGCTGGATGGTGGACTCCACCATCTGTTCCAGTGGTGTTGGTACTGGGGCTCGATTTTTTCCTCCTCCAGTTTTCCCTGCCAGCCTATGTCTCTCTGCCATCCTCTGTTTTGCAGTTTTTCTGAGGTCGTACCACCTCTTTCTGATGTCCTCTATGGTGCGCAGGGTCACACCTATGGCATTGATCTTGTCCCGAATGCCACTCCATATTTGCCTCTTCTGTGCGTCTGGCACTTGGTGGGACTGGGCTCCAAACAGCTTGTGGTACACTTGGGTGACTTCCTCAATCAGGATCTCAAGCTCCTTGTCGCTGAACTTGAGTTTTCTTTTTCTGTCACCTCCCTCCTTCTCCTTGTCCTGGCTTGCCATTGCAATGCTTGTTCTGTTTTTCTTCTCTTTTCTTTTTCTGGTCTATGTTGCTGCTGCCTCCTCAGCTCTCCAGCCTGCCTGCCTCACAGTGAGCTCCAGGCCCTGTGCACCTGGCTGGGTGTGGCAACTTCCTGTTTGGGGAGTAAATGGGTGTATCAGGATTGGCTGATTCACCAAAACGCTGTTATTCGAATTACCGATTCGGTATTTCCGATTTTGGGTGTGGATTCGGTAACATCGAATCGGTATTAGCCTTTCGGTATGCATTTTTATTACCGATCTGGTCACAATCGGTATTTAATACCGATTAGGAACGAATCGGTAATGTTTACCGAATATTTACCTACATCACGTTTACCTCATTCTTAATACCGATTCGGTATGAATCGGTATTACGGAGTCGGTATTTGGAATTTACCTACATATGGCCCATAATGATCATAAAACTGGGGAATCCACGGATCAAGGTAGCAACCCCGAGCTCAGATGGGATTACTCATCCTCCCAATTAGCAAAACCATCAGACTGCACAGTATGGTCAGGTCACAATCTCTCCGCGACTACAAACCCGAGCGGGACCTCCAGAAACATGGAAGAACCCACCCTTGCTGAAGTCTTACAGTCGATCAGGGCTTGCAAGAAGAAGTCAAGCAGAATAATCGGAATAGCCGACAGGCCACACAAAAACTGCAAGGCGCTATCAGAAAAGAGGGTCGAACATGCACTGAAATTGCAGACAGGATGTCATCTGTTGAAGTTCAAACTGAGAACCTAGAGAAAGATGTCTCCTCATTGAAAGAACAAGGGGATGCGCATGATGCCATAGTTAAAGACCTTATGGGAAAGATCGAGGAATAGGAGAACAGAATGCGACGCAACAACTTACGCATTCTCTGGGTCCCTGAGGGACTGGAAGGGAATTACCCCAGGGCGTACATAGTATCACTCTTCAAAGGCGCATTTCCTGAGATGCAATCCTGGGACAGGGATAAGGAAGTAAAACGCGCACATCGATTTCCGTTGACACTTTCTAAACGACCCACTTCTCAGGACCAATACCCCCGTGCAATCTTAGTGTATTTTGGAAACCTTCTTTTGCACCAAGCTCTCTTTGACATAGCCAGACCTACAAGCAAAAAGGAATAGAACGGTGTCACCTTCTTCACCAGGCCAGACTTCGCTCATGCCACTGTTGAACATCGATGGAGGCTGAGAACTATTTACAACTTTTCAGCAAATCGGAGCTATGGTATACCTATAGAATCCGGCACGCTTTAAAATCATCTTTAATGGGGTTACTCGCAGCTTCACATCTGAAATTCAAGCTCAAGCATATTTGCAGGAAATTACATGGTCAAGCAGAGACAGATCCAAAGTTTGAACTGCTATAGACTCAATACTTAATGTTTAGTTTCAATGAAGTTTCGAATTGGGGATATCACCATATGAATAGGCATAGATAAAATGTGCAGTTTAGGGCACGGGCCGGACCGGACCAGAGGGGAGATTCGGGACTCCGCCTTCTCAAATGTCCACATCCTGGTTCATGCTGAACCAGGCAGACCTCAGTAGTAGGTCGGGGGGTCTTGTTGGGGGGGGGGGTGGTTGAGGGGGAAGGGGTTGACTAAGAGCATCTGCTCCAGTTATGGATTTTTCTTTAATTTCTTTCCTTTTTTTAATTTCCCTTTTTCTTTATGCTGGTATGTGGTCAGGAGGCACTATCATTACTTTTCCAGGGTCTTAGCGAACGGGCTAAAACTTCAGGTAATGAAATGAGTAAATTACGCATAGCTACATTAAATATATGCGGCTTGAATGATCGAAGGAAGCTTTGAAATACCACTGTAGCCCTTTGGATTACTTAAAGCTGATATCCTGATTTTGGATCTTCACCCTGCTCTCCACTCCGTGGAGGCCCTCTATGACCGTGGCTCTTTAAAGTTACCTTTTTTGAACAAAACCTCTACATTTGAGGACCCTGCAGATCTCAGAAAATGTATTCACTCTCATACTCCTTCTTCGATGGAGATTGCTGGTTCTCCTCCTCAAACTTGACTTTAATGTTTCTTTTGTAATGTTTAAAATGGGTTTGCTTTTGCTTTTACTGTAACAGGTTGCACTGCCTTTTTTTTTTTCACAACCGTCTTTATTGAATTGTTAGGCAAAGCATAGGTACAGTTCTCCACAATCGGAGGATACCGTCCACATTAATCAAGTAGCAGGATGAACAGAAGCCTAAATTTGAAATGACCCCCCTCCCTGTCCCACGTCCCACCCACCCCCAAAAACACACCCCAACTCCCTTCCCCGGCTACCCACCCCTTATCCCACCCTAACCCCGTGCACGTGTCCACATTTCACAAAATATACAGGCAAGGCAATGTAGGTATCAGGTAACGACCTAGGGCCCAATGTCCCCATCCGGAGGCGGCACATCATCTATAGCAGCTGGGGGTTCCAAATCCAGTCCTCTGTAGTCTGCCCACCGCTTCCAGATCTTATAATGTTTCCGGGGGCACCCCCTGGCCTCAAACACAGGTAGTTCTAAGCCTATAAGAAAGTCTAAGCCCGCCTTCCAGATGGTAAGCGGGGGGGCACGATCACTCTTCCAGGCTTTCGCCAGGTCTCGCTTAGCTACAACCAAACCTAGTAACAGTAGGTGGCGTTTATAGATGTTGCCTCTAACATTTTCCAGAACATGGAGGAGGCCCAGCCTGGGTGTACGGGGGAGATCCCACCCCAGCACTTCCGACAGACAATTCCACACCCCATTCCAAAAGCGAGTCAGACCCACACAAGATCACACCGTATGCAGCAGCGTTCCTCTTTCAGTTCCACAGCGCAAACATTCTGGGGCGGCAATGAGGCCTGCCCTCCACAGTCTTTCCCTAGTGTAGTATGCTCTATGCAGGTATTTAAATTGTATGAATCTGAGTCGCACAGCAATGGCAGTCCCGCGGGGTGGATTCAAGTGCCTCCCTCCAGTCATCCTCATCCATCGGGCCAACATCCGCCTCCCAGGAGGCCTTCAAGGACAGGAGAGAGGAAGAGCAGTGAGTAACCAGCGTTTGGTAGATTTTGGAAACCTTCTTATCTCCCAGGTCCCCCATGAAGAGCTTGGCCTCCACCGGGCTGAATTCAGGAAGCTGGTCTAGCCCCACCAGACTCGGCGCGAGTGCATGGCGAAATTGTAGATATTTGAAAAATTGGGTCTAGGGCATATCGAATTCGGAGCTGAGATCCTGAAAGGACTTGAGGGTGGTCCCCGCGAGGACAAGGCCGAGGGAGGAAATCCCAATGGCGTCCCAGCCCCCAAATCCCGACAGGGAGGTCAGCGCCGGAAGCCGACCGTTGTGCCACAGCGGAGTTTCGGCTGTCAGCCTGCCCCACCAACTCATACGGCGCAGCGCCTGCCTCCAAATCACAAAGACCACCTGGGTGACCTGCGGCAGCAGCCTCCTCCGCCCGGCCGAATACAACAGAATGTGCAGCGTGGCATCGCCCATTAAAAAGTGTTCCAACGCGTACGCCGGGTCGCTGTGGTCGCCATACCACCACTCATTTAGAACCAGCAGATGGGAGGCCTGGTAGTAGGACAGGAGGTCAGAGGTAGCCAGACCTCCGCAGTACGTGGATAGAAAGCAGGTCCGCAGTGCCACTCTAGAGGCACCCCCAGCCCACAGAAACCGGCCAAGTGTTGAGTTCACGCGACGGAACCACTGCGGGTCAATCCTATACGGGTGGTTCTGTAGTTGGTAGAGAAGCCGTGGCAGGGCAACCATCTTGAAGATGGCAGATCTGCCATATATATTGAGGGGCATGCGAGACCAGGCCTTGACGTCCGATTGGACTTTATCCCACACTGGCAGCACGTTACGCTCCCACGCGACCGCGGCAGACACCGACAGGAAGACACCCAGGTATTTCAGACCACCGACCGCTACTTGTAAAGCCGAGGCCCAAGGATATGTCTCCGGCTCATCGCCCAGTACCCATAGGGTCGATTTACGTGGATTAAGAAAGAGTCCCGAAACCTCTCCAAACACTCGTATCATATCCAGTATGCGGGGGCCAGAGCGGGGAAGGTCTGTCATAAAGAAAAGGACATCATTCGCATATAATGCTATTCTATCCGTGAGTTCCGCTCCCCACACAAAGCCACGATATTGTGCATCGAGACGTACACGTGCGGCCAACGGTTCCATGGCCAGAGCGAAGAGGTAGGGGGAGAGGATGCATCCCTGTCGGGTTCCCCTGGCAATTGGGAACTTCTCTGAGATCGCACCAGAGATGCGCACCAAGGCGGTAATGTCTGTGTACAGCAGCCTCACGTAGGAGATGAACACTGGTCCCAAGTTGAGGAGCGGCAGAAGGGCAAAGAGGTAGGTCCAGCTGACTGAATCGAAGGCCCTATCTATGTCCGCCAGTAGCAACGCCGCCCGATCCCCGGTCGCCCCCACAGCGTCCACCGCCGCCTGTGCACGCCTAATATTGTGTTGCGTCGCCCGGCACGGCATGAAGCCTGCCTGATCCGGGTGGACCAGATCTGCAATATATGGGAGTAGTCGGTTTGCCAGAGCCTTGGCTAGTAATTTGGCCTCGAAGTTGATCAGAGATATGGGGCGATAGGACTCGTGTCGATCGGGGGGCCTACCTGGTTTCTGAAAAACCACAATTTGGGCCTGACGCCAGTCCGACGGCAGGCTACCTTGCTCCCGCGCCAACTCCAATGCCCGTCTATAGTGTGGCCCAAGCTGCAAGTGGAATTTCCTATAAAATTCGCTGGGGAAGCCACTCGGTACCGGTGCCTTGCCTACATTAAGCTGGCCCAGCGCATCTCCCAGTTCCTCTGCCGTCAGGGGGAGGTCGAGGGCCTCCCGTACCTCGTCCGAGACTGCCCGAGGGGGAACCTCCGCGAGGAACCCAGCGATCCCCTCTGGTTGTAGACACTCCCGAGGCGCATACTGCCCTGCATAATATTGCGCAAAGCTCGCCGCCAAGGTCGCAGGATCAGTTATCGCGGTCCCCTCCCCATCGGTGAGGCCCGGTAAGGTGATCGGTTGTAGTGTTTGTTGGCAGAGTCTATGGAGCATGGTGCAGAATTTATCACCCCATTGGTAGACCCTGCTCCGCGTGGCCAGCCACGCTTGACGAGCTTCGTCTAGTAGCACCGAGGCGTAGGAGTGTTGTGCCTGAAGAAGGAGTCGTACCGCCAGATCATCCCCCTCTCCCCGGCATCGTCCCTCCAGTGCTTCCACCCGCTCAGCAGCAGCAGCAATGGTCTCCTGGCGAGTGCGACGGGCAGCCGCGCACCAAGCAATGTTGATGCTTAGCATAGTGGGCTTCATGGCTTCCCACACAGTCACAGCATCAACCCCTTCCGTTAAATTCTCCTGCCAATAATGGGCTATCGCGCTACGCATATGCTGTGTGTTTTCCGCTTGCTGTAGGTGCCACGAGGACATCCTCCACCGAAACGGCCGACGGGACTTGCGCAGGTCGATCTGCACCGTAGCAGGGGAGTGATCAGATAGCCCCCGAGGTCTAATTACAGCCCCTTTCACCCTGTCGAGGAAGGCCCCCGGCACAAACACACAATCCAGCCGTGAGAAGGAGTCGTGTACAGCCGACACATACGTGTACTCACGCGCCCTGGCATGCAAGTGTCTCCAGGCATCCGCCCAGCCCAGCCCATTAATCATTGCCTTCAGCTTCGTAGGGGAGGCTGCCACCGCAACCCCCCTCGCACTCCGCCTGTCCACGCCCACATCCACATCATTCCAGTCGCCACCGATCACAGCCAAGGAGTCGGGGATCTCAGCCCACAGATCAAATAGTTTCTCAGCCAAGGACCACTGCAGAGGGGGGGGGGTGGGGGGGGGGGGGGGATATACACAGCTAAACACCACTCGTTCCGAGCCAATCGGCCCTTTCACAAACACATACCGACCCTGAGGATCGAGCCAGTGACGCTCATGGGTATAGGACAGCCGCCTGTGGATGAGAATAGCTACCCCCCTCGAACCCCTGGAAAACCCGGCATGGAATACCTGTTGGAAACCAAATCGCTGCAAACTCAGTGTCTTTGTGCCTAACATGTGTGTTTCTTGGAGGAGCATCACATCAGCCGTGTGCCTTTTACCCCAGCGCAGTACCGCCCGCGTTTGATTTTGCCCAACATCCCCCGGACATTCCAGCTTACTATTCGCATAGAGTCATTAGGAAGTTCTCGCCCTGAGGTGTCAGCCATAGTCACAATTAACAAGTCTCCGATGCCTCCAGGGCCAGACCCAGGCCACGCACACCATACAAGCCAAAGCAGCAACAATCATGTGCACCCCCTTCAGAACACCCACCACCCCCCCAGTCCCCGTCCGCCCGCCCCGTTCCCCCAACAACCCACCTCCCCACCCCCCACCCCTATACCTCAGAGAACATTGAAGTACCTGTCGCGGCATGGGGAGCTTCAGACCCAAAACAGAGCGCCTAAAACCCACCATACCAATGGATCCCAACTTCCCCCCCCCCCCCAACTAATAGAGCTGCTCCCTCAGGGCCACCCCCCCCAGTCACAGGAGGATCAGGCGGCCCATCAGAAAGTACCCCAAACCCCCATTGTACCAAGTATCCAAATCACATGGAAAGTGTAGTAGTCAGGTGCCACCCATCGGAAGGCCCCCAAGCCCCACCATGGCCCAGGTCATACTACACTAGTCTTCGTCCGCTCCGCCACTCGAGCCTCCGAACAAGGCCCTCAGCAAGGTCCACCGATGGAGCCGGGCAAAGGAATGAGAATTGAAGTCACACCACGCTCAGTTTTCTTTTCCCGATTGGTCAGTATCAAGCTGCGTCTCGCTCAGCAGGCCCTCTCTGGACAGAGAACGCCGTTGTGAACGGGACTTCCGATGCCGTTTACCCTTGCCGGCGGTGTCGCTCCGTTCCTGAGATGATCCACGCGATGGTCCAGAACTCAGACCCGGCTGGGCGTTCGGGCGGAGCCTGACCGTCTCATCCGTCCACTTGAAAACGTCCTCCGGGGAGTCGAAGAAATGAGTCTTGGAGTTGAAGACCACCCGAAGGCGGGCTGGGTAAAGCAATGAGTATTGGATATTCAGGCCGCGCAGTTTGGCCTTTGCAGCTAGAAAGGAGTGCCGCTGCTGCTGCACCTGCCTGGTGTAGTCTGGGAAGATCATGATCCTGTGGTTGTCGAACAACAAAGTCTCTTTGGCCCTCGCTTCCCGGAGTATGGTGTCCCTGTCGTGGAAGTTGAGGATTTTTGCTATGACAGGCCGAGGCCGCTTCCCCACCGGCGGTTTCTGTGTCAATGCTCTATGGGCGCGCTCCACTACGAAGCAGCGCGACAAAGCGTCCGGGGGGAGCCAGCTTTCCAGCCACCTCGTCAGGAAGGTGTCCATGGGCCCTTTCTCGCAATCCTCCGGAAAGCCTACAAAGCGCAGGTTATTCCTTCTCGCTCGCCCCTCCGCGTCCTCCACACGAAGAGCCAGCCCCTTCTGGATCCTCTCCATCTCCACTACCTTCCGTTTCAGCTCACCAACATCACCCTCCACTCCCGTGATCCTGGTCTCGGTCTCCGTGATGCGGGCAACAGCGTTGCGGAGGTCTTGGCGCAATAGCATGACATCGGCCCCTACCGCACCAATTGTGGCGTCTAACATGTCTCTGGACTGCGTGATGGCCGCCATCAGTGCCGCGTTGTCTGGCCCGGTGTTCTGGCCTCCTCCGGCAGCCCCTGATCCCCCACTGGGGCCGGTGAATTTATCGATTGGCCCCTGCTTGGCGGAGCTCGTGCCACCTCCGCCTCTGGTCATTGTCCGGATAGTTGTAATGGGCCGCTCGGTGTCCTGGCAGTCGCTCCTCACACCGTCGCCCAAGATCATCCGCCACTCGGGGTAAGGCCCGGGACCCGGAATTCCGCTGGGCGCTTCGCCACACCTGTCCCCCACCACAGAGCACGGACACTGTGCCCGCGTCAACAGTCAACGGCCTCCAGCAGTGTCCAGGGCCCCCAATAGCAAACGGGGCAGCCGGCTCGGCTCCTCACCTGCACAGGGCTCCTCCGGTATCACGCGTGGAATGAGCACTCTGTCGCCGTGGGTGGTGAGCACAACCTGGCGCCGGGACCGGGGCGGCCGGGTGGTGTTGCTCCTCTGGGCCCCCCTGGCCACCCAATCTGTGCACACCGCCGGGGGGGGCAAGACAGACGCCGAAGTTCCACGGACTGTATGTACCGCCCACAAGGCGGGAAGACGAAGCGCCCCCAATAATGGCGCGAATCAAGGCTTCGGGCTGACCACCTCACAGGTCCCAACACGGGGTCCACAGCAGCAGGACGCGCCCCCTCCGTGCCGGTGCGGAGCACTTGTCTCGCCGCCGCACCGTCCTCGGCCGCCTAGGTGGATTCGGCCGGTCCCGGGGTCCACAGGGCCCTCCTTCAGTGCCCCCTCTGTATGGCCCCCAGCAGTGTCCACTAATCTCCAGAAGCCCCTCGGGCCCGCCGATGATCCGATCGCCCAGGGTCCAGCGCCAGCAGCCGGGTTCACGCAGAAATCGAGGCCCCGGCGTCACGCGCGGCTGGGAGGCCCGGCGGGCATCACCGCATATAACAACTCCAGCCGGTGACCGGGTGTCTTGGAAGCCCCACCGGAGGGTGCCCCCGATCTCCAGCAGTCTCCGCCGTCGTAGTGAAGGCAATTGCGGGTTTGGGGAAGGATAATTTCAGCAGGATAAACTTTGGGCCGGCGGGAGCTCTACAGAGCCGCGTCCGCCATCGTCGCCCTCAAAGCCACGCCCCTCTTGCACTGCCTTTTTATTCCTTTTTATTTACATGACTTTTGATTATTTTTCAGGTTTTTTTGGATCCTAATTTTGTACCTTGCTCATGTTCCTGTCCATTATCTTATTTTTATTGATGTCCTGTGTGGTTTGCTGCCCTTTGTTAGAGGGCCTTTCCTGTTGTCTGTTCACGCTTCTCATCTTTTCCTTTGAATTTTCCCATAAAGGTACGTATTACAGTCATCAATTGCCATGTACGGTCTCTTCTTACTCATACTTGTTTTTTTCCTTTCCCTCTTTCCTCCTAAGATATCCTCATTCTATATTCTGTCTTTGCCTATTATCTTCCTTATACTTTTCCATTGATAATTCCATTGTTTCATGTGTATGGTTCTTGTTTTTCATTCAGAGTTGTTATATGTAATGTAAAAGGTTTCATTAATCCTATAAAGATGCAAATAATTATTTTACACTTAGCCTCTTACAACCCTGATTTAGTTTTGTTACAAGAAACTCATTCATCAGAAACTGAGGTCCTTAAGCTTAAGCGTAACTGGGTGGGTTCGGTTTTCGTTTTGCCTTCAAGTACAAAGAAGAATGGTGTTATTTTAGTTCGTAAAAAATTTAAAAGTTCAGTTATTTCACAAGAAATTGATATTGAGGGCAGATGGTTCTTAGATAAATTACTTATAAATAATATTTCCTTAACTGTTTTTAATGTCGATGGTCTGACTCAACCAGATTTCACTTTCTGACCTGCTATTACTAATAAATGTATGCAATATAAGGATTATTTTTTTATCCTAGGCGGTGACAGTAACCAGGTTATACCCTTTTATTGATCGCAAATCACATGTAAGCTTCATTCCACATAAATCGCATAAATAGTTTCATAGCACTATTACAGAGACTCATCTTGTAGATGCTTGGAGATTTAGTCATCCAGACCAATCAGAACTTTCATTTTTCTCTCCTCCACATGGTTCCCCATCCCAATTAGATTATATGTTTCTATCGAAAACTTTGGTTTACAATCTCATTTCATCTTCGATCAAACCCATTTTAATTTCAGACCATGCTCTGGTGATTTGTTGATTTTGATCTGCTCCGTTCCCGACCGAAATCTTCTAGATGGCGATTTTATAATTTTCTTTTACAGGATCCCGTATTCTCATCTTCCTTCACTTCCTAAGAGGAATAATTCTTTTCTTTTAATGAAGGTCCTTCTATATATCCCGCTCTTCTATAGGATACCTTTAAATCACCTGCCCGTGGTTTTATTAGTGATTTTGTGGCTAAGAAAAAGAAACGCAATCTCACTCAGCATAAGGCTCTATTAACCAATATTAAGAGTCAAGAATATCAATTTTATATTTCCTCATCTAACTCTATCATGCAGGAGCTTGTTCGTGCTAAATTAGAGATTAATAAAATCTCTACTGATAACGCTTCATCTATTCTTCTTCACAGTAGTGCCCGATATTATGGAGGTCGTAAAAGTTGGATCACTTTTAGCTAATTTTCTCAAATCTAGGAAGGAGAGACAACTGAAAAATTCTTTTCATTCAGCTGATAGGAAACTTTTTTTTTAAACGTTTTATTGAAAATAACATACAATCTGCATATACATTTCTTGCAATCGGAATTACAGTTGTACACAGTCTATCAATAAACTGTTTCCACAAAGATAACATATCTTCAATGACCACAGTAGTGTTAGATCTTATCATCCGAACCATGATCCAATATCAGAGGTGCAGATGTTCCCCCTGTAGGCATTCCATTTGCCCCATACCCTTCCTCATTTCTTTGGACATTCTCGGCCGCCATGACCAAGTCCATATCCCTACACCACTCTAGTAGAGTTGGAACGTGTGCCGACCCCCATTTCTGAGCTAGATTTCGTTTGGCTATGGTCATTCCCGATGTTGCCCACTGACGTTCAGCGTGATTAAGGTCTGTTGGCTCCCACACGTTTAAGAAGGCAGCATTTAGGATTGAGCGGGTCTTGCTTCTCACTGACCTCTGTAATAGTGTCCATCACTGCTGCCCAGTAAGGCGTAAGCAGTGGGCATTCCCACAAAGTGTGATAGAATGTACCTATTTCACCACATAGGTGTAGACAGTGCAGGTCAGGGGTTATCCCTATCTTATGCAGTGTCACCTGTGTGTAATAGGTCCTGTGTAGTATTTTCAGCCGTAGTTTAGAGGAGACTACTACCTCTCTAAGCGACGCAGTCGCATCCCGCCATTCAGTGTTGTCCATATTCCCGATCTCCGTCTGCCAAATCACCCTAAGCTGGACGAGGGGGTCCGTCTGATTATTAATAATTTTCTTGTAGGCGAGTGAAGTTGCTTTTTTGTCTAAATGGTCAGTTAATAGTCGGTCCTCTAAGGGGGATAATTCAGGGAGTGTTTCCGCTGTTGGAAGGGCTGAATCTAACGCATGTTTGATCTGTATATACCAAAACATTTCCCCAGGAGCCATTTTATATATGTTCCTGAAGGTGGACAAAGCTTACAACCTTACCGTCGTAACAGAGGTTCCCCAGCCGGGAGATCCCTATCAGGTCCCATTTTGTGAATCCTTTACTCTTTCCCAGGGTGCCTAGTTTGCCTGTGTCCCATAACGGAGTGTGTTGTGTTAGTTTGTCTGACAAGCCCAGGTGTAATGTTACCATGTGCCAGACATGAATTGTGTGTGTCATCGGCCCCATGAGGTCAGGTGCTTTTCGTTTGTTATAAAGTGCCCTATTAACTCCTCCAGTCCCCAGAGCCACTCTGTCCAGGCGATAGGCAGAGTCAGTATCAGGCACGTGGACCCAAAGATTAATACATGTGAGTTGTGAAGCCCAAATGTATGCCCCAATATCGGGTAGAGCAATTCCCCCATAGTACCAACTTTTGATTAGTTTACACACTGCCACTCTTGCCAGTTTGCCATTCCAAAGAAGAACAGCAACTTCGGAGTTCACTGCTCTAAAGTACGAGTCGGGGACTCGATAGGGCGTGTTGTGCAGGGCATATACAAATGTGGGTAGGGCCATCATTTTAAAAAGTGCTGCTCTGCCCAGTAGGGCAAGTGGCAATGCTCTCCAATGCTTGATATCTCGCTTCAGCCTTTGCAGTGGTGCTTGCAAGTTAAGTGCTAGGAATTCGTCCGGGTCAGATGTTACATGGATCCCGAGGTATTTAAAACTATCCTTTAATATCTGGACCGTGCATCCCCTAGGCAGTCGTAGAAGTAGGCCACTTAGAATGTAGAGTACAGACTTGTCCCAATTAAATGCATACCCCGACACCGACCTGAACACCTCACAGATGATAAGTAATTCATGGCAGAATTGTGTGGGCAAGGCTATGTATATTAAGATTTCAGCTGCATAGAGGGAAATGCGATCTTCCCATCCCTCCCTCCATTTTAGACCTCAGAATACTGGATCCCACCTAATCCAGGCAGCCAGCGGTTCCAGGACCAATGCGAACAATAGGGGCGACAATGGACAGCCCTGTCGTGTCCCTCTACCCAGGGTAATATCACGTGATATGTGGCCATTGGCAACTACATGCTCGATAGGGTTAGCATACAGTAGGTGTATCCAGGAGCAGAATTTTGGTCCAAACCCTAGGTGTTGGAGGACCGTACACAAAATCGCCCATTCCACCAAGTCAAAGGCCATTTTTGCGTCAAGCGAGAGGACCGCATCGCCCACCCGCACCGTATGTTTCTGACCCAGAACTCCATGCAGGCATCGGAGGTTCAAGGCCATGTTCCTGCCAGGCATGAATCCCTGATTGGTCTGGGTGAACCAGTTTAGTAAGATGGGGTGTCAACCTGAGCACTAATGTTTTGGCTTGAATCTTGGCCTCTGCATTGATCATAGAGATCGGTCGATATGATGTGCATTCCACAGTGGGTTTGCCAGGTTTGTGGATGGCCACAATGGTGGCCATTCGCTGATCTCTAGGGAGTGCTCCTTGGGCTCGACTCATCTCATACATTTTCAACATGTAAGGGGCTACCCTATCCGCCGTGTGTTTATATAATTCTATTGGGATGCCATTGGGGCCGCAGGCTTTAACTGACTGTATCTTGGAGATGGCTACTTTGTGCTCATCCATTGTAATATCTGCCTCAAGCCCGTCTGTCTCCTCAGGCGTGAGCCTCGGCATATGGATGTCTTTAAGGAATGCAAGTGCTTCCTGGACAGTGGTTGTGTTTGTGGATGTGTATACCTGTTAATAGTGTTCTGCTAGCGCAGTCACTATTTCCTGTGGATCTGACGTTATGTCTCCATTTTCCAATCGGATCTGTCCTATGCATCTATTTGTTCGCTCTCTCCTATCTAATCAGGCAAGAAGTTTACTGGCTTTATCCCCAGATTCCTAGATCCTGTGCTGGACTGTCATCATGCGAGTTTTAGCATCCGCCAAAAAGGTATTTCTTATATTCCTGCCGCTTAATGAGCATCTCATTCGCGTTTGTGTAAGAGGGGTCTCTAGCATGTTGAGACTTCAAAAGCTGTACCTCCTGTTCTAAGGTCTCTACTTCATTTTTCATTTCTTTTTTATGACCTTCGAGTAGGGAGACAACCCGCCCACGTATGACTGGTTTATACACCTCCCACAAAGTTAGCGGCGAGGTGACCGATGTTTCATTTTCTTGGAAGTATTGCGTTGTTGCGGTTATTTAACCTTTCTTGATCTTAGGAGGAATCCTGGATATATGGGTTACATACGACTCTGGGTAGGGCCGTGTGATCGAATCTCCGCCAACACCGGGGAATGATCAGTGATGCCCCTGGGCAAATGTGAGGCTTCTCCAATCCTCCCCATTTTATCTGTTGTCGTTAGTATGTAGTCTATGCGTGAAAGGCAATTGTGAGCCCCTGAATGAAAAGTATATAGTCTCTGATGTGGGTTTTGGAACCTCCACATATACAGCAAACCGTGTGCTTCCAAGAATTCAGCCAGGGGTGAACTAAGGCGGTGTTGGGGGTGGGCAGATGTACGTTCCATTGCATCGTTTATTGTCATGTTAAAGTCGCCTTCCAGTATCAAGTCCCCCTCTGGTAGTGTAAGGAGGAACTTGCCCAGGTCCTGAAGGGCTGATGAGTGTAGATTGAGTGGGATATAAACAGTTACTAAATTAAGTAAGTGACCCTCTGGATCAAAGTAGCGGCAAAGTGGCCTGTTCATCTTTGGAAGTGCGGTGAACAATGACAGGGAATTGCTTTCTAATGAGGATTCCCACCCCTCGGGACCCTGAGGTGAACTCAGAGTGCACTATTAACTGGAACCCCTATTGGTCCAGTGCTTTACACATGTATCCTACTAGATGCGTTTCCTGCAACAGTATGACTGCTGGGGACTTACGTCTTAGGTAGTGCAGCAACAACCCTCATTTTATCTTGTTCCGCAGCCCATTGACATTCTATGAGAGGAACGAGAACGCTGGTGTTGTAGTGCGTTGTGCCATTGGATCAGGTGAAGTCATTCAAAGTATAGGTCTTCGTGACAGACTGGATGCATAAGGCCAAGTGTAAACATGATCCCGTTTGACTGTGTGCCAGTGTTTGCAGATCGGTAACTATCAGAACAATAACAACCATGTAACCAGAGGAGCTCGCTGCCCAAGCGGAATAGGTCCTCTAGAACCCCGATCGGTGACTCATCCCATGACCCACCCCTCTTTTCTCCACAGCAGCCTGAACAGCAGTCGGAATGGAGGCCGACAGGCGAGCCTTGGTCTGTACCGGACGAAGAAGAGGAAAACGGCCCCTTTAACTGGTTGGAGTAGGGAGAGTGGGCGGAGCCCGACGTGACGTCAAAAGCCGAGGAGAGGCAGGATCAGGTTTGCTTGTACACCGGAGGAGTCTGGAGGCGAGGAGGAGCGAAGGCGTGTGAAGAGTTGCAGGAGGACGGAACGACCGGAGGAGCGTTGGGAGCAGAGGAGCAGACCGAAGCAACATCAACGGGAGTCTGGACGGAGAGAGAGGAACCGTCGGCGGTACGGGAGCCAGGAGGCCAACGGCAACGCGAGCCGCCCAGCCGCACGCCAGGAGCTGTGTGGCTCCGCGAGGTACGGGGTCGCATAGCGGGTTGGGTGGGACGCAAGGGCGGGTCCGTAACGTGACCATTTCCCTTGTCTGTTTTCCCGGTGTTCCCTTCCCTGACCTACCCCCCCGTGCACCCGAAGCTGAGCTGGTTCACGATTGGTGTCTCCCTCACTCCCTCCCCCTTCACGCAGTAAATACGAGCACTTGGACTGATTCTTGTCCTCTCCTTTTTCCCCGCCTCAAGCGTGACCCTGCATCACAGAGCCAAAGGCGACGAGACCCAGGAGAAGTCCAACCAGAGTACCAAAGGCAGAAGGCGTCCCGAGGAGGAGAAAACAGACGGATAGAAGCCGTTCCCCGCGGAGGTTGTCCACTCGTAAAACTTGCACAGATTATCTGTTGTCTCGAATAAAGCCACCTAAAATAAAGACCCGTCTCTTGCCCTTCCCTACCGCTACCGTTAGAAACCAAAATAACTTCATGTCGCAGACGTGCAATATCTATATATGAACACTCCACCCCCCCAGTCTTCGCGGCAGTCGGATCAATAATGTAAGCATAGAGGCGTATTTCACAATCCGGTAGGGGCTAAAGGATAGTTCTGCTACCATGACAATCCAAAACAGTAACAATACCCTTCCCACCACCCCCAAAAGTAACAATTCCCCCCTCACTGCATCCCTACCTAGCAGGTCTAAAACTACCCACATCCCCAATAGCAGAGCGCCTATAATCTCAATAAAGAAATACTAAATGTAGTGTTGCGCGGCGATGGCACCCAACAGCCTCCTCTTCCCGCAGCTTCGCCCCTACACCATTGAGGGTTAGTACTATATTCTGAAGTCCATAGTCCAGTTGGCTATATGCCAGTCCAATATGTAAGATAGCAGAGAAGAACACTTCATGGCCAAAGGAAGTAACCCCGCCCCCTCCCCGCACTTGGAAAAAGACAAAAAGCTAATTAGTCTTTTCACTTCCAAGCACGTGCCGTTTCACTGTCAGGGCTAACAGAGCAGTAGCTTCTGGATCTCGATGTGAAGCGCACCCTCTCCCAACGCCAATGTGACTAGTCCTTGGAGCCTGGGCCAGTAGTTCTGCGGTCTGCCTCCGCTCGCCGGCGATGTGACCGGGAGGGACCTTCATCGAACCATCGTTGGGCCTCTTCTGGCGTCAGGAAGATCCAAGACTTGTCGCCGTCCACAGCCTTTAACTTGGCAGGGAAAAACATCATGTACTTAAGTCCTTTGTCTCTAAGGGCTCGTTTTATCTCTTCGAAGGAACGCCTTTCTCACTGCACCTTCAGAGTAAAGTCAGGGGAAAAAAAAAAAAAAAAGATTGTCGCATTTTCATAGGGGAGGTCGCCATTGACCTCAAATTCAAAATATGTGCAATGATGATCCAGGGTGGCACTCCAGGTTTCGGCTTGGGATTTGGGGCTCTGTGCGCCTTTCCACGTTGAATAACGGTGACAGTCTCTTGGGCTTAAGGTGATGTAGGAGAAGGTCTTTGAGGAAGAGATCCATGCTGGGGTCCTCCGCAACTTCAGGCACCCCAACCACCCGGATGTTGTTGCGGCAGGCCCTTCCTTCTTGATCGTCCAGATGTAGCACCATTTCTTTATGTTGGTGAACCAATTTTTTAACCCTTTCTTCCAACTTACGTGACATAGACTGCATCTGGAGCAGGGACCAAACAGGATCGATCGTCGTCGAGGCGTGGGGGGTGGCTGGTGAGAAAGCCCCACCGGATCTCACTGCACTATGCGTGTTGTTAGAAGCGCTCACTCCCCAGGCCGCCACACACTGTCGGTATCGCACCAGTTACAGGTCAGAAGCAACGGGTCTCGCATAGTGTGGAGCCAAGGCCTTACGAGCGTGATGCAGGCTGGCGTGATACGTGACTCCGCCTCTCACCGGAGATTTTGCGTTGTTGTCTGGCAAGGCCCCGGCTCGCTATGGTGTCTGTCTCGCACCGCCCAGGACAGAAGTGTCTCCTCCACTGCAGAGCGTTACTGGGGACTTCTCGCCAACCTTCTCTCCCCTCTGGCTGCAGGATATCCTGACGGAATTCCTGGCTCTGTCGCGGGCCCTGGCGGATCTCAAGCGTTGCACAGTCATCACGGCCAGTGCTAAGCCACGCCCCAGGGAAACATCTTTTTAAAGACCAAGAAATCCTAGATAAATTTACAACTTTTTATAATTAACTTATACACTTCAGAAGCACCTGCATTAAATTCTCTTATTTCAGTTCTATTCCCTCTCCTATCTCCACTGATCTTGACTTCAATTCACTGGACTCAGACATTTCACTTCAAGAAATTGCTAACTCTCTTAATTCATTAAAGAAGAATAAGTCCCCTGGCCCAGACGGTTTTTCAGTAGAATTCTATTTACATTTTTCACATTGTTTAATGCCCAAAATCTTTAACCTCTTTAAATACTTTTGCTCTACTGGCAAGTCGAGTGGCACGTTTTTAGAAGCCTCTATCTGTCTTATTCATAAAGATGGTAAGGACCCCAAACTTTGTATAAACTATCGCCCTATCTCCCTGATAAATGTGTATTTTAAAATATTTGCTAAGCTCCTGGCGCTGCGTCTTGAATCCTTATTACCCCATTTAATTGGTCCAGAACAATGTGGATTTGTCAAGGGTAGATTAACTTCTGATAATTATCGATTATTCTTTAATGTTCTAAATAAAGCATCTACTTTATCTGATTCTCTAGCTGCGATATCCATCGCCGCAGAAAAAGCTTTTGATAGAGTGGAATGGTCTTTTTTTATTCAAATCGATTTGTTGGCATGGTTTCGGCTCTAAATTCAGTTACTTTGTTTCTTTACTTTATACGGCACCAATTGCCTCCACTATAGTCAACGGCATAGTTTCAAATCGTTTCTCACTTCATCAGGGTGTCAGGCAGGGTTGCCCGCTATCTCCTCTTCTTTTTATTCTTTCCCTTGAACCCTTTCTGGCTCGCATTCGCAATAATACTTCTAGCTCAGGTTTCTTTCTGGAGATCAACACCTGAAGCTCTCTACTTACGCAGATGACATTTTACACTTTATTTCTAATCCAGAAATTCCTATTCCCCCATTATCACAAGATTTTTTTGATTTTTCGGCAGTATCCGGCTATAAAATTAACTCTGATAAAACAAAGATTCTTCCTATACCTAAATTTTGTTCTAAACATCCCTTTGACCCAACTGGATTCCATTGGAATAGTTCCAAAATTAAATATCTAGGGATATGGTTTACCAAATCTATCTCGGAGTCGATTAAATAAATATGAAGGAAGTTCTCGAACGGATCTCCAAACTTCTTTCCTCCTGGAACCCTCTTTTGCTTTCTTGGTGGGGATGTCTAGACTCTTAAGATGATGATTACTCCTATCATGCAATATATTCTGGGGGTTCTGGCCCTGTGCGCGGTCCAGGCGCAGATGGGCTTGCCTTAGGTGCGCCCGCGTAGTGTCTGCATTATGTAGGGGAGGGAGGCTCAGCTGGGAACAGGGGAAGCGCTGAAGGTAGCGAGCACAAAAAGAGCAGAAACAAAACAGAAATAACGCAGACTAGGCTGAACTGAAAGCTGGGACAAAAGACAACTAAGTAACAGCAGCAGTGAATTCACAAAAACAGAAGAACACGATAACAAAACCTTAGAGGCAGCACACACATCAGGTCCTGTGACATCACGGGGTTTTGCTGATACGAATTTGCCTCCCCACTATTTGTTTCAGGGACTGGCTTGACAGTCCTAGAAGTTGATTGTGCCTGACAATAATATATAATAAATGCACTACTGAATATAGCTATCAGATGGGGCACAGTACAAAGGGGAACTCGTACAGATCCTGAGCTATGTGCGGAGAGCCATGGAGTGCTCTCGGGTGATGCAGGCTGTTGAGGGCAGGAGCTACACTCCTGGAGTTCTGTGCACAGAGCTGGTGTGGGCTGTTGAGGTCAGGCACTGCACTCCTGCAGTTGTGTGCACAGAGCTGGTGTGGGCTGTTGAAAGCAGGTGCTGCACTCCTGGAGTTGTGTGCACAGAGCTTGTGCGGGCTGTTGAGGGCAGGCGCTGCTCTCCTCGAGTTGTGTGTAAAGAGCTGGGTCAGTCAGTTGAGGACACCTGCTGCACTATGCTTCAAGTCTTGTCTTTCCATACTCAAATTTTTTATACAGCCGAGCAGCGTGAAGACGACTACTGCAGCTGCTTGCCAACCTGCTAGCAGGCTCTGTGTTCCTCTGGATTTTCTTTAATAAGATGGAACCTTTAAGTTCTCTGATCCTTCAGAATTGAAGGTTCAAATGCCTCTGCATCAGCATCAAGAATTGCATTCCCTTTGCTGGCGCTTTCCAAATCTGGAAACCCACTGTATATGTCTTCCTGCTGCGTGCCCTGCATCTGAGGAAGCGTCTTCCACTCTACAGTTTAAGTCTGCTCGGAGGTAGTGTAAGGGGATTTATAAAACAACAAACAAGAGACCAAACTTGTACCAATAACTGGTTGCATGTCTGCATATCCAGTGCTTTACCAGTCGTACAGCTGCTGCCTTCCCAAATGCCTTGACTTCAGAATTACAAACAAATATGCTTCATTTTTGTTTTCCTAACTGCTGAAGATGTACATTATGTAATGGACAATTTGTGTGCGTTCCAGAAAATGACATCCTCCTGCCTTTCATTTGACACTCACTGTACCCAAAAAAGATTGACTGGAAAGTCAGAGGAGTTTGCAAATACCAATTCCAATGTAAAAAAAATACAGAATTTTCAATTAGACACAGCCTGTTATTTGGTCTCTGCCTTTGAAGCGCAGCAAATGAAACAAGATTAATACAGATTTTTTAAGGCATCTTTATTTATCGCTTGAACTTTTGGCCCACCAGTGCATAACCACCCACAGTTTAGGAAACACTGGCTTAGATTATATAGCGTGTACCTTCAAAACAGCCACCAAGATTTTTAAATCTCATGCAATATTTTATAATGGATTGCAATGGGCTGATTGTTAGTCTATGTAAAATTCCAAACAACCATTGCTACTTTTTCATAATGATAACAATAAACTCAATCTTTGCAATACCTGAAATTGCTATGTCGTTGTCTGGTGCAGTCCACTCTGTGATTTCATGGCAGCCAACCTCCACAATTATACATTAACAGACCAGGAACCCGAATGTAACCGCTTCCTTGCAGCAACCATCTTTGATGTATTTGTGACAAAACGAAAAACGGGAACAGGATGTTGGCCATTCCTGAGCCATTCCAGAACCCCTGCACAATCCTACTCTAGACTTCTGCACTTTTTGTCTGGAAATCGAGCACATTACAGAGGATGGAGAAAAGAATTCTATGGGAGACTAGAAACCAAGTAAATATTTCAGAACAGACCGAATCTGGCTGGATATTGCCACCAGTTGCAGTGCAGTGGGTATTCATGCTTTTAGAGCCTGGGAGTGCAGAAAGGACGGAGTATCTTCCCTGCGCTGGACATGCCGGAAGGTACAGGAAGGGCTGTGGATATTCTTCGTCTTATTGGCAGTACCCCAGGTTCTGAGCCTTCACAGACGGATCCTAAGAACAGCTTGGTAGGACATCTATGCACAGATTGCAGCTCATGAGTAACAGAAAGGTGGCAAGTCTTAACACATAAAGAATCTTGTATCCGTAGATTGAAAGGTTTGTAGTGCCCCCTGTCTCATGTTTAATTAGTTTTTTATGTCCATGTTGCCTGTATTATATGCTATAAAGAACTGGTTTTTTCCCAGTTTTTGTGGCTTCTGGTGCCACATAGGTAACCGCATCACCTGCTTTTTTAGCTGTACACCCCTACACATTGTAATCCCCTGGCCCCATATTTTAGGGTTCCTGGTATCGATGAGCAGGTCTTTTAGGTAGCACATGGGTTAAAATATCCTTGGTCTTGACTTTTGGGTTGTAGGAGTTTTTGGAAAAAGGCAAATTGGGAATTATACCCGAGGAATACTTTGGCAGTACAATCACCATTTGAAACCATTCTCTTTCATTATGTATCACGTTTTTTTCTGAATGTATACGGTACAATGCACTGTTTGAACAATATTTTTTAATAAGATAATCACACTTATTAAACCCAACCCTCTTTTAGTTTGCGCTCATCCACTGTGCTCATTCGCGTGCTGTACATGGATTGATGCTTTCTGCCCCATCACTTTTACCATGAGTTTGTTAGCAGTTTCATAGGTGGTAGAAGGGTAACCGAGCCCTTGTAAAGAAAGTCGTTACATTTCCAATTGTATTTGTTAAGTTTGCTCAAAATACACCAGAGCTTCTAGCCTATAACTGGGGAATCAGGTTCCAGAAATGTTGGCGGATATGGCCTTGGATATGCGGATGACAATCGATTATGTAGTGTACCAGGTTCCAGAAATTTTTGTCAGGTGGTGGGGGGGCCCCGACATCTAAAAAAATTTAGATGGGGGGGGGGGGGGTTTGAGGGCTCAACCTAAAAAATGTTTGAAGACTTCTGGCCTACATGTAGGGTGCTGCCGCTCCTCTCGCGGGTTACTATCTGATGCAGGACTGGAGCACTGAGTGCGCCCATGGACCAGTGCACTCGCTGCTGGAGCAGTTAAGACTGGTCACCCTAGTTAGCTTCCTTTCATGAAGGCTATTTCTATCTCCTTACCACACGGAGAGACCATTAAGATACACTAACTCTCTGCATAAGTACAAAGGAGTTTTTTTTCCACTTTTGCCTCCCCACAGGGAGACAATAACATAGTTGTAGCCAAAATCTGAAAAAAGGGATAATATTTTTTTGTCTTTTGCTTTCAGTTAACTGTGCACAGTCTACTTCACATGTGTATTGCTCAGAGAGCGTAGATTTAGTATCCACTGAGTAATAAATTATAACTGGCCAAAGTGGTTAAATACTACCGATCCCCGTAGTCCTACAGGCTTAACTTTTTCTATAAATGCAGGTGATATTTCCTGGTGCTGTAGGGGGACCTAGATACTTACCAACCTGAAATTAATTTTTGGGATATGTGTTTCCCGCACTGGGAGGGAGGGGGGGGGGGGGGGAGGGGGGGGGGGACCCGGAAATCCTATCTCCACTGTACCAAAAGGTCCCAAAAAACTAGCCTTTTCCTGCCTCAAGATCTAGCCATGTTCGCCCTAGAGATTTCATGAAGGGTCGTCAACCAATCCGAGTGTGTTGGTGGGATAGAATCGACCCAAAACTTGCAGATTTGCCTCCTTGCCAAAAGAATTGCATAAAAGAGGAAGGATCTTGCATGGCCGGAAATATTCTCGTCAATGCCAAAAATAATTAGGGGGAGAGTAATACTCAGTGTAGTATTGAGTATAGAGTCCAGAGAGGCCTTCACTTCCTCCCAAAAGCGGCTAATAGAAGGGCAGTCTTTAAACATGTGCACGTCTGATGCTTCTGGCAGGTCGCATTTGTTACATTTTTTCCCTGGCTGGAATTTTGATAGTTTTAGGGGAGAAAGATATGCACGATGTGCCGTGAAGAGGTGATTGCGCCTCATTCATGCTGGTTTCACTGTTTTATAGAGAAGATTGAAAGAATCCATCCACATCTGCTCACATTGCAAGCCAATCTCACCTCCCCATAACTCATCGGCAAGTTCGAAATCCCCATCTATCTCCTCCAGGATCACCTAATACCAGAAAGAGACCTCTTTGGCGCCCCCTGGCCTTACCACCAACTGATTTTCCAAATTGCTTATTTTTCCTAGGGGGACCCCCCTTCTACTCAACGCCTGAGCCCAGCTATTCAGCTGCATATGTTTGAATCTTGAAAGGCCCAGCCCAACTCTCTCCCGCAACTTCTCCCAAGACACCATTGAGCCCCCTGCCAGCAAGTCACCCCATTTCAAAATTCCAGCATCCTTCACGGGGCTCGCCGGTCTATCATTGAGACAAGGTGGAGTACCTGGGGAGTCCCACAAAGGTGCAAGGTTCGAAAAGTAGCTAAGCCCTATTCTATTTCTAATTGTTGACAAACTTCTGGCCATTGATTGGAGGCTTTTCAATTTTACCTTTTTAAAGAATTTTTGGTCCCCAAACTTAAAAAGGAAACCGTCCGGTGGTAAGTTGGCTCCTTCTAGCATGGCCCGCAACATTGCCCCTCTTGATGTATTAGATGGTGTTTTTAGAAGCATTCTGGAGTACGAGAGCTGAAACGCCCATGCATAGTATTGCAGGTCAGGTAATGTTAGCCCACCTTTTTCCCTCCTTCGCCTCAACTTCTTCCAAGCCAATCTAGTGGCTCTATATTTCCAAATAAAGGAATTTATCTCCCGTTGACATTTGTCTATTTGTTTAGTGTCAAACGCCAAGGGGATAGAGTTAAAAAGAAATGTGTACTTAGGCAGGATAGACATTTTTACTAAGTTCGTCCTCCCCAAGATGGATAAGGGGAGGTAGGTCCAAGACTTTAACTGTTTCTGACATTCTTTACAAACACGTACAAGGTTGTGTTCAGCGAGTTTACTGACATCCTGGATGATTCTAATACCCAGATAACGCATGGAGGAGGCCACATCCAGATTTAGACTATTAATATTCCAGGCCATGATTTCAGTTTTGTTAGCGTTTACCTCATACCCGGAAATCTTGCCAAACTCCTCCGCCCTCTTAATAACTGTTGGAAACGCAAGATCTAAATAAGATGACAAAATAAGAATGCCGTTGGCATAGAGGGCTACCCGCCTTTCCCACCCACTGAATCTAAAGGATGGGATATTAGACTCCTCACTAAGAACCTGAGCAAAAGGCTCGATATAGAGGTTAAACAAAAGGGGTGAAAGCGGGCATCCCTGCCTTTGACCCCTTGTAATTTTGAAGGCCTCTGTTAGAGAGTTATTAACTGACTGTCTGGCAGTTGGAGCTTTATAAAGAAGTGCTATCATACGACAAAAGCTGTCAGCTAGGTTACATTTTTTCATAATCGCAGCCAGATAGGCCCAATTGACCCTATCAAAGGCTTTGGTTGCGTCCAAAGTGAGAGTGGCCAAAGGAAGAGAAAAGGTAGAAGCGATGTCTATGGCCCGACTAGATCGTGTGTGAGGTTTGCTAGTTGTCGTCCTTTCATAAAACCTTTTTGGTCTTGATGGATAATCGAGTCTACTATGCCCCCCAACCTATTAGCCATGATGGCAGCGAAGATTTTATAGTCGCTGTTGAGGAGTGATATTGGGCGATAAGACCCCCACTCTGTCGGATCTTTCCCCGGTTTGAGAATTAAAACTACCGTCGCGTCACGCCATGACTTTGGGGGATCCGCACCCTCCAGGAGGATGCTATTAAAGATAGTAGCCAAGATTGGAGTATTCTCCTCACTAAGGGCCCGGTAGAGTTCTCCTGGTAAGCCGTCGGGGCCGGCCGCCTTCCCTCGCTTCACTTGACCTATTACCTTGCTGACTTCTTGCTCCGAGATCTCTGCCTCCAAACACCTATTTTGCTCAGATGAAAGGCTAGGGATGGAGACTTTGTCGAGCCAGGCATTTCTCGCTACATTATCTTCACAGGAGTCTTCCTTATAAATAGCCTGAAAGAAATCCTTAAAGGCACACCCAATATCCGGGTTCAAAAGCCGGGGAGCTGATTCCCCTTCCACCCATATCTCTCCGATATAGTTCCTCGCTTGGTCCGCTTTTGTTTTCCAAGCGAGAATCTTCCCCGCCACCTCTCCAAATTCAAAGTGGGAAGTTTTACTCGCCTCCCATCTCCTGGCGACCCTAGCCTGTAGTACATTTTCAAGTTGGTTTTTCAGCAAGGCTAGCCTTTCTTGATCTTCTCTTGATCCTATGTGGGTGCCAATATTTTGTTCAATAGCCTTCATATCTGTCTCAATATTTTTAATGTTTTCCCTGTAGACCCTTCTTCTATAGGATGCTCTACTAGTGATGCAGCCCCTCCAGAAGGCTTTCAAAGCATCCCACATGGTCGAAATATTTGCAGACTCTAAATTAGCCTCGAGAAAATGCTGAGTCTCCAATCGAAGGGAAGCGATTTCTTCCTCCTCTAATAGAATGGTACGGTCGAAGGACCAGGAAGGATGTCTGGGCAGCTGGCCAGATTTTAAACTAAAAGAGATGGCCGAATGGTCAGAGAGATGGGAAGGGAGATATACTAAATCTACCAATGAGTCTTTGAGACTATAACTAAACAAGGCGTAATCTATTCTTGACAGAGGTTTGTATTTAAAGTTTTGAAATGAAACTCCTAGCTTAACCCCTGCCCTTTCCCTCCAAATATCTGCAAGCCCCAACTGCGCTATTATTGTCACCAGAACTTGCCTGGATTTAGAGAAGACACAGGCTCTCTGCTGACTTGTCGAGTTTGGGGTTTAGAACGATGTTAAAATCTCTGACCCAAATTACCGGGTCTTGAAAGGGTAATAAGTGGTCACGGATGATGTCCAAATAAGAAGGATCATTCTGGTTTAGACAGTAGTAGCCTACCAAGGAATACGGTGACCCATCCAACAAAACCCTTATTACGATCCATCTTCCACTATGGTCTTCCCTGTACTCCACAATTTGAGCCTTTGCCTGCTTCTTAAAAATAAACAGGATCCCTTTAATATTGCAGATTGGTCTGTGCACACAAAAGTGTCTATCCATTTCTGTTTCTTTAACACCTTGGCTGCTAGGTGTTTTCCCCTCCTGTGCTGATATTTCATCATTGTTATGGTTTCATGACGAGCTCAGCTCGTCATCAGAACAGCTCAACTGTGCATCATGACGAGCTGAGCTCGTCATCAGCATCGAAAGGGTTAATAACTCAGCGGTCTCAGATTTGAGGAGATGTGACTCCTGTATGGCAATGACCGGTGCCGGGGAATCTCTCAAATATTGAAGGATTCTATCTCTTCTGCCCCTCATGCGAAAAACTGTATCATCGTCATTCCGTCACAACCCCCCTCACCACCCCCTCCAGCTTCTCTGAATTTCCCTCATCACATTTTCCTGCTTCCATTCTGGAACTGGATCTGGATCTTATTACCAGAATGTTCTGATCTCGGGGACTTGAGCCCTGGCGGTGATCAGACCTGATTTTTATAGAAAACTGTGAGGACTCTGGCCTATGAGGATTTTTAAAATTTTCACCCCCACCACCCCACGTGAGACACTGCCTCATTTCGCCACTCTTATTTAGATATACTATTCTAAACTTACCTATTCATTTATAGCCCCCAGACTAGACAAGCAGCATTTGTGCAGGTAATGAACAATGTCTCAGTCCCTGGGTAAGCCTGAATTCAACATTTTAAACCAATTTGCATATAGGGCAAGGGCGCAGCTGGTTTTAAAAACAGTTCATTTCATTGCAGCTACCTTGATGCAGTTTGCTGAGATTTTTCCCTGAGACTGCCTGCAACACATCTATAGTTGTGGGTTTCTTTGTATCAATTACCTGGTATGTGCATTTAGGTGTTTCGTTGTCACCTTACTGCAGTTGAGCTAACTATGTATGCAAAATTTCTGTTTCAAATACATGGTTCTTATACTTGTAGGTGTCTCCTGTTATAATTCTGTCCTGAGGATGACCCCATTCTTAATAATTGTGCTAAGGGGTTGACACGTCGACAAAACAAACATATGTGGACTAGTTTTAAATTTTGATTGTTCTCTTGACACTGATACTGTGAGTGCCATTTGTAACAACATACTGTCACATGCACATATTTTGTATATAACACAAGCACCCTTCTAATCACGTTACCCACTCTCACTGTGCTGTCCCTTTGAAGGAGCATCTTGTAACTAAATACATGCACTTCTTGCAGAATTCAAATAAACCTACAGAAAAGTTCTTTACATCGCTATTGCTGTGGAAGTCCAAAGCTACACTCCCCCCTCCTCCCCAGCGACCACTTTGTTGTTAATAACAGATATGGACACAACACTTCCGTAACCTCTAAACCAATCAGTGCAGGAGAGAGGGTGAAGGTAGGCAGGGCGAACAACTGAATGCAACGAGTGAGCTAGAGTGAGCTAAATTGTTTATGGAAGAGACATTAGCAGCCATAGAAAGCATGAAAGTTTCAGAATTGGATAAGATTCCTGGAGACCGTTATCGATCAGAGCCGGTTGTGTGGGGCTTCCTACTGAATGAATTATAGAACACTATTGCTGGGTGGGGGCAGAGATACCAGAATCCTTGAGAGGTGCAGAAGTTATCCAGTTTTCAAAAAAGGGAATAAAGATATCTCCTCCAATAACAGACTGATAAGCCTGAATGACAATTGTTTTGGCATTTACTAGTTAAAATACAAACCTGGGAGGTGTGGCCAAGATGGCGGCGAGGTAGGACGCTGCCTTCCGAGCTCGTTCCGTCGTCGGCCCAGCACTGCGTTCTACCAGGCTCTGCCCAAGCACAGGGTCCGCTCGCTCAGTGCATTTCAACCCGGAGGGTGAGGAGATCTCGCCCGGAGACTTTGGGATCCAAACATTGCTCCGCTACGCACCGCCCGAGGCCGGACACCTGTCGGGGTCCGCCAGTGCCTGGACCTCCTCGGAGCTGTGGGCCATGCGGGGCGGGAGACCCATACTGTGGCAGACCTACCGAGGCAGCCTTCCAGAGCACTCGGCCCACACCTCTCCAGCATCTCATGGCAGAGCGGTAAGCTCCCGGCAGCGAGGGGACCCTGAGAACGTGACCCACTCCGGAGAGGCCGGTGCACATCCCCAGCCTTGAGTCACGGGATAAATTGGAGGAGTGAACTCCTCGCTCACCATCCCTGCGCGGCGGCATTGCCGGCCGAGCGAAGTACCGAGCCCTGAACAATAATACAGAGCCTCCCCTACCTTACAATTGTCGTGGACACTCCCCGAGGGATCGGACGACAGAGAGCCACCAGAGGCGTCCCAGAGGACCAGCAGTAATGGGACTCGGCAGCGGCGGGTGCACTGGTCCCTCGGGCCCGAGCCACCATGTAGGCAAGACCAACACAACCAGGGTTGAGCAAGCGCGACCACTGCTAGCAGGGGGCCGCCGAGAGAGGGGCGCTGCGGTTCATGGAAGCGGCCCAGCTAGGCCTGGGTACGGCTTGTGGGCAAGCGCGCTCTCCAGCTTGCTCCCCCATCTCCACGGACAATTCCTGTCCTCCCCTCCTCTCATGCTGCCCCATCGTGGATTCCAGCAGGTAAAGGGCAGCGATACCATAATCGGCCACACAACAGCTCTGTAAGATAGCAGGTACGGGGGCATATCATGCATCAGGCGAGGGACCTTGGCAGCTTACCGTAACGGTCTGCTCCAAACCGGGGGCCTCATTAGCTACTGATACGGGCCTGCCCTGGGTACTGGCCCTCTCAGCTCCTCTGGCCGGTCCCGCCGCGTTATTCAACAGGCAGTTCACTTGCGGGGGTCGCTCCACCGCTGGACACTACATCCCGTCTCAGAGCCCCAGCAGCGCGGAGGCAGACCCCTGCTGCCCTCTGCTCTAAAAGGGCCACTCTCTTTATGAGCCCGGGATTGCCCTCACCACAAAGACAGCAACGGCTTCCAGATCAGGGCATAGAGTGGGTCAGGAGATCAGCTTGACCTGCAAAGACTGTCCCACCCGGCGGTAACACTGAAGTTATAGTGGATTATCGCCTCCGGTACTGGCCCGCTCTGCCCCCCATTTGTGCGACCTCGTGGATCCTGAGTTGCCTGCCACTCGCACCCTTTGGCCTGCGGCGACAGCCATGGTATGAGAGGGCCTGAGACTATGTACTCCACGAGAGGGAAGAAGGAAAAATCTTTCAAAGTTCTCTTCGCTTGTCAGCAAAGCAGCAGCGCAAGGGAACACTCTAGCAAGGGGGATTCTACTCACACAAAGACTGTCAGCCCTGCGGTGGAGCCTGTGACTCAGGCCTTCCTCGAATCGCTATTTTTGCAACTGCACGAGGACCTACATTAAAAGGGACCTTTTGTCCGAGATCAAAGATGTCAGGAGGGATATGGACAGCATTGGCGATCGGCTGGCAGGGACACAGAACTGTCTTCTTTGCAAAAGGAAGTCATACGCCTCCAGGACCAACACATTGATCTACAGACCCACCTGGAGGATTTAGAAAATCGCTCTCGAAGGCAGAACATCAGATTTCGGGGAGTGAAAGTCAAGGTGGACACAAATGACCTTTTCGCTTTCACCAGCGAGCTTTTCAATCATATCCTCAGCAACCCGCAGGACGCAGAGATAAAACTGGACCTCGCTCAGAGGGTTAGTCCACCCCGGTCTGGCAATGCCCCTCCTGCGGACATTTTAGTTTGTGTCCAAGACTTCCGGACCAAAGAAGCGAACCTGAACAAAGCAAGGTCCTTGCATCCCATCACGTTTAAAGGCTAGTCGCCTGTGCTGTTCCAGGACCTTGCTCTTCTCAACCTCCAAAAACGCCGGCAATTTTGGCCCATCACGACCCACCTACGTCAATAAGGCATCTCCTATTCCTAGAGACCTCCATTCCGCCTTATCTTCAGACATAACGGCAAACTGCTCCAGCTGCGTTCCCTCACGGAAGCTAGCCGACTTCTGGGAGTCGAGCTCCCCAGGACAATGAAGATCATTTAAATCCTACAGCGACATCTAACGTCCACCAATCGGGCTGGCAGCGCCTGGGCAGCAGGCGAGGAATATAGCGCCCAGACCCAGCGGAGATCACAAAGCCAACAGGCAGCCCTGGAGTCCATTATGGAGGCTCTAGCGAAGACGCACTATTGAAACGCTGGCCTGGGGATGTTCATTCCCGGTTCCTTTACTGCATCTGGGGCGGGTGGGCAGGCGGGAGGGAGGAGGTAGTTGGTCACAGTATGGACCCCAGACTATCTTTCCGAATCTTGGTTCCTGTAGTTGGCAGTGCTTTCATTGTTTGTTTAGGGGTTTTTTCCTATTCTTTTTTGGGGTCCGTCGTCCACCATTTTTTTAATCCAACTGGTACTCAGTGGTACCACTTGGCTACCTCTGGCACTTACCTATTCACATAGTGGCCTCTGTACACAGCTGTATGTATTGTTCCCCAGTCTTTATATAGCCCCCACTGAACTTAGAATCCTTACTCTGAATGTGAGGGGACTTAATAACCCCTTTAAACACAGGAAGGTCCTCTCGTATTTGGAGCAATCTAAGGCTGATATTTGCCTCCTTCAGGAGACGCACTTACTAGCCCGGGACTGTCAAAGCTTCAAGTCCCGCCTGTTTCCAATACATCTCTTCTCATCCTGCTCCACTAAAACAGCCGGAGTAGCCATCCTAGTCTCCCGTGCTTTTCAGGGCAGGGTGCTCCAGAAGAAAGCGGAAATTAAGGGGAGGCTCCTCACCTACCAATTTTTCATAGGGGGTGTTAGACCTGTCAGCCTTAGGGTGGTCTTCCCTATTTTATTCGCTTTTGCCTCATTTTTCTCACCTACTTTTCGTTGGCCTTAGGTCTCTGGGCACCTTCCCATTACTTACCAATGCTAAGGTGCAGGTGCTCTCTTCCCTTAAGATGGCTGCCACTGACCCCTGCTACTGCAGCGTGGTCTTTTTAGGCGCACTCTACTAGCCAGGAGCTGGCTGGAACCCTTAAACAATTTTGCAATGCCAGCCTGCCAGCCTGCCCATAGCTAGAATGAGGGAAGCTCCTGGAACCTTCCAGAACAGGGGAGGTGACACCAACTGCCACTGCCAACTGTCGCTATATAAGAAAAGGGAGGGAAACTTTCCGGAGAGAGTAGTTGGGGTATCACTGGCCTGGGGGAACCTACGCAGGAGACTTAGGCGGTAGGGCCTAGTCAGGAACCTATGCCACTGGGGGTGACAGGGTTTAGGCGCTGCCCACCAAGCTGTGTGAGGAACACTGAACTAGCCCACTGATCTGGCCCAGCGGGAGGGGATCCCAGGGACCACCTGAAGTGATTTACTGAGGAAACTGGACAAGCCTTTAACTCACCACGTTGTGAACTGCTGACTGGCAAGCGCTGCATTTCCCTTGAGAGGCGCTGTGAACTGCTGACTGGCAAGCACTGTGCCCCTTTTGAGAAGCGCTACTGCGTGGAGACCCTGTGTGGGCCCTGAGAGTGCTGCCGGAGGCGTGATGGTAAATTGCCCTAAAGTGCCACGAGGACCGAGGGCTTTGACCACTTAATGCTTCTCAGCTGGGCCCCCCAGGGTCGCACTTCTGTCGAGTGCTCTTGCACTTCTGCTTTAGCCTTTGAGCCTTACTGTCATCGTTGCAGCCTGGCGCCTTCTCCGCGACACCAGTGCTGCCTTCTGCACCCCCTCGGCGGCCCCCAGAGCCAAGAGAAGGCCGCCGTAAAATCTGGTCAGGCCGCAGTAGGCCTCGTAGGCCTGAAGCCGGGATCTAACGTCACGTGAAAGGGGCGCCGGCGTAATTCAACCCCCGCCGTGCCCGGATTGGTTCCCTGAAATTGTTCTCCGCAAGCCGCTCTGCAATTGGCGGTCGCTGCACACCCTGGCCTCCTGTTGGTCCCCGGTCCCTGCAGGCTCTGAGGGAGGACCGGGACCGGAGCGGACACCTGCGCGGGGGGCTTGCAGAGACTACCGGAGCCCCTGCGCACCCCCAACTTCACCGGAGGGCTTAAAAGGAGCCTGGAAGCCTACAACACCACCAGAGGGCGCAGTAGGAAGAGCACGCCTCCGGGAGTCATCTTACATTGTGCTGACCCTTCGCAAGGGACCGAACAGGGGCCGAAGAAGTAAGGTAAACCCACGGGGAGGCTCCAAGTCCGCCCTCCCCGCGGGAGACTATAGTTGGGCCCCGTTGGCCCCAAGAGATACTGAGGACTGGGCAGGAACCCTAAGAAAAGTTAACCCCTTAGCAGGGGAAAGGTTGTTCTACTGTGGTGGCCTGATCGTTTAGGGAATTGTCATACTTAGCTCCTGAGAGTCATGTCCTGCCTATTATGACCAAAAGAAATGCTCATATCTAAGTGTTGAATTGCTTTATTCCAGCCTGATGAAATGCACTGTATTTGCTGATAAATGGCTTATTTTTGCAGCTAGGAAATGTTTACCCTCCATTAGTGACTGCTGCTGAGCAGTAAAATGTTATTTAAAAGTCTGACAACGAAATTCTTTGCAGGTGCTGACTAGGAGTAAGGCTGTTACCAGGTCTACCGTTATTTAATATTTATTTATTTACATATTTATTGCTGAGAAATGCAAAACCTGTGTTTTAAAGGAATGCAAATGAGTTAATACGGCTGTGATTTTTGACTGCTCTGATTCGAATTCAAGATAATTAAAGATAAAACTTATTTATTTGAATCAAGCATTCTGGTGTGGACTCAGTCCTTGCGTGCACTTATTGTCTCGGTGGATGAGTGTGTTGTGTAGTCACTTTACACCTAAGCTTCGGGTGCCTGCCGGCTCGGTCCAAGCTACCCCCCGGGGACCTGGCGAACCCAGTTCCTACATTTGGTGGCGAGCGGTGGGATACAGGACCTGTGACTATTCAGCAACCTCCAGTGGGATGGAGTGCGCTGCAATCAGACTAGACAACTATCGTGCATGCAAGCCTACGCAATTGACCCCCACTGTGTAACCTGAGTGTGTAGAGACCTGTTTGACCCAAGATTGTTACCTACGTCCTAGTATCTTTCCTTTATTGTATCTGGGTCCCCACCTGTCAAAATGGAGTTCCAGCTAGCCGATCTGGAAGAGTACACAGTTGTGCAGCTAAGGGAATTTTGTCAGGGGATGGGGTGCCGGTCGGGCGAAGGGCCTCAAAGGAGGAACTCCGTACTGCTTTGAGGGCATGGGTAAGGGCCCACCTAGAGGGGAGAGGGGATGGGGGACAGGAGGGGCAGGATGCACCAGGGGGGACGGGTGCTCCAGAAGAGCTAGACCTACGTAATGATGAGGTATCTGAAAATGTGTTGCCAGGAAGACGTTCCAGGGCAAGTAGTAGTGGGTCTAGAGGGAGTATGTTGTCGCAGTAGTTTGAAGACAGGAGGGAGGAGAGGAAATTGAGATGGGAGTTTGCCAAGTTAGAGCACGAGAGGGAGAGAGAGAGGGAAGATAAAGAGTTTGCATTAAAGGAAAGGAAGTTGGCGCACGAGCTTCAGCTTAAGGAATTGGAGCTGAGAGCCTTACAATTGAGTGCACCAACAAGTCCCAATGGTGGCAGCGTACCAGGGGCTCAACAAGAGCCTAGGTTTTGGTTACCCAAGGAGGTGATAACGAGCTACACTCAGGGGGATGATATCGCCAGGTGGTTGGAGGCATATAAAGTGGCCTTGACAGCCCATGGGGTGCCCGAGAAACACTGGGGAGGTGGTCTGTATCGTTACATACCTCCCAATGTTAGGGACACCCTTCTGTACCTTGAAAAGGCAGATCAGTTCAGTTATCCCCCCATGAAGGAGGCACTCCTTAAGAAGTTTAGCCTCAACGCCGAAAGGTATCGCCAAAAGTTCAGTGGCAGCCATAAGCTGTCCACACAGAATTGGGTGGATTTCTTTGATTTCGCCCATAAGGCTTTGGATGGTTGGGTGCGTGGCAGCGAGGTGCATGATTATGAGGCAGAAAAATGGAGCCACAGCGGACCAAAAGATTAGCACCTCTGCTTCAACAGTCCCATATAGTGTTAAGTGTTATGTGCTGTGGTTGGGTCTCTCTGGATATCCAGATAAAACTAGAAGAAAGGCTTGTAGAGGCAGCACCAGATAAGAAGTAAATCACAAAAGCAAAGTGTTCTGAAAATAAATTCTTCTTTTATTGATCTTTTTGTTTTTTTGGGGTGCACAAGACAGCCAACTCGTTTCGCTCCCCACCTTGGGAGCTTTGTCAGGGCAAAGTCAAAGAAGATACAATATAAACGGGAATGTTCTGATCCACATCAGGCAAGCGGTTTACGAGTCTGTCTAGAGATTTCAAATAGGCATGTAATGAACAACACGGAACGCATAAGAGTATGTGCTGAATATGAGTAAGATGTCATTCGAATATATAAGATGAGGTTCCAAGGCAATTTTGGTATACTGAAGCGGCAAAGATATGCGGTTTTCAAAGAATTCCGTTTCTAAATAGCGATAAAGTATCACTTGAGAGAGCTGAGCAACCCTAATAAGCTGCCAGGTCCACTCGTTCTTAGCGACAAGTAGTATCCACTGCAGGTCCCCCGTGTCAAGCGCCTGCATGATTATGAGGGCCTGTACAATCTATTTTTGAGAGAGCACCTCTTGGATAAATGTTTTCCGGAGCTGCACCAACATTTGGTGGACCGCAAGCTGACTGATCCCCGTGAGCTTGCGGAGGAGGCGGATACTTGGGTTAGCACCCGGGTGTCACACAAGAGCCCCTGGGGGAGATGGCCCGAAAGGCGGAGAGGGCGTCCCCCAGAAGAAAGAGGGGTGAGATAAAAAGAAGGAGTTCTCACAAGGCCCACAACCTAGACAGTTTGGGAAAGGAGTAGGTACCCCGCCTCATTCTAGTTCCCCAAAGCCACTTACCCTGACAAGAGTCAGCAGCCAAAAATTGTCCGGTGCTACGAATGCGGGGAGGTTGGACACTACAAGGGGCATTCCCAGTGTCGCAAGAGACCTCCAGCCCCCACAGGTGGCAAGAGTCCCAGGGTGGCTAGTGTAGCGCTTGGGGTGGAGCTGCCCCTAGATAGGGAAGGGGAGTGGACAGGCCTCACCCTGTTTTCACTTGGGGACAGAGCGATGGTCCCAGTGACGTCCTTACCATCGAACACTGTTAAATATCAACAGAGGGTGAAGGTTAATGGGGAGGAGGTGGAGGCTCTGAGGGACACAGGTGCCAACATGACCACTGTAGTGAGGCGGCTGGTGTTCCCTGAGCAAATAGTACCTGATGTGTTCCATCCAGCCGTGTTGGCTGACGGCAAACTGAGCTACTATCCCGTGGCTCAGGTTCCCTTTGAGTGGGGAGGAGTGAAAGGCCCGTTGAGAGTTGCGATAAGCTCTGTCTTGCCTGTGGACTGTTTGCTAGGAAACGACCTGGAACATACCACCTGGAAGGAAGTGGAGTTTAAAGCCCACACTGAGATGCTGGGGTTACCAGGATGGACTTGATTGGTCACGAGGTCCATGGCTGCCCAGCGAGGAACTCAACCCGGATTGAAGCCTGAGACAATGGCCCAACCCAATGCTGGTCCTGAGATTGTTGTGGAGGACACACCCCGTGTGATGGATGGGGAGCCTGTGGAGGTACCCCCGGAGTCCGTGGAGGTGGATGTTGTTCCCGTGGGGGACTTGCCGACCCTTGCCGAGTGGCATGTGGACGGAGGGCCTTCCCGGGAGGAATTCTGTCGGGCCAGGAGGAGTGCCCCACACTTGAAGGCATGAGGCGACAGGCCGAAGCCCAAGCGATTCATCAGGAGACCGGAAGTTTTCACGTGTACTGGGAGGATGGCCTCCTTTACAGTGAGCCTAAGGTTCCGGTGCATGGATCCTCGAGGGCCTTAGTGGTCCCCCAATGCTACCGGGCCTTCTTATTGGAATTGGCGCATGAGATTCCTTTGGCTGGACACCTGGGCCAGGACAAAACCTTTGGGCGGTTGGCCCCACATTTTTATTGGCCCAGGATGAAAGTTGCTTCTGACACCTATTGCAAGACTTGCAAGACTTGCCAGGCCAGTGGCAAGACTGGGACTAAAGTGAAGGTCCCTTTGGAACCGCTCCTGGTGGTCGGGACCCCTTTTGAGCGGGTTGGAATTGACATCGCTGGGCCGTTGGACCCTCCGACCTCTGCGGAACACCGGTTCATCTTGGTGTTAGTGGACCACGCCACTCGGTACCCGGAGGATATTCCTCTGAGGACCGTCACTGCACCTGTGGTGGCGCGGGCCCTCATGGGGATATTGACCAGAGTGGGATTCCCCAAGGTCGTGGTGTCGGACAAGGGCACAAACTTCATGTCGGCCTAGATGCAGGCCATGTGGAAGGAGTGCGGAGTTACCTATTGGTTCTCCACTCCTTACCACCCCCCAACTAACGGTCTCTAAGAGCGCTTCAACAAGACCTTGAAGGGGATGATCCGGAGCCTGCCAGAGGACTTGAGGCGGAAATGGGACATCCTCCTTCCTTGCCTGCTGTTTTTGTACCGCGAGGTGCCACAGAAGGGAGTCGGGTTCAGCCCCTTTGAACTGCTCTATGGCCATCCCGTTAGGGGGCCCCTCAGCCATGTCAAGAAGGGGTGGGAGAAGTCTTCAACGAAGCTTCCCCGTGATGTCGTCAGCTACATGCTGGCGTTCCGCAGCCCGATGGCCAAGCTGTGGAAGGAAGCCTCAGACAACTTGGAGGCTAGCCAAGCCGTCATTAAGGAGTGGTATGATCAAAACGCTCGGACGGTGGAGTTGGACGCTGGACAGAAGGTGTGGGTCATGGAGCCTGGGGAGCTTAGTGCCCTCCAGGACCGGTGGACTGGTCTGTACGAAATTGTGGAGCTTCGAGGCCAGTCTACCAATGTTGTTGACTTAAAGACCCCCCGTCAGCCCCATAGGGTGCTCCACGTCAACCGCCTAAAGCCTCACTATGAGCGATCTGAGCTTGCTCTCCTCATGGTAACGGATGGGAGCGAGGAGGAAGAGAGTGAGCCTCTTCCTGACCTTCTGGCGGCCCAGGAGAAGGATGGTTCAGTGGAGGGAGTTGTCCTCTCCCCATCCTTGACCCCAGAACAACAGGGGGACTGCCGCCAGGTGTTGGAGCAGTACACCTCGTTGTTCTCCCTCATGCCTGGAAATACACATCTGTGTACCCATGATGTGGACACAGGGGACAGTCCGCCTGTAAAAACCAAGTCTTACCGGCTGTCCGATAAGGTTAAGAACAGCATCCAGGGTGAGGTAGCCAAAATGCTGGAGCTGAGGGTGATCGAACCTTCCAGCAGCCTTTGGGCCAGTCCGCTTGTGTTGGTGCCGAACACGGCCCCACCGGGCACCACACCAGAACTTTGGTTCTGTGTGGACTATCAGGGATTGAACTCTGTCACCAAGACAGACGCTCACCTGATCCCACGGGCAGATGAGCTGATTGACCGGCTGGGAGCAGCCCGGTACCTCAGCACCATTGATGTAACATCAGGGTAGTGGCAGATTGCCATGGCCGATGGAGCAAAGAAGAAAACAAAGTTCTCCACCCCGAGGGCCACTTTCAATTTAGAGTGATGCCCTTCGGACTCAAGAATGCTCCGGCCACCTTACAGCGGTTGATGTCTGGCCGGAGTCCTTCTCGGCGGCATACCTGGATGACATAGCTGTTTTCAGTAGCACCTGGGAGGACCATCTGCAGCATCTCCAGGAGGTGCTGCAAGCTTTGCAACGTGCTGGTCTGACCATCAAGGCTAGCAAGTGCCAAATTGGACAGGGATCTGTCGTCTACCTGGGACACTTGGTGGGTGGAGGTAAGGTGCAACCCCTCCAGGCCAAAATTGAGACCATCTTGGCCTGGGAGTCCCCCAAAACCCAGACTGAGGTCCAAGCTTTCCTCGGCCTCACTGGCTATTACCGCCGGTTCGTCAGGGGATGTGGTACCATTGTAGCCCCCTTGACTGAGTTGACTTCCAAGAAGCAGCCACGAAAAGTGATCTGGACGGCTGCTTGCCAAGAGGCATTCGAAACACTGAAGCACGCGATGTGCACCGCTCTGGTGCTTGCAGAAGACTCCTCCCTCGGGAACGGCGATGGAGTACCATCGAGCGAGAAGCCTTCGCCGTGGTCTGGGCCTTGAAGAAGTTGAGGCCATACCTCTTTGGCTCTCACTTCCTGATTCAGACCGACCACCGACCCCTTCGCTGGCTCATGCAGATGAGAGGCAAAAAACCCAAGTTGCTAAGGTGGTCCATTTCCCTACAGGGGATGGACTTTCGGGTGGAACATCGACCCGGAGTTGACCATGCCAATACGGACGGTCTCTCCCGGTTCTTCCGCCTTAGTGACGAGAACTCCCTAGAGGTTGGGTAGCTCTCCCCACTTTCAGCTGGGGGGGGGGGGAACGCATGTTAGACCTGTCAGCCTTAGGGTGGTCTTCCCTATTTTTTTTCGCTTTTGCCTCAATTTTCTCATCTACTTTTCGTTGGCCGTAGGTCTCTGGGCACCTTCCCATTGCTTACCAATGCTAAGGTGCAGGTGCTCTCTTCCCTTAAGATGGCTGCCACTGACCCGTGCTACTGCAGCGTGGTCTTTTTAGGCGCACTCTAGTAGCCAGGAGCTGGCTGGAACCCTTAAACAATGTTGCAATGCCAGCCTGCCCATAGCTAGAATGAGGGAAGCTCCTGGAACCTTCCATAACAGGGGAGGTGACACCAACTGCCAACTGCCAACTGTCGCTATATAAGTAAAGGGAGGGAAACTTTCCGGAGAGAGTAGTTGGGGCATCACTGGCCTGGGGGAACCTACGCAGGAGACTTAGGCGGCAGGGCCTAGTCAGGAACCTATGCCACTGGGGGTGACAGGGTTTAGGCGCTGCCCACCAAGCAGTGTGAGGAACACTGAACTAGCCCACTGATCTGGCCCAGCGGGAGGGGAACCCAGGGACCACCTGAAGTGATTTACTGAGGAAACTGGACAAGCCTTCAACTCCCCCCCACCCCTCTCTTCAAGTAACTTCTACCAAGGGCGCAGGATCCAGCTAGCGCCAAGAAGACCTTCTTACTGCCCACAGTACTGGTGGGGAATCAACCAGGTATTAGCGCTGCAGTCCCCTTGAGAAGCACTGTGAACTGCTAACTGCCAAGCACTGTATTCCCCTTGACAAGCCCTGTGAACTGCTAACTGCCAAGCGCTGTATTCCCCTTGAGAAGCACTGTGAACTGCTGACTGGCAAGCGCTGTGCCCCTTTTGAGAAGCGCTACTGCGTGGAGACCCTGTGTGGGCCCTGAGAGTGCTGCCTGAGGCGTGATGGTAAATTGCCCTAAAGTGCCACGAGGACCGAGCGCTTTGACCACTTAATGCTTCTCAGCTTCCCCCCCCCCCCCCGGTCGCACTTCTGTTGAGCGCTCTTGCACTTCTGCTTTAGCCTTTGAGCCTTACTGTCATCGTTGCAGCCTGGCGCCTTCTCCGCGACGCCAGTGCTGCATTCTGCACCACTTCGGCGGCCCCCAGAGCCAAGAGAAGGACGCCGTAAAATCTGGTCAGGCCGCAGTAGGCCTCGTTAGGCCTGAAGCCGGGATCTAGTGTCACGTGACAGGGGTGCCGGTGTAATTCTGCCCCCGCCGTGCCCTGATTGGGTCCCTGAAATTGTGCTCCGTGAGCCGCTCTGCAATTGGCAGTCGCTGCGCACCCTGACCTCCTGTTGGTCCCCGGTCCCTGCAGGCTCTGAGGGAGGACCGGGACCGGAGCTGACACCTGCGCACCCCCGGGGGGCTCGCAGAGACTACCGGAGCCCCTGCGCACCCCCGACTTCACTGGAGGGCTTAAAAGGAGCCCGGGAGCCTACAACACCACCGGAGGGCAGAGTAGGAAGAGCGGGCCTCCGGGAGTGATCTTACCTTGTGCTGGCCCTTCGCAAGGGCCGGAACAGGGGCCGAAGAAGTGAGGTAAACCCCTGGGGAGGCTCCAAGTCCGCCCACCCCGCGGGAGACTATAGTTGGGCCCCGTTGGCCCCAAGAGATACTGAGGACTGGGCAGGAGCCGTAAGAAAAGTTAACCCCTTAGCAGGGGAAAGGTTGTTCTACTGTGGTGGCCTGATCGTTAAGGGAATTGTCATACTTAGCTCCTGAGAGTCATGTCCTGCCTATTATGACCAAAAGAAATGCTCATATCCAAGTGTTGAATTGCTTTATTCCAGCCTGATGAAATGCACTGTATTTGCTGATAAATGGCTTATTTTTGCAGCTAGGAAATGTTTACCCTCCATTAGTGACTGCTGCTGAGCAATGAGATGTTATTTAAAAGTCTGAGAAGGAAATTCTTTGCAGGTGCTGACTAGGAGTAAGGCTGTTACCGGGCCTACCGTTATTTAATATTTATTTATTTACATATTTATTGCTGAGAAATGCAAAACCTGTGTTTCAAAGGAACGGCAATGAGTTATACCGCTGTGATTATTGACTGCTCTGATTCTAATTCAAGATAATTCAAGATAAAACTTATTTATTAGAATCAAGCATTCTGGTGTGGACTCAGTCCTTGCGTGCACTTATTGTCTCAGTAGAGGAGTGTGTTGTGTAGTCACTTTACAACTAAGCTTCGGGTGCCTGCCGGCTCGGTCCAAGCTACCCCCGGGGACCTGGCGAACCCAGTTCCTACAGGGGGTCACACATTTGTAGTCGGGTCCATTTACACCCCCAACGAAGGGTAAGGGAGTTTTCTCAATGAAGGACTGATAGAAGCCGCAGCAACAGTGGTACCAGGGCGAGTTGAACCTAGTATTTGACAACACTTGTGACAGATCGGGTCAGCACTTGGACCAAGCGGGAGGGCTCTCCCAAACACGCCTGGACAGGCCGCAGGACTTGGGTATGGTAGACTTCTGGCGACGTTTCCACCCTCACAGCCGCAAATATTCTTTTTACTCAAATGCACACAAAACCTACGCCAGACTCGACTATCTACTTTGCTTTGAGTCCATCCGCGCTCTTACTGCCTATGTGGAGATATTGGTCACCTCCCTATGAGACCATGCCAGTGGCGTTGTAGTGTAGTTCCTAGTTTCCCACTAGGCCCTGTGCATTGGAATAACAAACAGTAGTATCGACGTGGAACTGCGGATATTCCAGGCCTCCACTGACTATGCTAAACTTAATTGGGTTGTGTTACCAACTAGCTCAGAGGTCACTGGAAACTTTCTTCTCTGCATAGGAAGTGATCAGCTTCCCTGGCACAGACAAGAAGGGATTCAGTTTTCCAACAACCGTGCAACATGACAACTTTGCTCCTCAGATCAAGAGTCAATCTCTAGGGTCGTGTGAAACAATAGACATAGATTTCACTCAGTCAGTCTAGTGCAGTTTACTTTCACAATATGTAGAGAATAGAGAGACGGGCGTGTATCAATAAAGGTTAACATTTATTGAACAGTCTTTCTTCTCGTACAAGAGAAATGTATTGCCACAATTGCAATAATTGTTATTATAAAAAGTACGTACAGTAAGATAAGTATTGCGAAATAGAACTGTAAAAGCATTGATATGGTTTCTTAGCCATACAATGGTTTAAAAGTAATAAAACATATATACAGTCATATATACATTAGGCTAACATACTCAACTGGTGCTTCTAACTAAGCCTACCCCAGTGTGCCTGACCTAAGCCTAACACGTGAAAAGGGGAGTAAGTAAGTAGCTTAAGTTAAGTTGGTTTTGCCAAGGTTTGTTTCAAGAATTCTCGTCTAAGGGTTTAGTCAACACCATACCTCTGAATAGAATGATGGAGGATTGGTATCTCCTTCAGGGGTCTCTCTCGATATCCCAGTCACCCGCGAGGGTAAACCGGAACCGCCGGGACTGGATTTCTCTGCACGAGAAATGCAGCGGCTTCTCTTCAGCGCGTCGAGGAAGGAGGCGGGGGACAGCGTCCGCGGGCAGCTGGATCTGCTGGATGTCTTCGCAGAGGACGGCTGCTCGGCTCCTCAAGCGTACTGCACCATAGGTCGCGCTTTAGCGGCGATAATGGTAATCAGCAGCTTCACCACCACAGGATAGCAGGCTGCAGCGACAGAGTGCTAGTTTTTACCAACACAGGGTCATGCAGGCAGCTGGCATCAGCAACAGGCAACGAACTCACAGCTCGTATCTCTCTCATTGCTTAAGGCAACGTTGGTAATATTTATACCTGACAGGTGCCGGGTTTGACGCAAGTTTGCTGGACATAAGACGTCAATTAAAGATGTCACTAGGAAGTGACAGTTATCAGTTGCTCATTAGAGTTCCATTACTAATCAAAACATAGCAAGCGGGGATTTCCAGGTTTGCTAAGTTTTTATCTTGTTGAAGAACTCGGAGTGTTATCTAGGAATATCAGATAGTGACTGCTGCTCTGTCATTGCACTAATTGGTCGCAAAGGAAGTAGCAGAGAGTCATGCTGGAATGTGGCTCTGTTCGTGTGAGGCCAGAGATGACTTTTCAGAAAATCGCACTTGAACGGTTATGCCAATATAGGGAATAAATGGATTTATAGCCGAATAGGGGCATAAGTATCGATCAGGAACCTAGATTAACACGCAACACCCACTCCACGGGTAATGTCCATCAAAATTACTAAAACTAAGCAATTAGATGCATGTGTAACATTGCCCACCCCAAAATACATAAATGCATTCGAAATAGGCGTACTTGTAATACATGGAATTTAGGTACTGTACGTTTTCTTAAAGCATAGTAATCATTCAAAAGGTATTGCATATGAAATCAATGAACGATTATGCATATAGAATTACACATGAAGTATCTCTGACAGAAGAAATGCGAGATAAATCATCACATAAAAATGCATTGTAATAACATGTGTGCTAGAGGCTGGTGTTATGTTGGTATGTCTCTAGATGTGTTTAGAAATAGAAGTGTGAAGCTTCTGTTCTCTAAGAATAGTTTTTACGTTAAGCAAAGAATTGTTTGTGCCAAAAAAAGGTCAATATTAGAAAAAATTGTCCAATTCAAAGAAAATAGATTTCCAAAGCTCCTGGCAGTTTTTGTTGATCAAAACTGAAGGCCGAATTCAGGGTTCATGGGAACGCTGTGTGTCGGAAAGCTTCTAAAAAGTTATTGTTTCTCTGTGGGTGAGAACATCGTATCAGACAGGCTCGCAAAGAATTGGTCTACAAATTCAGGTGATAGTTCAACCAAATTAGATAGCGCTGTAACTTGGCAGGTGTGAGAATGATTGCTGTCATCGAAGGCAGGACCAGCAATGCTCACAGCACGTTGTACCTGGGTGATGTTGCTTTTGTCACTCGCTCCACTGTTACCACTTGGCTGTAGTACAGGAGTCTCCACAAATGCCGTCATCAGGATTGGTAGCCGCTGGGGACAACACAATGCGTGAGCCGTTATTGGACTGAGCAAAGTATCAACGTCCATTGGTACTGCTGATGGAAGTGAAAGACAGATGTCCAACATGCATTCATCTCCGCAAAGCATACACCGTAGCACAGGTAAAATGCAATTTTGCCATATCGGTCTGAATGAAAGGAACCAGGTCATGTTTAGATCTCTCAGCCTGGCCAATCCGAGGACGTTAGTTATCCTGTCCCTGTAGCGCATTGCTAGGATTGTCTCTTCCATTCCCATGGGAGCTATGTCTGAGCCGAGGCTTGCCATAACGTAGCAGGATGGTCAAAAATAGAATCCCTGCAACGAGTCCCAAAAATAGTGGTATGCCGCCAAAAATGGAGTGCACAAAATTAGGAAAGATTCCCAAAATTGCCTGGAAGGGTGTTAGCAGTCCCGCAAAGACTGTCTTAAATATGCCTGGGATGCTTGTTGCACTAGACATGTTAAGGAGTTGGCTGCACATTTCTACGAAATGCACGGGGCAATTTGTTGATAAAAGGTCATGGACTTCAATAGCCGTCCTTGCGACTAGAAGATCATACGTCTCTTTAGATGACGTTATAGGCACTGTTGTCTGTAAAAGCACAGATTTCACTTTGCTTAATGTATCAATTCGTATAGAATAGAGATTCAGACGAGGCCAGAGGGGAGTCACTATGTCTGGAGGCCCGCTCGGAAACAATGCTTGCATACAGCATTTGACCATGGACGTAACATGTACTAGATAACTTGTCCCTGGCGCGAGGCCACAACACCTGTGATCCGTTCTAAGAATGTAACTCCCGTTCGAAAGTTGCATAAAGAAGGGCTCTATCTGAGTTGCAGGTGTGACTAGCTGGTGGCATGAAAGGTTGTTTGAATTCCCATCACATGCTCCGTGTAAATTAATACCCTGACACAAAAGTATACCGCTTAGTGAATGTTTACAGTTCTCACCACTAAGAAATACATTTTTGTCGCTGTCACTATAGCAAGAATGAGTGTATGGTAATTTCCATTCGGATTTTACATATCCTTTACCCAATTGTTCATACTGGCCAGCAGGTATGTACTCAAGGCACTTTTTAAATCGGAAAGTTGTTATCGGAATTGTGATAATTCCGTGTATTATCCATTCAATGACAGGACTCTCTGACATTGTCAATGGTAATCTCTCGAGTTTTTCGATGCTTAGGATTGTATAGTCTGCTCCTTTCTGTGCCAAACTGATCTGTTTATCAGTAAGGTTAAAACTGGAAAATAATGACGTTGTGTTGATTAAACGCCAAGGCACATAGCCTGAACGAAGGTTTTGCAGCGTCCAGCCTAGTTCTATAATAGAGCGTAATTGAGATTGGCCATGTTGTAACATTAGCAAATCTCTGTCTATCACATCAAAGGCAGAGGATACAATATTGTCCAACGAATATATTCTGGAAGACAGAGTCGTTAACCCATTGTCTACCACAGAAAGTGATTTCTCCAAATTAATACGATAAATTTCTCGTATCTTTTCAGCAGTTTCAATTTGCTTTATTTTCCAAGCCTCGTTGTAAGCAGCATAGATGCTGGTCGCTATGAAACGCTTTTGACGCTGTTTGCGTGGTCCAAGAATGAAATCGCGCAAATCAGCACCATCTTTTAATAAAGATAAGTGTTGCTTAATTTCAGCCAGTGTGGATGTAGTTAGCCATTCTAGGCAGAGTTTCCCTACACTGTATGTTGTTATAATCCCTGGATGTTGTCTCTGGGAGTATCTAGGGTCTAATCTGGTCGTTTTGAAACCCTGTGTTTTGTTCAGGAATCTATCTTGACAGCTATTTGTGTCTGTAGGCCAGATTAACCACTTTTTCCAATCAGGATGTGTTCTGTTGAAATTTAAAATTTGTGTTACGTCTAACTCAATATCTGCAGTTGCATTTTCAGGTATTGGCTTTGGTATAGACGGTGTTTTAAGGTCTTTGATCTTAGCTAGGCCAAGACAAGATGTTTGGTGTATTGTGTCATTTAAAAATAACATTTGTTCTGGTATCATGCAGGTTCTAAATAGTGCTTCTATGCCTTGCACCTGCCAATCTTTTGTACCCCAAATTGTTTTCGTTTCAATATTATTTTTCCAATAATCAAAACCAAATGTCATCATTTTGTCATAAAATGCTTCTGAATATATCAATTTAGAATTTGTCAGCATTGTTTTCATTCCTGTTTTATCTAACAGTTTGTAATAAAACGTTTCTGCATCACTGGTGTTAAACCCTGAGAAGTATTTGAATCTCTCAAAGAATGCTTTAGAACTGCTTTTAGGTGGTGTAGAACAATGTTCCCATTGGTTATACATAAAAACATTTCTAGGCTGTGCAGATTTATGCAAGTAATGATCCCCATAGTGGGTGTAACAGAATAATTGCTCATAACTAGATGAACCTTGTAGATAATCATGATCTGTGAATCTAGCTGACATTACTAAATCAGACATCATTTTTTTTTTTTTTTTTTTTAAATATATTTTTATTGCAGGAATCAGTACAACAATACAGTAACGACCAGCATCATATTATAGCCAACTTTTACAAGATATAGCCCACCGCCCCCCTTCCATAGCATTGCTGTACAGCCAAGTAGCCCATATCCCTGGGGTTGGGCGGCGAATGTAGCTGGGGTCAGTAGGATGCGGGAGCTGGTCCGGATAACACACTGTCCGTCCTCTGCTTTTCTAAACAAACCCCAACCCCCAAAAAGATATCCCCCCCTCAAACTTCCAGTCATTGTGAAACTCCCCCCTCCCCCCCCCCCCCCACCAACAGCGCCAGGGAGCTTATCACTTTAGGATCCACTGCTTGACCCACGGGGAAGGTAATAGTGCTGTTAATGCTAGTGTCTAACGGGACTCGGGTCTAGTTGCTTCTTCGCTTTCGGAGTCGCTGGGGGCACAATAATCTCTGAGGGCCTGCACCAGCGTTTCCCATTCTAACGCGGCCTCCTGCGCCTTCTCATTGCTTTGCCTCCAAGCCAACTGATATCGCAGCGCGCTCTCACCCGCCGCCCATTTCAAAAGTTCACCGTGCCATCTGCTGCCCGTAGGACCAGCACGTGCCTTCCAATTCCTGGTCACCTCTCGCTTAGCAAGTAGGAGCCCCAGGTCGATAAATTTACTGGTGATTTTATTCCGGGGGGTATGGGGGAACCAGTGCAATAGCCCTACCGCCGCATCGAACGATAAGTGCCTCCCCGTCACCTCTTCCAAAGTCGCCGCCACCTCCTGCCAGTAGGACGTCAATCCTGGACAGGCCCATAGCATGTGTAGGAGGTCCGCCTCCTGAGCCGGGCACCTAGGGCATTCCGCAGAAGCCGTGGCAAAATAACGCCTGATCTTAACCGGGGTCAGGTACGCCCTATGGAGAACATAATAGTGGACCAGTTGGAAACGGGCGCTACGTGTACCCTTCCATGCTCGCCTCACCAGCTGGGACCAGGTCGTCTCCGGGATCTCCCTACCGATGTCCTCTTCCCAGCGGGACTTCAGTGTGGCGAGAGGGACCAACCCCTCGGTAATCAGCCTGCCGTAAAGGCAAGTGACCGCCTTCATTGTGCCCGCCGACATCATTACATACTGGCACACCTGGGACAATTGAGGTTCCTCTAGTCCGTTTTGCCAGTGCGCCTGGATCACTCGCACAATGGCCGAGTGCAGCAAAAAGTCGCCCCGGGGGATCCCAAAGCGGTCAATGAGATCCTGAAAGGACAGGAGCACTCCGTCCTCATACAGGTCCCCAACGAGCTGTAAACCCGAATCCTCCCAGTCCGCCAGTCGCGACCAGTCTCCTCCGTGGGGGAGGGCCGTCAGCATCCCCAATGGAATTTCAGGTGCATATGGGGTCCGCAGGTGACCTCTGTTATGAGCCCGATTCCAACAGAGTCGGATAGTCCGCTCCTCCATCGACAGGTCCCGAAGGACCAAACGCTGTCGCAGCGCGATAAAGGAGAGGACGTGCCTGGCCATACCCGTCCCTCTACCGTCTTCCGGGCCTCTGAATTCCCTGGCTATCTCCTGGGTGTATGTCTGGAGCTGCGCCGCTAGGTAATACTTCTCGAAGTCCGGCACAGCGAGCCCCCCCTCGTCCTTCGGCCTCATCAGGGTATTGAGGGCCACCCGCCGCCGACCCGTGCCCCAAAGGAACCCGACCACCATAGAACGCAAGCGGCGAAACGTAGCCGGCGGGACCCAGATCGGCAAAGTCCGAAAGTAATACAATAATCGGGGGAGCGCCACCATTTTGAGCAGGGCGATGCGTCCTGCCACGGAGAGCGGCAGCGTGGCCCAAAAGTCCATGCTGCCTCGGAGTGCTCGTATGCAACGGGCAATGTTTCCGTCTAGGAGGTCGGGTTGGTCGTGGTACACAAATACCCCAAGGTATTTAAAGCAGTCGGGTTCCCATCTGATCTCCTTACTTAGCGCCGGAGTGGGGACACCCCTACGCATCGGGAAGAGGCAGGTCTTAGACCAGTTCACTTGTAGGCCTGAGACGTCTCCGAACTCCGTAAGCGCTGATTCCGCTCCCCGTAATGCCTCGACCGGATCCTCCAGGAAGAGCAACAGGTCGTCCGCATAGAGCGAAACGTAATGCGGGCCCGCCGCTGTCCATAAGCCCGTATAGTGGGCTCCCGAGCGAAGATGCATCGCTAGTGGCTCCACCGCTAGTGCAAAAAGAAGCGGGGATAAGGAGCACCCTTGCCGCGTGCCACGCTCCACCGGATATCGCGATGAAATCAAAGGGCCCGATCTAACCCTGGCTGAAGCGGAAGCGTAGAGAACTGCTGTCCATTTGATAAATCCCTCCCCGAGGCCGAATTTCCGCAATACCGCGCTTAAGTAGTCCCACTCCAGGCTATCAAAAGCCTTCTCCAGGTCCACCGACAAAACTACCGGGGACGGGGCATCCACGAATGGTTCCCCAAGCAAGCGAAACAATCTTCGGATGTTCATGGTCGTATTTCGCCGTGGGATGAAACCGGCTTGGTCCTCGTGTACCAGGGAGCTCATATGTCCTAACAGCCTCGAGGCCAAGATGCTGCTCAATATTTTGTAGTCCACCGTCAGCATTGAGAGGGGACGGTAGGACCCCGGGTCAGACGAGTCTCGGCCTGGCTTGAGGAGAGGAACCACCAACGCCTCACACATCGAGCCGGGGAGGCGACCCAGCCTCTTCGCCTCCCTGTAGACCACCAGTAAACGAGGGGCCAGGAGGTCAGCATAAGCTGCATAGAACTCCACCGGCAGGCCATCTAGGCCCGGGGTCTTGTTCCTCGCCATCCGTTTGATGGCCCCGCGGATCTCCCCCAAGCCGATGTCAGATCCCAGGGTGTCTGCCACTTCTTGTTCCACTGTGCGGAGTTCCAACGGGCTAAGATAGTTATCAAGCCGGTCTGGGTCACGCGCGGAGCGACTGCGGTATAAACATTCGTAATAATGCCGGAAGCAATTAAGAATCTCCGGTTGGGTGCACACCTCGGTCCCATCTGCCCTACGCATCCTAGTCGTCGTTTGGGACTGGCGCGCAGGGTTGGCCAACCACGCCAGTAACGCGCTCGATCTGTCGCCCTCCGCTATAGATCGGACCGTGTAGGCCTTATAATCGAAACAGCGGAGCCGTTCGACCTCCACCGCCACCTTCTCCCTCGCCTCTACCGTTTGTGTTTGCAATTCCGGGTGTCCGGGTCGGCTAATTTCGAGCTCGCGGAGCGTTCGGTCCGCTGCGTCTAGATCAGCCAGGATAACACGCCGCATGCCCACCTTCTTAGAGATACAGTACCCCCTCACCACCACCTTGAAAGCGTCCCATTCGAACGCCCTAGTACTCGCGGAGCCGCCGTTGGATGCAAAATAATCCGTGATTCTCTCCCCTAGGTCCGCCTTGAAGACACTGTCCTCGAGGATCTCGGGGCGCATCTTCCAGGTGGGTACCGCCGGCGTCCCAGGGAACCAGCGAATGTCCAGCAGGAGGGGGTTATGGTCCGAGATGGTCCGCGATAAATACTCCGATCGGACCGCTGCCGAGACTAATTCGGACGAACCAAGAAAGCCATCCAGTCTGACATGCAGCTCATGAAGGCTCGAAAAGTACGAATAATCTCTAGACGCGGGGTGATGCGCCCTCCAGATGTCCGTCAAACCCCAGCGGGTCTGCCAATCTTGTCGGCCCTTAGCCGTCCGGGGAATCGGGGAGCGGGGGATGCGAGCGGTCTATGTCTACATCTACCACGGAGTTAAAGTCTCCCCCCAGCAGGAGGGGACCGGCGAAAAAGTGAGCTAACGAGCCCGATAACCTGGAAAGGAAGGCAGTCTGGTCCACGTTAGGGGCATACACGCAGCAAACATTCAAGTCCCTCCCTCCCAGCGTGCCTGATATGGCCACGAAACGCCCCTCTGGGTCCAACACTGTCCTCGTGACCTGGAAGGGGACTCCTGCCCTGATCCATATTAGCGCCCCCCTGGCATAAGCAGAGTACGCCGTGGAAAAGACCTGCCCTCGCCACCTACGCTGAAGCGCCGCCCCTTCCGCCTTGTTCAGATGCGTTTCCTGCAGCAGCGCCATTTGCACTCCCCTACGCACTAAATAAGCGTGGACCCTGTGACGCCTGGACATAGTGTGAAGCCCCCTCACGTTCCAAGTTATACATTTCAAGTTAGCAACATCAGCCATTGTCCCAGAGTGTTCTTGCACAGTCTCCCCGTCCGGGTCCCCACAAAAAAAAGGCATCAATCCTCCCAGCGCTGACGGCGGCCATTTTCCCCAACCAGGACCAAACCCCCCAAAAACCAACAAAACCCCCTCCCAACCACCCCAGAACAGGACCCAAACTGCACCATCTAGATCCCATCCAAACTTCTATGGAGAACAACCCCAAAAACCCCACTAGTCCTACGGTCGCCACCGTAGGAAGGCCTTATGGGCCAGGTGCGGGCTGAGCGGAGGCAGTGGGCCCTCGTCGCCCAGGCCACCAGGACTATAAGAAGCCCCCCCCTGTATCAAAATCTTTCGGGGCAAGAGCAGAAGCCTCCCAACCCTCCCTCTCCCATTGTCAGCAATAAAGAACGGCAGCCGCCTCCCCCCTGTCGGGCCCCCACCCAAAACAAGGCAACCTATCTCATTACCCTTGTCCGTCCAAAAGGTCCTCCACCGATTTCGGTGTGATCACCGGTGTGTGGGTACTGTCTGCCACTGAGTCTTCCGAGTCCGATGGTGCCCCCTGACCTCCCGGATGTTCTTCCTCCTCTTCGATGTCTTCGCCCCTTGCTCCCGACAGTTCCGACAGAACTTCCAACACTCCCCTCCGCTCAGATGATGTCTCCGCTGTCGAGGGCCCTCCGGTGCGGCCGCGGCGGTTCCTGACCCTTTTAGAGCGCCTCCTTTGTTCCGGTTCCTCCGCCTGATGGGTCGAGGCGTTATAACCATCCTTCCCCGTTCGGTACAGTTCGAGCCAGTCACAGACCTCCTCCGGGGTGTCGAAGAACTGGGTTTTGTCGTCGACAATGACTCGGAGCCTCGCGGGAAATAGGAGTGAATATTGGATGCCCTCACTCCTGAGTTCACGCTTAACCGCCAGGAAGGAGAACCGCTTGCGCTGCGTCTCGTAGGTATAGTCAGGGAAGATATTCACCTGACTGTTTGCAACCTGGAACGGGCCATTGTGTCTAGCGGCATTTAGGATCAGGTCTCTGTCCCGGAAATGGAGCAACCGCGCCACCACCGGCCTCGGGGCTCGTCCCAGCTGTGGGGGCCGCGCTGGAACTCTGTGGGCCCGTTCTAGAGTGTAAAAGGAGGACAGGCCCTCCGGGACCACCGTGTCTCGGAGCCAGGTCTCCAAGTAGCGTACCATGTCGCCTTCCTCGATCTTTTCCGGCAGGCCCACTACCCGAATGTTATTCCTCCTGTTTCGGCCTTCCGCATCCTCCGCCCTCCGTTCGAGGGTCTCGATTCGGGACATGGCATCCTTTATCGTCGCAGCCAGGGTTCTCTGCGCCGGTTCGATAGTCTTCACCGTGCTCTCCACCTCCTTGACCCGGTCTGAGAGTTTACCATGGTCTGCCCTAAGGAGGCCCAGGCCAGTCGCCACCTGGGCAATGTCCTGTTGCAAAGCCGACCGAGTCGCCTCTATGGCTTCCAGTACACGGTCGAATTGTTGCTGGAGTTGTGCGCCACCAGGTCGTTTAGGATCTCTATGCTCTTCCTTGTCCTGGGCCTCAGAGTCCGAGGTGGCCTGGCTGGATCCCTTGGCTCCTTTAGGTTTCCCCATGCTGCCAGGGGCTCTCCGCAAGGGTCCCGGAGTAGGCGTCTCCGTGTGCAAGTGTCCAGCACGACTTTCCCGGGATTTCGCCCTCAAGTCCGGAATGGGCGACCTCCTTCTCCAGAGCCTGTGGAGACTCCGCCGTTTCGGCTCACGCCACCGCCACGGCGTCCGAGGGCACCGATAAGGGGGCGGAGACACCCGTCTCCGAGTCGGGCAGGCCCGATCACCCACTATAGCTCCGGGGCAAGGGCCACCAACTCCCCCGGTTGTCCTGTGGCGCCCGAGTGTCGCGCCATCCATGTAGTCGGGGTGGCCAGGAACTCGCAGCTAGTTGCGGAGTCGCGGTGCAGACCACCGCCTGGACCTGAGGGCACCCGTGCCCGGCGCCCTCTAACGCGTGGGCACCCGCCCGGTCGTCCAATCGAGTCTGGTCCCGCTGTGGAGGGTCCGAACCAGCCAATGTCTAATGCCTAAAACCACTGAGGCTGGTGAAGCCGGGTGCCGGGCGACATCCGCGAGACCTTCTCATCTCCGTAGGTCCGTTCAAGGGGACAAAGGGGTCCGGGCGCCATATTGGGTCGCACTCCGCCACTCCGCAAACTTCGGCATTTCTTCAAAGCCACCTCCGCCCAAACTCCACCAGGGCCCTCGGCAGGGTGTCGTCGCCTCGCTCAAGCGAATTCGGGGTCTGGGGTGCCCCTCTGCCTCCGATGTTCAGGATAATTTCGGGCTTAGTCCCGGAGCCGAGCTCTCAGGCGACCATCGCCATCGGCGCCCAAGCCACGCCCCCTCATCAGACATCATGTCATTAATACTGTTAAAGTCCCAATCATCAGAGAATGTACTTGGTGTCACAAAGTCACTTAAGGAAACCTTTAGTTGATGAGGATACTTCAGGATTTCGACCGGACCATAGATCTCATAGTCTGTTTTCTCCCATACTACCCCACCAGGTATTGGAATTGCTGTGACATTTACTGTTGACAGTTCTCTTTTCTTCACGTGGGATGATCTGTGTGGTTTCAGGACTAGGTTGATGTTCTGACTTGCTGTGTCCATTCAATTTTAATGAACTTCCCTAAAATTAAAACTAAAATTAGGCATAGTAGGAGTATGAATACCCCTGAGATAATCCAATGCTCAATCAACGGTGAATCCAGATATAATTCTTTGATTTGTTGAAGGAGTCCTATTGTATTTTCTTTAGAATACTTTTTTGTTTCTGGCATCACTTCGGGGTTGTTTAAATCTTCAGAGCAGTTGTCGAAGTTGATGAAATAACCAGAGGCAGTTCTGTCAATTGATGGGATTGTTCTTTCAATCTGTCTCTCGGTAGCACTTTCTGATGCCACATCATTGTAGACTGGTGTTGTTTCTTGACGAACTGTTTCAATCTGTGTTTCAAGAGGCACGAGTTCCATGGCATTATTGCATAGTCCTTCATTGTGCACTGCAGGCTGATCGAATGTGATGAGTCTTTCAGTTTGAACCTCTTGGATTGTTGCAAGTTTGGGTATTCTGTTGTTTCTTGGGAGTCCACTGGGCCTACTGTTGATTATAGGCCACATGCTTGTGGTTTTACCAGATCGATAGACACAACTCTGTTCTCCTTTTTACCAGCAAGGGGCGGTAGCACAACTGATCTTGTTCCGGAGACTGCTAAGACAGGTACTGCTTTTCTGTAAGAAGGCCCAAATTCCTTCTTAACCGCGATCTTTTCTCTGACTAGATCCCCAATCTTTGGAATCCAGACAGGCCTTGCTGGGGCTGTTGCGGGTGGTGCCTCGTCAGTGGTACTTGGCTGTTGCTTTAACTTTATGTTGCTTAATGATTTTCTTGTTTCATTCAGTTCCTGTAAAACAGCCAAACGATCTTTTTCATCAAAGTGCTTTGTTTCTTCTTGTACCACTGACATCTGACTATTGAGGTCCTGAACGTTCATTCTAATTCCGAACAATAGTTCGTATGGGCTGAAACCTTTTAGAGAATTTCTTGGCATGTTGTTAAGACTAGTCTGGACACTTATTAAATGTTTGACCCACCCAGCGCCTGAACCTAATACCTTCGCTGTTATAGATTGCTTTATGTCACGGTTTTTTCTTTCTACCACACTATTCCCTTCGGGATGCGACGGACAAGAATACCGCAACCCAATTCCCATGCTGGCCATGGCCTCCTTATAGGCTCGAGAGCTGAAAGCAGGACCCTGGTCAGAATGGAACGTGGTAATTGCGTATGTGCCGATAAAGACTCGCAAATCTTTTATAACAGTTCTAGGCGTCAGCCGAGTGCTGGAGGACTCATTTTTAAAAAGTGCTTTTCGTCTTAACTAATTAATAGGACGCAGGTTGGGGTGCAGTCAGCGTTACGCTCTTTCTGACTGGTAGCCGGTAGCAACGTTCGCTACTGCGATCCCTATTGCAGTTTTCACAGTTGTTTGCATATATTTGGTGTTCTACACTCATTCCCGGCCACCAATATACTGATTGTAATTCAGTCAGAGAAACCTTAATTGTTTGGTGTCTCAGACCCAAACCCATATGTGCGTCTGCTATTAAAAATATTCTCCTGTTCGTGTTTGGAATTACTCTATCCCCCACTCCAGGGATTCGAGCAAACGGAACGGAGTTTGCATCGATTATGTATGCATAATTGAGTGGATAGTTTACGGGTAGTGCTGCACAGTCGCCTTTTACGGTCGTTTTTACTGCCAGCATTGTTTCCCCGTCTATGTATTTATCTGTACGCTTTTTTGTGGCTACGGAAGCCGGGTTAGTTGCTTCCGCGGTGGCTGTATTAGCCAATGAATTCCCTGCAACGTGAACGCCATCACGTTGAAGACTCTGTGCGTGAATCACGTGAGTCTTTTGTAGTTCTTTGTATAAAAGAGCTACCTCGTTCCAGAGCTTTTTATGCTTTATTGTGGCACCAGTGTCATCTTTGTAGTCGTTTTCGATCCAACTCTGCAGTTTATTGTTGTAAGAGTTGACGCAAAAATGAGAATCGCACACTATAAGTGTGGGGAATTCGCGTTCTGCATTTTCGAGCGCCATCTTTAAAGATCTGATTTCAGTTCTTTGAGCCGAACAGTACTTAACTGATTCAGTTTTTGTTATTTTCGGTTTGATTTTACCGCACAGCCAACGACATTTAATGATCGCACATGCTGCATCGTAGGATTTTTTCTCTACGTTGAAATGCTGTACAGAGCTATCTGTATAGATTATACAGGCATATAATGGGAGAGGCAGAATTTCGATTGGCAGAGGATATTCTTCTTCATATTCTAAATCATTCAGTTCTTCGTATTGCGGGGCGAAATAGTATTTTACGTCTTCCGCTCCTAGAGAATCTATGCACTGTATCCATTTTGGATCCAGTGACACTGTAGGCAGGTTTACTGGGCTGAATAGCGCTTCGAAGGCGGATTCCGCTGTGAGGATATTAATCCTTTTGCCGTTTGCTAGTTCTCGTTCATTTGCTAATGCGATTTGCACTGCGTTCACAGTTCTTTCTGTGTGACTGAATGCTTTTTCTGCTTGTGTGTACAAGTGAGATTTAATTGAAATTGGTACCTTTTCTCCCTCATTAGAGGTTAGGTACGTGAATCCGCATCTTCCAGGGATGACTCGGATTACAAGATCGATCGTGTTGTCACGTGTGTCTAATTTTGTTTTTGCTAACATGTCTGTTTGCAGTGATCTCAAAATTTCTGTGTGTTTTTGAGTCCAATTGATTTGTTTAAAATCAGGTTTTATTAGTTCGTAGAGAGGTTTAACCCTCTCTGCGTAATTTAGGATGTAAGTTCTTCCGAAATTCAGAAAACCTAAAATGGATTGTAAATTCTTCAGCGTTTTTGGAGCTTGGAGTACAGCGCACTTCTCTAAGAAGTTGTCCGCTAGGCTTTTCCCTTCACTTGATAATTCGTACCCTAAAAATAGTACTGTCAGATGGGCAATTCGGGACTTTTTAAAGTTGAATTTGTAACCCTCTGCTGCGAACCCAAGTATAATGGTGTTCACTCTCTTCAAGTGAGTATCCAAGTCATCATCTGTGAGATAAATATCATCTACATAAGATAATGCTTCATCATCATAGATTTGTAGTAACTCTGTTACCCTAGCTGAGAATAGTCCTGGGCTGTTCTTGAACCCCTGTGGGAGTCGACAGAATTTTTTCTGTGACCCAAATGCGGAGAAAGCGGTCAAATATCTGCTTTCTGGTGCAATGTTTTGACAAAAGAAACCATTAGAAATGTCTAATGTCGTTTTGTATTTTTTTCTAACTATGTTATTCATTAGGGCTGCACTATGCGAGTTTTGTACTGCAAAAGTTTTGCAACATGTATTAAGGTGTCTGTAGTCCAAAACTAGACGATATGAATTGTCTGGCTTGGAGACAGGAAACAAAGGATTGTTCATTTGAGAGGTGCATGTTTCAATCACCCCCTGGTATTCAAGTTGATCTAAGATCTCCCTGACCTGTTTTTTAGCTTCTTGCTTTATGGGATACTGCCGTTGGGCAGTTGGTTCACTTTTTAGCTGGATTTTGTGAGGCGGTGAATCCTCATCCCATCCTACATGATTTTTATATAATGCAGGTGCCTGGGCTACTGCCCATTTCCGTGCATATGTATATTTTTTATGAATCGGTATGTGATTCGAGAAGGCAGGCATAATCACTTCTTCGCCACGAGGGCACTCCCTGACAAACTCTGGGGGCCAATCTTTTTCAGCTAACAGAATATCATAGCCTTTTGAGAGCTTATCCCAAAATAGACCCTTAATTTTCCTAGTCTTATCACCCTCCATACGCAATGTTATTTCGTATATTTTATGGGGCTCGCTAAGTCTGGTGTCGGCAGTTTCAACCTGAATGTATTCATTCGTGTCCACTGTCTCCAGATGACTCATCAAGATCTTGCGCGCTATACTGATTTCTGCTGCACTGTCCAACATTGTCAATGCCCACTCCCCGTTTTTCAACTGTGTCCTCAGAATTCTCGGCATGGTTTATTACTCTAATACTGGCTACCTTCTTTTTAGGAAATTGAGATTTTTTACTCTGAGCAGGTTCCTTGTCTTTGGACTTGGTGTGCTCTCCTGGGTCTGACCGTCCTCTTCTTTCCGAATTCTGTGGAAGAGATCGAGAGGGACGTGTATCAATACTTTGATATCTATCAGGTTTTTTTAGATTATCCCTATTTCTAAGGTTATATCTTTTCTCAGAGGGCTCCCGTTGGGGAGACTGGCGTTCTCGAGTCGGAGTTCTTTCCCTCCGTCGAGGATACCTTCCTCTGGACTGGAAAACTTTTTCCTTGGGAGTGGATTGTTTATTTCCATCCCAGCTCTTTTTAGGAGTGTTTAAATTATTTTTAATAAATAATTTTTCAGGATTTTCGAGCAGTTGGGGCTTTACTGGTTTCCCACCCAAGCTGTCTCTACCTAATTCTTCATAGCATTTTTCTATGATTTTTGCAAGCTCAACAGGATCTTTTATATCTGTTTCCCTCAACTTCTGGCGAATCGCCACAGATGCTGCTTCTCCCTTTATGTTGGCTAATAATATAGCCGTGACCTGCTTGAAATCTTTCAGTAATTTCATACCCAGATTTAAGGCGGGCTCTGGACCGAATTCATTTTGAATCTGTTTTAGCACTTCTGGTATTACCGCCATAGACGGAACACCGTGTGTTTTTGTGTAAATGGAAGCAAAGACTGTACCCCAAGTGTCACAGTCCTCCACGTGTGGTGCGATTCCCATAGGAAGGCAGATGGTCAAGATTCTGTGTTTCTCAATAGGGGTAGTATCAGGAAATACTGCCTCTATTTGAGTGATTTTCTGGGCTAACCAGAAAGGAATTTGTTCCCGTTTTACGGGTGTTTTACCAAGACATGACTGTATGTTCTGTGGTGTAATTTTATTTGTGTTCCCCTGATGAGGGGTCAGCTGGTGTGAATTAACAGCTGGCTGGACTGTTGCAGTCCGCATTACATATTGGACTAATTGCCTATGTATTTTTATTAATATGTTTAGCTGTGCTAACAGCTCTTCTCTTGACATTCTTGCAATGTCAGGATGTGGTGTGTAGCTGGCTAGAACCGGCCACGTGGCTCCTGGTCTCCCTAGAGGACCGAGCCTAGTTATGTGATTATTGTGTTTTAGGGCGCCATTAAACCAGAGCAGGTGCTCTTGAAATTTAAGTGGGATTTCAATCTCCTCGAAGGGAGCGTACTCTCCCGGAGGTTCCTCTATTTTGTAATAGTGAAACTCTTGTGTTGTAGCGTTTGCCGCTGGAAAGTTTATCCATGAATAGAATACCTCTGTCTGCCGATACTCGTGAGCCTCTATCACGAAAATTACTGTACCACCTTGAGGTGTCAGTCCGTTCTCTATAAGTTTTAACGTTATAGATCTTCTTAACTGGACCGGGATGATAATAGCATCCGGGTCTGCTTCTAGGAGACTCGTGTCTTCCTCTATTAGTATGGAAGCCAGTCTAACTGCTTCCCTTTCTTCTTCACTGTCTGTCATTTTTTTATAAATGCAGGTTTGCAGAGTAGGTCTCCAAGGAGACAAAGATTAGATGCACAATATTTTGGAACACTGTATCCTTCAACGTTGAATAAACCAGAGCTTTACATAGGAATCTCTTCCTACTAAGGTCGGGCGGATTTTAACCTTTCACCCACTCCAGACGTCTATTGGAGTTTTTACGGGAGAAAGGGGTCTGTGAAATATGCACGACTGAGTTACTCTATAAGTCTTGCGTTAGTTTATCGCCTTACCAAACGTTGGGCGCCATGTAGTGTAGTTCCTAGTTTCCCACTAGGCCCTGCGCATTGGAATAACATAAACAGTAGTATCGACGTGGAACTGCGGATATTCCAGGCCTCCACTGACTATGCTAAACTTAATTGGGTTGTGTTACCAACTAGCTCAGAGGTCACTGGAAACTTTCTTCTCTGCATTGGAAGTGATCAGCTTCCCTGGCACAGACAAGAAGGGATTCAGTTTTCCAACAACCGTGCAACATGACAACTTTGCTCCTCAGATCAAGAGTCAATCTCTAGGGTCGTGTGAAACAATAGACATAGATTTCACTCAGTCAGTCTAGTGCAGTTTACTTTCACAATATGTAGAGAATAGAGAGACGGGCGTGTATCAATAAAGGTTAACATTTATTGAACAGTCTTTCTTCTCGTACAAGAGAAATGTATTGCCACAATTGCAATAATTATTATAAAAAGTACGTACAGTAAGATAAGTATTGCGAAATAGAACTGTAAAAGCATTGATATGGTTTCTTAGCCATACAATGGTTTAAAAGTAATAAAACATATATACAGTCATATATACATTAGGCTAACATACTCAACTGGTGCTTCTAACTAAGCCTACCCCAGTGTGCCTGACCTAAGCCTAACACGTGAAAAGGGGAGTAAGTAAGTAGCTTAAGTTAAGTTGGTTTTGCCAAGGTTTGTTTCAAGAATTCTCGTCTAAGGGTTTAGTCAACACCATACCTCTGAATAGAATGATGGAGGATTGGTATCTCCTTCAGGGGTCTCTCTCGATATCCCAGTCACCCGCGAGGGTAAACCGGAAGCGCCGGGACTGGATTTCTCTGCACGAGAAATGCAGCGGCTTCTCTTCAGCGCGTCGAGGAAGGAGGCGGGGGACAGCGTCCGCGGGCAGCTGGATCTGCTGGATGTCTTCGCAGAGGACGGCTGCTCGGCTCCTCAAGCGTACTGCACCATAGGTCGCGCTTTAGCGGCGATAATGGTAATCAGCAGCTTCACCACCACAGGATAGCAGGCTGCAGCGACAGAGTGCTAGTTTTTACCAACCCAGGGTCATGCAGGCAGCTGGCATCAGCAACAGGCAACGAACTCACAGCTCGTATCTCTCTCATTGCTTAAGGCAACGTTGGTAATATTTATACCTGACAGGTGCCGGGTTTGACGCAAGTTTGCTGGACATAAGACGTCAATTAAAGATGTCACTAGGAAGTGACAGTTATCAGTTGCTCATTAGAGTTCCATTACTAATCAAAACATAGCAAGCTGGGATTTCCAGGTTTGCTAAGTTTTTATCTTGTTGAAGAACTCGGAGTGTTATCTAGGAATATCAGATAGTGACTGCTGCTCTGTCATTGCACTAATTGGTCGCAAAGGAAGTAGCAGAGAGTCATGCTGGAATGTGGCTCTGTTCGTGTGAGGCCAGAGATGACTTTTCAGAAAATCGCACTTGAACGGTTATGCCAATATAGGGAATAAATGGATTTATAGCCGAATAGGGGCATAAGGTCACAGTATCGATCAGGAACCTAGATTAACACGCAACAGCGTTTGTGGGAGACTCTTTTACACCGCCCGAATGTAGTTACACAAATACAGCACGCTATAGAGAATTACCTAACACATAATGATAATCAGGACACACTCATATTGACGCAATGGATGGCGCTCAAGGCGGTAATTAGGGGGGGAATTCATAGCGATCTCGACAGCAGACAACGCAGAGCGCAAGCGGGACGACCTAACACAAAGAACCGAGGAGTTGGTACAAATGCACCAATGGACTGGGGCGTCCACGATCTGGTGTCAATTGCAAGCGGTGCGGGCGCAGCTGGCAGCTATCGATCAGGATAGGGCAGAATATGAAGCCTTGCGCTTGCGCCAGGCATTTTACAAAGGGGGGGCCAGATGCGGCCGCCTCTTGGCACACAAACTGCGTGAGGCTAGACAGAGACAGGGGGTTTACGAGTTACGAGACACTGCTGGCAAGACGGTGAAGGACGACGCAGGCATAGCCGAGACCTTCCGTGATTTCTACGCGCAGCTCTATATGGGGCAACAGCTGGCTGGTCCCTTCAAAGACGCTTACATAGCAGAAGCACGGCTCCCCTCCCTCACACAGGCCAAAGCTGCTTACCTGGAGAGAGAGATTTTAGTTGAGTAAGCCATAGCGGCCATCTCATGCCTCAAACTCGCTAAATCACCTGGGCCGGAAGGCTATCCAGCAGCTTTTTACAAAAAGTTCTGTTCGGTGGTGGCCCCCTTTTTAACCAGACTCTTCAATTCTTTTGCACTCACTGAGGCAAACCCAGAGGAAATGCTCGAAGCGGCTATAGTCGTTATCCCAAAACCCGGAAAAGACTAGACTAACTGCGGGGCTTATCGCCCCATATCTCTCCTCAACATTGATCTTAAGCTGTACACGGGGATCCTCGCCTCCTGTTTGGTGCCCTATATGCCAGGGTTAATCGACCCCGACATATAGGGTGACAACACCAAACGGGTCCTCCACCTTATCAAAAAGGCTTCTCGAATGCAAGGAGAGCATATGCTCCTCACCATTGATGCGGAGAAGGCCTTTGACAGGGTCCACTGGCCATACTTAGAACAAGTACTGACGCATGTTGGGATGGGAGACAAGCTTTGGACCCACATCTTAAATTGTTACTGTTTTCCCCACGGCATCTGTCCGCGTTAACGTGCACACATCAACTCGCTTTCATATAGGTAGAGGCACGAGACCGGTCCTCTTTGGCCCCTGCTCTTCGCGCTCTATATGAAGCCCTTTGCTCAAAGAGTTAGGCATAACCCCCTCATTACTAGGATCACATTTGGCAGCGACATTCATACTATTGGCCTCTACGCGGACGATGTTCGGGTCACGCTCTCAGACCCTGTACCCGCATTGGGGGCCTTTCTGGTGGAATTCCAATACATCATACGGTGTATGCTTCGCGCAGGCTTCGGGATTCTAGGTCAATGTAGAGAAGTCTGTCGCGCTTAATCTGTCTTTGTCCCCTCCAACTTTGGCGTGTCTCAGAACTCAGCACCCTATCCAGTGGACGGAAGATACAGTTCCGTATCTAGGCATTCAACTGAGGCCTATGTTGCCGGCGATAGTCTCCACCAACTATGATAAGCTACGGAGCCAGATACGAGCAGAGCTGCGGCGGTGTAAGCACTTCCCGGTCTCTTGGATGGGTAGAGTGGCTGCCACTAATATGACTGTTCTGCCCCAAATACTATACTTGTTTCAAACTCTTCCCCTGCGACCACCTCCAGGGTGGATCAAGCAGGTCCAATCCGAGCTCTCAATTCATTTGGCGGGGTCGCAGACCCCGGTTGAAGTGATCCATCACCATGTTACTGCCTGAGGAGGGCGGGCTTGGGGTCCCTGATCTTCAGCTTTATTACCAGGCGGTGCAACTGTGCCACTTGATCGAATGGAGCCATGCCGATCTGAGAAATACTGGCTGTTTCAGGACCGGGCGGTAGCAGCTCCGCCTTTGCCGAAGCTTCCCTTTCTCCGAAAGACACATAGGCCCTCCAACCTCTGTGCATCTTACATCACCCGGACAATACTGGGAACTTGGAATCAAACCAATCGCAAACATAAATTGACCACCTTCCCTTTGCCCCTCACCCCACTCTATGACAATCCCGATTTCTAACCGGGCATGGGCAAGACTGCTTTTATACGCTGGCGTCCCACGGAATGCCGCTCACTGGGACACCTATTTGACGTGAAGGGGTCCTCCCCTTCCCTCAGGTCAGGGCAGAATATGGGGTTCCCGAGTCCGAGAGGCTACGGTATCTGGAGCTTCGACATTGGGCACTACACCCGCATATCAGACCGTATGCACAATGCCACCTTACGCCCTACGACAAATGGCTGATCACACAAACGTCCAATAAGAAAGTTATCTCAGACCTATATAAGATACTGCTCTCCCGGCACACACACACATATAACACGGGCCGCGCACGCTGGGAGAAAGACCTAGGCTAAACCCTCAGTCAAAAGGAGTGGGAGAGTGTGTGCTACAGGGCACGTCACTCTGCATGTAACATGGAGCTGACCGAAACACTGATGAAATAGACCACATACTGATACTACACGCCTGAACGCATTCACAGGACTGATACTCGCCAGAGCGCAGATTGCTGATGGGGCTGCGGAAAACCAGGTACATTAGTGTACCTCCTCTGGGACTGCGATCAAGTACAGCCCTATTGGTCTCAGGTTCTCGACAAGATCGAAAAACACCTTGATACCCAAATACCGAGGTTTCCTGCTTACGTCCTATTAGGCCTCCCGAACCCCTTGACATATCCACTTAAATCTAGAGAGGACCGTCAGATTGCGACTGTTTTGGGCTCTGCTACACAGAATATCCTTCTTCACTGGAGGACCCCCTGTGTACCCTCCTTCATGAGTTGGTTGCAGCGCTTGTGGCAGGTTCTAGGGATGGAAATATGACACTTACCATTGCTGGGGTGGGTTCCTCCTTTGGCGACATCTGGCAATCACTCCTCTCTCTTCTGGCCTCGGAATTTCGTGAGATAACGTGCCCAAGGTATCTCTGCATCTCTGTGCCACACACCACACAGGGCCAGGACACACAGTCGCAAAATGTGGCTTGGACATGCCTTTTACCGGCAGTCAATCCAGTGGATGAGGGTTGGGGAGGGGGGTAGTAGGGTTGGGTAGAATAGGTTTCCTTTTTTCCCACATTGGTTGTGTTTATTTCATTTTCTCAGCAGCACACTAGACACCTGGGGCCAGTTTCGCCCACAAGAAAATGTATGCATTGCATTGCTGGTCCTTTCTCATTTGTTCATAAATATCAATAAAAAATATTTAAACCTAAAATACAAACCTGGGTGGAGGAATATCAAGTGTTATTGCACCTCTAGTCAGACTTCAGGGCCCACATGAGCACTATTGACCAGGTATTTTGCTTCATCTTAATTCTTGGGAAAACAGTCATTCTAAACAAGGGCCATCTGTATACAGTATTCGTGGACATAAAAGCAGTCTTTGTTTTGATACCCCGGACAAAACTGTGGGCTGTTCTCAAAGATCTGGGGATGCCTTGCAATTTGCTTGACCTAACAATTCATCTTTACAGCAACAATTATGCTCAAGTGAAATGGAGCAAAGAAGGGCAAAAGGATGGCCCACATTAATATTAAGAGGTTGTCTGTCAGGGAGGTGCATTAGCCCCTACTTTATTTACACTATAGATCAATGGGGGAATTAACACGCTCCATGACATTACTGGCGGTCCCTCTAAATTAGCCAGCCAGACAATTCTTGCTCTACTGTTCGCAGATAATATCATAATAATCTCAAAATTCCAATAGGCTTACAGAATTTAATAGATTGGTTCTTTATCATTGCGAACAGTATGGCTTGAAAATAATGTTATCAAAAGCAAAGTTGTGGCCTTTCTCCCACATAGGTCCTTCAGAGAGAAGGTGAAGCTGGGATGCACTTACTTGGAGTGAGTCAGGTATTTTGATTATTTTGGTGTGCTGATTGCGAACACACTGTCATAGGCTCTCCAAATAAACATCAAATGACATTGCAGCATAATGGGTCAGCAGTCGTGAAGAAATTGCATTCATCTAATTTTTAACTGATATCACCAGCACTTGAAGTCTGTTATGAAAGAGGGGTGCAGAGATGTCTGGTATGGATGAAATTAGAGGTTGGGAAAAAACAGAGAATAGGTTCATGCAATTAGTTCTCAAGTTAGCCCAATGTACCCCACTTACACCTTTGTGGTTGGGCTTGGGTTTAAGGAACATAGAGAATGTTGCTAACTTCAACCCACTGATCTACTGGATAAGACTCTGATGTAGCAAATCTCTTGATTCCTATAAACTAGTGTTTGCAGATTTAAAAGTGTTAAATAAACATGGATTTATAACTTGGTTTAACCATAATAAATCTTGGATTTATAAACTCGACTTGCATGTACCTAGGACATGCAAGAGTGGGTCACCAAGGAGATGTTCGGTGATATAAAAACAAGATGCTCACTGCATGTCCAAGAAAGATGGATAGTGGAGGTATCAGCAGGAACCTCAACAGAAAGATTTCTCAACTTCAAATGAGACTTGAAATTTCAAATGTTTATGGATTGCATGGAAGCACCCCAAGCGAGATCTATCTTTCTAATATGTAGATACGGGATTTTTCCAAAGAATTTAAAGAGCTTGCCATTTGACACAGTTGTCCTTCATGTAAACTATGACCTGAGGCATATGTGCATTTCTTTTTCTACAGTCCAGTTTACAATCATTTAAGGAAAATCTGGTTTATCCCAATCTGTCGCTTGCTGGGCACGAGACACTATGCAGATGCAATTCGGATTTTAAGAACAGGTAATACTGAGTGAATTATCTTTGCAGTTTCAAGATATTTATTGTACACTTGGCGGATAAGATGTAGATCAATTGAAGTATTTTAAGATTTTAGTATTACAGATTAAATAAATGCTGTTAGATGTGTTGTTTCTAATATTGCAAGGAAATTGATTAAATGTTATATTGTACTTTATGTATGTTTTATTGGTGGGGGGTGGGGGTTCCTCTGAAATAAACACAACAATTTGTTTTACACCTTTATCTTCTCTATTTCACTTTTAGCTCTCCGTGCCTTTTGTAATCGACTTTTCTGTTGCGTCTTTTTTGACTGATTTTTAATTTAGATTTTAATAACCATTTGTATACAAGGGTCAAAACAAGTGAATGCTAATAAGAACTTGTTTAGTGCTGCATCTCCTGGCCCAGCTAATGATTTATGATCTCAGAGGTGAAAACAATCTTCCTTATTTTGATCAGTGATGAAATAGCCTTATGAGAAGATCTGGTACGTTCCTATTTGACTAGTAGACACTTTATCTTCTTTGTAGTAGATACTCATTAAATCTTAAAATGCTGGTCTAACCAGTATGGGGCAGGAAAGCATTCCATGTCTTGGAAAAGCTAAGGGGCAGCTTGGTGGAGACTATTAAAGCGGATGGCACTTTTATCTGTTATCTTGCATTTGTATTGAATTTCATCAGTGAATAAGGTAAACAACAACTTGTAATAAACGGAAAATATCAAAATTATACTGGTACTCTGCAAAAAGATAACGGAGCCTCAGGTCTAGGTAAGAAAACACCATGGAGCAAGATCACTGAGTCAACACAACTACGACTACTTTAAGATAAATATTGAAGCCTTCTCCCATAGATCAAATGCCTCCCTGGTTGGGTAAAAGGAGGATGCCCGAAGTTCTTTAAAATTGATGGTCTACTAGGACTTCATCGATGTTAACCTGATGCATTTAGACAGACCTGCTTCTTTACAGAGTCACTACTCTCGGGCTCTTTTCTAATCATCTGCAGGCAACATCCAAAAACCATCGTAAATAAAACAGAGATGGAGGTTGAAAAGTGAGACATGCAATATCTATGCCAGGTAGCGACTGGGCCACTCAATTTTGGCTAACCTCTCTCATTCAGTACGGTCTTGTTCAACAGAGTAGCATAAGACTCCAGGTATCTCTAGTCTAGTTAATAACGACTTTTTTCAGTCCACCATTGACTTTTTTCAGGAACATGCCATTGAGGTAATCCCCAAAGGCATTGAGTTGGCAGAGAGGCATCCATCGGTGGAGTGTCTTCCAATGTTTGACCATCTCCACCAACAGCCTTAATGCAGCACTTGCAATTGCAGGGCCTTCTATTTCTTCGGATAGTCCCCTTCCTGTCCATGATCCCTGATGCAGTGCCACTTGTTGAATGCGACAAGATTAATGCTCCTCTTCCCAACCCTGCAGCTAAATACAAGAAAGAATTGTCTAGTGCATGCTTCAACGTGCCTTAATTTCGTTGTAAAAACCCAGATGAGTTACTGCCAGGACCTATAGGTAAAGGTCTCTGTTGGGGAAAATAACTTCTGTGATTGAGACACACATTTTAAGATAGCTGAAGACAAGCTGTCTTGTACTGAACAAGCCTAAGAAATACTGGTTAGCTGTAATATGTCTACCGTAGTTTCTTAGCCAAGTTCTACCAAAGTTGTCGTACCTAATTCCTCTCACACCAATGGTGCTTTACTAGGATTTCATAAGCCTATCATCGGTGCTTCCTTGGCCTGTTTCTTTGCACTTATTACTGTCAATTGTTCCACCCCGCTTGGCACCCAGCCTGTTGAATCTTCCAGGCATGGCTGCTAACAGACCACCTTCAATTTGATTACTTCCACTACTGACATTGCAGGCCCGCTAATGCATTAATCTCTTCACCTGAGACTTTGCATCTCCCTCCTGAAGCTTAGCATTATGTTATAATCCTGACCAACAATTCTGTTTTGCCCCCTAATACTACCGAGGCCAACTTTCAAATTAAGAATAATGATGATTATCTGGTTGTCAATTAAAATCAATTTGACAATGAGACCGGAGATTGATAGACTTTCGACTCGGTGGAGTCTTATTAAGGTCTCGTTTCTCATACGGGTTAATACGAAGAGGGACCCTTACCCAGCAGAGACTTTTTGTACATTAAAATGGGCGTATTTTTGCTTACTCTTTGCTGTGGATAGGTGTCCCTATTTTCGGATAAAAGCGTATCTAGCCTTGACATTATTCTCCTGCCAATTGCGAATTGCAATGAATAATAGAAGATTCTCTTCACATCTTTATTCGTGAGGAGAGGAAGAAAGGACGTTTATTACTTGCCTATATCACTATTGAGGGCCATACATGGGTGTACATATTTCGGACTACTAAACGTGGACCGGGGACAGCAGTTCTTCTTGTTTACTTTTATTCCTTGCCTTGAAAAAGTCTCTGTGAGACAAAACACATGTCGGCGGTGTGAGCTGTGAAGTTGTTATATGAATATGGATTTATAATAAAAAGATTTGGCTTGGATCTTTGAACTTGGAGTAGTGTGGAAGTTTAATGGACATTACAGACCTATGAACTTGGAGCTATTTGGAAAATCTATGGACATCACATACTTATGATTGTGGACCAACATATGATAGATTTATTGGTTTTGACAGAATCTTAAAACATATCTAGGATTTCCTAGAATATATATACTAATTTAACAGTAGGTGGAGTGCTGTGTGACCTGCTCTTATTTTCTCTTGAATCTTCCAGGCATGGCTACTAACAGACTGCCTTCAATTTGATTACTTACACTACTGACATTGCAGGCCCGCTAATGCATTAATCTCTTCACCTGAGACTTTGCATCTCCCTCCTGAAGCTTAGCATTATATTATAATTCTGACCAACAATTCTGTTTTGCCCCCTAATACTACCGAGGCCAACTTTCAACTGAAGAATAAGATGATTCTCTGGTTGTCAATTAAAATCAATTTAAACATTGATGTCCATGATAGGCTTTAGTTTTTTAGGCTAATTCCCTGGGTCAGCTCCTCTGCTTAAAGCTATTAAGTGTGTTTTTTAACTTTGAACATCCTGCCGACGCAAGAGATATTCTCCTTAAATTTAGCTTTCATGACACGTTTAATGATTCAGTTAAGGGTTTTCAACTGGGCTATTTCTACAAATCGTCCTCTACATCTTCAGTGCCTAGCTGTTGGACTGTTTGCAACAGTATTTCTCAGCCTATCATTTCAGCATTATTTCCCATCGTGCTTACCCACAAACACTTTGCAGCTCTTGATGCATAGAAAACACTGACTGACTTTCTAGTACACTTAACATTTGTTCTGCTCTAAGTAAAGAGGCCTGCATTGTTCCTGTTAGGAGAATATCCTGGCACATTGTATTCTACCTTGTCATAATTGTTCTGTAGATCTGCTGAGCAGGTGAGTTTTGTTAGTTGGAACATAGTGGAATTAGCCTCTAAGCCGATTTTGAACAATTGGTTGTCCTATGTTAAAGGTGAGATGGTTGTCTGTTATTCCTTGCACGCCTCTCCATCAACTTCTGGGCATTCCAAGCGGGGACTTTGAACCTGGTTCAGGGTATCTTTTATTGTTCTTAAGCAAAAAGAACAATTAATGGACGGAATGCTGAACAATGCAAACATTCACCCTCAGTCACAAAGATATGGGTTTAATTCATCATTCTTTTACTCACCACACCAGCGCAGTTTGGACCCAGCCATATGCAAATCAGTCATGACCCTGTTCCTCATGGGAGTGGGAAGAGTATGCCCTGATGGGGGTCTCGTGCTCACTATGCCACTGGATTCAAGCTAGCCTGGCTGATGAGGGGTGATGCCCTGAAACCGGTCCCAGGATGCTGGTTTCCAGTCCAGGGAGGACCTGGCTTGGCAGTTCGGGCTGGACTGTTACCATGAGTAAACAGGGTCAAGGCTCATTTGCATATGGCTGGGTCCAAACTGAGGTGGCGTTGTGAGCAAAAGAATAATGGATTGAAACCAGATCTTTGTGACTGGGGGTGAATGTTTGCATTGTTCAGCATTCTGTCCATCACTTATTCCTTTTGCTTCTGTCATTGTTCTTAGCACTAGCCACTCAGGCAATCAACAGTTTGTTTTTTGGGAAAATGCCTTGTGGTTGTATTTTTTTAATCTTTACAATGATTGTCTATCAGGTCGCAATTTTTATACTTTTTATATGCTTTTTAATATGGTGGACAACTTCCCTAGATCTTTTGTGAACATTATCTGCCACATATGTGATGTTGGGTGGCGATTCTAATGCCAAGATTGTCTCAATTCCAGCTCTTCCCAATGCTTTTTCTGTTAGGTGTATTTGTAAAGGGCACTATCACCTACGAGGGATATCCTGGCACCGGATGATGAGATTTATTTTTCCTCGCTTGTTGGTTCACACGGAGCATTATTATATGGTGCTACAATTGAATGTGATCTTGTTAATGTATATGAATTGTTTCATTCTGACCATATGATTATTCCAAACTTTGCAGGTGGCATTGTTCTACTGCTTCTGTGTCTAGGGGTCTAAATAAGTTTGTTATGGATTATTGTGTACATGTGAGCTAATATAAAAGAAAGAGGGAGCACACTACCTGGCATATCAGCACACAATTATCACACAATTAGGCACTCATTTTAGTTGAAAGTCTTTAATATCCACCATTGTTGGTGCAGCCTTTGCAGATTATTTCTAGACGTGTTTCAGTATTGTTGACCTTCTTCACAAGAGAACAACAAGTGACCTTTGGGGTGCTGGCAATGCTGCTCACAGTCTTCTCATGCTTAGTACCATAGATACACAGCACTGGCTGCAGCACATCTCGCCATATTTATAGGCTAGGAGAGAGCATTATATCTTCCATACTATTCTCCTACACTTCTAGAAGAAATGGTCCCTACCATAAAGACTGGACTAGTACTGTGGGACTTACTGTCAGTGAAACTGAAGCATCCTAGACTCATTTCACCGATCTTCCAGCTGCTTCTTAGGTACAGCCCATTAAAAATCGAGAAGAAACTTCCACTAAAGCAGAACCTCGCAGTGCAGAGGCTAAAAGTGGACCAGCTGTGCTTCACCTTCATTTGTATTTTCTTGCCTCAAGTTTCCATACTCCTCTTCCATCGAAGCAAAATCTAACATGGCTATCACAACACAAGCATCACACCTGGAGAGGTCTGGTTATGCTGCTTAAGTCTGTTACATGACTGCAGTCTCTGAAGCACCTCAAGGCTCATCCTGGTGTTCGGCCCCAGTGACCCCTGAATCCACAGTCTGGTGTTAGATGGTGTGGGCTATTGTGACTAGGCCTGCGTTAGACTATGCTTACTTCTCAGGATGAGACTGGTAATACTTTAAATAGTACATGCCTTCGTCTATAGGCCTGATGTATCTCATGGCAGCAGTAGCACCGCATTTTCAGAAAACAAATGCCCTCAGATTTCCTACAGGCCTTCAGAGCTCCCGAGGGCCCATCTGGAATTAATGCTCACAAGTAAATTGTGTGAAGAGGTTTTCACTTTCGGATTCCTTCCACTGAATTCCCAGCAAGCCTATGAACACAAATCCTGGAGCTATCTACCTACCAGTGGAACTGTCTAAACATTCCAGCTGAAATATTAATTGTACACAAAAAATAATTGCACTAAATGAAAAGTTATTTAGAGTTGGTAATGTTCTTTCTGGTTCATACTCCATCTAACTGCAGGTCCCTCAACTACTGAAGTTAGCACAGGTGCCAGATGGAAACCAAACGTATGCCCTCCCCCACATCTCGAAAAAAAAGGTTGGAGCTGCTTTGTTAATACTAAGAGTATAATGCCTGGCAGACACAGGAGTCTAATTTATTCAGTTGCTACCATATCAGCTAAGTCAAGAAATTAACCCCTACCGCTATTAGGTAATCTATTTAATCCACCTCAGAGTAAGTCGTTGAGGATTTATCACTTCACAACATCAGTTAGGGACTTATTGTGCCCCACAGTTGATCTTTAGATATTTCACCTTCATCATTATCAAAAATGTAATTATGATCTCCCCAATAATTTCTGGAGTAACGTGCAATCAGCTGTCCGTAAAGCACTTCAACACCTCATATGGGGTTCTTAGCACTATATAAATGCTGTTACAATACAATGGCTATGATGTTTGTCGACCTCATTTAAAATAGGATCCAGTTGCCCTCTTCTTGTGCTACAAATACAATCTATTTCATACTTAGTTACTTTGCTTAAAACTGCACACACAGAAAGGTATGGAGTAAGACGGGAGTAAATGGGTGGAATGTCTCAATTAGAGAGCACAGTAGGAAAATTGTGCAGTCTCTTGTCCTCCGATTGGTCTCTTCCATGCAGTTTAGTCATTGAATTCCACTGAATAGCAAGAGGAATGTGAAGACAAGGTACCTGTTTAACCGTTCAGCTTGGCTGTTATAAGTAAAAGAGGAGGGTGTTTGGGAGAACCCATTTGCGGTATGCAGTAGCCTTTTCACCGTGAAATAACCCCATCTTCTGCCCCAGCTGGCTACCAACCTGCTGAAGCAATGGCCGCTCCTTTATCCATTCCTGGAACTCGCTGGCGATGACGTGCCCCAGGGAGCTGCCCTTGCCCTTGCCGTCGTTGCAGGCTGCCAGTAGGTCCAAGAGATCAGACAATGGCTCGGCCAGGCCAGTGAAGCCTTCCCGGGCTCGTTCCTGGAGCTAGACAGATACAAAAGGACATTATCATGTCAAAGAAGGGAAATTATACATCTCTGCAAAGGCTCCCCCAAACCTCCCAACACACGAAAAATACACAAAAGCAGTGCAACCCCTCGGGAGACGTTCCTGTTGTTATTCGGTTCGCGTTCACGCCTTGGGTGACTTCTGCTGTCACTCGGCGTCCGTTCCGATTGGTTGCCTGGCCCCTTTGCCTCCAGAGATGGCAGAGAGCGTGTAACAAGTGTCCACACGGATAGTTCCATAAAGGCAGGGCCCCCGGGGCAGGCTGAACAAAGAGGCGGCACAGGCCGCAGATGGAAGGAGGAGGCTCGAGCTACATGGAATGCCTAAAGCACCAGCGTTGCTTCGAAAACAGCGCGGCCCAATGTCATCACAGCACAGAGTACAAATCTAAAAAAGAGTTTTAACCAATTTACAGCGAGTGCCTGGTACTTCCCAGAGAAGCCAGTTTACATATCTCAAAAGAAAAGGCAAATTCAAAGACTGAGATACTGACCGTTGACCTGCGGATGGGAGACTTGGTTTGTGGTCAGAAACTGATGAAAATAATGTTTTATTTTCAATTACGTCCTAAGTTGTAGTAACTTTTAGTAATGAAAAAGTGCCAGTCGTACAGGCACTGGGAAGTAATGCCGGAAAGGTGGGCGTTTAATATGAAAACGCTCGTGCTGACTTTTTGTTGCTCTAGACACAAATCACCTGACATCTCGGTGCAGAGAGGATTTAGTCAAACTTTTCTGCAAAAAAATGATTTCACGGGTGAGGGGAAGGTTATAGGAAGCAGCGGTGGACAGGAGGAATCTGAGTGGGAAAGGCTGGCTGACAATAAACGGGTGCAATAATAGTACAGTACACCATAGTCAAAAACCACGCCGAACCAGAGGGGGAATTAAGAGGCCGACGAGCCCGTGGCTCTTGGCCCCATCGAGAAGTGCACAGCAACCAGCCAAGCCCGGTGCATTTCCCTAGACCTCTCTTCTTTGACTCACTCCAAGCAGGACTATAGGTCCTCATTGGCGAGAGGTGGGCCATACAGATGCTACACTGTAATACGCTATCTCACAAGCAAAAAATGACGTTTCCTTATACCCACTTTAAATCCTCCGATTGCAACGCCACCCTCTGTATTCTCAAAAAACCTGCATGAAAAATTGACCTCAATTAAAGCTAGCAATCGTTCCTCTCTTCTTCCTTTCCATCCAACCATCCTCACCTTAGGCTCCATCGGATTGTAGCCTCCTTTAAGCCACGTGCCTTTCTGCCTTAATCTCTTGTATATATTTCTAAAAAAAAGTGCCTACACCTCAGCTCATAAATCACACCTTTGTCTTTGAATTATCAGCCCTGCAACATAACAGTAATTCATTTCCTCTAGTCTGCATATTCACAGCACCAAAAACATAGCATAAACTCACATACTCCACCTATAATGATAACATGTAACTCTTATTTAATCTAATACCAACACTCTGGAGTTTATGCATTGAATGGTTTATTTGAGAGCACTAGACTAATCCCAATAACCAACGGTAAATACTGGATTTGCAACTAACACTGGGTTCTGGAGTAACATGCTACCTGCTGTCTGTAAAGCACCTCAACACCTCATTAGGGGTTCTAAGCGCTATATAAATGCTTTTACAATACATTACAATACAAAGGCTATGATGTTTGTCAACCTCATTTTTAATAAGATTCAGTTGTCCTCTTCTTGCGCAGCAAATACAATCTTCTGAAACAGGCCATGGGAAAAATTATGTTCATTCAGTTAAATCCCTCAATTCAGTTCAGATATTACTGCATTATAGCTGGAAGTCACAATAAAAAGAAAAGCACTACTACTTTGAAGATGAAATGACATCTCTCCATGCCAAAGACAAAGTGTATGTAGACGAAAATGTATTTTAGATGCCAAGAGTGAACACTGAATGAAAACATATTCTTAGTTGACGAAAAACATTAAATATTTACACTCTTGCTCAATCAATAGAAAAGTTTATCCACAGTTTTAAAGAACACATTCAAACATTTGTAGAAATCAGATTATTAAAGTGTGTGTTCAGTGCCGTTAAAACATAAAATGTGTGCATGCAACTTCTTACGTTTGCTTGCCGAAATCTTTGAATTAAAAACATTTTCCATTCAAATGCAAAGGCCGGGCAACAGCATATGACATGGGAAAGTGACTCTTGTTTGTAAAAACAAAAATGGCAAACCAAATTTTGTCTCTTGTATCTCCAAGGATGTGCTACATCAAACAGTACGAAGCACAGGTGTATGAACTGGATTTTTATCACCCATGAAATTACAAGATAAAAATACAAATGGTGCTTTGTTAATTTATAACTCCTTTTGACTAGCTTGCTGTGAGCCTTAATTTTGAAAGATTTCTGATCTTTTTGCCTGGATTGACTAACAATTGCCTTCTTCAATAGTTGCTTAATGCTTCCGTGATATAGATTATATCAGGTAGGTATAGGCAGGTATCATTTGAACTTTTATTGCATGGCATTAATGGCAGTGGGTCACGGAATGTTGTCAGAAAGATAACATTCTTGACGAAGAAAGCCCCTGAAAGAGCGCTTACCTGTTTTTTTTTTTTAGGTCTCGCGTACGCTCGCCTACGCAGCGTGCATGCGCTGCATAGGAAGGAGACCTTTAGCAATTGATAAACCTTTTCAGCCAAAAACGTGGACGCGTTGCATTGTCTTCAATGGCAACGCGTGCAAGTTTGGCGATTCCCCTGCAGGAGCGAGCTTTGACAAATGGTTCCTGCTCGCTCCCGCAAGGGAAACCAGAGCAGTCCCCCTCCTCCCTCCTTGCTGCCGTGAGAGGTGCGCGCTTGTTCTTTGATCTCAGCAAACAGCATGGAAAGAGACGTCACACGGGAGGAAGAGACGGGCCGCATTCCCAGCCGAAGCAGCCCCGGAAAGCGGGTGAGTAAGCTGGTACTGACGCTTCATTGCAAATCCCGGAACACTGTTGCTTGCACGTCAACACAATTTTGCTGGCACAAAATCTTGATTTTCAACCAAGGGAGACATTTTCCTCATTAAATAAGTCTCCCACCAGTATCTCGCATGACTTTTTTTGTGCACGAGGTATGTATGTCCTCATGTTCAACTGTCACGCAGCCTACTTGCGAGTACATTTTGTGACATTTTTGCAGGAATAAAAGTTGTTTCACCCAACCCTCCTAACCAGGCCGTCCCGCTAACTGTGGAAGGACATTGTTATTAAAAGGGTATCACAGACAGCAGAAGGCATTAGTTACCTTTAGTGAATTGCAGTGCCGTTACACACGCCATACACCTCTTTATTTCTAATGAGAGCGTTTACCTTCCAGGGAAGCACCCCTTCTTTTTCGTTTGTTGGTGAAACACGCAAGTTTGGATTTACTGATTCATGTAACTTATTTTTTCAGTCTCCTTATTGAAATCGAGAGTTGACGAGACCAGCATAGTTGAGGTGGTAGGGTTTTCCCTCAGTCACTGGTGTATTGTGCTCTTGCCATTTCATTTTGCGGGGGTCACAAGTGATAGGCAGGACTAAAGAGTGATTGCCTGCTTGTTTCAGTATGTCACAGAACAGGAGTGTCGTCTTCGTGTGTCTGGGCTTGAAGAACACTAGAGCTTGTAAACAATGACTAAAGCAATCTGTTAATCCTAAAACAAGCACAGACTCAGACTGGGCAACGCTTTCCAACACAAATCTATGTAATATGTATAGTCCTTTGCATCAAAACACTTGACTTAAGTTAAGAATGACAGAGCCTCACCTTCCATAAGGGTGATGGGATTCAACTGTGAAAACAACTTGGTGAAAACCTTTACAGAATAATAACCAACTCTGGAAGTAAAAAAACAACGTTTGGGTGAGATTAGTGGACTCTGGGAAAGGAATGCATATTGAGTCTAGCTCTAGGCCTTGTCCTGCTCAAAAGGGCTGAAGAAGGTAAGGGGAGCAGCTTCCAATATAGAAGAACAGTGTGCAGACTATTCAAGTGAAGTTCTTCCATGAAGACTAGCTGGATAGAACGTTTTTACTAGACATGCAGAGTCTCAGGTAGGTCCTCCCCAAAGTTTGACGAGTTTACTTAATTTCCCATGTTTAAAGCCAGGCATAACTTCCAGGATATATTTCCTTGTGAGTACAAGTAGGTCCGGAAAATGAGGTTGCAATTTAACTTCGTAAGGGGGGAAAAATCCCCAAAGCTAATGTGGAAACCACATACAGAAAGCTTTGCAAACTACCGGTTGTAGTCATAGTATTCATAAGATTTACGAGTAACTCACCAGAGAAAACACTGCGGTCTAGACCAGAGCAACACATTTACCAAAAGATATGAAAGATAAAATTGTGCTATGAGGAAGACAACATTTTTTAATGGAAGCAAAGAGAGACGAGAAAAACTCTTGGCACAGAGCCAAGACAAAGAAAAGAAAGTTGAAGAGAGATTTTCTGACAGGCATTGATGAAATGTATCCAGGTTTGGAAACGTTGTTCCTCCTCCCACCTGCCTATGTATACCCTGCTGACTTTAGAGTGACATTAGAGATCTCGGTTATGTTAGTGAGGATAATTTTGCAGAAAGTACGGATGCCAGTGTGGCATATGCACTTTCGGCTACACGAATGCCTAGCGTGCTGTCATGTTTTGATTTCTCAGAAACACCACCCTCATAAACTGAGATTTGTTTCTCGGAAACTTAAAATGAATGTCCTTGACTCACCAGAAGATTTCTTTCTGTGTATTGTCGACATTTTTGTCTTCCGTGCAGGGTACTTGCATGGGGGCCTATCATATTAAAACACAGGTTCTGCATCCACACTTTAAACATGGAGGGGCTTCGCCATGGTGACCCTGTGGCCCTGTTGTGGTTGGGCCACCATTTAAATTGTTCCCAACTACAGTCAGAAAATGAGGTGGAACAATGGCTTGTTTGGTGCAGAAAAGGCCGTGGTGATTTACAAGAGGTTACCTCTTTCCCAAATCGTACATAAATGGGTCATGAAGTGATTAAACTGATCAAACTGTTAACTATTATTTCTAAAAACAAACAGGCAAACCGACAGACTAATTAATTACTTTAAAAAGTAAACATTTATGTGAACCATAATTGCACAAGAAAATTTGAAAATTTTGGCTTTCTTCTTTTCTGGAATTGACAGAAAGGTCGGAGGACACAAACATTCAGTGCTGTGATTCAACAAAGGAGATATAGCTAAACAACAAAGGGGAGTTTGGGAGACTGTGCGACTCCGCTTAATGTGGGGATACTGAACTAAAATAAAGCAGCAGTGGGGTGGTGTACAGAGAGCAACATCAAAGGGGTGGTGGTCTCCCTTTAACTTTGTAAAAGTAAAAATATTTTCAAACCAAATCAAAGGGATCTCTGAAAAAAGTCGAAATAAAGGGGCATTTCATCGTGCTAAGTATGGGTAAAACATTTTCTTCAAGGATGAAAAACATATTAGGAAGTATCTTTTCTTCGAGCTGTAAATCATCTGCACAATTTCAACATGCCAGTAATTCTTCATGATTTATTTAATCAAAAATAGATTCACGGGGGCGTGGCCAAGATGGCGGCGTGATCGGTCGCAGGTCCCGGAGGCTCCCTGCCCGATCCCGCCCGATAGTGCCCCACTGCGCAGCCTGATTTCCCTGCCGCACAAACAACTGCGGACCTTGTTACCGGCTACCTGCTGGGACCCCCAGAGCCCCGATTGCCAACACCTGGGCTGAGCGGGAGTCCGGGGACGCCGAAGACCGCACACCACAGCTGCGTAATGGCGGCCACCCTGGTCCCGTGAGAGCCGGCGCGCTCTCAATCTACGGCCAAGAGGGGACCCTGCAGCTTGCCGGAGTGCCCGCCGGTGCGGTCCCGGCGCACCCGCGACACTCCCGCTCCTGATTGCGGGACGCCTCTGCGGCCTGGCCGGCGGTGCGGTGTGTGCCGGCCGGGCTCCACAAAAATTGACCTCCTGGCTTTGGGGCCTACCGGCACTGCCCGGCGGGCGGATCACACGGGGTCGCAGCGGGAGCCCGGCGGAGGAGCGGCTGCACCGGCGTCAGCGGATCAGAGGCGTGAGGCCCCTGCCGGCTGCGCCGCGGCGCCCGAACTGGCAGATAGCACTGAGGCGGCGCCCCCCTGATCTGGATAGGGCTGAGAAGACAGGCCTTCCCTGAACGGGCGAGAGAGCGCGGCCCAGCGGACCCGGCGGCGCCAAGAGGCCACAGCTGGACGGAAAGACCGCACCTGCGCCACCACACGAGGCAGCCACACCCAGGTGAGGAGGGTTGAGGCGGGCGCTGCCACGAGACTCGGGGGGGGCACACTCAAGCCCCCGGCGTTGTGGTTCCCGGGGCCTACCACCTACATCTTACTTGCTACTTACCACAAGTGGGACGCGCCCACACCTGCACCAGACCCCCGCCAGCCAGCGTCGCCACGAGGTTAAGCGCCAAGGCCCGCTAGCGCACACCTCCAGCACCCACCTTCCACACTGCTCCGCTGCCGGACTGCTCCCTGGCCGGACCCCGAGCGCCCACCTCCCCGATCACAACAGGGAGGACGCTGCCACGCCACCCAGTGCCATTACAGAGTCGGCCCCCCCGGGACCGCTGGCCCGCCACCTTTCTCAAGTGCCCGCACCCCGACACCCTAGACTGATAAGGCCCCGAAGACGGGATGGCGGGACAGCGATCGAAGAAGGGGTCGCAGACACTCCCAGAGCTCTTGGCCAAAACCCAGTCGAAGCCTGGCAAGGACCCGCCCTCCCCCCCGGCCGCAAAGCTGACACCAACGCCAGTAGAGGACCAGTCGCCCACCACTAGAACCTTCTTGGAGACGCTTTTTAACTCCCTAAGGGACGACTTCCGGTCCTTAAAGCAAGAAGTGGCGGGCGAGGTCCGGGAGCTCCGGCGAGACGTGAAGGGCCTTGGGGAGCGGGTGGTGGCGGTCGAAGAGGCAGATCAGACCAGGAGCCTGGAAATAACACACCTCCAGCAAGAAATGGTGCGTCTCACTGACCAACAGATGGACCTTCAGGCCCATGCAGAGGACCTTGAGAACCGCTCCCGTCGGAACAACATACGGGTCCGGAGAGTTCCTCAGAAATCGGAGGGGTCTGATGTCACTGGCTACCTGCAAACTTTATTTTGGTCCATTTTGGGAGAACCAGCAGACTTTGAGATACGCATTGACAGGGCTCACAGAGTTGGGTTGCCCAGACGCTCCACCGCCCCACCACCAGATATTTTAGCCTTTCTACCCGACTTCCCGTTGAAGGTACGGATTCTTAGAGAAGCACGGCGGGCCCAACTTCTTCAGTTCCAAGGTCACTCAATAGCCCTATATCAGGACCTATCGGCCATCACCCTGCAAAAACGCAGGGAATTCCGGAAAGCGACGGACTTCCTACGACAGCATGAAATTCCGTATTCCTGGGGCCACCCGTTTAGACTAATATTTAAGTGGAACGGGTAGTTACACCAACTGCGTTCGCTCAAAGACACCTGCACCCTTCTAGGCCTTGAGCATGACATTGATGAACCCACCCCTAGTTCGTCCCAGAGGCACTCTGAGGGAGACTGGCAAACTCTAAACCGCAGGCGATCGCCCTCACACCACCTGAAACCAGACGTCTCTATCATCACACAAGAACGGGCAACGGAGGTGGCCAAAGAGACAACCTCCTCAGGATGAGAGATACACTCCCAGGGAAATCACTCACAGCTTGCCTCACCCCTATGAGGGGGGTGGGATTCAGGCGGGGGGCCGACGTGTCCGCCGCGGGACATGACCCGGATGGAGAACTTCACCACAGCCCTGTGTGGATTAACAGGACTGGGACTATACCTACTCATATGTGGGTGTTGGGGCTTGGGGAGGGGGAGGGGGGGATGGTTGACAGTAATGTTATTTCATGGAGTTCGAACATGTGTATGTGGGGTGTTTTGTGGGTACGGTTGGGGTGGGAGTTGGGGTGGGTACCAGTGTGCCGGGGGGACTTTGCTACTAACAGAACAGCAGCGCTGTACATTCATGCCTCAGTGCTAAACCTCGCCCTACAGGTGTTCCTACAGAAGCGCACAGTCATACCGAGAACACACACACACTCTCTCTGTGACGCGCGGAAGTCGGAGCGCCCCCTCGCTCTGCCCGGCGCCTTCTCTCGCTATTGGGCTGAATGCCACTGCTATCCTGGACGCTGTCCGACCCCTATCCTACAACTATGGCTAGCCCCAAACTGAAGTTATTAACACTGAACGTCAAAGGCCTGAACAACCCTATTAAGAGACGGGCGATACTCTCTTATCTGAAACACTCCGGGGCTAACCTGTGTTTGCTTCAGGAGACTCACCTTTTGCCCAAAGACTGGCACAGGATGCGCTTGCGTGCCTTTCCCCAACAATTCTTTTCTTCCCTTCCCACAAAGAAAGCCGGGGTGCCATCTTGGGTTCTAGACACTTCAGAGGAAAGATAGGCACCAAAGCGGGGGAAGTTAGTGGCCGTCTTCTTGCACACGCCTTCCAGTTTGGTAGCATGAGCCTTACGATCGGGTCAGTTTACGCTCCCAACACAGGCCAGGAAACCTTTCTGAGAAACGCTCTCTCTGAATCCCTTCAACTATCCAACACACTTCTACTCATCGGGGGGGACCTTAATTTAGTTATGGACACCAACAAGGACAGGTCGGGACATCGCTACGGGGACACCGGCGCTATTACTGACGCTGGGGCGGAGTGGCTGCGAGAGAGGGGCCTGGTAGACATGTGGCGCACCGCACACCCAACCACAACACAATTCACCTTCTATTCCCACGTCCACCGCACCTACGCCAGGCTAGACCACTTCATAGGATCATCTGAACTGCTTTCTAACTTAGCTGACATTGACATTGTGCCCGCAGCGCTTTCGGACCACGACGCAATAGAGCCAACTATTAATGCCCCTGCCCCCTCCAGCCCCCGAGGCGCATGGCGTCTCCGAGAAACCATGTTACAAAGACCAGCGGTCCGTGAACGCCTAAATAATTGCATTGTCGACTACTTGACTAATATCGACAAACCGGAGGTGTCGTTGACGGCCCTGTGGGGAGCCTTAAAATCAGTGGTCCGTGGGGAATTAATTGCGATTGCTGCTGGTGAGGTGCCGGGTTTTTAGAGACCCGGTGGTGCCAGGGGACCACACCCGAAGACCTCTGAGTTCTCCCTGTTCTGGACTTACAGAAACACAGAGTCTTCTAGTTGAAGTCAGTGATCGAGTTTTATTGGCTGCAACCAAGTAACATGCGTCCTAGAAGTACGACAACACAGGCCGTAAGTTCTCAGGAGACTGTTCGTTTTTACAGAACCAGCCTTCTCCTTATATACATAAATAACAGCTGCAGGCAAGAATTCTTCAGTTTACGATATGGCTATACCAATATTTCTGCAATAATACAAAGAGCGAAGTCATGCTGGTCAGCACATATTTTAGATGTCCAGTTGGTGATGGATTACCCCGCCAGATCCAGAACTCCCATCAGATATCGATGAAACACCAATAAGGTCGGGCACCCTCCCACCATAAAACGGGTCATAAACAAGAATCATGGACAGGTGTATGTGTATGGAAAAACAGGGTCTGTACGTAGTGGATGGTTTATGACATGTTGTGCCTTGATGATATCTTGTTCGGCCACTGGGCGAGGAGCTGCCCAAACAGGCTTGGCTGAAGGCGGTGGAGGCAGCTTCGGCCAGGTCATGGGGAAGTCAGCTACAAAGGACGTGTCCTTTTAGATCAAGCTCGGCTGTAATCAATTGACTTATATGAGGGCAAGCCATAAGATGGATGCCGTTTACAAAATGGAGTCCGAGGGTTTGGGACGGAAACTACGATTTAAGGGTGTTAGCATCGCTCAATCGTGACGCAAATGCATGGGGATAATGCCCTAATCATTACCGGTTCGTGGATACCAAATTTGTCATGGTAAGACGATATTTTATGACACGAGTGTTGGACCTCGATATCTGTAAAACGGCGGGGTCCGGATTTGCAGTACCACAGACCCTCCTTTTGCCCTCATATTAGGCAATAACTCACGCTAATCTGAGTCCAAATCTGTAGAGATTAATTCACGGAGATGCTGCTGTAGCATCATTCTGTTGCTCAATTCATCCCTTGACACAGGCTTCCTTACACATGAAGTGGCGCAGAGGCCACATATTGCAGGAGCGCAGTGCACAAAAAGGCCTAACATAAACAGAACGGCTAAGATCATCCCGATGAAGATCAGAGTTTTCCATCCCCAGGCAGAGATCAGTTCCCAGAACCACCCTAGCAGAGACCAGTCTCCTTTCTCCATGTGAAGGGAATCAGATATTTTGTGTAATTTGGAGATGGCCTGGTATACCGTCGGAGCATTATCGGGGATGAAAATGCAGCAACTACATTGGATCACCCTACATACACCACCACGGTCTGCAAGTATGACATCCAGGGCAACCCGATTCTGAAGGGTCATAAGTCGATCCGACTGAAGCTCAGCTGTCAAGTTGCCAAGGGCACCAGCCGTTTCAGTCACGGCGGATTCAACTATTCTCGTCAATTGTCGAATGTTCCTGCTGTTCACCATGGGCCTCCAAAATGGCAGAAAACCCTTTGCGAAGTCTCCAAACTCCTGACCCGCAGTGTCGTCTTGACTCACAACACCCCTAACTAACCTTGTCCGATGGTAATCTGCCCCAGCCGTGTAGGTGGGTTGCAGCAGAAACGAGATGAAACATGTGCCCGAGAAGTCAGGGGGCAACCAGGTGTAGGCTTTGTCATGGCAGACGAAATAGGTGCCTTTAGCCGCCAAGAATGGAGGGGAAGTTCGGGAGGCAAACACATACGTCTCCGTACATATGCTCTTGACCTCGGTGGGGTACTATCCAGACTGGGGAGGATTTCTTTGATTTCTGGCTCTCACTTAAGGAAATCCCATACTTGGTGATGTTCCACCTGCTGTATGGGGTAAACTCATCTTTGGGAGTTGCTCTAACCGTGTCAATATCTCTACTCATATTTCGGATCCCTGCCACTAGTGCCTTATTGTTTGAGTTCTCCCCTCGAACGTAGGGTTCAAGGGAGTACAGGAACATAGTCTGGAAAGCCCATAGGGAACCAAAATAACTGAATGGTAGGATGAAGTAAGGGATGCCCTTATCTGCAGTGTGTGGCATGAGTCCACATATCCAACAATTCGATGTGTTCATAATAGACTGGTGCTGGTGTAGGAGCTGGACAAAGGAGTTATTTACGAATTCTAATCTTCTGGCAGACTCGTGTTCAGGTAGAGGGTGAAAGGAGTGTGTGGGAACAGTAGGAGGAGGTGCGAGCTGTGTGTTGTGTATGAATGGAACTCGAAAAATGGACAGAGCATAACCAGTTAAAAACATTATTATACTACACAACATTAAGATGCTCAACACTAGAGTTCGTCTTCTTGCCATTACAGTACATATTTTCTTCTTAAAGGTCATGTGTCTAGCAGGTCTCTCAACCCCTGGAAACTCCATCCTCTGGTTGCTGCCCGCGGTGGGAGGTTGCTTCTGCCAAGATGTGAGCTCTGTCCAGTCCGGGGTAATTCCCTCAGACTGACCAGAACCATTGACCTAGGCGTCCCCGGCTGCACTCCTCAGACTTCAACCGCGGCCCTAGCAGCAGAACCGGATGGCGGTTCGAAAATCAAAAATGAGCTAGTTCCCTGGGCGAGAGAGCTGTGAAATCAAAAATAGTTCATGGGGAGAAGGGGGAAAATCGCACATATTCGATTATGTCAGTTCCTTGGTCTTGACCTCAGATCATATCGTTCCTTTCCAGGCACGGTGTGATCTTCAAACAATGTTTCAGGTTCTGTAGTGTCCAACTGCATCGATGGTGGCACAGATCCTTGCAAGATACAATCGCTCTCTTTGTCAGTACCAGTTCCTTTTAATCGTGCATCGCTGAAGGGGACAAAACGAGGTGTAAACTCAGTTTCGGAGTCAGCGACTCCTTGCCGGACCCATCGGTCATATGGAAGGGGAAGCGGGACCCTTTTGCAGTGGGCACCGTGCACCCAATGTTTCTTCCCGAGGACACGTACTGCAGAGCGGGTGGACAGTAAAACCTGGAAAGATCCGGTCCAGCGAGGCTCCTCGTTCTTGGTACGTCTGAAATTCCGAATCGGGATCCAGGAGCCGGGCTCGATGGCGTGGCCTGGATCGTCAGACGCCGGTGGAGAGGAGCTGTGGACCTGTTGATGTAAAGCATGCAGTTTAGTTGTCAGTTCGTGCAAATAATCAAACAGTGCAGGGTATTCTATGTCACTGAGCTTCCTGGGTCTCGGGACTCCCCATATATTGGCGGGGCGCCCGAACACGATCTCGTGCGGGCTAAGACCTAATCTGGAATGGACAATCATCCTGGTAGACAGGAGTGCTAGAGGCAGGGCATCTGGCCACTTGAGACCTGTGCTAGCTTGGATCTTGGCCAGTTTCAATTTTAACGTGCCATTATAGCACTCTACTAATCCTGCCGATTGGGGATGATTTGCGGCATGGAACTTCTGGTGGATGCCTAGACACTCACACACTCTCTTCATCACTCGTCCCACAAACTCACTTCCGTTATCACTCCAGACAATTCTAGGCATGCCGAATCTAGGGAAGAATTCCTTGACAAGGGCTTTGGCAGTTGACAATGCAGTGTTGTTCTTAAGGGGGTATGCTTCTACCCACCTGGAGAAGGCGCAAACAACAACAAGGACATATTTCAGGTTATTGCACCTCTCCATGTGAATAAAATCGAGTTGCAAGACCTCGAATGGGTATGTTGGAGGGGAAAAATGACCAGCTGGGGTTGGGGTTCCCCTACCGGGATTGTGCTTCAAACACACCATACAATTTCTGACCAGATTCTCTGCACATTTTGGGATACCACTATTCTGCCATACTGGGGCCAACAGCTTACATATTCCTTTCACACTGATGTGTGCCATTCCATGGGCCATCGTTACCACTGCGAGCACATAGGCGTTAGGTAATAACCATCGCTGATGTTCTGACAGTTCGACCCAACAACCATTCGCGTCTAACCTACCCTTGCTTTCTCTCCATTCATTCACCTCTTTCTCGGTAGCATCAGCTTGTATAGACTTTACACTTTCGATGGTGTCCTCACACATTCCCACATCAGGGGTCCATCTAGCAGGACCTACAACATACATCCGACTCATTGCGTTCCTTGCAGTCTCTTTCGCGACCTCATCGGCAAATGCATTCCCTCAACCAACATCATTTCGGATTCTCCTATGCGCGCTACACTTCACAATCGCAACCTGTAGGGGCAAGGTCAGTGACTCGAGAAGGTCGTGTACTAGCTGGCCATGTTGTATTCTTGCACCATGTGACGTCAGGAACCCACGTTCACGCCACAATCTTCCAAAACTGTGGGCGACGCCAAAGGCGTACTGACTATCAGTGTACACATTCACTTGTTTTCCTTTCGCCAACACGCACGCTCTTGTGAGTGCGACTAGCTCTGCTGCTTGTGCAGAATTCTGGGGGATGCGAGCTGTCTCTACAATCGTGTGTAATGTTGTCACGGCATATGCTGCAGTCGTATCACCATTTGGCAACTTGAAACATGAACCATCAACCCATAAATTATCATTACATTCAGGAAAGGGAGTGTCCTGCAAGTCTACTCTCCCTTTTGTCTCTTCCTCTGTCCTAAAGCAGCAATCATGTTTGTCGACCTTATCTGTCTCTGCTGGTGGAATGGGTAGTAACGTAGCAGGGTTGAGTGTATCACACCTCTTTATGTGAATGTGGCTTGCCAACAGGGTCAATTCATAGCTGGACAGTCGAGCACTCGTTAGGTGCTTGCTGTGTTTTCGTCCTATTTAGTAGGATATCTACTGCATGTGGGACCATAACGGTCAGAGTATTATTCATGACTAACCCAGCCGACTGTCGAATACAGACAGCCGCTGCGGCAGTGGCCCTCAAGCAACTTGGTAATGCCTTAGCTACAGGATCTAGAGTCGTGGAGAAATATCCACATGGGCGTTGTTTGTCCCCAAAGTGCTGTGTTAAGACTGATAATGCGCAACCTTCCTTCTCATGGACGTATAATGTAAACGGCTTGCTGTAGTCAGGATTGCCTAACACAGGAGCCGAACATAATGCTTCACGCAACTCATGGAAACTCGCCTGACAATCTTCAGACCAAGGCAAAGGATTGGGTGTGTCTTTACGCATTAATGCCAGCAAGGGCTTGGCCAACAGTGAGAAATTCGGTATCCATTGTCTACAGTATGATGTAATGCCCAAGAAGGCACGCACTTCTCTTTGTGTCCTTGGGACACTCAATTCCGCAATTGCCTGTATTCTTTCTGGGGTCAGTCTCCTTCCCTCCTTCGATAAGATGTGACCTAAGTAGGTTACTTCTTGTCGGCAAAATTGTAATTTGGAAAGCGAGACCTTGTGCTTCCTGTCACATAAATGACGCAACAATGACAGTGTGGCTTGCTTGCAAATTTCTTCAGTATCTGCAGCGATCAGTAGATCGTCTACATACTGAATCAGAGTCGCACCACCATGTAGAACGATGGTATCTAGTTGTGTTTTCAGAGCCTGACTGAATATTGATGGACTCTCGCAGTAGCCCTGTGGGGCGCGTCTGAAGCGGAAGCTTCGTCCTCCTAAATTTAAGCCAAAGATGTCTCTGCTCTCTTCGGCAATCGGGATGCTGAAGAAGGCATTCTTCAGGTCGATCACTGAAAACCAATTGGCTGACGCTGGAACCATTGTCAATAAGGCGGTAATGTCGGGTACGACTGGAAACTGCGGTACAACGATCTTATTCACTTCCCTTAAGTCGATCACAAATCGGTGCACAGGGGGCTGGGAAGGATCGGTACGCTTTAAGACAGGCAAAACAGGACTGTTACAAATGTTGCCTGTAGTTTCTTCGATGACATCTTTCGCAATCAGATCGTGCACTATTTCTAGCAAAGCCTTTTCACATTCTTGGGACATTCTATATTGGGGAATACGTGGCAACCTGACATTAGCTTTCAATGTTATGACATACGGTGCTATCTCTAAACGACCTACATCGTTTGAACCATTCGCCCAAAGTATATCTGGAAGAGATGACAACTCAGTCGGAATGCTTTCCTTTGCCAAATACATCGGGGAAATCACTTTCTTACCAAGGGTGAGTTGTACTCCCGAAGGAGAACAGTATAAAGTCGCATATAATCTCTTCAATAAATCCAAACCTAACAAATTTTCGCTACAACCTGTTGTAAGAATGAGGGGTGCTTCTAATTCGCATGGGCCAACAGAAAGGGGCATGGGACTGGAGATCGGGTTTCTAACAGGGGCGCCAGAGAAACCTACTGAAACATTCATTTCGCCGGACAAAGGTGCGCCAGGAAGTTTTGAGTGCATAATAGAACTTTTTGTAGCACCAGTATCCAGCAGAAATGGCTCCGACACTCCGGATGTAATTACCTCGACATAGGGTCCATTCTGATCTACTGGAACTGAAACAACTCCCTCTCTTTGTCCATGGCTGTCCTAGCAATTATTACCCTCATTTTCAGTCTCTGCGTAATAATCATCTGTATAGTACTGAGCTGACCTAGAAGATGTATTATTCTGTTGGTCAAAGCTATTCATAAAAGTCTGGGGCGGAAAAGAATTGGTGTTTTGGGGGAAATTTCCACGGCCCCTACCTCTATGGGCCTGTTGGACACCTCTACCTCTTGCGCCGGAGACACCGTTTAAACGTCGTGCAAGAGCTTGGCAATTACTTTTGAAATGACCCTCTTCTTTGCAGTATGCACACTGATTCGGGCCATATGGAGAACGCTGGTGGGAAAACTCGTTTCCTTGCGCGTTTCTTGAATACTGCTGTGGTTGCTGATAATTGGGCTGACTAGGAGCGCGAGGTGGATAGGCTTGTTGGAGAATAACTTTAGTTTTTAATTCTTTAGTCTTCTTGTCTGACTTATCTAGCTCGTCTTTGCGTCTATTTTCATAATACTGGGCTGTGGCTAGAATCTGTGCTGACGTGGAAACAGCCCAAGCACTCTCTGAATCTTTCAATTTATTGCATAATTCAGGAAGCAGATTATGTACAAATTTGTCTACAAACAATCTTTGGCCACCCTCGGTAGCCATGTCCTGACCACTATGATCAGTGAAAGTCTTCTCAAACCTCGTGAAAAAGTCAGACACATTCTCATCTTTCTTTTGCTTGCACGCAGATAGCTTGTCCCAATTTACGCGTAATTCAGGCATCAACGGTTTCATGTACGCGATAATCCTACCGGGAAGATCGGCTATTAAAGGCTCGGGTTTAGAACCACCAACTTGTCTAGCATCAGTAGCAGTAATATTAGCCCATGAGTCACCTAGTTCTTGATCATGATCTGCATGACGGATTTTACTCCATAAAGGATGCGGAACGACGTTCCCAAACATGTCTATATCTGCTAAATTCATTATACATGAGCTGGCGGTCTGCGATAATTCCTTGTAATATCCTGCTGGGTTTTTACGGGGATCGGGTAGTGTCTGTTTGAGTGCTAAAACTTCGGATCTTTTCCAGGGGACATGTACCCATACACGCTGGAAATGCGGTGGGACAGGCGGTTGCGCATTTGCATCACCTTCCCTCCATACCGGAGGAACCTATCTCATGGGGTACTGTCGCGCCTTTTTCCTGCCAGACACATCATCCTCGTCAAACGATCTAGAGCTGTTTCCCGTGCTCCTATAAGATAATAACAAATCCATTGCTTTCTCAACATCTGCGCCTATAATCATGCCTTCGTAAAATTTGAATCGAATGCGGGCTAGTTCCTGCATTCTGCGTTTTGGGTCATTGTCTCGAAAATCTTCCCAAAGGTACACACACATTTCCTCAAACACATATCTTTGAGTGGATGGATCCCACTGACGGAAAACTTCCATAACAGACTGAAGATCATATCTTACAGTATCAGTAACCCATTTGCGTGCTAATTCATTCAGTACTTCTCTTTCCTCGTAGTCGGGTAGTGGACTACGCAACTGTCTACGTTCTGGTTTGGGGGTCGTTTTAGGCGACCCGAAGAAGGGCGAGAATAGACCAGTGACAGTACTTGCCACTCTCTGTCTGACATAAGGAGAAGCTTGCGGCGAAGCAGATGCGCCAGAAAAGACAGGCTGATGTAAAGAGGAAGTCGAAGCAACAGCAGAGGAAGTCGAGGCAGTAGCAGACGTAGTATCATAGTGAATAGTTGGAGCAGTAGGCAAAGTTGTAGAAGTAGAAGGAGTATGTAGCAAAGGCGGCGGCCCTTGAGAAGGCTGGGCCGGAGAAGTAGGAACCAGCTGAAGAGGAGCTGGTGCTTGTGCAAGAGTTGCTTTTCGTGCGCTAGGGCGTGGTATAACAATACGTCTCGGGGGTTCAACAATGCTCGACGTATATGGGGGTGGTGAGTTCAATAAATGGGACATTAATGGATCTTTCTCAGGTGTTCCCTTTGAGTCTTGTCCCTCATGTGGTAACATCGGGTAGCATTTATCTATTGCTAGTTTCTTGCTTCTGAGCATTTGTTCGCTTTCCTGCTCTTCCTCGTCATCCCTGTATGCGATGGCAGCTTGTACCATCGACATGCCTCTTTTATTTTTCTTCGCTAATTTTATTTCTTTCTGTTTGGCTTCCTTGCGCCATAAGCGAAAAGAGTCAAACATCGCCGGCCGGGCTTTCTTCTTGAACAATTTGACCTCGAGGTTGTCTAATATTTCTGAGTCAAAACTACCATATTGGGGCCATTTTAAAACACCATCCTTGCGGGTGTATTTCATCCATACCTCATTATACGTGATAGGACCTACTCCGTGCTTTATATATAACTCATATGTTGGAGTTCCAATCGGAGGAACCGGACACAAATCCTCTAATCGGGAGTCCTTACTACAACCAAGACAAAACAAGTTTCCAAGTCTGCTGAGACCAGGCATCTTCGCTCACTAGTCTAGCTTCAAACTTCAAGGGATTATCTAATTATGATATTGTCGTGAATACACGAACCCCTCGGTTTTGGTGCTTGCAAGGACCAATACAAACCGTATCTCTGGGATACCAAAGCTAAGAACCAAACTAAGAACCAAACTAAGAACTGGGAGACGCTCCACTTATACTTAACTGAATCTTGAAGATCGGTGACGTCACTAGAAGACTCGTCTATCGTTTCGCTCTACCAAGGATCACTGGGTCTAAAACAGGGCGATAGTCAGGGCAGCAGTCCTTCGTAGCCGTCGGGACGCGGGGAACCTCGCAGCAAAGACCTTCGGAACCACGTCGACATGCAGGGGTCGCTGAAGTGGCTGGCCGTCCTCCGGAATTTTCACACGAAGCTCCTCACGAACATCTGGCTTGGACCGTCACCGCTTGATATCGCCTCGAGTTGGGCGCCAACTGAGGTGCCGGGTTTTTAGAGACCCGGTGATGCCAGGGGACCACACCCGAAGACCTCTGAGTTCTCCCTGTTCTGGACTTACAGAAACACAGAGTCTTCTAGTTAAAGTCAGTGATCAAGTTTTATTGGCTGCAACCAAGTAACATGCGTCCTAGAAGTACGACAACACGGGCCGTAAGTTCTCAGGAGACTGTTCGTTTTTACAGAACCAGCCTTCTACTTATATACATAAATAACAGCTGCAGGCAAGAATTCTTGAGTTTACGATATGGCTATACAAATATTTCTGCAATAATACAAAGAGCGAAGTCATGCTGGTCAGCACATATTTTAGATGTCCAGTTGGTGATGGATTACCCCGCCAGATCCAGAACTCCCATCAGATATCGATGAAACACCAATAAGGTCGGGCACCCTCCCACCATAAAACGGGTCATAAACAAGAATCATGGACAGGTGTATGTGTATGGAAAAACAGGGTCTGTATGTAGTGGATGGTTTATGACATGTTGTGCCTTGATGATATCTTGTTCGGCCACTGGGCGAGGAGCTGCCCAAACAGGCTTGGCTGAAGGCGGTGGAGGCAGCTTCGGCCAGGTCATGGGGAAGTCAGCTACAAAGGACGTGTCGTTTTAGATCAAGCTCGGCTGTAATCAATTGACTTATATGAGGGCAAGCCATAAGATGGGTGCCGGTTACAAAATGGAGTCCGAGGGTTCGGGACGGAAACTACGATTTAAGGGTGTTAGCATCGCTCAATCGTGACGCAAATGCATGGGGATAATGCCCTAATCATTACCGGTTCGTGGATACCAAATTCGTCATGGTAAGACGATATTTTATGACACGAGTGTTGGACCTCGATATCTGTAAAACGGCGGGGTCCGGATTTGCAGTACCACACTGGAGAGGCTAAAGTCCGGAAGGAGAAAAGGTCCGAGCTCACAACCCAGGTTGCAGAACTGGAGAGGGTACACAGCCGCACGGGCGCCCCGCAAATATGGCGACAATTGAAGGCTGCTAGCGCTCAATTGGCTTCCCTTGACACGGACAGGGCGGAATTTGCGGCGCTCCGCCTTCGACATACATACTATGTTGGAGGCAAGAGAACGGGACGCTTGTTAGCCAGCGCCCTCAAAGCTAAATCCCACCGCACAAAAATCACTGACCTCACTGATAGCTCTGGGAATGCCCTCACTGAGGAAGCCCAGATCGCAAACGAGTTCCGGGCCTACTACGCCTCACTTTACGGTGCTGACGACCCATCTCTCAGGAGTATCGACACATACCTATCTTCAGCGGCCATTACGGAGCTGTCCCAGTCCAACGCGATCGCGTTAGACGCTCCCATCCGCCTGGAGGAAGTCACAGCGGCTATATTCAGACTTCGCCCACTGAAATCTCCCGTACCGGATGGCTTCTCGGCGGGGTTTTACAAATCATTTTGCCATCTAGTAGCCCCTATCCTTACCAGGCGTTTTAACTCCTTTGAGGGACCTGGCTCCATTCCCCCAGACATGCTGGCGGCTGAAATGATCGTCCTGCCCAAACCGGGCAAGAAACTGACACATTGCTCAGCATTCCGCCCGATCTCCCTGCTGAATTTAGATCTAAAGATCTTCACTTGAGTTCTAGCGGCACGCCTGGGCCCGCTTCTACCCGATAACACCAAAAGAATGTTACATCTAATAGATAAGGCACATTTCCAGGAGTCCGATGCTGTGCTCGTGGCCATAGACGCGGAGAAAGCTTTCGACCGCGTTGACTGGGCATACTTACAGCAGGTGTTGCTGCGCTTTGGACTTGGCGACCGCTTCCGTTCCTGGATCGCCATCTGTTACCACCAGCCCCAGGCCCGGGTCCAGTTGGGCGGTGTGTGCTCGAACCCCTTCGACATTCAACGTGGGACGAGACAGGGTTGCCCCTTATCCCCCCTTCTGTTTGCCCTCTATATTGAACCTCTGGCGCAGAAAATTCGAGACAACCCCGACATTGCTGGTGTCACCTTCAGTGGTGAACCACATACCATCAGTCTGTACGCAGACGACATCATAGTCGCTCTTGACCGACCTAACCACTCGGTACCCGCCTTCTTAGCGGAGTTGGAAGCATTCGGCACGGTCGCCGGCTTCAAGATCAACAGGGGGAAATCCCTAATATTACCGTTAGGGGGAAACGCCCGCCCTCACGCACCAACCTCCACCTATTGCTGCGACCTCCAAATCACCACGGAACTCCCATACCTGGGGATTACCCTTACCTCTTCGACAGAATAGACAGTTGCTCTCAACTATAAATCTCTCACCACTCAGATCCGGGCGGACCTAGTGCGCTGGTGAAAACAACCTCTCTCCCTCCTGGGTAGAGTCGCGGCTGTGAAGATGTCGACCCTGCCTAAAATACTGTATATCTTCCAGACCCTCCCAGTGGCCCCCCCGAAGGGCACCATTTCAGATCTTCAGGCTGCAATACATCACTTTGTCTGGGAGGGTAAGCGGGCGCGCCTTCACAAACAACTGGTCCACAGGAGTATGGATGAAGGGGGCCTGGGGGTCCCCAACCTATTACAATACTTCCAGGCCACACAGCTCAAATACCTGGTGAAGTGGTATAGACCCGAGTCAGAAAAAAGGTGGCTCCTTCAGGACAGAGCCATGGCCCAACGATCCCTCTGGGAAATCCCCTTTTTGCCCAGGAAACATCGACTGACTTACCTCACCAACTGACCCATAACACGCACAGTCACTACAGTCTGGGACACAGTGGCAGTTAAACGCGGCCTAACCACATTTCCCTCTCCATTCACCCCACTCTTAGACAACCCAGAATTCCCACCGGGCAACGACCCCCGCGCCTTTACACAATGGCGGGGCACCGCATGCAAATGCGCTGGGGACCTCTTTGACTTGCGTGGCTTTCTCACCCTTTCAGACATCAAGCAAGGCTATGACATCACAGACCCTCACCTTTTTCAATACTTTCAATTACGTCATTGGCTTACTGACCCTGCGACTGTCACCTCGGTGGGGCGCCCACTGACCTCTTTCGAGAAATGGCACCTGACCAAAGACACAGATCGCCATTTGATATCGGACCTATATAAAATGCTTACACCCCCTGAGGCGCAGAGCAAAACAGCGGGCCAGAAAAGGTGGGAAGCTGAACTAGGTAGAACGCTATCACCTAAGGAATAGAGCCAGATATACTATAGGGCATCACATACCACGCGCAATACAGCAGGCAGGGAAACAGCAGTGAAATTAGCGATTTACTGGCACCTTACACCAGCCCGGCTCCATAAGGGTAATCCGTCACGGAGTGAATTGTGTTGGAGAGGGTGCGGGGAACGGGGCACTTTGACACATATCCTCTGGGACTGTAGGGAGGTTCGAGGCTACTGGGACACAGTTCTGAATGATATCGATGCAACCTTTGACACCGAGATCCCACGATTTCCCACATATGCCATCCTAGGGCTTTCTAATGCCCTTACTTTTCCCCTGAAATCTATCCGAGGTCGCCAGATGGGCATCGCCATGCAGGCAGCTACACAACATGTTTTATCACTCTGGGGATCACCAACCAAGCCCACACACACGGGATGGCTACACAAAATCTGGTTCACCTTGGGCATGGAACGAATCCAAGCTACCCTCACGCAAACTACAGATGCATTTCAAAAGATTTGGCAGCCATTTATATCTCTCCTATCTAAAGAGTTCAATGAAATCACATGCCCGAAATACCTCCGACTGCTACGCCTTACAGATGCGACCACTGGGACTTAGGAATCTCAGGGGTAATCAGAACAGCTCTTTTCTGACCAATGGACGGCGGATCTCCTACACACGGCACACTGGTGGGGGAGGGGGGCGGGGGTAGGTTGGGGGGGCGGAGGGGTTCTGTGGGTTTGGTTTGTTCAAACTTGTTTGCTAAAATTACCAGCCATTTGCCTTCTGAGCATCGCACCGCTCTTTGCGGGAGGCCATCTCCTTCGCCATCTCTCACAGCGCGCTGACAAGACGCTTGCTTGTCATATCCGACTGGTCTGCCTGTTACATGTACTTTGTAATACGATGCTTTACTATGCTTCTTGGCTCAAAATACATTTAAAACTAAAAATAGATTCACAAGATCGCAGAGGGCATTTAGAGGATGAACGTGGTTAGTAACAAAGAGAAAAGATCCATCCCTGGACACACTGTATCTACTGATCCCATCAAAATGACATCTAAAGGGCAAACAATCTCTGTGTCTACCTGACAAGTCAGAGAAATGCTTCCAATACCACAACAGGGACTGTCTATAGATGTTCAGTATTAGTCCATATCAGATTTTCAGGATAAACACAAGCGATCAATATTTACATACATTTATTGTAACTACTCACACAATGACTCAACAGGTTAAACAATTGCATCTGATCTCTTCCTTCTCAGAATTAAATTAATTTGTATTGGTTCTTCTTGTCCTCTTGGCAGGAATGTATAAACTGCATCAGCCAAGTACAGTCCCACAGCTGCATGTGATACAAGATGATGTTTTGGGGCCTTTCAAACAGAAAAGCAATCCAAATATCTTATGTGAGACTTCGAATTGGCTAAAGAGTGTACCAAGTCTGCGAGAAAGATACTAGTACCAGAATAAGAATAGATGTTGTGCTAGCAATCTACACATAAGACAGTGAATCAAGTCCCACAGGACACACGTCTACAATACCAGAGATAGATTTAAGACATTTAATCGCACAAGATTTCAGTTCATCGTTTTTCACACATTATGCTATTTTAGATTGAGATTAGACATCTGCAATACAACCTTGTTCCTGCTCCAGTCACAGTTCAGCCTGAACAGCTAATTAAGATCCTTTCTCAATTGGAATACAAGCAACCCAAGACCAGTTTCGTCAGTGGGGAACAGCCTGAGTCCTGTATCATGATGAGCTAGAGACCTACCCATCTCCTTTAAGACGTGTTGTTTTTTACAGTAAATGCCAGAAGACTCCCTTACCAATGAAACCTTCTTCACACCTTATCGTCCCCACCCTCCGCATTCACTAGGTCTCTTAGAGCCGAACTAACCCACAGGTTACACAGAACTACAGGCTCTACATTTAGTGTAAGTAGCTTAAGTGTATCCTTCCCACTCTTAAGGTTGGGTGCAACACTTTACGGACAGATAAATTGAACTATCATCTTTTCTTTAGAGAGCCTCTTCGACCTGCAGATGTCACTGCCCAGCAGAATAAGCATTTGCAATGCAATAGGTCTCACTTTCACTCAAATTTGAGCTATTGACATTTCAAATAACAATGCCTTTTATTTTTGTTTTGTTTTAAAAAACACAAATAAAAGGCATTGTCATTTACAATGCCAATAGCTAAAACTTGCGTAAATGCAAGACCTATTGCATTGCAAATGCTTGTTTTGTTTGCACCAGTAAACCAGTGAAGAGTGAATACTTCTCATCAACGTCTATGCAGGGATAAGTGGACATGTGGTGTTTTTCTCCCAATGGCAGGAGTCTCAGACGAATAATTTCTGTAACATACTTTCATAGAAACCAACTGCTATAGGGATGGTTGTTTTGGTGCATTGAATTTCTGAAGTTTCTTGAGAGTTACTGGTTTTTAGGACACAGCCAAGGCAGTGCATGTGCTTTCTCTTAAGAGACCTTCTGTTATTTCACAGGAGCCTTAGAGGTCACCCAATGCTTACAACTGGTTGGCTTTATTGTCAATTTAATTTGCTTGCTTCTTATTGGTCAACTTTCGTATGCTTCCTTCCTCTCTGTTCTGCCCCTGGAGCATGAAAGACTTATGTCCTTCTACTGTACGTTTTTTTCAGGTGCTACTTTTTATTTTTACAAAAGGGGGTGGTGATGGATGGAGCATCTGAACCAATCAAACTTTCACACCCAGTCAACAGATCTGGGTTTAATCCATCACCGTTCTTTAGCCCACTCTGCCACCCCAGTTCAGACATGGCCATATGCAAATCAGTCTGACCCTGTGCCTCATGGGAACAGTCCAGCCCGAACTGCCAAGCCATGCCTTCCCTGGACCGGAAACAAGATTCCTAGGACCGGTTTCTGGCATTACAGCAGTCTTCAGCCAGGCTTGCTGGAATCCAGAGGCAAAGTGAGCAAGGGACTCACGTCTGAGCATACTCTGCCAACTTATGGCGAACAAAGCGGTACAAAAGGGGGTGGTGATGGACGGAGCATCTGAACCAATCAAACACTCACACCCAGTCACCAGATCTGGGTTTAATCCATCACCATTCTTTAGCCCACTCTGCCACCCCAGTTCAGACATGGCCATATGCAAATCAGTCTGACCCTGTGCCTCATGGGAACAGTCCAGTGCAAACTGCCAAGCCATGCCTTCCCTGGACCGGAAACAAACTTCCTTGGACCCGTTTCTGGCATTACAGCCGTCTTCAGCCAGGCTTGCTTGAATCCAGTGGCAAAGTGAGCAAGGGACTCACGTCTGATCATACCCTTCCAACTTATGGCGAACAAAGAGGTACAAAAGGGGGTGGTGATGGACGGAGCATCTGAACCAATCAAACACTCACACCCAGTCAACAGATCTGGGTTTAATCCATCACCGTCGTTTAGCCCACTCTGGCTGGTTTGGTTCAGATGCTCCGTCCATCACCACCCCCTTTTGTACCGCCCAGTTCATGAACAAGGCACACAACTATGACAACACTTTCCAATAAGGACGATGGAAAAAAGGAGCTAGCACAAAAATATCAAACAAAAATACCCTATGGGATTTAGCAAAAGTCTTTCAAATGCCTGGCCCTGTGAAACCCCTCCTCCTGACTACCATCCCTGAGAAGGAGGTACATTCCTTCTGTAACCTCTCATTGTAAGTACCCACCATGGAAACTCATAGCGCAGATACATTCAAAATCATACTTCAGTCTTTGCTGCAGATGAAGCTTCGAAGGTAGCTAGAGACTGGCTGGGCTGACACTCAGCCCATCAGTAGCCATGACATCAAGTATGACCAGGCGGCATTCTCTTGACATACAAGCTCTTCTCCAGCCTTATTGGCATTTGGACCACCGGTGGTTTCGAGTATTCTCAATTTTTCTACCGGCCAGTACACTTCATCTGAATATCATGTCCAATGCCCTGGAAGGAACTCAATGATTGGTCTTAAAGCAGGGAATTCAATAAGAGAATTCTCACCTCTTGCGTATTCCTCTTTGTCCATAGAACTTGCAGACTGTGCAGCAACTCGACAATGGTACCGCCTGTGGTGGATGAAGAGGTCGGAGTAAGGGCAAAAGGGATAAGAGAAAAAGAGAAAGTCAGCTCTTGTACCTTCTAGGTTTACTTTGCTACTGATTTTGATACAACTACAACTTATCACACGGGAATGCCTCCTGCACAATCTCGTACAAGCATGTAAACTTTGCATTCCTATTGAGGTCATTGTACTTCATGAGTGCGATGTGGTTTGTTGACTCAAATCAAGTAATGGTGTTTACACCAAAAAGACTGCTTGATGGATACGTTGTACGAGTGTAGTATGGCCATTCTATAGGGCAGGGACAGAGGATACAACAAAGGATAGGGTAGGGCAAACATAGCAGGTTGAAGGTAGGACAGAAACAAAATTTAGGTTATACGGAGGATAGGCTGTAGAGGAGGACAGTAGATAGATGGGTCAAATCCAGCACGTAGAGAGAAGGGGAGAGGGTCCAACAGTAGTATTCAGAGGATGGGGTAGACAGAGGCAATTGGTAGACATCAGGGGGTTTAGGACAGGATATAGACAGAGGGTGTGGGATAGGTAAACACCAGCACGAAGAAAAGCAGTAGACAGAGATAGCAGGACTGAGGAGGAAAAAAAACAAGTAAAAGGAAGTAGTGAAGAAGTTATGTTCCCAAAGGAGGTGTAATGGCAGGTACTCAACAGAATCGATTTATACTGAAAATTGAGTACCTTATATCTCATTCATTGTATATAGAGCAAGAACGGTGACTCCCTTGTTACTATATCAACACGCCGAGGAAAGTGCATGTTAAATATTCTTAATTCATACATTTGACATCTGCGCTCTCGGGCATTTAAGCAAAATCTGGAACCCCAATAGTAAACGACTATGAAAGGCGATTCTAGTTACAATATCTCCATGTGCCAGTGAAAAAGTATACCGTAGTCTGTTATTTTATACAATGTAATTAACGAATTCCATTTAAGCATTATGCTCTGCTCTAATGTATGAATTTAAGTATTTTGATCTATAAAAACGGAATATTTCTCAGTGAGTCTTTGTCAGTGGTGACCATTTGAAACATTCACTTCATTTAAGAAAGGAGCGAGGTGCTCATATTTTTGTTACCTAATTGGGGGTTTCCGAGGCGTCCAGCATGGCAACTGTGTGCAGAGAAGATATATCTAAGATGAGTGTTGCACGAGTAAGTTATACAGTGCAATCACCATGGCTTGCAAGATGCACCATATAATGCCAATATTTATGGTCCTCCGAGCACTCAATATTATCACAAAAGAGAGTCTTTATGTAATTTTCTTTCTTTTAATGTTCACTTTGCTTCCATATCAAATCCAATTCTTCATCAAACGATTGCCTGCAGCCAACGCGCGTTTCGTCAAGTCCGTGTAGGACAATTTGACTTCCTCAGGGCTGCAACCCAAAGGATCACAATCAATTTCATTCTACCAAAGGAATTATACACAAAACAATTTTTACACTGTTTGCATATTCAAAATAAGTCTCACAAAGCAAATACCAATCTAACCTAAATTAAGGTTCATAAACATTCTATATCTATGCATACTATTCTACCCAGAAGGACTATGTTAGCCAAAGACATCAGTTCAATGGTAGCGTAGGACAAAAGAATATCCATTAAAAACTGTCAAATTATATACAAGTCATGTATGCAGTGTAACAGGTTGAAGACTGTGGTTGCCGAAGACTCCAATAGTTAACAGAACGTATATAACAACTCACCTAACTAGTGGTAATAGTCTACCCACAAACCATCCAAATAGGGTTCTTTAGACGTTAGGGTCAATTCCCTTCTCTACACGTTCGTGATCTAAAATAGAGATATTTACACGTATAGTCATATCAACATTACTAGGTCAGTATCTTATAACAGATGCGTCCATCATTTAAGTCACTCCCTATCCAATGTTACTCACCAAGTAGGTGCTCGAAGCATTGTATATATAGGCAGCACGTCTAGTTCAGTCCAAATCTTCACTTGCAATCAATGTTCTATCCAAATCACACTTGTTTTTAAGAGCCTCAATGTATTATTTCCTAAAACGGGTTATAACTACATTAGTAGCATTCTCCATGCGTTGATTAGCCCAATACACGCATATGTAATAGCTTCCTCACCTTAGCTCAAGTATCTGTACATGTACGTTATCACAAAATCTTCAGAACCTCCGTATTATGAAGGATCGATGACACGGGTCCGTGTCTAGTAAAGGAAAAATACAATAGTAAACCTCTCATTGCCCCCAACTATTAGTTGCAAAGTTAAGGCAATGCCTCTGCATTCCATTCGTTTCACTCACCGTGTAGTCAGTATCGGTAACGGTATCTCGTTTCTCACTATGGCGTTCCGCGTAGGCGCCATCTTGCAGTGGCAATTTATAGTGCAAAGCGTGGGCGACATCTTGTAGTGTCTAATTTGCCCGCAATTCAGCCAGTATTTATATATATTACTTTGTTCGCAATAGGTTATGTATTATCTCTAAACGATAGAGACATTATCTCTTTCCCTGTCTATACGCACATTGTCTTTTATTTTAACAAAATTCTCATGCCGATTTCGAGCGGGCGCCATCTTTAATATTAAACCGAAGCGAGGTGCACAGCAGACATCTTGTAGTGTCACCGTATTCCTAAATATAAATTAGCGTGTTCTAATGCTCGCTATAGGTAAAATATTACCAGACCGTAACACCCCAGCAGGGCAATTAATGTACGTAGCTTGAAATAAATACGCCACAGTAGGTTCCATCTTGTGTGGTCTATCTACGCTCATACACATGTATTTTGGGGCTAAGTAGGTCACATAAATAGGTCTCACCCTATATGACCAATTAAATCCTAATTTCGTATTTTTCTAGTTCTGTGAACCACTGTGGTCCTCAGGCAAACCACAATCCTTATCCTTATTATATCAAAATTACAACATAGCCTCACATGTCTACTCCTTTTAAGCATAAGGCAAAACGTAGAGACAGTGGGTTCCAATGGTATCATTCTCATTTCACTTTTAACTTATTACTCACTCTCCATTTCAACACAGCCTGCAATGTCAGAGAGAACAACAGTACATACTCATTCTAAGACAGAGATATAGACACCGGCATTGTTAATTACAGTTAACACCTCTGATATTCATCAGTTCTATTTTAGTTACCAAGATAGAACTCGTATTCATGATCCACATTGAGTCCACATTCGACCGCCCTCAGTCTAATCAACCATAATACTTCTCGTTTCCTAAGTGCCAGTACTCTGTTACCTCCTCGTGGGTCAGGTTTTATATGGTCAATTCCATAGTAGGAGAAGTTATGTTGATCCTTAGTCTCAAAATTCTGGATTAAGTGTGATGCAATCGGATACCTTGTGTCTCCATTCTTCAATGCTCTATAATGTTCAGCAATTCTATCTCTGAGCCTCCTCTTGGTACTCCCTACGTAAATTTTGCCACATGTGCAAGCAATTACATAAATCACGTATGTTGTGTCACAGTTAATGAACATGCCGATAGTGTATTTGCCGGAATTATTATGTTCAAAGGTAAGAACCTTTTTCATTGCCCATCTACAGGATATACATCTACCGCATTTATAAAATCCCTTGAAACTGTTCAACCAGTCTGTTTTGTTCTGTTTAGTTGGGTAACTAGGACTCAGCATGTTCTTAAGAGTCGTTCCTCTCCTAAATGTCACACTAGGTTTGTCATAAATATATGGTTTCAAATCTTCGTCAATACAAAGCAGGTGCCAATGTCTGTTTAGAATAGTAAATAACTTGGAACTATCTGTTCCATAGCTAGTTATTACTCGTACTTTCTCGTCAGTTGTCCTGCCATCCTTACTGCCTCTAATTAATGTAGTCTCTCTTTTTACCTTTCTCACTCTTGTCACAGCTCTTGAGATCACATTGCGTCCATATCCTCGTTTGAGGAATCTGGATGTCATATCTGCTATATTGTGATCAAACTCTTTTTCTGTTGAACAGTTACGTCGTGCTCTGATTAACTCACCATATGGTATGGCTCTCTTTTGATAATTAGGATGACAGCTCTCAGCATGTAGGATTGAGTTACAGCTAGTCGGTAACTCAATCCTACATGCTGAGAGCTGTCATCCTAATTATCAAAAGAGAGCCATACCATATGGTGAGTTAATCAGAGCACGACGTAACTGTTCAACAGAAAAAGAGTTTGATCACAATATAGCAGATATGACATCCAGATTCCTCAAACGAGGATATGGACGCAATGTGATCTCAAGAGCTGTGACAAGAGTGAGAAAGGTAAAAAGAGAGACTACATTAATTAGAGGCAGTAAGGATGGCAGGACAACTGACGAGAAAGTACGAGTAATAACTAGCTATGGAACAGATAGTTCCAAGTTATTTACTATTCTAAACAGACATTGGCACCTGCTTTGTATTGACGAAGATTTGAAACCATATATTTATGACAAACCTAGTGTGACATTTAGGAGAGGAACGACTCTTAAGAACATGCTGAGTCCTAGTTACCCAACTAAACAGAACAAAACAGACTGGTTGAACAGTTTCAAGGGATTTTATAAATGCGGTAGATGTATATCCTGTAGATGGGCAATGAAAAAGGTTCTTACCTTTGAACATAATAATTCCGGCAAATACACTATCGGCATGTTCATTAACTGTGACACAACATACGTGATTTATGTAATTGCTTGCACATGTGGCAAAATTTACGTAGGGAGTACCAAGAGGAGGCTCAGAGATAGAATTGCTGAACATTATAGAGCATTGAAGAATGGAGACACAAGGTATCCGATTGCATCACACTTAATCCAGAATTTTGAGACTAAGGATCAACATAACTTCTCCTACTATGGAATTGACCATATAAAACCTGACCCACGAGGAGGTAACAGAGTACTGGCACTTAGGAAACGAGAAGTATTATGGTTGATTAGACTGAGGGCGGTCGAATGTGGACTCAATGTGGATCATGAATACGAGTTCTATCTTGGTAACTAAAATAGAACTGATGAATATCAGAGGTGTTAACTGTAATTAACAATGCCGGTGTCTATATCTCTGTCTTAGAATGAGTATGTACTGTTGTTCTCTCTGACATTGCAGGCTGTGTTGAAATGGAGAGTGAGTAATAAGTTAAAAGTGAAATGAGAATGATACCATTGGAACCCACTGTCTCTACGTTTTGCCTTATGCTTAAAAGGAGTAGACATGTGAGGCTATGTTGTAATTTTGATATAATAAGGATAAGGATTGTGGTTTGCCTGAGGACCACAGTGGTTCACAGAACTAGAAAAATACGAAATTAGGATTTAATTGGTCATATAGGGTGAGACCTATTTATGTGACCTACTTAGCCCCAAAATACATGTGTATGAGCGTAGATAGACCACACAAGATGGAACCTACTGTGGCGTATTTATTTCAAGCTACGTACATTAATTGCCCTGCTGGGGTGTTACGGTCTGGTAATATTTTACCTATAGCGAGCATTAGAACACGCTAATTTATATTTAGGAATACGGTGACACTACAAGATGTCTGCTGTGCACCTCGCTTCGGTTTAATATTAAAGATGGCGCCCGCTCGAAATCGGCATGAGAATTTTGTTAAAATAAAAGACAATGTGCGTATAGACAGGGAAAGAGATAATGTCTATATCGTTTAGAGATAATACATAACCTATTGCGAACAAAGTAATATATATAAATACTGGCTGAATTGCGGGCAAATTAGACACTACAAGATGTCGCCCACGCTTTGCACTATAAATTGCCACTGCAAGATGGCGCCTACGCGGAACGCCATAGTGAGAAACGAGATACCGTTACCGATACTGACTACACGGTGAGTGAAACGAATGGAATGCAGAGGCATTGCCTTAACTTTGCAACTAATAGTTGGGGGCAATGAGAGGTTTACTATTGTATTTTTCCTTTACTAGACACGGACCCGTGTCATCGATCCTTCATAATACGGAGGTTCTGAAGATTTTGTGATAACGTACATGTACAGATACTTGAGCTAAGGTGAGGAAGCTATTACATATGCGTGTATTGGGCTAATCAACGCATGGAGAATGCTACTAATGTAGTTATAACCCGTTTTAGGAAATAATACATTGAGGCTCTTAAAAACAAGTGTGATTTGGATAGAACATTGATTGCAAGTGAAGATTTGGACTGAACTAGACGTGCTGCCTATATATACAATGCTTCGAGCACCTACTTGGTGAGTAACATTGGATAGGGAGTGACTTAAATGATGGACGCATCTGTTATAAGATACTGACCTAGTAATGTTGATATGACTATACGTGTAAATATCTCTATTTTAGATCACGAACGTGTAGAGAAGGGAATTGACCCTAACGTCTAAAGAACCCTATTTGGATGGTTTGTGGGTAGACTATTACCACTAGTTAGGTGAGTTGTTATATACGTTCTGTTAACTATTGGAGTCTTCGGCAACCACAGTCTTCAACCTGTTACACTGCATACATGACTTGTATATAATTTGACAGTTTTTAATGGATATTCTTTTGTCCTACGCTACCATTGAACTGATGTCTTTGGCTAACATAGTCCTTCTGGGTAGAATAGTATGCATAGATATAGAATGTTTATGAACCTTAATTTAGGTTAGATTGGTATTTGCTTTGTGAGACTTATTTTGAATATGCAAACAGTGTAAAAATTGTTTTGTGTATAATTCCTTTGGTAGAATGAAATTGATTGTGATCCTTTGGGTTGCAGCCCTGAGGAAGTCAAATTGTCCTACACGGACTTGACGAAACGCGCGTTGGCTGCAGGCAATCGTTTGATGAAGAATTGGATTTGATATGGAAGCAAAGTGAACATTAAAAGAAAGAAAATTACATAAAGACTCTCTTTTGTGATAATATTGAGTGCTCGGAGGACCATAAATATTGTCTGGACCTTGGTTTGCCTTGGGGACTGTGGTAACCAGCCCCCCACCTCTTCCTGAGCACCTATTTGATAATTTGATCTGTTACATAACCTAGACATTAGCTGTGCGCTCCTGATAGCCGTTACCAATCTCTGTCTACCATATAATGCCAGCTGCATTCTCCATTTACTCTATGAAATGTCTCCATGGTCAGACCTTCATGGGTCTCACTACTTCCTTATTTAACATTGCAATAAACCAACTTATAGGGCAATTTATCACTATGAGTCGACATGCAATTACACTGCATTGTGTATGCACTCAAATTTCTCAAATACATCAAAATATACTACAGTCCATAAACAGAGTCGATCTTTTACATTTTGACTCTACCTAGATCACTGCCATCTTTAGATAAACAAATGCAATTTACTCATGTTATAGTTGCATTAAGTTCATACGTTCAATGGTCAATGATAATCCAGGTGTGGATTCCATTTCAAAATGGCCACAGTGTAGCATACTAAAGGCACTCCCATAAGTTATTGATTTTAACAAAGCATTGTTGTAGTCTTCCTGAAATGACTGATATTCAGGAACCTTATAAAAAAAATCCGGCTCTGCAGCCATGCATTTGATATGCTGTCAATCTCCTGGCCACCTAAAACCTGGGGCCTACTGGTATCTAGGGGTATTCACAAGGCGAGGAATCTACGGTTAGAAGTATCCATCAGAAAATAGCTATTCTCTCCAAGGTCCATCTTCTGACTCTTCCAAAGGCCGGTACATCTTCATCTTGGATATTCTGCATACTTGATGTTTCTACTAGGTATACACTTCCTTCTATATGAATGCACCAATGTTATTTGATATTTATGTGGTCTGAGACTAGCCCCTGTGGCTAGTAGTGCTATAAAAACACCTCAAATAAAAATTTTAATCTGCGATTTGAAGTATCCATAAAAAAATAGCTATTCTTTTCAAGGTCCATCTTCTGGCTCTTCTGAAGGCTTTTACATCTTCACCTTGGATATTCTGCACACTTGCTGTTCCTACTAGGTATAACCTTCCTACTTTATCAATTTACCAATGTTATTTGATATTTCTGCGGGGCTGAGGCTACCCCCAATGGTGTGTAGTGCTATACAAACACCGCAAATATATAAATTACCCATGTGCATGTCCCTGAGAAAGAGACATGTCAGTGATCATCACCCACCCACCTGTATGGGTGTAGGTGGAATAAGATGGGAGCCACAGAGGTCCTGTTGGCTAGTTCACCACTTATCCACCCTCCCCACTAGTGCAGCACCTTTTCAGTTCATTGCCCAGCTACCAAAAGAGCTCCTATAAACTGCCCACTACTAGTCCCCAAAGAGAAACGCTTTAGGATAAGAGGCTCAGCCCAGGAAAAGAAAGTTCCCCAAGAAAATTCAGTCCTAGGAGCAAAATGAATCCATGACTGACAGTTTGATCACATACTTGTGTAAACTACTGCTCACTGTTGGATCACAGAATGCTATCAGAGAAAACACTTTGAAAGATCTTAGCAGGATGAGCCTGATTCTTGTAGTTGTGGACTGTGCCGCACTATGATGGCTAGCCACATTATGGAGGGAAACTTCTGGCAGTCATTCGAGAGTAGATCACTCCTTTGCAGGCAGGACAACTCCAGATTGCCGCTGACAGATATCAGCATACTCCTAGAACGGTTGAGGCATTTCACGCTACCTTCCCTCTCAGCTTTACTTGCATCACATTACCATGTGGCCTCCCGAGTTTTGTTAAATTCCAGATGCTTTCTGCAAAATAACTTACAGCATGTTTCTCATTAAAAAGCACGCTGCCATCATCTGAGTCTGACGTTAGCAGTCAAGGATGCATTTTCACACTACTGGTTTTAACTCCCCTCCATGTCCTCATTATGAACACAGATCATTCCCAGGCAAGAGGAATCCAGGTCTCTAGAAGTGGGCGCCATGTTTTAAACATGTGGTGTGGAGGAGGCAGACAAGGTTGATCTATTACAAACCTCTGGAAAAATGTTTTGAAAACCATTCATCACAGCACGCAAGGCTAGAGCCCAACAACAGTGATTAAGAAAATGGAATGAAAGACTGGTATGAAGGGAAGTGGGACCAATAAGAACTACTGTGGGATTTCTTAGTTCTCTTTTCATTTTTCCGGCTTGTATTATGTACACTACAAACTAATTCATCCTACTATGCCATGGCCAGACAAATGGCATAGGAGACCGGCAGGCAGGTGGGAAGTTACATGCTATGTTATTTGTAGTCTGTACAGCACACAACTACACGGACTGTGGCTAAGTAGTACTCTTACCAACCACATCAGTACAATTGGTATGAGAGGAGTGTGGTTGCAGTATGACATACTTGGTAAGAGTTGGGTGAGGTGCATGAGATCCTGATGTGGTCTGGTAATGTTGCAGTAAACTTGACACTGCTAATATGCGTGTAAATTTAGAGACATAAATGGAATAGAAACCACTTCATGCAGCCTTACTTCTAATAATATTACAGAATAATAGTCACATGGTGTGTGCAATACCGTCCTCATTTGTAATCAATGGAGTAGATGTATGCCACTGAAACTGTGTTCACCACAAAGATGTGGAGGCATCAACTGATGGAGAACCATGGCTATAGAAATTGGATTTCTGAAGTACACCCAGAAGATGAGAAGGTATAATCAAGGAGGTTGGCCTCCAGGAATTCATGCATGATGGACGGTGGAGACAGTTGATGTAAATGGGCAATCGCAACGATTGGGGGGCCACAACTGTATGACACCCATCTCCACTTTTGAATGCAGGAGTATAGAGCAAGGTGGTAGTGGTGATGCAGATGCCTGCGCTGATTTGCACTGGGAGAGTTTATAGCACGGTTAAAGGCAAGTGGTTCCCACTGGGAATGCCAATCGTGAATTTAACCTTGTTTTTCAAAGACTCTGCTGCACTCCTATTGACAAACATGCTTCAGTTTGGTATCTTCCTTAGCAAGCACTTTGTGATATTTTCAATGGGTAACATTCTGTGAAAAAACATATGCATTTGAGAAACAAATTTGAGCGGGTCCAAATACTTTCCATGACCTTCCTTGGTGGTGAGGTAACCAAAACAGTTTTTTTGCAGTAATTTTGTTAGTCTGTTGCTAGGTTTGCTGAACCTGCTCATCTTCCAAGCAGTGGACTGCCTGTAGTCAAGGTGGGATTCTTCTAAACAGGCCAATGATGCTGGAATTCTGGTAGGACTGGCAGTGAGACACCGGGAGCCATATCGCAAGTGCCTCAGGGGCGAAACAGGTAGAAGTACCCACTTTTTGCACCCCCAAGGCAGTAGACGCTTGGGAGGACCTTTCCGTAATACATATTGGGCCCGATGTAAAGGGCCCAAATACTGGTCGGTAATGGTGAAATTCGGTAAATTTCACCGTTACCGACCGGTATTTAGGCATTCGTGATGTAGGGAAGGATTCGGTATTAAGGAATCGGTAAATACCGATTGCTTAATACCGATTCCTAATTGGCCTTGCATTTAAGGAATCGGTAATACCGATTGCTTAAATGCAATGTAGAAAGCGCATAAAAGAGTGCTTTTGGGCCTTAAGGAATCGGTAATTACCACCAACTTCAAGTTACCGAATTCCTTTAAAAAAGCACTTTCTTGCTTTTTTTTATGTGCCATGTGGCACACATCCATGCCCTTAGGGCATGCATGTGTGCCATATGTGCGCAAATGCACATTTCAGGGGTGCAACAGGGTGTCCTTTGGACACCCTGGCACCCTTGAAATACCTCCCGGTATTACCGAATCGGTAATACCAAATGTCTTAACATTCATTCCTATGGGCCTCCAAGCCCATAGGAATGAATGGGTAGGTATTCGTAATTACCGAATCTCAATTACTGATTCGGTAATAGCGAATATTAAGGATTCTGTATTTTATACCGAATTCTTACCTACATCTGAAAAACCGATTCCTAAATACCGAATCGGTAAAATTCGGTATTTAGAATTCGGTATTTCACTATTGCCTACATCGGGCCCATTATGCTGTCAGACATGTAGCATAATCACAGGAGGGTGTTACCATGCGGGAGCATGACCCCATGCAAATGAGAAACACTTTGCCTTTGCGCCCACATTTATAAAATGTGAAGAGGTTGTCAACAGGTGCACTGGTTGTGTGCTAAATACAGAAGATGCTCTGTTAGTGTGTCACACTAGAGGGTGCCCCTTGAAAGAAGGCGAGGATGGGGTCTAAGGTACCCCCAGACATTGCCCTACATGCGGCTGTAGTCACTCACTTGACCCACATGCAGTCTTATCTCTGCAGACCTTTAAAATTCTGGCAAGATTTCTGTCTGCACAGGGAAAGATGGACCCACAGCTTCTAACCGCTGGTCCACATTTCATAAAGTGCTGCCCCAGAGCAGGAATTGGTCCATTCGTTTTCTGCGCAGGGAACAACACATTCATTATGATAAGGCGCACAGACGCAGTCTGCGCCCTACGCACCCAGCACATTCGGGACTGCAGCACAAGTGTTGTAGCTCTGATATGGGACCATGAAGGTTCTGCTTGACATGGGTTGTGTCAGTTAGGCTTTCCGCATATCGGGGGCAGTAACCTGTCTGCACGGTGCCTGACACACACTGGACTGACTGCCTGAGTCCTAGTGGTCTTTCATAGCAAGTGAGCTTTTGGAGATATTAAAGATTCTTCTACAGACCAGCCTGTTCACCCACACCATATAACCATACACACATACACTGTCCATGGCCGACTGCGCCGAGAGCACTGGCACAGTAGTCGCAATATAGCGGCGGGACTGACAACCTCCCGGTTCCCACAATGGCTGACGCACAGCTCGAATAATCACTTTTTTCCCATCTGCATGTCAAAATACAAAACAGGATGCTGGGAGGAATTTATCTGCCTGCACTCTCTGGGATTCAAGCTCCGAGATGTGGCAGCCAGAGGGGTTATCTCTGAGCAAAGAAACAGAAACATCCCCGAGAAGCACATCACAGTCCTGGAAAAGCAGAGCATCAGAATCCACAAAGGAACGGCTTCATGCATTCAGGTTATTAGCATTGTACGCTCCCGGCACCAAAAAGTTACAATGTGAAGCACCATAAATAGTTATTAAATGTAAATGTAAATGTAAATGTGGGGTATTTGTAAAGCGCACTGTTACTCTAACCGAGTGTCCTGGCGCTGCAGACTGCTGGGGAACCCGTCCTGGTTTTCCCTGTGAGATGGTCCCTTTCTGGGTATCTCCAGGGTGAAACCAGGCATCCCCGGCATCTGTGGGAGGCAGTTGTAGAGATGAGGCAAGCTTAATGCCCAGAGTTACCGAGTGTGTTCCCTGGGTAGAGTAGGCACTGAGGCGAGAATTATCGAGCCACGACCCTGCCACATCGGGAATTGAACCCTGGTCCCGGGCCGTTCTCTGCTTACAGGTCTGCCGCCTCTAACCAGTGAGCCACACCTCTCCACCTCTTAAGGACATCAACAATTCATGTACAGGAGGAGGAGGAGCTTAGCGCGCATCCAAGATGGTCGCGTGAGCACAGTGCTCCCCGGACCCTCGCCACTCTCTGCAATCTATCCTGATGATATCCTGAATTCTTGGACAGATTCTTTGAGATGAACCTCGACTGAGTCCATAACTCTTTTCAGAATTTAAATCGGACTTGGGCAACCGAAACTGCACCGATCTGAACTTTTTGGGCCCACCTGAAGGCGAGCCGGGGACTGGGCGACTTGTGGATCAGGGACGAAGTTGAACAACAACGGCAGTGGGGTCTCCTTGGTAGCCCTATCACAACTTCCGGTTTTGTTTCTGGATCCCGGCACGGTCTGATTGAGAGACCGTTTCGCTCGGCTGGGGGACAATCCAGCCTCCATTTATTGCACGCACTGCTGTAACATCACAGCCTTTTGGATCACTTTCTGACTTTGTCTTGACCGTACGAGCCAGCTTTTGTGGTCTGTTGGTGCCCGGCCTGCCGGCGGCCATTTTCACCAGGTCTCACGGCCCCTCCGGGGCGCATCTTCCAACATGGCTGGCAGGAGTGATGCGGAGAAGCGGAAGACGAAGACTCCTCTTCGTGGGGGACCGGTCCAGACAAACGTTATGGACAGATACACTCAGTCCAAAGGATCCCCCGGACTCTCCAGTCGTACCCCAGAAGACGCCAAGGAGGACCCGTCCACTCCTGTTGATCTGTCCCTGCAGGACATTATGGGCGCCATTTCCACCATGAAGGAGACCATCGGCCAGCAATATGAGGCTCTGGCTCGTAAAATCGACACAGTCGCCATTGATGTCACCTTGATCAGGGCCGACCTGTCCAAGACCAATGAGAAAGTGAAGTCACTGGACCTGAAGATTTCCAGCCTAACGGCCGATGTGTCGGAACTCCAAACAGAACTTGGCAATCTGAAATCGGCCAATGACTTGATGTCCCACCGGCTGGAGGATTTTGAGAACAGGGCACGACGCAACAACATTCGCGTCATAGGTGGTCCAGAAAATCCAGAGACTCACTCGGTGGATCTCCTGGTCGAGGATCTCGTCCTGAACCACCTTTCCCCCTCTGGACTCGGCAAGTTTTTCGCAGTGGAGCGTGCACATCGTGTTCTGGGTGGTAAGCCCAAGCCGGGCGCTCCTCCGCGGCCTATCATCGCAAAACTTTTCCACTTCAGAGACCGGGATGCGATCCTGCAGGCATCGAGAGTGCACGGCCCAGTAAAATTTGAGAACTCCTCTGTCAATTTTTTCCCGGACTTCACTCAACTTGTCCACAGACAAAGGATGGGTTTTCAGGGGGTAAAACGACGTCTTCGGGACCTGGGTCTAAAGTACGCAATGCTTTTCCCTACTAGGCTTCGAGTGGAGTAGGAGGAGCGGACCTTCTTTTTCGATCGACTGGACAATGTGAGTGACTGGTTGGATTTCTTGCCTGGCCGAGGCGATCGGACGGAGCACCCTGGCGGTGCCGAGGGTGGTGAGCCTACACAGAAGTGACTTTTCGGTCCCTGACCTCTGAACATTGGACATTTCTCAGCTGGGTTCTTCTTCTTTACTTTTTATAGTATGTTTCATTGTTGTCCACATCCGGGTGGCGGGTGGTGACGGGCCTCTTTCCTCCTCCGGGGTCTTTTTGTAGAATGGGGCTGTTAGGGCGACAGGCACACTGCATTTTGGGGTGGCTTCTTAGTCTACTGCAGGGGTGCAGGGAGGGGGGAGTTGTAACGGGTGTTGGTTGGGGTGTTTGCGTGTGTGCTTTTCTCTCTCAAGGCGGCAAATTGTTGTTTTTTTTGCTTCAGGTGTCCTGCTCTTCGTGGGGTGACTTATGCATCACTTGTGGGATGGGGGTAGTGGGTTGAGGTTGGTATCTTGGAACGTCAATGGATTGGGGGATCGTATAAAACGGGGTGTTGTACTGCAATATTTGCGTCGTTTGTCTCCTGATGTGGTACTCTTGCAGGAGACGCATCTAGTGGGAAACATGTGTCAAGCTATGAATAGGTGGGGTTACCGATTGGTTGCTCACTCGGGGTTCACCACTGGCTCCAGAGGGGTTGGTATTTTGATCGGGTCTTCTCTCCCTATAGAGATTGATAATGTTATCCTTGATGACCGAGGGCGCTACGCTGCCCTCACTGGTAGGTGGGAGGGTAAGAATCTTTCGTTGGTTACTATATATGTTCCCCCGGGTCTCCAGACCTCTACTTTCTCGGATGTTGGCCGGATGATGCTGGAGCTCCCTGACAGTCTTCTCCTCATGCGTGGGGATTTTAATTCTGTGCTTTCAGGCGGTTTGGATCGCCACCCTCCCAGGGATCTTCCCACTTCCCAATCTTGGCTTGGTGGGTTCATGGACACCTTTGGTCTGGTGGACTGCTGGAGGTTAATGCATCCGACGCAATGTCAATACACCCTTCACTCCGGGGCTCATGGGAGTCTCCCCAGGCTTGAAAACATCCTCATGCCTGCTGTCCAGTCTTCCTACGTTAGGGAGATCAGACACTTGGCCCGAGGCATTTCAGATCATTCTCCTTTGTGGCTTAGTTTTGATACGGGGATACACGCTGTGGGGCAGATCGCCCCTATCAATCCATGGTACTTGCGCAACCCCAAGACCCGTAGCAGCCGCATAAAGTCCCTAGATCACTACTTCCTGGAAAATGAGGGGTCCGTTTCGTCCTCTGTGTCCCTGTGGGAAGCCTTCAAAACTGTTCTTCGTGGACAGGCCCGATCTTAGATAGCGGAGACCAAAATGGCTAGAAATAAGGAGGTTGTGAGTCTGGAGGCCGAAATACTGGAGTTGGAGGCTGATCTAGACTTAGGCGTCACCCGGGAGAGACTCCACGCCCTTAGTTTGAAGCAGTTTTATTATAAATCCCTTGTTACAGATGCTGCCAAGACAATGTACAGGGAACAGCAGGGTAGATTGTATGATGTTGGGGATAAGGCGGGTAAATTGATCGCCTGGCTCGATAAAACGGAAAGAGCGAATCGTGTGGTCCCTGTGATTCAGACTTCGGATGGTGTGTGCGTGACTGACCCAGGCGAGATTGTGGAGTGTTTTGCCGATTATTTTCGTGTGGTCTACTCCCCGGTGTCCGACAGAGACAAAGATGACTCTCGTTTGCTGCTGAGGGACATCGCACTACCCTGTCTGTCTGAGGAGGATCGAGAGCGCATGGAGGCCCCGTTGTCGGTTGACAAGATTGCTACCGCAATCCGTTCCCTCCGTTCTGGCAAGGCTATGGGCCCTAATGGCCTGCCTATCGAACTGTATAAACTACGCCCGGACAAAGTCGCACCTTATCTTCACGCTATGTTCAGGGAGTCACGTGTGCTTAGCACCCTCACTTGTGACCAGCGTCTGGCTACTATATTTGTAATTCCGAAGGAGGGCAAGCCTTCTGATCGCTGTGCGTCGTATAGGCCTATTTCACTATTGAATGCCGAGCCAAAGATCCTTGCTAAGGTACTCGCTAATCGTTTACTCACTGTAATTTGTGACCTGATCCACCCGGATCAATCCGGTTTCATTCCGCACCGAAACACTGCTCTTAATTTCCTCTGGGAGTGTTGGGAGGTGGCGGCATATTGGCAGCGGGTGCATGCGGTCATGGAATGTGTCACCGGGGTCGCTCTGCTGCCTGAGGCTCGTAGATGTTTGTTGAATATGTGGGAGCCGAATGATTACAACGTTGCTCAGGCCCGGTGGGCGGCACTGGGGAACATGATCGCAAAAAGAGATATTGCGCAGTTGTGGGGTTCCCCGCGGCCTCCCACCGTGTCGGTATGGAAAGAGAATATGGACTGGTGCATGTTTAGAGAGAAGACGGTATATTTGGCTAGGGGCAAGCCTAGGGCGTGGAGTAAAATTTGGGGTCAATGGAACGCCTACCGAGGTAACATCTGCACACCCCCCTTAGAAGACACTCCGGACATTTGACTTTCCCCCTGATCCTGAGGTTCCTGAAACGATTTATTCCTTTTTTCCTAATGTCTGACTTCCCCACTGCCCCCCCCGATCATCCTTCTTGCCCTCCTGATTCGTTATCCGGTACTGTAGGTCCCCCCCATCGGAGCTCGACATTGTCCAGAATGCCTTTCGCCTTGAGCTTTGTTCCTTTGTTTTCCTTTCTGTTTTGTCTCTAAAAAATTAAAAACATTTATATCCTGCCTACATCCTGTGTTGCCGAAAAGGTATCCTGTACTATGCTGGACCACTAGAGAGCGGTCGCTGCTTTGTGAGCTTATACCATTGCTTCATATGTTCTAGCGGCCGGCCCTTGTGGTTGTAGGCCCATACTTGTAATGATATTTTCTGCACAATAAAGATTTTTTTTTTTTTAAACAATTCATGTACAGAACACATGAACTAGTGAGTTAAACCTGCATCTCGAAAGCATTCGATTTGCTATGGATGGCTCGATGTAGAGCTTCAATGACTTCACCCTAGTTATTGGAGCCAGTGAAGGGCTTGATTGGAGGGGTGCTATGATCACAAGGAAAGATGTGAAGCAGGGCAGTCTGGCCGCATTTTCAATATATTGTAATCTGCGTAGGGCAAACACAAAGGAACCTAGGAACAGCCTGTTAACATTGCTGCACAAGAGGGAGCTAAGGAAGGTTATGGTACCCTATGCTAGGTGATGAATCCCACGCACCGCTCTTAGAAGTGTTCGCAGAAAATGACGTCCTCTGGCACACGTCCGCCTCCCACCCTTCCGATCCGAAGCCACCGACATCATCTGCGGCGTCCCCCAGGGCTCATCCCTCAGCTCAACGCTGTTCAACGTCTACATGGACCCCCCTCGCACAAGTGGCCCGCCATCACGACCTCAACATCATCTCCCACGCCGATGACACCCAGCTCATCCTCTCCCTCACCAAGGACCCACACACAGCCAAAACCAACCTCCACAAGGGAATGAAGGCTGTCGCCGATTGGATGAGGAGGAGCCGTCTGAATTTAACTCGGACAAGACGGAGGTCAATCAATCAATCAATTAGAACACTTGTATAGCGCGCTACTCACCCGGAAGGGCCTCAAGGCGCTTGGGGGAGGGGGGCCGCTACTGCTCGAACAGCCAGTTCTTGAGTTGTCTCCTGAAGGCAAGGTGGTCCTGGGTCAGCGATGGTGGATGGGGAGGGAGTTCCATGTTTTGGCCGCCAGGTAGGAGAAGGATCTGCCTCCGGCGGTGGCTCTTCGGATGCGTGGTACGGCGGCGAGGGCGAGGCTAGCGGATCGTAGCTGGCGGGTGGGCGTGTGGAAGGTCAGGCGGTCGTTGGGGTACTTGGGGTACTTGGGGCCCAGGTTGTGGAGAGACTTGTGTGCATGGGTGAGGAGTCTGAACGTGATCCTCTTGTTGACGGGGAGCCAGTGCAGGTTCCTCAGGTGGCTGGAGATGTGGCTGCGTCAAGGGATGTCCAGGATAAGTCGGGGGGAGGCGTTCTGGATTCGTTGTAGTCTTTTCTGTAGCTTGGCTGTGGTTCCGGCGTAGAGGGTGTTTCCGTAGTCCAGCTGGCTGGTGACTAGGGCCTGGGTGACCGTCTTCCTGGTTTCGATCGGGATCCATCGGAAGATCTTGCGGAGCATGCGGAGGGTGCGAAAGCATGAAGAGGAGACGGCGTTGACTTGTCTGGTCATCGAGAGGGAGGAGTCCAGGATGAAGCCCAGGTTGCGTGCATGGTCTGTCGGCTTGGGGGCGGTGACCAGGGCTGGGGGCCACCAGGAGTCGTCCCAGGCGGAGGGTGATGGTCCAAGGATGAGGACTTCCGTCTTGTCTGAGTTCAGTTTCAAGCGGCTGTTCTTCATCCACTTGGCGACGTCTTTCATCCCTTCGTGGAGGCTGGTTCTGGCGGTGTCGGGGTCTCTGGTGAGGGAGAGGATCAGCTGGGTGTCGTCGGCGTAGGAGATGATGTTGAGGTTGTGTTGGCATGCGATGGCTGCGAGAGGTCTCATGTAGACGTTGAAGAGGGTGGGGCTGAGTGATGATCCTTGCGGGACGCCGCAGATGACTTCGGTGGCTTCGGAACGAAACGGGGGGAGGAGGACTCTCTGTGTTCTTTCAGCGAGGAACGAGATGATCCACTTCAATGCCTTCTCTTGGATGCCGGTGTTGCTGAGGCGTTGGACTAGGGTGCGGTGGCAGACAGTGTCGAACGCGGCAGAGAGGTCCAGGAGGATGAGTGCCGCTGTTTCCCCGTTGTCGAGAAGGGCTCGGATGTCGTCGGTGGCTGCGATGAGGGCGGTCTCGGTGCTGTGGTTGGCTCTGAAACCGGACTGCGAGGGGTCAAGGGATCCATTCGTCTCGAGGAAGGCGGCAAGCTGTCTGTTGGCGATCTTCTCGATGACTTTGGCAGGAAAAGGGAGGAGCGAGATGGGGCGGAAGTTTTTGAGGTCGGTGGGGTCCGCTGTTGGTTTCTTCAGTAGGGTGCTGAGCTCGGCATGCTTCCAGCTCTCCGGGAAGGTGGCGGTGTCGAAGGAGGTGTTGATGACGTCTCGGAGTTGGGGTGTGATGGTGGAGTCGGCCTTGTTGAAGACGTGGTGGGGGCAGGGGTCAGTCGGAGAACCGGAGTGGATGGTGTTCATCGTGCGGGCTGTGTCTTCGGTGGTCACTGCGGTCCAGGTGCAGAGGGTCGTGGTGGGGTGCGTTGGTTCGACGGTTGGGTGCGAGGATGGTGGGCCGAAGCTGTTGTGGATATCGGCAATCTTGTGGTGGAAGAACGAGGCGAGGGAGTCGCAGAGATCTTGTGAGGGGGTGATGTCGTTGTTGCCGGTGCTGGGATTGGAGAAGTCCTTGACGATGCTGAAGAGTTTCTTGCTGTCGTGGGCGTTGTTGTCCAGTCGCTCCTTCAGTGATTTCTTCTTGGTGGTGCGGATGAGCTGGTGGTGCTTGTGGGTCGCGTGTTTGAGGGCGGTCATGTTGTCAGTGGTCCGGTCGAGTAGCCAGGCTTTCTCGAGGGTGCGGCAGGTCTTTTTGGAGTCCTTGAGTTCGTCGGTGAACCAGGGGGCTTTCTTGCCTCTGGGTTTGCTGGGAGGGTTCTTTTGTGGTGCGAGGTCGTCGGCGCAGGCTGTCAGCCATTGCGTGAAGTTGCGGGCAGCTTCGTTGGGGTCCGGTGTGCTGGCAGGTGGGTTCTGGCTGAGGGAGGTGGTGAGCTGGTCGGCGGTGATCTTGCTCCAGCTTCTGTGGGGAACCTGTTGCGGGTGGTGGTGGGTAGTGGTTTTCCTGAAGCTGAAGTGGACGCAGCTGTGGTCGGTCCAGTGAAGTCCGGTGGAGTGGTTGAAGGCGACCTGCTTGCTGGATGAGAAGACGGAGTCAAGCGTGTGGCCGGCGTAGTGGGTAGGGGTGTTGACCAGTTGCTTGAGTCCGAGGTTGGCGAGGTTGTCCAGCAGGGCGACGGTGTTGCGGTCCTTGTTGTTCTCCAGGTGGAAGTTGAGGTCCCCTAGGAGGATGTAGTCGGCGGAGGGGAGGGCGTGTGGGCTGATGAAGTCCGTGATGTCTTCGCTGAATTGTGTGCGTGGTCCCGGGGGTCTGTAGATGAGGGCGCCTCTGAGGGTCGTCTTTGGGTCGGTGTGGATCTGGAAGTAGAGGTGTTCGGCAGCGGTGAAGGTGTCGTCGGCGTCGGTCGTGATGCGGATGGTGTTCTTGTGGACGATGGCGATGCCTCCTCCGGTCTGGTTGACGCGGTCCCTCCTGATGATCTTGTATCCATCCGGAATGGCGATGGCGAAGTCGGGGGCTGAGGAGGCGTTCATCCAAGTTTCAGTGAGGAACGCGATGTCTGGTGATGTTGTGTCGAGCAGGTTCCAGAGTTCGACGGCGTGTCTGTGGACGGAGCGGGTGTTGAGCAGGATGCACTTGAGGTGATTGTTGCTGGTGCTTGGCTTGGCGGGTGCGGTGCAGGTTCGGAGGCAGGTGAACTTGCAGGTAGTGCAGGTGAAGGGTGCGTGGAAGCGTTTGGGGGCGGCTCGGCAGCAAGCGGAGTTCCGGCCGGCGTTGACGGCGGCGGCGTCGTAGGTCCTTCGGTTCATCTTGCGTCGGTGAGGGCCAGGGGTCCTGGCGCTGGGCGCGGTCCAGGCGCAGACGGGCCTACCCTTGGCGCGCCTTCGGCGCACAATCGGCGCGCCCGCTGCGCTGACCGCTGCGCGTACGCGCAGTCGCCATTTATGGCGAAGTGGGAGGGAGGGAGGGAGGAGCAGCTGGGAGGTGGGAGCGGGGAAGGCACAGAACAGAAAGGGGGCGTGGCCGTTGGACGGCAGCGGGGGGCGGGCACAGGGGGCTGAACAACAATGAAGCGAAAAAACACACGCACGAGGAAGGAAACAGTTAAAAAACAAAAACAAGGTTAAATACAGAAGGCAGAAACACACGCACGCAAAATGCGGCATAGGGACGGGGAGCACGGAGGCAGTCACAGCAAGGCTACGGGCAGCAGCGAGGCAAGGGGCACACACACAGCTGGTGGCCGTGCGGCACAGGTGTGACCTGAGAAGGGACACCCCCGGGGGAGGTCCTCATCCTCTGACCCCACCCCCTCAGCCTGGGACGACTCCTGGTGGCCGACCACAATGGGAACAGCACCAACACCCACCGACCATGCACGCAATCTAGGATTCATCCTCGACTCCTCCCTCTCCATGTCTAAGCAGGTCAACGCCGTCTCCTCCTCCTGCTACAACACCCTCCGCATGCTTAGCAGGATCTACAAGTGGATCCCGACCGAAACAAGAAGAACGGTGACACAGGCCCTCGTCAGCAGCAGACTGGACTACGGCAACGCACTCTATACAGGAATCCCAGCAAAACACCTACGCGACTACAACGCATCCAAAACGCCTCCGCCCGACTGATCGTCAACAGCCCCCGCCGCAGCCACATCACCCCCACCTGAGAGACCTACACTGCTCCCCGTCGACAATAGGATCACCTTCAAGCTCCTCACCCACACACACAAAGCACTCCACAACGCCGGACCAGCCTACTTGAACAGCAGACTCCGCTTCCACACCCCCACCCACCAGCTCCGCTCCGCCAGCCTCGCCGCTGTCCCCCGCATTCAACGAACGACCTCCGGCAGCAGATTCTTCTCCTACCTCGCCGCCAAGACCTGGAATACCCTCCCTACCCACATACGGCAGACCCAAGAACTACTCGCCTTCAGGAAGTGTAAATGTATTTGAGCTTATATAGCGCACAGCTACCCGCAGTGGGTTTCCCGGCGCTTGCTTAGGGAACCCGTCCTGGTATTCCCCTGTGAGATAACCCCGGCAGGGTATCCACAAGGTGAAAGCCTGGCATCCCGCCACGAGGGGCCGTTGTGGAGATTAAGCAAGCTATTGCCCAGAGTCGCAGAGTGTGAACCCGTGAGTCGAGAAAGCACCGGAGCGAGAATTATCGAGTCCGTGGAATTTTTAGCCCAAGACCCGCCGAGGCGGGGAATTGAACCCTGGTCCAGGGCCGATCTCAGCTTCCGGGTCTGCCGCCTCTAACCCCTGAGCCACACTTCTCCAAGACTCCTCAAGACCTGGCTCTTCGAGCAGCATCAGCATCCCCCTCCCTTCAGCGCCTTGGGACCCTCACGGGTAAGTAGCGTGCTTTACAAGTACTCTGATTGACTGATTGATTACATCTGAGATGAAACTTATCTTTAAAATGGATAAGCCCATCTTTACAAACCAGGATAATACAAGTATGTCCTTGAATAATTTTTTGTGAGGGTCTGCCCACTTTTCATCAAGATGAGAGGAGCGAATGCTATGGTTAAATCAGCCTGGAGTATGATGCAATTCCATATACTGTCACAAGACATCCGCATACAGTAAACACTAGAAAATACTCAAGGACTGCTCTAACAAGTGTTAAGGGAGGCAAATATATCAGCATGTATAAGACATTGCAAAGGAAAGAAAGGGAGACTCCCGATTGTTTGTATGAAGGTGCTCATGGCATCATATATTTAGAATACATCGATTATACAGGACAGTTTCAACAGCACTGTGAACATAAATTGTGGTGGCAATCAAGGTGGCAAAGAGCACGTTGTGCTCGTGGCAAGAGAATTGACGGCGCAAGAGACTAGTGCAAAACACAGCGGGCGGCACAAAGTGACTAGGTGGCAAAAAAGCTAAATACAGTGATCAAGGGTTCAATACGAGTAGTTATATACAATGACTGTACAAGGGTTTTGATTTCGGAAGAAACAAAGCAAGAGATGCACTGTAAGTTGCGCTGAGGAAGAGGTAGACGTTTCGGTCCTACTCATTCAGGACCATCATCAGGCCCAAATTGCCCAATTTTAAGCGCTGTAGAGTTAGGGTACAGGCAAGCAGGTTGAGGATAAATCAACTGGAGTCTGCGTGTGGGAACGTGGCACGAGTCTAGCGTAGTGAAGGAACCATCTACGCGAGAAAGTGTAAATACCTGTGTACTGGCCAGGGCTCAGCGAGGCTGAAAGGGACTTGGTGGTGGTGCAGCCAAAATCCTGCTCGATTAAATGATGGTGAGCTATCAGGGGGTCCTTGATAGCTGGGTGTGCAGTGTCAGAGCCCCGATCGACTGCAAGGATTAAGTCAGAGGAACCAATGACAAAGTTGTACAATTGGAATTTGGAGTGGTCCGAGAGGAACGTCAAGGTAGGGTTCGGTCCCCGATCCGCTGCGGTGGTCCAATCTGTGGTACCGTATTAGTGATTAGAGGGCCTGCTTGAAGGAATCTGAGGTCTGGCAGGAACCGCCACGGCCCACACGGCTCACGTCCGTGGCAGTTCCTGCCAGACCTCAGATTAATTTGAGGACCTTCACTACGCTAGACTTGTGCCGCGTTCCCACACGCAGACTCCAGTTGATTTATCCTCAACCCGCTTGCCTGTACCCCAAGTCTACAGCACTTTTTAAAATTAGGCAATCCGGTCCTGATAATGTGGAGTGGTCCGAGAGGAACGTCAAGGTAGGGTTCGGTCCCCGATCCGCTGCGGTGGTCCAATCTGTGGTACCGTATTAGTGATTAGAGGGCCTGCTTGAAGGAATCTGAGGTCTGGCAGGAACCGCCACGGCCCACACGGCTCACGTCCGTGGCAGTTCCTGCCAGACCTCAGATTAATTTGAGGACCTTCACTACGCTAGACTTGTGCCGCGTTCCCACACGCAGACTCCAGTTGATTTATCCTCAACCCGCTTGCCTGTACCCCAAGTCTACAGCACTTTTTAAAATTAGGCAATCCGGTCCTGATAATGTTCCTGAATGAAAAGGACCGTCGACCTCTTGCTCAGCGCAACTTACGGCGCATCTCTTGCTTTGGTTCTTCCAAAATTAAAAACTTTGTACAGTCATTGTATATAACTACTCGTGTTGAACCCTTGATCACTGTATATAGCTTTTTTGCCACCTTGTAGCTTTGCACCACCCGCTGTGTTCTGCACTAGTGACTTGCACCGCCGATTCTCTTGCCACGAGCACCACGTGATCTTTACCACCTTGATTGCCACCACAATTTATGTTCACAGTGCTGTTGAAACTGCTATAAACGGTTTATTCTAAATATTTGATGCCATGAGCACCTTCATACAAACAATCAGGAGTCTCCCTTGCTTTCCTTTGCAATGTTGTGTACATGCAGATATATTTGCCTCCCTCATTGAATCCAGTTGAGACATTGTTGCTAGTTTTTACTTACTTACCCAGTTCTCAACCTGGTTATACTCCTGTTGTTTTTTACTAACGAGTGTTAAAGCTCACTGTAAACCTTTGAGATTCCTTGCCTTCCCAAGGTAGAAAGACATGACCTTTGTACTTGCTAATTACAGCTGCATTTTTATTCTATGTAGTGCCTTGAACTATAAACAAGCATTTGCAATGCAATAGGTCTTCCAATAGGAAAGTTTGAGCTATTGGTATTGTAAATGACAATTTTTTTATTTATGTGTTGGTTTTGAAAATAGCGAAATAGCTTGGTCATTTACAATGCCAATAGTTAAAATTTTCGCAAATGTGACACCTATAGCATTTGTAATGTAATATGTGTTGTATTTACGTGAATTACATGTATTGATATTACAAATAACAATGGCTTTATTTTTTTTTTAAATAATTAATACTAAAATAAAAGTTATTGTAATTTATAATGGCAATAGCTTAAACTTTTGTAAATAACTTGTGAAGATTATGTTCAGTGTATTTTATTGTGACGAAAATACAAGAACAGAAGTGAAATATTAACATCTTTTTGTGACATTTGTAATAAAGCTTGAAACATTGAGAGAACATATTTGAACCAGTTGTTGTTGAATGGTTGCACAGATTGATGCTGTGGTGGCACTGAGTGATGTTGTGGTGGCGAACGAGTGATGCTGTGGCGTTCAGTGCTGCTGTGGTAGCGCCTAGTGATGTTGTGGTGCCCCTGAGTGATGCTGTGGTGGTGCTGAGTGATGCTGTATGCTATGCTATGTTTTGTTTTGCTATCCTATGTTTTGTTATGCTATGCTATGTTTTGCTATCCTATGATTTGATTTGTTATGCTATCATATGCTTTGTTTTGTTATGCTATGCTATGTTTTGCTATGCTATGCTTTGTTACGATATGCTATGTTTTGTTATGCTATGCTATGTTTTGTTATGCTATGCTATGCTTTGTTTTGCTATGCTATGCTTTGCTATGCTATGTTTTGTTATGCTATGTTTGTTATGCTGTTTTGTTATGCTATGCTATGTTTTTATTGTGTTTGGTATGCTATGTTTTGCTATTCTATGATATGTTTTGTTATGCTATGTTTTGCTTTATGCTATGCTATGCTATGTTATGCTACGCTATGTTTTGTTATGCTATGTGTTGCGTTTTGTTATGCTATCTTTTGTTTTGTTATGCTGTTTTGTTTTGCTATCCTATGCTTTGTTTTGTTATGCTATGCTATGTTTTGTTGTGTTTTGCTATGCTATGTTTTGTTATGCTATGCTATGCCTTGCTATGCTATGCTTTGTTATGATATGCTATGTTTTGGTATGCTTTGTTATGTTTTGTTGTGTTTTGCTATGCTATACTATGTTTTGTTATGCTACGCTGTTTTGTTGTGTTTTATTATGCTATGCTTTGTTTTGCTATGCTTTGTTATGCTATGCGTTGTTATGCTATGCTTAGTTATGCTATGCTATGTTTTGTTGTGTTTTGTTATACTATGCCATGCTATGTTTTGCTATGCTATGATATGTTTTGTTTTGTTATACTATGCTTTGCTATGCTATGTTTTGTTATGCTATGCTTTGTTGTGTTTTGCTACGTTTTGCTATGCTAAGCTTTGTTGTGTTTTGTTATGCTATGCTATGTTTTATTGTGATGTTCTATGCTCTGTTATGCTGTTCTGTTTTGTTATGTTTTGTTATGCTATGCTATGTTATGCTATATTTTGTTATGCTATGTTTTGTTATGCTATGCTATGTTTTGTTTAGTTATGCTATGTTTTGTTGAGTTTTGTTATGCTATGCTATGTTATGTTGTGTTTTGCTATGCTATGCTATATTTTGTTATGCTATGTTTTGTTGTGTTTTGTTATGCTATGCTATGTTTTGTTATGCTATGCTATGTTTTGTTGTGTTTTGCTATGCTATGATATGCTATGCTATGTTTTGTTGTGTTTTGTTATGCTATGTTTTGTTATGCTATGCTAGGTTTTGTTATGCTACGTTTTGTTGTGTTTTGTTATGCTAGGTTATGTATTATGTTGTGCTATGTTTTGTTTTGTTATGCTGTGCTTGATTATGCTATGCTATGTTTTGTTTTGTTATGGTGTGTTTCGCTGTGTTTGGATATGCTATGCTATGTTTTGTTGTGTTATGCTATGCTTTGCCTTATTTTGTTATGCTATGCTATGTTTTGTTGTATTGTGTTATGCTATGCTATGTTTTGCTATGCTATGTTTTGTTATGCTATGCTATGTTTTGGTATGTTATGCTTTGCTATGTTATGCTATGTTTTGTTGTGATTTGTTATGCTAGGCTATGTTTTGTTATGCTATGCTATGTTTTGTTATGCTATGCTATGTTTTGTTATGCTGTGCTATGCTTTGTTGTGTTTTGTTATGCTATGCTTTGTTTTGCTATGATTTTTGTGTTTTTTTATGCTATGCTAAGCTTTGTTGTTTTTTGTTATGCTATCCTATGTTTTGTTATGATGTGCTATGCTTTGTTGTGTTTTGTTATGCTTTGTTGTTGTTAGAAAGGAAATCTTAGGGTCGGCCGAGCAAGGGTGAGAGGCCTCCTGGCGAGGTTCCTCTCCTAGGATCGTACAGACGAGCAATCACCCCCGCCCCCTACAGATGGACACCACACAAAGATAGGTTCTTAACGTTTTTATCAGTACTTTTAGGCAGGTTACCGTAACGATACAGGAATAACTGGATCCAGGGATCCTCTCAAAGTTAGTCTCTGTGGGAAGGGGGTAGCGGGACAGTCTTGGTACCAGCCTGGTACCGGGATACCCTGCGCTCAGCTCTCAATCCTCGAGCTGGGGGGTTCTTCGGTAGGGGCCGCGGCAGCGCCGGCAGGACTCCAAAGATGGTTTCACGAAAATGGGCCGCGGCAGCGCCAGCAGGACTCCAAAGATGGTTTCACGAAGATGGGCCGCGGCAGCGCCAGCAGGACTCCTAGGATGGTTTCACGAAGATGGGCCGCGGCAGCGCCAGCAGGACTACAGAGATGGTTTCACGAAGATGGGCCGCGGCAGCGCCAGCAGGACCCCAGAGATGGTTTCACGAAGATGGGCCGCGGCAGCGCCAGCAGGACCCCAAGGTGGTACGGGTTCCACGTAGATGAGTTCGTCTCTGTGTCTCTCGACTCCAGGATACAACTACCGACCTGCTCCGGAGCAGCCCCAGTTATTAGGTCTGGCGTCCTTTGATGTCCGGACCCTCGAACTTGGAGGTCGGAGGGGCCGGGATGTGCGTGTCCAGACACCCAGCAAGGGGGTGGAGCCAGCGCCCAGGGAGGCTGGGGGCGATCGAAACCAGGCGTCGGGGGACGGTTGGAGGACCATCAAAACTCTTTCCCCCATTGATCTGTCAAGTGGTCTCTTTACCCCCTGGTCGGATCGTGGTGCCTCGATGTCGGGGCTTAGCTGGGTCTGCGGCTGGGGTCGTGCAGACGCCACGAGGCCTGGTCGTGGAGGGACCAAGATGGAGTCTGGGCCTGAGATGGTGGTCCGGGATAGGGTTCGGACCAGCCGAGGGTGTTGAGGAGAGGTTGTCGAGTTCCAATGGGGGAGAGCTGGGGGCTGCCCGGAGGGGCGGTTCTCGTGGAGGGTGGATGGTGCTGCTCTCGGCCGGGGAACAGGGGTAGAGGTAGTCCGGGACCCGCCATGCGGGCGGAGTGGGACCACGCCACGAGGCCGGGTCCAACAGTTGTGTTTTGTTATGCTATGCTATGTTTTGTTATGCTATCCTTTTTGTGTTTTGTTATGCTATGCTATGTTTTGCTACGCTAGGCTATATTTTGTTATGCTATGGTTTGTTGTGTTTTGTTATGCTATGTTTTGTTATGCTAAGTATTATGTTATGCTATGTTTTGTTTTGCTGTACTTTGCTACGCTATGCTATGTTTTGTGATGCTATGCTATGTTTTGTTGTGTTTTGTTATGCTATGTCTAGCTATGTTTTGTTGTGTTTTGTTATGCTATGTCTAGCTATGTTTTGTTGTGTTTTGTTATGCCATGTTTTGTTATGCTAAACTATGTTTTGTTATGCTATACTATGTTTTGTTATGCTATGCTATGTTTTGTTTTGCTATGCTATGTTTTGCTATCCTGGTGTGTGGTTGTGTGTGTGTGTGTGGTTGTGTGTGCGGGGGGTTGTGTGTGGGGGGGTTGTGTGTGTGAGAGGGTTGTGTGTGTGGGGGGGTTGTGTGTGTGGGGGTTGTGTGTGTGTGGGGGGGTTGTGTGTGTGGGGGGGGGTTGTGTGTGTGGGGGGGGTTGTGTGTGTGTTTGGGGTTGTGTGTGGGGGGGGTTTTGTGTGGGGAGGGTTGTGTGTGGGGGGGGTTGTGTGTGGGGGGGGTTGTGTGTGTGGGGGGTTGTGTGTGGGGGGGGGTTGTGTGTGGGGGGGTTGTGTGTGGGGGGGTTGTGTGTGGGGGGGTTGTGTGTGTGGGGTTGCGTGTGGGGTTGGTTGTGGGGTTGTGTGTGTCGGGTTGTGTATGTGTGTGTGTGGGGTTGTGTGTGTGTGTGGGGGGGTTGTGTGTTGGGTTATGTGTGGGGTTGTGTGTGTGGGGTTGTGTGTGTGGGGTTGTGAGTGTGGGGGGGTTGCGTGTGTGTGGGGTGTGTGTGTGTGAGGTGTGTGTGGGGTTGTGTGTGTGTGAGGTGTGTGTGGGGTTGTGTGTGTGTGTGGGGTTGTGTGCATGTGAGGTGTGTGGGGGTTGTGTGTGTGTGGGGGGTTGTGTGTGGGGGGGGTTGTGTGTGGGGTTGTGTGTGTGGGGTTTTGTGTGTGGGGTTGTGTGTGTGGGGGGGGGTTGTGTGTGGGGTTGTGTGTGTGTGTGTGGGGGTGGGGGTTGTGTGTGTGGGGTTGTGTGTCTGGGGTTGTTCGGTTGTGTGTGTGGGGGTTGTGTGGTTGTGGGGTTGTGTGTGTTGGGTTGTGTGTGTGGGGGGGTTGTGTGTGGGTGGGTTGTGTGTGGGTGGGTTGTGTGTGGGGGGGTTGTGTGTGGGGGGGTTGTGTGTGTGTGGGGTTGTGTGTGTGTGTGGGGTTGTGTGTGTGTGTGGGGTTGTGTGTGTGTGTGGGGTTGTGTGTTTGGGGGGTTGTGTGTGGGGGGTTGTGTGTGTGTGTGGGGGGGGTTGTGTGTGTGTGGGGTTGTGTGTGTGGGGGGGTTGTGTGTGGGGGGGTTGTGTGTGTGGGGGGTTGTGTGTGTGGGGTTGTGTGTGTGTGGGGGGGTTGTGTGTGTGGGGGGGGTTGTGTGTGTGGGGGATTGTGTGTGGGGGGAGTTGTGTGTGTGTGTGGGGTTGTGTGTGGGGGGTTGTGTGTGGGGTTTGTGTGTGGGGTTTTGTGTGTGTGGGGTTGTGAGTGTGTGGGGGGTTTTGTGTGGGGGGTTGTGCATTTCTGGGTTTGTGTGTGGGGGGTTGTGTGTGGGGGGGTTGTGTGGGGGGTTGTGTGTGGGGGGGTTGTGTGTAGGGTTGTGTGTGTGGGGTTGTGTGTGTGGGGTTGTGTGTGTGGGGGGGGTTGTGTGTGGGGTTGTGTGTGTGTGGGGGGGTTGTGTGTGTGGGGTTGTGTGTGTGGGGTTGTTCGGTTGTGTGTGGGGGGTTGTGTGGTTGTGGAGTTGTGTGTGTTGGGTTGTGTGTGTGGGGGGGTTGTGTGTGTGGGTTGTGTGTGGGAGGGGGTTGTGTGTGGGGGGTTGTGTGTGTGGGGGGGGTTGTGTGTGTGTGTGGGGTTGTGTGTGTGTGGGGTTGTGTGTTTGGGGGGGTTGTGTGTGTGGGGGGTTGTGTGTGTGTGTGGGGGGTTGTGTGTGTGGGGGGGGGTTGTGTGTTGGGTTATGTGTGGGGTTGTATGTGTGGGGTTGTGTGTGTGGGGTTGTGTGTGTGGGGTTGTGAGTGTGGGGGGGTTGCGTGTGTGTGGGGTGTGTGTGTGTGAGGTGTGTGTGGGGTTGTGTGTGTGTGAGGTGTGTGTGGGGTTGTGTGTGGGGTTGTGTGTGTGTGGGGTTGCGTGCATGTGAGGTGTGTGGGGGTTGTGTGTGTGGGGTGTTGTGTGTGGGGGGGTTGTGTGGGGGGGGTTGTGTGGGGTGTTGTGTGTGGGGGGGTTGTGTGGGGGGGGGGGTTGTGTGTAGGGTTGTGTGTGTAGGGTTGTGTGTGTGGGGTTGTGTGTGTGGGGTTGTGTGTGTGGGGTTGTGTGTGTGGGGGGGGTTGTGTGGGGGTTGTGTGTGTGTGTGTGGGGGGGGTTGTGTGTGTGGGGTTGTGTGTCTGGGGTTGTTCGGTTGTGTGTGTGGGGGTTGTGTGGTTGTGGGGTTGTGTGTGTTGGGTTGTGTGTGTGGGGGGGTTGTGTGTGGGGGGGTTGTGTGTGGGGGGTTGTGTGTGGGGGGTTGTGTGTGGGGGGTTGTGTGTGTGTGGGGTTGTGTGTGTGTGTGGGGTTGTGTGTTTGGGGGGTTGTGTGTGGGGGGTTGTGTGTGTGTGTGGGGGGGGTTGTGTGTGTGTGGGGGGGGTTGTGTGTGTGTGTGGGGGGTTGTGTGTGTGGGGGGGTTGTGTGTGTGGGGGTTGTGTGTGTGGGGGGTTGTGTGTGTGGGGGGTTGTGTGTGTGGGGGGGGGTTGTGTGTGTGGGGGGTTGTGTGTGTGGGGTTGTGTGTGTGGGGGGGTTGTGTGTGTGTGGGGGGGTTGTGTGTGTGGGGGGGTTGTGTGTGTGGGGGATTGTGTGTGGGGGGGTTGTGTGTGTGTGGGGGGTTGTGTAAGGGGGGTTGTGTATGGGGGTTTGTGTGTGGGGTTTGTGTGTGGGGTTTGTGTGTGGGGTTTTGTGTGTGTGGGGTTGTGAGTGTGTGTGGGGTTTTGTGTGTGTGGGGTTGTGAGTGTGTGGGGGGTTTTGTGTGGGGGGTTGTGCATTTCTGGGTTTGTGTGTGGGGGGTTGTGTGTGGGGGGGGTTGTGTGGGGGGTTGTGTGTGGGGGGGTTGTGTGTAGGGTTGTGTGTGTGGGGTTGTGTGTGTGGGGTTGTGTGTGTGGGGTTGTGTGTGTGGGGGGGGTTGTGTGTGGGGTTGTGTGTGTGGGGGGGGGTTGTGTGTGTGGGGTTGTGTGTCTGGGGTTGTTCGGTTGTGTGTGTGGGGGGTTGTGTGGTTGTGGAGTTGTGTGTGTTGGGTTGTGTGTGTGGGGGGGTTGTGTGTGGGTGGGTTGTGTGTGGGAGGGGGTTGTGTGTGGAAGGGGGTTGTGTGTGGGAGGGGGTTGTGTGTGGGGGGTTGTGTGTGGGGGGTTGTGTGTGTGTGTGGGGGGTTGTGTGTGTGTGGGGGGGGGTTGTGTGTTTGGGGGGGTTGTGTGTGGGGGGTTGTGTGTGTGTGTGGGGGGTTGTGTGTGTGGGGGGGTTGTGTGTGTGGGGGGTTGTGTGTGTGGGGGGTTGTGTGTGGGGGGGGTTGTGTGTGGGGGGGGGTTGTGTGTGTGGGGGGGGTTGTGTGTGTGTGGGGGGGTTGTGTGTGTGTGTGGGGGTTGTGTGTGTGGGGGATTGTGTGTGGGGGGGGTTGTGTGTGTGTGGGGGGATGTGTGTGTGGGGGATTGTGTGTGGGGGGGTTGTGTGTGTGTGTGGGGTTGTGTGTGGGGGGTTGTGTGTGGGGTTTGTGTGTGGGGTTTGTGTGTGGGTTTTGTGTGCGTGGGGTTGTGAGTGTGTGGGGGGTTTTGTGTGGGGGGTTGTGCATTTCTGGGTTTGTGTGTGGGGAGTTGTGTGTGTGTGGGGGGGGTTGTGTGTGGGGGGGGTTGTGTGTGTGGGGTGGTTTGTGTGGAGGGGTTGTGTGTGTGTCGGGGGTTGTGTGTGTGTGGGGGGGGTGTTGTGTGTGGGGGGGTGTTGTGTGTGTGGGGAGTCTGACAAGGAGGTAATAATGAAAATGCAGCAGCTGTAGCGCATCACACCTCCTGCATGTTCCTTGGGAAGGCTGCAGTAAAATAATTCACAATGCCGTCACAACCCCTTCCCCCACAAACAAATTACCTTTGTGAATCATGGGAATGCACATTTTGTAAAATATGCACCTCACCACAATGGTTCTATCAATTCTCAGAGAATTCCTTCGACACTAGGGCATATTTATTATATTTTCATAAATATTCATGCACTGCAAATGGGAAACCGTCCAGAGGGGAAGAAGTGAACATAGAGACAGAAGGCAAACACAACACTCTCGACAGGATGATAGGAGAGAAGCAGAGAGCAGTGACATGCATCCAAGAAAGGAAAGAGGAAAGATCAGGAGATTACAAAACGGAGGAGGAGACAGAGACAGCAGGAGATGGACGACACAGGACAAAAGTGAAAATATAGATAGAGAGCAAGGGGTGAGAAAAGGTGGCGGCAAAATAGGGTAAAGTAAGGGATTTTAGACAGACAAGAGAAGGCAGAAATGCGCAGCAAAGAAGATGGCACGGCACAAAGGCGCAGTACGTGAGAGGTGACGAACACAGGTCAAGAAATGCGAAGTGGCACAGAGGCAGCAGGAGGGGAGATGGAGGAGAAAGAAGACATGAACAAGTAAGGCATCAGGAAATCAGGGACGAGCAGTCGGTGGAAACAGAAGGACTGCAAAGGTGTGTGACTCAGTGTGGACGGAGAGAGATAAGAAGGAGAAAGGGATCAAGAGAGAAAGTAAAGCTAACAAGCTCTCGGCATTGCGTGGTCGGGCGGGGGAGCGTCTTCCTTTAAAGTCTGATGGGGGGGGGCAGGGGAGCGGCTTTCTTTGAAGTCTGATGCCGAGGCTCAGACAAATGGATGGTGGTCGATGTGCACGCGCCTGGCTCATATGAACTGTACCCGATTCGCAGTTTGGGTAGACTTTTGGAAAGCCTTATTATAATCTCGCCCACCAACCCTACAGGATGGCTTAGGCTTGACCTAAAAAGCTTTACTAGTCACAGAGGCGGCTCCTACGCTAAGGCAGAGGAGCGTCACCCCACAGTTTTTGAGCAGTGAAACGTGAAAATTAAAGTGATAATAACAAAGGTTATTTTATTTTAACTTGCTTACTTCCTGCTGCTGAGCCAAGGGCAGGGCGTCCATTCCCACACATCGACAGAGCTGCAGGAAGTAGAAGGAGCAGAGGTGGCACTGCTGCAGGTGCAAATGACAGTTTGGCCGGAGGTCCGGCCATACCATCATACGTACTTCGATCTCTTCACCCGAGCTGTGCTTTACAGCTCAGGTGGAAAACAAACAGAGGGTCGTAGAGCCTTAATGAGCGCCTAATTATGATGTAGTGAGCGCCTAACTATGGCGCTCACACCAATCACAGCGCTGCTCTCATGATAGGTACGAGCATGAGAGAACGTCTGGATTGGCGTAGGGGACCCTGTAGCATGCTGGGAGTCGAGGTCGAGAAGGAGCAGATGCCAGAAGAGCACTGAATGCAGGTAAGCGTTATTTTTTTTTAATCCCTGCCGCATGTGCCCCCCTTCACTGCCCTTGCCCACGCTGCACCCCCGACCCCCCCCCACTTCAATACCATAGCAGCCGCCACTGCGAGTATACTGGGTACCAAATTCCAGAGTGTAAACCAGGGCTAAAATGTTGCAGGTGGAAGGCCGGTGTAAAATGACGATTTAAACAATTTGCAGGTAGGTGTTATGCACTGAAATACTCCCCACACCACCATCTCATCACCAGGGCAGTGGACTTTTTTTATTGAAAAAAAGCAAACTGCAGATTTTAAATGATTTACTGAGAACTTTGGAGACTTCTCAATAGGTCACTACCTCTGCTAGGAGTAGGATGGTAAAACAGCGGCAGAGTCAGCCTAAGCCAAATATCCAGCTGCGCCTGCCTAATCCAGGAAGCATCAGTGGCCACTCCTTTAGACCGTGATTCACTGCAGACAGTTCTGCAAGAAATCAATCATGCTTTTGAAGGAGTCGAAATCCGAATGTTTCAGACTCTGCTAGTTTCTTTCAGAATCCAAATTCTATGGTTCTGGACTATCTGTTTAGACCCATGACCCAGTCCTGGTTGAAACGTTTCTTGGTCCTACCAATGACCCTCACGGATGATCCACATATGTTAGGAGTCCTCACTGATGGCCAGCAGCTGAACTGCCACCACCCTAATCATCACACAAATCAAATAGTCAGGACGCAAGTGACTGTCACTGTGGGAACTGAGCACATTTTAATATTAATAAAAACTGAAAAATTACTAAATATAGACACACAAAAAGGCGAATTCCAAGTACAGCTAAGCAATAAGGACAAGCATTGGGAATGCAATAGGTCTCGCATTAGGAAAGTTTGAGCTATTGGTCTTATAAATGACATTTTTTTTATTCATGTGTTGTTTTTTAAAATAGCTAAATTAATAGCTTTGTCATTTACAATGCCAATAGTTATAACTTTCGCAAATGTGACACCTATAGCATTTGTAATGCAACATGTTTTGTATTTATGTGACTTAGATGTATTGATATTACAAATAACAATGGCTTTTAATTTTTTTTAATAATTAATATTTAAATAATTTATTTAATTTGTAATGTCAATAGCTTAAACTTTTGTAAATAACTTGAAGATTATGTTCAGTGTTTTTTATTGTGACGAAAATCCAAGAACAGAAGTGAAATATTAACATCTTTTTGTGATTTGTAATAAAGCTTGAAAGGTTGAAAACAGCTTGAAACATTGAAAGAGCATATTTGAACCAGCGATGCTGTGGTGGTGCGGAGTGATACCGTGGTTGCGCCGAGTGATACCGTGGTTGCGCCGAGTGATACCGTGGTTGCGCCGAGTGATGCTGTGGTTGCGCTGAGTGATGCTGTGGTTGCGCTGAGTGATGCTGTGGTTGCGCTGAGTGATGCTGTGGTTGCGCTGAGTGATGCTGTGGTGGTGCTGAGTGATGCTGTGGTGGTGCTGAGTGATGCTGGGGTGGCGCTGAGTGATGCTGGGGTGGTGCTGAGTGATAATGTGGTGGTGCTGAGTGATAATGTGGTGGTGCTGAGTGATAATGTGGTGGTGCTGAGTGATAATGTGGTGGTGCTGAGTGATAATGTGGTGGTGCTGAGTGATAATGTGGTGGTGCTGAGTGATAATGTGGTGGTGCTGAGTGATGCTGGGGCAGTGCTGAGTGATGATGTGGTGATGCTGAGTGGTGCTGTGGTGGTGCGGGTGATGCTGAGTGATGATATGGTGATGGTGAGTGGTGCTGAGTGATGCTGTGGTGGTGCTGAGTGAATGATGGGGAGAGGGAGAAAAAGGAGAAGAGGGAGAGGGTAAAGAGAGGAGAGAGAGGAGAGAGAGAGAGGGGGAGAGAGGAGAGGGAAGAGAGGGATAGGGAGAGAGGGAGAGGGAAGTGACGGAAAGGGAAAGAGGGAAAGGGAGAGAGGGTAGAGGGAGAGAGGGGGAGGATGAGAGCGAAGGACGGAGGGGAGAGAGAGGGGAGGGAGAGAGAGAGAGGAGAGCAGGCAGAGGGGGAGATGGGGAGAGGGAGAAAAAGGAGAGCAGGTGGAAGGTAAATAGAGGGAAAGAGGAGGGGGAGAGGGGAGAGGGCGAGAGAGGAGAGAGGGAAGTGAGGGAAAGGGAGAGAGGTAGACGGAGAGAGGGAGAGTGAGAGAGTGAGGGGAGGGAGAGAGAGGGAGGACGAGAGGGAAGGAGGGAGAGGAGAGGGAGTGGAGTGAGAGAGGTAGAGAGGTAAAGAAACATAGAAAACTGGGAAGCCTTGCTTCAAAAAGAGGCATACCTTATGTTTTACTTATTTGTAACACAATACTGACATTAAACATGTTAGGATGTTGTCAGAGCATGTGATTTCATAAGAGTTCCATCTATTAATTGGAGAACTTCAAATTGTCACCCTACATAAATCTAAATGAAACAAACGGTTGTTCGACATGATATAGACTACCGATTTAAGGTGTGCATTGGTCACACAGACAGGCAGTTAGGTGTCAATCGAAGAGAGGGCGCTACTGCACGCTTAAACAAAAGACTAATCTTAATATTGCCACATAAATCTGCAGCCACATGTGACTTTATTGCACCAGCTAACCCATAAAAATCACACGTTGATTTACCAATACATGTACACATCTCTGTAAAACGTAATAACCCCATGTAAAACATGTTAGCCAAACTACTAACTTTAGTAAAACATATAATTCAGTGGATCTATAGAAGCATAACATGCACACCTGAAAGCAGAAGAAATCGGCAAGCAGCAATGTTGGCAATGCTAGTGCAAGAGAAATATGTATATGCAAGTCTTCGCTCTGCTCTATTCTAAAATCTAAAGACCTAACTGTGTACAATATTTGGTCGAAGACGTTACTATAGGAGCAATGTGCCTGAGAAAGCATACATTTCCTCTTAGCTGCACAGCATTTGTAAGTAGTTGGCTCAAAGGATGGTAAAAGAGAAGCTACGCTTCCTAAGAAGTATTGCGTTTTAACCAGAACAAAAGTTTTCTATTACTGTAATAGGCGCAGTTACAGATATTAACACGTTTGCCTCCTCTTCATGGTTTGAATGTGATTGCTGCTGCAACAGCGAGGTGCTGGGTGTCATTGCATCCCTGAATCTCGGCTTTCCATCGACTTGTGAGAGAAGAGGGCTGTGTCTGCACTTCTGACATGCCAGCTGTCTCTACTGCACCCTTGACATGCTGGCTGTGCCTGTGACATGTTGACTGTCCGTGTGAGATGCTGGTGGCTGTGCTCTTGGTATACTGGCTATGTATGTGACATGTTGACTGTCCCTGTAAAATGCTGGCTGCGCTCTTGACATGTTGACTGTCTCTGTGACATGTGATGTAGTGCTGGTATTGAGAATAAAGAGGCAGATCCGGCCTGGAGGATTTCTGGGTTACAGGAACGGAGTGCGCTTTACGTCAGAGGGTGTTGGTGGTCCGACGTGTGCGGTGTGGCTGTGGATAGTGTACCAGGGAGGTGTGTGCATACACAGGCCTGAAATCATGCGTCACGTGACATATTTCATTTCTAGGGTGCGGCGCCGCAGAAGAGGGGTGTCCCAGTCGTGCTGGTGCCCAGGCAGGCCCTCGAGTTCCCACAGACCCGTTAAAGAGATTGTACTGATGACCTCATTATGGACTCAAGAATTACTCCTGCCTCGCACTCCTTTCAATTTTCCTTGAGTAATAAATCAACGTTAGTTTGTTTGCTTCATAAAATTTTTATTTTTAGGTATTTTCAATAGTCATACTTTCTGTATCTTTTATTATTTCCATACAATTTTTCATGCATTTTTATTTGTTCCCAATGCATTTCAAGCACAAAGCCCTTCTTCAGGGGATTCCTTGTCTGAAACAGTTAATATGTAGTGGTTTAGTAAACTGGTATACATTCATTCTCGCTACAATTTCATACGCATAGTTTTCACATAGTTTTAGACCCCGCATTCCATGTGTCAAATGCAACCATTGCCTTATAACCCATTTTCCTGTCGTGTAACCAGCTGATGTATGGTGAAATGTAATAAAAACCTTATATCCCTGTTGTCCTCAAAACGTGCTTAATGGGGATGGTGAAACTAACCTTTGCGCAATTGTTATGGGTTTTCAAAACGATGAAGAAGATGTGAAACCACGATCTAAAAAACCAATGAATAACCGTCAAGGTTCATGAACTTTTAGTACGAGTTGAGCTCAACAACGATCTGTGTAACAGAGTCGCATGACGCTGGAACAGCGCTTTACCTGTGGCTGTCGGTAGATGTATGTCGGCGAATTCCCGTCTTTCCGATAGCCCGCTTCACCGACATACATCTACCGACAGCCACAGGTAAAACGCTGTTCCAGACTCTAGATTGTGCAGTGAAATATCAGGATTCTGTATATTCCATACTGCCAGCAGAGCCATCCAGGCGACTTTATTTCAGTCTGTATCTGAATTAAAACGCAAACAACCAATGTGAGCCCCGCTGATCTGTCTTTATCATTTCAGTTTAACAAGGTGTCGCCAGATATGACAGAGGGCACACACATGGACACGGACATTAATTGACACGTTTTACTCTTTTTCCGTTGCATCACATGACCTATGTGTTGCAACGGAAAATAGTAAAACGTGTTAATTAATGCTTAACATAAAAGCAACAAAATATGTGTGATTAGGAACAAACCGAGGGAAAATACATGCAGGTCAGGGTGGTTTGAGCCGCACAAAGAAAAGAAAATATAATTAACAATGGCATTTCGAACAAAGCAAAGAGGAAACCTAATGGCACGCACCAGGGTTTATTTTTTACATCTCATCCTTGTTTTCTTTACTTTTTCCTTCAAAACAGAACTGATTAAGGATTTCAGGGCTTCCCGGCAGCGCGTCATCACTAAGTAAATATTAATTTTAAAACAAACCACAGCGCACACACATTTAAGAAATGAAAAAAAGAATACTATCGATTTGCGTTTCGGTGACTAGAGATCGTAAAAAAAAGGCAATGCATGTACAATATTTTGCCCGAACATCTTTAAATATTAAGTCTGCGTTTTGCTTTAGAACACCGACGTCTTCTAGCTTTTTTTTTTTTTTACAATATTGTTTTCTGACTTCCGTTGTTCAGGTTGTGTTTAGTTTTCCTTCCCTGTACCAATGTGATAACGATGGACGAGTGCCATGAAGGGACAGTTGAACGGCACGCAGCGCTATAAAATGCCCAGTAGTCGAATATCCATGTGTGTGGAGTCGTTAGCATGTATTACACAGTCATGTTCATGGGGATGCTTTCATGTCTGTCTTACTCCCTGCTCAAGATTCGATGCTTTGACCCTATTCTTGTGTTTAACTCACTCATGAAGCATGTCTGCTTTGTGTCCTTTCTGACTGGAGGAGTTGTGTCTTTCCACCGGTGATGTTAGGTGACCATTTGTTAGAAACAAGACGGAGGGCATTGCTGTGGGGAGGGGGGGGAGGAGAAATGCGTCATGGCCTGCAGCAGGGGGCAGAGCGGGGAGAGCGGCGATGACGGAGAGACACGGCCTGGCGGCCATGAATAGTGTGAAGCAGCAGGGGCCTTTGAAGTGAAGCTAAGCTTCACTTCAAAGGTGTGGGAGGAGTGCGGCTGAGGCAGAGCGCACGCTGGGGGAAGCTTGTGGGGCGGAGCGGGAAGAGCTGCTGGGGAACAGATGGCTGGCGATTTGATGCTGTGCACGCGCATTTTAGGTCAATGCGCAAGCGCATGGACCTAAAAGCGCACGGGCACAGCATCAAATCGCCAGTCTAGGTAAACCTCTGTTTAAGCCCCTAAAGTCTCGCTCCGCTCAATGCGCATGCGCATTGAGAGGCGAGACCTAAAAAACAGCTAAGATTCACAGATAAATTGGACGGGAGTCCTTCACCTCTACCTTCGTTATGAACCGCGCGCATCATACCCTTGGACTGCGCCCCAATCGAAGGCTGCCCGCCAAGGTAAATTATAACTAGCCTGCTCAATGCTAAAGACCAGGACACCACATTGAGGATGGTGTAAGAAAGGGGCCCCCTCGAGTAGCAGGGTTCTTCCATATCCCTGTACCGCAATGCTGCAGGAAGCCAGACGGAAGTACGCGGGGTGAAGGCGAACCTTTGCAAGCTAGAACTGCGGAATGGAATGCTATACCCCCCGCCTGTCTATAAGTGGATTTGGATGGCCGTTTGCATGTCTTTGACTCTCCCCAGGATGCCCAAGAATTTTGCCAGGCCTACTACAGGTCGGGGCAACAGCGGAGAATACCCTCTCTGCAACATTCACATAACATCCCGACTCTGGTGCAAGTGTGGACCTCTTTTCGGCAAATTAAAAAGACCATGCCATTGCTAAGGACAATGGTAGTCCTGTGTACCATTGCACATATCAATCTCCATTTCAATTTTTTCTCACTTCTTTGCCAGTGTTGCAGTAGCTGCCGCCCGAGGTGGACTATATGCTGGAACCCAGACCACCGAAGGCTACTTTGGATCCATTAACTTTTGTCCACACCTTTGGGAATCTATCCAACAGAATCCAGAGTATGGTTCGGAAGCATTGGCCAATATGGAACTCGGGACGTTTGACCCTTCCTCGTCCTTTATGCGCCTTCAAGAGGGGTCCAAACCTAAAAGACAGACTGGTGTACACCAGACCACGTGAAGACCAACCAAGAGCCGTGGGCTCACTGTGGACCCTCCCTCCAGTCCAGGGACATCACCCATGTGGCAATTGTCAGGTGTGTGCGCAGACAACTAAGTCGGTTGAAATTGATATTGGCACGTTTAGACCTTGGAAGCAGATAAAGTTCACCAACTGTAACAGTGATCGTTTGATCTATCTGATTACCTGCCCCTGTGGATATAAATATGTGGGCATGACCACACGAAAGGTCCGAATAAGGATATCGGAGCACGAAAGCACCATTCGTTGTGCCAGACAGGCCACGAAACTAACCACCCACTTCCTGGAAGCAAAACATCTAGCTACGGAATTTCATTGGACTGTCCTGGAACAACCTTTCATTCCAGCACACACAGCGGATGTGGCGAAGTACCTAATGATTAAAGAACAAAGATGGGTACTGAAACTTAACACTCATAATGAGGGCCTTAACGATGAAATCCCTTGGTCCATTCTGTAGTCTGCTATTCGTAATGTATTCTATGAACTGAGATATCACCAACTACGTGAATATGTCCTCACTGTAGCACCATGGTCCTTAAACGTAGTTGCTTCCCTGTTAGTCATCACTAGCCCCCCGTAGGCAGAGACCCATAATGAAGATTTTTTACACCTTGTCCATTTTTTACGAGTTAATGCATGAACGCATTGGGTTTTCTGTGCAAATCACCTCGATCTGCAGAGGCTGATTATTCTCCCATAGGGAATTCTTTCCAGTATACATCTATAATGTTCTCATGATAACATAGATCACAAGGCTGTTTATCTATAAATGAAATAAGTGCTGGCCTTTTATCCTCTACCATACACCTCGCGCGTATACGTCATAGTCTGTGTTTATTTACACTGCCCTCGTGGTCTCATTGACATTATTAAACGTCGACAAATGTGGCCGCCTATCTACCTATTACATCACTTGTTTACATTGGGATAACCAAGAGGCATGCTTGTTTCACTCTAGTCGCGAGTTGAACCAATGAGAGCACGCGTCCATGTACACCACGTGATCAACCTACCATTCGACTCGTTTTAAGTACAGCCTCGCAATACATATCACTAGGCTGTTCATCTATAAATGAAATAAGTGCTGGCCTTTAAATCCTCTACCATATACCTCGCGCATATGCGTCATAGTCTGTGTTTATTTACACTGCCCCTTTGACATTTTACACTTATAAGTAAACGTCGACCCATGTGGCCGCCAATCTACCAATTACATTACTTGTTGACATTGGGTTAACCAATAGGTATGCTTGTTTTACCCTAGACGCGAGCTGAACCAATGACAACACGCGTCCGTGTACATCCCGTGAACGGCTTACCAATTGGCGGCGCGTTTAAATACAGCTTCGCGCCCGCCTTCTGGTACCTCCCCAGTCGGCCAGGACGCCGGCCCTGGAGTACCGACGGATAGGTAAGACAAGCTGCTCCTTTCCCGATCACTCGCGTTAATGCTCCGTTTTCAAACGAATCCACTTCACACGATGGAGGTCTTTCTCCACCGCTTTTTGGGAACGGAAGCATTAGATATCTGTGCGAGCCTCACTAACTCCCGGTTACTGACAGTAGAGGGTGTTTGTATGTTGATGTGCACATTATGACTGACATGTGTTTCACATGTTTTTTAGAGCGGTGCTTCATCTTCCCCTGAGCCGCTGCCAGGTGGGGTGAGGCAAGTCTACCTTACAGATTAAGGTAAGAACTGGATGGCGTTTGGATAATAATATATATTTCCGAATGTATGGTAACTGACTCTCTTATGACAAGAGTGTATATATCAACTTTTACAATGTGATTTCAATACTGATCCATAGATCATGGACTTATTCCATAGCCCACAGGATACAGATAGTCTAACCTGATACCCACTCCCCCTTTTTTATCCACAGTGACCGGCACTGACTGTAATGGCATTTGGACTATACAGGTGACTCTTTGCACTTGTTTTATTTCTCCTTTTGTCACTTTTTCACTTCATTATTTATTCACGTTGTGCAGTAGCTTTAGCATTGTAGTCCTGGTCCTGATGAAAGCAAGGACATAATAGTCCATGTTTGCTGAAACATGTCGACCGACCCTACCTCAGGCATTCTACATAACCTGATTGCCTAAGGTCACATATATTTTTAACCTTGGTATTGAGAGCATACACAGAATAAATATCATTCCGTGCTCTTCTAACCAATTTTAACACACTCTTTTGTCTTGGTTTTTTTCTTTCGTCACTCACATTTTCTTGCACTGCACACCCCAGTCCCATGTTTTTTTCCCACTCATTAAGATCGCGTGGTAGACCACACTGTAGTCAAAAACCACATAAGGGACCTCCTTACCACCAGGTCATCCTTTGATTGTGGCACTGATTTTCTCAGACGGGTGGTCCGGATAAAATCCCAAATGATGAAGGGCGGATCCGTATGGTGACGGATGGGTATTTTCCTCATCCCTTGAGAGCCTTCTGTGCCCAATTAATTTTGAACTCTGGGTGATCAGGGGACTGTGGTAGTTTAGGTGACTAGCGTACACCTCTGAGCTATGTATGGCTTTAGACCCTCTGGTACCCTCTGTTTTCAGGTTCTTTGGGGACTGTATCCAGAGCTTGGTCTATAAATCTCCCCGAGGTCCTCCCCCACCGTAGGGTTTTTTGTGGACTATACTTCACACACACAGGTGCTAACGCACCAACAGTACGGGGGAAGTGGCGTGGGGTTGCCACCCCCCTAGTGCAGATGCACTTCCTATGTTTGCCACAGTAAATGTAAGCAAGTATCCAATTACTTGCAAAGCCACCAGGTGGACGTTGCCTTCCTGCAGGAGAGGCATTTGGCGCCCTGTCTACCTTGGCCGCCAATTGGGGAGCTCATACATATTTTGCAGGCTACAGTTCCTATGCCAGAGGGGTTGCATTATTGATTAATAGGCAGGTACCCTTTAGGGAGGTGGTGGTGTACAGAGATGTCAGTGGGCGATATTTGCTGGTCAAGGGGTGTTTATTAGAGCATTCAGTACTACTTGTCAATGGTTATGCACCAAATATTGATGATCCCGACTTTTTCAAATCCATTCATGCACAAATTGAGCAAATGGGTGCGGACCAGACCTGCGGCGGGGGACCTTAGCATACTTCTCGACCCAGCGAGAGATAGCACAGCAACACCACAGACAGCAAGTCTAGAGCCAGGGGCTCGCTGTCAGACGTCAAGAGAGGCATATGTGTTGGTTAACGCATGGAGATACCACTGCACTATTCAAGACGGGTACACCCGCTACTCCGCCTTGCACAACACATGGACCCGGTTAGATTATTGGCTCCTCACCGCAGGGGGAGCTCTGTGGGTCAGCACAATTCATCATCTCCCACGCACATTGTCGGACAACTCCCCCATCCTGATGCAGCTGAGAATCCCACATGCAGGGGGTGTTGAAAGACCATGGAGATTCCCCAACATGGCCTTGAGGGACGTCGTATTTGAGTTGGAACTCCGCAACGCGACACTGGAGTAATTTACACTTAACGTTGGCACTGTGAACTCGAAGGCCACCCTATGGGAGGCTTTTAAGGCATACACCAGGGGAGTGTGCGTCTCAAAGAGCGCTGGAGTACTTAGGGATCTACGTTGCACACTATCGCAATTGGAAGCGCAGCTGGCAGAAATTGATAAGAGTGGGGCTGCCCTTTGACACACCCCCAGTTTACAACGCCGCTCATCCCTTATGGCTGAGTTTCATGAGGCCGCAGAGCAGGAGGCACACTAGTGGCCAGGCGATATAGGGAGGGGGAAAGGCAGGGTAGAACCTTTGCTAGATTGATGCAACAATCCCGCAAACTGACATATATAGCCAAATTACACAGGCAGGAGGGCTCGCGGATCACTGGCAGCATAGGAGTCCTCGAGGAGGTACTTACTTATTATGTTAATTTATACACCTCCAGAGCTGCGGGTGTACAGGAATTATCTGTATGAGATTTCCCTGGTCTGGCTTGAAAAAGCGCATCAGGAATTCTTGGCCAAACCTGTTAACGAAGACGAGGTAATTGATGCCATTGATGCAATGGATGGCTCCAAAGCCCCAGGGCTCGATAGGTTCAGTGGATGCTTCTATAAGAAGTTCAAAGCGATCCTTGCCCCACACCTCATAGATATGTACCAGGAGGCGGTAGAGTCAGGAGTGCTCCCCCCACACTGAGGGAGGCGGTTATAATACTTCTCCTTAAACCCGGGAAATTAAAATGCGGCTCATATTAACCGCTTTCACTTTTAAACTCAGACAACAAGATTCTAGCCAAGATAATGGCAACACGGTTTGCCCTGATTATTGACCAAATGATCTCACCCGCCCATCGGGATTCCTCCCCCATAAATCAACTGCCCTTAATCTCTGTACATTATTTGCTACACTGCACAGAATACCACCATGGGTCCCTGCGGCAGCCATGCTGCTTGATGCGGAGAAGGCTTTTGACTCCCTTGAGTGGCCCTTCTTGTACGCCACACTGGGTTACCTTGGGGTGCAGGAGTGGTTCCTAGCAGTCATCAAATTACTACATACACTACCCATGGCGCGTATTCCCCTCAGTGGCACGGTAACCTCCTCATTTTTGCTAACACAGGGAATTCGGCAGGGGTGCCCATTCTCCCTTCTGCTGTACGTTCTGGCATTGGATCCACTGGTGCGGCATCTGCAGGAGGAGCACAGCCATCGGCCCGCACTTTAACACTGGTCCTTTACTCCTCACCCTGTATGCGGACGATATCATACTTTATGTACGGCACCCAGATGACAACCTTGCAACACTTCTCCGTGAAGTTACCAGGCACAGCACCTTGTCGGGCCTAGCATCAATTTGGAAAAGTCGAAGGTCTTTCCGTTGACCGCGGTGCCCTGTAGCGGGACGGCGGAGTATCCACTGGGGTGGTGCAAATACTCCGTTAAATACCTCGGTATCCAGAGATTCGGATGTTATCCTACAACTCAATCACGGCCCGGTGGTGGAAAGGCTGGGAAGCAACATTGAGCGCTGGTTGACACTGTCAGGCAGGAAGGATTGTCATTATTAAAATGGTAGTCCTCCCACAATTTTTGTATTTATTTCAAAATATCCCCATTCCGTTGTACAACTGTTTCATGTCCACCCTTCAGACACACTTGATTCGGCTGGTATGGGGTGGCAAGCAACCCTGGATTAGATGGGATATTCTAATGTTGCTGTATCAGAGAGAAGGGTTTAGAGTGCCAAACTTCTGTATTTACTACCTGGTAGCACAGGCAAGCTTTGCTCAGCACTGGTATCATGCAGATGCCAGGATTCCATACTTTAGGCCGGAGGCGGATCTGGCACTCCTGGCGTCCCTTAGTACGCTACTACCGTTGGGTTCCGACGGGCCCCACAAGATATTCAGACGCTCTCCACAATGAGCTGGGCCTGGCGCCGACTGCTCACCATAACCGGATCCCGCTTCCTGAACTCCTCCGCATTACCACTAGCGGGTAATGGCTGGATCTCCATCCTGCAGGAGACGCTGGTAAAACGGATGTTGGCAAAATATAACTTGGAAACGTTTGAGACCTATTCCCCAGTGGTCAAGTCTTAGCGTGTACGGAGGATCCCCGTTTTCGAGAGGCCACAGTTATGGATAATTTCATACTGCAAAGGTTGAAGAGGGCTCTGAGGGCTAACATTTTTAGCTACCCGCTCGAACCTCCCGAATTCCCCCTTTTGACAGGTATCATCAAGGATGCAAGTGGGATTCACATTATCTCCAGACTATATAAGGCTGCTGTGTCTTTGCTTCCCAGCCGGGATTCTGGGGACAGGCTGCCTAGGAGCGAAACCTGGGCAATACCATCTCCAACACATCGTGGAGTCGCTGCTGCACACAAATACGCAAAGTTTCCCCCAATCACCGGCAGAAGTTGCTGCATTTTAAATTCCTTTTGATGGCCTACATGATGCCAAGCGCATTACACCGCACTGACCCATCCCGTCCACACTCCTGTCTCAGATGTCGTTCCCCAGAAGCAGACTTTGCACATATTATTCAGACATAAAAGATAGCAGGATATTGGAGGGTAGTCTTCGGGGAAACCTCCTGTATGATAGAGATGGAGTTGCACCCTCACCATTGCTGGCACTTATGGGGTACATGCATGACCTCTCCAAACCCAAGCAACGTTTTGTCACCATTGCGCTCCTCATTGCCAAAAGGGAAGTAGCCCTTAACTGGGGCAGTAAATACACACCGATGTTAAAAACATGGCTACGCATCATGGCCTATTGCAACCCTAAAGGCGACACATATGCATGGTTACAGATGGCTGCTGCTAGGCCCCTTGATATATGGCAGTCATTCCATTCTTATTTACTGACTGCACTGGATACTGGCGGCACTCCGCCCCCACAGCAAGACACCCCTTCAGGTACTGGGATAAGCAGGGGAACACCTGGGTCCATTGGACGGATGCCGACGCCATAGTGATTGAACACATGTGATCTCCTCCCCCTTGTTAATCAGGATTGTCTTAATCAATAATAGCCTTGTAGACCTCTGCCTGTTTATGGACCTGAATTTAACATTTAACCATGGTCAAACACCAAGCTGCACTGTATTTCTGTTTAAATGTCTATTGTGAAAATCAATAAAAAAGTCAACATTTTAAAAAAAGGTAGCGAGGATAGTTCACAAAACGTTGCATGGAGGTGCACAAGTACAGCAAGAATAAATAAAGATTTCACTATATAAAAAAAGATTCACAGATAAAAGCAATCAAGTTGGGAAATTGCATTGAAGTTAGCAGAGAAGCACATATAAATATGGCTGCCAACTCTGCGCTCAGTATCGTGCATGCATTGTGTTAGGGAAGAAAATCTCTTGCAAGGTGACAGACGTGAACCCTTGTCCTGAGTGCCACAGCTCCAATGATATCTGGATCCTTGTAGCTGAGTTTGGATCATGAGCGAACACGGATCATGCTTGTGCACTACGACCTAGGCCTGTCTCATGGACTCCGGTCTGTTTACACCAGGAGTAGTGCCCAAAGTGTTATCCTCAGGAAGTGTAAGGCAGCTGCCTTCACCTGAAGATAAGTAGTATGAGCGCCGATGTGGCAGTATATTGAGATTTTAGCAATCAGTAGAGTGAAAAGGTCCGATTTATGTGTGTCACTACAGTGGTTCCTTCGGCCCACCCTAGCAAAGTTCCACTGCTGTGTGCAAAACTCGACCTTAGGCTTGCACTGAGCAGTGTGTACAATGTGGGAATGCTCGTGTGCCTGAGAGATGGTAGTAGCACGAGGAGTTGCATGTGAGCGCGAGGAGGTATGTGTGTCTGAGAAATGGTACAGTGCATAATAAATAGCATGAGTAGGTCAATGCCATGTGTGCCTTAGAAGGTGTGTATGTTTGTGGGAAATACAGCATATAGGAGATGGCGCATGTTGTGGCATGAGCGTGCTAGAAAGAACGTGTTCCCGGGAAGAGGTACAGTACATTGGAGACCTTTGCACATCTGAATGCGTGTGTGCACAGGGAAGTGCTCGTTTGTTAAGTGTAGTACACGGAAAACACTGGGTTTTATGTTGGGAGATCAAGGGCATGATGGAGGAGCAGGGAGAGGTAGAGTGTTTCCACAGACAGATTTGTGGATTGCTGCTTTTCTGAGAACTTGGTGTGACACACAGAGGAAATAAGAGGCAGGCTTTTCTGTGCAATTTAATAGGAGTTCATTGATTCTGAAAAGGGGCACATCTGAGGACGTAAATGGAGCTGATAAGAGAACCGAATGTATGACAGAATATCGACGGACAGAAAATCGACCTACAATATTATTGACACAGAAATATAGAAGTCAAAAATATCGAAGTCCAATCTACATAAAGGTAAGTACAAAAATATCGAAAAAAATATATAGTTATCAAATATCGAAGTTAAAAATATCTGTTTTTTAAATGTTTTAATAATAATGTAAAATTAAGTAAATAGTACATATAATTAAAAGAAATATAGTTAAAAATATTAAAAGATATTTAAAAATAATAACTAAGACATTAAATGTTAAATAAATTAAACATATACATATAAATTAATACATATACTTACTCCACATAGTGCAACATTAGGGATAGCATGGGGGCAAAAATTACTATTCCCACTCCAGAGAGTGCAACAGTAGGGAAAGCGCTGGATAGCGTAGGGGTGAAAATTACTATTCCCCCTCCAGTGAGTGCAACAGTAGGGAAAGTGCTGGATAGCGTAGAGGTAAAAATGATTATTCCCACTCCAGAGAGTGCAAAAGTAGGGAATGCGCTGGATAGCATAGGGGGGAAAAATTACTATTCCCACTCCAGTGAGTGCAACAGTAGGGAAAGCTCTGGATAGCGTAGGGGTAAAAATTACTATTCCCACCCCAGTGAGTGCAACAGTAGGTAAAGCGCTGGATAGCATAGGGGTAAAAATTACTATTCTCACTCCAGAGTGCAACCGTCCGGAAAGCGTTGGATAGCGTAGGGGTAAAAATTACTATTCCAATTCCATTGAGTGCAACAGTAGAGAAAGCGTTGGGTAACGTAGGGATAAAAATTACTATTCCCACTCAAGTGAGTGCAACAGTAGGAAAAGCGCTGGATAGCATAGGGGTAAAAATGATTATTCGCACTCCAGTGAGAGCAACAGTAGGGAAAGCGTTATATAGAGTAGGGGTAAAAATTACTATTCCCACTCCAGAGAGTGCAACAGTAGGGAAAGCGCTGGATAACATAGGGGTAAAAATTACTATTCCGACTCCAGAGAGTGCAACAGTAGGGAAAGCGTTGGACAACGTAGATGTTAAAAATAACATTCGTCTAAATGAAATAAATATTGTAATTAAATAATGATTTATTAATAAATTTAGAGAAAAAAATATACAAATATATCAAAAATAATAATTAATTTAATCAAAATCACTTCCGACCCTATTCCCCAATAAACACACAATACACTCCACATAAAATTTCACACAATTAATCAATTAATAAACATTAATTTGCAATTAATAATTAAATAAAATAAAAAAATCCTCAATAACAAATTCTATGTAATGGGAATTATTAACCAACTAATAATTAACAAAAAAATAATTATCAATACCAATAAATAATATTTAATAAAAATCAGTAACAAATTAATAAATATTTAACAAAAAATATCAATGCCAATACATAATATTTAATAGAAATGAATAGCAAACATATGTATTAATACCAATACATAATATTTAACAAAAAGTATTTAACAAATTGATAATTAACAAAACAATTCTCAATACTCAATTTTTCTTAATTACTTAATTACAAATAATTTACTTACCACCCTAGTCCCCTAAAAACACACAGCCCACTCCAATAATACATCAATACAAAATAATTAATGAATAATTATTAATTAACAATAAATTACTTATTATTAACAATTAAAAACGTAATAATTACTTAATTAAAATTAAATAACTTCCCACCATATTCCCCTATAAACCCACAACCCGCTACAGAAATAAAACACAAAATGTAATTAAAATAAATTAATAATTCCGAAAAATTATTTCATTTACTATAATTAAATTACTTCCCACCCTATTCCCCTAGAAAGCCACAACCCGCTACGGTACTAATTTGCAAAATTTACTTTTAAAAAATTACTAATTTCTAAAAAATGTATACATATATTTAAAAAAACAGTACAATACTTAACAAAAATATAGAACACATTCATATTAAATACATACTAAAATACATAATACATAACTCATAAATATTGATATTATTAACATCGATAATTTAAACTATCGATATTACTAGCATTGATATTTGCAACATCGATATTTTTTACCTTAACTTCGATATTCTGATTGTAGATATTCTTGACTTTGATATTTTTTCCCTATGATATTAAAAACTCGATATAACCGTGCTTCGATATTTAAAAATCGATATATTAAGTGTCCACCAAGAGAACCAATAAGAGTAGGGCTTGGGGCCTTTGGTAACCTTTTGAAGCACATATCACTGAAGCGGACATCCAGGTGTGAGACTCCAGTCTCTCCCTTGGCCTGTGTTTGCGAACTGTCCTGCTTGGATAGACTGCTTTCTGGAGGAAGCCAGTGATAGCGGTGGGTGACCCAATATACCCTTGCGGGCTTGGGCAGTCAAAGTATTCTAAGGAAGGTTGCCAGCAAGGGATTTATTTGGCACTTAGAGTTTGACAGTGTAGTGCAGTCTATGTTGCTTAGACTTGGCAGCTGAATGAAGCAGCGACTGTTAAATTTATTATGAACCTGTTATCCCACATCTATGGTAACTACCACACTAGCCCCATAGAACTAAACTAGTCAGAACAGATTCCGTGAAAAACTTGTAGTTTTAAACAGTGAATGAGATGTTAAACACAAGAATGAAGGTAAAGCAACACGAAGAAAGTTTGTTTTTAGAAAAAATTATTATTATTTATATTCATCCAGAAATAAATCAAAGAAAATGAAGGGTGTACAGTTATTGACAAATGCATATATTTCTTATGTAAATGGAGCTGATGAAACAATCCATAGATACAGAAGAAAACAATCCAGTCTAAACGAAATTAAATAAAATTGACTTCTTTAAAAGATGATGAATAGAAAGTCAAAAGTTGGAGAAGAGACTTGGATTGGATTGTCGACGTTTCGGTCTCAGTGGTGTAATCCAGAGACCATCATCAGGACAGGGAGGTAATGCAATAAGGATGACCCCTATGAAAAACATATTTAATAAAATTAACAATTGAATCTAAAACGTGTTGCAAACATGTGAAGATAGCTTAGACATATATTTACATTATTCACATTGTGACAGTTCAATAGATAGTATATTATTCATAAGGCTCGAGTCTAACCAAATGGTCAGTGTGGTGACCAGACAGTAAACTGGTGAGATGTGCTTAGAAAATAGGAAGCAAAAATACTTACTTATACAGTGTATGAGACCAAGCTATTGGTGAACTCGCATAAAATTTAAAAGTTCATTGTCTGTAAAGGATGAAAAAAGAGCCATGAATGAGCTCACAGATAACCATGTATGTTGTTACAGGTATCCATGTTAATGAGGAGACCTATTTACCTTAAGGAAGCTTCAAGTCTGCCCTTAGATTGTATCCAAAAGTCTTGGTCAGCAAAGGATTCTTTTTGTTGATGAAAACTGTGGCATGAGTCCCAGGATCCAAGATAGCTGTAGGGAGTGTAACATCAGACATCTAGTTGCTATCTAGTGTGATTTACAGAATATATAACTTATACCATATTTAAGATTTGAACTCCTAGTGTAGTCCATATGGGTATATTTAGCAAGGCGTTAACGCTGCTAACAGCTGAGCGCGTTGCACAAACGGCATTTTGATGTCAATTTCATGTGTTGTACGGCTGTATCAACCCCTCACTCTGCCACACTACTTAGACACGTGGGGTTATTTATATCAAAATAGACATCCGCGTTTTCTGTCACAAGATTAAATATAGACTTCAGACGCCCTAATACACACCGTGTACTAAAATCGACCTCAGTTCCCTATACGATCTGAGAATATACTCTGTAACATGATCTCTCAGCTGTTAGCTGTTAGCCTTTACAGACAATGAACTTTTAAATTTTATGCGAGTTCACCAATAGCTTGGTCTCATACACTGTATAAGTAAGTGTTTTTGCTTCCTATTTTCTAAGCACATCTCACCAGTTTACTGTCTGGTCACCACACTGACCATTTGGTTAGACTCGAGCCTTATGAATAATGTACAATCTATTGAACTGTCACAATGTGAATAATGTAAATATATGTCTAAGCTATCTTCACATGTTTGCAACACGTTTTAGATTCAATTGTTAATTTTATTAAATATGTTTTTCATAGGGGTCATCCTTATTGCATTACCTCCCTGTCCTGATGATGGTCTCTGGATTACACCACTGAGACCGAAACGTCGACAATCCAATCCAAGTCTCTTCTCCAACTTTTGACTTTCTATTCATCATCTTTTAAAGAAGTCAATTTTATTTAATTTCGTTTAGACTGGATTGTTTTCTTCTGTATCTATGGATTGTTTCATCAGCTCCATTTACATAAGAAATATATGCATTTTGTCAATAACTGTACACCCTTCATTTTCTTTGATGATTTATTTCTGGATGAATATAAATAATAATTTTTTCTAAAAACAAACTTTCTTCGTGTTGCTTTACCTTCATTCTTGTGTTTAACATCTCATTCACTGTTTAAAACTACAAGTTTTTCACGGAATCTGTTCTGACTAGTTTAGTTCTTTGGGGCTAGTGTGGTAGTTACCATAGATCTGGGATAACAGGTTCATAATAAATTTAACAGTCGCTGCTTCATTCAGCTGCCAAGTCTAAGCAACATAGACTGCACTACACTGTCAAACTCTAAGTGCCAAATAAATCCCTTGCTGGCAACCTTCCATAGAATATTCTGGAGGAAGAGCACAACAAAGGAGAGGGCACTTCAAAGTGGGCAACCCCCAGAGCACAAACTTCAAATGCAGAGACGCACAAGTTACTTACCTTAGGTAACGATATATCTGTAAGAGACATTAGTTTGTGATAGATTTCTTGCCTTAGAATTACCCCCAGGCGTCAGACTGGATCCGGAAAGTTTTTGCAGCAGTACCCCTGCGCGCTGGTAGGCGTCGTCGTGCGACTCCGCGCACGTCGCTGGCATCGTGGTCGCACGTGCTCATGCGTGCTGACGTCAGTTCATGCTCATGCGTGCTGACGTCAGTTCTGTACACAACTTTCCACGCCAGCAACGCGGAGCCCGGCAAGATACAGATCACTGGTGCATTGAAACTAGGGCACTGAAAGGGAACACCTTAACCCTAGAAATCAGTTCGCAGAACAGGGAGGATGGGTGGGGCGGTAAGGAATCTATCACCAACGTCTTTTACAGATATATCGTTACTGAAGGCAAGTAACTTGTGCATCTGAAAGAGACACGTTTGTGATAGATTCTTTACCTTAGTATAGATACCCCAGCAATACCAACCCCAGTGGTGGGTCTGAGAACCAAGATAACACCAGAAAGTCACTGAGAACAGAACGGCCAAAGAAGTCGTCTCTCCGGACTTGACTGTCAAGGCAATAATGCTTAGTAAAAGTGTGCAGTGAGGCCCACATGGCTGCCTGAGAGATGTCTTGCAGGGGGACACCACGTCCCAATGCAGTAGTAACTGCTGTCGCTCTGGTAGAATAGGAGCGCAACCCCACCGGAGGTTCCTTTTTAGCCAGAGAATAACAGGCTTTTATACACAAGACGACCCAGCGGGAGATAGTTCTCTTGTGTACAGCTTGGCCTTTTTTGGTGCCTACATAGCCAACAAAGAGCTAGTCATCCACCCTGAACTGTTTTGTGCAATTGAGGTAAAATGAGAGTGCACGTTTTGGGTCCAGACGGTGGAGCCTCTCTTCCTCTCTGGAAGGGTGCGGAAAGAAAGTGGGCAAGGTGATGGTTAGCCCGTTGTGAAGGCAGTAACAACCTTTGGCAAGAAGGAAGGACGAGTGCGAAGCACAACCTTGTCTGGATGAACAGATAGAAAGGGAGATTTACAGGAAAGAGCCTGGAGCTCACTCACACGCCTAGCGGAGGTGATGGAATATGACTCGTTACTACGTAAAACAACAGTTCGCATGCTTTCAGTACAAAGTTTTAACTTCGCAAATACCATTGCTACGCACATTTTAAGTGCACATTTTTTTATTTCGCAACTGCTTAGAATTGTGATAAAAACAAATTTGGGAAACAGCTTGAATCTTTACCTTATTCCATGTGAGATATTCCCAATCTACGGAGTGATGAATTAGCCAGTGCCCTTTCTTGCATGGAAGATGGCACAAACACACACAGTAAGTGCTGATGCGTCTCTGTGTGTGTCAATGCGAGTTTGGTTCAGAGCCAACCTTTGTGAGTTTTTGGTGGTGAGTGGTATTGGCGCGTGGCAAACGGGGTGAGAGGGAATGACATGGAATAGGGTTCATAAGTGTTTAGTCACTCGAGGCACATTAACAGGTGATTAAAAGCCCTTCATGTTGAATTGACTTGAGCCCCTGGACCCTGCTCTGTGCACAATTATGAAGCGGACTCACTGGAATGACAATAAACACGAATTACGACCAAATAACATGTACCTAGTTTATTAACAAATTGCAAATGCCGTTGTATGCCCCTTTCTGCAATTACAGACAGATTGTTTCCAGCAAACATACACACGCACACGGATCGATCGGAATAATACTGTTTTTAAGAAAAAATGTATATTTTAGTTTCATTGTATTCGATTAAGTGGCAGCAAATGCGAACTATGGACACTGCGAACATTAATCGACGAAGCACACTGTACACATAAACAGACAATTACAACAAACAAAATGCACGTGGAGAACAATAATGGGGGTTCATTTCTACAGCCGCATACTGCCTAATCCTTGTCGACGGTATTATAAGACAATGGTCCAAAGACTATTATTTCACAATATCACAGTTAGTCAACACTTCATAATTCAATTAATAGAGTATTGTAATCTACTCTTCATCGATAAGTTGAACAATCTCACAACGCAACAGCAAAACAAATAATTAGTGGTGATTTATTCATTTTTTACCACTATTGAAAAATGTAAAAAACTTACAATACAAATAGGTCATATTAGTTACCGCAAGGGGAGCGTGCAAAATAGAAAGAAGTGAGTCAGATGGTGTTCAGTGATGAAGAAAAGAAAAGAATAGCAAGGAATTGCAAAGATTTGTGACATAAAAAGAACACAGTTTACACAAAAGGATCAGTAATCATCCCTGTTCTGGGACCTGGCCATAAATCAATTCATCCATAATTTTAGTTCATTTAGAAACCTATATATCTGATAGTTATAATGCACAAGGAGGTAATAGTATATAGGTCCAGGTCAAGGATCAAGTAAGCGTCGACGTTTCGACTCGACTTCAGGCCTCGCGGTGAGTTAAGCCTGGGCCGTGCGAGTCTTCATCAGGACTAAGACGGGCAACCTTATATTGCTAGATGACCCCTAAGGGCAGAGGTGATTCTAGTGTTTTTTTCCTAGTCTTGATCAATTAATGAAGTGTCCTCCTTATTTATTATATAGTGTAGCCCACCAGGAGGAATCACTCGGGGGTTATTCCAATATGTAGTAAATCCCTGTTTGGATTAGTAGTGTGATTAAATCCTGTTTATCCCTTCAGCATACTGATGCTAGTGCGTACGGTGCCTCAAAATTCCTTTTTAGATTCGGACCGCTAACTTATGCAGTGTCAGAGATTCCAAAAGGAGCGAGGGACGATTAATTCTGTATGTCCCTTCAGCGTACTGATAGCCGTGCCTCAGGAATCCTTTTTGAATTTTGATCGCTAACTCGTTCGATATATCAGGGATTCAAGCGGTATCTCGCGTCTCGCATCTCGGGCAGGTCCGTGGCTTGGGTGGCTTGTTTGAGATCATTGGGTGAGATGAAAGGTTTTATTTTGCTTAGAAGCTTCAGATTAAGGAAGGCGCTCTTTGCCGAGATCTTGATGTGTTTGGTCAAGTCTAGTTTGGAGTCAAGTGTGATGCCTAATGATTTGAAGGAGTCCGCTAGGGTGCCGTTCTCATTGAGCGGTCTATATCTTTTAGCTATTCGATCATTTGTGGGTTCTCTTCTTTGTACGAGATGAGGAGAAATTCAGTTTTGTCAGGATTCAACTTTAGATGGTTGCTTGACAGCCAGCGTTGAACTTCCTTTAGTGTTTTGTTGAGTCTGTGAATGTCTTTAGCGGAGGAGATTTCCAGATAGATTTGGGTATCGTCCGCGTAGAGGTGGAAGGGGATGTTAGCTTTCCTGAGTAAGGTGGAGAGGAGTACCATATACATGTTGAAGAGTTGAGGGGAGAGCACTGATCCTTGGGGAACTCCTCTTTTGACTGGATGAAGGTCGGACTCAAAGCTTCTCATTTTGATTCTTTGGGAGCGATTGTGCAGGAATGAGGAGAACCAGTTGAGGACCACATCATCTAGTCCTGCCCTTTCTTCGAGGGCTTCGAGGAGAAGAATATGGTCAACTGTGTCGAATGCTGCCGATAGGTTGAGGAGAATGAGGCGGCAGCAATGGTCTGAGTCCAGTGATTTGTGAATGTCATCAATTATGTTGAGGATTGCAGTTTCCGTGCTGCACCCTTTCCTAAATCCTTACTGATGTGAGTCAAGGAGGTTGGTATTGTCCAAGTGCTGTGTTAGTTGTTGGAGAACACATCTTTCTAGTATTTTGGAAAGGAGAGAAAGGTTGGAGACGGGTCTGCAATTGTTTAAGTCATTTATATCAAGGCCTGGTTTTTTTTAGCAATGGGGTGACTTGTCCCACTTTCAGGCAATCTGGGACGGTTCCGGTTTTTAAGGAGCTGTTAATAATCCTGCACCACAGTGGGGCTAGGGGGAGTTCAACTTTTTGGTGAGTAGAGCAGGAAGGGGGTCTAGGGTATATGATGAAGGTTTAGAGGTGGAGATAAGTTTGACTATTTTCTCTTCTAGAATGGGCTGGTAGAGAGACCATGATTTGGTAATTTGTTGTGGAGCGCTACCAAGCACCCCCCCCCATGCTGCTATAGGGCCGGGGAGAGCAGTTGATAACCAGAGAGCGCTCGATCTAGGAGACCTTTTCATTGAAAAAGTTGGCAAAGTTGTTGCAGCGTTCTTTGGAGGCCTGCCCTAAGGAGGAATCCAGTTTGGAAGTTTGTTGCCTAATAATACTGAAGAGCACTGGGTTACTGTATGTGGTCACAACTGCTTAACTTGCAACGCCTCTGACATAAAGCCCTTCTGCTCGTGCCAAGCTACCAAGGGGGTGAGCAGGGGTTATTTTGGAAGTGTAATCCCCTTACCCCGACTAGTGGCGAGGGTCCCTATTTCTCACAAGTACCTACCTGTGCCAACTAGAGACTCCCCCAAATCTAACACTTACTGAGGTCCTTGAATTTTATAAAGGCTCGACTCCTCCAGGCACCTCCCAGGTGTTCTACGCCTATGAACTCCCATTTCAAGAATCCCTCAGACTACCCCCTTCCAGCTGCAGACCACTGTGCCAGAGTGGTGTTAGCCCGATAAGTCTCCCCTTCCCTCCCAGAAACTGTGTGGCCAGACTCTTACTGCCTGTGTGTGTTGCGGCATGCCCCGTTCACCCCCCTGCCCTGTGGATCAGTCTCTCATAGGTCACAAACATCCACTCGTTAATGGCCAGGAGTTGAGAGGCCCAGTAGTATATCAGGATATCTGGAATCGCTAGCCCCCTATCATATACCCACCCTCTGTAACTTAGTCAATGCTATTCCCCCTTGCCACAATAATCTCTTGGTCTATGCTCTTAAAGACAATTGGTGGAATCCTATAGGGTGTATTCTTCATAATGTAAAGCAATCTCTGTAGGCTCATCATTTTGTAGAGGGCCGCTCTGCCCATCAGTGTAAGATGCAGGTTTTCCTAATGTGTTATGTCTCCTCAGAGCTTCTCCAATTGGGGGTGATATTCTTTTGGAGAAACTATCAGGGATCCTGTGTGATGCATATCCTCAGGTACCGAAACCTTAAGGCAACCATCTGAGCTCGGCAGTCCACGGGTAAGCGGGGGGTTGCTCCAGACAGCAAATATATTACTTACTTGAAACAGTTAAAAGTATAGCCGGAGTGGTCCCCAAAAATGCGGAACACCTGTCAATTGAGAATTGGGGGTGCGTGACATAAAGGAGGATGTTGTCTGCATAGAGTAAGATTTGTTCCTACCACCCACCTGGCGCCTTGATATCCCAGATCAAGGGATCCTGACAGATACACGCTGCTAGAGGCTCGAGTGTCAAGATGAACATCAGGGGAGATAGTGGGCAGCCTTGGCGAGTGCCCCTCCGCAACTCAAAACTATGACATGGTGCAATGTTTACTTGCACACTGGCCATGGTGGCTCGGTAAAGTAATCTGATCCGCACACAGAACTTCGACCCGAAGCCCAGCGTCTCCAGCACCGCAAGCATATAGTTCCATTCATTGGAGTCAAATACCATCCCGGCTTCTAGGGCCATTGAGTCACTCTGTACAGGTGTCAGAGATTAAGTCAGGTGTTCCTGTTTGGTATGAAGCCCGACTGATCAGTGGGAATGATTGAGGGTAGGATCCACTGCAATCTAGTCGACAGGGCCAGTCTGCACCAGTCATAGAGGTTTGGAGGCATAGAGGGTCTCATAGTAGGCAACAAAGGCTTCCGCTATTTTCTGCATTCGATGTACGCATGATCTCTGCCTATCTCGCTTGTCAAGTTACGCCAAGAGTTTGCCGGCCTTATCACCTACATTGTATAGGCGGCTCTGCATTGCCAATGCGTGCTTTGGTGCCTGATCCTCTGCCAAGGGGCCCAGGTCTTGTTGGTGAAGTTGTAATTGGTGGCAGTAGTCTCACTGCACAACCTCCCATGACTGCCTCTCCAAGTCCTTTATCTCCTTTTTGATGACTGCACACTTCAATGGTGTTTCCTTCCTTTCCTCCCCATTAATGCCTGAGCCTCTCCTCTGATCACAGTCTTAAATGCCCCCCCTAGGGTAAGTGCTGGCTCCACCAACCCCTGGTTTTCTTTTAAATACTGCTCCGCACATTCATCACATTCAGGCACTTTGTCTCGCATTCCCCTGTCCCTCAGATACCAAGTGTCCAATCATGGGGGCATCTGGAAGTCCCAAGCTGGGCACAGAAGTTGGACCCCCACCGGGGAATGGTCCGATGTACCCCTTGCCAGGACATATGGGCCTGAAGTGCCAAAATACAGTCTATCCTAGAAAACTGCCATGTGGAGCAGAGAAATACGTACACTGTTGCTTTGGGGTGTTATGTTTCCTCCATAGGTAAGTGAGTCCTATTGCTGCCACAAACTTTGGCAGGGGTCCAAATGTTGTACCCCCAGTGGTGCCCCCGCTCTGTCAGAGGCAGTGTCCGTGACTTCATTCAAGTCTCCCCCAATCATTAGTCTCCCGGGGGCAATAGCAACTCTCCCAGGTAAGGGAGGGTCATCCGTAGGAGCCTTGACTGGACATATACTGGACATAGGTTTAATAAAACTCTTTCCCATGTCCCATTAAGCACCACATAGTGGCCATGCGTATCATGCCATACCTTGTGAGGAGTGAAGGGCACCGATTTCTTTATGAGGATACCGACTCAGCGGGAGTCAGTTGTATACCCAGCGTGGGCCTTCAGAACATATCCCATTCTGTCTAGAGCTCTGTAATTGTTGACCCGGTGGTGCTTCTCCAATAACAATTTCACATCAGGGCCATGGCGTTTTAGGCATTGTAGGACTACTGTACGTTTAATGTTGCTGCCCAAGACATTAATGTTCCAGGACCATACAGCCAACCTATGGAAAGTGCTGTTTCCCAGTCATTGTAGCTATCCAGGATATCCATGCTGTCACCCCGTATGGGCTTCATTCTTCCCAGAACTCACTCCGGTTGGCTGGAATATTACCAATCCCCACCCCTCTTCCCCCTTTTAAGAGAAGGATCACATACTGTTGAAACCTCCGCAAACAAGAACCACAAGATAATCTCCCTGAACTCCACCACCCAGCTACCTTGCTTTGTGAGTTTTGAACCACCCACTCCGCCGCTATCGCCCCAAATAAAACATCAGATAACTGGAATGGGCTATAGTCACCTGGTCAATGGCGTTCCGAATAGGTAATATTAAAATGTTATAACATCCACTATACCTTCAGAAAGAAGGCCCCTTCGTGCTCGTTCTTTGCAAAGCTGTCATTCGATTGGCTAATCCCAGTGGGCTAACCCATCTGTGTTCCCCTCCCAGCTTTGTTATTCTCAATGCACTACACCCTTCCCCACTAGTAACAGCCAAAACCCCCATCAAGGGTCCTACAGTTTATGCTCACGTACCCCGTGGAAAGAATGCAGCTCTTGCCAGCCGGATGAGTGGGAGGCCCTCCTCTTCCGGGGGGCCTTAGATCCATTCATCCTGTGCACCCCGTTCGTTCTCTTCCTGGCTACTCCCCAGCCCTCCTGCCAGTCCCATGCCTCCTTTGGCATGGTCGTTTTCCCGTCCGCACTGACCCAGGCAGGAAAGAGCATCATGCATTTTATCTCCTTGGCCTGCAGAGCACTTTTTACTTTGTCAAAGCTTTTCCGTTGGCGCTGTACTTGCAAGATGAAGTCCGGGAAGAAGTGGTTCACCACATTCGGAAGGTTTAGGTCCAGGCCCGTAAAACAGGCCCTTACATCCCCCACAGTGCGGGGGGGGCCCAAGCTGCAGGGGGCCCCCTAAGCACAGAGTTAGGCCTGAGAGCTCCAGATTAAATCCAGAGCGGGTGCCCCTCCATCTACCTTACAGGTAGGTCCCCTCAACTTTCGTTACGCCACTGTGCAGGCCCCCCCCTATGTTTGGCCTATCTGCAGTATCCCATCTCAATCTCTGTAGTTCAAATTTTGTGCAATTATTGCTTGCTGCAATATTTTTATGCCTGCAAGGGTAGCACGCTCCACCGTATAGGGTGTTTGGTTGGAAGTCTGTTGTCTTTCTTTTGATCCTATGTAGGGAGTGTTTCCATATTTTGCATGAGGACTACGAGGTGCGGTTATTGTGTTATGGGATGCAGCGCTTAGCGGTGTCACGGATAAGGAAGAGAGAGAGGCATTGCAGTAAGCAGGTTATGGCATAAAAAAAATTTTTTTTAACACAGTGACTAGCCCATCAAGAATTGTTTGCTTTTGCCTTGAACACATTCCATATGCTTGAGAAATCATGTTTTAGGAGTACCAATGGATTCAATGAATAAGTAAATCATGAATTCTCTCCTTGGCTGAAACATGAGTAAGCATGGGCGAGACTTTGGCACAAGGTTTTGCAGTCTACTCGTGTTAGCCCTATTCCAACCCTTTTGCCTTATTTTAGTTACTAAAATATACTAGAATTGCACCGAAACCTTCTGTGCAACCAGTCCATGGGCCCGATCAGGGCCGGCGCTAGGCATGGGCAGTGTGGGCAGCTGCCCAGGGCCCACCAGTCAGCCCTCTAACTTGGGTCCCCACACCAAAGTGACACAGCCAGGCCATGGCATGAAAGGTGCCACCTTAGGGCGCCCCCTCCCCTGGCCTCACTGCTATGGTGTAGCAAGGAGAACCCGAGGCGAGAGGGCCCCAGAGTCCCAGTTGCGGGGAGACAGTCAGGCTTGTCCTGCAATTTAGGCCTCCAGGCCTCCATGACCCCACCCACGCAGAGGCACAGCGGGATGGCTAGTGCCCTGTTGTTTAGCTCCCTGGAAGATAAGCAACACTCACACCTTCAGTCCTTTATGCGCTGTTAAGATGTGCTTGGTAGGTGGCTGAGAGGGAGGGGCCGCAGCTTCAGGGGCAGGGGCATCTATTGAGATGCAAACCGCCCTGAATGTCAGAGGGGCCTCGCACATTCCCGTTCTGCCCAGGGCCCCAAAAATCCCAGAACCGACCTTGGGCCCGCGATTCACTGGTTCTACTCGGCAAACTTGTTAACGGCAGAAGCCTGCTCGCCTGTGGCTGTTTCCACTGCACTCCTCCTCCCCAAGGACCCTTCGGCACGGCGCCACATACCACCGATGAGCGCGCCTTGGATCACACAATGTGCCAAGTCCCATTGCAATCATTCATAAAATTAGAGGTTTTACTGTCGGTACAAAACGCATACAACGGTGCACGAGCCCGGCGGGGTCTGAGAACAGCCAGCAGCCGCGGTTCCATTTGCATTCCAGAGTCGGTGTGGGTACCGCTTTCCCAGACCGCACATCCCATTAACTTTCGCCCAGAAAAGGATCCCGTTTCAAGCCAGCCCTCAATACTTCTGCTCCACTATGACTCTGACCACAAATGATGGAGGCTTGGCATACCTCAGCCATACCATGTCTGGGGCTCGTGTTCCGAGGAGCGCTCTGCGGCATGTAAACACAGACTGATGACAAGGCCTCCGAACTGAAAGGGAGCAAGATGTGACGCAGGGCCGAGCTGAGAACCAAAAGCAGCCCAGGCAAAATGTGTCAGCGAGCGAGCCTGACCACCTCAAAGGGACCATTTCGTGGCCGAATTGCACAATGTGAAACTAGAAAATCTTGCATCAATCCAGGCTTCCACTTGACAACATTGTGTGATCCTAGGCAATTACTTTTTTCAGTGTCTACTTTTCCTTCATCATCACGAGACCCCCTTAAAATACATTAGCTCATCGTGAGCGCTGCACAAAACAGAATTCTATAATGACACTCTATCTCAAGTATTGCCCTATGCCACATATAGGAGCAAATGGCAACTGACTTTCCCCCGGTTCACTAAAAGCATTGCCATCAGAGCAAGGAGGGCATGAAGGTTTGCAAATTCACAATTAGACAAACTTCTAACGATTGTCACTCAATGCAATGAAAACATTTAACATACTAAGTTTGAAATGCAGCGCAACTTTCACATTATAAAGAACTACACCGTTTTGTATTTTGAAAAGTCTTTATCGTGCATGTACTGGACTCTGAGCCAAGCAACATACTCCATCATGCACTTTGCCCTAAAGCCTTGAAGGGGAGCACTGCTCTTCAAGACCCTGCTGGAGATCGAAATCAACCAAATGCAAAAACAAAAGGTTTTGAACCCACACCAACAGAATTGGCCCCTTCTAACCCTAAAACCGTCCCGCCCTGGTAGCCCACCATGAAACCGCACAGTAGAGCCAATCCGTGCCTGTCTCTAAGGCGTCAGGTAGATTCAAACTTCAGGAGTAATTTTATCAGAATGAATGGCAAATGCTACATAATAATAGACGTTTAGCTAGAAAACTCAGGAATTTTAGATTTGTTTTCAGGACCAATCAGTGATACATTGTGCCATTGGCCTCAACCTATTAGGATGTCAAAAATCCTTTACAAAATTTGCAAACGTTCTTCCCAAAAGACGTTTTGCACAGTTGGTAGCAAATGGTACAGTTTATGAACACTTCTTTAGTTCTTGTCCAGTTCATACGGCATTTGTCGACAAAATACGGTTCTGTCATTTGCAGGACAGCAGTGTATTACAAAAGCGCTTTCTTGCTGCCTGGTGGAATGATGCCTCATACCCGGCTAATATAACACAGATAATGTTTACGCTATATATAGCAGTTCCTACATGGTAACATTTAGTTCCAGCACCCATCATGCATTCCTTGTTTTGATATAATTGGCCAGTCCCACAGCCTAAAATGCAACACCAGTTTGGAAAGATTTTTTCGAGAGCAGCACATGAAGTACACAAACCGAGCACAAAGGGCGATCATCCAGGCTGACACCAAGGTACATTAATAAGACTTAACCAGTGTTATCAGCTGTTACAGCTGCCATACCGTCTGCTAACTCCGGCACTGGGCTTGCTATCCTGGTCTTGGGGTTCATCAAGGAGGTGGCAGGACCAGTCTTTAAAACTAGCAGTAAACGTCAAGTTTCTTTATTGAATTCACACTTGTTTGCCCCCAGCTAGCCTCTGAGTAGTCAACGGAAGGCTGCTGATGAGAGTCTCAAGGTGGATCAAGTTTTGAACAAGTTCATTCCATTTGTGGTCACTGAGTGTGTGATGTCACATCCACTTTTGATTTTGTCATTTAAAGTCTGTGACAACACATAACTAAAACTCAAACATGCACATAAAACATGAACATTAGTAGCAAGAGAGAATGCAATAGTAACCTAGTCCTAGGTGCACTTGCACCCGGGCAAGGTGGGAAATTAGGTATGCAGGAGGTGTACACCTCCAGGAAGGCTGGCCACAGCTTTAGGGTGGGCAGCCTGATCTGTGCACCTAAAATAGAAATCTGCCATCTTTAGGAGAGCAGGAATAGTGGGTTCTGGGTGAGCTGAGCCCCCGGATGTGAACGCCTCAGGGGCGGATTAGCCACAGGGACTAGCTGCCCATTGGCTAATAGCTTCCATATCCCTAACTCTAGGATTTAAAAGGATCCCCTTGACACAAGAACCTCCGGTCTGTACAACTTGTATCAAGGAAGGACGAAGAGGAGACCTGTGTCACAGACAACAGGAATTTACCCACAACATCACAGTAAAAGAGGGATACTCTGACCCTGTGACAACAGACTTGAAACTGCATGAACGACCCTCGTCCACGGCTACAATTCAGCACTCCCACAGAATGGTAACCTGTGGAAGCCAGAAGCACCCTTAGTCTCCCCTGGACTAGTGGCACTAGACCCCTGAAAATTGCAAGTAAAAATACTTGCCAAATCCAAAGAATCATTGGCCAACGGGCCCTCAGTGGGACTGCCCAAATCCAGGTGGTCCAGTTCATTGACTGAGTTGTAGTCTCACCTGCCCAAAATTGTCAGGTTGCTACGTCACTCCCCCGAACCTGGTGAAGTTCCACAAGCTTTTCGCTGTGCTTACCACTGCCAAGGCTTATTGCTCACCAATCTGGCAACCAACCCCCACACTTGACACTGTATCCACATGGATCACCATGCAACCATAATCCGATGTCAGCAGCTGTGTATCTGTTGTGTTTTCTCATCCTGTTTCTTGCAACACTGTGTAAGCAGTACAATCAGCACCAGCACAGCTTCTGTTCAGCACCAAGGACAGCCAGGGCAACTCAGCAACCGCAGTACTGTCTGCTTTAGGAATATGTCTTGTACTTATCGTGTGTGAAGTCCAAAAGATGTATATAATTATTTTTGTTATTAATATTTAAATGCATCTTTGTGAAGTTGACATATGTATGTTTTCTCATGCTTGCAGCCCTGATGAAGGCTTTTATAAGGTGAAATGCATTGGTTGCGTCCTTTTGGGAAAAAACAATAAAGCACATTGAACATATCATCAACCGAGATCTTCGATCAATTATTGTTTATTATCTGTATATTCTAAATTGACAACTGGTTGAAGTAGACTCAATTATTGAGGAAAATTTCGTCCCAGTACTTAAGACAATTACGGCGGAGTTAAAAAGATTCGATTGTATACATCTGTCTACAATAGGCAGATTTAATGTTATTAAAATGACCATGTTCCCCAAGATACTGTACCTTTTTCGTACTAAATCGTAAATCATACGTTCTTATATAGAGCCTTTCACCGTAAGGTCTCAAGGCGCTTGCTTTGGGAACCCGTCCTGGCCTTTCCCTGCGAGATAACCCCTACTGGGCATCCCCAAGGTGAAAACCAGGCGTCCCATCGCGGTGGGGCCGTAGTGGAGATTAAGCAAGCTATTGCCCAGAGTTGCAGAGTGTGAACCCACGATTCGAGTAGGCACTGAGGAGAGAATTATCGAGTCCGTGGACATTTTTTGAGCTCAAGGCCCTGCCGCGTCGGGGATTGAACCCTGGTCCCGGGTCTGATCTCTGCATCAGGGACTGCCTCCTCTAACCGGTGAGCCACACTTCTCCACGGTGGTCGGGGAGGAAGTGCTAAAATCTATAAAGGCAGTCTTTGCAAATTTTATCTGGCAATATTGTAAAATTAGACGGTCTATGAAGTATCTCTCACTTCCATTGGACAAGGGGGGGTTAGCGGCTCCTAATATAACATTTTATATGTTGAGCTGTCTTTTTAGTCAGATGACTATCTTATTAGATGGCATTTCAAACGGGTCTGACTTTTCTTTAGGGTTAAAATACCCCCCTTCGATTTTTGAGCTCCTGCTAGACAAAGAAACTACCGTTGTCTTGTTCCGTAAAACGGACAAACGTTATTATAATTAAAAACGATACAAGATATTGGAAAGGGCTTGGAAGGTCTGGAAATGTATCCAGAAGCATCTGGGAATCCCGAAAATTAACTATTATACCCCAATCTGGAATTCTAGTTTGTTTCCATTTTTTAGTATGGACAGATTGTGGGAGGGACAAGGAATCAGAAGATTGGGAGATTTGTTTGGTGGAATATTGAGCTTTAATGAGATTCAGAGAAAATATTGAATCCCCGCTTCGCAAGGTTTTAAATTCTTGCAGATACATCAACCGCTATTAAGGATTAGACAACCCATCATTCCAGGGGGAGAAAACAAGGTGGTGGATTATGTATTGTGTGGGGGTGTCAAAATTAAACCGATCTACAAAGTCCTAAAGTCAACTCTCTAAGATGATGCGAATAAAATGGAAACAGCCAGGATGGCGAAATTAGGGTATCCAGATGTTGATCTAGTTAAGGCTCTCGTGTCGTAATTGGCATGGCCGCGTTAGCGATTAGCTGAAACTACACGTTGTCCTCCTTAACTTGGCTGTATACGAAAACGCCATTTTGAATACTGCGGCGGCCATCTTAGATCATAAGCGGCCTCGTGGCCGGCGTGCCCTTTAGTCCATTGTCCGTTTCACTGACCACTTCAGTCTGCCCAGCAACAGGCTATTTTTAGTACTGGTCAAGCTTGCACATGCGCAGTCCCAACTGACCAGTAAGCCTTTAGGAATGTGCGCCAAACTGACCAGCGAAGTTGTGCCCCCTCCAATGAGCTGGCGGTGTTCCAAAACATGACCATATATGTCTCTAAAATGTGTTCTAACTTGTGCCGCCTATCTTTTATTGCCCCAAAACTGTATATAAATCGGGGTCACACCGGTGTTCGGTGTGATACCTCTTGCATTACCGAAGGGTGCTGTTTGAGTGTACCACCACCCCATGGGGTCTTAATAAACTTGTTCTTTGCCTTTTACAGTTTCCGTGCCAACAGTTCTTGAGAGTAAGTGGGTTATCTTCGGAGCATGTAGGCCTTGGGAACCCTGATTACTTCAAATTGGCGACCACGAAGGGACTCATCGGCGACTCGGATGCCCGAAGGAGAGGTCGTGACGAAGGCTTGGAAACTCGCCATGGACGCGCGCTGCCACGAGTGACCCGAGTCTTGGCTGCCACGGTGTTTCTTCCTTTCCTTCCGATCTGACCTTCCAGGTGGCGCCGGTCTCCGACTGAGTTTTCGAGTGTCTGCGTTGCTGAGAAAGTGCCGTTTGGCTGATTTGGCTTACAAGACCTTGGCAGTTGGAATCTGGACATTTGAGAATTTGGGTAAGATTTGTGTTCGGTAAGGTAGTCTTTGGACGCTTACTGAAGTTCTATGATTTGTGATCGGTAAGGTAGTCCTCGGACGCTTGCCGAAGTCCTACGATCTACGTTTTGATTTGAGTTAGCTAACATTGTGATCTTTGAACTTATATGTGTAGTGCACTTCACATAGGCAGGCATGTAGAGATGTTTCTCTAACTTTGTTTTTTTCCCTCTGAGCGGCACAGTTGTGTGAAGTACTGTAAGTGCCATTTTGTACGGTGTCACGCTTTCGTGATACTTTTTGAACATGCCTGTTTTCAGCACACTCCGAGGGATGTGCTGTCTTGGAGAGGGTACCACAATTAGGTTAGCGGAAGCACAGCCGGCTCCCCCAGAGGGAACACCAAATCGCGAGATGTACATCAAACTAGGCCTTCCCCCTATTATGTACAGCAAATTATGGCATAAGTATACAAAGGCCGATCCTGAATTGCAATGGCCTCTACATGGGTCGTTCGATTTACGAAAAGTACAGTTTGTGGAGCAATGTTTGTTTCAACGTAGGTCTAGACAAAACATGTTTGATTGTGTGCGAATGTGGGAGAAAGCGGTGCGTGAGCGTATGAAGCGTGAAGTTGCCTTGGCGGACAAAGAGCAGCGCAAGGCTGCTCGGGATAAGGCTTTACAGCTTGAGGAAAAGGAGGCTCAGGAGAAGAAAGAGGGAGGAACGGGAACGTAAATTGCAAACGACTGGTCAATTTCCTATTCGCCGACCGCTTTATCCTGTCCTTAATAATGACATTGATGATTTTTCATTGTTAGGTCGGTCACCGCCTCCGTACGTTTCGCCGACGGCACCAGCTGCAGATTCGGAGGACGACGGACAGGATAAGTCGGAACAGAAGGGGGTATCTGCTCTCAGGTTTACTGCGGAGAGGTCCGCACATTTACGCAGTTGGGCTCGTAAAGTGAATAAGAAATGTGTTTCTCAGGATGAGTTGCTTGCGGAGAAGAGGGCGTGGTCGGATCTTGAATTAATGTATTTTCTGTCTAGTTTGGCGGATGAAGTTGTTGCCGCGTATCGCGAACTTTCAGACACGTTAGAACCTAAATCGTTGTCAGTGTATCGTGAGAATTTGGTTAAAGGTGTATTTGATCTTGCAGATGTTGACGACCTATTCAAGCAACTGATCCAGCTGCGAGACGAGACAACCAGATTGCGGGAGGAGCGGAAAAGGAGGCAAAAGGAGTCCGAATTGGAGAATAATGGGCAGATTAAGGAGTGTTCTCTCCGGGGTTCAGATAAGAGTTTTGCATTGCATGTTATGCCTATGCGTGAAGCCGCGCCCTTGTATGTTCCACCTAAAGGGGAAGGTACAGATGATGATAAATTGTCAAAAGATGCGAAAGGGTATTTTGTATATAACTGGGTATACACGCCTTGGAATAGAGCAGATGTTATGGCATTGAAAAATTCTCTACCTGATCTTCGGAAAAATCCGGCAGCATTTTATGAAGGGGTGGAAGGGGCTATTTCGTCTTGTGTGATGACTCTTGTGGATATAGATTTGTTCTTTGGGCTAATTTTACCACCTGATATGTGGAGGCAAATTCGTAAAAATAATGATGACACAATATTGGGGGGCACATGGAAAGAAATAAATGCTGCCGATTTAGATAGGGAACCGGCATGTAAGCCTTGTCAGTTAATTCTAGATCTTCCGGCGGCTATCTTGATTAAATTAAAGACGCTTGTTCCCTCTAAAAAGATTGATTGGACCATGCTAACGTCGTGCAAGCAGAAACCCGATGAAACGGTCTCAGATTTCTTTACACGTTTTGAGGAGGCATTCCATGATTACAGTGGTCAATCTTTAACAGACGATACGGGTTGGCATCTGTTTGTAGATAAGTATGTGGCTAATCTCCTACCGGAGATTGCAAAACGATTGAAGTCGAGTGAAAGTTCCTGGGCCACGGCGACCCCTGCGTCCTTGTTAACTATGGCTCAGTATTATGAGCGGCAGGAATTGGAGGCTAAAGAAAGTGTTGAGAAAAAGGCGAAGGAATTGAAAACGAAGGTGATGTTGGCGCAGGTTCGGGGAACACAGGGTAGAGGGAATGATAGAGGTAGACGGGGTGGAGGAAATACGTCGTATGGTCGTACGGACATTGCAGAGGATCAGTGTGCTTATTGTAAGGAGTTTGGGCATTGGGCCGAAGATTGTTCGGTACTTCGTGAGCAGCGTAGTCAGCGTGGTCGAGGAGGTGGTAGGTCGAGAGGAGGTTATACAGGAGTGAGAGGTGGCGGAAGTGATCGTGGAAGGGTTGAGGAGAGGGGCCGTGGCCAGGATGAACGAAACACGTTTGATAGACGGAATCAATATCAGATTTCGGAGGGTGAAAATGTGGAGCATCAGGATTATGTGCATGCATAGGACTGCGTAGGATGGGGTAAGGAATCAGTTGAAGTGCCGGTAGATCAGCAGGGTCCATATGTAACAGCGGGTATTCTGGGTTCTACTGATCAATTTCTAGTCGACACAGGAGCTACACGAAGCGCTTTGTCGAAAAACTTGGTTCCGAGGGCTCCCCTGTCTGGCGAAATGATTACATGCGTAGGGTTCGATGGCACACCCTCCCCTAGCCCATTGTCAAAGCCCCTTGCACTATGTCTTGACAAATATTTCAGTTTTGGTCAATTCTTGTTATCGCCCCATACACCAGATAATATCTTGGGTATTGATTTGCTTAAATATTTTCGAGCAACGATACGTTGCGCCCCTGAGGGAGTGCGGGTTATCCTGAATGACAATTATCCTGACCCCGATAGGTTTTATGCCATCTTAGATGTTCCAGCTTTGGCCTCTCTACCGCATACGTTATGGGCGACCTCAGATACGGATGTGGGAGAGATGCGTATTCCACCAATACACATTACTGTTAAGGAGGGGGCTCCTCTACCACGAGTGCCACAGTATAAGATCTCGAGAGAAGGTGAAATTGCGTTGACACATATTGTTCAGGATTTAATTTCTGCAGGGGTTGTGGAGGAGGTCCCTTATAATGTTTGCAACAGTCCTATTCTTCCGATTCTTAAGAGAGATACTGACAACAAAGTCTATCGCTTTATTATTGACTTGCGAGAGATCAACAAAATTGTCATTCCTCAATACCCGGTGGTGTCTGATATTACGACCTTGCTTACATTGGTCCCACCCACGGCCACTACGTTTAGCGTAATTGATTTAAAGAATGCGTTCTTTTCCATCCCTGTTCATCCTGATAGCAGATACCTGTTTGGCTTTACGCTAAATAATAAATCGTATAGATTTTGTCGTGTTCCCCAAGGTTATACTGAAAGCCCTAGCATCTACAGCCAGGCTTTGAAAAGGCAGCTGGATTCTTTTAAATTGCAGTCTGGCGTTGCTCTCATCCAGTACGTGGATGACCTTCTGCTTGCTGCTGACTCTTATGCACAATGTGAACAAAGTACACTTGCGTTGCTTTCCTTTTTGGCACAGAACAATCATAAGGTTTCGAAGAAAAAGCTTCAATACTGTAGACCTCAGGTGACCTACCTCGGTCATCTGTTGTCTAAGGAGGGGCGTGCATTAACATCTGATCGAATTCAAGCGATTTTAGACACACCAGTCCCCCGCACGCAGAGAGACGTACGTGCCTTCATAGGGTTGACGTCCTTTTGTAGACAGTGGATCATGGGTTTTTCACACATCATAAAACCCTTGCTAGCGTTATTGTCCAAGGCTACACCAATGCCCCTAGAATGGACAGATGAATGTCAGAGGGCTTTTGAACAGTTGAGGCAGGCCCTTTGTTCCGCACCCGTGTTAAGTACACCTGACTACACGAAACTTTTCACATTGTACGTGCACGAGAATGATGGGTGTGCGTTGTCAGTGTTAGTGCAACTACACGGGGATAAGCAGAGACCATGTGCATACTTCTCTGCCATTCTTGATCCTGTAGCACGAGGGTTGCCTGGGTGTTTTCGAGCAGTGGCAGCAACAGCAGTAGCCATAAGGCAGAGTGAGGGAATAGTGCTATCGCAAAGAACTGCTGGTGTTAGTTCCTCACGCAGTGGATGCTCTGCTAAACCAAACAAAGACCCAATACCTCACGAGTGCACGGCTAACAGGATATGAGCTGACACTTTTGGCGCCACATATTACACTGAAGAGATGTGCTACTTTGAACCCTGCCACTTTATTGCCCTATCCGGCCGAGGAGGGTCAGGAAGAAAACATCACGATTGTGTTTTCCTGACCGAGGAACAGACAAAGGGTCGTGTCGACTTACAGGATGTGCCACTTCCAGATGTGGATGGGGAACTGTGGGTTGATGGATCGTGTGTAAGGCTGCCAGATGGTACGACTTCCGCAGCCTATGCGATCACGACACTCAAGACAGTGGTAGAAACAGCTAGGATACCACAGAAATCGGCTCAGGCAGCAGAGCTGATAGCATTAACAAGAGCCTGCGAATTGAGTGTTGGCCTATGTGTGAACATATACACAGACAGCCGATATGCCTTCGGAGTAGCACATGACTTCGGGCTACTCTGGAGAGAGCGTGGGTTTTTGACATCTCACGGAGAACACATTATGCACGGAGAGCTAGTGCGTGATCTCCTAAATGCGCTGCTTGGCCCAAAGAAAGTAGCGATAGTAAAATGCAGTGCTCACAAAAAGATCACGGATAAAGTGGGCCAAGGAAATGCTTTTGCAGACAGTATAGCAAGACAAACGGCTATGTCCCGAACTAGCTCCCCCATGTATGTGGTACAATCGCAGGCTGAGCGATGGAGTGATGTTAGAGCAGAAATATTGGACATTCAAAAATCAGCTACTGAACCTGAACTTGCGGCATGGGCAGCAGATGGGGTACTAAATGACGAGGGTTGTTGGAGAAGCAAAGACATGGAAAAATGGAAATTGCCTGCGGCTTATTTGCAGACGATGGTCCAGATGACACATGGACTGGCGCATGTCGGATCTCTAGCAATCACTCGGCTGTTAACACGAGTTTGCGAACATCCTGAGATTGCTAATACTGCGAAGAGAGTAGTGCAGACCTGCCTGGTTTGTTTACAACACAATCCTGGAAAGGGGACCCATACTCCGAAAGGAGGGTTCGTTCCACCTTCTGCACCATTTGAGGTACTCCAAATGGATTACATCCAACTCGAGCGCTGCAACAACCTGAAGTATGTCCTAGTGGTGGTATGTGCCTTTAGCAAATGGGTTGAGGCCTTCCCCACGAAAGACAATACGGCTTTGACAACAGCTAAGGTGTTGCTTAAGGAATTCTTTCCTCGCTTTGGAGTTTGCAAATTTCTGTGGAGCGATAATGGGCCTCATTTTGTTGGAAAGATTGTGGAGTATGTACTGAAGGGGTTAGGCATTCAGCAAAAGTTCCACGCTGTATTCCACCCTCAGTCGGCAGGTCTGGTTTAGCGGTACAATGCTACGTTGAAACTTAAGCTGGCCAAAATTGTGGCATCTACATCGTTGAAGTGGCCAGACGCTTTGCCGCTAGCACTGCTCTCTCTTAGATCAGTACCCCATTCACGAACTGGCCTTACACCCTACGAGGTGGTGTTTGGGCGCCCCATGAATATCTGGGGGGTGCCAAAGCCGCGATTAATACATGATGTGCCTTGTGTTATGATGAACGATTATTTGGCACGATTAACAAATGATTTGCTTTCTATTCATCAACAGGTTCGAGAAGCGCTCCCTGACAACTCTACTGGAGAGGGCCATGATCTCCGCCCTGGTGACCACGTGATGATCCGGTCGTTTGAGAGAGCAAGCAGTCTAGAGCCCAGGTGGAAGGGCCCCGAACAGGTCCTCCTTGCAACCCGAACCGCTGTACGAGTGACCAACAGGAAGCGGTGGGTGCATTTGACACACTGCCGCCGTGTCTCTCCGGATCTGGTGACTCCTGCTGTGCTGACCGACTACAAAGAGATCTTGGAGAAAGAAAAGAGCCCAGCTGTGACGTCGGCCGAAGTCGAGGGAGCCTTCCCGGACCACGCTGTTGCCGGACGAGAGCGCTACAACCTGCGTCCTCGATAAGAAGATTTTTGTTTGTCTTTTTTTTTAATGACTGGTTGGTTACCGCTCCAGGTTTGTGAAACGGAAACCGGGAATTCCAAGGGGGGGGATCAGTTCTGCCAGTGTAGCGACACCCGTCTTGGCCCGGAGAAGAAAACAACGGCTACCTCGGAGTTCAGCACCGCATTTTTCTTTTTTAGGTATACACGCACGTGTATCTGAGACTCTGTGAACAATTTGTGCTATTTAAGACTTTGCACGAACATTTCTGAACTATGGCATCAACGGCATCACGAGATAAAAAAGTATTGGGTGCCTTTCTCTTTGTCCTGACTATTGTGGTAATAGCTGTGATAGCCTGGGTAGTTGAACTTGTGGTGCCTGTACGCGAACATTTGTTGCCGACTACCCCGGCTCCATCTGAACATTTTCACTTTACATTACCCTATCACGAAGAACGGCATCGGCAAACTTATCTGAATAACAGTTTCATTCAGATTCTGCATCACACACATAATATGACCAATACCTCAAATTGCTGGGTGTGTGGGATGTTGCCAGGGCACCAGAAAAGAGGGGGCACCCCACTTATTCCACTCCCGTTTTCGCACAATGGATCATGCAACGCCTGGTACACCCTCCTCTTTACTTTGAGATGGCCAACCAAAGGGGGGGTGCTTTTCCGTTTGAATAAAGTATGCACCCATGACAAGGATGGGTTTCCGCGGGCTGAGGGTACTCGATTTGAATGGGAGGAGTACAGGCCTGATAATGTGTCTGCCCCACGTGTGTACAGCAACCAGAGAAACGTTAATGTATCCAACGCACATGTTATTAATGTTATTGCTACTAAAGCCGATTTGTGCATTAGAAATAAGGGTTCGATTGCAGTAGGGAAAAGCGAATGTAATACTACTCTTACTTTTGATAGCCCGAATGGCATCTCATTTGTAGCATCACGAAACACGTACTTCATTTGTGGAACAAAGGGTTACCATTAGCTTCCATTGGGATGGTTGGGCACGTGCTATGTATCGTTTGTACTACCTCCTGTATTCATTGCCCCACCAATGTATCACAATGATTATACTTTATATCATGATTTCGTTCTGAATAGGGTTAAGCGGACTGTTGTTCTTGATGACATCGACCAGACTGATACTGCCTTGCAACAGTATGTGGACTTTAATTTGGGACTATTCTCCTTCGTGGGGGCTGCACTGAACAGCCGGAAAATAAGACGACTGACACGTGTTGTTGAGGCTGTAGCGAATGACACTGCCATTGCCTTGGGAAACATCACTGAGGAACTACAGATTTCTAGAATTGTTACGCTCCAAAACAGGATGGTGTTGGACGTAGTTTTGGCTGATCGTGGGGGGGCATGTAGAATTATCGGAAGCAGCTGTTGTGTATACATTCCAGACAATTCTCCATCTGTTTATGATGCCATATCTAAGCTCCACAAGATCGCAGCTGAGATACATCCGGACAATGGAACTTGGACACTTTCAGGATGGTTCTGGTCCATGCTTGCTACCTGGGGCTGGAAACTGTTGACGATTCTATGTATAATCGTGGGAGCAATGTTTTTTATATGCCTATGTATCCAATGTGGCCCAGCCTTATGTTCTATGTGCCTATCAGTTTGCATACCATCACGACGAGCTCTTGCCCATGACAAAGTGATGCTTCATAAAGAGGTAACTCAAATAATGTTAATTGACATCGAGGACGAACATCCTGATTATGTTCACTATGAGGTAGATTCAGCTAAACGCTAAAAGGGTCGTCTGTCGTAATTGGCATGGCCGCGTTAGCAATTAGCTGAAACTACACGTTGTCCTCCTTAACTTGGCTGTATACGAAAACGCCATTTTGAATACTGCGGCGGCCATCTTAGATCATAAGCGGCCTTGTGGCCGGCGTGCCCTTTAGTCCATTGTCCGTTTCACTGACCACTTCAGTCTGCCCAGCAACAGGCTATTTTTAGTACTGGTCAAGCTTGCACATGCGCAGTCCCAACTGACCAGTAAGCCTTTAGGAATGTGCGCCAAACTGACCAGCGGAGTTGTGCCCCCTCCAATGAGCTGGCGGTGTTCCAAAACATGACCATATATGTCTCTAAAATGTGTTCTAACTTGTGCCGCCTATCTTTTATTGCCCCAAAACTGTATATAAATCGGGGTCACACCGGTGTTCGGTGTGATACCTCTTGCATTACCGAAGGGTGCTGTTTGAGTGTACCACCACCCCATGGGGTCTTAATAAACTTGTTCTTTGCCTTTTACAGTTTCCGTGCCAACAGTTCTTGAGTGTAAGTGGGTTATCTTCGGAGCATGTAGGCCTTGGGAACCCTGATTACTTCACTCGAATTAGCTGGGAAATGGTTCCGCTCTACGAATTTGAGAGCCCAGCATTATAAGTTGGTATTCAACCTACATTTCACCCCTGCTAAGCTTTTTGAGTGGGGCAAGAGGGAAGATGACAAGTGACCCAGATGCTCGGAGGGGCCAGCTGATCTTGCTCATATGTTTTACTATTGTAAAAAACTATCAGAGATTTTTATAAATATCCAGAAACTCTGAGAGGGGCTGCTGGGTATTAAGATATTCTATCCCCTACCCTAATGATCCTTGGGCATGATAGTAAACTAAGTCTGAATAAGGAGGAAGAAGCGTTTGTGTTTACGACTGTCACGATCCTCCGGATTATGCTGGCAGCAGGCTCCCTCCTTCCAGATGTGGCTCTCCCACCTGTTAGGGGTCCATAATATAGAGACAGCCCTATACAGGAGAAGAGGTAGGTGAATGAGAGAGCTAGGGCAAAACCTATGGGCCCGTTAAAAACCTGGAGAGAATCTAGCCTACAACATGACTAGGAATTCTAGGATGTCTTACTCGATCTTATGGTTTTTACTCCTGACTTAGATGAACTGTTGCATTACGTATGTATTTGTATCTTGTGGTTTATGAACTTATTTATATCTGTCTTGTGTTTAACTATGTGATACGTGTATAGTGGGCTTATGGTTATCATATATTATTTTCAATGGTTTTTACCAGGTAATCAATAAAAATAAAATAATTTAAAAGCAAGAAGTTGCCTCTCTACTCGTATTGGCGAAGATACAATCCACTTCAGACCAGTGTTTTATAGCCACATTTTTATTATGGCAGAAGAAAATCAACACATAACTTATTTCGACCACTACGGGTCTTTTTATATATATCCATATATTACAATTTTAATTTAATACTTTGCTCACTTTTCTTCTTTTTTGAAGAGGGGAGCCCTCCCCCACACCCCTTTTTAATTCATTCCTAACCTTCCTTTAACACTACCCACTCCTAAAGCCTAAAATTACCCATACCTCCCTTCAGCAATACCCTCCCCAAACCCTAAAATGAACTTCACTTCACTTCATCACTAACCACCCCAAACTTTCCTTTTATCTCCCTTCACCAGTATCAGTTCCTAAAGCCCACAATTACTCTTACCTCCCCTCATCTTTAACTACCCTAAATCTCAAAATTAACTCCCTTTACAAATATATATCCATAGGAAAAGTATTTTTTGGCTTGCTTATAGCTATGTCACTGTTGACAAACCTTCACAAAACTTTGAAAAAAAAAAAAAAAAAAGCTCATCCACCTCAGCTCCTTTCAGGAAAGTTTTTGGGGTGATCTGTCAAGGGAGCCGAGGAAAAGAGGGGTCCCAAAACACATTTTCCCCTTTCATTTTTCCATAGGAAATTTAGACACAGCTACAGCCCAAACAACTAAATGGATTTACACCAAAGTTGGCAGAAAGCTAGATCTTGGCCCAGAAGGTAAATTAGTTCAGAAGTTTTTTGAGATATTAAGTTTCAAAATGTGTAAATATTTCATTCCTCGGAGGATTCACAGGCCGTCTGATCTCAAAATGAGATCTGTCTGGCTGCCACCACATCGACAATGATGGGGCAACAGCTATTTTACGAATAGAGACTCTCTAACTTGTTGAGGAAAAAACATTAAAAAATGATATAAGAGGGCAGGGTAGGATACCCTTATCCACTAGGACTGGTGGGGTGGGAGGGTCAAGGGGGACCTCCCTTCTGGGTCACAAATGTTAAAAGACATATTTTTTACCACTTTTGCTGTGGGTTCCCTTTGTCCGGACTCCATCCCCTGGGACTGATACTACATTTAAGTGGAGGGGCACAGGGGATCCAATCCTCCAGGGCCAATATTTAATCACACTGGGGGTTCTGCAGCCACCCTCACAGAGGCTCCGGGAACCCCTTACCCCAGGGAAGGGTCTATAGTTGTGCCCTGTGGAGCCCACAACCGGGACACTGTTTGCAGGAAGGGAGAAAATGCATGATCCTACCTGGCGAGAGCTGCAAAAATGCTCCGACCGGGTGGGTGCACACATTTTCTTCCATGTGCGTGCTATTGTGGGCTTGGAAACAAAGATTGCTCCCGCCCACCAGGTGGGAGAAAAGCCGGCTTTCGCTACAATCAGGATAAGGACATGCAGGGAAACCGGTGGGGGGCCCCCAACTTTGTGTGTTATGAGTGCTCCAAGTGGGCATCCACCTTCAGCTCCAAGGAGTAGGGATCCATGGGACCAGTATTGGTGGGAAGGTGCAATTGCACACCTAACTCCCCTTAAAAAAAAAAAATACAAAAAAAAAAAAATAAATAAAAAAAAAAAAGAAGAATAGGGCACCAGGGCATGAGGTCCGAGTCATCTAAAGGCTTGGTGTGGTGGGGAGGGGGGGGGGGGCACTCACCCCACCCTCCCCTTAAAAAAAGAATACGGCCCCAGGAGATGGGGGTATCCGGGGCTTGTAAAGGCTGAGGGAGCGGGGCCCATGCCTCCTCCCATTTAATTATTATCAACCTTGGGGGATGGGGTCCACTGGAACAGTTTTTTTTTCAGAACAAAGTTTTATTCAAGTACTGACATAATACAGAGTAAAGAAACATCTTCCCGCATCACCACGCAGGACCAATGAGCATAAGCATGAAAAGGGTACACACTCAGTACAAGCAATAATGTATTAATCACCCGGCCCCCCCAACCCCCAAACTCCCTACCCCCCCTCCCAGCCCCACCCCGCCCCCCACACAGCGTCCGTTAATCGTAAGGCATAAAGCATGATAATGTCAAGTGCGTGCACTCCCTGTCGCACAGGAAACAGCTGTTAAAGATCCTCTCCAGTGTCCTGGGCCATCGGTGGTTCCAGCCACAGTCCCCTATAATCCGCCCACCTCTTCCATATCTTGAAATGTTTCCTGGGGCAACCCCTGGCCTCGAAGATCGGGCGTTCGAGTCCCATGCAAAAATCCAATCCCCGCCTCCAGACTTCCAATAGTGGGGCCCTGGGATCTTTCCAGGCCCTGGCTATATCCCGCTTAGCTACAGTTAGGCCTAGGACCAGTAGGTGACGCTTGTATATGTTGCCCCCCACCTGCTCCATAACATGAAGCAAGCCGAGTTGCGGTGTTCGGGGAAGGTCCCAGCCCAGAACCTCCGCCAAGCAGTCCCAGATTCCCATCCAGTATCTAGCCAGGTTCGCACACGACCACACAGTATGAACAAATGTCCCAGCCTCCCGGCCACACCTCAAGCACTCAGGGGAGGCAATCAAACCTGCTTTCCACAGCCGCTCTCAAGTAAAGTAGGCCCTATGCAAATATTTGAACTGAATAAAGCGGAGGCGCATCGCAATGGCCGCCCCCCTAGGGGCCTCTAGGGCCTCCCTCCAGTCCTCCTCTTCTAGAGCCCCAATATCTCACTCCCATGCAGCACGCAATCCATCCAGGGAGGAGGAGCAGTGTGTGACCAAGGTCTGGTAGATGTTGGAGATCTTCTTCTCCTCCAGTTCCCCCATAAACACCTTGGCCTCCAGGGGGCTGAATTCGGGCAGAGACTCCAGGCCTACCAGAGAGGGAGATAGTGCATGACGCAGCTGTAAGTATTTAAAGAATTGGGTTTTGGGCATGGCATATTCCTCCCTCAACATCTGGAAAGACTTAAGGGTGGTGCCCCTCATGACGTGGCCGAGCGTGGAGATACCAATATCATCCCAGCCTTTGAATCCCTGCAGGGACGCCAGCACCGGGAGACGTCCGTTCTGCCACAACGGGGTCTCCCTCGTCAACGTGTTCACTGGAACAGTTTTGCATAAGGGAGGGGCCCTGTTGCAGACCTCAGAGGGCTGCAGGGAGAGGCACCCAGTGATGGAAGTACCAGCGTTACCAGCAACCCTTATACGGTGTCCGGTGTAGACTTCTATCTTCTGATCAGCGCACCATTGCATGCCCCCCAGCTAAGTAGAGTGCCGATGTCGGCTGACCTTGGGCTGCACCCAGATGAGTGGCAGGACACAATGTGGACCTGGTTGCTGGGATATGTTGCATGCATGAGGCAGCTTCAGTATCTCTGCCGAAGGTAGGACAGAGTATTCCCAATGCTCTATATAGGGTCACTTTCAGAATTCTGTGCACATCTGTCACTGATGTCTTATTCATTTAGTATCCAGGGGAGGGAGCCCATCTCTATATTCTGTCTATTTCCTCCGAGGCCGTTTTAGGGCAAAGCGCTAGACCTGAATTGAAAGACGGAGAGAGAAAGCAGACTTCTCAGCCATATGCCCATATGATCATGGGGAAAGCAGGGAAATAACGAGCATTTGCAATGCAATAGGTCTTGCATTTACAAGAGTTTGAGCTATTGGTATTGCAAATGACAATGCCTTTTATTTATGTGTTGTTTTAAAAAGAGATAAATAAAAGGCATTGCCAATTACAATGACAATAGCTTAAACTCTCACAAATGCAAGACCTATTGCATTGCAAATGTGTGCTATATTTATTTTTAAACAGAAGGTAGGACAAAGCTATTTGAGAAAATAGTGCTCGGAGAATGTAATTAAAGCCTACAGAGTAACAACACACATAACAGGGGTGTCACCATGGGAGGTTACAAAATGAGACAAGGCAGTACTTGGGAGAGACTACTAAGCCTTTTGACCAATGAACAGCCTCAGCTTACAGTGGACAATGACACGAGCGAATGAATAATATGGGTGGAGAGTGTGTGGAGCTTCAAGTCCCTACCTCATTATAGCCTGCCTCACAGAGCAGCAAATGTGTTGCCCAGGCTGGACTTAAGAAGAGGATTAGATGCTGCAAGCAGCTCTTCTCGGGAGCCCAGCTGATCAGAAGATGGAAATAGAAAGAGGGCTGGGAGGGCTGTCACCTTTCCCAGAGAAAACTACCGGCCACTGGTTCACATTTTAACATTCTGCAAAGGCCTGGACATGATTCTAAAGTAGATCTTTTCATAAAAGCATCTGTATTCATTTTTGTCTTTGTTACTTTAATTATTAGTTAGGGGCCAATAGGGAAGCTGTAGAACAGTTTTTAAAGCGTCTTCCTCTTACATATACTTTTTAAAGTGTGTACTGAAAGAGGAAAAATAGCAGCTTTAGGTGATTTTCTAACTTTTACCAACCAGGACATTAAACTACCAGTCATGCTGGTATAAAGCCAGCCGGGTGGCAACACTAGCATTAGCACCTCAGAGTCCTAGCTGAGTGCCAAAGGAGAAAGAGGACTTCTTGCACATTTGCTCTTTGGAAAACCAGGGAAGCAAAAAGAGGACTATTCATTTGAAAGAGCCACCTCAGGAGACCCTAAGCTCAGGAGAAACAGAAAGATGAACGGTACCATACAATCACTCCCCTCGAGCTAGGAGAGGACATGTGTCATTTTGATTGAGGGAAAGGGATACCATTCTATTTGTGTGGAGAGGTCCACAAATACCTCTCTCTTCTCCAATCACAAGCTGAAATTATGGAGAATAACAGATAAGTCTGTCCCATGTGTGTTTTTCTTCGGAGAAGTGAAGCTCTCTCACCTCCATTGATCCAACTACTGTGGCTGCCATTCTAGATGTGTGGAGAGGGCCACACATGGGGAAATATCAGATAAGACTGCCCCACATGAATCTTGCTTTGGAGAGATGAATCGCTTTTATCCCTTTTTAAAATATACCCATTGTTTTACAACATTATTGAACCTAGTGGTAGATGGTAGATCTCAGGACTAGAAACAGGACCCAAAACAAACCCAAACCGTAACATGAAAGTACACATCAAACCTTTACCCTACCAAGTCAAGGCCGACCAGAAAAGAGGCACCACTTATAGCAAAAGAAAGCTTAACATGTGACTCTTTTGTTTTACGATTCCTAACTGTTTGTTTGAATCCCCCTCCAATCAACCACCCTGAGACTGTTAGCGAATACCTAGATAAGGAGAGCTTCCATCCTCATACTTCTCCTGGCCTTCAAATTACATTCTCTTTTCTCATTCACCCACAACCCCTCAATCAATCAATAATGCCAACTAACCTGGTGAAAGAGGGAGTCGAAATATACAAGATTATATATCCTCCCCATCTCTCAAAAGCATCCTTAAGAAAATACAAACAATAAAATAGAAAAAATTCCAGATACGCTGTTTGCTGATCAATGCTACAGCGGCTGACATGGGAAGCTCAAACCCGACTTCATTTTCTTCTCCCGCAACATCTCATCCTGGACCAACATCTTCCATTATACACTTTTAATGTCACATCATCTTGCAACATCCCACATGGCTACAAGTTCAAAATTGCTACCCCCTGCTGCAACTGATCAATCACCATCTCCATACACAATAACAGTAAGATAATGATTTCATCCAATAACTCTTCCCTGCCCTTATTCGACCACCTGTTCCCTTCCCTGCCCAATGCATTCACACAAGGCCAACCTACCTTTCCCCTCAACATAACTAACACCACCACATTCACTACTCGATCTCCATCACAAACACTCCCCTCAGCCCCTGCAACCCTTACAGTCCCTCCTCTGAGCCTACGACCCCTACGAGCCAGCACTGTTAATCCCACCCTAAGCACGATCCTGGAACATTTGAAACAAATCCGAGGCCGCCCTGCCTACAGAGACTGCCACTTACCCCAACCCTCCTGTCTGACCATCCTTTGCACTCTAAGCACTACTTTTCCCCTGATCTCACTCTATCCCACTCCCATCTCGCTCACATAAAGCATACTTTGAGAGCCCACTAGCTCAAATCTGCCTCTCACACACCACGCTGACTCATGCTTACATGGCCAATCCACCTCTGCTCTCACAACACTCACAAACTCAAGACACAACTATCTCCCACAACTTCCACTCCTCCCCTCCTCGTTCTACCATACAAGAACTATTCTCTGTATCTACCACATGCCCACCTCTCACCCATGTGGCTCCATCACAAAACACTTCTCATCCTCGTCCCTAAACATGCCCAACTTTAATCCATTGTCTCCTCTCGCTACACCCACCGTACCCAATCGCTTTTGACTCACCACAATAGCCACTCTTCTCCACCTCTTACATACTACAAAATATCCTCCATTTATGATGAAATCCCCCCAGGTCTTCTTAACCCTTACACACTACCCACACTTGTACCATTTGCTATAGACTCTTAACTACTGCAACTTCTCCCCACCTCTATCATATCATGAAGCATCAGCCCATTCCACTCATCTTTGTCTAATTTACCCCTTACACACTACCAATGCCCTCACGTACAACCAACAAACCTCACCTGTCACAATTCTCTGGACCCAATGATCTCACCTTCTGGACCTCACCTTCCTCCCCAATCTACTGTACAAAAAGAACTCTCCCCACACATTGACTGTCTTGCCAGGCAACCATTCCCTCCTTCCTTCCCCCGGCTCCCTCTCTCTTTTACCATTCTCACCCTACTTCACCAAGATCCCACCTCACGCACACCCCATGCACTTTAAACCAACCCCACTTACTCCACTCGCCCCACCCCAAGCTTCTTCTGCCACACCGCATTGATCGCTCTAATGCAATGCCATACAGCCCCTACAATAAACATATCACCTCACCAATGGATACCATGAACGGCACTCATAATAACAACTGTCCAACTAAAAAAATTCAAATGATTACAATATCACACCACTGTCCTTTTTTCTGCAGACCTAAGAACACAAACTTGATAACCTCACTTTCTTACTCTCTCAACTTGATAACACGATCCCCCACCTAAGCTGTAGGCTAGCTACTGCATTCAATTATCTCTTCCCCCGGCAAACGGCACATTACCCCTAGCACTCAATACCAAGGAGTAGTCATCTCCCTTGCCCAAGAAATTCGCTCCCTACCTCTCTCGAGCCGATATTGCAAGCCTACTCGCAACCCACAATACCCTGACATTATCAACCCCCCCCTACTGTCACTACCCCAGACAATCCAAATCTACACCAAACTCTAAATAGTTCCCTGACTCAATCCAAACACCAGACTCTCCCAAAGCAGAAACTGCCCAACAGAAATACCCTCTCTATTGCAAGCAAAATCCCGGGCACTCCTTACACCAAATCATACAAATTGGCTCTACGTTGCATGCTTCATAAATGCAGATCAGCAATGAGACACAAACTAGAAATTTCTAACACTATTACATACTGTAATTTAGACCTACTAATTCTCACAAAGACCTGGTTCAATGACACATCCCATACCATATTTGACAACCTTCTTCCTACAATCTACTCCATCATCAGAAATGACAAAGTAGGTAGAGTTGGGAAAGGCGTGTCTGCTGTCTTCAGAGACGCTCTACATTGCAAGGAACTTCTCAATGGCTCTTTTTCCACACTGCAATACTTAACAGTGGAGCTATGTGTGAAACACAACTCCCCTTTCAGATTTAATTCCATCTATCACCCCCAAGGTGAGAACTTAGCTTAAATCAAGGAGTACATTGATCTCATAAGTGACCAATCAAAACAAATCGAAAAATTGGTCTAGGCGATTTTAATCTTCACTGGGTCAACACAGAAGATTCTGCAAACAACCAAGTTGCCACCTTTCTCTCCACAAATGATCTGATGCAGCACAACCTTAAATTAACGCACAAGAAAGGCTCCATACTTGACATAATATTTTCAAAGATAACTTGGCTCCCAGTCGATGAACACATTCAGCTGGACTGTTATGAACACTTTCTTTTTCCTTTCTTGTTATAACTCACGCCATGACCAAAGGCTATCCAAAAAGAGCTACCTCGAGGTTTTGTGACGCCAACATAGACAACTACAAACTCAAGAAATCTGCACCTCCCTCCATTAATTCCGATACGGATGTCAATGTTTCACTGCCCAGTGCTTGAAAAATTTCTGTTCTGCATGTCAAGAAAGCCCGACTTCAAAGAAAAAACAAAAAAACAGTACCATCTGTTCCTTAGTTCAATAAGGCCTTATACTAGGAAAGAATAACTTTGCAATCTCTGTATAAGAAATGGAAACAGACACCCTCCACCACTAAGTGAATGTTTATTGTTAAGTTATTAAAACCATAACAATTTAAAACCAGAAAGTAGAAAAAGAAAGGAAGACCAATGTTATACAAGCAAGTTAAAAAAGAATTAAACAGTACATTCGTTTCATCTCTTCTTAATACTTCTAAAATTCATTATATTAAAATTCAGTGCAATAGGTTTGACGTTTTTTTCCTCCTTTACCAACTTTCCGACCCTTTTAACAAAGTTTTTTAAATGCTTTGAGGAATTTAATCAGTCTGCCATTCAATGGAGGGTCTGAAGGGTTTAGGCACGCCATTATTGCAGCTCTACAGGACCTGATGCCTCTTTCATTAAAGCTTGATTTTAGGAGGATAACTCGTTCATTATACAGTTTCTTGCATGTGCAAATTACATGGATAAAATCTTCTTTATAAAAGTTGCACAGACAACATGATTTTGGGCCGGTGTGCACCCAGACAGGCTGGTCCGCGAAAGATGGTAGTGTCCCAAAGCGTAATGCCATAAGTTGCTTTTTTACGTTAATTGATAAAGTTTCGCTCAAATATGGCGCCAGTGCAAGGGACTTATAGTTGTTTATCACCATCCAGGCGTGCGACCTTGATCTAAAGATGTTTTTGACCAATTATGATGAATTAATTTTTTTAACTTTATTTATAGCTTGTTTGAAGGATTGATACGCGAGGTTTTTATTCCATAATTCTTTTGTACATGTAGTTGAGAGGGATTTGCATAGGTATTGATTAAAAAGAGAGGTTTTGTCCTCGTTTACTTCGGACCAAAGGGCTTAGTTAATTTCTGATGTAGCTACATTTTGTTTCAAGCAATATCAAGTTTTCACTGTGGCATACATTCTGCCTATATCTTCATTTATTAGGCCGAATTCAAGGCGAACCTGGGCTGGGGAGGCCGAGCTTTGTGTCTGAAATTCTTTTTTGTAGATGGAAACTATTAATTGATTTAGGACTTCTCCATCTTCGCCATGAAAGGCAGCGCTGGCATATGTTAGTTTTGGCATGATTTTTGCCTTCATTACAGCGAGCAGGGGTTTATAAGAAGGACCCTTCCACTTTTTAGCCAGTAAGCTGTTATGTTATGTTATGTTATGTTAGCTACATTTATTTTGCGCACAGCTGCTCCAGCGAAGGAGCGTCCTGGCGCATGGAAAAGGTGAACATAACACAACGCGAGGAAGAAAGTGAAAATCAACATAAAAAGTTTAAAACAGGTAGGTTTTCACGGCCCTGCGGAATGCTAGTAGATCCTCTAAAAGGCGGATTTCCAAAGGAAGAGAATTCCAGAGAGCCGCAGCTCTCACACGGAAGGAGCGCCCGCCCATCCGGCTAAGCCTGAAACGCGGGGTAACCGCGAGGGATTGCCCAAGAGATCTGAGGGAGCGAGTCGGGACATAAGGGGATAGAAGATTTTGCTAAAGATTTTCGCTAAAGGCGAATATGAGGGCACTTGTTCTCTGTGTCATGTACCTTTTTTGCTCCATGAGGTTCCTTGAGTTATCGATATAGAGTCCTAGGTACTTGTATTTTTTTAGGCCAAATTGTCTGTTTACTTCTCTGTTGGCTCATAATCACCATAGTTTTAGTCTTGGATATGTTTATTTCAAGTTTGTTTTCTGAGATATAAGAGGACATTTCGTTTAGACTTCTTTGGAGACCGATCTTAGTTTGGCTCATTAACACCACGTCATCGGCGTAAGAAAGATGAGAAAGTCTCAATTTACCCAGTTTCGGTGGATGGGAATTTATGCAGTCCAGCCTTTGAGAGAATTCAGACAAAAACAAATTAAAAAGGTGAGGGGCCAGAACACACCCTTGGTTGAGGCCTCTGGTCGTTGTCAGCTTCCTTGATAATCTTGACACATCATCTATCTTGATTCTTAACTACGTGTTCGAATAAAATAGCAAGATACCTTTTAATAGCCTTTCAGGAATGGCCCATGATCGCAGCTTTTTCCACAGGAGGTGACTATCAAAAGCTGCTTTTAGGTCTATAAAGCAGAGGTAGAGATGTAGTTTCCTCTGCTTACACTTGTTTGCAATTAGCGATAGACCTAAAATATTTGTTGTCATCCCTAAGCCCTGCCTGAAGCCTGTCTGGTTGGCCGGGATAAGGTTGAGATTATCAGACCAAGCATTAAGCTCTTCTAGCACCAGAGTGGCATAGTATTTGGCCTCTACATCCAGCTGAGCTATCAACCTATAGTGTGCTGGATTTGATCTATCTCCTCCTTTAAATATAGGGGTCAGAATTGAACCTTGCCAATTTACTGGTATGTTATTTAGGCGCTCTATTTCTTGATATAAGTTAAGGGGATGATGACCCCAGAACGAAGTGTCGTGTTTGAAGATTGCTTGAGGGATTCCGTTGGGGCCGGGTGCACCGTCGTTTCTTGATTATGCGTATAACACCTTCGCTTGAGAGGGACGAAACACTTCTCGCTGATTTCGAGGAAACATTTCCGTGTGTTAGCTTTGTCATAACGTCCATTTGCTCTTTCTTGTTAAGAGTTATGGATTCTTCTGAGCCAGTTATTTATGAGATCCCATTGGGCTTGCCTTTTCCTTCAGCTGGAGCATGGTTTTTTTCTGCTGATGTTTCTTTGGTGTTTTCTACAATAATTTTGGCTTTTTCTGAGCTGGTTGTTTCGGTGACCCTTTTGGGCTTGCCTTTTCCCTCTGCATGAGCATGGGTGTTTCCTAAAGATGTTTCCTGGGTAGTTGTTTCTATAAACCTCGTGGTTAAAAATTCCACCCACTCGGATTCTTGTATATTTGACGAGAATACGTTCGTTGGTCTGTGCATTTTATTTACGATTGCCCAAAACTGTTTTGAATTGGGTTTCTTAGAGCTACAAAGAAGTTCAGCCCAGAATTTGTCGTTGCTCTTTCTTCTGTCTTCCCAGAGCTCCTTTTTATAGCGTTTCCTTAGCTGCCTTACGCTATCCCAGGCCGCTGTGCCAGGTACTGTTCTTTTTAGCCTCCTTCGTGATTTTTTGAGTTTGCATTTCAATGCTCGCAGCCCTGCCGTTGTTGTTTTACCCGGGTCTTTTATTTGGCCATAATGGTTTGTCTGCTTTTGTCCAGACGACAATAATGTAGTTAAGTCCGCCGTGAAATTTTCCCAAGCTTAAATTTTAGTCTGGGTCTCAGCTTTGCTTGCAGTTATCTTCTTTTTTATTTTTGACTGTAGTATTTCAATTGTATCATTTGACCATTTTGGGCGTTTTAGGTCAACCGTATGTATATTTCCTTCAACTGTTATATTTGACTGATGTTTAGTGATTTTTAACCTGAAGTGTATAAGCTGATATGTGTGATTGCTCCTGGTTGTAAACTCCATCGAGAAGTGGGAGAGGAATGGCATCAATGATACTGAGATGGCTGTATAGTCCAGTCTTGATCTTGTCTTTCCCCCATGGAATGTGTGTTTGGGTGGGAAGTCGTCTGGAGCTCTGCCATTTATTACTCTTAGCCCAAGAAACTCTAGAGCATATACCAAACCTTGGCCTGCTAGATCCAGTTTTGGCCTCGTTGGCTGGTATTGTTGCAGGACCTTCCAAAAAATGTTGTCCAATGCTAGAAGATCGTCCTCATCCGGGGTATGGATTTAGTTGGAGTTAAAGTCCCCTGTGAGTATCAACTCCCATAAGGGAAAGATGCTCCTGATGTTTGTAATGATTGCAATTAGTTGTTTGATATGGGCGATTTTTTACTAGCCAAGGGATGTGTGTATGTATTCATCAGCAGGACGGTTTTTGATCTGCTCCCAGACCCAGATGTTAATTTAATCAATTGGATATTAGGTCCTACTGGGGCCATCTGTTCGGTGTCTATTTTTAACTCTGTGGATATATAGACTGCCAGGCACCCTTTTGGTTGACCGTAGGTTTTGGGTTTGATGGCTGGGACTGTATAGTGTATGTAGTTTATGAAGGGGAGATCTTCTAGTGCCTAAGTTTCCTGCAAAGCTATTATTTCATATTTTTCCCATTTGTTTGCATGGGACCCGTTCTCCAGCCATTTTTTTGCCCCAGCAATGTTCCATGAGAGCATTTGTATATTGCTCAAGTCTTGGGCTGCTGGCATCTTTTCCATTGATTAATGGCATGAGTTCGAATTTAGCACTCCTGGCAGCCAGCCCCAGTTGTCCTTAGCCCCATCCAGTCCATATGCCTGATCATTCTGCGTATCTCTTTTTTGTACTGTTGGAAGACTGCTGCCCAATGCACCTTTGAGGAATGTTTGGTTATTCGGCGAGTTTTCTTTTTGCCTTTGTCCATTGCTCTTGTTGGAATTAAGATTACTATTTAAAGGGCCGGGATAGCGTGGTGACGTTGGCTTTAGCAGTTTAACTCCCCAAGCTTCAAATTGAGCCTTTGAGTTCATGATATGCTGAGCATCCTCTTCAGTCAGCCAAGTTGTCAACGTTTGCTCCTTATTTTTTTGACATTCCATTCCTATGAATTCTACTGCCAATAAATTTGCTGAGGTCAAATAATTTAAGCCTGGGATGTTTGCTGTTAGTTTCAATATATTCCCCCTGTTCAGGATGTCATGATGCCCTTTGGAATCATATTCTGGAATTAGCAATAATTGCCGTTTCAATGGAACATTACAGTGACTTAGCTGTAGCATTGGGTCTTCTGCCTTATTTTCAACTTTGATTTGCTTTTTGTCGTCTTTTATTTCAATTTTTATGTTTACGTGTTGGGTCTTGTGATCTACCACAGAGTGTAAGCCCTGGATGTCATCCGCCCAGCATCCTGAACTGTGGATGGTATCTAGCTCCTGGTCAATATTCCTTCGGGTGTTGACGTCGCCCTTTATAGATTGAGGATTCCTTTGATTTTCCACCATTGGGTAGGATTGCCAAGGCCAAACACTTGAACCTGTGGGATATCCATTTACGGGCCTTCAGTCGTGCTATCCCTGCACTTTTGAATCTCCTGTATTGAGTTTTCTTGTTTGTCATGAACATTTGTTGGCTTTCGCCGTCCATTCTCGTGTTTGAGTGGTCCTTGATTATGTGCAGCTTTGTTACCCAATGCTTTTTCTGCAAATGCATTGTGAGCTGTTAAATTGCTGGTCGTAGGTTCTGTTAGCTCGCGGCTTATCAGATCAACTTTGATGGTTTCAGTGCATTGCCCACTTTTGTTCTGAAGGACTTTAATATCCTTTTGATTATTTCCGATTATGTTCTCTGCTAGAATAACCTTTTTCTTAGGCCCATGTTTATTGTCTCCTTTACTTTTCGAAGTCTTCTTTTGGACCCCAGGGCTTGTGCCTAAATCCCAGATTATCTCTCCAACTCTTTCTATTGTCTGATTCTGATTTGCTGATTTGTCCTTGTCAGTCGTTTCTGGTTCTTATTGCTAATCGAGTGGTCGTCTGTAGAACTGACCGAGACTGTTGTTGCATTGCCCGTCTTTGTAAAGCAGAACATTTGATACAGCTTTGTTGTTAGCTGCTCTGTAAGTTAGGGGAATTTGTTACATTCTTTCCTGTCGCGTTTTTTTTGTTTACGTGACAGTTTTTGTTCTTTATTGCTTACTTTCTCCAAATTGTTTATTTCACTATTTCTAGTTGACTGGTTGTCTGTTTCGTCTTTGAAAGGTTCTATGCTTTGGTGAACTTGTTTGTTTGCTACTTTAACTTTTATAAGATCTTCTTTTTTTTCCTTCCCTCCCAAAGTGGATTTATTAATTAGTATTATCTGTTCAAAGAGGGTGGGCAAAAGGCTTAGTTTATCAATTATTGGGCTACATGCACACTGGACTGAATATTTTGCCTTGACTCTTGAAATCAGATTGTTCATATTTTCCAGTTTGGTATTAATCCCTGCGATTTGTATTGCTATAAGGTTCATGAGTTCTATTTGTATATCCATTTTGTCACTTTGCATATTAAACGCCATTATTGTTGTCTGTAATGTATTCAGTAAGGATTTAGATATCTTCGAGAATCACTTTGAGTAGCTGTCTCGCCTTGTTGGAGCTGCGATTTTAATTCTAGATTGGGTTTTTGATCTTGGTCCCGTTTAACCTGGTAGCTTTTATCATCAGTCTCCCTGAAGGGGTTATTGTTAATGTTTCTTTGAGTGGTTTTGAAACCTTGTAAAACCGTAATATTTTGTGGATTGACATGTTGCTTACTACCCAGTTGGGTAATCGTTTCAGAAACCGATATTCGCATGAAGTCTTTAGTTATTGTCTGCGTTATTTCATTCGGCCAAACGTTAGCCGTGCCTTCTTGATCATCTTGGTCAACCCGGTGGACCTGAGCTGCTATCTGTAGTCTTGTTGATCTTACGTTGTTAGTTGCTAGTTTCGGGGTCGAAGATGTATGGTCCCCTTGAGATGTTTTAAAGATTGTTGTTGGGGAATATGATTTTTCCCTGTAGCTAAGCACCCTTTGGTCAACGTCTGGCATGCCTCCGCAATGTAAATTCACTTTTCCAAAGGCACATATTTCATGAGAAATAAAAACACTTCAGATTCCTTCTTGACTCAGTCGAGAATCGACCCAAACAATTCTTAGATGTGAAGAAAACATCCACAAGTCCTCCCATGTCCGCTCCCATCATACTTGATGACCATTCCATGAAAGAAGAAGAGTTTGTACAATATTTTGTTTCCAAAGTGAATTTGCTCCTATGCCAAGATGAGCAGCATATCCAGACCACGGTCTGCATAGCCAAGAACACCTGGCAAATCTCTGACATTATCAAAGAGAACCACTTACTTTAAAACAGGGGTCCCCAAACCGGTCCTGGAGAGCCGGATCCATGCCAGATTTTTAAAATAACTACATGTATCTCAATGGGGATATCCGAAAAATCTGGCATGGATTCGGCCCTCCAGGACCGGTTTGGAGACCCCTGCTTTAAAACATCATGAAAACCAAACAGGTCCATCCAAGACACACCTCACCCCTCTGAAATCAGTTTTGCATTCAGCAGCACATTTCATCTATGGGGTGAAAAGAAACAATCATATCCCATAAATGCTTGTCACTCTTTGCTGGTTTCCCATAGAAGCCAGGATGATTTATAAGACTTCTTGTATCACCCACAAAGCCTTGTATAGATCCACTCCGTCCTACCTAGTGAAGAAACTGAAGCTTTCGGGAGGCAAAAGACCATGGTAGCAGCTTTGTTGTTGAAGCCTATAACCTTTACAAATGAACAACTCATCTCACAATCTTTCTCTGGACCTCCTTGCCCCCAAACCTACCTACCACCACTTAATTGCTGTTCTTCAAAACAGAGCTGAAAACTCTTCAGCTACATGGACATTTTGGCCAAATGTACCCTTAGCAGACCTTCCCCAAGATAATGCCAGTATCCAAGACTGAGATTAACTGCACTATTTCTGTCTCACCTTGCCTAACCTGGCTGCTAGTACCTTCACCACCGTCCTCCTATTATATTCTGTATATAATGCGTGCCTTTGCAACGAATGAAACAAGCAAATGTTCCTATGTTTCGACCCATCACTTTGTGCATTTTGTAATGAATGTAACTAGAAAATGTTTCTAACTTTGTACCTCTTGTAATGAAACCTGTTTAATTGTAAAGTGGCCTATGTAAAAATGCATCAATGAGTAAATAAATAAATACATGCTGACCCTTTGACAAAGGTTAAACAATAATGGGGTAACCCTGTGTCCCTCAGAACCTGGGTATGGATACGTTAAACAACAAGTGGTTCTGTTGGGTAGAAGGTACGTTGCTTAATGGTGCTCATAATGCACATGTTAAAATCTGGTAGCAACCTTTTTAAAGCGCCTGTAAAGAAAAACAACTTTCTTTGAAGAAATGGAAACAGAAATTTAGATGCTTTGTACTGTATCTTTTTACCAGAATTAAATCATTCATAGATAATCACAGTAAACGGTAGCTGTCAAAATAAGATCAATATTTACATGGATATGGGGTGATCTTGTCACATAGGTGCTCAGTGCTCAACAAGTGTGCAGTATATACAAGGTGGTTGAAGTCAATATGTACAGGTGAGAGATAGGCCAGATAATGCTTTAACATCAATGAATCTATTAATTCGTTGTGTAGAGTCTTGGTTAGTCTGGGCCTTGATTAATCGTTGACGTTTCAACCCTAAATGTGCCCCAGTTTGTGGTCACACAGGGTCTTCATCAGGACAGTGTGTCGGGAAGGGGACGGTGACAGCCTAAAAACGTAAAATGAGGAAGGGTGCAGTACCAGGGCCACGGGCAACACCACGCATGACATGGCCGATGGCTCTGTGCGGCGTGAAGTTGGTTGACTGCAGGAGTTGGTCGCATGGTCTGGCTGCAAAGCGTGGGGTTGGCGTTATGCATGGTAATAAATTATTACTTTATGTTTAAAAAAAATAGAAATTCATAGAAAAAAACAAAGGTTAAAGAGACGTTATAGTTAGGTTTGATAATATTTTACTTTGCATTAATAAAAACCTTTGAACTTCACTGAAAAAAACAAAGGTTGAAGTGATGTTATAATAGGTGACAATGTCTGTTAAAATATACAATTTTAACAAAAAAAAAGTTGAAATTCACCAGTTAAATGATCTCAAGTTACTACAGACCATGTAACCATGCAAACAATGTAGCCAGCTAGCCGCCACACATTTGTAGTAAAGATGCTGGAGTCAAAACGTCTTCAAAGTAGGATTTATTCTTCAGGCTACACGGATGTGAAGCACGCAAGGAGCATTGCCTCCACCGTCCACAGCGTCACCAAAAACTGTGCAGTTTTAAAGCAGGACATTCCTTTCACACCCAGCAATATAGGAACGTTCTAATAGAGATAACCCTTAGAAATTCACTGTAAAAAACAAAGGTTGCAGGGAAGTTACAATTAGGAAATCGAATTAAAAACACCGTAGACATTCACTGAGAAAAAAACAAAGGTTACAGGCGCATTATAGTTAGGCTCAGATTCCCCTAGTACAAAACCAGTGAAATTCAGCAGTTTGAGTTACCCGAGCTAACTATAACTTACGCCATTGCAATGCACTACTTATAACCTCATATATTACATCACTCATGACATGGTCAGTGACATATATATATATATCTTTTTGTCGGTCTAGTTTGTGTATGGAAGTTTCGGGGTAATCTATCAAGCAGGGGCAGAGATAAAGGGGAATCCCAAAATGCGCTGGAGTTGGTCAAGATCTACTGGACACTTTGGATTGATTTGCACGTGTGACGGGGAGGACGGGCCTACAACATGGTTAGTGGGTGGTGGTGACAACTGCTACCAGAGAGAGCAGCGGTAACATCCCTGGATACCTACGGGGATTGCCACATTCCCCATCACACCTATGCACATGCGGCACCCGCTGTAGACGACGGTCACAGGGGACCAGACCCGACACGACCACAAATCTTTACCTTGCTAGGACGGATTGAGGTATTATACGGAAGACACCGCAACACAGCTGAAATACACAGAGTATACGAATGTAGAGACACTATACCTCTGCTGAGGGGGGTATGTCATGAGGCGCTGGTCCGGTAAGACTTTGGGGTCCTCCACCTGACATTCTTCTCAATGGGTGGGGGATAGGCCTCTAGCGGCCGGAGTTGGTACTAGCCCATATTCCCCCGTAACTGTTGACTTGTTCCCGGGGCAATAGGCACTCTGTTAGTTGGGGATGTGGGTAGTTTTAAACCTACGTGGCAGGGTAGCAGGGAGGCGGTTTTGCATTGGCATCAGTCTTATTGTAATCTTTTTTCATGGAAGTTGGGGAGGGCTTAGGGGTGATTATTGGTCATGCAGGAAACGACATTTCATGATTTGGTTGTGTTATGTGATTTGCGGGTTTGATAGATCTGTTCTCTGTAAAAATGAGTATGCAGTGGGATTAGAGTCTAAAACTCCTGAGCTGGAACGTCAACGGGCTGGGGGACAAGGTGAAAAGAAGCATAGTTCTCCAACTCAAAGCACCACTCCCCAGATGTCGCATTACTCCAAGAGACACACCTAATCGGTAACAACTGTAAGGCACTAAACAGATGAGGGATACACAATGGTGGCACATGTTGGCTTCACCTCTGCGTCCTGAGGGGTAGGCATCCTACTTAAATGTACCTTCCCGCTCAGCATTAAACACACCTAGACTGACCCACTGGGGCGCTTTGCGGCAGTCTCGGGACACGGAGAAGGGCAAACCCTTACGCTACTAGTGATGTATATTCCGCCAGGTCTCCAAATATAATCATATAAGGATCTTGGGACATTCATACTCTCCCTCCCTTAGGGGCAACTCATACTGGGTGGGACTTCAAAGCAGTTGTATCGGGCATGCTCAAACAACACCCGCCCGAGACATTAGCACTGGGCACAATTGGCTCTCCAACTTCATTGAGGCTTTTGGCCTCATGGACCTTCGGAGAATGCACCATCCTGACCTCCAACAATACATATTCCTCTCGGGGTCTCACCACACATTCTCTAGAATAGACTATATCCTCATGCCTATACAACAAAATACGATTACGCAAGACATCAAACACTTGGCAAGGGGCATTTCTGATCACTCCCCTCTGTGGGTGCACCTAACCATTGGAAAAAAAAGGGTAGGATGTGTAGCACCCATCAAACCATGGTATTTCCGCAACCCAGAAATCAAATCTGCGCTCACCCAGACCCTTGATCAATATTTCCAAGAAAACGAAGGCACAGTTGGCTCCCCTACTACCCTATGGGAGGCGTTTAAAACGGTGATCAGGGGGCGTACCCTCTCAGCCATAGCTGGGTTGCGAAAGGAAATAAATAAACAGATGGCTACTTTCGAACATGACCTCCTTTGCCTTGAGGAGGCAGAAAAAGACGGTGACGACCAAACTGCTCTCCACAGAATGCAGCTCAAGGAGGCTGAATACAAAGCACTGGCAACTGACGCTGCCAAAACCCTAGCGAGAGACAAGGACGGGCGCCTATACGACCAAGGAGACAAAGCAGGCAAACTGATTGCCTGGTTGGACAAAAAAGAACGGGTGAAAAGACTAGTACCAGAGCTTAAGAGTAGTTCAGGTGCTATGCTGACCGAACCCCACGATATAGTACACAAGTTCGTCACCCACTTTAAACAAGTGTATCGGAGTGGTTCGGAACTACCGGAGAAGGACGACTACGCACTACTTGCAGACATCCCAATGCCCATCCTCACCGACTCCGAAAGGGAGGCATTAGAGTGTGCACTTACCAACGACGAGCTAGCTACAGCGATCAGAGATCTACATAGGAAAAGCCCTGGGCCGAAACAGTCTGCCAATTGAGCTATACAAACTCAAGCCTGACAAACTGGCCCCTTATCTGAAGAACGTTCGAAGACAGTAAAGAACTGGGAGTACTCCCACGGGACCAACGTATTGCCAAACTGGTGGCCATTCCTAAAGCAGGGAAACCAAAAGACAAATGTACCTCGCATAGACCCATCTCCTTATTAAATGCAGAGCCCAAAATACTTGCAAAGCTACTGGCGAACCGGCTAAGGCAAGTAATAGACAAACTAGTTCACCCCGACCAATAGGGCTTTATACCACACCGAAATACTGCACTTGACTCCATGGAGTATTAGAGTGTTATGCCACCATCCAAAAAGACGCAATAGTGGTATCGCTAGACGCAACAATGGCATTCGACACGCTCGAATGGGCATATCTGATGGCGGTCCTTAAAAAGTTGGGCTTCGCCCCCAATTTTATCGGAGGGGTGCGGCTCCTCTACACAGAACCATTGGCCCAAGTGGTAGTAAACACCAAAATCTCAAACATATTTGCTCTTGGCAGGGGGACACGGCAGGGATGTCCCCTCTCGCCCCTACTCTTCGCTCTGTCACTCGAACCGCTTGCAGCCTGGATACGGAGGGATCCCTCCATCAGGGATTTTAGATGGGCCGGAGAATGGGAAGATCAAATCTCATTATATGCAGATGACATCTTCCTAAATCTTGCCTCCCCTCGGAAGTCAATAAGGGTGGTCCTAGATCTTTTCACAATTTTCGGGAGAAAGTCTGGTTATAGAATTAACTGGAGCAAATCGCAGTTAAACGTTTTGCACGGTGAACCCTCCACAGTACCGAAAGAATGCCTGATTCAAACAGTAACGGACGAATTCAAATACCTAGGTATTTTCATTACAACAGATGCTAAAATCCGCTATGAACTAAATCTCCTCGCACCCCTGCAGAGGTTCAAGCGAGACACAGCTACCTAGAAGACACTGCCACTTTCTCTACTGGGACAAGCAGCCCTCTTTAAAATGATGGCACAGCTCAGTTTCCTTTATGTCCTCCAGAACTTACCAGACCCAGTCCCACAAGGTTTTTTAAAGACATCAAAATCACCCAAAGAGACCTACTGTGGGACGGCAAACCACGTATATCACTTCACAAACTAATGCTCGACTGTTACGATGGAGGTATAGCGATCCCTGACATTAAAAAATATTACTGGGCGGCACACCTTTCACCCATCAACCAATGCACCTACCGTAGTGGGGATGATGCGGGTTGCAGGATAGACAAATGGGTAATCCAAGGTGGTAGCTTCACAAGGGAGCTTTATTCCAGACCCAACAAACATTACCGAACAGGACCCACGCAACATTTAGTTCAGCTCTGGCACAAGGTAAACCGCAGCCTAGGATGGGCCAAAAAACTCACACTTGCCACTCCACTATGGGTCTCTGATTGCCTGGGTACACTGGGTCAAACAAAGGGGTTTGACAAATGGGACCTAATAGGGCTCTCCCGAATTGGGGACCTCTGGGGGCAAAACAGAGTCGTCTCATTTGCTTCACTATAGCAGACACATGAGTTAGCTGAATCGGAATACTTTAGATACGTGCAGGTCAGACACTCCCTCCAAGCTATCATTCCGGTGGGGTCCTCCCTACCGGAGTCCTCTCCTCTAGAAGACAGATTGCTCGATGGACAACTACTGGACAAAGCTATCTCCCTCACATACAAAAAGCTAATACACAACAATCCGAATCCCCTATCATTGAGGGAGAAAAGGGGGCTGGGCGGTCTGGAATTGGACGATGAGGCATGGCAGGAAGCACTTTCCTCACCAAAGGAGGTCGCCATCTCAGCAAAACTGAGGTTGATCCAATTAAAGATCTTACATCGAGTGTACCTCTCCGGTCCTAGATTGGTGTTGATGGGCAGGAGTGAAGAGGGGCTGTGTAAAAGACATTGTGGCCTAGAGGGGTCCTTTCTATACATTATCTGGGAATGTCCACTAATCCGCAACTATTGGGAAAAAGTTCATAAATGTATGAGCGCAGTATGGGGGGGTGGAAATTCGACTCGAAGCCAAAAGGTGTCTCCTAAATGTTTGGGGGCCCACGGACTTGGACACCAAGGGCAAACTCTGGGCAATGCTTGGTCAGATGGTAGCTAAGTGGAATATCGCCCGTCTGTGGGGAGCAGCAACACCATCAACTCTTAAGGACTGGAAGAATGATATGGACTGGTGTATTGTACAGGAGAAAAAAGGTATATGTAGCATGTGGCTGTCCCTGAAAATGGATAGCGCTCCGGACTAAATCGAATATTTATCGTGGTAATATTTGTGAGCCCCCATATGTCCAGTCCCTTGATGAATCATTTACACCCTGATACGTATAGACAACGACCATTCTGTCATACCCCACTGAGACAATATATGAAGTAGCTGCTTGATTTGCGAGTCAGTGATACAACTGTAATTAATGATTTACTGTATGTAATGACCAACCCACCTGAATTGTTCAATAAAAAGATATATATTTTTTTAAGTCTCACATGAGGGCAGAGAAGACCTAGGACTAATTCTAACATTCATAAATCTTCCCCCGGACTCAACCCCTTACGTAGTCATACTAGCGGGTGTCCCTGAGTTGAAAAAGGGGAGCAGAGAGTCATATCTTGAATTAAGAAATAAATGCACACAGTGGCTAGCCAACCACAAACAACTCTCATATAGAGACATAAATGAAATCACCATGGTTCGCAGGGTGGGCTGGAGCCAAAAGACAGTACTGGTGACTGCGTTGTGATAAACTTCAAAAACACAGTGCTTGTGGAATCCCTTCTATATCATTTTTACCAGAGGAACAGGGGGGTATTAGCTCTTTGCCATTAGACTACTTTTATCCCCCTGCCTTTATTCCACCGACAAGAAGTAGATATGGTCATTGGAGGGGGGGGGGAATGGCCGCACGAAAACCATTTCTTCCCATTAGTCCAGGGTCAACCATCCCCCTTACACTTCAACATTCCGGTAGAAAATAGATTTAATCCTCTGGAGCCAGTAGATTGACTCGCGAGTGAGGAGCCCCCACAAGAATTAGCCAATCTTCCTAGAGAGGTGGGGATACAGCGAAGGACAAGTGTACAGAGGTGAATATTTTCTAAGCAGAACCAGGGGCTGGATGTGAAAAGTGAGGCAGGAAAGTACTGGCTAACTAGGAGTATACATAAGACCGCTATTATTAATCTACCGACCCTTGATCCTTTACATCAGGATACACAGACCTCCAATTTAGTTCAGAGGGATGTAGTAAATACCTCACATAATCCAAAGGGCACTTACGACCCAGTTAACAGACCAAGTACACTGCAGCGAATGGAGTACTGATATCTCCCTTAGGGCAGTCAAGAGAATGAAGCCATAAACCCCCCTGCTCAACAAACCAAATAGGCCCTGCCAGTCTGCAAATCCTCTCCAGGAATATAGCTGGACTACCTTCTAAACTGGATAGTCGGGAATGGGGTCGTTTCATAGAGCATCATGAAATATGCATGTTCCAAGAAACATGGGCCAAAGATGAAATACATAGGATGGGCTATGCATCGTTTAGCATTCCAGCTACTCATGTGGGAAAGGGGAGACTTTCTGGAGCCTGTGTACCTGGGTCGCAGTACATTTGGGCTGTGAGGCAAAATAGCTAGAGAGCTCTTCTTGTGACAGCCTTTGTGTACTTCTTTCCTTCCACACGGGATTAGACATAGTCTTAATTAATGTATATTTCCGACCAGTACCCAGAGGGAAAGAGTCCAACAACTCGAACAACTAACTACTTGTCTCTCAACCATCCATATAAATATCGGGGTAATCATTGGCGGAGATTTTAATTGCCAATTTGAACCCCTGAATGGCTTGGCCTAGGGTGCTCTCTGTGAGGAGGATCGTTACTGGTCCATCTCAGAGCCCCATATCTATCCAACAAGGGCATGGACCCCACTAGAATAACAGATAAGCACTCTTACACTAAACTTTTCACTGAGAGCTTGTAATGGACCCAGTCATCTGACTCGCCTGGGAATCATACTTTTAATAGACAGGGGCATACTTCCATCATTGACTACATTATGGTATATGTGAAATTATGGCACAGAGTGATAGATTTTTAAAATCAGTCCTCCCCATGATAGCGATCATAATGCCCTAATTTTAGCAATAACAACACCTTATGCCATGAATTCATCTAACAAATTGCCACCTTCAGATACATGCTTGATTCAGTACAATGGAGAGTCCGTTGAGGCGAATTCTCCCAGTCAGAGGGAAAACTGCCCATGCTCTATCAACAAAACCTTCCTTATTTTATGGACGTATATCAAGCTGCAGAGTCAAAGGGAATTTTTAATTACAACTCAACAAGTTTTAAAAATCATCAAGAGTTGATTACATCTATGGCCACTTTTTTTTACCAAAACAAAAAGCCTAAGGCGACAAAAAAATCCCAACACCCATGGTTCAACTCAATCTGCCATGTAGCTAAAAATGGCCTTGTCACCGCCATTAAAAGTAATGCCAGGCAGCGATCAAAGAAGCGAGGGTAAAATGTAAGAACGCCATTGCCAAGGCAAAAAAAAGCTGGGAATCGCAAAAAAGACACGAGCTTAGAAGTGCTTTATTAAATCATGACCTGAGGACCTTTTGGAATATTATCAATTCAGGGTCTCAGGAGGGCAAATCAGCCATAGAACCCAATATCAGTGAAGAAGCTTGGAAGGCCCACTTTGAATCACTTTATACAAGGGTTGATGACGGGGAAGGGTTATTGAACAGACCCTTACCGTCCCCTTGCCCAATTTTTGCAGATACCCCTCCAATCTCGCTGAGAGAAGTCTCTGGGGCCCTGGGCATGATTAAACCAGCGAAAGCTGCAGGGACGGATAAGATCCCTGGTGATCTCTTCCGCTCTGAGCCAACTGTATGGGCCCCGTACCTATCCCCTCTGTTTAATGCAATTCTCCAAGGTATGGCGATTCCCACCACCTGGGCAGAGGCTGAGATAATACCAATCTATTAAAAGGGCTCCCCGCTTTCACCTGCCAATTAACGTCCGATTAGTCTGATAGATGTGGGTCAATAGATTTTTGCACGTGTCCTACTGGAGCGTCTCCAGAACTGGATGGAGAAACATAACATCCTTATCCCCCTCCAAGCTGGGTTTCGAGCAAGGATATCAACAACTAACCAGATCCTAAGGCTACAGATGATCCACTGGAAAACTGTTAGAATAGAGGGTGGCAGCCTCTACCTTATATTTGTAGACCTTAAATCTGCCTTCGACCTAGTACCAAGGGACAAACTTTGGGCAACTCTATTAGACATGGGAGTCCCAGAGTATCTTTGCCACCAGTTAAAAGGCTTACATGAGGGCAATTTTGCTTGAATTAGATTTTATAAAAAAGGCAAACTTTCATCACCCGAATTAGATTTTATAAAAAAGGCAAACTTTCATCACCCTTGCCCTTCGAGCCCCAACTCTCTTCTGCCTTAATATTAATGGCTTAATAGATTCATTGAATGTCGGGGTAAACATTGATGCTCCCAGGCTGGCGAAATGCATAATACCTGCCCTCATGTTTGCAGATGATACTTACTTGCTTGCTAAATCCCCTATGGCAATTCAGAGGACCCAGAACAACTTTAGCGCCTTCTGCAAACATCGGGTACTAGAAATTAACTTACAAAAAACAAAGTACATGCCTGTTAATGTAGGTAACACCACTTGCCCAAACATTTGCCTGGATGGAAGTCCCCTGAGAGGGTATGCATATTTTATTACCGGGGAATTACACTGACAGAGAATGGAATGGGGAGCCCAAATCAATAAAATAGGCTTTAAACTATCTCATTAAAACTACATAGAGGACTTGCTCTGAAAAACTGGTGAGTCCTGTGGTGTAAATTTACAAGGCACAGGCTAGGACAGCAGCGCTCTATGGAGCAGCACTATGGGGACACTGCCATATGGCCAGTTAGCTCGTACTAAGAATGTATTTGCCAGACAACTGATGGTATTGCCTCCTAGAACACTACTAACACCTCTCCGTATGGATCTAGGGATTAGACCCATTGAGGAAGAAGCTGCTCTTAGACCTATATTATACTGCGGCGCCTGTGGTCCACCCCCGAATTAGCCCCCTATAGAGAAGAACTGACTGATGTCATGGGGCTGCGAGGTGCAGGGAAATTGCCTTGGCTGTTGTATGTCAAGAAAACACGTGAAGACCTGGGCAGGGGGTAGTCTGTGGCATACTGCAGAAGAAATCTCCCAAATGACTTCCAGAAAAGTCTTGGTAGAGAGTTATAGAGAACATAAACAAACCCAGCTTGAGAGGAGACCCTCAGTGGGGCGACTGAATGCTGAGTTTCTGGAAGTAAAAAGTACATATATTTTAGAACCAGTGTTGGACGACATACAGCCACTCCTGGCGAAGAAGCTTTATCTACAATTTAGGTATGGAGTCCTTCCACTGCGTTCAATTACAAAAAAGTGGGAGGGCTACACAAACACAGAGTGCCCTGCATGTTTTAACTTAGATGACTGATCTCCATGTGATATTTTTCTGTCAGGGGTACAGGAAGGCAAGGTGGCGATGGCTACTCCAACTTTGTAGGAATTTGGGGCCTAGACACTGTTGCGACGTGTAAAGGATTTTAAAATCGGACACGCGCATGCCCATTGTTTTTTCAATTTCACGCTTTTTATTTACCATGTGGTGCACAGGCAGAGCCATCTTAAACAAGTCTGTAAACAGGAATGACAACTGCCTATGATAGGTTTTAAATTAATGTTTTTTGCACATACTGTATTTATTTGGTTGCTGTGGAGTCAATTGAACTCTTCTTGATGGCCATCATTCCCTGACATTGAATGTATATAGATTATTGCCCCGTAATGTATGTAGTTTTACCTAAACACCATGTTGACAATTGGAAGCAAATATGCTGGTTGAGTAAATGCATTGCTTTACTGTTTTTTTAGTCATCGTCTTTATGTGTACCGCAATTTTAAAACTATAACACCAAAAGGAGCAAAATATTGCTTGGAAATAGCCTCTAAATGTATTTTGCAGAAGCACTTTATGTCCTATTTTTCAAGATGGCTGATGCCTGGAATTGCTGCTCCAGAACGTGGAATGTAGATCTTTTGGTGGCAATTTTTCGAAGGGTTCTGCACGCCGGCCGAGCCTACCTTGCTGCGCCGAGGCGTTTTCTTGGATTCCTGTTCGTGTGTGGTGGCCGGGCTTGGCTCCGCTGCGTTGTCCTGCACGCCCTGACTGGCCGGGCTTGGCTCCACCGGTCAGGTAGGAGGAACTACTACTCCCAGCAGCCTCGACGCCAGGACACAGCCCCCCTCACTTTCCAGTGCCAGGAGGCGCATAAAACTCTGCCTGCTGCCGAGGACCTGGTGGCAATTTTTCGAAGGGTTCTGCACGCCGGCCGAGCCTACCTTGTTCCGCTGAGGCTTTTTCTTGGATTCCTGTTCGTGTGTGGTGGCCGGGCTTGGCTCCTCTGCGTTGTCCTGCACGCTTTGACTGGCCGGGCTTGGCTCCGCCGGTCAGGTAGGAGGAACTACTACTTCCAGCAGCCTCGACGCCAGGACACGGCCCCCCTCAATTTCCAGCGCCAGGAGGCGCATATAACTCTGCCTGCTTCCTCGTCCGCGAGGACGCGCGCGGGACGAGCCGGGCGAAGCCCGGGCAAAGGGCGGGCCCTCTTAGTCCCTCAGAGGCCTGAGGAGACCGGACTGGGCCACCCCCCCTGTCCTTTACTTGTTTGATCTTTTTTGGCCGCCCCACAGTGTCTACTACAGTGTATGTCTTTTGCATTTGGTATTTTGTGAGCTGTGCCTTGGTAAATACCGATATACTTTCACCATTGTGGTATAGCACAGCCCATATGGCCCAGCAGACACTATGTCCTCAAGGGGCAAAACTGCTTTAGCAGGAGGGACCCATAGGGGGGCTTTGGACGATTATTTCATTAGGGCTACATCGGGTGTGGACAGGGAATTAGTTCTCGCTGAGCGTCACGCTGAGCGCCGAAGATCCATTGAACTTATTAAAAATAAAAGATCCTCATTAGGCCCACTACAGCTAGCTACTTCACCTTATGTTATGAACCATACCCAGCGTGAGGGATTAGAGGTATCTAATGATGATGGTATTCCTTTACTCTTCCAAAATATAACCTCTTCAACCCCCACAAACAGTGGACAACAACTAAACGTATCCGCAACTTTCTCTAATTCTACAGAAGATGTGGAAGTTTTAGCTGATACACAAGTAAGAATAGTGGAAACCGTGCAGGGAAATAATAACAAAAAACCAAATGCCCTCGATCACATGCCCCCCCTCCCAAAAAAAGGAGAAAAAAGAAGAGTGGGCCATATAGTAGCAAGCCTACCAAGATCAATGTTGGTTCACTGAAGAGCAAACAATTGGATGTACCCACACTCCCTGTTACAACCACTCTACCACATCAGCCTATAGTAAAAACGTGTAATAACAACCTAATGGGCAATATTGAACATCTACTCAGAGCTCTCACATTACCATGCACAGAGAGACTGAAGAAAATAACATCTACGTTGGAGAGTTTGGAACAAGCTATTGAGGCTAATAAAGGGTTATTAAAGGACCAACAAAAGTCGCCACCATTACCTCCCGCAAAATTGGTTGCTCATAATGGGCAAACAAGTAATAGAAAAATAAATCAGAAAGCCCCAAAGCCAGTGCCCCCCAAAAAACCTACTCAGAATGTTGACATTAGGGATAAAAAAGCTCAATCAGTAGGGAAACCAATAGCCCCAGGAAATATCCAAAACACTAAAATTATTGAAAAACTTACCAAGGCAACGCAACCCAAGAAATATAAAATAGAACTTCCACCTGAGGCGGTCCCACTAGCTGTTGTCCTCACAGGAGTCCCAGTATTAGAAGAAGGCAAGAGAGAAGATCATCACCAGTTAAAAAACAAGGTCATATTCTGGCTTAGACAAAATCGACCTCTCCCACCATATATAAATGGAGAAGTGTTACATGTTAGGCGCCTATCTTGGTTAGGGCATAGAGCCAAGGATATAAAGGGGGACATTATTGTAATTAATTTCAGAGACCCTGGAGCTGTCAGATATATCTTAAGTTGGCCCCCAGAGAATAGTGCAGTAAAGTTATCACAGCCCGTGAATTAACTTACTTCTACCCAAGATACCTAATGGCACCTGTAATCAATCAAAGGCCTCCCTTTGGTCACCAGGCTGACTCCCTCATCCCTGTCTATAACCGATATGCTGCTTTATCGGGCATGGAGGGAGTCGACTGACATCATCTGTTGAGTACAGAGAAGGGAATGGCCTTTTACAGTGTGCCAATCGTAAACTCTGAGCCACCCATACCACTCTCTGACCCAAAAATATCGACCTATGCCAGTTCCAGCCCTATATTGACAGAGTCCGTAACACTTCTGAGTTGGAATATTGCTGGCCTAAAGACAAAAATGAAATCCAGGAATTGGATAGACTGGATTACCAATTACGAGATTTTAATGTTCCAAGAAACCTGGTGAACTTCTTCCCTGCTTCTTGAGGGCTATAATTGTCATAACCAAGTTGCTGTTGCCCCAACCATGGATCGGCCGAGTGGGGGCCTTTCAATCTGGGTTAAGATAACATCAGATGTGATAACATCAGATGTTAAAACTGAATCCCTGAGGACCGATGACATGAACTTGCAGGCCCTGATTTATACTAATAGGATAAGGGTATGTTTAATTAATTTTTATAATAACGATTTCACGACACATCCCAATGGAAATTTTATACGGTTGTTTGATTTTATTGATGGAATTGTGGACAGGGAAAAGTACGGTAAACTTGATCGTATTTGTGTTGGCGGTGATTTCAATGCTCATATTGACCTTCGAACCCCTCCTTGCAAAAGAGGGGAAGAACTATTGAACTATCTAGCCACACGAGATCTGGTCACTGTCTTAGAAAAGGTAAACATTAATGTGGATACAGGCCCAGCAGCTACCTATATTGGGCGTGGAAGCTCCACAACAATAGACTATGTTTTTGTATCTTCCTTGCTTGGGGACTGTCTGTTGAAGGCTGAGGTTGCCAATACTATATATAGTGATCATAACCCTACTTTGTCAACGTTCAAAATTCCCAAAAAATTGTGTAAACGTAAAGAACCGGGGGCCAAAAATCTGGTGGCATCTACAGACAATCTTAGGGTAGTCTGGAAGGTGCTAGATAATAAGGAGGTCTTAGCCCGCATAATTAAAAAGTACCCTTCGCTAGTGTCTGTCTGGTTATCCTGTGACAACTTGGACATGATATCATCGAGGCTTTTACTGGGTTGTGCAGGGCTATAAAAGAGGAGATTTCTAAACCCACCCCAGTAAATAATAACAACAAAAACCCAAGATGGTTCGACACCTCATGTTCTAAGGCAAATCGTGATTTACGGGCCGCTCTTATGGCTGATCCGCGGGATCAGTGCCAGGTGAGGAGACTTAGGTCGAGTTATAAGCGCGCCGTAAAAACACGAACAGAAGAGTTGCTAAAAGATCATTGGGAATCCCTAGCATGTACAGCTGCATTGAGAGATACTGCTGGATTCTGGTGTGGGGTAAAGAACCTGAGATCGTTTGGGTCAAATATAATACCCATAAACTGTAACATACCAGGGGACAGGTGGGTACATCATTTTTCTAGCATTTACATGGCACCTGACTCAGCAACAGTAACACAGAACTACCCTAAGGCACTGAATGTTTCAATATCGGAGATGGAGGATGCTATTTCCCAAAGTGCAAGTAACAAAGCACCCGGCCCCGATGGACTGTCCATTGACCAAATAAAATCAGAGCCCGCTTTCTGGTCACCCTTACTTTGTAATATTTTTAATAATTTATCTGATAATAAAGTACATGCTACCTGGTCAAATAGCATAATTGTGCCAATCTTCAAGAAAGGTGATAGGTTAGATCCTGGTTGTTATCGTCCTATATCTTTAATAGATAACACCTTGAAGATTTTAGGAAGGGTAATTTTTAACAAAATTCGGACTTGGGCTGAGGAAAACACAATTTTACACCCATGTCAGCTAGGCTTTAGAAGCAATGTAGGGACGGTGAAGCAATGCTTAAATCTAAATCTATTGCTGGCCAAATACACTATTGCCAAAAAATCCCCTTTATATTTGGGGTTTATGGATTTAAGTTCAGCTTTTGATTTTGTTAATCGTTCCTGCCTTTGGTCTGTCTTGATAAACTATGGCCTAGACGAGTCCCTTGTCTATTTTTTAGCTCACTTACATAGTGACTTGAGTGCACTGGTCCGAATTAACCCTTTCGATGCTGATGACTAGCTCAGCTCGTCATCACCCACGGGTGTCGTGTGCTGATGACGAGCTGAGCTCGTCATGGTGCCACTAAAATTGCATTTTCCAGCACAGGAGGGGGAAAACGCCTAGCAGCCAAGGTGTTAATAATGACGGGAAAGTTTCGGGGGATATCTTAATTGGTAGGGGGGTCAGACAAGGTTGTGTTCTGGCCTCCCTCCTATTCATTTTGTACATAAATGAATTGAGTATCTCTTTATGTAAATTGACTAATGACTAATGACTAATGATGTCCCGAATATTAACAAAAAGCCACTTCCCGTACTCTTGTATGCGGACGATGCGGTCCTTATTGGCCGCACACCGAATGCCCTACTCACTTTAATATCAGGTTTTGTTTTATATATGGCTGACCTTGGTCTTTGCACCAATTTTAGTAAATCTTTTATTATGTCATGTGGGCCAAAAAAGCACAACATTTCTCAAATCATCTCAGGTAATAATGTTTTAAAAAGCACAAGCAATTTTCCTTATCTAGGTTTATTATTTTCAGACTCGGGCTTCTGGCAACCGCATGTTGCCAGGGGGAGGAATAAAATGGGTAAAGCTACTAACTCGCTTATTAGCCTAATAAGCCGAGATTACAGCACCATTGCTACAAATGTATAAAACCCAATGTATACCAACTGGAACCTATGGTGCAGAGGTGTGGGGCTACTCAACCTGCACCAATATACAAACCGAGGAGAATAGATTCTGTAGGAAGGTTCTGGGGGGGGGGGGGGGATTTCTGCTCCAACTTTTATCTGCCACAAGGAACTGAATCTCCTCTATGTGGAGGACTTCATAAGATCAAGGCCTACTCTGTTTTGGTTAAAAATATGGCGGAATCCTGCTGCTTCTTTAACCCGCGAAATCATAATAGATTGTTTAAAATGTGAACGAGGTAATTATATACCATGGATAAGAGCAGTAGAGAAAATGTTATTAAGTGTGGGAATGGGGCATCTATTCTCATCACCCATAACTATTGTTTGTACCCATAAGAACCCTGTAAAAAGGGCTCTGGATGACATGTATACAAAGGCTAGGGAAAAGTCTGAGTATGCAAAGTCTACTATCCTAAAGTATTTGCCACTTTTTGGAACATCTGACAGGTCTAATAATAATAGGCCATAGGGCTACCTGCTGAAAAAAATGGGCAGATGGAACAGGAGCTTGTTTCGTTTCAGGGATGGGAGCATCAAAAATCTACTTTCCTTCCCATTGGGCTTTAATAAAAACCTGGAAAATCTAAGCTGCTCCTGTAATCTAGGTGGCAAACAAAGCCTTTTACATTTTATGTTCTTCTGTGGTTTCAATGTAAAGTACACCAAACATTATTTAATGCCATGTCTCAGAGAGAACACTTTGAGAGACTTCAACTTAGCCCTTAGAAATGTATTAATGTTAGGCAATGATGTTGTAATTTTTAGAGTTAGCTGTTTTCTCCAATCGGCTGTTCGTTCTCGAGCAACAATGAATATGGTCTGAAAAAATTTGCATTATGTCTGCACAGTTTGCACGTTTTGTACTTTTTTGTAAATTGCACTAATGATTGTATTTTTACACATACTGTGGTTTCTTAACCCATGTACCGTTTTTGTATCTTTATTTAAAGTGCCTATGAGGCACTTTAAACCAAATCCTTGTTGCAGTTTTAAATATTGTTACTTGAGCTCACCTTATGTAAATTAATTGTGCCATGATTTATCCGTTTTTAAAAATGATTGCTTTTATGGCTTTTACCTGGATGAATTGTTGTGATGTATCTGTACTTTTATGGATGGTTTTACATCCGAATAAAGATTCATTGAATTGAATTGAATTGTAGATCTTTTTATTCTCTTTTTTAACTATTTGTATTTTATTCAATTTTAAATTGTTATTTTAAACTGTGCTTTTATGGCCAATTGTGCCGAAATAAAGTTCTTATGATGATGATGGAAAAAAAATTATTGATGCTTTTATTTATGTGGTATGTTTTTAATGATTTTTTTTCAATAAACCGAATATAGATTGTTTTTCCATTATGCCTTTGTTCTCCACATCTCTGACCAAAGTTGCTCCATCTGCATGTTTCACACTTCAACTACTTTTCTCCATCCCGGTTTTCACTTTGTCTGCATGCACTTCTTTTATTCTCCACCACTTCATCCCCTACCAGTCACAAACCCTGCATTATTTACTCCACAGCTCTGCACATCCTACAGACACTTTGTCATAGAGTTGTAATTACAATTGGCACATATGGGATCATTGCTCTGTGTGTTATGGAAAGGCCAAGAATTGAGGCGATGTAGTTAGAGCGCCTTTATGATACTGTGAATGTTCACTGTCAGAAGGTCACACAGCTTTAAGCCTTAAATCAAGGCAACTCAAGATGTCCCTCGTGAACATCTGCCAACAGAAAATATTCTTAGAATGCACACGTACACACATCATGCACCACAAAAAAAACTTGTGAAATGTAACCAGGACGGCATCTCTAAATTGGAATATCTCAAGGTTGAAAGGGGTTTTTCTTGTAGAAGTGAGGACATCAATAAAGGGCCCAGTGGAGACCGGTTTCAATGCCTGTTTTTAAAAAAAAGTATGCCAGTGCAGCCCCAGCCGTGAGTTGAACTGCCAGTTAAGGCACAAAGATGGAATATAGCCTTCATAAACATCAATGGTTAACCCTTTTTTAAAAAAAAAAACCTTTAGCACCCTCCAAAAAACGGCCATTCTTCAATCATCTTAATAGGACCACCCTCTTCAATGTCTTACTTCACTCTCAGTTTCGAGACAAGGGGTTGAGAGGTAGTGTAGTCCTTTACGTGGCAGTAGTCCTTGAACAATTCTCAGGCAGAAAATGTACGACTTCCCCTCAGTAAAAAGCAAAATGCATTTTCCAAACGTGCCATTTTGCCAATCATCTAATAACTGCATGGCGTTTTTATTTTTCCAGAAAAAAGATGCAACTTACATTTTATACAGAAGGTGTCACAAATGAATAAAGTTTTCAAAGAAAGCATGCGACTTAGACATTAGCTTAGGGGGACTTGTTTCACGACAATGCACACGAACCTGTCCTCGCGGTCTTTAAAATTACTGCGAATTTCGAGCAAAATTCCACAGCAGCTTTTTTTTTTTTGTTTAAGCGCCAAGGATTCCCAGAGGAGCAATCAGGGGTGAGAGGTGAGCAAGTGCAGCAAAGGAGGAGACGGGCCAACGTGAGAAAACTGGCCTAGATTCTCTCAGCTGACGTATGTTCTGCTTCCTGTTCGGAACAGCCATTGAAAGCCGCTATCAAAGAGCCGGAGTGGAAACTCTTGGCATTGTCTTGGGCCTGGCGGGGGTTTGCGGATCAAGCCTGAGGCTTTAATTCGAGGAAGTGAGCCACCACACATTCCTGGGGCAGCCTAAGCCCTCCTCTTCCCTTTCCACTTGGTTTCTCCACCACCACTAGCTCCCCCTCCCCTCATACGACAGCACTTCCCGCCCTCCCGCATTATCTCGCTGTTTTCTTTGGCACGGAATGCCTCAATTGTTCGCTGCAAATGTAAAGAGGTGATTTGAAAGAACTGAAGAGAAAGCGAGGTAAAACAGGCGAAGGCAAAACATGCTGGAGAGACAGCCAGTGAGCCCGTGAGAAATTTAGCGTGTGAACGAGAGGTAAAAAATACGACAGGAGAGTAAGCACGACGCGAAGGGAAGGAGAAAAGAATGGATGGAAAACTGGGACAAGAGCACAACGACGGAAAAGATAGGAGTGAAGTGAAACGACGAGGCGAACATGTGTGAGAAAAACGAAAAGTGGCCGATGGGAGACGAGAACTATTAGGCAGAGAAAGAAAGGAATGGACAAGGAAAAAAGAAGAAAAACAAAATTTTTAGAGTTTTCTTTTTTTAATAGTGCACTTCTGCGGCCTGTATTTCACAGCGGAGTCGTCTGGAGCTTGTTCTATTTTTTTTCTTCTTTTACATTTTATTCACTTAGTTTTGTATATTTCTGCTTACACAAAATTAGACTGTCAGAGCGATTTCCATACTAATAGGATAATAACGGTAACGGGCACATCTATGAGGACACAAGCTATCACGGTACAGTCATGTGAGCGGGAACCTCAATGTCCTGCTCCTTCCAAAAGAAAAGTGCAAACGCTGGCGGCCCTCAACATTATGAACAGGTGCAGCACCGAGGTTGGGATAGCACAGCATCTAGTGCGAGACTGCGCGTGCACTCAAACCCTTTTCAATAGGTTGCCACCTGCGTGATGGTATAAATCATAGTTATTTAGGCCGCGGCCGGATTGCTCCAAATAACAATGGACTGCAATGCATCCACTCTTTCCCAGTAGATGGAACACTTAGGACTTTCCTGATATTGGTGTGGAATTACACCAAAATGAGATTAGTGTCAGAACTCACATTTCACTGGCACTTCCACCTGTAGAGTTCCCATTGTGAGTTAAGCACACACTCCAGAGATCCATCTCCAACCTGCATGTCACTCATACTTTAGCTGTACGAGTTCAGTAAGTAATGAAAGCTTATACTAGTTAACTCTGTTGAAACTGTTTTGTAGGGAAGATTTGACTTGATGTGTTCTGTGAGAGTGGGAAGCTTGCTTTGCTACTGCCATCCTGTACCACTTCTGTGAGGAAGCAAAACTTGCATTGCTGCATTCTAATTATGCGTCCTGTGATGGGAAAAGCTTGCACTTAGCTGCTGCCCTACCTATATATGTCCTCTGCAGGAGGAAAGCGGACACTATTTCTGCCCATGGTGTACCTGTTCTATGAAGAAGCTGTGTTTCCAATGGTGAATGAAGGGTTCTCCACCGCTTATGAAGAAATGAGGATATATAGAATGCACTTGCATAGCAAACCCTATAAACAGGGACTTTTTCACAATATTTGATGTGTAGATCCGAATACGCTCCTATCTGCAAAGGGGCAATATTCAAGCGCCAAAATATGACAAAGGAAAAGAGAAACAGGGTCTGTTGCTCTACCCTCTATACCTAATCTTGTGGCAGGGAGACAGAAGTTAAAAACACTTTTAGCTCACCCACACACAATTTTAGTATTGGTCTAAAAAATGATCAAATAGGACCATAAATGGTGACAACCGTATCAAAACTAGGGAACCCAAAACTAGGAGAGTCTACAACTAGTGAACAGTAGTACTCTTGGATGTTTACAGTCCTAGTTGTGGAACCCACTGATGAACCACACCACTCTAGCTAGGAGGGTTTTATCATTCTTTATGAGTACATGGATGAACCTTCATTCCACTGATATTTGCCACACTCATACCCTCTTGAGTTAGGGTGAATATGCTCAGGGCTTCTGGGACAAGTTCCCAGATGTCCCTGGTGACTATGTTAAACTCAGTTGAGCCTCCCTTCAAGTGCCCCCACTGAAAGCACACTTGCTATCATGGGTGCCACTGGCACTGTGTCCTTCAATGGGCAGAACGGATTTAAGTGTCCCTCTCAGTGTCACTTATAGCATTTAATCATCTTGGGAGTGAAAGGATCCTTTCTACTTCTGGTGAGAACTAGAGGCCATGTTCCCATTAGACTCCTTGGGAATTGTTCGGGCCTTTCCCCTCTGGTTTAGGGCCAGACTGCTGGGAGTTCTTCTCCCCCTTGGGCTTGGAACTGTGTTGCCCCTGCCCCTTGCACTCTGTTGGAAAGCCACTTATCTTCCAACACTGCAAGTTTCTCGTGATCCCTCTCAGCAAGGTCAGACAAATCCTGTCTGAGTACGTTGAAGCACTCCTCCCGGAGACGCTCTATCATCACCCAATTAGGGACTGGTAATCATATGCTTTCATCTCTCTCACCCACTCATTTCAGTCTCTCAATGTCATGGACCCAAGTCTCAAAAGGAACTCCATCTGCCTTCTTGTTCTCACAGAAGCCATGCAAGTACTGGGCTGGTGTAAACCCAAAACGCCTAATCAAAGCTACCTTCATGCACTATGTTTGACTGTCTTTGTCAAGCATACTTTCAATTACTTTAGTCCCTTCCCAAGGGGGGTGGCTTAGTTAAGTCGCTGATATGGACTGACCATTCAGACTTTGAGCCTTACATGCAAGATCAAAAGCATGCATCCAGCTGAAGATATCATTGCCTAGGACATATATGTGGATCAATTCCTTTGGTACTTTGGTGGTGTCTTTCTTGCCCTGGGACTTTGAAGTGGACTCACTATGCACATAGCTAAGCTCTCTATGTATGCTAACTTGAGCTTTTCTTTCTCCAGGGATATCGTCTCCTTCTCCAAATCCCTATCCTTCCTTTTCTCCTGCCTCTTTCTCCTCTACTCCTTTCAAGCCCACTCTTCCTGTTTGGCTCTTTGCTGCTACTCTTCTTCCTGACCGGACAGCCTTAGCTTCTCCCTCTCAAATTCCTATGCTTTCTCCTTCGCGAAATACTTAGGTTCTTGGAGTTTCAGCTGGAGTTTCAGGGTCTCGGCTAGGTCATTACCTCCTAAGGAGGTGAATCCTGGGGCAGGGGAAAAGTTAGCCTCAGAGATAGGGGGCAGGTGAAAGTCTAGGGGAAAACCTAGGGGCAGTTTTAGGGGAAGCTTACACGAACTGACTTGGCAGGCTTGTGATAACAGTGCTTTCCACCTCTCGCACTACAGTGACCTCTTCCTCAAAACATTTTGTCATATAGCTAATCAAGTATTCCCTGTTGTTAGACCTTAGGACCTTCCACCCATTGTCAGCACACATTTGCTTTAATTCCTCTAGGGTCAAGTTCTGTAGTTTAAATTCCTCTCCAATGTTATCTGCCATTTTACATATAGCTCATGGGTATATGCTGGTCTTATCAACTGGCATTATTGTCCACTGAGCCTGAAGTCTAATGATCCAACACTGATTAGCATCAATGTTAGATCCGGCTTCCTGGGCACCATGGCACTGAGGGGTTACAGTGCATCAATTGGAGTGTTCCCGGCGGGTGTCCTGGGGCCTCAGTATTAGTGGACCCAAAAAGGATATCCAAGTACTCCTCTCCAGCACTTGACTCTCTCAAGTTAGCAAGACAGAGCAGTCGAAAGCTTACTCAATGAGGTGCGGTGGGTTTAGACAGTCAGAATATGGTGCACTCGGTACTACCAGGTGATAAAATCAATGTCCAGTCAGTGTTTTACATTTTAAAAGAAAAGTACTCTAATACACACACAAGAAATACACTACACATAAAACTAGGATAAACAGTGAAAAACAGATGTCTCTACAAACCTCTGGGCCTGAATTCTGACCCCAAACAATATTATAACACCTAGACACTAAGCACTTTAAAAACACAGTTAAGATGTAGACACACAATTAGCATTGCATATGTTATGTTATGTTATGTTATGTTATTGGTTCATTTTTATAGCGCACGGCTACTCAAAAAGAGTGTCCCGGCGCTTTTATTGGAGAAAGCAAGAAAACTGCAACATAATAACATAACACCAGAAAAAGACTAAAAGAGTAGTGAGCCAGAAATACCAAAAAGAACGGCTACTGAGTAAAAAGCCACGTCTTAAGGCCTTTCCTAAAAGCCAATAAGCTAGTGGCACCCCGCAGGGCCAGCGGCAGAGAGTTCCAAAGCTGAGATGCCAGCAATCCAAAAGAGCGCCCACCAAGGCGCGCTTTCTTTACCCGAGGGACGACAGCAAGGTGCAGGGATTCCGACCTCAGAGACCTGGTCGGATGATAAAAGACCATTCTCTTTTGGAGGTACTTAGCCCCCCCCTTGTGAAGAGCTTTATAGACCAAGGTCAAAGCCTTAAAGGCGATCCTCTTGCGAATGGGCAACCAATGTAACGTTACCAGCAAGCCCGAGGTACTGGAGCGCCTACTAAGGCCGAAGGCCTACAGACCACGTTGCACAGGGTTGCTCTCATTCACTAGACCCAGGATACTAATCTTTGTATTGAAATGATATAGTTTCAGCATGTGGTGTGAAGTCAAATGTTCTTGATTAGCCCTTAACCCACCACGCAAAGAAACAGAAGTGCCCTCCCATCCTCAGCGAGGCCACAGCTCTAGTGGTGTCCGGGATCTGATCACAGGTGCCTGATATTTTGGTATAGTTTGCTAATGTCCCACTAGTCCAGTAGCCCTTAGCTAGCTGTAGGAGTGAGTGGCTGGCCAGAGGGCCAGTACACCCTGATACACCCAGATGTCACAAAAAGAAAGGTGGGGGCCTGTGCCAAAGAACACTCTTCACCAGCTACAGATTGTATCTAGAAGTATCATACAGACTCACACAGCACAGCTGAGGGGTCTGGGCAAAGTAATCTCACTTCAAGGACTAGGATCAAGCTTCCCCGTCTCCCTCTGGCTCTGTGGATGGCCTGCAAGTTTCCTTATCTTGAGCAGTTGTCTGCAATTTCCTTGTGTTTCAAGTGGTCCACTCCACAAGTCTCACAGACAGCTGGTTCTCTGACAGATGCCCTTGCTCCTCATAAAACTGGCAAGTTTTGGCATCAGTCCCAAAGAAAACTTCCTAAAATTCAATCCTTATCAAGGGTTTTGCAGACGCAGTGAACAAGCTTCTTATCTTGCCTTCTTACCACTGCCCGTAGCGGACTTCCTTGGATGGACCCTGTGTGGGACGGGTGCCTTATCAAGTAATAGACCAGTCTTGAACAAAAACTGACCACCAAGGAGAGACTTTTATCACCTCTGATTGATAGGATGATCCAATTAGAGCATCTGCTACTTTTGAATCATGGGTGCCCCTCCAATCGTGAGGCACATTAGTGGCATATTCACTGTGTGTCAAAAGCATGCAAAGGATGACTTACTATTTTTCCCAAGACAGGCTCTTATTGCCAGCCCGGGCTATTCCCAGGAGAGGAATTTTAATTAACTCCTCACCATCACCCAACAGAAAGGGGGAGCAAATTTAGTGCAGCAAAACACAGATAAGAGCGAGTGTCTACCCCCCAGCCCACGAGGTTTGTCCAAGGAATAGAGAGGGGAGCTAGATTGTCCAGCCGAACAGCTCACATTACACAATGGCTCAACTCACCATCCTTCCCCAGTACACCCATGGGCTCCCAAACCCACGTCCCAGGTAGACAAAGGAAACAGGGCCATAGGCAAGGGAGACTGCACAGACTTGATCAGGAGGTTAGCCAGTAATCCAACCTTCCTAGAATACAGGTATCACTGACTATAGATTTATTGCTGTCACCACTGTCAGTCTACCACAGCATGGGTATAGAGGGCAGTAACGCGGTAATTGTGCCCCAAGTGGACTCATAGTGAACAACGCTCTGAGTCTATTCTTAGACGACAAAGAATTTCTAAAAGATTGGTACCTCATAGTGTGGAGATGTACACGCGACTGGCTGGTACTGATCATTAAGACGGCTAAAAAAACTGCCGATAAAATTCTCGTCGAGATTCAAGTCCTAGAAGGTCAGATCAAGACTATCTCTTCCGGCAAGGTGTTCTCTAAGAATCAGGAAGATGGTAACAAGACCAGTAAAGAATTCCGTGGCTCTATTCTATTCACTAAGTTGGAGAAATTTAAGAAGGACCTAGCAAACTTTGCTATGCATAAGGTATACCCTTACAACAGTGATGAGTACACTCCAACAGCGTTCAATAAGAACGGGCGCAAAGGAGGATCCAGCTATGGCACCTCCAGCTCTGATGGTGGTTCAAGTGACTCGGATTCATCTAACCAGGGGAGCATCCACACCAAGTTCAGAGGTAGAGGAAACAACAGGAGAAATTGGAGAGGTTATGGCCAACAATTTGCTCAACCACAAGGACCCCCTAGGTGGCAACCTACACCGTGGGGGCCTCCACCTTATCCTCCCATGATGGGACCTTACGGCCCACAACAACTCTATCAAAACTTCAACCAACAGCCTTTTTTAGAGTCTGGCCGGAGGACACGGGGCCGACAACGAACACCTCAACAAGGCCAGGTTCGCTGGAACTTGCCCGCCCAGACTATGGATCTGAGGAGCGGGAAGAAAATCATACAAGACCAAGCGGGGACATCGACAGGGCCAGCCTTGTAATTAATCTTAGCTCTCACCAACTTACCAACATGGAAGAACAGGTTCTCAATAAGGGCTTGGGCTTCGTCTCCACGAACAGAGGCAGCCCTTTCATTGCCCAGATTGAAATGGGCAAGTTTTTTTTAGAAAAATAAGGCTACATTACCTATTTGCCAACAAGAACCTAACCCCTGGGGAGAGCCAGAGCATTGACGACAACACAGGTCTGAAAAAACCATCGACCTTCAACCCCACTACAGTGGGCCTGCCGGCGAAAGTGCTCAACTTCGAGGAAGCCGTGGACCATGATCTGAGAGAACTGTTCCGCCAGGATCAAAGACCTTTAAACAACTTATCACGAAAGGAACAAGAAGCAATCAGAGACTTGGCTAATAACCAATCCGTGGTAATTAAACCTGCGGACAAAGGTGGTGCGATAGTGTTACTTGACTCAGACACCTATCGGAACGAATGCCTGCGCCAACTGAATGACACCAGGGCCTATCGCAAATTAACTATAGACCCTACAGAAAGACTTACCAGAGAGATTCGCTAGATAGTGGAGGAAGCCCTCAGTGAAGGGTGGATTACAGCCAAGAAAGGACAATACTTGTGCACTGTGAATCCTAGGACAACTTATTTTTACCAGCTCCCAAAGGTACATAAGACACAACGTCCGCCCCCCGGTCGTCCTATCATCTCTGGGATAGGTTCCCTATTGGAACCTTTATCGACTTTTGTCGATGTCTTTCTGAAACCCATGGTGAGGGAAATGCCCACCTACTTAAAGGACACAAAGGATGTTTTCAGGCTTCTTCCTGAGATAGACTAGATAGAGACTTAGACATCTTGGTATCGTTCGATGTAGAGACCTTATACACTTCGATACCCCAGCTTGAGACCCTCGAGGTTGTAGAGGCTCTTTTTGCTGAGAGAGATCTTAACACCATCACTCCAGTCAGGCTGATTATGACCTTGGCTAATCTGGCCATGACTGAGAACTTCTTTCAGTATGAGGACTCTCTCTACTTGCAGATTAGCGGGACTAGTATGGGCAGTATTTTTGCCCCTAGTTTCGCTAATCTGTACGTACACAGATTTGAGCAAGACCACATCTTTGCAGATCCTAATCCTTTCACAGGCAGCTTGCGCCTGTGGAAGCGTTACATCGATGATGTTCTGGTAGTATGGCGAGGCAATGAGGATGAACTTCAAAACTTCCACGTATGGCTGAACGAAAGAAACCGCTTCCTCAAATTCACGATGGAACAAAGCAGATCACATCTGGCATTTCTTGACCTCTTGATTACATCCACTTCCACTGGCCTTGAATCAGAATTATATCGCAAACCCATGGCGAAAAATTCCTTACTTAACTACCAGAGCTGCCATCCCAAAGCACTGCGGGACAATTTGCCCTATGGGCAATTCCTAAGAATACAACGGAATTGCTCAACCAAACTGGCGTTCGAGTACCATGCCAAGAGTTTAGAAACCGATCTATCACAGAAAAACTATCCTAAACGGCTGATTCGCAAATCCAAAAAAAGAGCGTCAAACAATAACAGGGAGAGCTTACTAGAAATCTTACCTCCTAAGCCGAAACAAGATCCGAATCACCTGTGTAAATACATTCTGTACCCAGTCAAATCAGATTTAAAAAATAGTGAGGAAACACTGGAGCATCTTAAACACAGGTACTGATACCATACCTGCCCAGCTGTTTGCATTTAAGAGAGGTCAGAATCTTAGGGACAAATTGGCCCACACACGACCTAAATGTGAGATCCCCCAAGCAATAGGGACTCTGTGGGATATGCCAGCAGCCACAGGGCATCATCCATGTGGCAACTGTGCCGCCTGTCCACAGACTGCAAAATCATTGACAATTCACATCGGTACGGACCGACCGTGGCAGCAACGGAGGTTCACAAATTGTAACAGTACCAATCTTGTGTATCTGATCACCTGTCCCTGCAATAAATATGTAGGGATGACTACACAGAGAGTCAAAATACGGATTTCAGAGCATAAGAGCTCAATTAGATGCTCGAAACAGTCGACCAGAATGACGAACCATTTCATAGAAGCCAAACACACCCCCACAGATCTACACTGGACTGTACTCGAGCGGCCACTAATACCTACACATGTCACTGATGTAAGTGGCTTCCTGTTCAAACGGGAGCAGAGATGGGTATATAAGCTCCAGACGGACAAGCACGGACTGAACGAGGATATCCCCTGGATGTCATTATAACCAGGTCCCTCAGATGTCAGTACAATCAGAACCTCTTGATTTACAGAATGTCTTTTGACATTACAGAGTGTCTTTGACAATCCCCATAGTTACTAGCTCAGAAGCTCGATGACACTATGGCCATCACGAGAATTTCTTTTGGCCCCTGGGATCATAACGATTGATGACCATCTTCTGTCGGGCAAAAGAAAATCCCCTAACAAACCCCTATAAAGCTGACACAGCATTTAATAACACCAGTAGGACGACATTGTTCCTAATAGCCGTTCCATATAATGAATATTGGGTACACATGACTCTGTCGATCGCTGGCACGCTTATAGTGGGCGACTCTGATTTGAGCACGAACATGCGATATACAACCATTGATATCCTCCTGCACTAGCCCATTACCAGTGGTTTCTCATAGAACTATCACTTGCCAAGAGCAAGATCGTATACACGATCAGTCACAGAGGTACTACATTTCCCGGCTCTTCCCTCAGGCGCGGCGTGTTCACGATAGGCGGACTGCGCTGCCTGCCATACACCCGCTTACGTACTCCGTGTGACTAAGGGCACCAAACTACATTTCCCTACTTTCCCAGGGGCGCGGCTGTATGACGTCACTCCGTACATGCCGTAGCCAACCACATGAATCTGTAAATAGACATTTACCTGTCTGCTCGGTACCTCCCACAGACAGCCTAGAAGGACGCCCGGAGTACCGACGGACAGGTAAGCAGGATGATGTGTTATGGATGCGTGCGAGTAGAGAGCTACTTTGGCGACAACAAGGTATCTAATAGTGCTTACATTAGAGTGCAACATATGCGGACGTTAGTAATCCCTTATGATTGCCTCACACCAGAGTTGTAATCTATAGTACATAGCTGATTCTCAGCAGATACGTTTGGCTCACTGCGACTCGCATTGAAATTAGAGCGAGACTCGTGTGGACTGCATTTCACCGTTATACCCAGCAATAGGCATCCACTCACAACGGCACTTGCCAAATCCATGCGGCATGATTAACACTACCAATGCGCCTAAATAAACCCGTTCACCATACTATGGGCATATTGAGAAGGCGGGTGAAGAAGCAATAACTTGATAAACCCGCATTGGGCAATGAATTTAATTTGAACAAAGTCAGCCTAGCTAAGGCGATTAGTGTTGTATTAAACCGTAGCATCAAGGTGTTTCCTCTGACTTCTTTCTTTTGTTTTGCCCGAATAGAGCGGTGCTCCGTTTTACCTGCGCTGTGGCCAGGTGAGGTGGGGCTACATTCTCCTACAAATTGGGTGAGTGAAAATCCAAATTTTCATAAATACTCTATAGATATCGCTCTCATGGTATACCAATTACATGATACCTTGCAGTGCACATCCCTGACTTGTTAAACTAAACTAGCAGGCATTTGATGATATAAAGATCTCACTAATGATATGTACATATCTTTTCTCTCTTTATGTGTGTGTTTGTCTGTCAACTTGTTGCACTCCGGGATTTTGAAAACAGGAGAATTTCAGGTGAATATTACTATGTTACTTCACATTTACTTTTTTCACTACACTCAGCAGTAGCATACTAGGTCCTGATGAAGCAGTAGGTGACCTATGGGCCCAAGGTAAACTGCAGAAACATGTCGACCCTTACTTCCATCCGAGTAGTTATTTGTTAATACTACCATTTGCACTGTTTTTTATCGTTGGGAAAAGGGAGGTGCCTATTAAAATATTTTTCCTCCCTCTTACCCAATTTTATACTATCTCACTTTCAACACGTTTTGATTTACACTATTCAGCACTGCTATTCAGTTTCCACCTGATACCGAGTTAATATCATATCATAAATACATTGGGATTTACATGGTAGATTCGGCTGAATCTGGCCAAATCTTCCACTGGGTACGTTTTCCCACTTGCTATATGAAGGTTCCCAAATGATGTAGGGCGGTACAGGTTGGGATTCTGATGGGGATTTCTCTATGCACCAAGAGAGTACCCAGTGATAGATTTAGCTGTCTAATCGTCACAGTTGAGACCACTGCCTAACAGACACACACCATTAATCACGTTCTGACCCCCTGCTACTTGTTAGTTGGTAGTTACATAGTTATAAGGGTTGTAGCATTGTTTGGTCGTTAAATATTCCCTCGGACCCCCCTTCTTTGTTGTTATAGAGAGGACAGTAGCCACTATCTGTGAAGTAGGGGTGCACTATGCATGCCCCCTTAACCTCACAACCAAGCTCTAGGGTCTCAGTCCATGTAAACAAGGATACCCTCAGTGGACATGCATGATTGTCATGCTTACTGATGTAGGGATCTATAAACCATACAGTAACTTTTAAATGACTTACCTGGAGATCATCATAAGGCAAGGAAAACGCACTCTCCGGAGACATGCAGAAGACTTCCTGTCCCAACAATTTGCATACTGGTGGCGGGAAATGTCATGTTTTTTTAAAGAGTCCCCCTAAAAGTTTGACTGTAGCGCAGTTGTCTGAAATGCCCTTTACAGAACTGGGAGAAACAGACTATGATGTAAGGAAGCAATTCTATTACTTGGACCAGCTTTTAAATTGTTTCTCTTCTGTTAATGGTTGTCTGGGGTTCCTACGTCTTGCTGCATCTTGTTGGTCTTCTTGTCTAAGCATCACAAAGCCTTATGGCAATCAAGAAGTTTACATGTAATAAAGAAACAAGCATTTGCAAATCAATAGGTCTCGCATTAGGAAAGTTTGAGCTATTGGTCTTGTAAATGATAATTTTTTTTATATATGTTGTTTTTGAAGATAGCTAAATTGATAGCTTTGTCATTTACAATGCCAATAGTTATAACTTTGGCAAATGTGACACCTATAGCATTTGTAATGCAACATATTTTGTATTTACGTGACTTAGATGTATTGATATTACAAATACCAATGGCTTTTAATTTTTTAAAATAATTAATACTTAAATAAAAGTGATTGTAATTTATAATGGCAATAGCTTAAACTTTTGTAAATAACTTTTGTAAAGATTATGTTCAGTGTATTTTACTGTGACGAAAATCCAAGAACAGAAGTGAAATATTAACATCTTTTTGTGACATTTGTAATATAGCTTGAAACATTGAGAGAACATATTTGAACCAGTGATGCTGTGGTGGTGCTGAGTGATGCTGTGGTTGCGCTGAGTGATGCTGTGGTTGCGCTGAGTGATGCTGTGGTTGCGCTGAGTGATGCTGTGGTTGCGCTGAGTGATGCTGTGGTTGCGCTGAGTGATGCTGTGGTTGCGCTGAGTGATGCTGTGGTTGCGCTGAGTGATGCTGTGGTTGCGCTGAGTGATGCTGTGGTGGTGCTGTGGTGGTGCCGAGTGGTGCTGTGGTGGTGCTGAGTGGTGCTGTGGTGGTGCTGAATAGTGCTGTGGTGGTGCTGAGTGGTGCTGCTGAGTGATGCTGTGGTTGCGCTGAGTGATGCTGTGGTGGTGCTGAATAGTGCTGTGGTGGTGCTGAATAGTGCTGTGGTGGTGCTGAGTGGTGCTGAGTGGTGCTGTGGTGGTGCTGAGTGGTGCTGTGGTGGTGCTGAGTGGTGCTGTGGTGGTGCTGAGTGGTGCTGTGGTGGTGCTGTGGTGGTGCTGAGTGGTGCTGTGGTGGTGCTTAGTGGTGCTGATGGATAATGTGGTGGTGCTGAGGGATAATGTGGTGGTGCTGAGTGATAATGTGGTGGTGGTGAGTGATAATGTGGTGGTGCTGAGTGATAATGTGGTGGTGCTGAGTGATAATGTGGTGGTGCTGAGTGATGTTGTGGTGGTGCTGAGTGATGTTGTGGTGGTGCTGAGTGATGTTGTGGTGGTGCTGAGTGATGTTGTGGTGGTGCTGAGTGGTGCTGTGGTGGTGCTGAGTGATAATGTGGTGGTGCTGAGTGATAATTTGGTGGTGCTGAGTGATAATTTGGTGGTGCTGAGTGATAATGTGGTGTTGCTGAGTGATGCTGGGGTAGCGCTGAGTGATGATGTGGTGATGCAGAGGGCAGAAAGGCACAACAAGCACTGGCAAAACTGATAGTTCTGTCCTTGTCAAGCCTTCATTGTAGACATGCATATTTTCTATAGATCTTTGCAAAAATAAAAGTGCTGCTGGCTAAACATGGCATGAATATGTTTTAAAAAAATAGCCCATCACAAGTGCATGTTTTTTTATTTTTTTAACATGAAAGTAAAGGGACTGCCCATCAGCCCTTGCATTACAGTGTTGCAATTGCTAGTGGAAGTGCACAACTCAATGTGAAACCTGTCAATGGTTTCATTGTATTGGACCACAGCTCCATTATGTGTTGGGAGGAAGCAAACTGAAATATGAATGACACGTTAGCAGCTGCATGCCAAAGAATGACGATGCTGGCCGAAAGCATAAAATATGAATGTGTTAGAAAAAATGAAGCTTGGGAGAAAGCTAAACGCTATCTGTAGAGGAGACCTAAAAAAACCTCTGTGAATGAGGATGATTTTAACAACTGTCGTCTTATATTATGACTGTCTTTCCTCTCAAAGGTCTTGGAAAAGACGTAGCCATCGAACCCAGACGCCCCCCTATGAAAACCTGCGGAATAAACAGTTTTCAGTAGAGAGATCGTCTTTGACAAAATGGATCTCAAAGCTGTGTTTGGAATACAAATGCAGCCTTTAGACTACGCCTTGAAAGGAGACACCTTATAATCAATTAAAATAAACAAGCCTCTGTGTCACCAGCTCAATAAACGCCTTTTAAATGTGATCAACCACACGACATTACATACTCAATCGCCTTAAGTCTAAATAAAATGATACATTCTTTCTTATTCATTCTTACTTCCAAAGGTATGAAGCTCTTGGCACAGCCTTGCATCACAAAGCAGTGTTTACATTCCCGCCATGGCTCTTTGTTTTGACCCTTTGCTCTTGCTATAGAATTGGTCATCAAGAGTCACGGCTAGGAAGGCAGGACGTGGTAGTCTACGTAACATACGGAAAGATTAATTTAACAAGCATTGGAAATGCAATAGGTCTCGCAGCATTAGAGTTAGTGCTTTTAGAATTGTTTATGGGTTTTTTTTGTAAATCTTTAGCATTTTTCTTTCCTGTAGCCAATGCTAAAGAATTACAAATAAAAAAAAGCCATAAACAATTCTAAAAGCTCTAACTCAAATGAGGGTGAGGGGTTGAGGGTGAGTGAGGGTGAGTGAGGGTGAGGGTGAGAGTGAGGGTGAGGGTGAGAGTGAGGGTGAGGGTGAGTGAGGGTGAGGGGTTGAGGGTGAGTGAGGGTGAGTGAGGGTGAGTGAGGGTGAGGGGTTGAGGGTGAGGGGTTGAGGGGTTGAGGGTGAGGGGTTGAGGGTGAGTGAGGGTGAGGGTGAGTGAGGGTGAGGGTGAGTGAGGTGTTGAGGGTGAGTGAGGGTGAGGGTGAGTGAGGGGTTTTGGGTGAGTGAGGGTGAGGGGGAGTAGTTGAGGCTGAGTGAGGGTGAGTCAGAGTGAGGGTGAGTGAGGGGTTGAAGGTGAGGGGTTGAGGGTGAGTGAGGGTGAGGGGTTGAGGGTGAGTGAGGGTGAGGGTGAGTGAGGGTGAGGGTGAGTGAGGGGTTTTGGGTGAGTGAGGGTGAGGGGGAGTAGTTGAGGCTGAGTGAGGGTGAGTCAGAGTGAGGGTGAGTGAGGGGTTGAAGGTGAGGGGTTGAGGGTGAGTGAGGGTGAGGGGTTGAGGGTGAGTGAGGGTGAGGGTGAGTGAGGGTGAGGGGTTGAGGGTGAGTGAGGATGAGTGAGAGTGAGTGAGGGGTTGAGGGTGAGTGAGGGGTTGAGGGGGAGGGGTCGAGGGGGAGGGGTTGAGGGTGAGTGAGGGTGAGTGAGTGAGAGTGAGGGGTTGAGGGTGAGTGAGTGAGGGTGAGGGGTTGAGGGTGGGTGAGTGAGGGTGAGGGTTTGAGGGTGAGGGGTTGAGGGTGAGTGAGGGTGAGGGGTTGAGGGTGAGGGGTTGAGGGTGAGGGTGAGTGAGGGGTTGAGGGTGAGGGGTTGAGGGTGAGTGAGGGTTTGATGGTGAGGGGTTGAGGGTGAGGGAGGGTGAGTGAGGGTGAGGGTTTGAGGGGGAGGGGCTTTATAGTAAATGGTTCATGTTGTGAAGTCTGTTAAAAGAGAAAACAATCAGGACACCATTGCAGTATGTCGATAAGAAAAAAAGAAAACAAGGATCAAGAAAGTACAGAACCACCACAGCCGAATTGTTGCGAGACACAGCAAGATTACCTATTGTAAGTGGCCCTCCATTGCGCAAGCCTAAATCAACAAAAGCCCAATTACGAGAAACAAGGAATAATCGCTTCAAAAGTTGCATGCATGATGTGCATATCATATCATCTCCAAATATATAGGAACACATATCATATTGAAAGGAACAGGCACCGTTGAGACATTAACATATGCGGCACAACTAACAAGGAACCAAGCCCCATCGCATAAAAAAGTGCAGGAATGGTGTAGATGCAGTACTAACTCCTGGTTAAATGACAAATGGCTCATTGATGGGGGCAAGCACAGTTGACCTATAAACATAAGTGTCACTGTGTGTGGTGCCTCTATAGCAGTACAGTAACGTACACTATGTAAGACTTGATGATGTAAGTCACTAAGTGTCAACAGCGCAAAAAGGTGATGGGACGCACAGAGTGATGTGCACTACGTGACGCAACAATGGATGGCTAAAAGTAAAACCACAGACGGATAAAACGTGAAAAAAGTGCACACTATAAAAATGGAAACACCTGGAAAGCATAACAAGAGTCCTACACTTAGAGGGGTCTATGTCAATAAAATGGTTCCAAAGAGGCAAATGCGGGTTAGCCGGTAACGTCGACTCAGTTAACTCCATTGCAAGCGTTCCGCGGAACGTGCCATTCAAGCATGCACATCCTATATTAGCAAAATGAAGCACTAACAGTACTAGCAAAGTTATGTAACTAAATGGCTCATAAACATGAGACGACTCACTTGGCTAAATAGAACCGGGCCGGGAGCACAGGTCATCCAACCATCACGCATAAAATAATGCCTCTCACTATAAAAAAGATTACCTTTACGGAGCTAAACGTTTGAAACTCGGCATGGTCACCGGCATATCTGAAGCGAAAGCGGAGGCGCCATTATTTAAAAGCACGCACAACGCTGCGTCGACGGGTCACACGTGCTTTAGAGGATAACAAACACGGAGAAAGGACAACGCGGAAAGGTGAAAAGAGCTAAAGGGGCCGGCCATCTTGTCGTTCCGAAAGCTCACCATACGTTGCTTAGATTCATGGTATAAATGACGTGTTAGTAAACACAAACAAGACGGAGGGAAGAGAGGGGAGGGGGGAGGAGAAATGCGACACGGCGGGAAGGGGAGGGGGCGGAGCGGGTTAAATTAAACTAACAAGACGGACGGAGGAGAGGGGAGGGGGAGGAGAAATGCGACACGGTGGGAAGGGGAGGGGGCGGAGCGGGTTAAATTAAACTAACAAGACGGACGGAGGAGAGGGGAGGGGGGAGGAGAAATGCGACACTGCGGGAAGGGGAGGGGGCGGAGCGGGTAAACCAAGACGGACGTGCACGCGCTTTTAAGCTCAATGCGCATGCGCATTGAGCTTAAAAGTCACGGGCACTGCAAGGAATCGCCACGATTCCTTGCAGTGGATAAAGAGTGGATAAGTCCCAATACTCTCGCTTGCTCGATGCGCATGCGCATCGACAGGCGAGACCTAAAAAGTACACCTTTAGTGACTGAAGACCCAAAAAACATTTAACTCGAAAGCTTGAATCACCCAACCAAGCGACATCTTTGACGCCAGACAAGTGTGTATCAACAAGGCTTTTGAAAAGAGTGTGTGATTGTTTTGTGTTTAATCGGGTCCATGTTTGACTATTTATATGGCAAAAGGTTTGTGTGCGTCAGGAAGAGTGGGAGGGGGGGCAGAAGATGACTGAGTGTTGTGAAATAAAACTACAAGGGAGCGGATCTCACTTCACCACAACCGCCCTTACAGTTGAACATAATGTCCTAGCGTATGTGAAAGGGAAACTGCCGGTATTTGTATAATAGACCCAGCTTTTTTGAAGTGACAGGAACATTTTTTATTCCATGGCTCGGCTTTGTGCTTGCCTTAGGGTCAAGTAAATAAATACTAATACAAGTTATACGAGGATGTTAAAACATGAAGCTTGTCGGGCGTCGTGTTGACAAACACAAAACAAGCTCTTGGCATTGCTGTGGGGAGGAGGGGAGGAGAAATGCGAGACACGGCGGCCGTAAAAAGTGTGAAGCAGGGGGCGGGGGAGTGCATCCCTTTGAAGTGAAGCTCTCGGAGGCAGGCGGGAGCAAATGGCAAGCGCGTGCATGAGCACATGCACTCGACGAAATCCGCGATGGTTTCAGACCTTGGTTTAGCCTCTATACTCTCATCCTATTATCGCTTGCGCGATTAATAGGATGAGACCTAAAAAGTGAAAGGCATGGAATGTCGTTAGAGGTGGCCTTTGCATGTGTGAAAAGTGAGTATACTGACAGCTTGTCCAATCAATGCCATTGCGTTTGGATGTAGCAGTCCTGTACCAGTGGTTGCCTCCTTATGTCTTGTGAGAAAAGCAATTCATTATAAGGTGTGGTTGAAAGAACTCACCATGTAATAAACTCACTACCTCTACAGGTCCAGTCAGATTTATTTGAAAAACCTTAGCTCAACACTGGGTAGCTGTGGCTCTGAGTAGTCAGGCTTTATCAAACAAACAAGTGTAAAGCATTAAGAAGAACCAAAACAGTTGAGTAAGAAAGGAACACAACTCAATAGGTTGTTGTTTTATCTTCAAATTGACACCTCAATGACAAATATTCATTGGAGGGTTCCAGAGATACAAATTAAGTTGCAAACTACTACTCCAGCCCGCCTCGGATGACCAACGCTGGCAGGGAGTGAGTCACAGAGCCCAAAAAGGCTTGACTGAACACTCAAAGCAGTCTCCAGTACAGTTTCAGGTTCTATGGAAATGGTCACTGGAAAACATTGGGCAACAAAGTAGCTAATTACTAAAGTTGCCACTTATGCAAAAGTTAAATTAAATTTGACTCTAGCAGCAAGTTGGGTTTAATGACCTGATTCTGTTGATACCCTGAAGTATCATATTTAGTAGTTCCAATAAGAAGTTAGCACTGCCTAGATGTCAGTGTGTAACTCTGTACTCACAAACGGGGCTACTAGCCTTTCCACAGTAAAAATGACAATGTAATGTTATGACCTACAAGTACAACCTTAAATTATAAAGTACCTTGCCTTTATGGCTTGGTAATCCTGCCTTAGGAGTGACTTATACATATTAAAAAGGAAGGTTTGGGCTTTGCCATTACTTTAAGTGGCAAAGTGGAGTTTACAGTTTAAAACTGCTCTGCCAGCTAGCAGTGGCAGGCTGGGAGTCCCACTTTGCTTCGTCACACTTGTGGTGTCACAATAAGTGCTGCCAGTGCTTCATTGAGCTGGTGGGTGCCACCAGCACTTCTTTTTGGAGACAATCTCTTATTTTTCCTCACTAGACATTAATCGCAAATTAAGAGGAAAACACACACAAAACAAACGAAGTAGGAAGAGAAAGATGGGAAAAAAAGTTGGATAGGGAAAAAGTGGGAACAATTTTAGGAGTGAGGTAACGGAGCATCCGATAGTGGTTGGAAGATCCATGAGATCACCTCAAGACTACTCAGCCTTGATATTCGGTGCGCTGACATTTAAAAGCAACAGCTTGAGAAATGTGTGTATCAAGGACCACATTATGGGGAGAACATATGGAGAATGTAGTTCCCTGTTAAAAATGCTGAGCAATGATATTGAATACTGCAAGGTAATGGACTAGACAAAAGCAGAGACTAACGTTGTTCTGAAGCATGAGAGCCAAGAAATTAGTACTACACGGATTGCTTTAACAGGGTAGTATGCATCTTTTGTGAATTAGAGGAGAAGAATGGATCCTGCTGGAGAAGGGTTAAGTATGGCCCAAAATAAGAACAGAATAAAATACAATCCTTCCTTCTGATATTAACAATCTGAAACAAAAGGAATAAAGCTGTAATAAAAATAGAATCAACTAGAAGAACAGCTATAATAAAGTATTGTATTAATATGAACCAAAGTGTGTTGAATGAGTACATAACTGGCTGCGCTAAGGCGCACTAAGTGTGCACAGAGCAACACCTGATATTACATCAGGTGCTCCTTAATTTATAATTGAGGGAGACACGTTTGTTCGCTAGCCTTTTGTGAAGTTATTTTTTTCAAGGAACCGGTGTACACGCAGGGATGGGGATTTATGATCCGGACCCTGTGCTGAGAGAGCAACTGAACTTAGAGAGAGATGAATAATGTCTGTGTTTAGTACTGGTCACCACCCTGTTTATGCTAAAGGCAACGACCATTCAAAACAGGTGCGTTGGGGACATGTTAGGTGAAAGTAGAATCTGTTCGGTGCTTCAGGTCAATGCTAACAAGCATTTGCAATGCAATAGGTCCCGCATTAGGAAAGTTTGAGCTTTTGGTATTGTAAATGACACATTTTTTATTTACGTTTTGTTTTTGAAAATAGCGAAATTAATAGCTTTGTCATTTACAATGCCAATAGTTATAACTTTCGCAAATGTGACACCTATAGCATTTGTAATGCAATATGTGTTGTATTTACGTGACTTACATATATTGATATTACAAATAACAATGGCTTTTAATTTTTTAAAATAATTAATACTTAAATAAAAGTGATTGTAATTTATAATGGCAATAGCTTAAACTTTTGTAAATAACTTTTGTGAAGATTATGTTCAGTGTATTTTATTGTGACGAAAATCCAAGACCAGAAGTGAAATATTAACATCTTTTTGTTACATTTGTAATAAAGCTTGAAACATTGAGAGAACATATTTGAACCAGTTGGTGTAGAATGGTTGCACAGATTGGTGCTGTGGTGGCGCTGAATGATGTTGTGAGGGCGAAAGAGTGATGCTGTGGCGTTCAGTGATGCTGTGGTAGCGCATAGTAATGTTGTGGTGCCCCTGAGGGATGCTGTGGTGGTGCTATGTTTTGTTTTGCTATCCTATGTTTTGTTTTGTTATGTTATGCTATGTTTTGCTATCCTATGCTTTGATCTGTTATGCTATGCTATGCTGTGTTTTGTTATGCTATGCTATGTTTTGTTATGCTATGATATGTTTTGATATGCTATGTTTTGTTATGATATGCTATGCTATGTTTTGTTGTGTTTTATTATGCTATGCTTTGCTTTGCTATGCTATGTTTTGTTGTGTTTGGTATGCTATGCTATGTTTTGCTATGCTATTATATGTTTTGTTTTGCTATGCTATGTTTCGTTGTGTTTTGTTAAGCTATGCTATGTTTTGTTGTGTTTTGCTATGTTTTGTTATGCTATGTGTTGTGTTGTGTTTTGTTATGCTATGTTTTGTTATGTTATGCTATGTTTTGCTATACTATGCTTTGTTTCGTTATGATATGCTATGTTGAGTTTTGCTATCCTATGCTTTGTTTTGTTATGCTATGTTTTGTTGTGTTTTATCATGCTATGCTTTGCTTTGCTATGCTATGTTTTTTTTGCTATGCTATGTTGTGTTGCGTTTGGTATGCTATCCTATGTTTGGCTATGCTACTATATGCTTTGTTGTGTTTTGCTATGTTATGTTTTGTTATGCTATGTGTTGTGTTGTGTTTTATTCTGCTATGTTTTGTTATGTTATGGTTTGTTAAGCTATGTTTTGTTTTGCTATCCTATGCGTTGTTTTGTTATGCTATGCTATGTTTTGTTGTGTTGTGTTTTGTTATGCTATGTTTTGTTGTGTGTTATTATGCTATGCTTTGTTTTGCTATGCAATGTTTTGTTATGCTATGCTATGCTTTGTTTTGTTATGTTATGCTATGCTAAGCTTTGTTTTGTTATGCTATACTATGTTGTGTTTTATTATGCTATGCTATGTTTTGTTGTGTTTTGTTATGCTATGCTTTGCTATGCTACGTTTTGTTATGTATGCTATGTTTTGTTATGTATGCTATGTTTTGTTATGTATGCTAAGTTGTGTTGTGTTTTGTTATTCTATGCTTTGTTTTGTTATGTTATGCTATGTTTTGTTATCTTATGCTATGTTTTGTTCTGCTATGTTTTGTTGTGTTGTGTTTTGTTACACTATGCTATGTTTTGTTTTGCTATGCTTTGTTTTGCTATGCTTTGTTTTGTTATGCTATGCTATGTTTTGTTGTGCTTTGTTTTGGTATGCTTTGTTGTGTTTTTCTATGCTATGTTTTGTTATGCTATGTGTTGTTTTGCTATCCTGTGCTTTGTTTTGCTATCCTATGCTTTGCTATCCTATGCTTTTTTGGTTATACTATGCCATGCTGCGTGTTGTCATGCTATTCTATGCTGTGTTTTGTTTTGTTATACTATGCTGGTGAGGGTGTGTGAGGGTGGGTGAGGGGGTGTGAGGGTGAGGGTGTGTGAGGGTTTAGGGTGTGTGAGGGTGAGGGGGTATGAGGGTGAGGGGTTTGAGGGTGAGGGGTTTGAGGGTGAGGGGTTTGAGGGTGAGGGTGAGGGGGTGTGAGGGTGAGGGGGTGTGAGGGTGAGGGGGTGTGAGGGTGAGGGGGTGTGAGGGTGAGGGGGTGTGGGGCTGTGAGGGTTTGGGGGTAATGGGGGTGGGGGGGACGGAGGTGAGGGTGACAGGGGTGAGGGTGTGTGAGGGTGGATGTGTGAGGGGGTGCGAGGGTGAGGGGGGTGAGGGGGTGTGAGGGTGTGTGAGGGGTGTGTGAGGGTGAGGGTGTGTGAGGGGGAGGGGGTGTGAGGGTGTGAGAGGGTGCGAGGGTGAGGGGGTGCGAGGGTGAGGGGGTGCGAGGGTGAGGGGGTGTGAAGGTGAGGGGTGTGAAGGTGAGGGGTGTGAGGGGGTGGTGAGGGTGTGGGGGTGTGAGGGGGTCTGAGGGTGAGGGGGTTGTGAGGGTGAGGCGGTGTGAGGGTGAGGCGGTGTGAGGGTGAGGGGGGGTGACGGGGTGGGGGTGACGGGGTGAGGGTGACGGGGGTGAGGGTGGTGAGGGTGACAGGGTTGAGGGTGACAGGGTTGAGGGTGACAGCATTGAGGGTGACGGGGGTGAGAGGGGAGGGGGTGAGGGGGTGTGTGGGGGTGTGAGGGTGTGTGAGGGGATGTGAAGGTGAGGGGGTGTGAAGGTGAGGGGGTGTGAAGGTGAGGGTGAGGGTGTGGGGTTGTGAGGGTGTTGGGTTGTGAGGGTGAGGGTGTGGGGTTGTGAGGGTGAGGGGGTGTGAGGGTGAGGGGGTGTGAGGGTGAGGCAGTGTGAGGGCGAGGGGGGTGAGGGTGACGGGCTGAGGGTGACTGGGTGAGGGTGACGGGGGTGAGGGGGTGTGAGGGTGAGGGAGTGTGAGGGTGTGAGGGTGAGAGGGTGTGAGGGTGATGGGTGTGAGGGTGAAGGAGGGTGAGGGTGAAGGAGGGTGAGGGTGTGTGAGTGTGGGTGAGGGTGTATGTGAGGGGAGTGAGGGTGAGGGGAGTATGGGTGAGGGGGTGTGAGGGTGAGGGCGTGTAAGAGGGTGAGAGGGTGTGTGAGGGTGAGGGGATGTGAAGGTGTGGGGGTGGGTGAGGGGGTGTGAAGGTGAGGGGGTGGGTGAGGGGCTGTGAGGGTGAGGCAAGTACTTTAATAAATCAGGAGGATGGGGCAGCGGAAGAAACTTAGGGCAGAAGGAACGGGAGTGCATGCATCATAGGACGCAAGCTCCATGGGAGGTGGCAGGGGGACACTGAAGAAACACACATGGTGGGGGTACTTGGAAGCAATATAGGGGGTGGAAGGGGGCAGAAGCAACAGGGGGAAGGGGTAATCAACACAGAGGACGCAAGTGGGGAAGCAACAAGCATTGAAGAGGAAAGTAACGGGCAGGAACGAGCACATGGGGTACAGAGAGTAACACTATGCAGGAGGAGAAATGTGCAAGAAGAATAGGGCCAAATATTAAGACCTGGAAGCAGTGAATGGGAAGCAGTAGCAGCCTGCACTCACCTCTCCTAGGCTGCTGTACATGTTCAGCCCCTGCTCGCACTGCTTTCTCCCTCCACAAACATGTGCTTACTGGAATGGGCTAGCGGTAGTGTACCAATGGCGCAGACTACTCATTCATATTCCGTTGCGTTGCTGTTTTTCTTCAGTCACCTACATATTTCAGCATTTTGGTGCAGCCATACTGGTGGTGGTTCAGTGTCCGTTATACTTTTCAGAAGGTGTAATGTAAGCTACAGAGCTGCTGACTCCATGAACAAGGAATCGGTTTAAGTATCGGCTCTACCCCGTGCCTACATTTTTTCAATCAAATTAAACAATGGAAACCAAATTACAAATGCTGATCGTACTGGGAATTTTTTTCCTGGTATGCTCGGCATTTGTAGTTTTGTTTCCAATGTTTATTTTGTTCTGATAGCATATTTCCTATTCAAACTCTAGACGTTCTCGCACATGTATAAGAAACCCTCAGCTGTTCAGAGGGTGGGGGCGAGGGCTCCTATTGCGAGGAAGGCGAGAGAAAGCCAGAAATCCAGGCAGCGGCAGAAAGGAAAGTTAAGACGGACGTAATAGAAAGGTGTCTAAAACATGAAGCACGGTGTCCGTGAAGCAGACGCCATGCTAATATACAAGCAGAGGGAAAACAAAAAGAGAAAAGAGTGCAGCAGGAATGAAAAGCGGCTTCCTTTGAAGTCTGATGGGGGGAGGCGGGGGAAGCGGCAGCCTTTGAAGTCTGATGCCGAGGCACAGACAAATAGTGGTGCGCGATGTGCACGCGGGGGGTGGGGGAGCGGCAGCCTTTGAAGTCTGATGCCGAGGCACAGACAAATGGTGGTGTGTGACGTGGCTGGCTTGTGCACGCGCCTGTCTCAAATGAACTGTGTCTAAACCACAGTTTTGGTAGAGTTTTCGGACCGGTTACTAGAATCTCGCCGCAATGCTTACGCATTGCTCAGCGAGACCTAAAAAAGGAGGAGTATTGGGGGGACATATGGAACGGCAGAGAGAGATATAGGAAAAGGAAGAAGGTGCAAGATAAGAGTACACAATGTCCTGTCATGCTACTCAGTCTTGATGTCACTGATTGTCCATCTGAATAACTTGCGTGGCATAAGAGAAGAAAGGACCTGAGAGGAGAACATGAGGGAAGGGGGGGACATGTGAGGGAAACAACTCAAATGAGTGCCAGGGGGGACAGAGGGAAGGGAACAGGAAACGAGTAAAAGGATTCCGCAGCATCTTGAAGGGCAGACCATTAAAAGGAGATCTAGTATTACATGGTGGTACATCTAAGCGCACGCCAATTGTCCTTCATGGATCCGATACTTGCATGGATCATTTTTATCCTACCAAGAGCGCAGTGGACAACTTCCAAGAAAACTTGAGAATCTTACCACCAAAACAGATGATTCTAAACTTAACCCAAGAGTTAACCACAAGACATTCAGTGCTTATTTTGTAAAAGAATGATTGCAGGTGCCCAAAGCTCTTCTCAGAAGCCCGTGGCCAGCACTATTAAGTGTCGGGTCTTTTTAATCCGCTACCAAACACTCCCTTGCCCCTTTATCTCACTCTTGCCAGTCTTGGCTTTCTTCTTTTGTGACTGTTTTTCTATCTGATATCTTCCTCCTCCTTTCCAGTTTGTTGGTCCACAAAAATAAGTGCCAGTGGCCGACACCAGCATCCATTGGCTCAAATTAAACACTGAAGACATCCATCACTTACATCAATGACTGCCTGACCCTGATAAAGAACTAGATGACTTTGAGGTATCTGAAACTTAACCCTAAAAAAACGAATATCCTCATAATCAGCCAGCCCAAACAGCATTACTGTAGCAGCACAGTAAGAAAACCTACCTGTCTGTCCTCAAGTAATACTTGGGGTGGAATCAATAGTTGTTAAACTTGTCAACTAGCTAAACAAACATCAAAGTCACTTCCAAAATTGCATACCATTAATTGACAAGACTTGGATTGTTTAAATCCCATATCCCTAGGCATGATCTTACACAAGCTGTTTATGGTGCAGTAGTTTCCTGCTTAACTTGTCTTTGTGCTTCTTACACAACTCCAATCAAAATGGCTTTATATGCATTTTTGAGAAAGGTTTTTGGTAGAAAATATATCACTGCATATATCCTGTATTTTCGCAGCCCAGATGGGTTTACTTGAAGTCCAGGCACCTTAGGTGAGGAAAAATAACTTTAAAAGTATCAATATTGAAGACTCCCAAACTCTCCAATACAAACTCAAAACCTTAGGTACTTCCAGAACGCTCGGAAAAACACAAATTGAAGGATAAAATACTTGAATGAACCTCACCCACCGGTAATTACTCCAGTTTCCAGTCCATGTTGCCCACTATGCTACTCCAGAATCACAGGTTTGCCATTTTATAAGATCCAATATGAAACTTACACAGGAGGCGCAGAGGCTGAAACCGCTCGAAGGTTGATATGGCCTCTCAGTTCAAGCTGCAGTGTCCTTATTGGAGCAGCAGAATGTGGATTTGCCTACGGGTGCTCCCCAGCTACAGTGGCATAGAGGGCAAATAAATAGGATGGACTAGAATAGGTCATGTGTTATAGCCAGTGGCTTAGACTGTAAAGTTCTGATTTCAATCCCGTCCTCCCTTGTACTACCCAGATGTGTTAAAACGTCTACCATAGACCACTCCTCCTCAGGAAACCCACAATTTGGAATTATGTTTCAAGAGAGATTAGCACAGGCCACCATTCCCTTCTTCAGATACACACTGAAGGAACGCCTCGTAAACTAAACAGAGCATATGTCCAGAACTTCCTGCCTATATGCGGTTATATCCCTACTATTTGTTTGCCAGGAGAACATCCTCTGTGTCATTCTCCTCAGCCTCCCATACAACCTTCTGAGAACTTTCTCATCTATATTGCTTAGCAAAGTTCGCTTAGAAAATCACAAAGTTCTGTGAGGGTTACATATTATGATGAGACAGGACACTTACATCTACTGATAATTTTGAGAGCAACATCCATCCAAAATGGTAATTAATTCTGTATTCTGTGCAAAGGTTTTTCATGGTATACAGTGCCCTTATGTTCACCCGAAGCTGCTATTGAGCCATCGGAAAAAAAAATACAAAAAAATGACCTAGAAGGTGAACTACCCATCTTCTTCACCCTGAACCTCCATAACCCCTAATATTATAGAGCAATGCTATCCCTGATGAGGCGTGAAACTCCCATGACTCGTCATTAAGATCCTTTTACTTTTAACCATGAAAACTTGTTTTAATAAAAATGCACTGTCCAATTAATGTAACACTGCAGGGAAAGTTGATAAACTGAGCCGTGGTGGTTCATTCATGTAGATGCAGAGGGGATAAGGATGCCCTGTTATTTCTAGGGCTTGGCTTCTAGGTATTATGGACTTTTCTGAGCATGACACGGTTGGTTGCCTTGTGAAAGCCTAGTTGTAAGTAATAGGTGTCAAGCTATAATATCCTACTAGGAGAGTGAGGAAAATAACTAGTCCCCTATCCTCTTTGTATAGGATACTTTAGCTAGCCACAATTTCCTCACCCTAGAATATCTCCAAGCTGGGTCCAGAAAAACATCCCCATAGCTGTGCTTCTGTGTGCCGCTATATGGGGCCATCGAGGTCCAAGGGGACTCCACACTGCCCTGACAGTGACAGCATGGAGTCACATATAACAGCCACCCCCTGCACGCGGATCCCTCACTGTCGGCAGTGAGGGATCTGCAGTTAGAGAATTCATTAGAAAGAGAGTTGTCTGATTAATATAATAGGGTGAGGAAAGTAACTTATTCGGATGGAAACTTCTAACGACAGGGTGGTGGTAGTAGTAGAAAACTTTAGTGTTTAGTTAGTGAAAACCAGAACAACTAGATTTAAAACAAATAAAAGCCAGTTAGATATACAAAGTGCAATATACCTTTTTAAAGTCGTGAGAAATTATCAATACATTAATAAGGTTAAAAGTGAAAACTGACAGCCCAGTCGCCAGAGACCAAGCTCATAGGATTAAGTCCTGCCCTTAATCGCTGGGTCGCTGCCCCCGGCCAAACCCCCTCGAGTTGAGAGTCTCCGTCTAGCTCCCTTTCTCTTCCCCAGACCAACTGTCCTGCCCAGCACGGATGACGTAGTTTGTTGATAAAACCTGCCCTTGCTTGTGGCTGGTGTGGTCGCAGTAGTTGGGGAGAGCTGATGCCGGAGTTTATTAGTGTATTTGGCACATCTCAACAAGGCCCTTAGAGCAACATAAAAGCAGGTTGCGGAATCTTCCTGGCACGTACCCACCCCTAGAGCAAAGCAGACTGGCTTGAACATCATCCGATGTTGGAGATATAGAGTGGGTCAGCAGCGTAACAGGTGTAGTCATGATTATTGGCTTCTTTTGCATAACCTGCCTTCCCCTGTGCTTCCACAGCCCGTCCAAGAAGGATTGAAATCTTTTATTGGGAGCACTAAAAGTCACATATTCAGGATTTGTCTTCTTGCTTGCATATTAATGGCTTCCAAAAGTAAAGGTTGAGGCTTGCCGGGCAGATAGGTGTCATTCAGAGGCTGTGCCTGAACAGAGCTGCATAGTGGACGAACAGTGAATGTGCTCCAAGGCGGAGTCTAGCGCGTCTGGGTAAGCATGCGGACAGTACTGCAAGGCTGGGAGGAGTGATGCGTTCCTTACCCGGAGTATGGGAACTGCAGACGTACTGCAGAGGAGCTGGTTCAATAGGCTGTTGCCATAAGTGATGGCAGCTCCTTTCTTTTTGAGAGACCTTACATGTGTCGTAGGTTTGCTATTTTCACTAAACCATACATCCAGGTAGTTGTATTTCCTCACTGTATGGATTGTCATGCAAGCCAGGTGCCAAGTTAGGTTAATTGTATTCTGGTACCCTCCATAAATAAGGACTTTTGTTTTAACTTGATTTACCTGGAGGTAATTGGCCGAGTTGTACACATTGAGAGCGTTCAATGTGCGTTGGACACCTATTTTTGTGTGATCCATAATCACAATGTCATCCGTGTATCAAATAATATGCAACTTAGAACTTAGCTCTCCCTATATTGGGAGGGATCAGGCAACCTGACTCCATGGATTTCCATAAATCAGCGATATACAGATTACAAAGCAGGTGGGCCAGAACACAGCCCTGCTTTAAGCCACGATTGGTGTCAATTTTACAAGTGACTATACTAAGTCCAGTTTTCACATGAACCTGTGTCTGGGTGTACAATGAGGATATTGCTCTTATCAGTGTTGGGGGAATAGCCCAAGAATCAAGCTTCCTTCATAGGGTTCGCCGGTCAACCCTGTCGAATGCTTGTGCAGCCTGATGTCTCAGGAAGGATAGTCTATCCTGGTGTCCACTGGGAAAGCCGCAGCCCGAAAGCCTGATTGAAAAGATGGCAACATTTCTGCTCTAGTACCCAGGTCTCTAGCTGCCCCAGCAGTACCCATGCATAGGCTTTAGCTTCTTTATCTAGAAGTGCAATCAGCTGTTAGTTTGAGGCTTTTGCCAGATCCCCCTTCTTATAAATAGGGTGCAGAATAGACCCTCTCCAGGCTTCAAGAACGGTTGAAGTCAAAGAGGTGAGGTAAAAAGAGGGATTAGCAACAATGTCCTTGTATCCGGCTCAGACCAAAGGGTCTTGTAGGACCGAGTGGGCACAATGCGCTTCCAGTCAGATCTGGCTGAGATGGCAGTAGTGCTTCATGAACATGTGCACTGATGGCCAAATCACAGCCTGGTAGATGTAAAGGACATGCAATCATGTGCCAAAGGAGCGGTAGCAGCCTTTGACGTGGTGAAATGAGCTGTAAGAAGCCGTTTCTTGGCCATTACATAGCAAATCTCAAAGCTGAGGACTATCCACACATACAGGGTTCTACTATGCACAGCCATCCTTTCCTATGCACAAGAGCACCCAACAAAAGTTGATCGTCCATTCAATGGCCTTTTGTATGATCAATAATAAAGTTCAGAGCCTTTTTTAAGGTTCAATCGATGGAGCTTCTCCTTCTCTTTCAAGGGGTAAAAGGAAGCAAAAAATGCTAAAGGCAGAGTGATGCACAATGTGGTAAGGAGTCACTACTTTATGTGGGAGTGCCGCTCGAGTCCTCAGCACCAACCTGTCAGCGGAAAAGGTGCTCTAGCGAGGTTGCAGTGAAAGTGCCTAAAGCTCCTTCATGTGACGAGCAGACGTAATTGCAATGAGAACGTTTTTTAAGTCAAGTGCTGCAGAGCGATTCACAATCGGTTTCGGAGGCAATATATATATGTCAAACATTTAATAAATCTCACCACAACAGGTCATTTAAACAAGGTTAGTTGATCTGGCAAATGTAGAAAGGCGTGACAAATAAGTTTTAATAGTGCACATTCCAAGAACTAGCTGGGCCAAAGATAAAACAAATAAAATGATGTCCTACAGCTTTGCTTGTAAGTGGTCTGTTCTGCAAAAGCCACACCAGTCTAACATTTTTCCCCTCGCCAGAGATAAATGGATTTCATGGCCTGGCACCTGGTGGCAAGGACAGCATCGACCACTTCTAGTGGCAGATCAAAAGCAATCAGTTGTGCCGTTCAATCTCTGCACATATAGGTGTAGATTGTGCAGATTTGGGGGGCGATCCCTGCCCTGTTGCTGAGACAGGTCATCTTTGCGAAGTGACAATCGGATCAGAGGAGAGATGCTCATATCAATAGGGTCAGTGTACCACTACCAGTTGAAGCCACTAGAATGACTTGGGTCCTTTAACTTTCAACATAGTGTGTTCTTTACGGTGGTAAAAAAACTAGCCAGAGCTCCGCCTTCGTCACCTTGGGTGTAGATGCCGCTCATGATCTGTCAGAAATAGCCTCTCAGTTCTTCCACTCCAGCATTCAGAGACCCTGCCAGTTGGTTTGCGATCAAGAAAATGCCTTTGCGTTCCACCAACCTCCAGAGACAGGGCGTCCTGACGCAGGACCCAGGATCCCACTCCACCCTATTTGTTGCAGTACCAGATGGTGGTGATGATGTCTGTGAGTACGTACCTTCATCAGCCTCCTATTGATGTATGACAGTAAGGCCTTCAGAGCCAAATGAATGATCCACAACTTTAGCAGACTGATGTGGAGCTGTCCCGCCCTCGGAGATCAAAGTCACATGATCTCAATCTGCCACTACCACCTCAAAACAGATGCTTCAGTCACCACCATCCGCTCTGAGTGAGGAAGGAGACGGTCATGCCACTGGACAAATTGTGTTTGAGCAGCCACAACTGCATGTCTCAAACCAGCTCCTCCAAAACCTGGGAGGCATTGGTCAAATTGACTTGATGGTTGCCCATTGGAGCTTTAAATTTTATGGGAGAGCCCGTATTTGCAACCTGGCACAGCTGATGAGATGGATGCACGAGGCTAGGAAGCCAAGAAGCATCAGAGTTGAAGCCCGAAAGTACTGACTCGTCGCAGCAGAGGAAAGACCCTCAATTCTCATGTATACAGTATTGCTCCAGTGATTGAAGCCCCCTCGAAGATGGGTCTTTAGCTAGCTGATAGGGAACCCCAAGAATATCAAGTCAAAGTCATTGGAATACGGGTATCTTCAACCTCAGAAGATGGTCACTTTCGTGAACACCTGGAACATGCTGGTGAAGCCACAGGGGAACACAGTAAACTGAAAATGTTAGTGGCCTATTTTAAACCGCTGTTAACTTCTACAGGACTGTACGATGGATATATATGACAATACATGCTCTGCAGGTCCAAGGGCACCACATTTGTTCTACTGAAGGAAAGCATTTAGAGGCTTAAGGTTCAAAATAGGCATGAGTAACCCTCATGAGTAACCCTCTCCTCTTTCCCCTGCACTCCTTTAGAAAGAGGAAATACCAAGAGCAACAACCCCATCGTCTTTAAGAGTCCAGAATCCTCTACATGGCATCTTTGGAGAACAACCACCACAACTCCTCTAACAGAATGGAAAGGCGCTCTTCTGAAATCCGCTCTAGTGTGGGAGGAAACAGAACGAAAAAGAAGGGCATAGCCATTTTGAACGATCTGCAGGAGCCATCATTCGGACACGATGGATCATCTACTAGGGAGGATATGTCGAATCTTGCCCCCGTTAATTGTGCATGTGCCACTAAAGGTAAACTGGAGTGGCATGGTGGCTGTTGAAACAAGGGAAAGGAACTGAAAGACTGATGCCCCTGCTGGTCTGCACGGTGCCTGCCAGGCCGTCCGTCTATACACCAGCTCACAGAAATAGGCTATAAACTTCCTGAACTAATGCGAAAACTGTTCAGGAGGAGTCGTAAGCCCCTACAGCATGAAAAAGCTTTACCATCCTTAAAGTACTCTATGGCAAAGTCTGCCTTTTCAACGAAAATGATGGAACATCAAAGGGCATATCTATAAGTAAGGCCTGTACATCACCAGAGTAGCCTGTGGAATGCATCCTCGCTTGTCAACGAAGTACAATACAAGTACTGCATAACCTCCTCGGGCAATCTGTGGTATCTAAACTAGCGTGGATAACATTTTTGGCAGCGCCCTGTCCATTATATATTCTCTGGGCCAAAGAGACTTTAGGCCTTTCAAGATTGCAGTCAAGCTCTCGCTGTTCAGGTCCCACAAGGCACATGTGCTGACCTAGAAATAAACTGAGTTTATGGATCACAATGCCAGACTAGCGAAAGAAAACAAGCACTTGCCAAAAGCCTCAATTAGTATCAGCGAGGGCATTGTTAAAGGGAAGCAAAGGCTAAAAAGTAGCTGGGTCCAGGTTGAAAAATCTTTGTTATCCATTCACATGCCACAAGAATAGGCGGTTTGTCTGAGCCCGAACTCCCAGACACAGTGTGTGGGTCTGTGACCGATATCTGGTTCCTGCAGTCATGGTACAGCTTGAAACCTGTGAAATTCTTTGAGAAGTCGTTGGAAAAGCAGACAGTAGGGAGCAGAGCTCTGGATCAGCATTGAAAGGCATGTAAAGAAGGAAACTCACATCCACGTGCTGGAGCAATGCTTATATGTGGCTCCGCTATGTCCCTTCCAGGGTAGTGTGGAGCCGAACAGCACCACCTAGCAGCGTGCTGGAGTGCTACTATAGAGTACGTTTTCCAGATCCAGCCCAGCCTTAGAAACATTTTAAGGTGAAGAATGTGCGGTTAGTACTTTCAGTAGAAAACTGGTTCCCATCTGTAAATGTGCCTCTTTGTCTTCCTTCACTTCTGTTCTGTTTGCCTTCATGATGTGGCATGAACCGCCTATTCTTGTGGCATGTGAATGGGTAATCAATACAGTGTAGCTGGCATGGGATAAAAATAATGCATACCTAAGCCTGGAAGACAGTGGAGCACTTTGGACAAATATTAGTTGCCAGATGCATGCAAGTTATTGAGCAAAGGTTGAACACAGTGATTAATTTGTTGAAAAATAAGCACAGAAGCCAAATATTTTCTCAGAAGCCTGCCAACGGCACCACCGAATGTTCGGGTCGCTTAACACAAAGGCTGTCCAGCCTTTGGTCCACCAATTGCTTCTTTCTTCCACCACACATAAATGAAGACAAGGGTCTTAGGGGGGGTGGAAGAATCATTCCAGAAGGAGGGGGTCTTTCTCAAAGTTACAAGCGTACAACTAAGCGCATAAGCGCAAAAGTCCGAGCGAGCCTGGGTCCTGAACAAAGCCCGAGCGAGCTTGGGTCTGGGCAAAGCAGCGAGCGAGCCTGGGTCTGGGCAAAGCAGCGAGCGAGCCTGGGTCCAGGTCAAAGCAGCGAGCGAGCCTGGGTCCAGGGCAAAGCAGCGAGCGAGCCTCGGTCCGGGGCAAGCCCCGAGCGAGCCTCGGTCCGGGGCAAGCCTCGAGCGAGCCTCGGTCCGGGGCAAGCCCCGAGCGAGCCTGGGTCCGGGGCAAGCCCCGAGCGAGCCTGCATCCGGGGCAAGCCCCGAGCGAGCCTGCATCCGGGGCAAGCCCCGAGCGAGCTTGGGTCCGGGGCAAAGCTGGGAGCGAGCCTGGGTCCGGGGCAAGCCCCGAGCGAGCCTGAGTCCGGGGCAAAGCCCCGAGCGAGCCTGGGTCCGGCAAAGCCCGAGCGAGCCTGGGTCCGGGGCAAAGCTACGAGCGAGCCTGGGTCCGGGGCAAAGCTACGAGCGAGCCTGGGTCCGGGGCAAAGCTACGAGCGAGCCTGGGTCGTGGGGAAAAGCTACGAGCGAGCCTGGGTCCGGGGCAAAGCCCCGAGCGAGCCTGGGTCCGGGGCAAAGCTCCGAGCGAGCCTGGGTCCGGGGCACAGCCCCGAGCGTGCCTGGGTCCGGGGCAAGACCCGAGCGAGCCTGGGTCTAGGCAAAGTCCGAGCGAGCCTGGGTCTGGGCAAAGCTACGAGCGAGCCTGGGTCCGGGGCAGAGCCCCGAGCGAGCCTGGGTCCGGGGCAAAGCCCGAGCGAGCCTGGGTCCGGGGCAAGCCCCGAGCAAGCCTGGGTCCGGGGCAAAGCCAGAGCGAGCCTGGGTCTGGGCAAAGCTACGAGCGAGCCTGGGTCCGGGGCAAAGCCCCGAGCGAGCCTGGGTCCAGGGCAAAGCAGCGAGCGAGCCTGGGTCCGGGGCAAGCCCCGAGCGAGCCTCGGTCCGGGGCAAGCCTCGAGCGAGCCTCGGTCCGGGGCAAGCCCCGAGCGAGCCTGGGTCCGGGGCAAGCCTTGAGCGAGCCTCGGTCCGGGGCAAGCCCCGAGCGAGCCTGGGTCCGGGGCAAGCCCCGAGCGAGCCTGCATCCGGGGCAAGCCCCGAGCGAGCCTGCGTCCGGGGCAAAGCTGCGAGCGAGCCTGGGTCCGGGGCAAAGCTGGGAGCGAGCCTGGGTCCGGGGCAAAGCTGGGAGCGAGCCTGGGTCCGGGGCAAAGCTGGGAGCGAGCCTGGGTCCGGGGCAAAGCTGGGAGCGAGCCTGGGTCCGGGGCAAAGCTGGGAGCGAGCCTGGGTCCGGGGCAAAGCTGCGAGCGAGCCTGGGTCCGGGGCAAAGCTGCGAGCGAGCCTGGGTCCGGGGCAAAGCTGCGAGCGAGCCTGGGTCCGGGGCAAAGCTGCGAGCGAGCCTGGGTCCGGGGCAAAGCTGGGAGCGAGCCTGGGTCCGGGGCAAGCCCCAATCGAGCCAGAGTCTGGGGCAAGCCCCGAGCGAGCCTGGGTCGGGGCAAAGCCCCGAGCGAGCCTGGGTCCGGCAAAGCCCGAGCGAGCCTGGGTCCGGGGCTAAGCTACGAGCGAGCCTGGGTCCGGGGCAAAGCCCCGAGCGAGCCTGGGTCCGGGGCAAAGCCCCGAGCGAGCCTGGGTCCGGGGCAAAGCCCCGAGCGAGCCTGAGTCCGGGGCAAAGCCTCGAGCAAGCCTGAGTCCGGGGCAAGACCCGAGCGAGCCTGGGTCCTGGCAAAGACCGAGCGAGCCTGGGTCTGGGCAAAGCTACGAGCGAGCCTGGGTCCGGGGCAGATCCCCGAGCGAGCCTGGGTCCCGGGCAAAGCCCCGAGCGAGCCTGGGTCCGGGGCAAGCCACGAGCAAGCCTGGGTCCGGGGCAAAGCCCGAGCGAGCCTGGGTCTGGCAAAGCTACGAGCGAGCCTGGGTCTGGGTCCGGGGCAAAGCTCCGAGCGAGCCTGGGTCCGGGGCAAAGCCTCGAGCGAGCCTGGGTCCGGGGCAAAGCCTCGAGCGAGCCTGGGTCCGGGGCAAAGCCTCGAGCGAGCCTGGGTCCGGGGCAAAGCCTCGAGCGAGCCTGGGTCCGGGGCAAAGCCTCGAGCGAGCCTGGGTCCGGGGCAAGACCCGAGCGAGCCTGGGTCCGGGCAAAGCCCGAGCGAGCCTGGGTCTGGGCAAAGCTACGAGCGAGCCTGGGTCCGGGGCAGAGCCCCGAGCGAGCCTGGGTCCGGGGCAAAGCCCCGAGCAAGCCTGGGTCCGGGGCAAAGCCCCGAGCAAGCCTGGGTCCGGGGCAAAGCCCCGAGCAAGCCTGGGTCCGGGGCAAGCCCCGAGCAAGCCTGGGTCCGGGGCAAGCCCCGAGCAAGCCTGGGTCCGGGGCAAGCCCCGAGCAAGCCTGGGTCCGGGGCAAAGCAGCAACTGAGCCTGGGTCTGAGCAAAACCCCGAGCGAGCCTGGGTCCTGGGCAAAGCCCCGAGCGAGCCTGGGTCCGGGGCAAAGCCCCGAGCGAGCCTGGGTCCGGCAAAGCCCGAGCGAGCCTGGGTCCGGGGCTAAGCTATGAGCGAGCCTGGGTCCGGGGCAAAGCTACGAGCGAGCCTGGGTCCGGGGCAAAGCCCCGAGCGAGCCTGGGTCCGGGGCAAAGCCCCGAGAGGGCCTGAGTCCGGGGCAAAGCCTCGAGCAAGCCTGAGTCCGGGGCAAGACCCGAGCGAGCCTGGGTCCGGGCAAAGACCGAGCGAGCCTGGGTCTGGGCAAAGCTACGAGCGAGCCTGGGTCCGGGGCAGATCCCCGAGCGAGCCTGGGTCCCGGGCAAAGCCCCGAGCGAGCCTGGGTCCGGGGCAAGCCACGAGCAAGCCTGGGTCCGGGGCAAAGCCCGAGCGAGCCTGGGTCTGGCAGAGCTACGAGCGAGCCTGGGTCTGGGTCCGGGGCAAAGCTCCGAGCGAGCCTGGGTCCGGGGCAAAGCCTCGAGCGAGCCTGGGTCCGGGGCAAAGCCTCGAGCGAGCCTGGGTCCGGGGCAAAGCCTCGAGCGAGCCTGGGTCCGGGGCAAAGCCTCGAGCGAGCCTGGGTCCGGGGCAAGACCCGAGCGAGCCTGGGTCCGGGCTAAGCCCGAGCGAGCCTGGGTCTGGGCAAAGCTACGAGCGAGCCTGGGTCCGGGGCAGAGCCCCGAGCGAGCCTGGGTCCGGGGCAAAGCCCCGAGCAAGCCTGGGTCCGGGGCAAAGCCCCGAGCAAGCCTGGGTCCGGGGCAAAGCCCCGAGCAAGCCTGGGTCCGGGGCAAGCCCCGAGCAAGCCTGGGTCCGGGGCAAGCCCCGAGCAAGCCTGGGTCCGGGGCAAAGCAGCAACTGAGCCTGGGTCTGAGCAAAACCCCGAGCGAGCCTGGGTCCTGGGCAAAGCCCCGAGCGAGCCTGGGTCCGGGGCAAAGCCCCGAGCGAGCCTGGGTCCGGGGCAAAGCCCCGAGCGAGCCTGGGTCCAGGGCAAAGCCCGAGCGAGCCTGGGTCCAGGGCAAAGCCCGAGCGAGCCTGGGTCCAGGGCAAAAGCCCGAGCGAGCCTGGTTCTGGGCAAAGTCGCGAGCGAGCCTGGGTCTGAGCAAAACCCCGAGTGAGCCTCGGTCCGGGGGCAAAGCCCCGAGCGAGCCTGGGTCCGGGGCAAAGCCCCGAGCGAGCCTGGGTCCGGGGCAAGACCCGAGCGAGCCTCGGTGTGGGGCAAGCCCCGAGCGAGCCTCGGTGTGGGGCAAGCCCCGAGCGAACCTGGGTCCAGGGGAAAGCCCCGAACGAGCCTGGGTCCGGGCAAAACCCCGAGCGAGCCTGGGTCCGGGGCAAAGCCCCGAGCGAGCCTGGGTCCGGGGCAAAGCCCCGAGCGAGCCTGGGTCCGGGGCAAAGCCCCGAGCGAGCCTGGGTCCAGGGCAAAGCCCAGAGCGAGCCTGGGTCCGGGGCAAAGCCCAGAGCGAGCCTGGGTCCGGGGCAAAGCCCAGAGCGAGCCTGGGTCCGGGGCAAGCCCCGAGCAAGCCTGGGTCCGGGGCAAGCCCCGAGCAAGCCTGGGTCCGGGGCAAAGCAGCGACTGAGCCTGGGTCTGAGCAAAACCCTGAGCGAGCCTGGGTCCTGGGCAAAGCCCAGAGCGAGCCTGGGTCCGGGGCAAAGCCCAGAGCGAGCCTGGGTCCGGGGCAAGCAGTGAGTGAGCCTGGGTCCAGGGCAAAGCCCGAGCGAGCCTGGGTCTGGGCAAAGCCACAAGCCAGCCTGGGTCCTGGGCAAAGCCGCAAGCAAGCCTGGGTCCTGGGCAAAGCCCCTAGCGAGCCTGGGTCCGGGGCAAACCCCGAGAGAACCTGGGTCTGGGCACAGGCCCGAGACAGAGAAGAACAGACATGATGGAGAAAGGAATGGGGCATTACAGAGAATGTGAGTGATAAAAAGTAACCCACAAGGAAAAATGTTGGGAGAAACAAAAATGAAAAAGAAAGTTATTTAAAATAAGGCGATGTAGATAAGATATGCACGTGTAAAAAAATATCTGAAAGAGCCATGAGTGGGAGACAAATAGTATCCACAAATGCACTGAGAATACAAAGATGAAGAAAAAAGTTCAGCAGCACAACTCGATAAATAGACATACAGGAAATAATAATGAGAAGAAGAAAACGGGCGAAAGAAAGCAATCGTAGAGAATGAAACTTAAAAGAGTGCGAGACAACGATAAAAAGACTAGCAGCTGGACAGGAGACAAAAACAGGAGATACAGCCAAAACAAACACAGATTTCCTTGAGTGATTGCATGTGTCAGTGGGCCCCTGACTTGCTCTCTGTGCAAAGGAATTCTTACAGTTCTTCTGTCTGCGAGGCTTCCCGAATTCCCAAGAAAGTTTAGTCATCGGGCACGGCTCTGAACCGGCTGAACTCTTCCAAGGCCCCAGGCCCCTCTTTTCACTGCGCGCAGTCTGGCATGCCCATAATGGCTCCCGCGGGGCGAGAGTCATTCCCAGACCCGGAGGGCCGGGGCCTGTTTGGGTCCGGAGGCAGGTCCTGAATGCACTTCTCCGGCCCCTGAGGCACGGCAGTGATAGGTAGCCTCAGGACAGGGAGCTTTCTACAAATATCGACGCCTTGAGGACAAGAACAGAACCATTTCCTGCCTAGAGGGTCGTGATGGTAATGAAGGTATACCCTCAGCAGGGCACAAGTTAAAACAAGCATCTGCAATGCAATAGGTCTCGCATTTACAACAGTTTGAGCTAGTGACATTTTAAATGACAATGCCTTTTATTTTTGTTATCGTTTTTAAAACATAAATAAAAGGCATTGTCATTTAAAATGCCAATAGCTTAAACTCTCATATATCGAACATGTAGGTATTCAATATATCTGCAGTGATGGTGACCTCAGACCTACATCTGCAGTGACAGTGACCTCAGACCTACATCTGCAATGATAGTGATCTCACACCAACATCTGCAGTGATGGTTATCTCACCTATATCTGCAGTGATTGTGATCTCACACCTATATCTGAAGTAAAGGTGATCTCACACCTATATCTGCGGTGATAGTGATCTCACACCAATATCTACAGTGATAGTGATCTCATACTTATTTCTGCAGTGATGGCGATCTCACACCTATATCTGCAGTGATAGTGATCTCACACCAATATCTAGAGTGATGGTGGTCTCACACCAATATCTGCAGTGATAGTCATCTCACACATATCTCTGCAGTAATAGTGATCTCACACCTATACCTGCAGTGATAGTGATCTCACACCTATATCTGCAGTAATAGTGATCTCACACCTACATCTGCAGTGATCGCGATCTCACACCTATATCTGCAGTGACTGTGATCTCACACCTATATCTGCAGTAATAGTGAGCTCACACCTATATCTGAAGTAATATCTGCATTGATAGTGATCTCATACCTATGTCTGCAGTGATAGTGATATCACACCAATATCTGCAGTGATGTGCTCTCACACCAATATCTACAGTGATAATGATCTCATACCTATTTCTGCCTTGATGGCGATCTCACACCTATATCTACAGTGACAGTGATCTCACACCTATATTTGCAGTGATGGCGATTTCACCTATATCTGCAGTGATAGTGATCTCACACCTATATCTGCAGTGATGGTGATCTCACACCTATATCTGCAGTGATGGTGATCTCACACCTATATCTGCAGTGATGGTGATCTCACACCAATATTTGCAGTGATAGTGATCTCACACCTATATCTATAGTGATAGTGATCTCACACCTATATCTGCAGTGATAGTGATCTCACATCCATATCTACAAGTGATGGTGATCTCACACCAATATCTATAGTGCAGGAGATATCACACCTATATCTGCAGTGATTGTGATATCACACCAATATCTGCAGTGATCGTGATCTCACACCTATATCTGCAGGGATAGTGATCTCTCACCTATATCTGCAGTGATTGTGATCTCACACCTATATCTGCAGTGATAGTGATCTCACACCAATATCTGCAGTGATGGTGATCTCACACCTATATCGGCAGTGATAGTGATCTCACACCTATATCTGCAGTGATAGTGATCTCACACCTATATCTGAAGTAAAGGTGATCTCACACCTATATCTGCAGTGATAGTGATCTCACACCAATATCTACAGTGATAGTGATCTCACACCAATATCTACAGTGATAGTGATCTCACACCAATATCTGCAGTGATGGTGATCTCACACCTATATCGGCAGTGATAGTGATCTCACACCTATATCTGCAGTGATAGTGATCTCACACCTATATCTACAGTGATCTCACACCTATAACTGCAGTGATAGTGATCTCAGACCTATATCTACAGTGATAGTGATCTCACCTATATCTACAGTGATCTCACATCTATATCTGCAGTGATGGTGATCTCACACCTATATCTGCAGTGATGGTGATCTCACACCAATATTTGCAGTGATGGTGATCTCACACCAATATTTGCAGTGATAGTGATCTCACACCTATATCTATAGTGATAGTGATCTCACACCTATATCTGCAGTGATAGTGATCTCACACCCATACCTACAGTGATGGTGATCTCACACCAATATCTATAGTGCAGGAGATCTCACACCTATATCTGCAGTGATTGTGATATCACACCAATATCTACAGTGATGTGATCTCACACCAATATCTACAGTGATCGTGATCTCACACCTATATCTCCAGTGATTGTGATCTCACACCTATATCTGAAGTAAAGGTGATCTCACACCTATATCTGCAGTGATAGTGATCTCACACCAATATCTGCAGTGATGGTGATCTCACACCTATAGCTGCAGTGAAGGTGATCTCACACCAATATCTGCAGTGACAGTCATCTCACACATATCTCTGCAGTAATAGTGATCTCACACCTATACCTGCAGTGATCGTGATCTCACACCTACATCTGCAGTGATCGCGATCTCACACCTATATCTGCAGTGACTGTGATCTCACACCTATATCTGCAGTAATAGTGAGCTCACACCTATATCTGAAGTAATATCTGCATTGATAGTGATCTCATACCTATGTCTGCAGTGATAGTGATATCACACCAATATCTGCAGTGATGTGCTCTCACACCAATATCTACAGTGATAATGATCTCATACCTATTTCTGCCTTGATGGCGATCTCACACCTATATCTACAGTGACAGTGATCTCACACCTATATCTGCAGTGATGGCGATTTCACCTATATCTGCAGTGATAGTGATCTCACACCTATATCTGCAGTGATGGTGATCTCACACCTATATCTGCAGTGATGGTGATCTCACACCTATATCTGCAGTGATGGTGATCTCACACCAATATTTGCAGTGATAGTGATCTCACACCTATATCTATAGTGATAGTGATCTCACACCTATATCTGCAGTGATAGTGATCTCACATCCATATCTACAAGTGATGGTGATCTCACACCAATATCTATAGTGCAGGAGATATCACACCTATATCTGCAGTGATTGTGATATCACACCAATATCTGCAGTGATCGTGATCTCACACCTATATCTGCAGGGATAGTGATCTCTCACCTATATCTGCAGTGATTGTGATCTCACACCTATATCTGAAGTAAAGGTGATCTCACACCTATATCTGCAGTGATAGTGATCTCACACCAATATCTGCAGTGATGGTGATCTCACACCTATATCGGCAGTGATAGTGATCTCACACCTATATCTGCAGTGATAGTGATCTCACACCTATATCTGAAGTAAAGGTGATCTCACACCTATATCTGCAGTGATAGTGATCTCACACCAATATCTACAGTGATAGTGATCTCACACCAATATCTACAGTGATAGTGATCTCACACCAATATCTGCAGTGATGGTGATCTCACACCTATATCGGCAGTGATAGTGATCTCACACCTATATCTGCAGTGATAGTGATCTCACACCTATATCTACAGTGATCTCACACCTATAACTGCAGTGATAGTGATCTCAGACCTATATCTACAGTGATAGTGATCTCACCTATATCTACAGTGATCTCACATCTATATCTGCAGTGATGGTGATCTCACACCTATATCTGCAGTGATGGTGATCTCACACCAATATTTGCAGTGATGGTGATCTCACACCAATATTTGCAGTGATAGTGATCTCACACCTATATCTATAGTGATAGTGATCTCACACCTATATCTGCAGTGATAGTGATCTCACACCCATACCTACAGTGATGGTGATCTCACACCAATATCTATAGTGCAGGAGATCTCACACCTATATCTGCAGTGATTGTGATATCACACCAATATCTACAGTGATGTGATCTCACACCAATATCTACAGTGATCGTGATCTCACACCTATATCTCCAGTGATTGTGATCTCACACCTATATCTGAAGTAAAGGTGATCTCACACCTATATCTGCAGTGATAGTGATCTCACACCAATATCTGCAGTGATGGTGATCTCACACCTATAGCTGCAGTGAAGGTGATCTCACACCAATATCTGCAGTGACAGTCATCTCACACATATCTCTGCAGTAATAGTGATCTCACACCTATACCTGCAGTGATCGTGATCTCACACCTATATCTGCAGTGACTGCGATCTCACACCTATACCTGCAGTGATAGTGATCTCACACCTATATCTGCAGTAATAGTGAGCTCAAACCTATATCTGAAGCAATATCTGCAGTGATGGTGATCTCACACCTATATCTGCAGTGATAGTGATATCACACCAATATCTGCAGTGATAGTGATATCACACCAATATCTGCAGTGATAGTGATCTCACACCCATATCTGCAGTGATAGTGATCTCACACCAATATCTACAGTGATCGTGATCTCACACCTATATCTGCAGTGATAGTCATCTCACACGTATCTCTGCAGTAATAGTGATCTCATACCTACATCTGCAGTAATAGTGAGCTCACACCTATATCTGAAGTAATATCTGCAGTGATAGCGATCTCATACCTATATCTGCAGTGATAGTGATATCACACCAATATCTGCAGCGATGTGCTCTCACACCAATATCTACAGTGATAGTGATCTCATACCTATTTCTGCAGTGATGGCGATCTCACACCTATATCTGCAGTGATGGTGATCTCACCTATATCTGCAGTGGTCGTGATCTCACACCTATATCTGCAGTGATGGGGATCTCAAACCTATATCTGCAGTGATAGTGATCTCACACCTATATCTGCAGTGATAGTGATGTCATACCAATATCTGCCGTGATGTGATCTCACACCAATATCTGCAGTGATAGTAATCTCACATCTATATCTGCAGTGATGGTAATCTCACACTTATATCTGCAGTGATGCTGATCTCACAACAATATCTGCAGTGATGCTGATCTCACAACAATATCTGCAGTAATAGTGATCTTGCACCTATATCTGTGTGATAGTGATCTCACACCTATATGTGCAGTAATAGTGATCTCACACCAATACCTGCAGTGATATTGATCTTACACCTATATCCGCAGCAATGGTGGTTTCATACCTATATCTGCAGTGATGTTGATCTCACACCTATATCTGCAGTGATTATGATCTCACACCAATATCTGCAAGTGATAGTGATCTCACACCAATATCTGCAGTGATAGTGATTTCACACCTATATCTGCAGTGATAGTGATCTCACACCTATACCTGCAGTGATAGTGATCTTGCACCTATATCTGCAGTGAAAGTGATCTTGCACCTATATCTGCAGTGAAAGTGATCTCACACCTATATCTGCAGTAATAGGGATCTCACACCTATATCTGAAGTAATGGTGATCTCACACCTATATCTGAAGTAATGGTGATCTCACACCTATATCTGCAGTGATAGTGATCTCACACCAATATCTGTAGTGACAGTGGTCTCACACCTATATGTGCAGTGATGGAGATCTCACACCTATATCTGCAGTGATAGTGATCTCACACCAATATCTGCAGTGGCAGTGGTCTCACACCTATATCTGCAGTGATATTGATCTCACACCTATATCTGCAGTAATGGTTTTCTCTCAACCTATATCTGCAGTGATGATGATCTCAGACCTATATATGCAGTGATGGTGATCTCACACTAATATTTGCAGAAATGGTGATCTCACACCTATATCTGCAGTGATGATGATCTCAGACCTATATATGCAGTGATGGTGATCTCACACTAATATTTGCAGAAATGGTGATCTCGCACCTATATCTGCAGTGATCCTGATCTCACACCTATAGTTGCAGTGATAGTGAAATCACACCTATATCTGCATTGATAGTGAGCTCACACCTTTTTAATGTTAGCACTTCACTACAGCAAGGCCAAGCGAAAGGAGCCACTTGGGCGTGAAGGAGCGTCTTGAGACCTCAACAACAAAGGAAGGCTGGACTCTGGTGTAGAGCAGTGACTGGTTGAAGAGTTGAAGGGAGCCTCTGCGGCTGGCAGAGAGGGGAGATGGTGCACACCTGTGCTCTGGAGGCAGAGGGAGAGATGGTGTATGTATATCAGCACAGAAATCTGTTTAAACTCAAGATTAGATTTAGGGTGAGGAAAAATACAGTAGCGTGAACGTTTTATTTAGGTGTAGACTGTGCGCAGTGCTGTTTTTTAATGTGGTCACTGGCAGACATAATCACATTTAGATTAAAAAAAAAAGACTTCGGAAACATGATCCGTCACTACACGCCTACTTTAGATAAGAAACACCCTCACGACAGCCGTTAAGCAAACAATCCAGTCCGGATGGGCCGTCCCAAAAGGAGACAGGGCCGTAACAAAGAAGCCTCATTTTCAATCGGAGGTCACCTTTTAGCATAAACGATGACGCCAGCCAATGAAAATGATGGGCAGGGCTTCAAGTCCCCTTCTGAAATCTCCTCTAACACAATATGTCTCCCTAGGGGAGACCTAACAATCAGAAGTGGGAAAGGGGGGTGGTGGATAAACTAACTAAGTTAGGCAGTATGCAAGGGACATCATGGTGCGTAACACTGCACTTGGCCTCACAGGAAGTGACCTCACAGAAAGTGACCTCACAGAAAGTGACATCCGATATTACGACCTGACACATGTTTAGGTGTACCATAAGTACATTTAAGCGCTTTAGAAGATTTAACAAGCATTTGTAATGCAATAGGTCTTGCATTAATGAGAGACCTATTGCATTGCAGATAGTTGTTTCTTAACTAGCACTCATGTGGCGCTTTCACATTCCTGAAGGCCGCGTCCCTTTCTTTAGACAAGCCGCGTCTAAAGAAAGGGGCGTATCTGACATTAAAGTGAAACCGCTGCATGGGGGCTTTGACAAAAAAATCATCTGTTTGTCAAGTTGACAACAGATGGGTTTTTTTGTGGGTAAAAGCGCCCATGCAGCGCTTCCACTTTAATGTCTGCCGCATACCTTTCTTTAGATGTGGTTTGTGTAAAGAAAGGGGAACGGCTTCGATGAATGTGAAAGTGCTGCATGGGCGCTAGTGCACAAAATAAATAAATACGTTTGGCTGCTAAATGCAGACCACAGAGCTAAAATAAATACATTTGAAATAACGGCCGCTATAGTTAAAGCAGATCGGCATGCTGCGAGGTAGTGGGTGGAATAAAATCGTACTCACTGACTTATAAGGCAGAACATGTAACAACACCAGTAAAAGGTCCAGTTGTTATGGGAGGTAACAAACGCAGTAAAGGCGGTACAAAGAAGGGACCAACAACCTAATAATGACTCGGAAGCCAGGGTTTATGAAGGACAATGACACAAGCCAATTAAAAGTATGGGCGGAGAGTGGGCGGGGCTACACAGCTATACTCCACTACTGCATGCCTCGTAGATGTGCATGCCCTGCCCAGACTCTACCAAAAAAAAAAGAGATTTACTTCACTACTGCATGCCTCGCAGCAGTGCATGCACTGCCCAGGCTCGTCCTAAAAAACACATGAGATTTTGCGTCAGGGTTCTGCCTAAAAAGCAGCGCAAACCTGACGCGAAATCTGGGCCTCAACTAATACACTTATCAAACTCTGCCAGAAAGAAATTTGCAACAAGCAGAAACATGGCAGTAGATCTGTTCTGCTTAACTGGTTGCAAAGTCTGCATTTTAAAATCTCTAATGGGGTTAAGGCACCTGCTGCAGAATCTTGGTGTGCCCAGCAAATCTCTGGGAATAATAATAATGGTAAGCATCCGGCATCCGGGGGCTACCACTAAAGTGGATTACTTCCTTTCTTCAGGATCGCACTCAGGCAGTGTCCCTTCCACCTTTTTCCTCAGCCGGAAAGCCCCTTGCCTGTGGGGTTCCGCAGGGCTCAGCGCTTTCACCACTTCTTTTCAACCTCTACATCCGTCCCCTTGTCTCGGCCCTCCAACAAAAATCTGTCACCATTTTCAACTACGCGGACGACCTTCAGTTAATTTTCTGCATTGACCCCTCCCCGCCCTCCATACAAAATGTCCATTCTGTCATGAATTTCATCAGCTCTTGGATGAACCTCAATCAGCTCAAACTTAACCCTAATAAAACGGAGTTAGTTCTCACCGGCCCCCATAGCAACCCTTGGAATTCCTCCTTTTGGCCACCTTCACTCGGCCCCTCTCCTTCCCCCGTTGACTCTGTTAAGAGCTTAGGCATCACCATCTCCACGGACCTCTGTGAGGCCACAAATCAATTCTGTTGTATCCACCTGTTTCTATCATCTACGCCGTATCTGTAAAATTAGTAGACTTCTTTCTCACAAAGCTCTTGTACAAGTCACCTTGGGGCTCGTCATCTCTCGCATTGATTATGCGAACTCCCTATATGTGGGCATACCAGCATACCAATCCAAACGTCTCCAACTTATCCAGAATCAGGCAGCCAGGTTGGTCTATGGTCTACCAAGATCCTCCCACACCAAGCCCCTCTTAAAGAACCTTCATTGGCTCCCAGTTGCTTAACGCAGCCTTTTCAAGCTTGGCTGCCTGACCCACAAAGCTCTCTCCTCCCAGGGACCCTCTTTCATCTCCTCCCTCTTGCACCGATATGTTCCCCAGCGTGACCTCCGCTCCTCCAACCACAATCTTCTCACCCCCTGCCCCTTCAGGCGAAAAAAACACGGTGGTCTACGATTCTCCATTCAGGCCCTTCTTTTCTGGAACTCTCTACCTCCAGCACTTCGCCTCCTCTCATCCTACGCCCACTTCAGGAAATCTCTGAAAACTTGGCTCTTCTCTTTAGCCTATAATTAGCTTACCTGATCTGTACTGGATAGCCCTCCCACCCCAGCTCCACGAAACCGTAGGTGTATGTGCGCTTTACAAGTTCTATTTATCATATCATATCAAGATAACTCTGGAGGTTAACGCCTTTGCCGTAGAGATCTGTGTTTTTGTCTAGTCCAGTGATACTTAAAGCATGGCCTGGTGGCATCATACGGCCCTCATGACTTTTACATGCCACCCCCTGGTCAACAGCAGCACTGAGCTACTGTTTACTCGACTCAACAATAACATTAAAAACATGTTAAATAAATAAGCCAGCAAACTTAAACAAAGGAAGAAACTAGGGTGTCCTGCACCGCTTAACTTTAGCAACACCTTCATTTTTTGATAAACAAACTTTATTGAAGTTTAAACCAGCTGAGCTGGTGAAATGGGGTACATGACAGACACTTGGTACATAACTGAAAAGGGTACACAGTCCGTGCAAGGCAAAACATACAATACTAAGAAAGCAGTAAACATACATAGAATCCATCAGCACAAATCTACATCCGGTTAAACAAATTGCCCCCACCATTTCCCCCACACAAGTCCATTTTCTGGGGACAGCCGCAGGCTTAAAAGACCACACACTCCTGCTGCGCACACCAGTCAACACCCCGTCGCCAACTCAATAGGGCAGGTGACACACTATAAACAGGCCCCTCCTCCGTAGCCACGATAGGAGGGGAGACAAAACCAGTGTCAGGGGAGGTATCCAGGCCACTGGCTTCCCCTAGTTGCTGTGTTCAGTCCTGAAATGACTGAAGCGACGCCGCTCCGACGCCGGATCCGGACCGAGGGGTGGACCAGGGACAGCGTTGTGCGGGTACGACGCGGGGGATGACACCCTATGGGCCGATGACGGCGGGGTCGTAAGGTCGACCAGCGGCGACCCGGATCCGGAACCGGATCCAGTGGGGTCTTGCAGCGCCGGGACCGAAGTCGCTGACGGCGCCGGGGCCGAAGCCCCCGATGGCGCCGGGGCCCAAGCACCCAGCCCGCTTGGTCTCCCAGTCGGGGCCGCTTGGCCCGAAGGCGCCGCGGAACCCGACGGAGGAGAGAGCGACCTCATGGCCATGAGGAAGGCTTCAATCTCCTCCGGCGTTGCGTTCTGCCCAGGGACCGGCGGGTATGGAGCAGGCCGTGAAACATGCGGCTCCGATGGAGCCGCGTGGGCGGTGTCACCCGAACCCCCGGCCGCATCCCGGGAGCGTCGGGGGGGGGGGGGGGGGGGGGGGGGGGGAGTCAGAAAAGCGATGTCACCTCTTCGACTTCTTGTGCCTCTTACCTGAGGACTTGGAGCCCGACGAATGGCGTCGACTCGCCAAGCTGTGATGACTCCGGCCTCGCGACCGGACCCTCAACCTCTTTCCGGACCGGGACCTCTAACGGCGCGGGCCGACTGCCGGAGCTCGAGGCGCTTACGGAACCGCTCCCGCCTAGCCTTCGACGTCAAGTCCCGACAGTCGGGGCATGACTTGTCATCGTGGTCGAGCCCCAGGCAATTTAGACACCGGCGATGGGGGTCGGTAACCAACATCAGTCGGTTGCAGTCGGCACAGGGCTTGAACCCGGGCATCCCTACCGGCAGCGATGGAGTCGTCCGACTCAAAACAGATCCAAAAAGGATCGAAAAAGCTTAGTCAAAAAGTGACTAAAGGGTACCACTTTCTCCGGACCTGCGCTTGCTGGTGCGGAAAAAAGAACTGACATCAGCGTGCGAGGGCGGCGTCTAAGTACTCCGACGACGTTATCCCGACGACGGACGCGGAGCTGCAGACGACACCTACCGATGCGCAGGGGTACTGCTACGCAAACTTTTCCAGATCCAGTCTGACGTGTGTGGATGTGGTCCTCGTGAAAAGATTGAGTGCAGTCACTCCTTGAAGTTAGCCAATAGTTGAAGTGGGTCGCAAAAGCCCATGGATGAAGAGGGTGGCTAAAATCACCTGGTAGTAATTATATTATAGAACTAGTTGTAGTAAAATCAAAAGGTCTTAAAATGGTATGTTACACGAAAACTATTGCATCCACAGCTCAAACACCGAAACAACTATTTAAATGAGCAATTAATTAAAAAAACAAGGACACAGACTAACAAATACACACTTCCCAGTAACTATTCAATATATTAGTGAAGCACTTCTCTGACAAAATATGCAATATTCGCCCTCATCTGTCCTCGAACACTACTGATATCCAGCACCGAGCACGATCATGCGACTGTCAGTTTAGAGAATAATGCACAGCTATTCATCGCAATGGATTAATCAGACACCTGCTCAACGACCATACGACCAACCTCAAATGACAGCACAGCCTGACATTAAGCAAAAGACCATAATGCAAGACTAGAGCACATAAGTACAAGTGCAAAGTGTGGCAGTGTTGCAACAGTCAGCAAGGTTTTGCTGTTAACCTGGAAAAAACACATTAGAGTTAAGGGGTCAGATGTACAATCATTAGGAATACTGATTTCCTAATTTCGATTATTTCTGAATCGCAATTAGGAAATCTATACTTCTACTGTAGAAAATTATTTTTGAGTTTGATTAGAGATTTCTAGTGGGTCGCAAATATACCTACTTCATGCATATTAATGAGGTAGGTTGTAATTTGTGATCCCTCCATTAGGAATCGCAGCCATCACCGTGATGGTGGCCTGCTGAGGTCAGCAGTCCACCATGTCTGTGAATGCTTTTCAATAATGCAATCTTTTTTAATCTTTTTTATTTAGCCTGTGTCCATTAAAGGAAAATGGGATGCGTTTAAAATAAAAAAAGGAAACTTTACAGTTTCATTTTTTAACAGTAGGCAGTGGTCCATAGGATGACTACCTGCTCTTAAAAATATATATATATATTTTTTACATTCTTAAAGGGAAAGGGGTCTCCTAGGGACCCCTTCCCTTTTGTCAATGGTTTACCATCAGTTTTAAACTGGTGGTACAGTATTACCGCTTTGCGACTGGAATTTGGTTGCAAAACATTAATATATACTGTTCTGATTCGGTATTTGGTAGGGACTTCCCTTCCGAATACCGAATTGGTATTTGGTAGCAAATGCAAATTGTGATCCAGTGATGCAGCAGGGTCCGCAGCACGGCCTTTATCTTTTAAAAAAATATTGGGGAGAATCTGATAGGGTGTGTTCTGCAAGATAAACAGCAGGAGTAGGAGTATCATCATCTTAAATAGGGCCGCACACCCAATAATGTTAGTGGCAATGACCGCCAACACTGGGCGTCCCTTATGAATCTGTCTAGTTGGGTCGCTAAGTTCTGCTCGTAAAATTCCCAGGGATCCCTTGTTATGTAGACTCTCAGGCATTTGAAACCCCTCGTCTCAAGAAGAACCTCACACCTAGATGCTCCGCCAACTAATGGAAACAGCAGGGATTTATCCCAGTTTATGCAGTACCCTGAATAGTCCCCAAAGATATGGAATAATTGTAGTATTCAGACTATGGACTACCTTGGTCTCCTGACTTACAGTAAAATATTGTTCGCATACAAAGATATGTGCTCATCCCATTCGTCTCCCACCAGGATGCCCCATATCAACGGTCTTATTGTACCCATGGTGCCTGGGGCTCCAGGGCCAAATACCGAGGACAGTGGACACCCCAGTCTCATTCCTTTCTGTAAGGGGAACACCTGGGACACCGCCAAATTGACTCTGACCATGGCCAATGGTTATTAATATAGCAGTTTCACCCAACCGATGAAATTCGGCCCAAACCCCAGGCTGTGTAGACTGCTAGTAGGGAGCACCATTCCACGCTATCAAAGGCCAATCTGGTGTCCAAGGACAGAAGGGCCGCTGGGTCCAAGAAACTGGCCTCCGTGACATGCAGGATCCCAAATCTATGCAGGTCCAGCCTGGTTTCCCAATGCGGCATGAATCCAGATTGGGCTGGATGGATGAGAGAGAGATTCACCGCACAGATGCATGGACAAGGCCCTCGCCAATTCCTCTGCCTCATAAATGAGGAGGAAGATCAGTCTGTAATACTCGCAATTCATTGGGGGTTTGCCCTCCTAGGGTATTACAACTATCAATGCCATACTCTTGCCGGACAGAAGAACTCCTACCGTTTAAGCTTCATTAAATATACTGAGGAGATGTGGGGCAGTTTTGTCCAGCATAAATTTGAACACTTCCATGGGCAGTCCATTGGGTCACATCGCTTTCCCGGACTGCATAGCACGGGCCGCTGAACTCATCTCCTTCATCATCAAATCTCTATCCAGCCTTTCTCTGTCCTCTGAGGCTAGACTTGGTAAGGTTATGTCTCGTAGGAAGTCCCTACAGTCCAACTCTGTATTCCTAGATGAGGATGTGTATAGTCTCTCAAGGTATGCGGCAAACGCCTCTGCTATCTCTTTCTCCGTCTCATGTCTATGTCCTGTACTATCTACTATGCCTGGAACCCATCTATTCGCTGGCATTGTCTCCTACCTTGTATATTCTGTGCTGAGTAGCTAGTGCCTGCACCTTGGTACTGTCCTCCAGTAACTCCTGTAACGCTCTCTGGCACAGTTTTAGGCAGTGTTTCAACTCCAAGGACGTCCCCTCTCCCTCCGCCACACGGGCCTACAGACTCGTTATATTACTTTCAAGGGCACACTATTGCAGCTTCTTCTCCTTTTTCATTGCCCCAATTCAGGCCTGGGTGTCGCCTCAAATCACCGTTTGAACGCCTCTCAGATAGTCACCATAGAGCACACCAAAACTAGGTTCTCTGCAAAAAATTGCTCAGTACATTGTCTCATGCTGGTTTTAAATTTTATATCCTTTAGATTCTAGAAATCAATCCGAGGGAGCAGGGCATTATCCCGGGTTGGACCCTCTAGCATGTCCGCTACTGGTGAATGATTGGATAGCCCCCATGCTATGTCTGTGGCTCCCATAAAATGCCCTATATTGTGGACTTGCATAACCAGGTAGTCCAACCTTGTGAGGCTTCTGTGAGCCGAAAAGTAGGTATACTTTCTAAGACTAGGATGTTGGTGTCGCCAGACCCATGGCCAAGAGGAAGTCCCCCAGTACGCCCACCCTCCTCCCAGATGTCGCCTCCCTCAAAACATACAACTCTATCGAGTTTGCACCATTCAAATCTCCACCCAGTATCAATTGCCTCTGTGGTAGCTCTTGGAGTAATGGGCCCAGCTTGCCAGTGTGGGAGCCTGCTGCCTAGGTGGGACATACACCCAGCAGAAATGAATGGTCTGCCCCTCCTACTGCCTGCTCACCGCTACAAATCTACCCAAAGGATCTGTCCATGTTTGCACTGGAATAAAGGGGAGCATCCTTTTACATAACACCCCCACTCCCCTAGAACCAGTAGTGTAACCAGCGTGCGCCATCAAGGTATACCCAAATTTGTCCAGTGCCATGCAATGGTTGCCCTGCAAGTGTGTTTCCTGTAATAGAATAATATCTGGGGCATATTTCTTAATGAATTGCATTACCACTGTTCCCTTTATCCTGCCATTAAGGCCATTGCCATTCCAGGACCATACTTTCATTAACTGTGCTTGATATTCAGGCATAGATAGGATAAAAGACTTTTACCCCCCTTCAGACTTTCCTGACTTCGATAAGGTATTGCTGCTTCACCTGGCGTCCTCTCATTCTGCGATGACCCCCCTCTCTACTCTGTCTGAGCACTGCTCTATCTATTTAAAATACTTCCATAACTATTCCCCAACTCTGACCACCCTCCCCCCACCCTGCTAAATAGATTGTGCATTACCCAACCTGCAGAGCCCCGGTCGCCCACACCATAACTGCATTAGGAGGTGTCTCAGCACCGCAAAGATTACCAGCAAGAGTGTGACTTATTTTAAACTCCTACAAAACCCATCACTCAATATAGTACCCAATTGTCCCAGAATGGTTATGTCCAGGGTGGAATGTCGGACACTCCATTTATAGTTCCATCGTGTTATTTCTGGCACTTCAATGCTGCTGGGCCTTTGCACTCACTCAGTTCCAGTATCGTGCCCCACTCACTCTTACCTTCCGGATGGCCCAGTGCATCAACTCACATCACCCCCACCATCATCCTGCTGCATATGTCTGCCAACGTCTCTAGCGTCCGCTTTTCCTGTGACTATCTTGCGTCCTTGCTTCGATCTGGTCCCCAGCGACTGCATCCTGGTCCTTGTCTTTGTTTCAACCAGCTGTACGCATCCCTCCAGCCACTCCCAGGTTTCCTCTGGGGACGAAAAGTGGCAAGTTTTACCCTCTGCAATTTCACAAAGCTTGGCTGGGAAGAGCATCATGTATTTGATTTCTCTCTCTTTGAGTTCCCTCTTCACTGCCTCACAGCTCCTCGGTTGACGCAGCACTTGTAATGTAAAGTCTGGGAAGAAGCGGACCAGGGTATTTTCACAGTGTACGTCTCCTCGCCTTGGCTGCCTGGAGGATCACATCCCAGTTGAAGTAGTTGAAAATGTTTGCAATGATCGTAAGAGGGACCCCCGCCTAGGCAGGGACACCGGGACCCTATAGATCGAGAAACATTTGGACCATCTTTTGGGCCGTAGTGTGTTCAAAATGAAGCCCTCCGAAGAGAGGTTTGCCTGGGGCCCTCCGCCCTCTCTGGGACCCCACCACCCTAATATTATTCCATTCCATCCTTCCTTCCTGGTCTTCAAGCTTTACCGCCATCGACGTGGGCTGTTGAGTTAGGGTGAGCACCTGCAATTCTAAGTGTTTCGTCTTGGACTGTAGTTGGGCAATTTGCATCTCAGCTGTTGCGACTTTTTCACTCAAGGTTGAGGTTACATAATCAAGGTAACCTCAACAGTTACTGTGTCTATTTTTGGCTCTAGGGTGCCTTTCTCATCTTTTATCGCTGCCATAATCACTTCTAGGGTGGGCTGCCATAATTTCTCCTAGGAAGGGCTCCCCTGCCACGTCCTCCTACACCATCACTGCAGGCTTCGGGACTGCGTAGTTGTCCATTTTGTTGCTTTGGGGTACTCCCATTCCCTTAGGCTTCACCATTATCACCCGCCTGCCCACTAGGGTGCTTTTTCCACCTCTTGGAGGGTCACCCTCGCAGGTATCCCACTGTTGCCTGGGGCCTGCTCCATGCCTGGGCCTACTCAGTTACTCTCTGGTGGGGAGGGTGTACTGCCCTTCTCCTGCACTTCGACCACTGTCCAGGTCGTAGGTTGGTCCCAGTACTCCTCTGGTCGCTTTGCTTGATTTTACATTTTAATATGATCCCGGGCCCTGCATGAGTTCATTTTCTCCTTCGTCTTTGGTCGGCGGGAATTGTCCTCCGCCCTTGCCTTTGATGCATTGCTCTGTCATTTCAGGGGTGGAAGGAGGGTGCAAGGAGCGACAGACTACCTCCTCCCCGCTCCTTGATAATCCACCAGGCCACGGGTAGGCCCCTGAATCTCCCCGGGCCCAGCACTCAGCTGTTCTTCGGACCCGACTCACCTCTCCCCATCCGGGGCTCCCTCGGGTTGCACCCCACCCGTCACTGTCGCAGCAGGTCATCAATGGCGCCTTCTTCGGGTATGCAGCAGGCCGGCCCATGCCCCGATGAGCATTCTCCTCCGATTTCGCCACACTCATCACTTGTCCTGGACCCTCAGCTGGCGATGTTTTGCCGGCTCGACAGCAGTCTGTCGGTCGTTTATCGCTGCGCCTTCAGGCTTGGCTCACCACTATATTCTTTATTTTTTAACAAATGCTGTGGCAGCTTGTTCTTTGATTACCTGTTCACATACTGGTGCTTAAAAGACAGTGTTGATTTTACATGAAAATTACCCTTTACAATTGTTTGAGAGCAATAAATATACTGGTAGCAGTTGGTACTTCTCCTGCCGAGTGGCACAGGAATGCTTTTAAAATGTTCTCAAAGTTTTAGAAGAAGAATTTTGAATATTGCGTTTGTTTTGGGTTCTATGGAAACAATCTATATTTTGCCAGCCAATAAGGATCTTTGCTTAGATGTGAGAGGCGACTAGAAACTGGACATGGTGGTGAATTGGGTTTAGTTACCTCATTTAAAACTGTGCAGAACGGAAGCAGAGGGATAAAAATGTGAGGCAACAAAGTAGGAACCGCAGATTTTTACCCCTCTCCTGGCGTTACCAGATGGGATGGCTACACATCCCAGTAACAGCTAGCAATGTTTAACAGTGTTATTGCCAGTTATTCTTCACGGATACCAGATATCCTTCAAATAGATCAGTAATGCAGTACCACTATTGCCATTACCTCAATTTTTTCGCCATGTTCATAATCCGAAATTAGTCCAGCTTTGCATATGCTATACTTCGTTCAAAACACTGTACCTTTCTACCACGTTCATGCACTGGGCTAGATAATCACAAAAAACAAAGGTAAATTTAAGATTTGGTGGTACTATGAAGAGTGTATGCTGAAAACGTAGACTCGAGTGTCATACAGAGGGAAGTGTTGAACACGGATGGGCCCTGCGTGGCATCCTGCGTAGCCTCCGAGTTGAAAGTCGCGTATTTTACCACACTATTTCTGTAGACATACCCAAAGGTGGGTCAAGAAATAAGAGAGCTGAGTAATAATTTAAATGCTATTCAACATCCAGGCCATTTTTTGTCTTGTGCCTGAATCTGACTATTGTTTATGATTTTGCACGGTTGATTGATGCCTTCCTTCTAAAGTTTTAAAGATGGCTGATATTAAAATATTCTAGACTTTGAGTGAAAAATGTACACCTAAATTTCAACTCTGGTGGGCTGACAAGAATCCAGGTTCCCCCAAACGTGTGAATGTGTACCTTGTGTAAGTTATCTAAAGAAGGTATGAATACCAGGATAACGCCTTGTTTCACCAAATTGTGTCACCTTATCACCAATCCCAGAAGGCTGATCAGGCCGAGCTTTATCTTGCTCGACTTCAAATACCATTGCTGCAAGGGATGTGTCAGGGAGCTCTGGGGGTATTAACCACACTAGAACTGAAATGCCTCACTACGTTCTGGTGGCAGTATCTGCTTTGAGCATGTGACTGCCCCCTGCTGAGGCAGCATGATGCTGACTAATCACACTGCAAACCAAAAGGTCACAGCTCACTTAATTTCTACCCCCCTCTCTTTTCTTGTCTTTTGTTCTCATACTGAGGACACCCATCTACACTGACCCTCTACATTCACCCACGTCTTTCAAGACACTCAGGAAAGAAAAGTAGACAAAAGACCATTTAAAAAAATGAAAAAACTAACAACATTCACAGGAAGGTCTGGGTTTAGAACAAACCACTGTTTTTCAGAATCCAAAGGCTTGTTGCTCAATTCTACCCAACCAAAGGCAAACATTACATTTATAGACGATATTATAGAACTGAAGATGCTACTGCAGACATTAAAACAGTTTTTTCTTAAGCCAGAACCTGCAGTTTTCCTCTACCATTAAGAAACCACAACATCTCCCACCACAGGCACGTCCACCATTGGGCAAGTTACGAGTACATCACTCCAATCATTAGCTGAGGTGTCCCAGGGACAATCACTGACAGAATGCAAAGGCAACTTTATTCCAAGGTTTCAGTCAACAGGGTATATGAGCAGCAGTAAATGGTGCAGCAGTCAGTGAAGGATCTCCACTCCTAGCATCTCCCAGGGACAATCATTCTCAGAGTGTAGTGTCAAATAGGCCAGCGCAAAGGATTTCTAGGAATCATCACTGGAAGAGTACAATGCCACCATCCCTAGGGAAACAGCACCTGCAGCCACAGGTTTTCCTTTAGACCATCACGCTGCAAACCACTGATATCGATAGTTCCTCATCGACTGGAGAATCCACTATTTGGAAGATTTTGAGAATGAAGCAAATGTCCAAGGCATGTACAGCAGCAGAAAGGATTACCGAGCTGGTGAGGGGGAGGCTAGCAAGGCAAGTTGATGAGGCAGCTTTTGGCATGGGCAGATTGGGTGGTCAGCTTTGGCTTGCCAAAAAATAAGGGCACATTAAAATCTGTATTAAGTAACAATTAATTTACCAGCACCATTCAGCTGTCCTCTGGTCTGAGGGCTGCTTATGGAAGATGGTGTGAAATAGTAAAGGAAGAGTCGCCTCCTCGTACTTAGTAGAATCTGAACTTCTCTGTTGATAGCGAATACATGATAAATCAAACTGGAAGCACGCCAATCAATGGTCTTGTCTGTTCGGAATATCGGATTCAGGGGCAAAGGCTATTTAGGAATATTTGAGTGATCAAGAAAATAGAAGCAAACTTTGAAGATTATTCCTGTCAAGTGCTTCTGGAGTAACTGTTTGACCCATGCTTGGAGCATCCATTTAGCCCCAAATACCGGTCACTCATGCTTTCTCTTCACCAGACCCATGGTTGCAAACATGCCTCTGTATTAGAATAAAAATACCTTTTTACATAAAGTACTGCTAACACTATTTCTGTGGCCAATATCCTATTGTTATTGTTATTACTTTACTCTGGGGTGACATCACGCGACTCTGCTCAGGCGTTGTCCGCGTACGTGACGTCAGGGAGGTCACATAAGACCACCCCGGCGCGCCCATGTCAGTTTTCTTCAGAGAACTTTTCCGCACCTCAACGCGGAACCACCAGATAAAAAACTGTTGGAGCATGGGAACAGTGTGCTTAGAGCAGAAAAATTGAACAGAAACGGTGACTAACACCACCACCAGAGTAGTGTCAACACCGCAGAACCCAAAGGCAGAGAAAGAAGAAAGAAAAAAGAACAAGCAGAACCCTGCGCAGTCACCCTGCCAGCACATAGACAGCCTCCCATCCCTGTGCCCTGGAGGCAAGAACATGCATTAAAGTCATGGCACACGTAGTAAACCTACCACCTCCATCCCGAGCAAGGAATGGAACCAGTCCCAAGACAGACAGGGACAACACACCTCCAAGCCACCCCAACATAGAGGGCAACCACCAACAAGGGACAAGGGCAAGACAGGGCCATATGACCCTTAATCAGAGGATAGCAATGGAAGGAAGGAAGGAGAGGGGAGGGAGGACAGGGATAGAAAGCAATCCCCCACAAACCTGGAGGAGCCAGTGTCAGCAGAGCCCCGGAGCACCAGAACCCCATCCTCCAAGAACCAAAGGAGAAAGGAACTGCCTCCAGATTGAATCAACCGTCAAGAACAAGAAGGCACTCACAGGAGACCCAGCCCCCTACCGGGAGGCGAGTACCGAAGACCAACCCAAGGGTCCTCGCAGAATAGGGGAGGAAGGGCGGGCCGTGAAGGAATCTGCGGCTAGAATAGTCTTTACCAGTTACATCATTACCGAAGGTAAGTAACTCGTACATCTGATAGAGACTACTAGCCGCAGATTCCTTCACGTAGAATAGATACCCTAGCGATACCCTCTGGGAGGGAGGGTCTGCAAAAGGACCCCACCAGCCAATACAGAACAGAGGTCCCCACAGGGGACCAGAACTGTGGACCAGATAGAACCTCACCCCTGCCAGGCAAGGGAATCCCCACAAGCAGAACCTCACCGACCCCAAAGGGATGTAGGAGGGAACAGAAGACTGAAGAGGCTGGCACACTCACAGCCGAGGAACAGGTCAAGGCCGGAGAGGCCGAAGCACCCCACTCCCCCACAAGGCACATAGCTTCCGCCCGATGCCAAGACGGAAATAGCGAAAAAAGAAGCCTAGAGGGCCCAAGGAAACCAGGGAAAAGAAGGTAAATCCACTCCAGATGGAGGGCAGCCTGCCAGCCAGAACAGCGCCGGCAGCCCAAAAACCACCAGAAGCAAGAGGAACAGACCAAGGCCCCAGGAAGGCCGAATAGGTGGCGCCTGGCAAGGGAGAACACAGGATCATCCCAGACTCAGGACAGAAGTAGGGAGAGGAGGAGATGCCAGGGCACGACCCCCAGATGCCATGGGGAAACAGGCACCGAAGGCGACCAGAACCCCCCAGCAGAGCACAAGCCATATGACAGCTACCACTACCCCACATAGGGAACGTTAAGTCCCAAGCTATAGGAACCCTCTTTGGAAGAACTTCCGCAGCAGAGGAGAATACAAAAGAGACACGGGGAAAAAAACACCTCGCGGAAGGCTTGACAAGCTGCTCAAGCGAAGCAGAAGGCCGAATCTCAGGGGCAAGTCTGCGCAACAACTCTTGCAGAACACACACACAATCAACAAAGGGGCTGTCCAGCAACCAACAAAGCCAAAGTACCAACGCCCTCGCCCCTCTCAAGATCTCCACAACCAACCACACCAACAAGAAAGCCGCCTGGTTCACCGAGATCTCCGGACATCCAAGCACACCTGCCGGAAGCTGGAGAAGAAATGGCTCCACGACCGAACACCAGACAGCCACAAAGCCCACAAGAACGCCACCCGCAGACACCACCAACTCATCAGGACCACCAAGAGAACCGCCTTCAAGGACCGCCTAGACAACAACGCACACAAAACCAAAGAGCTCTTCAGCATCGTGAAAGAACTCTTCAACCCAGCTCCAACACCAACGACATTCCACCATCACAAGACCTGTGCGACTCCCTGGTCACCTTCTTTCACCGCAAGATCACCGACATCCACAACAGCTTCAACTCCGACACCCCCGCAACCACCACCGAGACCACCACCCCCGCGACCTCCACCCGCACCAGCCGCCTGGCCGCCTGGTCCACCATCAGCGACGAAGACACCATCAAAACCATGAACTCCATCCACTCCGGAGCCCCATCTGACCCCTGCCCTCACCACGTTTTCAACAAAGCCAGCACAACCATCGCACCCCACCTTCGGAAAGCAATCAACATCTCCTTCGAGACAGCAACCTTCCCTGAAATCTGGAAGCACGCCGAGATCAACGCCCTACTGAAGAAACCCAAGGCGGACCCCAAGGACCGCAAGAACTTTCAGCCCATCTCCCTGCTCCCGTTCCCGGCAAAAGTGACAGAAAGATTGTCAACAAACAGCTAACCCGCTACCTCGAAGACAACAACATCCTGGACCCTTCCCAATCTGGTTTTCACAGCAACCACAGCACCGAGACCGCCCTCATCGCCGCCACCGACGACATCAGGATCCTGATGGACAAGGGAGAAACAGCCGCCCTCATCCTCCTGGACCTATCAGCAGCCTTCGACACGGTCTGCCACTGCACCTTATCAGCACGCCTCCATGACGCCGGAATCCAAGAGAAGGCCCTGGCCTGGACCACATCCTTCCTTTCCGGCAGAACCCAGAGCGTCCGCCTCCCACCCTTCTGCTCAAAAACCACTGAGATCATCTGCGGCGTCCCTCAGGTATCCTCCCTCAGCCCGACGCTGTTCAATATCTACATGGCACCGCTCGCCCACGTCGCACGACATCATAGCCTCAACATCATCTCCTACGCCGACGACACCCAGCTGATCATCTCCCTCACCGAAGACCCCCACATCGCCAAAGCCAATCTCCACAGAGGAATGAAGGCCGTCGCCGAATGGATGAAGGACAGCAGACTGAAGCTGAATTCAGACAAGACTGAGGTCCTCATCCTCGGACCCACCCCATCAGCCTGGGACAACTCCTGGTGGCCAACATCACCAGGCACTGCCCCGAAACCCACCGACCATGCACGCAACCTGGGGTCATCCTAGACTCCGCCCTCTCCATGACCAAACAAGTCAACGCCGTCTCCGCGTCCTGCTTCAACACTCTCTGAATGCTCCGCAGTATCTTCAAATGGATCCTCCTCGACACGAGAAAAACCGTCACCAAGGCCCTCGTCACAGCAGACTTGACTACGGGAACGCCCTAACAACAACCAAGCTCCTGAGACGACTACAACAAATCCAGAATGCCTCTGCACGGCTGATCCTCGACGTCCCCAGACGCAGCCACATCACACCCCATCTGAGAGGCCTACACTGGCTCCCGTCAACAAGAGGATCACCTTCAAACTCCTCATCCACGCACACAAAGCGCTACACAACACCGGACCTACATACCTCAACGACCGACTCAGCTTCCACACCCCCACCCGCAGCCTCCACTCTGCCAGCCTCGCCCCAGTTCCTTGTATCCGGAAAAGCGCCGTCGGTGGCAGATCCTTCTCCTACCTCGCCGCCAAGACCTGGAACGCTCTCTGTGAGAAGTTGGCCTGATATATAGTGCTCACTATTCTAGTGATCACTGTGTATCATTCCAAACGACCCTTATTGATGATTGGTTGTAAGTCAACCTTATAGACCAGCTATCCTAGTAGCATGGACAAGAGCAGTCTTTAGGCTAAACTCTAGAGGGCGTGTTAAGCCAGCTGTTATACCATCACATATACCCCTTGAACACCAAGTGAAAGGACACCACACAAGTTGTTATGAAAATAAAGGATATTTATTTATAACAAGTCTACCCTGAACTCTTTATGAGTCAGGGAGCTAAGCACAATACAAAACTCTTAAGAAAATACTTTAAGTTGTACAATTTACACAAATGCCCGAGGGGCACGAAAAACCATATACACTAAAAGTGGAATGCGAAATACTAGCAGGTATGTAACAAGATCCAGAGGCGAGGCTTCAGGATTGCTAGGACTACACTACTGAACCCTAAGGTTAGGAGCAGGAGGCCTAGGGAGATCGGGTGCAGAGTGTGCACTCTCACGCAGGATGCGGGACAAAGTCTATGGATGCTAGTATTTGTAAAGTTACTGTTATCGGACGAATCCGACTAGGTAGACTGAAAACGACAAAGGATCTGGACACTTGGATAGTGAACCTACGTTGGAGCACCGAAATGCTCAGGTTACCTAGCCCAGGGGCTGCGGCTGCATAGGGTTCAAAAGACGTCGTGAATCCTTGTTGAAGTCTACGGAGCCTGAAAGAATAAGTTGCTGGCAGGCGACCAGTGAAGATATTCGGAGGGATCCAAGCCAGGATCGATGATGGAGACGACCTGAAAGCAGAGGGGACTCAGTTCTTAATCACTAGCCAGTGATTAGGTGGGCACCAGGACGGCACCGGATGAAGTCACCTCGACCAGGTGAGTGGGCGACGCTGGATTCTGCTGTCCCTCGGACCAGGAGGCGTTGTCAGCGACCAGGCTGGAGGTGCGAGCTGTCCCACGAAGGTGTCTGCTGTCGGCGATGCTGGACCCAGGATTGGGGCAACAAACCTTGGCAAAGTCAAGCTCACGCGGTGGAGTCAAGATGGCGTCTGGAGTGGACCAGGAGGGTCCGGGGTGCTCCTCTCTTGGAAGGGAGCAAGGGCTAGTCTGGAGCAACCACACCAGCGATGTAATCATCGTGGTTCGTCGTCAGGAGGGCCACTAGCCAGCAGGCAAGTGACCGGACAACGCGGTGAGCAGCAAAGAGCAGAAGGGCCCCACGCAGATCTCGTGGATGCTGGGGGGCTGGACTTCGGTGCTGGAGCTGCTCAGGGTTAGGGCTTCTCAAATCCCAAAGCACTCACTCGAGGATCCCTCGGCGGTCGTGCTGGATAAGCGTCGTGCAGGTTTTGAAGATGGCCGGTCCCTCAGGTCTCGTCACACCCACGAATCTCAGCTGGGCTGATGATGCAGGTAGAGGTCAGAGATGCCAGGGAATCCGGGTCTCGTCGAGCTGGTCAGTCTTGATCCGGAGGATGGACGTGCAGCAAACCACAAGCACTTAGATGGTGCCCGCTGGTGCAGGGTGGCTACTCCTTAGCCACAAGGGAGAGTCTTCAGAAAAAGTCAAGAGTCCTTTCGTGGAAAGTAGTCAAGATTCAGAATTATCAAATTTGGGAAGGGGGCCTTCTCCTACCTTTATTCTAAAAAAAAGGGGCTGGCACGCGACTAGGTCCTGCCCATGGGTGGGACCAGGAGGGGGGTGGTTACACCCCTCTCCCTTGTCCGGACTTTCCCCAGCTCAGGGGCTGGTGTGCCCCTGAAACTGGTTTAAGCCGGCATATGCACAGTGAGCACCGGGGTGCCACTTGCAGTCACCTTCCTCTCAGCCCTGCCTACCTGGGATACACAAAACCCTTTCTGGGATGTGCTAGCACCGCCCCTAACAGGAAACCCTTTGTCCAAGCTCTCCTCGCTGGAAGGACTCCCAGCAGCAGGAGGTCAGACTTGGGTCTGTGGTGGCAGCATCCATTTTGTGGAGCTGAGGCTGTGTTAAGCTTTAACCGGGGTTCACAGTTACACACATGTCGTGTCCCTCTAGAAGGGTGGAATGCTAACCCCGTCGCCAGAATTGGTGAGGGGTTAGTATTCCAATTCGTATGACACCTTACTCGACATGTTTTGATAAAGCGATACCGAAGTTGGCAAATAACCGCGAGGATTATAAGGCACTTAAGAGTATATGGTACGCGTTATCATGGAACAGCTATTAGGACTTGGTTCCGCAAGCTGCAAACGGGCTCAGCTCATGCCAGAGCACCATCTCACATAATTCCAAGCACTCTGCCTTCAGGATTGATAAGGCCTGCCATAGGAGTGACTGATAGGAATACATGTGTCCATTTTAGGGTTAGATATAGGAATACTATATCTAAAGCAAAGGGTGATTACACCACCTTGCCCCAGCTGTCGTGCAGCCAGTTGTGTCAGATTTGGATGGCCAGCCAGGGGTGGCATAATACATGCTGCAGCTCCTGGTAGGCCCTGGGTACACCTATGCCCTGGATACCTAAGGTATACTGTACAGGGACTGATAAGGTGGCCCAGTACCAATTGGTAAATGCACCTAAGGTACATGTGTGTCAATTTAGAGAGAGAACAGCTAGGCTGTGGGTCTGATTAGCAGGCCCACAGCCAGGGAAAGTCGTAAACCAGTGAAGCAAAAAGCAAAAATCTGGGGTGATCATAGGATTGCAGACCCTACTCTCCTACACTCTCCCTACCAGCCTACGACAGACCCAGGACCTGCTGGCCTTCAGAAGACTTCTCAAGACATGGCTCTTCGATCAGTAGCAGCCCCCCCTCTCCCCCCCCCCTCCCCAGCGCCTTGAGACCCACACAGGTATGTAGCGAGCTTTAGAAATACAGTGATTGATTGATTGACACAACGTCTAGAAAATACACTCCACAGCCAGAACAACCGGCCTAAGAAAGGGCCAGAATCAACCCAACTCAGGAGTCACTGAGGAGGGGACGGAGGAGGAGGAGGAGGAGGAGGAGGAGGAGGAGGAGGAGGAGGAGGAGGAGGAGGAGGAGGAGGAGGAGGAGAATTGAACCCTGCCAAGAGCCTCTGGATGGCGGAGTCGGCCGGCGCATGAAACAGCAGGCTGCCATGAAACGGAAAGGCGATGAGTCGCTCCCAGAAATTCTCGAGGAATACTCTGTCCCGAAGCCAAGCATGGTGACGGAGAGCGACTGAGGAAGCCATGGCCCTGGCCAGCACCTCAGAGATGTCCAGAGTGGAACGGAGAATAAACGCCACAAGCTCCCAGCCATCCAAAGCATGATGCTGCAAGTCCACCTGACCAGACTCCTGGGATGCTGCGGATCCCAGAGACTCAGCCGAGTCCCACAAACAGGAGGAGGCCCTAGCCAGCACACACAAGGTGTTAAGGGCCCGCAGGGCAGTGCTGGTCAAGGCGAACATGTTGCGCCCCCAAGAGTCCAGCCAGCGGGCCTCTCGGGACGGTGGGGTCAACAGTGGCGGCAGGAAGGGAAAAGCAGTCCGCAAAAGTAGGCTGGCGGCCGAGGGGTGCAGGGAAAGACATGCTGGGTCACGCGGCGCCGGGAGGTGCCGGTGCAAAAGATGTTGAGGCACCGGGTCCCGTGAGGCAGGACGCCTCCAAGCCCCCGTCAAGGATGAAAGAGTGAACCTTCAAAAGGAAGTAAGATTTCCCTCCCACCAGAGGCCTGGTGGAGGCCCTCCAAAAGATGGTCCACCGGAAAGTGAGCCACCGGATCACCCATATGCAGGATGCCCACAGCCGCGTGAGCGAAGGCCGCACCCACCTCCGCAGGGCTCCGCGGTGGAGAAAGCAGTTCCTCTGTGGGTGACGGCTGCAAACGAAGGGAACCGTCCGCGATGCCAAGCGGGACAGGCAAGGGCCAGACCTGGAAGTCAGAAGGAGCCGAAGAATGAGGAACCTGCCGTTCTTCCGACAAGCACCTCTGCCTCAGGAAGGGCGGAGATCCGCCCTTCGTCGCCGGTGAAAAAGACACCACACGGCGACCAGTCTTCGGTGAGGACGACACCAATATACAGCCTGCCTCTGGAGAAGAAGTAGCGTTATGACCCCTGTGCGGAGCCGTAGAGTCTCCTACCTGAGGCAGGACGTCGGCAGCATCTGGCGTCACTGGACAAGGCGCCTCCAAGTCACCCCGCACCGGGGACCGGAGAGGAGACCGGAGTGGGGCTGGAGCAGCGCAGGCCCAGATACGGAGCCGGAATGGCCCGAGCACCGGCGACCTCCCGCGACACCACAGAGACTCCCGCGGGAGTTTGCGGCGAGGCAGAGACGATGTAACCTGAAGGAGGTGCCCCAGAGGAGCCGCACCCTAACAGCACCACGTCTTTCAAGCCGGGATCCGAGCCAGTCAGCACCGGTGCCGGAGCCGCCACGGAGGGCCCTGCGCAGGTAGAGGGATCCGCTTACCCCCCAAGAGGGGAAGGAGGAGGAGACACCAGCGAGGCTTGCAAAACCGCCGCGTATGTCTCCATTTGGACTCTCGACGCCACAACACCGGGAAACAGTGGATAGGACGACCCGCGGGCAGCATCACCCGCGGAGAGTCCGCGCCCCCGGCAGGCCGGAAACCAGCCCCCGGGGACAAACTGCGATACTTACTCACCGGGGAGCGACGTTCACGGGACATCGGAGAAGGGCGAGGACGACTACCTCAGCCGTATATGAAGCCGTCCGCCAAAGCAGACCGAGGGGAGGACGTGGACCTGGAAAGACGCGCAGATAGAAGTTTCATCCGGCGCTCCCGCCGCGACTTCAGCTTCCAACGGTTGGCCCACCGCGCAATCAGTGGTGCCGTGATCCTCCCCGAAACACCACATACAAATGAGGTGCAGGTCCGTCGCCGACATGAGACACCCACAAAACATGCAAGTTTCGAAGCCCGAAGGAATTCGCACACTGTTCCACCAAAAGAAATGGAAAGAAAAGGGGGCCCTAAACAGGCCCGTAGCAAGGATCGGAGTTGCACGCGGAAAAGGAAAAAACTGACGTGGGCTCGCCGGGGCGGGTCTTATGTGACCGCGCTGACGTCACGTACGCGGACGATGTCTGGGCGGAGTCGCGTGATGTCGCCCTGCAACCCGGCGCACAGGGATGCTGAGGCAAAACGTTTCCGTATCGAGTCTCACGCCTGGGGATAATTCTACGTCTAGAAATCTGCGGCTAGTAGTCTCCATCAGATACTAAAAATACTAATGACAAAAAGTGCATACACATAAAAGCCTAAATTAAATTGTCTCTCCCACAAATAAAACAGTGAGACTCATGAAAATCAATTTCTGGTTTTCTAGATCAGCTTGCTGTCCCCGAATGTGCTCTTTCCCTCCTCTCTCAGATGTGGAAGGGTAAGTGGGACTAGCTGCACTGCCTGAATAATTTGTTTATCTGTGAGATGCCCAGCTCAAGTTCAATCTCATAGAACCCTTACAAAATTTTAAAGCAGAGAAAGCATGTTTTTTTGTTTTTGCCCCCTGGCCATAAGACAAAATACACTGTTCTTATTTATGGACTTTGGGCACAAGCCTCGGGCATGGCAAGGGTTCGGTTCTACAGAGAACTTCCTTGAGCAAACTGCGGTCAGTGGCGTGTCACTGGGAAAATGCGAATTAAAGAAGAGTTGCATATGCATCGGGTTCAAGCAAAACCGAGGCCAAAGTAAAATATCCACTCCAAAACATGCTGTGCAGATGTTTGCGGTGGTTAAAGCCGGTGAATAAATCTGGATTTTTCCAGGTTTGTGAGACCCCTAGCATTTATCTATGCACACTGCCACAGCTATGTGAAGTGGTGTGAAATGGGACAACTGCAAACAAGGAGATGAGCCCTTAAGGCTATTGACGGGTTGTAAAAATAGCCAGAATTCACTTACAGACTTGCAGTGTGCAGGGCTTGATTTGAGCCAGTGGTTGGGGCGTGGGGTGGCTGTCAGCGGTACTCATTTTTGGGGCTGGCACTTATTTTTCCTAAACAGACACTGACTGGGAGCAAGAGGGAGAAAGCACACACAAATGGGAAAGGAGGAAGAAGAAAAAAAAAACAGGAAAACTGTCTCCAAGTAAGAAAGCAGAAGCCTGCAAGAGTGAAATTGAGGGGAAGGAAGCGTCTGGCAGCGGATTAAAGAGGCCTGGTGCGGATTAAGAACAACGCCGCCTTTACATTTAAGAGATCGGGCCGGGAGCACCGGCACTAGGCTTGTAAAGCAGCCGAAGTCCGCTAGGGTGATCACATGTAAGTGAATGAACACAAACCATTTTAGGCACTGATGTATGTTTGCAGAGGCGATCATATTAAAGTCCGTGGAGGCTAGCTGCCTTTAACGAGCAGGGATATCATTGAGAAAGGGTGACACTCCGAATGAAGGGTAGTTGGTTGTGAATGGGCGGGTCACAAACCTTGTCCCGGTGCCACTGCACCTTGTGCACTAACGAGGACTGCGGCCCCGGAAGTAGGGGCCGTAGTCCTGGTTTGACGCGAGAAGGAAACCCGCGGCTACGTGTCCGAAAGAATTGCAGGCGCTTTGGATCATGCGGCGAGATCTGTGCGCGGAGCGGTAATTGTTTTGCCGTGCGGGCTGATGGATGACTGAGGGAGGCCCTCGGTGTCTGGAAATGTGCTCAGAAAGTCGACAGGAAGGAGCGCGGGCCCGCGCCAGCACTTCCTTCCAGTGACCTGCTAAGAGGACTGCGAGGGGGCGAGCTTGAAAGAGGCCTGCGCGGAAATATAGGAGCAAAACAGCAGAGCTGTTTTCTTCCTTAGCATCAAATGGATCTTTTTGTGAGGCCCCTGGGTGGCTTCCCAGCGCTGAGTGCAGGCGTGGCAGTATACCCAGTCACAACTTCACTGCTCCTTGGTCACATGTCCACAGCTCCTTTTCAGGGAGATGTTCACATTTTCATTTCTGGCTTGATAATAGGGTGACCAGATCTTGTGAACGAAAAAACATGACATTTTGGAAAACTAGAAGGACAACATTTTTCATCCACGGAATGGAGCAGCATGACAGCTCATCAACATAGGATCACAGAAGATGCATCAAGAAAATACATAAAATGTAATTTCTACAACCCACATCATACCTATTAATAAAATTGCTTGCTTATAACAGCTGCTAACTATCACAGCTTTAGATCACCCAAAAAGTGCCTCACTGTTTTCAGTCGACCCCCTCTAAAAACCGGAACATGAGCCAGAATTGCAGAAATCTGCCTGGACAGCTGGTGAAAAACCGGGACTGTAAGAATCAGCACTAATGAAAGGGCTTCGGATCTTTCTTCCTGCAGGATTTTGATTGGGCAGAAGTCGTTGGCTTCTGCTGAAAAAGAGTGATTGTATTGTAGAGATTATCCTCAATAGAAAAGATCTGTGTTGAATGTGGTGACAGGGCAAGCAATGGGCCTAATAGGTTAAATAAGAAAGATATCAGATGCAATAGCTGTGATCAGGAGAGGGGGCTGGACTTCTTTACTGTGAAAAGAATATGTTAAAGACAATAGCCTTTAAAAAAAATATATTTATGGTATTTATGCATATACATACAGTAAACCAGGGTGGCTTCGCTACAGGGAGTCCATCTGCTAGAAGCATAGGAAGATCATACACGGTGGGTTTATGGCGGGCCCCCTTTTTGTATTCCTTTGGATTAATGTAGGGAGAAGGAAAGAGAAAGAAGTGTGAATAAGTAAAGGGAGAAAGGAGAATATAGCTTAGGTCAGGTAACAGCAAGGCCTAAAAACTTCTGCTGGCTAGGGGTCAAAACTTGGATTGTTCATATCTTACGGTGGGTCGAAAGTTGGTAGGGCCTTGTCCAATAGTCTGTAAGGGTGAATTGAGGGTGGGGAGCGGATGGTGACTAGTGTAAGAAAGTAGGCCAGCAGAAGCCATGTGATGGCTTGGCTCATTTTTGCTCAGTGAGAGCCAGTCCTACGACTCAAGCCTGGCTCTGCCAGTGCCACATCTAGAAATGACAATACCAATAGGTCTGGCGTATAACCAAGTCTCCCAGTTTTATGACATGTATTTTTGACATCTGCATTTATGCATATTTATTTTATAATGATTGTATCTGTATGTAAATTATCCTTTCTATAGGGGCGGGGGAGGTGCTGAAGCTGGTATTTGCACACTTATTTTAATGGAAAATGTACACTCCTTGTGTAATCTGATGTTTTGTTAAGGGAACACCTATAGTTACTGTAGAAGGCAAGGGTTTTAATGTCTGTTTCCACCTCTGACAAACCATTGGGGGGGGGTAGAAGATCTGCATTGTGGTAATCTCTGTTAGACCCTCTAATGGGTGTAGGGAGGGAGGGAGAAGGAAATGTATATTGTTTTGGCAACTGTAATTTTGTCTATATTTGTAATTTAATGACTATACACCTGATGATCGCCTTGTTTGAAAGTTACGGCTTAAAGCACGGGCCTGAGTTGGTGTGCTGTATGAGTGCAATTACAATACAGTCACCACTAAGGCCAGTGACGATATCGTAATTGCACTCATAAAGCACATACCACACATCACAAAACTTTGAAGTAATTCATGACTAGTAGCTTGCTGTTCTGGAACCCAAGGTTAGTGGATAATCTATTGATTCTTTGGTATTTTTTAGTCTTGTGTTCTCAGAAGAAATCGTTCCATGCATTTATCCCACTTTTTGAGGTAGAATTAAAGGGAATTACATGTGATTGCTGGCGCGGGGGCTATGTTAGTTCATACCAGTAATTGGTGGGTTAAATAGGTAGGGTTGAGGAAGATTAGAGTATTGATAGATTGCATGCAAGTGTTTACTGGTATCTAAAGAACGGTTGGGTTACAGACTGTGGTTCAAGAGAAGCGCAATTCACAGTAATATATACAGAAAGTAAATCAGATGACTGCAATTCTAAACTGAAGTTGAATAAGAGTTGCACATATGCAAAGGATGGAATGTATTTTCAATGGTCAGAAATCAGGTGAATTCCACAATACAGCAACCTACATGTAGAAGAAGCGTTTCTGACAGTTTCTTCTTTTGAGGTGGAATGATTAGTCACGGTGGAACTCTGAAACGTAAATTACTCCGTTGGATGAAAAAGTTTGTCAGGCTGTTTATTTGATCGGGAAAAGTTATGTCGCATGTTACTGTCGGATCAATATATTATAAAAAGTTAAAACAAAGGCCTTTAAGGGTGAGATGGTATAAATCTTTGTTACAACCTGTAATCTGGTATTTCGAAAGATGACAGATTACCAAAGAAGTGTTACAGCAAACAAATGATGGATGGAATGTGGACAATGCAAACATTCTCCCCCAGTCAAAAGATCTGGGTTAAATCCATCGTTCTTTTGCCCACTACGCTAACCCAGTTTGGACCCAGCAATATGCAAATCAGTCTTGAACCCATTCCGTCCATCATTTGTTTGCTGTAACAGATTACCACAGAAGGCAAATGTTTTTTTTGTGTTGTTACCTCTCGAGCAAACGTGGAGAACTTGAGAAGTGATAATTCTTTCTAGACCAAGTTAGGAGGGGTTGTACATTGTTTTTTCATATGAAATTGTGTACGTAGTTGCAATTTCATGTATACTCTATAGCTGTATGTGTGTATTAAACTATATTTTTCTTAGATGTTACACCTACCCATAAATACTGATTCTTATTGTATTCCATTTTACATTATTTTATTGAATGGAATGTGTTGTGATTTTATGATAGACTATGTTTGTTATCTGTTACTCTTTTATATTGTGTGCTTTGAAGCTAGGTCACCAACACATATATTCCTTATAACCAAATAAATACATTAAAATAAGGACTGGGTCAGGCCATCTCAGGTATTAACTCTTGCCCTGGGAGTGATGGATTTCACCCGATCAGATGTTCATTTCAGCTTGAAAACCAGTATGCTGGAATGCTACTCCATTGTCTTCTTTTATAGGTCCCTTTTATTTATTTCCTACCTTTTGTGTTTCTTTTTATTTTATTTAAATTCTTTTTATTGTGCTTTTCAGTTTTACATTCCAAATTATTTCTAAATTCGATGAAAGGTTTTTACACTTTCGGAGCATTTGCCCGGCTGTACTCTATTTAAGGCAGAAACTACTTTCGGGCACTCAATATAAAATCATGCCGTACTGCAGTGCTGACATTACTGAACAGCAAATCAATTCAGCTCTCCTGCAGGGCTGCTAAATTCCTTCTACAAGTGAACAACCTACAAACAGCAACTCAATCACCCCAGACAAATAAAGGCAGTTGCGGGGCAGGAACACTTGAAGTAAAGACTTTGCCAATCCCCAGCTGAACTGTGTGCTTACTCTTCATGATTGCTAAAAAATCCTCATCGCAAAATTCCACGGGTGTAACCACGTACTGAGCACTTGATGGACCATTGCTTTTAGTGTATTGCTCTCTCCGATGTAATGACATTTTAAACATTAATTCCTTTAAAGCTATAATGCTTTTTTAACAAGAAGAAAAAAGTTACTTACCTGTAACTTTAGTTCTCCAGTATTGGAATCTTTCATAGATTCACATGCCTGAATCATTCCCCGTCGTCGAGACGGGAGTCTCAGGTATATAAAGAAACACTGCTTAGTAGTGTAGCAAACTGAAAAGAGCCCTAGGCCCATTTCCCTTTTGCAAACCATAGCCTTTGTTATGTAAAAAGGCCCAAACTTTTCCCTGAACCAATCAGAGAGCTCCTCACCCTCTAGAACACTCCTGAGAGAACCTTCTGCCCCTCAGATTTTTCGCTCACTTGTGCAATAATACACTTCCTGTGCTAAATCCAAGGTGAGCCTCTCAGGGGAGGAGGGTGGGTGCATGTGAATCTATGAAAGATTCCAATACTGGAGAACTAAAGTTGCAGGTAAGTAACTTGTTTTCTTACTCCAGTATTGGAACTTTCATAGATTCACATGCCTGAATCAGAATAGCGAGCAGTGAAAAAGAAAACAAAGCAAATTTTTCTGATAAATTACATAATCATGCAATACCATTAGCAAATAAAGCATAATCTCATATATAAATATACATACTTATATAAAAATGTGGCTTTGTAAACAAGAGAACGTATGGATGGAGGGATGCAAGAAAGGCTCACCGTTACTGGATGATATTCCGCAGTACCGCCTCTCCCACCGCCGCATCCGATTCTGCGGCTGCCTCCAAGCAGTAGTGCCTGGTGAAGGTGTGTGTAGATGCCCAGATTGCTGCTCTGCAGATATTCTGGATTGGCACTCCTCCAAATAATGCAGTGGATGTGGCCACTGCCCTCGTGGAATGAGCACGGACTCGTGCATTCAAAGGCTTTCCAGCAGCTTGATGACAGTAGACAATTGCACTGGAAATCCATCTGGCAATTCCCCTCTTTGACAGCGGGAAACCTTTCCTGGGTGCGCTGAAGGCGACGAACAACTGGGAAGACCTGCGAAACGCCCAAGTTTCTTTCAAGTAAAATTTCATACATCTCTGAACGTCCAGAGAGTGTAATACTCTTTCTGCCGCTGTTGCTGGATGCGGAAAGAAACGCTTCAGCACCAATGGTTCGTTCAAATGAAAATCAGTTGGCACCTTTGGAATGAACTTCGGGTTTGTCCTGAGAATCATCTTATCCTCTTGAAATTGCAAGAAAGGCTCCTGAATCGTGAGCGCCTGTAGTTCCCCTACTCTTCTCGCTGAAGTCAATGCAATGAGAAGAGCCACTTTCCAGGACAAGAACCTCATGTCTGCCCTGTGCATCGGTTCAAATGGTGGCTTCATCAATTGAGAGAGAACAATATTCAGATTCCATAATGGTGGTGGAGGCTTTACTGGTGGAAAGACTCTGAATATTCCGTTCATGAATTTTTTGATAATCCTTAAAGACCATAAAGATGGGCCTGACGATGACCTCCTGTAGCGGGATAACGCAGCCAAATGCACCTTGATGGAGGCATGTGCTAATCCTGACTTCGCTAACTGCAGAATGCACGGTATAATCTGATGAGGCGCAGCAGTAAGAGGATGAACATCATGTCTCTTACACCACAGACAGAACCTCTTCCATTTCATCCTGTAAGTTCTGTTGGTACTCTCCGCTCTGGCCTTGGACAGGATGTCCTTACATTCCTGTGAGATGTTCAGATGGCTAAACTCACAGTGTTCAGGAGAAAGGCTGCTAATCGCAAGGATTTCGGGTCCGGATGGCGCACCTGCCCCTTGGACATTGTCAGAAGCGATGGAATCATGCGCAACCGAATTGGACGGTCCTCCGACAGTAGCAGCAGTTCCGTGAACCAGTGTTGTCTGGGCCACCACGGGGCTACTAGGATCAGTCTGCACGGCTCTTTCTTGATCTTCACCAGTACGCAGGGGAGAAGAGGAATTGGAGGAAAACCGTAGGCAAAGATGCCGGACCATGCCATGGAAAACGCATTCCCCCAAGATCCCCTCTGGGGAAGCCAGCTTGCGAAGTACTTGCATTTTCTGTTTTCCCTTGTAGTGAAGAGGTCCACCGACGGTGTTCCCCATCTCCGAAAGACGCTGTCCAGGATTTCCTGGTTTAGCTCCCATTCGTGGCAGGACAATTTTAGCCTGCTGAGAGTGTCCGCTTTGATGTTTTGATCCCCCGGGAGGTGTTCTGCTGTCAATGATATTTCCTGCTGAATAGCCCATTCCCAAATCTCCTGGGCTTCCTGAGACAGGGAGAGAGATCTTGTTCCCCCTTGCTTGATTACATAATGCATCGCCGTGGTGTTGTCTGTTCTTACTAACACCGGCGCACCTTTTATCCTTGGCAGAAAAGCCAGTAATGCCAAGCGGATCGCCCTGAGCTCCAGCAGATTTATATGTAATTGCTGCTCCTCTGCTTGCCAACGGCCGCTGACCTGAAGGTCCTGAAGGAAAGCTCCCGATCCTTCCAATGATGCATCTGTCGTTACCACTAGCGGAGCTGCACTTGCTAGAAACGACAGCCCTTGAGACACATTTGCCTTTTGCGTCCACCACTCTGCTGCCTGTCGCATCACTGGTGTCACCCTTATTATATCGTCGAAGGATCCCTCCACCTGACGCCATTGGAGATCGATCTGTTCCTGCCATGGTCTCATCCTTAGCGTGCAGCAAGGTACCAGTGGAATACAAGAGGACATTGTGCCCAGCAAGGATTTGTACCTGCGGACTGAAAGAGGCTTTCTTCTTCTCAAGTCTTGAAAGAGGGACACAATCCTCAGTTGTCTTTCCTCGGAAGGAAACGCTTTGTTGCATTCCGTGTCCAATATTGCTCCCAGAAATGTAATCACTCTTGCTGGGTGGAGGTTCGACTTTCTCTGGTTTAAAGTCAATCCTAAATTGGCGAATAAGTCTATGCAAGCTTGCGTTGACGCTTTGGCTTGTGTCTTTGATGTTGCTTTGACTAACCAGTCGTCGAGGTAAGGAAATATTTGATGTTTTTGCTTCCTCAACACAGCTGCCACTGGAGCCAGGCATTTCGTGAAAACCCTTGGCACTGACTTCAAGCCGAATGGCAGTACCTTGAATTGGTAATGTCTTCCGGCTACCCAGAACTGAAGGTACTGCCTGTGTGCAGGATGTATCGGCACATGGAAATATGCGTCTTGTAGGTCCAATGTGGTCATATGATCCCCTGGGTTTAACAACGGAAGGATGTCCTGTAGAGATACCATCCTGAAAGATTGTTTCTTGAGATAGGTGTTTAAGGATCTGAGATCCAGGATGGGGCGCCACTGGAGCTTGTTTTTCTTGATAAGAAAATACCGGGAGTAAAACCCCCTGTTTTCCTGGGATTTCGGTACCGGTTCTATTGCTCCCTTTCGGAGCATTGTCCGAATCTCCTGCCGGAGTTGATGCAGATGATTTGCTCTCTTGTGCATCGGTGGCGTACAAGGGGTTGTCTGAATAAATTCTAGGGTGTGACCGAATTGAACTATTTTGAGGACCCATTGGTCCGTTGTTATTTTCCGCCAATTGTGTAGATAGTGAGCAATCTTTCCACCTTGGGGAGCATCTGACAGAGCCGGAAGATGGAGGTTGTCATTGCCTACGCGTGTTGTCCTTTCCTCGGCCACCACGTCCCCTAGGAGCTGATTTTGTGTATCCTCCTGACTGACGCTGGTTATATTGCTGACGGTACGGCTGTGATGAGGACTGATAAGAAGACAAATATCTCCCCTGTTGGTATCCTCCTCTATACAAGGACTGTCCTCTACCCCTGGAGCCACGAAAAGGGGTTTTCCTGTACTGCAGAGTTCCCAGAGACTTTGCGGTATCAGTATCCTTCTTGATACTTTCCAGCGTGTCATCTATATGTTTTCCAAATAATTCTTCTTCATTGAAAGGGAGGTCTAAGATTTTGTTCTGCACCTCCGGTCTAAATGCTGTTGCTCGCAGCCAACCTTGCCTGCGCAGAACCGCCGCTCCTCCCAAGGATCTAAATGCTGTGGTCGTTATATCCATAGCGCAGTCTATGACTTCAGCCGAAGTCCTCTCTCCTTCCATGAGAATTTTCTTTGCCTCCTGCTTCTCTGGATCTGGCACCAGGTTAACATATGGAGACAGGTCGCACCACATCTGCCTGTCATACCTCCCCAATATAGCCAGGGCATTAGCGGCTCTTACCAGCAGAGCAGACATTAAAGAAAAACGCTTCCCTGCGTTATCCAACCTTCTGCCCTCCTTGTCTGGAGGCGTTGCAATAGGAGCAGATGGGTTCCTGGATTTCTGTTGTGCCGCTTGCGTGATAACAGAATCCGGTTTGGGATGACCCACAAGGCAAGATGGAGCGTCGACCGGTGCTTTATACTTTTTATCCAGTCTGGCCAGAACTGGTGTTACCGTCGCTGGCGTCTCCATGACCTTCAATCCTTCCTTCCAGATATGAGACACTACAGGCAAAGATCGTACAGATCTCCGATACGAATCTTTAAAGTCATATAGAAAACATTCAGTTTTTTCTTCTGTCATGGTCAGTGCAAACCTCTTAGTGGCTCCCTCCATTAAATTATGAAATCTACCAATGTCCTCCGGTGGAGAGTCCACTGGTCTCTGCGGAGGAGTTGCAGGTGATGTGGCAACATAGTCATGCCATTCTGCACTTGTGTCCGCAATTTCACCATCTTCCTGTTCCTCATCCGAGGTATCGTGGTGTGTTGTCGGTGGTGGGGACCTAACAGTAGGTTCCAGCACAATTTCCCTCCTACGAATCGGAGTCCCTGGAACAGAGCGTTGACGCGGAGCCGGCTCTACGGCCTGTGGAGTGACTGGAGTCGCTGGGTATCTTCTTCTATAATCCTTCAACATTCCTTGGAGATCCCTCAACAAAGAGGATGGGACACTGGTCATCTCTTCTCGTTGTTGTTGCCGATATCAGTGTTGTTCCTGGGGTTGCTCTTGATAACCCCCATATTCTTCCTCCGAATCATCCTCCTGGTAACTTGACCTGTAATTGCGAAGGGCTACTGGCAATACCATACTCCTCATCTTCCTCCGAATCTTCCTCTTCCAGTAAGTGAGACGGTAGCAATGGGGAGACCTTGCTTGGAGATGTAACCTCCGGTGTAATAGGTTTTTTCCCAGGCCCCAACCTTTTTTCTGGTGTTTTTTCCATCGTCGACGAGCACGTCGACGAGATACCCTTTGCCGTCGTTGACCAAGTCACCGTCGCCGACGGTCGACGTCGTCGTCCTCTTAGACGCTGCCGTCGACACTGCCATCGTCGACACAGTCCTCGTCGACGCTACCGTCGTCGACGCCGCCGTCGACACGGTCGTCGACGCCCTCGTCGACGGTGAAACCGTCGACGATATCGTCGACGGTGAAATCGTCGACACTGTTTTCTCACCAGCCTTATCCTTTTTCGTCGACGACGGAGGAGTTTTCGTCGTCGATGGTCCTTTCTTAGTCGACGGAGTTGATTTCTCCTCAGAAGGCGCAGAAGAAGATCGTTTGATGGTAATCTTGATCTTCTGAGGCGGCTGTGGTGGATTTGAAGTGGCCTTTGTGCCTTTCACCTCACCAGCAGATCCCTTCTTCCCCTTAGATGAGACTGAAGGGGATTCTGAGGGACTGCGCCCTGAAGACCCTGGGGTGGTCTTTTTTAGGGCCTTCTCAGGTCTTTCCCCTGAGGAATGTGTCTGAGGAGATCTACTTCTCTTCTGAGATCTCTTAGACGCCACAGATTCCTCCTCACTCTCACTTGAGAGGATTATTTCCTGGCTTTGACTTTCTGAAGCCAGATCAGTAGCCTTCCCTCACGATCTCTCAATGTCTTATTAGAAAAGGTATGACATACCTTACAATCTGCTGCCTTATGATCTGGAAAGAGACAGTAGATGCAGTCCTTGTGAGGGTCATCTGTAAACAACCTCTTCTTGGAGCAGGTTGAACAAGCTCTAAATAATCCTTTTTTCTCTTTCTCAGACATGGTTGAAGTAGAAACCTAAAAATCCAAGTCAAAATACTGTAGAAGTAAAGAGTTTGAGCAGAGCTCAAAGGAGACTCCCTAGCACAACGTGCGGCAGAAAAATCTGAGGGGCAGAAGGTTCTCTCAGGAGTGTTCTAGAGGGTGAGGAGCTCTGATTGGTTCAGGGAAAAGTTTGGGCCTTTTTTACATAATAAAGGCTATAGGTTGCAAAAGGGAAATGGGCCTAGGCCTCTTTTCAGTTTGCTACACTACTAAGCACTGCTTCTTTATATACCGGAGACTCCCGTCTCGACGACGGGGAATGATTCAGGCATGTGAATCTATGAAAGTTCCAATACTGGAGTAAATATATTTTTTTTATTCAACATTTTTGTATGGCTTAGAAATTGAAATGATTTTAATTAATCTGCAAATAAAATATTTACTTAGTTTACTTACTTCTAATAAATACACAATCTCGATTGTGTACCAAGTGTCTCATCCCTTCAGGATGAAATGACACCTGAAAATATAGCTGGTTACTATACAAATTAGAACACCTTTCCCTAAATCCACTGACTTTGACCCATTGGGTTTCACCTGGTCTGACTCCATTTGAATTGAGTCCTCTATGCTTTGACCCAACCTAACTGCATTAATGTAGTCCATGTTCATGCTGTTGGGCCAAATCTGGATTAGTAGTGGCTTGTTCTTGGTGAAAAGTAGGAAATCTTGGAGGTGATAAGTTTCAGGAAATGCTGGACTTCCAGGTGTGGATGACGTGCAAGCAGAATGCAAAAAGCGACATACACATGCCTGTTGAAAATTTCCAGGCCAATTCTGGGTTTTCTCCTAAGAAGACACAACATTTCCAAGCACAGTGGAGGAGCGTGCTGTATACTTGTTTCTTAAAAGCAGAGCACAAGCTCTATTCCAGCTTGGGTATTCTCACGCCCACCTATTGGACAGGAGGACTACTGCCCCCTCACCTAGCTCTGTTGAGACGTGCAGTTAGCGATGGCTGTTTACTAGTGGAAGGGCACAGGATCTTTAATTTGTACTCAATGGCCTTGTGGCACCAATGTCAAATTTCACAAAGCGGAGGCCTTCGTCTTCCCTCATTGGGGCATGTTGTGTGATTATGCTGGCAGCCGGTATGAATGAAGACATGAAATGGTTGATTTTCTCTGGTAGGTCAGATTTCAAGCTGCACAGGTGTCAGGATTCCAGCAACATTTTCTGGGACCCCTACTACCTTAATAGCCCCTCAGATATATATGCGGACGACCCAGGGGTAATGTTCCCTTGTGGGGTGCAATACACATGTTTTCCTTGACTTGCCAGAAACAATGCACTGACTGAAACAAGTTTGGATGCCTGGTGAAGCTGTGCTTTCAGATCTGCCCAACAATAGCTTAACCTCACTTGAAATATCTGACCACTGACTTCCAAATCAACGTACTCCTAACCACTTGTGCACTCCCATTCCCAGTCCCATCCCCACATTTCAATGTAGTAAGCCCAGGAAAATGCCAGCCAAGTGCCTTGCTTCGCTTGGCTAATCATTTTTTGACAGTGGCACACCTTTTGATTGGCTATCGCATCCCATTGGTTTCACATGGACATAGGCAACCTTAAGGCAGAAGTTTGTTTTTACCTTGACTCTGGAGGTCAGCTCAGCACCACCAGCTAAGGAGAGACAGTGTATCCGGGAGTTGAGTTGTTTCCTCCTCCTCCCACCACCCCCTTCCCACCACCGTCTTCATCCGAACCCTTTACCTCTAACCAAAGAACTTTATGTTGGGAAGAAAACCTAGACTCATAGTTGTTGTCTCTGTGGTTGTGCACTGCCTTGCAAACGAGCTGGGAGAACGACTAGAGGAGAGAGCAATTACAGGAGAAATTGTGATCTGCAGCCAGTTGAGCTGGACAGTTAACAGTTTGAAAAATCGACACCAGCATCAGGAGAAAAGGGGTGGAAGCATCTGTTGGTGAGTGGTTTAATGGAGTATATTATTTTCAGTACATATATTTCATCAGAAAACATCAACAAGATAACTTGTTATCTGAAAAATGCTTCTATCAAATATTGCATCTTGGAGAGTGGTCACATAGCAATCAAAGTTTAGACATCTAGCAGGAAAAACAACACAAAGCAATGTAACTTAACAGTAAGACATTCTTTGAAGTTTTAAATAAAAAAGGATACAATTTGTTAACAGCACTGATCATTAATGTCCAAGTATTAACCCCCTCAATGCTTTAAAATGCAGGACACTCTTTCCAATAATTCATGTGTAGATCACGAGTCCTGTCTCCGATCCTTCACTTAAGTCTACATCTTACAAAGGAGCTTTATTAGACCTCAGACCTCTTGTGAAACATTCTGTACCCCTCTAACTGGTCGACAGCACCTACTTCATGTCCGGACCCTCAGTTCTTCAGGGAGAAGCCGTAACACTGAGCTGTCCAATGCCACCAACATATACTATTTGGATGACTTCAGCAGACCTTTAATCAATTAAACTCTGACAAATCCAACTCTGACCTATGAGAAGTGCTAACCCCCAATCCCATGAGCCAACTTTGTTTAAAAAAGATAATAATGCTCCTATCTTGCTATACACTTTAGTGTCACACATAGCAAAACTCTCTTCCTCTGCTATTTAGTCTGTACATGTACCCTATGGCGAATTTACTCAATTTGCCTGATTCATCATTATATATTTATACAGATGGCACACCGCTTATATTTTCCATATTTTGCTGTAACAAAAAAAATAATTACCACTTTCTGTATAAACAAGACGCTTTATTGAATACATGCATGGCCATCATCAAGAAATGGATGGCGACAAACTTTATGAAGCTTAATAGCTCAAAAAGAAGTTCTGATCACCGCTCCCCAGGAGCGAATCAGTGGGACAGCACTTTCTGGCTGGCTAAAATGGGGTTCCACCCAAAAAGGAATTCAGTTTCCCTGGCTATTCAGCTAAATGTACCTTACACCTGCAATTAGTTCAGAATGCAGAAGCCCATTTAATCTCAGCCTACCCCATGTGCGAACATATGTAGGCCTGAGGTCTCTATACTGGTTACCCATATGCAACAGAGTCAGGTTAAGGTCTAGAAGAGTTTTACATGCAACCTCCTACCACTATACTTTTTATCCTCTAAATTCGCCCCTCAAATATCTACCTGACCATTGAGGTCCACCAATCTTTTCTGACTGTCAATCCCAAAAATCAATTAGTCACACATAACAGAGCCTTTTCTGTTGCTGTGCATAAGATATATAATTTTATGTCTCTTCACTCACAGCCCGAAACGTCTATCTGTTCTTATAAAAATGTTGAAAACATGGTCAATAGTTTTATTCTTGCCTTTTTAAATGCATGACATTGTACATTAAACAGCTTCAACTGAATTTAGTTTGGGCTGGCAGAGGCAGCCAAAGGAGGTGTTCTAGTGGGAGTAAGTGAATACGTTTATAGAACACACTATGGACAGTTTCTTGTTACTGGTCACTTCTCTGTCGGCACCAGATCTCTAAGAGGATTTAGCAAAAAGGGAAAGTGTGTGTAGTGCTTTCTAAACAGTAAATGATGTGCCTCACTGCATTAAACCCCTGATATGGTGCTCCAGAGTTTGGATGCCCAGACACAGAATCGCCTTCCTCCTGATATTTAGTGTTTTACACAGGAAATTAACAGGAAGTTTCTCATTGGAAGTGAAGAGTTCTAGGAGGACAGTATCCGGCAAACTCAAGGGCAAGATAAGGGTGTAAGTCTTGGCGTTTGGCCTTAAGAAGGAGTCATAAATTAAATGCCTTTATGTTTACCTGCAGCAGCCACTGTAGTGATTTTCTGGCTGAATGCAACATAGTTGTGTGTTCTTAAGGTTATGTACCAACTAAGCAGCTGCGTTCTGAACTCACTCAAGAGTGGTTTAACCTATAAGGCACAGGCAGTATTATGCACAGAAGTTTACAAGTGCTCTAACTAGCTGTCAGTGATCAAGAGGGATAAACTGTATGCTGCCCTGGAATCCAGCTTTATCTGTAGCAGTAATTTCAGAAAGGAATGTTAAAAAGTCTTTAGGCTCCAAATAGAAGAGTTAACTGGAATATTGGGACGGAAAAATGATGCGGAAAAATGATGGGAGGATGGAGAAACAAAAGGATCTCTATTTGTGCGGAGGAGTAGCAACTTGGTCTTCCGTCCCTTGAACTTGAGACCTTCCTCAGAGCAGCAAACTGGTTCATGAAAGAAAAAAAATCACTTACCTGTGTGCCGCCACCTCTTGGTCCTATTCGCCCGCTTACAGGACTCCAGGGCAGAAAGCAGGAACAGAAAGCATCCAGGCTTCCAGGCTCCCCTAAGCCAATCTCAACGCATTGGTCTGAACGCCGTGGTTTGGAGCTCAGAATGGGAGCTTCTAATGTAGACTGGGTGGAGAATATGCAAAGTGCGCATGACGTTTTGGTGCCGGCATGCGTACTTAAGAGAGTGCGAACCACTCCTGCTTCAGCTCCTCTGTGAAAGCCCAGCCCTGCCTTGCACCTACCCAGCTGAGCAACAATGGAAAAATAAAATGATAACAATTAGTTAATTTTTTCTTTTTTGATCTGCTCAGAATGGCGACGCTCCTCCACCTTATCAGCTAACAAGGCCAAATTGACAAGGGGATGTGGTAAGTAAAGTATGTACCACTCAAGAGCCAAAGTTATCGAAGTAGGTAGAAGGTTTATTCCATGTAACTTCATCCGAGACAAGGAGAGTGTCATAGGCAAGAGATCGGTCCGTAACTGACACAGCAGAACAAACCCACCGACGTGAACACTTTAAGCACAGGACATCCTAGCAACACATACATTCTAAGCCCCTACATTCTAAACCTCAACCAATTAAGACAATACAAACCCACTATATCACCTCTCCCCTTTATAACAAAACCCCAAATTCACAACATCTTCCCCACAAAAGAGACCTGAAAATCAATCAATATCTAACAAAATCTTTGAACTTAATCGGAGGTCTCCTAACCCGACCCCCAAATTCAGAGTCGGTCGAATTTAAAGCCAAAGAACGCCTTCCAGACTGACTACTTCTCTGAACCATACTCTTTCTAGCTGACTCAGATCCCTCGCCAACCTGCAGCCAATGAGTCCACCCGTGAACCTGTACCTTCAAAGAATCCTTTCTCTGCCTAATCAGCTCCGCCTGATCCTGTGTCACTCTATCCAACCATCTTTTGTTCCACCATCCTTTTTTTCTAAAAGAACAGTGCCCCCTTGCTTACCCCGCGATTTATTGAAGCTGATAAGGGACGCTGGTCACTTTTGATGGAGCCCCTCCAACATCTTCTCCTTACTGCCTCATCACCCCAGACTCTTTTGGGCACCACGCTCTACTGCCGTAAAAGAGGTGCCCTTGCCACAGGACGGACACTTAGTGGACTGCGCCATTTCTAGACAGACTTTTCACCCGGCCCGGATGTCTGGGGTGTCCACAACCGCCTTGACTGGGTATTTACCACGCTCCTAGCTTGATATCTGCCATTCCAGCCCAAAGGGAGTCATCTTCATCTTACTACTTGAAAACTGCATTATTTCCTTTCCTAGCCTTTTCCTTGGCCTGAAGCTGCATCAGATGCTGGTATTAGACGTTAGCACTGACCGTGTATCAATGCCAAGGGTCATCATTCGCCGTTAATGGAGCCCTGACTTTTACTTCTTGTTTGGCACCCGCCTTTCTCCACCATTACTCACGCAGTCCACCTTCTGGTTTCCATCTTGTTTGTGCCCTGAAGAAGGTGGCGGCTGCATTGAAGCCCTTCACCGAAACGCGCATCAGCACTGTGTATGACAGGAACCACGCAGTGGTACATGGAAAGAAAGAGAGGAAGTTGAACTGTTCAAATGTTTTCTATCTACTATTCCCTCTCTTCAGGAGCATATGAAACCAACGTTATTGAACTGATAAAAATGTATATGGCAATTTCTGGTTATTAGTCTACAGATTTAAAAACTCGTTGTTCTCCAGCCAAAACCTGGCTGTGCATTTCTATACAGCACTGTCCTGTTCCACCCAGATATCGGGTTGTGCTTCATATCAAAACCATTTTCATCTGTGGCTCCTGTCTATATATGCATTTTTTATTGGTAGGCTCTGACAGTATGACAGATGTATGGATGCGATATGACTGATTTAATGAGAGAGTGCTGTTGTGTAATTGATATGATGACGTTTTAAGATATTATTTCGCAGTGATACACTTGGACTAGGGTACACTTTATTAGATATATTATTGTTTTTGTGGGTGCACTTTGAAAGGAAAATATGTATGCTTACATTATTTGATTGGTTCTATTGCATATGTAAAACATTATAAAAATCCTTTCAAATATTTACTGATTTTTCTATTTTGAATAAAATATTTTTGTACAATTCATTTTCGTTATTTTCATATATTTATTGTCATCCTCTGGTGTTTATGTTATTTATGGTACTGCTCCCCGCTTGAGATATCCGTTTGTTTATAGAGAGACGCCTCACACTCATCCTATACCGTAGGCAGGTGACACTTATTCCCTTCTTGTGTAGGGTCTCATTTATAGTCCCTTGCAAACTTGCACAGAATCAGAAATCACAGAGTCCCCCTTCAGAGCTGGTGAATAAGGAAGTCCAATTCCTTTTAGTACCATCTCAGTGTTAAACATAAGGCGTGCAGATGAAATGTAGTATTTAGTCATTATTGCTTGATTAGGACAGATTGTATAAATATAGGATTTGTATAACATCAAAATTATATCTTAATTATGTTGGCATGAAGAAGCTCCACCATCCTGCCTCACGTGGAAATGTGTGGGACAAACCACTTTCACCAAAAATATGTGTTGTCCACAAAGGTATCATCCTTGACAGATGGTACGTTTTTTCACTCTAACCAAATACGTGAAGATGAAAAAAACAGGCTCCATGAACACGAGTGAATGGGATAACATAGCAGACTTAAAAACAAGTTATATGATATAAAGGGTGAGAAAGGAGCTGATGATAGAGAGCCTGTTCAGGAAAAATAGTAAACAAATTGTGTCTTATCTTTCTTGTTAACCAATATAAGAAATAGTGTGAAGTCATTTTGTTTCACCGTCATATGAAACTAGACCAAATCTCAGGTAAAATCAGTCTGTTTTACTCTAAGTGAAAAATTAAGGACTCATCTATGTGCCACATATTTTTGCCAAAAAGAAAACTGAACTATGTCTCACATTCCACCATTCAATCAATCAATCAAAATGTTTCATTCGGTATGCAGTGCACGACCATATAAGCAAATACAAATACACATGTTAAAATCATCACAGATACATAGATATTGATAATACTGCCAAGTTAGAAATAGAAAAGATGAGAAGACAAAACGTCTATCTCTTGAGGCTTAAAGTGGATGTTATCACTAAGAAAGGATGAAATTATTTCTAATTTCAGTTCAATTGCAGGAATGACAGATATTCTTAGCAGGGAACATCGTGTGGAAATAGCAGTAAAGTGCATTAGTCTAGGCTCAGCAATGTGCACATTTCGCTTTTAGATACTGATTCCACCATTCAAAAGGAAGAAGAAATCCCTTTACCTGTTGTGTTGCAGGTAGGATTGTTCTCAGCCATGAGTTGAGCAGCGCTGATGGGTAAAATCCTGAAATAAAAATGTAACATTACTTGTGTGCTACACACTGTCAGATGATGCCCAATGGAGTTGTCAGTTAAGGCAAAAAAACTATTTCTACATGATCCATGTGTGTCTATGCCTCTTTGTGAAAGAGATAAACTGTGATCCCAACAGCTCCCCTGTCTATGAAGATCCACTGCACGTTAGCACTGATGAGATCTATCCAGTTATTCATGCGTGTTGAAAGCTCACTCTACCCTAATGCAGCTTCAGGGCACTGAAAGCAATGGAAGCTAAGGGGAGCATACATGATTGTTGCATTTGTATTGCTTTAATTACCCAGAGAAAAAAATCAAAATTGCAGGGCAATTAAATTGGTCGATCCACTGTGGAGCAGTGTCTAAATTTGTATCTGGTCCTGAACAAGTATACAGTGGCCCGTGCGTGCCCCATATACCTAGCCTTCATGGACCTGTCCTCAGCCTTTGACTGTGTGAACAGGTCCAAGCTATGGCAGTTGATGTCATCCATCAGTATTGACAATAATATAATTTGGTTTTTGAGGGATTTTCATCGAGATTCCAGCGCAGTAGTACGTTACTCAAAGGACTTGAAAGTGTTCCGCCAGTTTAACATCAAGGGGGGAGGGGTGCACCAGGGGTGTATCCTCGCATCCTTCCTTATTAATTTATACAGCAATTCCCTAGAGAAGGCCCTTCTAGGACTAAAGCAGACACCCCCCAGGTAGGCAAGCGCAGTTTGCTGGTCCTCTTATATGCAGATGATGCAGTCCTTCTGGTGAAGACTGCAAGGGGCTTACAACTTCTTCTCCACGCCTTTGCCTCTTTTATGGAGGAGCTGGACCGGTCAGTGAATCATTCTAAATCATATATCATGCAAGTGGATCCCGGTAAGGCAAAGGCTAAGCAGCCCTCTTTTAAACTCGGATGCTCGCCAATACCTAAAACAAATGTTTTCTCCTATTTGGGAGTAGTGTTTGATAACTCCTTGAGCTGGTGCCCCTTGCTTAACTGTAAGAAAGGGACCTAGTGAAAGCCTCTGCAGCCATTTTTAACTTTGCTAGTAGAGTGGGAGGGAAACCAATAGGGGCCCTCCTGAAGATTTACCAAGCCAAATGCATCTCAAAGGTCAGTTACAGGAGTGAGATATGGGGTCATATTGAGCTTGGGTCTGTGCAGAGCACTGAGAACTCATTCTTGCAAAGAGTTCTCTCTGTTCCGCAATGTACTCCATCTTACGTTGTTCACAAGGAATTGGGGATGTCTTTTCTTGCTAATGATCTGGCCTTACGCCCTCTGGCCTTGTGGCTCAAAAATTAGTTCTAAGCAAGAGAATACACTTAGTAAAGACGTCATAGGGATTGCCTCTCTCTTGATCATGCCTTGCGTAACCGCTGGCTACCATATATAAGAGTTGGCTTCGCCAGGTTAGGAAGAGTAGGTCTTTACACGAACCCGGAGGGTATTCGAAAAAAGGAACTCGTTTGGGCCAGGGAGGGTTTTTTAGGAAGAAGTCATTGTGATAGAGAGGGTAAAGAGCTGTGTAAACCCAGTGTGCGTAAGTATGTTGTATTGATAACTGTGCCTACTACCGAGCCTTACCTTCTAGGGCTTAAAAGTATTTATGACCGTTTTTTATTGACGAGGTTCTAGCTCGACCTCTTTCACTACTTATTGGCACACCCCAAGGCTCCCATAGAGGCCAGTGTCTCATGCCCTGTGCCTACAACAGAGAGTCTCCTCAGGACAAGATGCACTTTTTTATGTTTTGTACTTTTTATATTAAACCCAGAAAGTTATTTATCATTCCCCTTTTTTTTTTTAAATGGGTTTTAGGAGAGTGAGACCAGCTTTTACCTTTTTACAACTTCTCTCTAGTGATACCGCTTTGCACACTCTTAACTTTTTACGGGTCGCCATCAGACTTAGGACAAGCCGCAATTAAGATTTGTATTGTAAATCAGGTATTTTTATTCTGTGTTTTGATTATCCGGATCTTATCACTTTTGGTAATTAGTAACCTGAATAATGGTATATCGTAGGTTATTTTGACTTTTATGGTTTTATTTTTAAAGCCGAATAAAGTTTGTTGATGATGAAAGGATATGTTTATTATGATCGTAATCTTTAAACAAGAGCAAGAGATAATACCACAGGTTTAAAATATTCTTATAAAAGGTGATAAAACATGTACAAAATAATCCATTATAGCTTAAAATCTTACATACACTTACACGTTACAAACTGGCACCAATAAAATTGCACTTTTACTAAGACTTATTTTCACATTAAACCACTTTTCATTTCCTTTTATGTCGGATGTTTAATTAATTAGTTTAAAGTTCATAAATTTTTAAAAATTACTCCTGACTTCTTAAAAGTCTCTGGACCGCCTTTATATATTTTCCTAGGGCAATAGCGATATCAATAGTGGGCATTTCTGTTAAGAGATTGAACGCCTGTGCCCTAGTTCTTAAATCATATTTTAAATATATTGGGCGCAGCCACAGTTTCCACTGTTCTAGTAATGTTAGGCAGTCTAAAAGTATGTGCACAAGAACTCCTTTGGTGCCTAGGGTGCACCTACAGCACCCTTAGTGGTCTAACATTTTTGATTTGAGATCTTTATTTATCAACCATAGCTTGATCCCAATCCACAATCTCAATATCTCCTGCCTATAACAGCGATTTGGAAGGATATCTAAGTAGGGAAACTAGTTTTCATTTGACCAGGAGCTCATCATAAATTCTACTGATTTTTTCTTTACCAGATAGCCCATATCGGACTCTCTGGATACTTCTTTACCATTGAATTTCAGCTCGCTCATTGTACAGACGATTTGTTGAGTTTCCTGGTTCACCTCCACCTTTAGCCTTTCACATACCTGCGCCATTCTTTCCCTACAAGCTTTTGCCCATTTTAGGTCACTATTTTGTATTTCTTTCCCTCACCATTGAGCAACTTTTTGACCTTCTATATCGTCCAATCGTTTCCAGAGTCTGATTATCGCAGTTTGTATGCGTACCTCCCAAGACTTTGTTCCTATTTCTGTTCTTATTGCTTGGGCCATGGATGATTGTGGTAGAGATAACAGGTTTTTCAGGCATTTCCCTTCCTCCAAGTCCCAGACTCCCTTACAGCTCAAATAAAGGATTTCTGCTCCGTAGAGGAATTGTGGGGGTATCATTGCGTTAAAAGCTTTTAAAACTGGACGATGTGACAGATCCCCATAATCCCGGTTAAACATTTTTAGTCCACAGATAGAGATATGGGCTTTCGCTTTTTGGGCTTCCAGATGTGTACGCCAGTTTAATGTCTTATCAAACCATATCCCTAGGTAACGGTATTCTTTGACCATTTCCAGTTTGAGATCCCCCAGATACCAGTTAAACTTACTTGCCTTTTTACCAAAGCATAAGATCTGAACTGGGTTGGCGAAGTGAGCTAAAGAATGATGATGGAACCCAGATCTGTGACTGGGGTCGAGTGTCTGAAATGTTTCCACCGCTATGTCCATCATCTCCTTTTGTTTAGACTTGGTTTCTCTTCATAACAATTTTAAAATACATCTGAATTTTTTGACACTTCAGAAGAGGCTATATCATGTAAGGCAGACAGCAGTATAATTTTAGGCACAGTAGTTAGACCTCACATTTGGGTGATCTCTTCCTGGATGTTTTGAAAGGTAGAACTCCTTCTAGACCTTATGGGCGCCATCATGTCTTTATTAAAATGTTATAAAACGGGGAAGTAATGGTTTAAGGAGAAGAAGGCAGGGTAGAAGATTACAAAGGAGGGTAATGAGCTGAAACAGGAAAAAAGTAAAGTTAAACATTTAATGGAAAGGAGAGAAGTCCTAGATTTATCTTTGAACTGCAAGAACCCAGCCACCGACGTAACTGAAAAAATAAAACAACAACGATACAAACAAGAGTTTATTCACTCCGGGATTATTGAGAATGAAAAAACACTTGGAACCAAGAAAGCAGCTGGCGAGGATCACTGATGGCTAACTAGCATGTTTTGAGAGCAGGGCTGGACTAGCTGTAGCAGGCACCAGGCATTTCCCCGGTGGGCTGGGAGCGGGTTTTGTGCCAGCGTGGGTCGGTTTTGCAACAGTGCTGCAATATCGGCCCCCTGTAACAAAGGCGGGAGCAGTGCTTCTTGCTAGCACCACAAACTCCCCCCTCTCCTTCCACCCCCAAAGGGCTAGTCGAGCAGCAATCTGCCAGGGCTGGTTGATGTTCCCAGTTCCAGTCCTGCTTCAGAGCCATTTAGTTACACTTTAGTCAGGCTCTGAAATACTTTTACCATAGACACTGTTTGTCCACAACTATCTGGGATAGCCTGATTGTACGATCCGCGGAGAGTGCTGGGGGAATCCAGAGGTGAGGAAAACCGGTGTACTTTAAAAGAAAAAATATGCAAAAAAAGGGAGTAACTAAAGAGTCAAAAGGAGATCATGAGTGGCAATTTAGGTAGTGGACTCAATGACTATTTTGTAAAAAAATTAGGATTTGCATGTAACACCCAAATATGAAAAAGTATGGCAGACAGGATGTGAGAAGGGTGGACAGCTTCTTCAGGCAGACGGAGTGCAGGGCTGGTTGCCAACTCCTACTGCATATTGCTGAGGGTCATAATCATTGGGGGTTGGAAAGAAATAGAGGGTTCGGCGGCCCACCCACCCCGCCCGCAGGATGCAGGTCAGGCTCAGCCCTCAGCCACCGCTGTGCACAGCCTTTGACCATGGTTAGCATGGGCTGTCCATCTGCGGTTTGTTGGGTGCAAGGCCTGGTCACAGGTCAAATCCTGCACCCAACCCCTGCTGCGCAACAGGGGTGGTAAATTAATAACATCATAAAAACATTTGAGGTTCGCTAAACAAACAACAAATCTGTTAAAACTGAGATATGGTTCTGGCTGAAACACTTAACTACTGAAATTTGCCAGTTATGGTTATCCCCAAGGACAAAATAGCAATTTTGCAAAAGCACAGCATCAAAAAAAACGAACAAGAAAACAATAATGGGCACTGTGAGTTATGGCATTTGTTGTGTGCATTCATAACCATAACTGGTGAATTTCAATGATTTTACGGGGTTGAGCCTGATCCATAATGCAGTTTTTAACTGTTTTTTGGAGTAAACAAATATATGTATATTTGGTGATAAGACACTCTGTAATTATAGTTAGGGTCACCAGAGATCGGTATTTTGGGTATTTTAACTTTGCAACCGTTTCACGAATGTCCGCAAAATGTTCCAGATCTGTTGCACCCATTTCTTTGAAAATGTCATGGCCTTTGGACAAGGGGGTGCAAAGAAAGAAGGGCAGTCCGAAAATGAGCTTGAAATCCAATGCATTTTACATAGACTTTTGTATTTCGTGTAGTGTGAAAACGGCCAGTCAGATTTTGTGGCAATTACTCAGCATTAGATATTAGGGTGCACAGATGATTAATTTATGTACTGCAGTTAAGTAGATGAAGCATTACTTAAATGATAAGGTTTTTGAATTTAGTGATGTTGCTGCTGTATTTTCCAGAAATTTCTTGGTAGCACTGCAGTACTTGATGATGAATATGTATTAGGTGATTGGCTAAGGACTGCCTTTACAAAGTTAAAGTCAGCCATGTTTTTAGGTTGAGTTTGCTTTTGTTCTGCATTACATCTTCCTACCTAGTTGAGAATTAGGTTTGGTATTTTTATCATACGTACTACTGCTTTAGTAAAGTTGTAAATGGTAGGGAAAAATATTTATAAGTTTCTGTATATTTAAAAAACAAAATGACGAATTTTCGCTGTACTATTGTGTTAGCCCAAAACATTTTTAAAAAGAAAATTGTGAATACATTGGAAATACACTTTAAGAAACTATATTTTACAAATATAGTGTGCTAAAGTGCATTTCCTATATTTAACATAATTCAATATGTACAAAAAACTGTATGCAGTAGCGCATTAATCACAACAAATTACTGCACTACTTAAAAACAAATGCAGTTTACCCTACTGCTATAAAAATATTTAGAAATGTATAGATAACATTTTAACCTACTACCACTTAAAGTGGTAATAGGTTGTCAACAACAATAAAAACCTAATTAAATTACCTATATGTAAAACCCAAACCCAAAACGCAGCACAACAGAGACCCCAGGAACGCAAAACCCAGCAAAAGTGTCCCCCTTGCCACAGTCCCCCGCATCCGAACAGCGACCTCTGGAACACCCTCCCCCATCCTCCTACGGCAGACCCAGGACCTGCTGACCTTCAGAAGATTCAAGACATGGCTATTTGAGAAGTAGCAGCATGCCCCCTCCCCCCCCCCCTCCCAGCGCCTTGAGACCCTCACGGGTAAGTAGTGTGCTTTACAAATGTATTGATTGATTGATTGATAAAACCAACATGGCCGCACTTTACAGTTGGTAAACACAGCCATTAGTCAATGACCTAATGACTTATCAGCTACATGTACAGTGGTATATCGGGAACTTAACACGGCATACCATAGCACAATATATAACTACGTTTTATAAAACATATAAATTTAGCACTACTTACACTATTTATATATACTACCAAAATGAACATTTACTCATTATAAAGTATAGTATGGTCACATATTGTGTTCATCCTTTCACACACTTTCACGGTACATCTGCTTCAATGTAGACACTCCCCTCTGAGCCACTCCACTCTAAAACACTGTATGCCACTCCACGTTATTCCACTCTACCCCCCTCCACTTTACACCACCCCAGTATAAGCCACTCCACTGTATGCTAATCCATTGTCTGCCACTCCACGTCACTGATCTACCCATCAACCCCTCTCCCAAAGTAAAATCTGCTGATAACACCAGGCAACTGAGAGGTAGGCGAGAGGGTGCAGTTCAAAAACAGAAATCACACGCACCAAAGCCCCGGATCACCATGGTCAGGAAATATGGCCGGGCACAAAGGAAATCTGGGAAAAATACCAATTCTGTCCCTAACCACAACACGACCAGGGTTACGGTAATATCTCAGGGGGATGAAAGTGAAATGGTTCAACAGGGTAGAACAATGGATACTAATGATAACACAGACACGGCATACGACCCTTTGCTGGAAAGACTGGGGGAACTATTAAGCATTTATTTATCCCCCATTGAAAATAGGCTTACTCGAATAGAAAAACAACTAGCTGAATTGAGTAGCCCCCTTAAGAATTTCCTAAAGGAAGGTCCTGCAATAAGTACAAATAACAGCAACACCACCAAAATAGCAGGCCCCAAAACAAATACTCCACAAGCACCTCCAACTATCCCAAATAACGCACACAAAGCTGCACCTGCCGCACTGGCCAATGGTCCAACTACTAAACAAAAAGCGGCAACATCGCACACCAATAGCACACCCACAGACAAAAGGAAGGACCTTGGCACTAATACCATCACCAATACTAAACCTCCAAATGTGAGCACCACAGGTCACCCTGCAACTTCAACAAGCAACCTTATCTCGGCCCAACCCACTCCAAAAACACCTAGACAAGTTCCTGCCCGCATTAACCTCCCACCGGAATGCGGCGCATATGTACTAGTGTTAGTAAATGTCACCAAATTAAGAAAGGATCTGGATGAAAATCCCACATCACTTAAAAACAAAACCTTGCACTGGCTAATTGCTAACTGCAATTACCCTATTGATGGTGCAAGGGAGATTATTAACACACAGCGAGTGGGCTGGATTGGACCACTCAGGAAAAAATTTGAGGGTGACTGTGTCACCATAAGCTTTAGAAATCCACAATGGGCAGAGAAAACCCTTGCCAATGCCCCTTTACCATCGCCCTGGGAATTCAACACCACGCTCCTTCCCTTAGGATATTTCTACCGACATCTGATACCCCCCGAACAAGCCACGGCTAATTTCCCCACTAATTCTCATCAGGATACGAATTTTGGAGCAAGGATTAAATCACCCCTTTTTGTCCAGAATCAGAACCCAAATGTCGCCTACTCCAACAACCGCAATTGGCATCCACAACCCCCAATGCCAATCTTAACCCCCAACCCTCCGCAGCTCTTTCAAGCCCCAACTATGCATCAGAGTAATTTTAGAGATAGGCCTTACCCAATCCCTAATCCGTTCCAGTTTGCACAGATGAACGAAGTTAGGCCAATGTACAATATCCCTACTTTCAATCGGTTCGATTATTTATCATCTTTAGACGAACAGGATTGACTGAGTATATCCCCCAATAAAGAAATGTGCAACGATGCAAAAGCCTGTAACTCAGAGGGTGCCACAACTCCAGCTGTATTGCACCACGTTAAAACTGCTGTTACAGAAATTATATTGTCGGACAGTATCCTGGCCATTTCTAACGAACCACTCAACCATGACAATGGGAATACCGGGAGTACATTCGTCAAACACGGACTCAAACATGGCCTATCAATTCTAAGCTGGAATGTTGCAGGTTTAGAATCTAAGCTCTCTGACCCTGCTTGGATTGAACTAATTAATGATGCAGACATACTTATGTTCCAAGAAACTTGGGCTGTTGATAATCTGTATATCGAAGGCTACCACTGCTTCAGCCTGACATCAGTAAAACCTAGCTTTGGCCGAGCAGTGGGTGGTCTTTTTATGGGGATCAGAATTTTGGCAGGCGGTACAATTAGAGATCTGAAGCTAGATAACCTTGCCAATCCCAACATTCAAATTCTGGAATATAAACTGAATTCAAAGACCACAATTTATTTAATTAATTTTTATAATAATGATTTTTATGGTGTACCGAACAAAAACTTTGTTGCATTATCTAAGGTTTTAAACACGATTGATTGTTCCCTGTCAGTAGACACCAAGACTAGCATTCTGATTGGGGGTGATTTTAACGTGAAACTTATAGAGAACTATGGATCTACTAATCTTGATCACTGTAATGACCGCAGGGGTTTGGAACTGATCAGCATACTTTCTGATTTTAATCTTGTTGATGTAATGAGTGTAGGGTATGATATGAATTTTCCCTATGCCCCCACGTTTAAGGGCAGGGATAACGGTTCAATTATCGATTACATATTTACATCACCTCTGTTAACAGATTGTTTAACTAAATCTTCTGTGGTGCAAACGTCTTTCAGTGATCACAACCCATTGTTAGCTATTTTTAATCTTGTACCCAGTCCAATTTTTATGAATTTAAACGGGGCAAGGGATATTACACCCTCAATTGACGGCCTTCGCCTTAAATGGAGGGGAATTGACTGTGGGGCCATCATAGACACGATCCAGGAGGCACATCCCGATTTACTGAAATGCCTCTCTTCCCCAAGCACAAATAATGAAAAATTGATCACAGACTTTGAAGCTTTATGCTCAAATATAAAAATCCTCCTGTCAGTCCCACTCCCTACTGAACACAAAGAGCCACGGTGGTTTGATACATCTTGCTCCGTGGCCAATAGAGATTTAAGAAAGGCCCTCTCTGCCAAACCCAGATGTAAAGATGTAGTTCGAGCTGCCAGGAAAAACTACAAAGACAAAATATCGGAAAGGAAGGCAAACTTGCTCTCCGAACACTGGGATAAGCTGGTCATCAGTGCCAATCTGGGTAGCAGCGCCCCATTTTGGTCGGCTGTCAGGAGAACGAGGGAAATGGGCAAAGAGCTTACACAAATTAGCTGCAATATAACCAGTGCAGCCTGGGAGACCCATTTTTCTAATATTTACGTCGCCCCCTCTGACGAGCAACTTCTCCCCAATATGGGCCAAACAGAAGGCTTAGAGATCTCGGACCTAGAAGTCAGGAAAGCCATTAAAGAGAGTCTAGGTAATAAGGCGCCCGGACCGGACGGCTTCCCTATCGATATTATCAAATATAATGCTGCGCTTTGGACACCAATACTCCTTAACATCTTTAACAGTCTCCCACAAGTAGCCATGCCTGCCACCTGGGCTACTAGTATCATCGTTCCCATTTATAAAAAGGGAGACAGATCAGACCCAGCAAATTATCGTCCCATTTCCCTCCTGGATAACACTCTAAAAATACTAGGACGAATAATTTATAATAGGGTACTGGAATGGGCGTCTGATTCTGACTTCTTAGATCCTTGCCAGATGGGGTTCAGGAGCGGGGTAGGAACAGTCGAGCAATGTTTAAATCTAAAATTGATAATTGACAAATACTGCATTGCTCGCTCATCCCCTGCTTACCTAGCTTTTATGGATCTTTCATCCCCATTCGATCTTGTGAACAGATCTAAGCTTTGGTTAATTCTCCTGTCGAACGGTCTTGATGCCACTCTTGTTAGATTCTTAGCCTATCTCCATACTGACCTGAAAGCACAGGTACGTATTGGGATGGGCGGAGAGGTATCGGGAGCCATTAAGATAGGGAGGCGGGTGAGACAGGGGTGCGTTCTAGCACCCCTGCTGTTGATCATTTATATTAACGGCTTGTCCAATTGTCTAAAGAAAGCTACCCCTGACGTCCCAATTATTCTAGGCAACCCCCTACCCGTGCTTTTACATGCAGACGACACTGTCCTTATGGCACGTACACCTAACGCTCTACGTCTGCTTGTACATAGTTTCGTAAATTTTATGGAGGGACTGGATCTGAAAGTTAATTTTAAAAAGTCTTTTATTATGTCCTGTGGGCCGGGCAAAAGGAAACTCAGCACAATTCGAATTGGAACAGATAAACTAGAATCTGTCCATAAGTTTCCTTATCTGGGGTTGGTTTTCGCTGCGAACAGCTCGTGGAGTGGGCATGTGGCCCACGCCACGAGCAAGTTCTCGAAAGCCAACAATTCTGTCCTGAGTCTCCCCCGCCCAAAGAAAATCGGCGCCACAAAGGCTATTGTTAAAGTTTTTAAATTACAGTGTTCTCCTGTTGCCACGTATGGAGCCGAAGTTTGGGGATCGGTCAGCAGCATTAGCATCCAAAGAGAGGAAAACCGTTTCTGCAGAAAATTGCTGGGTGCACCGATCTCCTCTTCTAATTTTATCTGCCATAATGAACTCAACCTCCCCTTCATAAGTGACTTTATCAAAGCAAGACCAGCTCTCTTCTGGATTAGAATCTGGAGGAATGAGGCTGCTGTCCTTACACAAAACATCATTAAGGACTGCCTAAATTGTGAAAATGGCATGCAGATCCCCTGGTTTAAAGAAGTTTTTAAAACACTTAATGAAATTGGTAGAGGTATTTTGTTCACTGACCCAGCGGCTATCGAATTAAAGGATACATTTGAGGTCCAAAAGGCACTTTATGCACTTTACCGTAATGAACGGCTTGGAAGAGAATCTCAGAAATCAGGGGTCAAGAAATACATAGGAAATGGTCTCTGTATGCAAATTATGCCACCCTACCTCTCACTCCCTATGTCAAATTGGGAGCGATCTTTATTATTTCGTCTAAGGGCAGGAACTGTGAAATTTTTGCTGTCTTTTCCTTTGGGGTACCGACATTATACAGATCTTACCCCCTGCCCTTGTGATGGTATAAGCACTCAAGATGATTTGCACTTTCTGTTTTTCTGTACATTTTATGTGAGATATACTAAATGGCTTTTAACCCCATATTTTAGAAAATTCAGACCTCTCACACTTCAGGAATCCTATATGTTGCTGCTTACCCTGGACACTGATGAACTGACCTTTCGCACTAGCACTTTTTAAGACTAGCCATACGTGCACGCAAGACTATGGAAAGTCCCTGAAATCAGAATCAGTCATAATGATACTACTGCAAAAACTTTATAAGATAATGAAATTTACTGCTTAATCACTGTATGAACTACTTTGTTATTATGGAATGCTATTTATATAACTGTTTTGTATTATATGTATATGTGTACTTTGCTCGGTACTTTTATGAATTTTATCAAATTCGAATAAAGGTCTTTTGAACTTTGAACTTTGAACACTATACACCACGCCACACAACTTTATATTATACTGTTTACCGTCTTCACTTGGGAGTCAAACCAACTCCTTTTTGAATCTCAAAGTAGACTATCATTTTGAGGAATTTTTAGATCTTCTGCAAAGTCCACTCTCAAGTAAGCTATAGATCCAGTTAACTATCAATAACATACATACCCTGCACAGACAGCGAGCCACGCATTTCTGTATTGTATTGTATTATATGTCTGTAAAAAAAAAAAAACAATAAAAATTATAGTAAAAAAAAAAAAAAGAATGGGTATTCTCCCCTTGGCATCTTTTACGGTCTCCCGGTCGAACCCTATAACTAATCATGCCATATGCCCTGTGTGTAACTCAGGCCATGAGCATGACGAGCATGTTCTCTTTTTTTGATGTGTGTACAATAACCCTCGATCTAAATGATTACCCCCACTTTCCTCAAAACTGGGAACTTGCCACTATTGGGAGGCCTTGAGAATTTGTAAATCAGACAAACCAAAATGATTGTGCTCCCTGATTCCGGCTTTTTGCAAGCAGCCTGGTTCATAAAAACAAAATGTAGTGGCAAATAAATGTATTTTTATTTTTCTTGTAATTTACAGTTGAGATGAGACTATGTATGGAGATAAATGAGTTATATTAATTTGAAGGTGATTGTTAAGTATAAATGTGATTTAGAAGTATGACATAAGAATTTAAAAGTTGTGAGTAAATGATAAATGTAAGAGATAACTATAACTTTAGTAGTTCTAATGTTTGTGTAGTTTAAGTTGGGTTTGTCACAAATAATAAATACGTGCTAAGTGGTGCATAAATCATAAATATAAGAAATAACTAAGTGTTGAATTTCTTACGTTGGCGTAGTTTAAGTTCAGTTTGTATCCCAAAAATAAATAACGTTTTCCTAACTATAACTTACCTTTAAACCTTTGGGTTTTTTCTTGGAATATATATACATAGAGAGAGAGGGTTTAATCAATATGAAATGAAATGAAATGAAAAGAGGATTTATTAAGCGCTACAGCTGCCCTCAGGCGTCCCGGCGCTAAGACTAAAAAATTGCCATTTAAAGAAACAAAGGGGTTCTAATTACTGGAACAGAAAAGTTTTAAGCTGTTTACGGAAACTAGACAGATTGGGATTAGTTCTCAGATACAGAGGAAGAGTGTTCCACAGCTTTGATACATTGTAAGAGAAGGACCGGCCTCCTGCTCTGGCTCTATGAATTCTAGGGATCTTGGCCAGAGATGCAGACGATGAACGAAGCGCTTTATTGGGCAGATAAGGGGAGATCAAAGAGTGATTGATTTATGGGCCCAATTTCCAGAAAGCTTGATGAGCAATACACAGAGATTTGAACTTCACTCTTTCCCTGACGGGCAGCCAATGCAGCGCTCTTAACCCGGCCTTTATTGACGTTCTTCGTGGGACTCCAAGTAGTGCGCGAGCTGCGCAATTTTGGGTGCGTTGAGGTTTTTGCAGGCTATAGTCTGGCACCCCAAGGTACAGGGCATTGCTGAAGTCCAGACAGGATTGAACAAGGCCCTGTATAATTATCTGCTTGACCTCAAACGGAAGAAGGGGAAGGATTTTTTTTATCACCCTAAAGAGGCCGAAGCAGGTGGCCGCCACCTTGGTAGCCTGTGTGTTGAAGGTCAATGACTTATCTAGCCATACCCCCAGACTTTTGATATTATCTCTGGGGGCAGGGACTGCACCCATGCTCATGGGCCACAATAGCTCCAAGGTGGAGGGGGCTGCCGAGCCCAAGAGCAGGACCTCGGTCTTATCGTCATTGAGCTTCAAACAGGACCTCACCATCCAGCTCTTAACCTCTTCCAAGCACACTGCTAAATTGGGCAGGGATTGGAGGCCACTCTTCTGCACAAGGGAAACCACTAGCTGGGTGCCATCCGCATAGGAAATGATGTTAATACCATGCTGACGAACAATCCCAGCCAGCGGTCTCATATATGCATTGAAGAGCGTAGGGCTCAGTGAAGAACCCTGAGGTACTCCACACCCTAGAGGCCTGCTTGACGAGACGGATGTGCCATCAAAGACCTGGAAGGTTATATCAGTTAAAAAAGACTTGAACCAAACCAGGGCTTCTCCGGACACACCCAGGTCGGCGAGACGGTTCACGAGAATTTTGTGACGTACCGTATCAAAAGCGGCACTCAGATCGGAGGATCACTGCCACTGATCCTCCCCGATCCAAGATCCGCCTCGCCTACTCTGTCACAGCTAGCAGGGCAGTCTCCGTCCCATGTTTAGGGCGGAAGCCCATGTGGGAAACATCAAGGAGATGGTTATCCTCAAAAAAATGCGTCAGGATGGTGTTTATGTGTTTCTCGAGGATCTTGGTTGCCCATGGGAGTAAGGAGATTGTGCGATAGTTGCTGGGATTAGTCGGATCAAGGGCAGGTTTTTTTCAGCAGGGCCCGTACCATGGCATGCTTCCATGCCAAGGGTACCATCCCACTCAAGATGGAGGAGTTCAGCAACTCCATGAGTGTAGGGAGAATGGCTTTGCTGGCCGAAACCAACGAGCCTGGGGGAGCAGGATCGCACGGAGAGCCAGATCTTATTTGGTGTGCTAGAACCTCTAGTGTTTCCAGATTCAACAAAGGGAAATGATCTAGCTTATTTTGAGAAGGAATTTCTGTGTCCAAGACCGGATCGGGGCTTTGGGTGAGTAGTTCAGTGACTGGGTCCGGAAAGGAGAGGTAAATTGTGGTGACTTTGTGAAAGAAAAAAATCAACCAGCTCGTTGCATCTAGAGAGTGAATTACGATTGTCTGCCACATGCGGAGGAGGCTTTATCAGAGATGTAACTATTCGATATATTTCTTTGGGCTTAGGTTTAGCCAATGTTATCTTCTCATTGTAATGGGCTGTTTGTGTGGTTTTTATGGCGAATTTATAGGTCCTAATGGCTTCCCTATAGATAGCTTTGTCAATGAAGTCATAGGTCATGCGCCATTTCCTCTCCAATCTTTTACAGATACGTTTTTTGTCCCTAAGTTCTTCTGTATACCACGGTGCAGATTTACTCTGTCTCTTCGACCCGGATAGGTGAAGAGGAAGAATCAGGTCTAAAGAGGTGGTGATCCAATTGTTATATTTGTTGTTATTCACAAATGGATCATGAGAGAGTAATGGTCTGGTAGTACTAAGGACATTCGTCCAATTATCTACATGAAGTTTGGACCAGTTTCGAATTTTACGGGACATGAAAGTAGACGGTGGAGATTTGTGTGCGGTCCAGGTAAAGGCTATCAAAAAGTATAATATATAACAAAATGGCCTCAGTGTACATAATACAAGCCTAAACACAGAATCTAAAGAGACTATAAAATTAAACACATTGTTGATTTTCTAAACGTATACAAAAATAAATTCAATAAAGGGCAGACAGATTGCGTTCGACTGTCTGTAAAACAGAGTGTTTAAGATTCAATGATATTCTTAGTTTGATTAAAACTATGTAACTAATGAAGATTCTCTCACATTGAAACTTAAAGGAGAACGTGTCAAATGAAATTAGCCTTAAGACCAAACAGTCACCAAGCAGTGTGTCGCTTTGTAACCCCATCCAAGCAGTGGCGCAGCCACTGTGTCATGGGCCCTAGTGCAAGAAAGGAAATTGGCCCTCTGGCAACTGCTTGAACTGTGAAATACAGCAACAATTAGGGTTCATTATGCCCAGGGTTCCAAGCCAGATGCCACTGCATGTGCTGCACCAATGGAAGCTGCGCTCCTGCACCCAAGACTCCATCAACCTCATACTCCAGCGTTTTATCCCAGTGTTTTATACCCACAGATGGGCGTACGGTATTTATTTACTCATTTGTAACGCATGGTGTACATCTTTTGCGCCTTTGCCAGGCTTGCAACGGAACTTTCGCAATAGCGATGCGATTTTAACCTAGGCAGAGGGGAGGCACTATGGGCCCGATGTAGGTCACCAAATACTGGTCGGTAACGGCCGAATTCGGCCGTTACCGACCGGTATTTGCTGATTGAGATGTAGGGGGCTACTTTACCGATTAGGTAAATTTACCGATTCTGGAAAATACCGAATCGGTAATTTTACCGATTTGGAAAATTCCTGATGTAGGTAGCACTGTTTCCAGTGCTACAGGCCTTTCAGATTCGGTATTTTACCACCCAATCCAATTGGGTGGTAAAATACCGAATCCAGGTGTGCATGCACATGTGTGCATGCACACCTATGCCATGTGACAGAGACATGCCCTTAGGGCATGTCTGTGTGCCACATGGCACACATGCCTGTATTTGGGGTGCTAGAGGGTGTCAAAGTGACACCCCCTGCACCCTTGCTGGAATCGGTATTTACCGATTCTGTAAATACCGATTCGGTAATGCACATTGATTCCTATGGGCTTCAATGCCCATTGGAATCAATGGGCATTACCGAATCGGTATTTACAGAATCGGTAAATACCGAATCTTAACGATTCGGTATTTACCGATTCTTATTACCTACACCCCCCCCCTCAATTTTACCACTTCTTAAATACCGATTCGGTATCATTCGGTATTTAAGAAGTGGTAAAATAAAATTACCTACATCGGGCCCTATATATTTTAAGGTATGGCCCGAAAAGGTACTAGTCCAAGATAACTATACAGCACCAAAATTAAAATATGAAGTGCTCTATGTCCTTAATGTACGAGTGATCCTAGGCAGAGATCGAGATCGAGCGCTGACATCGCGGCTGGTGGCTGAGGCGGGGAACGAAAGCGGAGGAAGAAGCACGACGAGAGGAGGACACTGCGGGGACCCGCGGGTGAGATCCATAGCGGGGAATTGAACTTTATCACAATTAAGACAATCGAGGCAGCATTCGAAGCGGCGCGCCTGACCTTAAAATGGCGGCCGCTTGAGACAATTAGTCCATCATCAACTGCCGGTGAACAATACACAAGTGGGAGGCAGGAAAAGGAAATGAGGACAAAATAATGCTAAACAGTGAGAAAGGAGCCTATAGCAGACCCCAATCCCAAGAAAGGGAAAATGGACTAACAGAATGAATGAATGGAAAGAGAGAAAGTCATCTGTCCTGAGTAGAAATTCCTAAATGGCGGACATCTTGTAATATCCATATGAATGGAAAGAGAGAAAGTCCTCTATCATTAGTAGACATACCAAAACGGCGGACATCTTGTAATATCCAGATTTTAAACCAAAAGAGCACAACAAGGGCCAGCATAAAGACTGTTATCTGAAACCGCAACAAGTAAGTTCCCAAGAAATCTATGGGAAGAGAAACTGATATCTATTACTTTCATAGTAGGAGATTATTTAAAGAGAAACTTGGACATATCACTACAATAGAAGAAAATTACTTAAAGATGCATAGCTCTAGGCATACAAACTTTTAACTCTAGGAACAACTAAGAGACAAAAAGAGAAGAGACATCATAAGGACCTATAACGTGAAGCAAACATGGGCGAAAGATACCCAGAGGCGGATGGCTTAAATGCTTAGGTCATAAAATATCTATCTAAGTTATCCAAAAATGGAGCCAAAAAGTTTAAACACAATACCTTGAGGAAAAATGCAGACACACTGTTTTCCGACCCTTACTTTAATTCAGATAAAGGCACTATAACTAATGACCTGATATTCTATACCAATAAAACGACTAACTGGCGCAATGCCTTCACAAGAATGCTCAACATAAAAGATATGAAGAACACCCACATGGCACAAAAATAATGACCTCACCATCAAGAAGATGCAGAGCAGAACTATGCATCACCATATATAAAACTGGTATAGTATTGATACAGGCAGCGAACAGTGAACTAATGAAGTTCGACAAGGTATTCCCTACTATAAAAGGATCACTAGAGGGCTTAAGACACCAACTACACCTGACCCCACCAGAACTCGCTCCTGAGAATACAACTAGCAAAGACATCAATCGAACTGGAGACAGTCTGGAGCCAGCTACTAAATCCGGAAAGAAAAATGAAATAGAAGTGTCTATATCGGAAAATGAGACAGAACGGATAGAGGGGTCCACGAGTCATGTGAATATAGAACAAGGCCAGCCCCAAAAGGAGAATACCACTAGCAGAGACGTCAATCGAACTGGAGGCAGCCGGGAGCCAGCTACTAAATCCGGAAAGAAAACCGAAATAGAAGTGACTATATCGGATAAGGAGACAGAAGGGATAGAGAGGTCTATGAGTCATGTGAATATAGAACAAGACCAACTCCAAAAGTAAAAGGACGTCACCGCTGCTAAACGCCGAGCCTTCCCAAGCAGAACGTACAGGGGCGCCGAATGAATCACTCAAGGTAAATCAAGAAACCGATAAGATAGGAAACATCAACTGTTCGTTACCTACCTCGAATACTGTATTAATGCCAAGTAAAACTCCACCCACAAAAACACTCCTATCCTTACAAAACTTAGATAACTCTCAAAACAGTTCAAAAAGAAACAGAATCGACAACCGAACAGATGGTAAAAAGAATATGTCTGACACAAAAAAAAGATCAAAAACAGAGAAGAGCAATATACAACCACCGAACACACCGGCTAATCATCCCTAAGAATCCACCCAGGAATCAGAAGGTTATTAAAGATCTTCAGAAACTAGTCTGCAGCTTGACACAAGTCACAAAGAGTACCATGCAAGCGATTGAAGAAATACGAGAAGTGACAGCAAGCACCCATTCCAAGATCACGAATATACAAAATCTCGTACACTCCTTACACAGAAAGAGCAATGAGATGGACCTGTCCCTAGCGAATAGGACCAACCGACCAAATAGGACGAAAGCCTTGTCGAAGGAGGAAGCCCTTGCCTTACTCCGAACTTATGAAGCACCAGACCGGGAGAAAGAGGACAACATCAAAACAGTTCCGATTGACTTTAATAGAACATCAAGAAAGAAGGATAGGAAACGCAATCATAACAATTTACAACAAGTCCAGTTTAATTCTGAATACGAAAATTTGAATAGTAATAACCCTGGGAAACAACTGACTTGCCTCCTACTCAACTGCCGATCTGCTACCAAACATGCATCAGACATAGCAGGCCTCATCATTGACAAGGAAATTGATCTAGCAATCCTCACAGAAACGTGGCTATCGGAAGCATCATCTCCAACCATGGATCTCTTAGTACCACCTCAATATAACATTGTGAGACTAGATAGACCAAAAAAGTCAGGAGGAGGAATTGCCTGCATTCACCGAGCAGATATAGAGGTCAGCCAAATTCAAGCCGACCCTGTAGAATCCTGCGAATACTTAGGTGTCAATATAAGATCAGCAACCAACCAAAGATGCAATATACACGCGTTTTACCACCCACCAGGAGAGAATGCAAAGTTCATAGAGCAGCTAATGGAGATCATCACAACCAACTCAAACATAGATGCCAATAACATATTCTTAGGAGATTTTAACTTACATTGGGATGACTGCAACGACAAACTAGTTAACACGCTTAAGGATTTCCTTGCTGAGCTAAACCTCAACCAAGCATGCACGGAACCCACACACACTAAAGGAGCAACATTGGATTGGATTATATCAGGCAACAAAAACACATCAATCCTCTCAATAGACCCATGCGACTGGTCGGATCACTATGCAATAACATTCTCGATACCGATATTGAAAAAAGGCAAGACCGTTCAACCTGACAATTGCAAAAAATGGGTCAGAGACACAAGAGAGGCTAATATTGAGCTACTAATAGAAACCTGTGAGAGAGACTTAAAGACACCTAGCAACTTGCAGAATGCAAATGAGCTGACAGAACACTATCTAACTTCAGTCGGAAATATCGTCTACAACACCCTGCCATTAAAACTAAAAAGAATCACGGAGAAGATGAAAAATCCTTGGTTTGATGGATCACTGAACGAAGACAGGTGCAAACTGAGAATGGCCGAAAGAAAATGGAGACAACACCCATCATCCCCTGAGCTGAAAGCCCTTAGAAAAATGAGAAGCCAATATAACAAGAAGATCATCAATTCCAAAAAGGAATTTATAAGATCGGAATTGGACAATGCAAAAACAGACCACGAAAACTCTTTGAAATCCTGAAGCAACAATCAAACAAACTAGCCAAAACAGCTCATGAAAACTCAAAAATGACTAAGCAGCGAGGAATTCTCAACATTCTTCACGAAGAAGGCCAAATCGCTGGAAACAGAACTCTTAAGCACCGCAACTAAACTCCCCAACCAACTAATGGCTACGGGCGATTCCAACCCGACTTCAGGGTGTAGCAAGACAAAAAACAAGGCAAACTGGGACACATTTGAATTATATGATCAGGTCACGATCAACAAAAACGCTATCCAAAATGAAACCCAACAACCACTACCAAGATCCCCTACCAGCGAAATGCGTAAGAGGAATCAGCCATATTGTGGTACCAATCTGGACCAAAATAATAAACGCATCATTATCACAAGGGATCCTCCCAGACTGCCTAAAAACAGGTCAAGTGGTTCCTCTGATCAAAAAACCGACTGCGGATATTACTGACCCGAATAACTTTCGGCCAGTGACCAACATCCCTTTATTGGCCAAATTAATTGAGAAATGCGTGCAGGGCCTACTGAGCCAGCACATCTCTAAGTTCTCCCTACTAGATGAATGCCAATCAGGATTCAGATCAGGGCATAGCACGGAAACAGCGATCCTCCATATTGTGGATGACGCGCTACAGGCGCGTGATCGTAATCAAGCATGCTTACTAATTCTCCTGGACCTGTCATCGGCATTCGACACAGTTAACCACGAAGCATTACTGGCCAGGCTAAAGGACAGAATGGGACTGTCTGGAAATGTGCTGAAATGGTTCGACTCTTTCCTACGAAACAGAACACAACGTTTACTGGTCAACCAATCAATATCACCACCTTGCCCCAACTCGATTGGAGTCCCACAAGGATCAACATTATCCCCTGATTTGTTTAACCTGTATGTCGAACCTCTTACAGCAATTCTCAGAAACTCAAAGATATCCTACCATATGTATGCGGATGACACGCAGATATATATAAAGATAGCTTCCCTTAAAGACATTGAGCGAATGAATGAAACGTTAAAAATGACAATGGAATGGTTAACTACTAATCACTTGAAGCTAAATGCTCAGAAAACTGAGTTCTTACTAATTTCTCCACCAAGGAGCGTTACGGAAATAAAAGAGTGGACCAAGTTGGTGACGGCGCTCAACTGCACCCCGACGCTTGTCAACTCAGCCAAGTCGCTGGGAATTACTTTGGATGAGAACCTTGACATGAAAGCTCACATTAATTCAATGGCTAAAAGCGCGCGCTTCCACCTGAACTACGCAAGAAAACTGAAACCATTTATCTCGGAATCTGATCTGAAACTGGCAACCCAATCCTTAGTCATCTCGAGAATTGAATATGGTTGCACTACCTTAGCGGGTTTACCAAAAACATCCACAGCGCCACTAAAAGCTTGCCTCAACGCTGCGGCGAGACTCATCTCTGGATCAAGGAAGTTTGACCACATATCTCCACACTTGAAAGCACTAAACTGGCTACCCTATGAGGCCAGCATTCAACTAAAGATCGCATGTATCACCCATAGAGCGCTTCACCACAATACTCCTGGATACCTATCCAAGAAAATTGAGTTGTCAGGAGGAAACAGACCAGCCAGGAGTGCCAAGGAGTTGGTGCTGCGACCAGCCATCTTCAGAAAGAAAAAAACTTATGACAGAGCGTTCTCTGGAGCGGCCCCTAGAATCTGGAACTCACTCCCCCCAAGCATTAGGAAGACTCCTAACACCTCAACATTTAAGCGGGAAGCGAAGAGCTTCTTAATGAGTAAATACTTTACATAGAGAATCTCATGGACCACTATGGGATACAATTCTGTACTCAAACTAAACACTTACGTCATCAGAAAGAGAATGATGGACGTGAACTAGATGAAAGAGAAACGATGAGGCGAAACTGACGACATCTCTTGTGATTAACCTGAACACCAACTGCTACCTCATGTTTAAAGTGAACTTATACCATTATCTCTTCCTGAAACCATATAACCTACTACCCCTATGTACGACGAAAATGACTATGTTAATATCTCATGCTTTATAGTACTATATAATGTAAAAGACTAACTTGAATGGAAGGTGGGTATTTATGCATTCAGCAAAGCCTTATAATTATCTACCTCATACCTATATGTTATTTAATGGTTATCATCTTATTATTATGCTTATCTTACCTCTATGTATAGCGCTCTGATGCCCACGGGTCTTGTTCGCGCTATACAAAACTTTTCAATAAATAAATAAATAATAAATAAATGAAAGGCAGGGCTGCGCACCCATCCTTTTTAGCGCCTTGTTCTAGTGTCCAGCATAGTGCCATAGGAAAGTGTAGGGGACTGTTGCACAAGCCACCAGGCTTTGCTTCTACTCGAAGTCGGATCACATCGCCTCAGTGGTTCCCTGTGACTCCCCAAATCATGTTCCTACTACTTTGCATGAGTTTCAAAACTGAGTGCTTAGTTGCCAGGGCATTACAAACAATTATATTATGTGTGACCCTGCGGTGAGTACACAGGCCCAAATCACTCTTTAGCTACTGGGAATGAAGACCAACCCCAAGGTTACTGAGCATCCTGTAAATTGCTCCTCCTACAGGCGCCTGCGGTTCCAGACGTAGATATTACATCTACTCTAGGAATTCGAAACTACCAGCAAGTGAGGCCTCCAGAGACCCTAAGCAACGACCTTAAACCAACCCTACAAGCACCTTACACTAACTGCTAAACACACTTGACACCAGTTACCGGGTGGCAACTTCCCAGAGATTGCAGCTAACCAGTGAACCACGATACCGCACCTGTAGCCTGCATCATAGGAGAGATGCAGAAACAATGTAATCCATTAATGACAGGCAACATTAGGGAGAAAGGAAAAAAGATGCAAAAAGTAGCATTTCAAAGAATAACGAAATGCGATAATAATCGCATGTTTCCAAATTTATATAAAAAACAATTCATGTGACAATCTAATGATCTTAGCTTCCTGATCGATTTCAAAGGATCCCAGAGCCTCTCTCTTCTCTTTGTAAGGGTTGTTCAAAAAAACCAAGGAGCCGTTGTTTTCGCAATGACGGATCTCTAGCGCCATCTCGTGGCACATCTTTGGAGTCCACCTCCTCGTACGGAGAAAATGAGCACTTTTCAGTTCGGTTTAAAAATAAATGAATGTATGTCCTTTGTTAGAAAAACAACTTCTGCCATGGAAACAAGTTAAGAAGCTATGACGGGAGGATTCACTCTTTAATGAGCCCTAGAAGCCAAGTTTCTATGGACTGGACGATTTCTTCACGAACATTAATTTCTACAGACGTTGAGTGTTACGTTTAGGTGAAATAGAACTATTTTCAGATGTGCTTTGAAAATAAATGTGCTTGGTTGTTTGGAGTAAATGAGGGACACTTGAAGAGTTACTGAACCCGGCCCAGAAGCCACCATAAACTAAGGAGGGAACAATGGGTTGGGGCGGGGCAGTTATCGTAACACACACGGCACATGTAATTAGTCGTAGCACTATGAAACTCACGTTCGGTTACTTATCTGCAGATCACTCCCTAACCCTCTAAACTATTGACATGCTACTTTTGTGTTTGCAGCGAAGAGAGCAATGCCCGCTTTTCATCTTTACAGGGATGATAAAATGAGTATCCTTTAACCCTGGGCGGAGTTCGCAGAGTAGCGCTAAGTGAAACTCCGCGAAGTGGTAAAAAAACTCTGCCGTACTATGCTTAGCTCCGCGAGCGGCGTAGTGCGGGAAAAAAAATGCTGTTCGCAGTAATTTGCAGGGCCGGGTGCTTGCCCGCACTGTACAATCATTGCGAATGGCACAATGCACAGCGCAAGCGAGCGCTGCTTTCCTTTCTGCCGCTCAAGTAGATTTTTACTTGAGCGAAAGCTTTCTCAACGTGAGCGGTCGCAAGCATACGCGACCACTAGCAATGAGAAACTTGACCCTCCCCCGGCGCTGAGAAATCTCGCCAGGAGGTTTATTTTCCACGCTCGCCAACTTGATGTTGACTATCGCGAACGAGCAAAAGTCTCGCAGGGAGGTGGATTTCCTTGCTCGCCAAATTAACGTAGGTGAACGCGAATGAGGAAAAAAACCTCTGCTCTGCTGCGCGAAGCAGAGTTTTTTGGAACTCCGCAAGGTCTGCGTAAGGCGGAGTGCGGAAAACTCTGCAAACTTGCGGGCGGAGCAGAGTTCACTGCCCAGGGTTAGTATCCTTAAGAAGAATAACAATACTTAACACTGTGAGAAAAATCAGCTGTCCAGTTATTCGTGTTGATTGGAAGGGCCTTTTCAGTAACTGTGGATCCTCCAGATTCTACAGAACACCCTTTAGTTCCCCCATGTTTTCAGGAGGGCTTCTATCTGTTTTTTTTTTCAATAACACGCACCATCAGGAACCGGCGTCTCTGCTCTTCACCGATGTAGAAGGAATGACGTTCTGCTCAACAGAGCCAACCGCTTTCGCCTCGGTCCTGCACATACTATGATGTAAACATAAGCGTGAGGAATGCAGGTAGAAGGAGACGCATGGCATAGCCCCAGACCACCCCGGCCACCCCCCTGTAAACCCTTGGCTCGCTAGGGCAGAGTCTAACCGGCCCTGTAGGATACCGGGGGAAGGAAAAGGGGAGGGTCCTAGATCCCACAGGTCTGCTAGAGCAGGACCATCAACCAGGGACCCATGTACCCGCTACAGCAGGAACCACTTACCTGAACGGGCATCTGGAGAGTAATCTTGCGCAGAACAAAAAAAACAGGCTGATGGGTTGGGCCGGCCCGCCTCTTATAGAGGTCAGGGGTGTAAGGGGTCGGCCATATTGGGAAGGGATGAAAGGCATGGGAGGCTGACTTTTGCTTTGGAGGGTTCTGGTGTGGAGCTGAAGCTCACTTTGTTAGTCATGTGGCGAGGAAGACTATACTCGGAGTAATGAAGATTACCTGTAAGTAACCAGGGCATTTACCACCCTGCACAATAGGCATTTGCGCTGCCTCTTACAGTTGGATTAGGAGTCCATTTCTTACTTGGCTAACGAGCATAGAGGTTACATGTTGACAGCTATACAAAAATGGATCATTTTTAATAAATGAAGTCGAGGTCGGTACAGGCCTGATCCAAAAGGTAGGAAGACCGTGAGAAAAAGGGTCTTAGGCTAAACCTCAACACAATCCACACCTACAATCTTATCTAAAGGCCAGCTTGGTGCAAAAATAGTTTTGAACAATGACCACAAAATGTTGCTCTGAGCTAATTAATGGCTTAGTCATCAATCTACAGAAGCGCACAACTTTTATAGACTGGCCTTTTCCCCCGGAGGAAAATGCCAACCTGGGAAGAGCATGGGCGCTGTCCAATTCATGCAAGCATTTGGAGAGGATGAACAATATAGAGAAAGTTTCAAACAGAAACATGTAACATAACAACAAAAAAGTATTCCCTGGAGCACCTGGCAGAAAACCGTGAAAGTGGGGTCAGTAGAGAAGGTCTGAGCATTACCACATCCCCTTACTGCAAATACATCCTTAAAAACAGCAATGTTGAAGAGTGATCAGCTGGTTCCAAAGGAGGTTAATGAGCATCTTCAAACCCAAAGCCCGCTGTCACTAGTATTCAATATGGAAATACAAACCAGTTTAAAACATTTAATAAATACATTAACAGGTACACCATTTTTTTCAAATTAGTTTAGTAAGAATAAGGGGCTTGCCACCAACTATCGGTCTCCCCACAGCCTGGTGGGGGCCTGATAAAATTGCCTGCCAGTCCTTTGGCATTACTCAACACCACCAAAACTCTCACTGACTAGGCTTGCTAGTAACTGCAATGAGGATAGACACTTTATTCGAAAACGGAACTTTATTTGTCAACAGACATTTTGTCACAACTTTTCAGACCTTCAATGCTAGATGAGAACAACAGAGTGCTACTAACCATCTTTTAAAACAAGCATTTACAATGCAATAGGTTTAGCAGCATTAAAGTTTGAGTTATTGGCATCGTGTATGACAATGCAGTGCATAAAATTTTTTAGCAAACTTTGAATTGGTGAGCAGTGAGGGTGTGTGCAAGAGTATGCTGTTTTTGAAAGCAGTGTGGTAGAGAGTGCAGGAATTTTGGGTGACCTGAGCAATGTGGATGATGCACCTCACGCATGGGGCTGCCGCACTTATTATTCACACAGCTCTGATGGTGCACTTCACGCACAGGCTCACAGCTGTTATTATTCACACAGCTCTGATGATGCACCTTACGCACGGGCCCACAGTTGTTATTCACAAAGCTCTGATGATGCAACTCACGCACGGGGCTGACGCAGTTATTATTTACACAGCTTTGATGATGCACCTAAGGCACGGGCTCACAGCTGTTATTATTCACACAGCTCTGATGATGCACCGTAGGCACGTGCTCACAGCTGTTATTATTCACACAGCTCTGATGCACCTCACGCACGGGGCTGACGCAGTTATCACACAGTTCTGATGCACCTTAGGCACGGGCTCACAGCTGTTATTATTCAAACAGCTCTGATGATGCACCTCCGGCACGGGCTCACAGCTATTATTCACACAGCTCTGATGATGCACCTCACGCACGGAGCTGACGCAGTTATTATTCACACAGCTCTGATGATGCACCTTAGGCACGGGCTCACAGCTGTTATTATTCACACAACTCTGATGATGCACCTCACGCTCAAGGCTGACGCAGTTATTATTAACACAGCTATGATGCACCTTTGGCACGGGCTCACAGCTATTATTCACACAGCACTGATGATGCACCTCACGCATGGTGCTGACGCAGTTATCATTCACAGAGCTCTGATGATGCACCTTAGGCACGGGCTCACAGCTGTTATTATTCACACAGCTCTGATGATGCACCTCACGCACGCGGCTGACGCAGGTATTATTTACACAGCTCTGATGCACCTTAGGCACGGGCTCACAGCTGCTATTATTCACACAGCTCTGATGATGCACCTCACGCACGCGGCTGACGCAGTTATTATTTACACAGCTCTGATGCACCTTAGGTACGGGCTCACAGCTGTTATTCTTCACACAGCTCTGATGATGCACCTTAGGCACGGGCTCACAGCTGTTACGGTGCTTCCTTCTTTTTACTGGGGGCAACCTGGCTGGATAAATGCAGTGAAGTTTCTCAATTTAAAGACTTTGCTGCCTCAGCTGCATGTTTAAGTCTAAGCTCGGAACTAAGCTCGGGAGAGGATCCATGCAGTACAGGCCGGACCCCGCTTCACTCTCACGGGCTCTCTGTTGCCCCGCAGCAGGAGCCCCCGGGAAGCATCACATGGGTCGTGAGGAGAGTTCAGCCCACAACGTACAAAGTATTCAGCAGTTGGAAAAAGATGTCCCCCTATCAGGCTGTTCTGGGGCCAAACCAGTAATAACGAGCAACACCTTCGGGTAAAGTTCACGCTATACAAATTTGCATTACTTAAAGAACAATAACAATAAAAACACGAACGCTATTGTAAAAAAAAGGTAAAACCCATACCAGATATGCGACCCCAGGGCGAGAGAGAGGAATGAGCGGAAGAAGGAATAGACGTGTGCGTGCACTGCCGAAACCTGCCGTGGGGCGGGACTTCTGTTTCTGCTGTAAGCCCGCGCCCACGGAGTGCCCGGCCAGAGGAGCATTGGTGACGCGGGGCTCCCATGCCCGAGGGAGAGCCCCGCGGTGGCGGCTGAAGTCCGGAGTCAGGTGAGTGGGGCTTAGTTGAAGTGGGGGGTGGCAGCGGGGGAGGGGGGTGGCTCTGTGCGCTGGTGTGTGTGTGTGCGCGCGTGTGTGTGCGCGCGCGCTCTTGTGTGTGTGCGGCGGGGGTGTGTGTGTCTCTGGGCGCTCGTGTGTATGCGTGCGTGTATGTGCGCTAGTGTGTGTGCGTATGTGTATGGGCCATATGTATCAAGCAAATTCGCATTTGCAAACGCCGAAATTCACCGAATTTCGGCCTTAGCGAATGCGAATAGGCCGAACGGCATGTATGAAAGCAAAAGCCATGGAACATAGGGAATCGCTGTAGAATGCGAAAAGAGCCATTCTGCGAAAAAATAGCGATATTGAATTTTTGCGATTTTCCTGTTAGCGAAAATCGCAAAATGAAAATCGCTATGTAGGAATTCGCATAGAAATCGCAGAATGGCAATTTTCGCAATATACAGAATCGCAATGATATGTATGAAAAAATCGCAATTAGCTATTTTCGCTAATTTGCAAAATACAGAATCGCAATTACCACCAAGTAGGAGCAGGTGGTAACCAGGTGCAAACTATTTAATCAGCAACAGAATTCAAACAACTGTTTACCACAATGGCGGGGCTTTACATCATAGCAAGGAGGATGCGTCTGAGAGCCGCTGCACAGAGGAGGCTGCGGCAGGAGAGGGTATTCCGTTTGCGCATCAGCATCTCCCAGCGCCTTGAGGAGGACCTCTACACCTATTACAGGCTTGATGAAGACAGCATAAATGATTTAATAGCAGAACTCAGACCCTACCTTGAACACCCCACCCACAGGACAAATGCCATTCCCACTGAAATACAGGTCCTGTGTTCACTACACCTCTTGGCCTCTGGAAGTTTCCAAGGGGTGATAGCGTCAGCAGGAGGGGTGTCACAAAGTTCTCTTCGGCGATTCGTCCATGCCTTCCTAGATGCCATGGTTCGGAGGATGCACCATCACATTTACTTCCCCAGCATACCTCAGGCAATTGCACAGACAAAGCAGGACTTCTATCAAATATTGCATTTCCCACACGTGATAGGATGTATTGATGGCACACATGTTGCAATATCCCCCCTCAAACAATGAATACATCTTTAGAAATCGGAAATGCTACCACTCACTGAACATTCAGGTGGTGTGTGATGCCAAACACATCATAACTGACATTGTAGCAAAGTACCCTGGCAGAACACATGATGCTTTCATCTTCAGGCGCAGTGGGATATATCGTAGACTCTCAAGAGGGGAGTTTGGCGAGGGATACCTACTCGGTAAATACCTTCAGACATAGAGGTCATTAGCAATGTTCCCTCTAATTTTTTTCCTCTGTGTGCGGCAGTGTAGGGTCTCTGTGCGATGCAGCCATGGCTATGTGCGCTAGGACCCAGACCGTGAATGTGTGCAGCACCAAATATCACTCCAAACTTTTGCTTAATAGAAATCTGAAAGGATGGTGCATTTCCACATTGATAGTTTTTGTGGGAGGTCTTTCACGACGCGTGACCCCTAGTCGAATGCCATCACCTTGTTAGGCTCGTAGATGTGAACTGGGGAAGAGTTCCTTTGTTCAGGGAGACTAAAGACATTGCCATACATATGGTCTGTGGTCCAACATTTTAAAATGTAAAGGTAGCTGGTTGCTACTCCTTTTGTTTCCACGCTTGCAACCGTGCCTGGTCGCTTCTCATGCACTAGCAATCAATGTGACTCTTTCGGCAGATTGACAGTTCATAATCTGGACTAAATATTCTGATTGAAAACGGTCTTCCTGCCCAGTCTTGTGGAACCTGCAGTTTTGTAAAGAGCTTTCCCAATTTTCCCTCGTGTAAAGAACTGCAGTAATCAAAATGAGTGCAAATAGCACTTTACCTCTGAACATGTAAATCGCTTTCAGATAGGAACTGGAACATCTCGCAAAGATATTTTTGGATGAAACTTCCTGACAAATCCCTGTCTTGGCTCGAGCATCAAAATCAAGGCAGTGAACAAGAATTGTTCCTAGGCCTCCTACAGTTTTGACACAGTATGATGTGAAATCAGAGTGCTCTGGTGAGTCAGTCTGATCTGTAGTAAAACTCACTCTTCGCGCAGTCTGACTATGCATAGCCATCTTAAAACGGTAATAGTGTTCATTTAGTGCAGTGCAGAAAACTGTGGTAGTAACGGCAGATTGTCTTTGCTGTGAGTTTACCAACTGGTTCTCTTAATTTTTCAAAAAGTAAAAATGTGTTTGTTGCTGGGAGCCAAAGCACGAAACAAAACTATGGCTACGCTCTGTTTACCTGTTTGAACTTTAACTTTCACACTGTAGGCCCCTCTCTGTTTTGGGAGCAGAGAGCAGTGTGTGTCAAGAAAAGGCAGGCTGAATGTGATTTTTTAGTTTTTTATTTATTTTTTATTTATAAAGTTTTATATAGCGCGAACCTGATCCCGAAGGATATCAGAGCGCTTTACAATTTGAGGCAAAGGCAACAAATCAGAACATTAGTCTAACATGGGGAATCTAATGGGCATCGAATCAACTAATACAAACATAACTGCTCAACTTGATAGATTTTATTAAAGTGACTAAAGTGACTAAACTACTTAGTGAAGTAGTGTGGCTCACTGGTTAGAGGCGGCAGACCCGAGAGCAGAGGACGGCCCGGGACCAGGGTTCGATTCCCGGCGCGGCAGGTTTCTGGACCAGGGTCAGCGGACTCGATAATTCTCTCGCCTCGGTGCCCACTCTGATCAGCGATCACACTCGGCAACTCTGGGCATTAGCTTGTCTCATCTTCACTAACGGCCCCACCAGACCGCCGGGGATGCCTGGTCTCACCCTGGAGATACCCATTAAGGGACCATCTCTCAGGGAAGCCAGGAAGGGTTTCGCAGCGGTCGAAGCGCCTTGGGACCCTACGGGTATGTAGTGCGCTATATAAATGCCTATACATTTACATTTACACTAAATAATGGGCTGACTGTAAAGCAGACCCTGAATGCTGCTTAGGATGGAAAAGCAGCAGTCTATATCTGGCTAAATAGAATTCAGCAAAGCTTGTCCTGATCGGTCCCATTAGCTTTCATATCAGACAGCAGGAACGTTAAGTAAAGTCAGATGCCAGATACTGCTATCTTTGGAAAAATACACTAATGTATTTAGAAGTACGGCAGAAAAGCTTTCACTTTGAAAAATTCTATGTAAAGTCGAGAAAATGCCAAAGTAGCTTATTTATTAGATGATTCGGGGAAATGGACCCCTCATTTACCGAGGACAATATATGGAACACTTCTATGCACAAAAAACTGACGATAATTTGTCCTTCAAATTGCGTATTCACGAGTCTAACCAGATGTGCACAGATAACAGGCCAGTTTATCCACTTGTCAAACCGGTGCCTTAAATCTGAAAATCATTCCCGTTAGGATTTTCTTTGTGCGCCTCTGCTCGCGCCTTTGGTAGACCTAATTTAATCCTATGGAAGAGAAGTTATGCCCATGGCGATGTGATTGAATAGATAAATTCTCTTAAACGTGATCATTCACCTGATTTCATTAAATTAATGTTTATTTAGAATTTACGGGTATTTCCCATACTACAGTCACTGAGCAAAGGTCAGCCAACAACACGTGCAGCACAGAAAAGCCCACTCGTGCTCAACTGAGGAATACTTGTATGTGAGGTCCAAGGTTTGTGCATCATTACACCAGCAGGAAATTAAGAGACATTCAAAGGACATCCCCCCCTTTCCGATGCAATGTTAGTTGTTTTAACCCTTTCTCGTAAAGGGAGTTGTGTGTCAATGCTGATGGCATTCACACAGCAAAGTGGGATAGCAATATATTTCTATGATTTCGATCATGCAGATTTTTAAAGCAGTGAGTCACCCAGGATCTACTGGGAATGCTTTATTGCGAAGAATGTGTCTGCCTGTGCATCTTTAGATTGTTATTTTGTCGTGTTATACAGCCATATGTTTTTGTTGGAGTTGATGATGCCGAACTTTTCTTACTGTATGTAAGAAGGGTTTTTACTTTTTCTGTCCGTGTGAGCTGCAGTGGTTTATGTAAGACTATAATATCAGGAAACGTTTCTATAGTTTTGAACTGTGAAATGTGTTCTATAGTGTCTGATCTTCATTAGCCATTCCGAGCGTGAGTTGACAGTGTTGCATTTCTGCAGCTACTGTTTGTTATCGAAGATAGTTAGTCTCTCCCTTACAGGAGAGCTGGAGAAAGGAGACACAAAGGATCACAAGTTGCCCGCAATTATGCACATTAGGGAAAAGCAAACGCTCAAACACGACGCGTACTTTAACGCACGCTGTGTTTAACACTATGCGTTCCTTTTCTTACAGTGCACAGCTGCAGGGCTGATTGTGGTCCATTGAATTAGTATTTGCGTTAATTGCAGCGCTCGTGTGCGCTGCAATTAACGCGAATACTAATTCAAAGGGCCACAATCAGCCCCCCAGCTGTGCACTGTAAGAATCTCGTGCCGCTCGCATTTTAAAAGTGGCGGCACGAACGGTGTCACGGGAGTGCACGTTAATGACAGCACACTGCGCGCTTAGGGTGACTTCTGTGCGCGCGCCCACGCGCGCAGCTTCTTGGGAACAGTGATCATTAGTACCAACTACCATGTGCATGTCACAGGCTAACAAATTTTTGTCTAACCCACAGGTGACAGTGCTCATACTGTACGTGATTTCATCTTGACTCCCTACCTCAATCCCAACAATGCAAGTGAACGCAGATACAACAGGGCACACATTGCTACCAGAGGCACCATCGAACGGACATTTGGTATCCTGAAAAGCAGATTCCGATGCCTCCATAAGAGTGGAGGTGCACTCCAATACAGCCCCAATACGTGTTGTAAAATAGTGGTGGCTTGTGCCATGCTCCATAACATTGCCACAAGAAAAGGGACACCAGTGGAACTGAGTGACTCTGGATCCTCTGATGTAGAGGGGCCAGGACCTGGACGTATGGTAGCTGGTAGAGCTGTTGCAGCAGCTGGGCGACAGAGGCGTGATGAGATTATGCGCAACTATTTTTAGGTAAGAAAAAGACAACACAATGCCAAGTAATGTAAGTGTAAAAATTAGCTTTTAATCCTTAATAGCAGGATATGTATGACCTGAAAACATACAGTAGTGTACAAGAAATCTTTTGCACATGTTAAATTCACAGTGCCCTCAAAAAAATTGAATGAAGCACGAGTCAAATGCTGCACAGCCTATTGTTCATTTGTAGGTGCAGCCCTAGTGGTCCTGGCACTATGGCGTCTCTCTAGGGTTGGCGGTGGGGTGGTGCTGCTCCGAACAGACTGGTTGTCTTCCTCACTGGGAGTCAGCACTCCCGGCCCTGTTGCGCGTATTTGGCGCAACTCATCTACAGCAGTGGTCACCTGCAAAAGTGCGTTAGCAATGTCTTGTGCAGCATGAGTAAATTGGCGCTGCATCTCAATGCTGCGCCTGGTCTGGATGCTAGACATAGCCGCCAAGCGGTTGATGGCCCGGGTGTACTTGTCTTGGCGTTGACTACCTCTGCGCATTTGATCACATACGGCCTGTCGGCCATCCTGCAGGTCCTTCCTGAGTCCACGGAAGCCCTCCCTCATCTCCCTTTGTAAGAGTTTCATATTTTTTGCCTGCTGGCGCTGCACCTGCAACATGTTCAGTTCCAGTCCTGCATACACAGATTCATCGCCTCGCCCTTCAAATAGGTTGGCTGCGCGTCGTCTGCGCCTGGCTGCACTACTTGGGATGTGCTGGTCTGTTGCAGGCCCCTCTTGCTCTGGCTGTGTGTCCACATTGGTTTCATTGTCACCAATTACATCTGCCTCATCCTGGATTGGCGCCAGAGGCCTGACAATCTGTCTCCTCCTATGTCTGCGGGTGGTCACTGGGCTGTCATCCCCATCTGTGTCGACATCTTGGCAGGCATCTCCTGACTCGTGACTCTCAGCCAGTGTCCCACTGCCTGAGGGCTGTGTTGTAGATGGTGCTGTGAATAGAACAGCACACATTAATTTACTTCACTAACTTGCACTGTGTTAATACATTTTCACAAATATTTCTTTTACATTGGGCTCTTGTTTCACTGTCAAGACCAGCAGATTATGTGGTAGACTATTTTTGCTGCAATTTGTACACTTTGAATTACATGTGACTACATCTCCCATAATGCATTGCTATGGCTGCCTGTGTGCCTGCTCTGGACTACCTATCTTGTTTCCCGCCTCTGGCTCACTGCTGGGGGGTGTTAGGGGGTGTGAGGGTTGTGAGGGCATGATTCTTACCTTTTCCTGCTGCTGGCTGGTCAGAGCTGTCAAAATCAGCCACTCCTCCCCCACTCTCTGGTTGCAGGGTCCCCTCAACCAGTTCCTCCAGGGGTGTAGAATCAGGAACAGATGAGGTCCCACTACCTGTTAACCTGGACTGTTCCAACCTGGAAGCTAGTTTCTCCTTAGAGCGCAGGCGGTACCATCGCTTTCGGAGGTCCTCTACACTCCGGGGTGTCACACCCACAGCATTGACCTTGTGCTGGATTTCTTCCCAGATCCTCCTTTTGCAGCTCTCTGGCACCTCCCTGGATTTCCTTCCAAAAAGTAGTTCATGGTTTAACACCATTTCATGTATCCGAGCCTCCAATTCTGCCTCTGAAAACTTTTGTTTTCCCTTCCTGGAGCTCTCAGTCTCCTGCTGCTGGGAATCCTGCTTGGGCGTGGCTCCACTCTCAGCCATGTTTCTCCAAGTGCACACTGCTCAGTTCCAAACACTCCTTCACTCTGACTCAGATTCAGGAAGTCAGGTGCAGCATGGGAAGTCACTCACTTCCTGGTTGTGATGTCATCATGCTGCACCAGAGTTCCTGATTGGATCATTAGCGAAAATCGCTAAATTGCGATATTTTTCCCGCGATTTGCGATTTTTCGCTATTATTGCGATTTATAGGTGCGATTTCTAAAATTGTGCGATTCCTACTGGTTCAGGAATCGCATTTGGGGAAATCGCAAATAATTAGCGATTTTTAAGGAATCGCTATTTATTTGCGATTTCTTTCATACATACCGATTTGCAATTCTGAATGTGCGATTCGGTAAGAATCGCATTTTCAGAATCTCAATTCGGAACTTTCATACATATGCCCCTATGTCTCTGCGTGTGTGCAAAGATAATGAAAGCTGGCAACACTGTCGCTCTAACCGCGCACTCCCAGAGCCATCTGGATAGAAGTAAAAACGAAACGTAAAACAAAGTGAAAGCACTGTCTCTCTAAGCACGCATTGGAAGGGAACCATAAGCTGCTCAATGGAACGCGCGTTCGCGTGCACGTGGCCTGCTCAATTCCCACTCTTTCACATGCGCGTGGCTAGTCTTGTCTCCTGGAAAGCAGAGTCGCTAACAATAGGTCTCTGGCGAGACCGCGCTTCGCTCGGTTAATGCCACGAGACCTAAAAAGGATATGCCTGAAGTCCTAGAATATAGCTAGCTCAAAAAAACAAAACATGAAAGCGGGAGAGAGATTTTTCCCTATAGTGAAGTAGGAGGTTGCTGTGAAAAGGAGTTCTTCTGGTAGATAATTATGTGTGGACAGATGAGGATTTGAGCTGAAATGATTTTCATGTTTTAAATGCTTTTAATGGTAGAGCAGAACTTAAATACCCAGTGAGCCTTGGAGAAGTAACCAATATGTTACTCATTGACTTTGCTGCCTATGTCCCATTTTACAATTTAGCAAAATCTCTTCTAGAAATTTGGAAAGAGGTGTTTTCTACCAAATTGTAGACTTGTACTAAAAACAAAATACTTACCTGTGCACTGTGGTTCTCCAGTAGTGATATATTTCATGGATTCACATTCCTGAACCTGAGTAGTGAGCAGTATTAACCAATAGAGGTGGGAACAAACAATCACTCTGAATACAGAATAAAATAAGAACTTTCTTCAACGTTCAAGATGCAATGTATTATAAAAGAAAATAACGTTTTACCTTATTTAAAAAGGCAATGTAGAACCACTTGGCCAACTGCGGAATCAGCTCTCAAGGATGAATCCAAACAATAATGCTTGGTAATGGTATTAACATTGGACCAAGTTGCTCTGCAAATGTCGGGCAAAGAAACTCCAGCAAACAGGTCTGTACAAGTCACTATTCTCCTCGTTGAATATGCTTTCAACTTTGCACTTAATGGTCTTCCCGCCTTAATGTGACAATCGGTAATGGCTGCAGAAACCCAGCGAACTATACTGCTCCTTTAGAGAGCATATCCTTTCCTGGGCGGGACAAATGCTATCAATAGTTGGTCAGATTTCCTAAACGTCTTTGTTCTTTCAATATAGAATTTCAGACATCTCTTAACATCCAAAGAATGTAAAGATTTTTCAGCAGTCTTAGAAGGGTTAGTGAAAAACGTTGTTAGGATAATTGGTTCATTCAAATGAAAGGAATTGGGTACCTTAGAATGAATCTTGTTACTGCAAAAGTTTGAATATCGCTGATTCTTCTAGCTTAAGTGAAAGCCAGGAGAAGGGCTACCCGATTTTTGGATAGGTTTAAAAGGACTTCTCATCAGTTGTGACAGAACTGTGTTCAATTGCCAAGTCACAGCTGCTGCTTTTAACCGAGGAAAAACTATGAATAGACCCTCCATAAATTCCTTGACCAGTCTGTTAAACCAGAGAGAGATATCATCCCTTGCTCTACAAAACCTTTAGATTGCCGCCAAGTGGACTTTAAATTAATTGTGGTCTAGGCCCGCTCATGCAAAGTGGAGCAACTAAGGTAGAATCTGTTCTGTAGAAGTGAAAGGGTGTAGATTTTTACTTCCATGCCAGCAACATAATCTCTTTCATTTCACTTTGTGCAAGATTTCCCTGTAGAATCTGCCCTGGATTTCTCTGAAATTTCTTTGCATTCTTGAGGAATCCTCAAAAAGTATAATGCATAGTTGTGAGGAGCCAGGCTCATAAATTAAGCGACTATCTTCGGATGCATAATTGGGCCCCGGGTTCATCAAGAGGAGATTTGGTGTCAGCTTGAGAGGAACATGTGGACATTTTGATAGGGGAAGAGCGATGTCAACCAATACTGCCTTGGCGACGCCAGATTGATTAGTATTAAAAGACACTGCTCCGGTTATATTTTTCTAAGGATCCTGGGAATCAGAGGAAATGGAAGACAGGTACAAGCAAACAATGTTCAAGCTATCAGAAATATGTTCCCCCATGAACGTCTGTGAAGAAACCCGCTTGTAAACATTTGGGATTTTTTGATTCTGGACAGTTGTAAAGAAATCTATTCTGAATCTCCCTAGTGTCGGAAGATTTGCTATAATTGTAGTTGATTTAGTTCCCATCCCTGGTACTATTTCGTAGTTCTGCTAAGTGATTCTGTGCATTTGTTTTCTACTCCCAGACATGTTCCACTCAGAGTTGTATTGCGAAGCAGAAACCATTTCCAAATGTTTTAGGCTTGCATCGATAGTATTTTTAATTTTGTTTCTCCTTGCTTGTTTAGATTGTTTAGATTAAAACGTGTAGTGGTATTGTCTGTATGTACCAAAACTTTTGAATTGTTTAATCTGGGTAGAAAGGACTGAAGACCTAAATATACTGCTTCACCTGTGGAGGGCTGAAATGCATTTTTTGCTTCTTGAAGCGTTTGCTTGCCATGAACCTCTAGATCTTGTAGGTGTGCCCCAATCCTTGTAAGGAAGCATCTCTTGTCAAAGTGAGGATGAGTGGGAATGAACGACAGGCCAGGAAAAATGCTTTCCTCTTTCTCCTACCATGTCATTGCTAACTTCACGCTTGAAATGATGTGGATCATGTCCTCGAAGGTTCCTTGAACTTGAACCCAGTGTGTGTCTAATTGCTCCTGCAGCAGATGTAGCCAACAATTTGGAATCAATAGAATGTAAGAAGACATCATTCAGAGAATTGTATTGTATATCCTAACAGCAGTGAACTTTCTCTTTGACAGGGAGGACACCAATTTTATTATAAGTTCAACCCTTTTCTTTGTGCCATTGGCTGTGCAAGTTATGTTCAAAACAGCTACCGAATCAATAGAATGCAAGAAGACATCATTCAGAGAATTGTATTGTATATCCTAACAGCAGTGAACTATCTCTTTGACAGGGAGGACACCAATTTTATTATAAGTTCAACCCTTTTCTTTGTGCCATTGGCTGTGCAAGTTGTTGTGTTCAAAACAGCTACCTGGAAAGTCGACAATCTGGACAACATTAGGGAAGACTTTTCCTTGTCTAACTTGAGACCTAGATTCTTGAACAATGGAAGACAGGCCATCTTAGATATTCGTGCAGAGCGGAACGACTGACCTTTGATAAAATATCTGTCTAAGTGCAGGAATACTCCTCAAGAAAACCGCCACCAGTACCACAAGCTTTGTAAAACTTCTGGGAGTCAAAAGGAATAACTTTGAATTGGTATTGACAATTTGCCGCTTCAAACCTCAAATTTTTTCAATGTTTTACATGAATGGGAATGTGGAAGTACGCATCCAGGTGATCTAGTGAGGTCATATAATCCCCCAAGTTCTGTACCTGCAAAATCTCTTGTAAAGAAATTTTTCTGAATGGCTTTTATGAAGTTGTTCAGATATCTTAAATTCATAACTTGCCTCCATTTTCTGTATTTGTTTGTGATTTGAGAGAAGTTCGAATAGAATCCTTTGTTAAGTACAAATGGGACTTCCTCTATTATTTAAATAATAAGTAAGAAATCAAATTTCCTTGTTTAACAGGTCTAGATGTTGATGTGGACTTTTGTGAGGAGGATTTCGGGGAGGCTTTTGAATGAATTCCAGGGTGTGACCCTGTTGGATTATATTTAACGCTCACTTGTCTGAAGAGAAATCCTTCAATGATTTTAGTAACTGAATAAGTTGCAATGCTGCTGCCGAATGATTGAGGTGACTAATGCCTGAAAATTCCCACTAGAGTCTAAATGCTTTGTTACATTTTCATCCCGCTCTAGGTCTTCTACAAGTAGGCTGTTTTATACAAGCTGCCACCCAAGCTGAACGAAATTACTGCTGTGAGGTGTACTGCTGACGCAATCCCTGGTATAATTGAGGATAGTGTTCATATCTGTATGATTGGTAAGACCCTCTAGACAGAATGTGGCCTCTTCCGCCACAAAAAGGCTGAAAGCGGCGTTGCTGCAAAATTTCTGACGAATGAGCTATATCAGTGTCAACATTTATAGAATCGAGGACGTCGTCGACATGCTTGCGAAAGAGGTTCTCTACATCAAAGCAAAAATGTCTAACACCATTGCTTGAACTTCGGGATCAAAGGAAGTGGCGTTCAACCATCCTTGTCAGAGCAAGACTGCTGCGCCAGCCATTTGTCTGAAGGCTGTTGAAGCTATATCCAGGCTGCACCAATCAGGCTTGATGAAGCCCTTTTGCACACTTGTGGGATCTCTTTAGCTTCTTGCCTCTTAGCCTCTGGCATACATTCTAGGATAGCTGTCAAGTCAGACCATATCTGCAGGCACACGTTCCTAAAATAGCTAAAGAATTGGATGCCCTTATGGTTGTTGTTGCCATTGCACAGAACCTTTTCCCCCATGTTATCCAACATCTGTCTTCTTTGTCCGGTGTTGCCAAATATGGGGTCAAAGGATTTCTGGATCTCTGCTGTGCTGCCTGCACCTCAACTGAATCCGAGCATGGATGCCCAGTCAAACATTTAGGCGAACTCTCAGATGTGCTATATTTTTTATGAAGCAGAGGGATGACTCCAGCCACTGATGCAGGGTCCCTAATGAGCTTTAGTCCTTCTTCCCAAATGTGATCCACAATGGGAATTGACTTTACTGATTTCCGTGCTGATTCTTTACAATTGAACAGAAAACAATCAGTTTGCTTTCCTGATTTAGGCACATCGAATCGTTTGGAGGCTCGCCCCAGGACTTCATGAAAACTCCAATATCTTCTGGGGGAATGCTAGTAGGTGGAGCGTAGGAGAGGCAGATAATGGGGCTAAATAATCATCCCACTCCTGTCCTGACACAGACTGATCTTGCAGAACCTCACGTTCTTCAGTTGTTCATCCGTGCACTCTCAATGCAGTCATCATGTATTGTGATCGGAGGTAACACACTTAGATTTGTAGTGTCTGCAGGGCTGATGGGTTTTTCTCTAGCTGAGACAGCGATGAAAGATGTGAACCCTCCCCATGCATTGGAGTAGCCTGTTGACTCTGTTCAGTCGATACATTAGCCTCCAGGAATCTCTGACAGAAATTGTACAAAACGTGGAAGATCTGTCACTATAGTTATAGGCACTCTAACTGTGTCTTCCTGCAAATGTTGTTCCTCATACAGCTCTTCATATGGATACTGATCTTGAAAGAATTAGAACACTGAGAAGTTTATTGGGACCTTTCAAGAAAAGAGAAACCCTTTCAAAGTAGGGTGGTGCCTCCTTATTTGGTTAATCAACATCCAGTTCCTGGCACTTAAGATTAAGGCCCCCATTAGGATGGCGGGCGGATTATGCCCGCCCGCCATCCTCACGGTACCAGGGACCGCCCGCCATAAGGGCTGGGGTCCCGTGCCTGGCACTCAGCACCGTCCGCCACAATTGCAGGAAGGCATGCAGTGCACTTCCATGCACAGCATGGCAGGCACCGCGTGAATTCCCCACCCCCCCCGGAGTCCATGGAGACCTGCATCGGGCCCCCAATGCAGACTACCCATGCCTTTCCGTGGCGGCATTGCCTCCACAGAAAGGCATTTAAAAAGTCCCATCCTAATATGGCTGGCGGTGTCCGATAGACACCGCCACCATAGAAACCCTTGGACGGACAAGTAGACAGGAAATCACAAAAAAATATATGAGCTGCGGGTGCTCTGGGGTCACAGCCAATTAGAAATGCTGCCAGAAAGCCTTTGGACGCCTTAGATTGGCTGGAAGCCCATGACTGGGCTCTAACTAGCACGTGATTGGTTGCAGGAATCTTGAGCTAAGGTTCAGTGTTCTAAGACGGATTCAACACTGGTGCAGGCCACCTGCTCTTGGAACGCAGCTGCCGAACGTTCAAGGGCAGGCCCCGAGGCAGGAAACACTTTCTGCTGCCAGGTGGCCTGGTGATCTCTCGGCTGCTGTTTGCTGCATGCTCGATCTTCCTGTCCAGTGGGATCGGTCGAAGGCAGGCCACATATCTTTGGTGCGCTCCTGCGCACTTCCTGGAATCAGGAGCGGGAAATCGGCGTCTCTGACACACTGTATGCATCCCCCAACAGGCGAGTCAGTCAAGTAATGGGTTTTGCGGCCGTCCGAGTCTGAAGAAAAGTATGTTAATTGTAATTCTGCGTGCAATGGTCTGGATTCAGAGAGCGTGGGGGCAGGGTTAAATGTGTGTGGCATGTTAACAATTTACAATAAGGCGGAAACCTCTCCTATATTAATGTAACAATGGAATCAGTGCAGCGTTGATGAGTGAAAACACGATGAAAGTAAGTGTAATATAGAGAGACATTGACTTTTACTTTGTCTCTGCTTTTATGGATGGGGTCGCATTTGGGGGCACGGAGCAAACAATACTACTCTAAACACCTGTAAAGATTACAGAAAATGCAGCCTTCTAAGATTATGCAGGCGCTGTTAATAGAAACCGGTTTTAAATTGCATAGTTTTCCTGGTGTAAAATAAATCAAGCTAAAGTTGAATAAAGGAAACGCCACTTGTATTCCAGGCAAAGCTGTGAGTGCAGCGTATTTCACCCTGCCCACTGATATGTGATCCACTCTTGGCATCTGAAACGTCGTAATGTCCACATTTGTGCCCAAGATGAGGTCTCCTTTACCAATACCCTCCGCTACAGTCCATATGGCCTTTTCCTTATTTCGTTACCTCCCCCTTCGCTTCATGGCTTCTCGCTTAATCAGTGTCCACAAGTTCTCTTTTAATCTTGCCACTGCGGCAGAGGAAAAGCCTCACGTCCGTGCTGATTTTTATTTAATCCTGTCAAGAAACTGATTATTCTCCACATTTTGGGCCCATTCCTGTTAGCCTGTAACTTTTTAACTTTTATTTGGTTGCATTTCTCGTCTCCCGTACCTACTGTAAACAGCCCCCACCATTCATAATGCTCTGGCAGTTTGTGCTAAATAAGCAGAGCCACTGTAATGAAACGGTAGAGAATTATGCGGCAGGGTTGACTAGATTATATAGCCACAAACATGAGAATTATGTAGCATAATGCAGCACATTTTTGTTGATAGTATTGCTTTATTATTTTGACATATGTACACATTAACACTGCCTATATAAATGTTTTGCCTCATTACTTTCAGATTAAGACCTAAATACACCAATATCAATGTAAAAGAGACCAGTCACTGCTTGTGATGGGCTTTTCCTCTGGATGTGAAGCAGGACATGTTACCTCCTTTTTAGTAACGTTTGATCTGTTTGAGCTAGCATTTACATTTTTTGTTAAAATATGTAGTTTAGGCAGCATGTATTGGATTATATGGCAAATTATGTGGGAAAACGCCTCAGCTATAGAATCTCATAATTAGAGTGGCTCTATATATAAATCATGTATATACAGGACCTGCCATAAGTGGGGGACCATCTTTCATGTGGAACAATATAAAATGGCTGAAATTGCTGGAGGGAGCTCAGGATAAAGCAGAAATGATCAAAATACAAAATTGTAGGTCTCACAATCACGTTTTATTGACAACTGGGTAAAAATAAACAATGTTGCCACCTCAGAATTGTATGCAATCCCTGTAGTGTTGCATTTATTTTCCACAGTTACGCCAGCAGTAAAAATAAGCCCATACCAGATCCAAGGACAAGTGACTCTGCCACCTGTGTGAGTATTCATCCTATCTAGACATAAAGGATTGTTTTTCTTTCCCTACATGATATGCCAATGGGTGCCTGGCTTTGTGCCTTCTTTATGCATGTGCTTATTTTCGACTATCCAAGCATCATCCCACAGACCCTCCGGATGCTCAGCTTCTGAAATAAAGAAACTGATTGCACAAGTTGCTGCAATGTTAAAACCGTATCTTTGACCAGGCTTTCCAATACTCGTATGTCAGCATTCAGCAACAGAATTGTAAGGACTTCACGGAAGAAAAGGGTGGCCATTGGGGTGCTGGGGAGTTTGAAAGGAGAGAGACAAGTGGCAGAGAACTTGGATTTTGAAGAAAAAAGTGAGTACTTTACAAATCTCAGTGAGAAAAACGCGCACATCTATTGCTGACCTGCACCTCTTCATGTTAGGGATGCTTACTCTGCTGGTGACATTACTAACCAGTACTGTGCACAAGAGAACCCTGTACTGCTACTGCCAGAGCTGCATATGCTCCTTGTGTGGTAGAATAATGTGGAGTTGTAGCAGTAAGTGCACAATAATATAATCACACCTTACCTGCCAAGGAGTGTAAAAGGAGAGATTGATTTAACTGTCCTTTGCTGCCTCTTGTGTATTTGTACTTGTGGATACTGCTTCAGTGAACTAAACACCTCTGCTATGTTATTTTTTGCTGCCCCATGAACAGTTCAGAAGCTCCGCCGAGAAGTGGCTATCCTCATCCGTATGTCTATCAGAGCATGATCACATGGGAGTATTTTTGAAACTGGACAGCTATGAGTTGGCCCTAGAATGGAGAACACCCTTCTGTCCTGTAGGTTCATATTCCAACACAGTCTATGCCAAATACTCTTCAAGAAATGTACTCAATTACCAGTCTACCATCGGCCTGTATGTACTTTCTCTCTAAATTTGAAAATGTCACATGCATACTGGTTAATAATTGGGTCCAGTGCACACAGACACATCTGCACACATGCTGCATATCCAGCCAGTACAACAGTTGCATTTAAGGGTGTATGACTATGCACTGCATAATTGGACTTGCATTTGCAGTATATATGGCACAGTATGTTGCACTGATTGCCGTGCAGACCCCACCTTGGTGATTTATGGAATAGGTGGGGCAAGCAGATATCTTCCCAGGACAAGTAGATTTCTGTAACATTTTGTCCATTGGCCAAGTAGATTTTTGAAAAATGTCCACACCCCTGCAGAGTGTTGTACAATAGAGTGTATGGGCAAGGAGTTGAGTACAAATTTGGACAGCGGAGTGTACGGAGATAGAGTGGAGTCTAGTAAAGTGGCATTGAGTGTAGTAGAGCTTTGCATGGATGAGTTATATAGAGTGAAGGAGAGTGTAAAGTGGAGTAGCGTAGACTAGAATGACGTACAGTAGAGTGGCACAGAGAAATAGCATATAGTGGAGTAGGGTACAGTAAAGTGGTGTAGACTGCAGCGCCGTGCACTGGAATGGGGCAGAGTGTAACAGCAGGCATTGGAATTGCATACAGTGGAGTGGCACTCAATGAAAGAGCTTAGAATAGAGTGGCATAGAGTGGAATAGCAAATAGCGGAGTGGCATAGAGTGGAATGAAAGAGTGGAATAGAATATACTTGAGTAGCATACAGCATAGTGACATACACTTAAGAGAAGTTGAGTTGCATACAGATCAATAGCGTGGAGTGGAGTTTTGTAAAGTGTAATAAGGTAGAGTGGAGTGGCATAGAGCGGAGTGTTGTAAAGTGGAGGGGCTTATAATGGAGTGTGTAGACTGGAGTGGATCATTTGCCGTGTTTTGAGTGTAATAGTATAAAGTGGAGTGGAGTGGTGTGCATTGGAGTGGGGTCCAATCGAACAACGTAGAATTAAGTGGCAGAGTGGAGAGCCATACACTGGAATGGCGTAGAGTGGAGTAGCGTACAGCAGAGTGGCATACTGTGAAATAGGATAGAATGGAGTGGCATATATAAAACTTTCAAAATAAATAAATACAGTAGCATGGCATAGAGTAGAGCATAGCTTAGTGGCATCCAGTGTTTTGGCACACATTGGAGTGGCGTACACTGAAGAGGCGTAGAGTGGAGTTTCATACAGTGTAATAGCATACAGTGAACTGGCGCAGAGTGGATTTGTGTGCAGTGTAATAGCATAGGGTAGAGTGGCGTAGAGTGGAGTGTTCTAAAGCGGATTGTCAGAGTGCAATAGTGACTAGTGAAACAGTGTACAGTGGAGTGGCGTATAATGGAGGAGTGGCGATCAGTGGCTTCGGGTAGAGTGTAATAGCATACAGTGGAGTGGAGTACATTGGAGTGGAATCCAATCAAATAGCGTAGAATGAAGAGGCATATAGTGCAGTGCCATACACTGGAGTGGAGTAGGGTACAGTGAAGTGGCACAGTGGAATAACATACAGTGGAGTAGTGTAGAGTGGAGTACAGTGGAATAGCGTATAGTGGAGTGGAGTGGTGTAGACTAAAGTTGCATACAGTGGAGTGGAGTGGTGTAGAGTTGAGTCGCATGGACTGGAATGGCTTAAAGTGGGATAGCATATAGTGGAGTAGGTACAGTGACGTACCATATGGATGTATGTGAAATTTAGCAGCAATGTAAACTATGGTGTGCAGAGTAACACAAAACAGTGAACTGCGCTGCTGTGCGTTTCTCCACATTTATAAACCAACGCAGGGCCTCCCATGGGGGCCTTGTGTTCCTTTGTAAATCTGACTTAAGTATTAAAGTGCCCATGCAACACCATGAGTTACGCAAGGGTACCGCAAAACAATAATACTAGTAGGCCTTAGTTATATACCGAGGTAAATGGCAATGACAAGACAGTTTGCAATTAGGTAACGGCCTTAGAGAATGAAAAGTCAGCCATATTGGTTTTACTACACTTTGGCTGTGTTCAGCTTTAGAGCCTTAGATGTAGGTAAGTAGTAGATCCCTACCTATTGCCACTTTATTAGAGTGGTAGTAGGTAGGGGATTTATTTTTTTAATATATATTTTAAAACAAGTTTACGGCCATGTACTGCGGTAGTTTCACAAACTTTTGTGAAATTCCGCAAAAGTACTGTGGTGACAGAGATCACAACGTTTAAATACCATAACTTAGAAAATACTTATCTTACTTAACTGCAGTCTACAAAAAGCACAATCTCTGCAACATCATGTATAATCCTGCCAAGTGTCATAGAAATCCATTCAGACGTTTTTGCACTATGTGAAATACAATAGTCTATGAAAAGTGCATTGGTGGAAAAATGTGTTATGGGACACACCTTTTATCTTTGCACCCCCTTAACGATTCACCACAAAAATTACATAATCTCAAAATATAGAAAATGTTGTAGGTCTGGAAAGTGTTGTGGTGATTCGTCAAATGGGTGGAAAGTGTTTAGGGAGCTACTATGCTCGGAATTCCTATCCTTGGGAATACTAACTATTACTAGAGTGGCAATCTGAACTAAAGTGATTTTTTTCTTTTTATCTATTGCAATTGTTGATTGGTTGACATAATCTTGTGACCATAAATGTGTCTTTTAGTTGTTCATGTAGCAATTCTGAAACTGTACATACGCAGTTTAATTTACTTTATGGGCATCCTTGCTGCTTTAAGTAGGATTGTGCTACATAAGACCCTCAAAGTGAATGAAAGGCATTCACTGTTGCTATAAAAATTAAGATTTTTCTTTTTGTTTTCCTAATGATCATGTCCTCTATATACTAGTTTGTGTAGCTCACTGCTAGGTCACCTTTCCATATTTTTGCATAAATGTACATAAAGAAGATGGACTTTGTTTGGGTTGTTGGGCACAGTTTTATTTTGTGAGCCAGAGAGCATGCAAAGAAAACGTATGTAGATTTAGATGTATTTTATTTGTTAAGCATTTGTTTATATGTTCCCATTAGCATGTGACCATAAATTGGTATTTCAGTTGTTCATGAAATTTTACTAGACAGACAAGTTTATTTTTTGGCCTTGCTTGCTACTTAAACCACAAGATATCACTAAGCTGAAACACCTAATTTAAAAAAATACTCTACTTACCAGCACTACTCCCACAGAATCATCTGCGCTCCCTAATATGATACTGTTATAATTTCCCATTTTTCTCTTTTCTCCCTTGGTACACCCCCGCACCCCTCCTTTCTCTTTTCCTTGGTTTCTTCCCCTGGGAGCTGACCTTAGAACGTTGGTGCTGTTCACCAGTTGTGGGGATAGTGGATGGCCAATAAAGGAGTGCTTAGAACCTACTCCCGTCCCTGTCATTCTTGACTTCAACACTGGCGACGAGTTATTGCGAAGGAGCAGTCTTGGCCATTTCCCCTCTGTGTGCCCTCTCCGGATGATAACGTAATATAAGAAAAGTGCTGGAAGAAAAAAGTACCTGTGTCGAACTGGTGAGCTGAATATCCATGGACATATTTCAAAGTTATCAGTACAATACTGCCAGCGAAAAAGGTCTTGTGGAGAAATCAGCTACACTTGAAGAAATCCTGATATTGGAAAACTTTGAAGTTCAAGGGTGATCAGCAACGGGCAGTGTGTCACAATTCTACTTTGCCATCTCAATAAATTGAATGGTCCTGCAGTTACATGAAGTGAGGCAAGGACACTGTCAGAGTGGCAGGTTTACGTATTTTGCCTCAACGATTGAGAAGAACTGAAGGGGAAGAAGCATCTTGTCACCAGATGTTCAGGCAAAACTCCGTATTGTCTGCCATTGCAGTTACAGGAGGGTGGTGGAGGCCGGCGAGCGAGACAACGGAGACCTTCGTGTTCCATTGGAGGACTCATGCTTGCCAGATAAGAAAAATAGTGTAAGGCGCGCCATCACCGTGGTTGTCTGGAGCTGTGAGAGGAATGGGAAATTCAGTCAATGAGACGTAGGAAGTGTGTGTGCTACCCGCCAATGCCGATGCTGGAAGAGTAAGAGGCGATCGGCAGAAGAGTACGTGGAGAGTTTTGCAGTCTGTACAAGTTGTTGAGGGAGCATTCCTGTCAACGGGGAGCAGTGTCCTGCACACTTTTTCTCGTCCTAGAGTTCCGGACCGGTGCCGTGAGGAGACGCTGCTCTCTGTACGTACGCACTAGTTCATGTCATGTGGCTCACTGATTGAGCGGCAGACCCTGATGCAGAGGTCTGGCCCGGGACCAGGGTTCAATTCCTGACGCGGCAGGGTCCTGAACCCAAAAATGTCCACGGACTCGATAATTCTCGCCTCGGTGCCTATTCTAATCATGGGGTCCCACACTGCAACTCTGGGCAATAGCTGCTTAATCTCCACTACGGCGGCCCACCCGCTGCGGGATGCCTGGCTTTCACCTTGGGGATGCCCAGTAGGGGCTATCTCACAGGGAAAAGCCAGGACGGGTTCCCAAGGCAAGCGCCTTGATGCCTTCGAGTGATACGTGCGCTATATAAGTCGCAATACAATACAATACATAGTACAATATAAAAGGAGCTGGTTATTGAGGTGGAATCACTTTATTATAGACTAGTGCTGTACGTACTTGATGAACCTTCTTTTTGTTTCCAACAAATCTGCAAAACATTTTCCTAGCGAGCCATTTTTGCAGATTTTTCATAAGTTTAATGACATTTAAGGGATTCTTTAACTATTACGACCTTGTCTGCCTCATTTTCATCGGACTGGGTGTTGCGCTGCCAGAGAAGAGAACAGAGTTACCCACTCACTAGTGTAATTATCCTTCTCTTATCTTTCGCCAGGCTTTTTGCATATCTGTGCAGCAAAATTGAGCCATATTTTTTATTACATACAGCTTTCAACAAATTACAGACCTTCTCATCGGGCCCTTGCTAACTTTTACTGGCAGATAGTTTCTCCACCATGATGGCTGCGGCAAGCATGAGCCAACCCCCATTATTTCTAAATGAGATTGGAGATCCAGAAATATGCTGAAAGGAGTGGGTCAAATTGTTTGAATCGTACCTTATTGCTATTGGGGGTGAACGTTTTAGTTCCATGCGCAAACAGCACATCCATCTCCACAATTTGGGACTGTATGGGCGAAAAATGTATGCGACATTACCTGAACCTGGAAATGAGGGTGGAGAAGTGGTTGAGGGTATGGACATTTTTGCAAGTACTATGATCAAATTGGAGACACACTTTGGTGACAAAATAAACGTAGTGTTAGAACGACAATTTTTCAGCAGGTCTCAAGGGAAACAAGAGTCAGTGACAAATTATATTGCTGCATTGAGGGGCCTTACCCAATTGTGCGAATTTGGCAACCTAACAGATTCTCTGATAAGAGACCAACTGGGGCAGTGCACTAACAATGTACGTACTCAAGAGAAACTGTTTGTCAAGAACCCTAGTCTAAGAGAGTCGTTGCTATTGCGCAATCACCTAAGTGCATTAAAGAAATGAAGTCAAATGCTGATGTGGCAGCTAATATTCAGGACGTTGAGGAGAAGAGTGACATTTTCAGGATAAAAAGTAAGGAAAACCTGTACAACAAAACACCAAGTAGAGAAAGAAATCTTAGATGTTTCAGGTGTGGAAGTAGTAATCACCTAGCGAACAACTTGCATTGCCCAGCCACAACTGTAGCTTGCAAAAAATGCAATTGAAGGGGACATTATGCAAGGGTGCGATGAGAAGGCGATCCCCACATCAGAGAAGGAGGGGGTTATAGAGGGTACCTTGTGTTAGGAAGTAAAATGTGTAATGCCTAGTGAGAAGAAGTACGTTCTGCAGCTTAAGGATAACACAGGAAGTGTTAATGTCATTTATCCAAAATATGATATGTTGTTAAATAGAAAATATGTTACAATGTTCACTTACTCATGTTCCCCATTTATGCTTTTGAACAAAAGTGATTATGAGTGCATAGACAACCAGGAAAAGAACACATTGCAGAAACCAGATATTTCACCTACAGGTTAAAACAAAGAGCCCCTACACATTCTAGGAATGAAAGAAATGCAGATTGAGTTCAAAGGGAGGAATACCATAGGCAAAGTTTACATCGTAGAATCAGGTTCTAATCTGTTAGGGTGGCAGCACCAAAAAGAGCTTGGCATCATCCTGGATCCAAACAACAAGTCCTACTGACTGATGGGAGCCTGCCAAATGACAACATTTGTGAAGAATTCCCTAAATTGTTTGAGGAAAGGTTAGGCCTTCTACACGACTTCAAACACAGAATCAAACTCAAGGCCAATGCCAAACGAACTGTGTCCAGTACCACAACAAATGAGGGAGCCCATAGAGAGAGAATTGAATAAGTTGTGCAATATGGGAATCATTCAACCTGTGGAATGTTCTGAATGGTTGGCGCCCATCGTGATCGCAGCCAAGGCCAATGGAGAAGGCATACATTTGTGATTAGACTTACGGAGCCTCAACAAGAGCATTTAGGTAGAGAGGTACCCACTTCCTAACATAAATGAGATGCTCAGCACCATGGATCAGGCAAGATACTTTGGTGTGATCGGCCTGTCAATGGCTTACCACCAGGTAGATCCACACCCCGAATCTAGGCCCCTTACTGATTTTATAACCCCTGAAGGTGCATACATGTTCAAAAGGATGCCTTTTGGATTGGCGTCCGCAGCGGCGGTCTTCCAGAAGATCATGCATCAAATTCTGAAGGGTGTGGATCAATCTATGTGCTTCCAGGATGATATCCTAGTATATGGACGTACTGTTGAAGACCACGACTGAAACCCTCAAGCTTGTATTAAAAAAACGAATGGATGCTGGTTTGACAGTACAGAAGTCCAAATGCAAAATACGGGTGATTTTGGTCAATTACCTTGGGCATTCTATTTCGGAGCGAGGGTTTAGACCTAAAAACAACCCTCTCCTAAGAATAAAGATGAACTTAAATCCATCCTCGGCTTAATGAAATACATGGCCAAATACATTAAGAACTTTGCTTCAAATTGTGAACCTGTGCAAGAACTGTAAAAAAATATATATATATTTTGATTTACATGAGCAACATAAGTCCGTAGTGGATACACTCAAGGAAGAGATCTTAAGTTCACCAACGCTAGGTACTTTTGATCCAAATAAAAAGACAATTCTTACCAAAGATGCATCCAACAAGGGACTGGGAGCCAATCTATCGGAAAGAGCTGGGAAGGAAGAAAGGATCATTGCCTTTGCATCCCGGTGCCTTTCTAACGCTGAAAATGATTACTCAGTAATTGAAAAAGGAGGCCCGGGCATGTTTCTGGGCAGCAAAGCATTTTCAGTTTTTTCTGTGGGGGTTGAATTTCACCATTCGAACAGACCTTAAGCCCCTCACTTTCATCTTCACTGTAAAAGGAATGGAAAACTGTACTCCCCGCATAAGAAAATGGATTCTGGGGTTAGAGAATTTAAACTTCAAAGTGGAATACGTCCCCGGTGAGGACAACAAAATTGCCAATTTCTTGTCAAGAACACCCTTACAAACTGAACAACCAAAAGAAATGTTAGACAGTCCCATCATGGTGGTGGAAGACCCTGCTTTAACGGAAGAAGAATGGAAAAAGGGCATGGAAGAAGATAAAAGTTTAAGCAGACTTAAAGTAATAATGAGAGAAGGGTGCCCAAACAAGTGCAGTGATCCAGAAAATGAGCTCAAAGACTTCTGGGAGGTAAGATATGAATTGAGCAAAATGAGGGACATCTGGGACGCAGCATTACATTAGTAGAGCTAGAGAGAACTTCTGGTTCCCTAAGATGGACACCATGGCAGAACTACTAAAGAAAAACTGTCTCAGTTGTGCCAGAAGTGACAAATCAAAGTTCATACGCAAAGCCCCATTGTCCCCTGTCATGGTACCCCTTAAACCTTGGAGCAAGCTAGCCATGGACATAATCGAATCCATGGACAACCTGGGTATCCAGAAGAAGTTCATGCTAGTATTAGTTGACTACACTTCCCACTGGATCGCACAGAAATGTGTGTATTGTGTGAACACTAGTGCTATCCCGGATTTCCTCAAGGACGTGTTCTCCAAGGAGGGTATACCATCCACCCTGGTCACCGACAACGGGGTACAGTTTACATCGTAGCTCATGAAGGATTTTTATGCAACATTAACATTAAACATGAGATGACTGCTTTATATTGGCATGGTCGAGAGGACAAATAGATTAATCAAGGAACAAATACAACTAGCAATTACTAATGGTCATAACATGGAATCATACCTACGTGACCGTTTGTGGGCATATCACACCTTGCCCAATCTTGTAACATGGGTTTCCCCTTTTGTTTCCCTTAAGAGAAGAGAACCCTGTACAAAGTTTAACCCAAGTTGGCTGGGAGGGGGTAAGGTGGTGAATCCCAATTCCGAAGAAGTTTGTAGAAAGACTGAACTGCACCCTTGCCAAGTATAAACAAGCATTTGCAATGCAATAGGTCTCACATTTATGCGAGTTTAAGCTATGGGCATTGTAAATGACAATGCCTTCTATTTGTGTTTTAAAAAAGAAAACAAAAATAAAAGGCATTGTTAATTGCAATGTCAATAGCTCAAAGTTGTGTACATGCGAGACCTATTGCATTGCAAATGTTTGTTGTTTACTTGCAAACGTTGTTGTTTAAACGTATTCAGTGTATGCCTGTAGGTAAAGTGGACTGGCGTCGATAAACAATGCCTTCCAGGGCATTACGTGCATATAGTCACATCTCGAATGAGCCAATGTGACTCATAGTAGGTAGAAAGAGTGCATATATCTAGACGGATACTAGTTGCTTTCATATCCTTGATATCATTTATAGTGTTTGATATTATTTCAATTTGTGATGCTATTTAAAGACACGCTCATGCTGCACTGGATTTATAAAAGTAACATTCTTACCTATGCAGAGTCTTATTATTGATACTCCGATCAAAAGTAGAGATATCTTTACAAGAGTAGAAATCACTTTAATTGCTAGTAGAAGAGAAAAGAAGAAAAGAACAGAAAGGAATAGCTATAATTGATATAAAGACAACAGAAGGTAAATGGAGATCATTGGTGCAAACTGGTCAAATCCTTTAAAACATGTTTGTTTAAGCACTGAAATTCAGCATACAGAATAATCACTTTCTTAAAATGTTATCTTTATATATATTTTTATGTATCTGTCTTCTCTCTCCCTATTTTCTTATAAAGAGTCCATTTAGGTTTTGGTCTTTTCCATTTCTAGATTTTATTATTTCAGTTTCTTGTTTTCACTTATATTAGGGTCAAGGTTGCCATAGTCTCTACTTTTGACTTAATTTGCAACAGTAAGAGCCTTTTTCTCATGATGGAGGCAAAAATTAGGAATTACCTGTGATCTTATTGGTGCTAGTCAGTTGATGTAGTCAAATTAACTGTAAGTAGAATACTCTTGCTTTCTTTCTAAAGAGTAAACATAAACATGTGATAAACTAACTTTGCGTGTACATTTTCTTTTTTTTAAAAACGTTTTTGCATTTGGAGCCACTTCTATATGCAGTGATTAACGTGATAAATACCTTAACGGGTTCTAGGAGGGAAATGAATCCAGGGTGGGCTTTTCCTATGACCTCTAAACGACAATTATGTTTCCGATCTGTGAAAATAAATACGGCATACGCTGTGACCGGAATTATTATGGAGTATTTGTGCCCCAGAACATCACCCCTCGTGGCTCATGCCGATATTACCTTTCGAAGTACTTGTGGTGTGACAAGGATATGTGTCGCATCTGTCTTCGTCGAAAATCAGTTGCGAGTCTATTGGGTGAACTTGCCCATGTGAATATACTGTAAACCAAACCAACACTTAGTCAGATAGGGGATGGTATTAGGGCCGCGCTTTTTTAAAAATAAAATATATATATCCGTCCTCGCTAATAGTAATGCATATTGCAACCTAATATATGCACTTACTTTGATGAATGTTCTGTAGTGCCGCGTTGATTGTTTGTCTTCGGGGATAAAACGCGGAACGATTATCGATAGCGTTTAAATAACTACGTTGAAAACGTCTCCTGCCGTGGTGACGTTCTGAGGTCATACGTTGAAATCAACGGCGAATTTCTGGCAACTAGAGCGCGAAACTCAGACTATTAAGCCATGGGACATAATATGAAAAATAAAAAAGGGACTTCTATTTACTCCGTAGTGAATATACGTATTACTCCGTTTTTCCTGATTGTATTATTCTTATTTTTTTAAAAGGCGGAGAATAGATATGATGTTATCAATTCCACAAATCGTAATATAGTATATGTTTTATTGACGGGTTGTTTGATAAAAAAGGAAACTAATGAGAACATATATCATTGATTCGATTTTAATGCATTCATGAACATCAGTCAATAAAACATATACTATATTACGATTTGTGGAATTGATAACATCATATCTATTCTCCGCCTTTTAAAAAAATTATTACTATTAGCAAGGACGGATATATATATTTTATTTTTAAAAAAGCGCGGCCGTAATACCATCCCTATCTGACTAAGTGTTGGTTTGGTTTACAGTATATTCACATGGGCAAGTTCACCCGATAGACTCGCGACTTATTTTCGACGAAGACAGATGCGACACATATCCTTGTCACACCACAAGTACTTCGAAAGGTAATATCGGCATGAGCCACGAGGGGTTATGTTCTGGGGCACAAATACTCCATAATAATTCCGGTCACAGCGTATGCCGTATTTATTTTCACAGATCGGAAACATAATTGTCGTTTAGAGGTCATAGGAAAAGCCGACCCTGGGTTCATTTACCTCCTAGAACCCGTTAAGGTATTTATCACGTTAATCACTGCATATAGAAGTGGCTCCAAATGCAAAAACGTTTTAAAAAAAAAGAAAATGTACACGCAAAGTTAGTTTATCACATGTTTATGTTTACTCTTTAGAAAGAAAGCAAGAGTATTCTACTTACAGTTAATTTGACTACATCAACTGACTAGCACCAATAAGATCACAGGTAATTCCTAATTTTTGCCTCCATCATGAGTAAAAGACTCTTACTGTTTCAAATTAAGTCAAAAGTAGAGACTAAGGCAACCTTGACCCTAATATAAGTGAAAACAAGAAACTGAAATAATAAAATCTAGAAATGGAAAAGACCAAAACCCAAATGGACACTTTATAAGAAAATAGGGAGAGAGAAGACAGATACATAAAAATATATATAAAGATAACATTTTAAGAAAGTGATTATTCTGTATGCTGAATTTCAGTGCTTAAACAAACATGTTTTAAAGGATTTGACCAGTTTGCACCAATGATCTCCATTTACCTTCTGTTGTCTTTATATCAATTATAGCTATTCCTTTCTGTTCTTTTCTTCTTTTCTCTTCTACTAGCAATTAAAGTGATTTCTACTCTTGTAAAGATATCTCTACTTTTGATCGGAGTATCAATAATAAGACTCTGCATAGGTAAGAATGTTACTTTTATAAATCCAGTGCAGCATGAGCGTGTCTTTAAATAGCATCACAAATTGAAATAATATCAAACACTATAAATGATATCAAGGATATGAAAGCAACTAGTATCCGTCTAGATATATGAACTCTTTCCACCTACTATGAGTCACATTGGCTCATTCGTGATGTGACTATATGCACGTAATGCCCTGGAAGGCCTTTATCCCTTTTTCTTAAATAGTACATGCACTTTTTGCTTCAATAAATAAGCTGCTGGGTCATACTTACCAAGCTTAGCGTTCTAGTGTACCTGTATACGTCCGTGATTAACCACAAGAGCCTCAATATATCACTATGCTATAACATTTGCAACATGTGGTGTTCTTTATTTTGTAGACTTGACAAGAAAAATCTCCTGAAGAAGGCGGACCTCCGCCGAAACGCGCGTAGAGACTGACGATAAAAACTGTATAAAATGTGATTGTTTATAGTGACTTACTGATGAACTGTTGGATATTGCCATATGTCCAGAAATTATGATAATATTAGATATATAAGGATCAATAACTGTATGCTATATATGTTTTAGGATTTTCATGTTGTTGCAAATTTTCTCACATTAACAAAACTTTTAACTGTGTATGGTACCTACTTGATCTGCATGGATTTACATGCATTTTAATTCTTGTTATTTTCATTGTCAATTTTATCTATTGTGAATCATATTGTTCTTTTTTCTATGTGGGAAATAAATAAATTTATGAATAAAAATAATTTTTATTAAAGCAAGAATCTTGTATTTAGTAAATATATTGAGGCTCTTGGTTATCCTCCAGTAATATCTTGATCCTAACGACAGTTGGGATTTGGTGGCCTAGGAAGTTACAAATATTTGATCAATTACCCTGTCCTAGGAACCATATATGGAATCAGGGGGTCCTTGTTTTACAAAGTCGATAAACAATGAGGTCATTTGAGCTATATAAAACTTCAAAAATAAAATTAAAATAAATGTAAGGAGGGCCAATCTGCGTACTGTCCTCCTACAGCGCTGTGTGGGACTGACTCGCTCCCGTCAATGGCTCTCACCTATGCCTGCTTCACCCTGGTATTTAAAAGTTCTCCCATGATATGGAGACGCTGTAAGCCTGCTGCAGGACACTTGCTGGCTTTGGTAGGGGCAACGCTGTTGTGCCCCTCGGGGCCAGACTCGCAGCCAATAAACGCCATCAATAAAATAAATACATAATGGCCACGTTTAGCCATGCTCGGCTTGTAGTCACAAGTACTGTACTCTGAGTGTAGGGAATTGCGGTTTTGGGGTTCCCTTTGGAAGTGTATTCAAGTCCCAGAGAGCACTCAGAGGAAACACTGCTTTGTGTCATGTCCACTCTCTATTCTAAACGCAAGACCACAAGTACCAGCATTCAAAGGGATACGTTTCGCACCGGACACACAGCAGCGTGCAATTTCTGTAACCAGGGAATCATTTAATTATTCTTTTTCACTTTTATCAAAGTAGAATGCCTCCTCCTCATGCAGTTTGAAATTCATCTGTTCATGTTCCCAACACACCATACAGCACCTTCCCCACTCATACCACCCCTCCCAGTAATCACCACAGCCAACACACCCTAAACGCCTCCTTTGTGGTACAAATTGGAGCCTCTGGAGGGGTCTTCCTGCCTCGCTCCCTCGCACTCAGCCAGGCCTATTACTTTAATATTCAAGGGTCCAGCCACTTCAGGAAGGAGCACGCAGGGCCGATGCATACCCCCTAGGCAGGGCTTGTGAAACAAACAAAACCCGGCTACTTAGAACTTGGGTGCAGTCGGCGGGGTTTTGAAATGCAATAGGGGTGGGGAACTATAAATTAGATGCCCAAAACAGGAATATATTTTTAAAATTTGAATCCTTGAATGATTTTAAAAAAGAAATTGAATCTGGTTACTTTGTTTCTCTGAACACACCAAATCAAATCCTCACTTCCCGACGGTCCCGTTTGTTGCTGGGTGAGCCGCCATCTTTGGGGAGGTCAGCATTCTAGTTGCTGAGTACTCCTGGGGGCCCGTCCGCAACAGGTCCGCGCTATGCGCCACAACCCCTGACCAAAATGCGAAAATAGTGTACACCAAGTCGACTCTATTGAACCTACAACACTCATCTAAGGGTAAGAACTGTCAATCCATCTCCTTTGGAAATGATACACTATTACCGGTCTGTCATAGTTGTGGCTTTACCACTAGCAAAAGATATACTATGTTACTGCCTCTGGAGAGGGAAGGTGCCCTTCGGAAAGATACACGTCTCGGTAATGAGCGTACCTTGACTGGTGTCCTACTGAATACTAGATAACTCCCTAAACACAGGCTTGAACATGCTGACTTCATAGAGCTACACTCGCCAGACATATTGTTCCTCATGGAGACCTGGACTCACTATGCCTCAGAACCAGAACTTAATGTTGCCATACCACCTGGATATGCTCGATATAGAATTGACAGAACAGGACAAAGAGGGGGTGGAGTTGCAATTGTCTATCGATCATCTATTAAAGCAACCTTCTCTGAAACATCCCATGCCAAAGACAAGGCTATCCTGTTTTCTTTTAAAACTACCAATACAGACTCCTTTTTTGGACTCCTAGTATATAGACCACCGGGACCTAGAAATACGTTTATTGAATCCATTTCAACTATAATGGAATCCTGTATGGCAAATACAAATTTTACCATGTTGGGGGATTTTAATTTCCATCTTGAGGATGTTGAAAACAGAGACCCTAAACACCTCATAGACCTATTCCTAAGTCTAGACCTAACTCAAATAGTAACGGATCCTACACATATTGGCAAACATACCTTGGATGGCATTTTTACAAATTATTTACAATTACATTTTAATAGGACACTATCTTTACCATGGACTGATCATAGTGCGAAATTTTTTAAGATCCACACGGCTGGCTTTCTAAATCGAAGTCTAAACACCAACACTTTGATGTCCCAATGCTCCTGGTCTCATATGAATTCATCGGATTTTCAAAATATGCTAAAATTGTACCCTGTCACTCTTGATACTGATCCGGACCAAGCTGCGATAAGTCTCAACTGTTGGTTGGAACAAGCCGTAGTAAGTCTAGCCCCGGGAACTAGTATAGGAGCCAGAAACAAAAATAAACTGTCCTCAGCCCCCTGGTATAGCACTGAGTTAAAAGCTCTAAAAAAATCTGCACAGCTAAAGAAGGCTTTGGAGAAAAGAATACTCTGAAAAAGATAAAAAGCTATATGGTGCGGCTATAGCCAAATATAAGGAAGCTACAAACGAGGCAAAATCTAATTATTTTACGGATACAATTATGGCGGTTCAAAATCCCTCCCGAGAACTGCTTAAGACAGTCCTCAGGCTTTCTGAGTTCGCCAACACTACACATTGTAAATCTACTAAAAAGTTCTGTGTCCAACTTGCTAACTTTTACTGGGAAAAAGTCGTAAAAGTATACGGCGAATTCTCCACCAACGTAAATGAGTCGAGACCAACTGAATGTAAACTGGCTGTTTTAAACAATCAAACAGTTCTAGAAAAGTTCAGTCATCTCACCAAGAAGAAAGTGGAGAATCTCATCCTGACAACTCACTCAGGCTCTCCCTTGGATCCCTGCCCAGCCACAGTTTTTCATATGGCTCCAGAAGTTATTGCCAAGGTCCTGACAACCCTTCTAAACAATATTCCAGAACAAGGACATTTTCCGATGCATTGGAAAAATTCACTTATAAAACCTATTCTGAAGAAGCCGACCTTGGACCCCACTGAAGTTTCAAATTATCGACCTATCACCTCTTTGCAGTTTCCCTCGAAAGTGCTGGAAAAGCTATAAATGAAGAGTTATTAAAATTTATGGAAACACATGATATAGTAGACCAAGCACAAAACGGTTTTAGACCACGCCATAGTACTGAGTCTGCACTGATTGCAGCTACCGAAAGCATACGTGTTCAATTGGATCAGGGCAGGAAGGCAATATTGATATTGCTTGATTTATCTGCCGCTTTCGATACGGTGGACCACCACATACTTCTTCAACGGTTGGCAGAAATAGGTATTATAGACAGGACTGCAGATACCATCAAAACATACTAGGTAGACAGACAACAAACAGTAATACTAGATTAACACAAATCCCCCTCTTTTCTTATACCATGTGGGGTACCTCAGGGGTCGGCACTTTCGCCCACCCTGTTTAATATATATATGTAGCCCCACTGGCAAAGCTTATTCGTTCCTTTGGCTTCACAGCAATTTATTATGCAGACGACACACAAATGGTCGTCTCCCTGGTGCATCCATTGGAGGATGTGGCAGCGTGTTTTAATTCATGCATGAGCCATATCATAAATTGGATGCAGAGCAACTGCTTAAAGCTTAATACTGGAAAGATGGAGGAAGTAAACTTTGGAGGGGATTCCTCTCTCTGGAATACAGCCTGGTAGCCTGACACCGCAGGACTGTGTCCTCAACCCGTAAAAAAGGTAAAAAACCTGGGGATTATAGTAGATGACCAGCTTTCCTTATCCGACCAGGTCAATAGTATTACGTCTTCTTGTTTCTATAAGCTTAAGATTCTTAGGAAAATCCTTCCCTTTATTCCAATGTCTCTCAGGAAAAGGGTAGTCACTGCGCTGATTTTGTCGAAAATCGACTATTGTAATTCATTATATCTTGGTGCCAAAAAAAGTGGGATACACAAATTGCAGATTCTACAGAATGCAGCTGTGCGCCTACTATTGAAACTACCTAAATTCAGTTCCATCAGCCTGGCGATTCGAGAGCAACTTCACTGGCTCCAGATTACTGCCAGGATCAAATTCAAGTCAATATGTATTTTACATAGGGCTCTATACAAAAATGGAACAGGACAAATTGGACAATATGTCGAGTGCTATGTCCCATCAAGAAATCTTTGTTCCGCCTCTTCATCCCTGTTAAGAGTCCCCAGGATAAGGACGCTGAAATGGGGTGGGAGAAGTTTCCAATATTTAGCCCCAAAGTTATGGAACTCCATGCCCTTACATCTCAGAACTCAAAAAAGTCTAATTCAATTTAGGCGGGATCTTAAAACCTGGCTGTTTTAGTATTTAGCTGTATTGTCCTGTTTTATTCCTATCCAGTATTTCTGATAGTCCAGCACTAAGACGCCATTGGCATACACGCGCTTTATAAAAACCCTCATTTCATTTAATTTCAAAACAATGACCTCTCCTGGTCCACATGCAAACCCTCCCCGCAAAGAATTTGGAGCATTCCTTGCCATGGAATCCAAGGCCACTCAACATAAAAGGGGGCTTGGGGACTATTCAGTAGAATGAGCAACGCTGACCCTCTTAAAGTACAAAGCAATTGTATTATGTTTTTATTGCACTGGTTAGACGAAAGTACCTTGGAATGCTTTCAACAAAGATGTACAAATCTGCAACACAACGGTTTCCAAAATGGGGAAGGACAGTACAGAAGAATGGAGCATCTCCTTAGGTTCCCAGAGCAAAACACTACAAAATCTGTTTATAGCTGGGAACGGTGTGCTTGGCCCGTCATACTCCCGAGGTCGATACAACGTGTACCATTTCTTCAGTGAAAATAAAAATTTGTTACATGGTGCCAAGAAACCCCCGAGTGTGCTTAAGCTTTACAGATGCAATTTATTTACACAAGAAGGGATATTGTTGCGAAGGAAAGAACAAAATACAGAAAATAAAACAAGAAAATAAAAAGACCGTGAGATCAAAAAGAGAAAGAAAGCGAAATAAAGACGTGCAATCAATGAGAGAAAAAGAGAAACGGCAAGAAAGTCATAAAATGAGAGACAATCAGGTAAAGAAAGATGCAAATAAAGAAAACTAATTAAAATAGGGAAAACCAAGCGATCGCTATTCCCGCTGTTTATTTTTGCATAGTGCTTTCAATTTAAAGTGAAAGTGAGATACAAAAATAAACACGCAAATGGAGTGAACGCTGCTGGTGGGGCAGTGCCCCTGTCCATGCAGCAGAGACAGAGGGGGAGTAGGCATTAAAACTGCAGGGAGGGAGAGAGGGTTATCGGAATTGGGCGTTTTTCTCGGTCTCCGAGTTCTGTAACACGAGCCCAGCATAAACGCCTTTGAGCCATAAAATTACACAAAAGGCTGAGAGGAGAAGCTGACGCGAAAGCTCACAAACACGCCATGATGAGAATGCCGTGAGATTGTGTGACTCGTCTAAAGACAGTGCTGGAATATGGTGCCCATATGAAGTGCTCCGAAAGCTTCGGGTCGATATTGTGCTATATAAATGTTAAGAAAAACAAATAACAGGCCGCTATGCCAGCCATGCATATCTTGGAAAGACGCCCAAACATGCGGGAGTCCTACCAAAAGAAGCCTGTTAAGACAGGACGAGCGTTCTCAGAGCGCCCAATGAGAGAGGCGGACTGGCACGTGCAAGGCAACCGAGTACTTGGGGGCTGTCCAAAAAGGCAAAAGGGCGGCAACCGAAAACCCTCCCTTTCAATGGGAAGTCAGCGTTTAACAAACGCTGACGCTACCCAATTATAATGAGGGGAGGGGCTACAAGTCCCCTTATTGAAACTTGCTTGATGACTATAGCTCTAGCAGGCTAGGAGCTTATGCGCGCTCCAACGCCTGGTGAGACCTAAAAATGGTATGACAAAAGGAATTGAGTTAAAGCTCCAAAGTGGAGAATAGGTGATCTGGTGCTGATCAAGAGAAGCATGAAGGATTTACAAAGCCAAAGTAAATTCTACCCTCCCTGTCGAATTGCCAAAACTCTCAACAATGTAGTTCTTTTCGATAATGGACAATGGTACAGTTGTAATAAAGTTGTCAAATATAAAATGTTCTCAGCATATAAATTAGGGAAGTGTGTTATAATCTCCCATTTTTCTCTTTTCTCCCTCGGTACGTTCCTTCCCCCCCTCCTTTCCCCCTTTCCTTGGTTTCTGCCCCTGGGAGCTGACCGTAGAATGTAGGTGCTGTTCACCAGTTCTGAGGAGAGTGGATGGCCAATAAAGGAGTGCTTAGAATCTACTCTGGTTCCAGTCATTCTTGGCTTCAACAGAAACACTGCCAAATTTCATAAAAATCAAGCTGTTGGCTTTCGTGCTATAAGAGCTACAAATGTTTATAGAAAATGCTTTGGATTTCCACCCCGTTTTGGGCCCCTCTTTTTCTTTTGCTTTACCTTGAGCAAAACACTTTCAGCCCTCCCAAAATGAATCTGGGCAACCGGTCGTATAGTGCACATTTGTCAAACAGGTGCAAAGTTATTAACGGACAAAGATCCCTATCTCTGGTCACCCTAATTATAACTACAGAGTGGCATGTATGTATAGTGCTTTTTGCCAAGTATCCACAATAAAAAAACTTTTCAACTGCACCGGAATGCTGGAGGTTTCTTGCCGATTTGAGGGAAACATATATATATATATATATATATATATATATATATATATATATACACACTTTGAAAGCTGACATTACAATTCTTCACATTTTGGTTGTTTTTTTTGGGCACATCTCTGTTTCCCGCACCCGAAACGCCCAACAATGAGGTCATCATCTTCATCCCCCACAGCAACATCCCCGGGGTCCTAACACAGGGGACTGTGGGACATGTAGTTTCCCTCATTGTGGGTCGCTGCACAGGTGTGCTGAATGGGGCGGTGCAGACTTGTAACAACGAGCCTTTTAAAGGGGCGGGACCAACCTACAGAGTGCTGCATCATTCATGGAGGCTTCAGGCGCTGACGACGACTACCATCTACAAGAAATGCATCCGCCACCCTTTCCATTAAAGCCTTCAACTGTCTCCCCTTGGGTGTCTGCTTCTTTTGTTTGGAGAGAAGTTTGTTGCATATATATATATATATATATATATCTCCACCATGACGGTTCCTTCTCGGGAGTTTGTGCAGAGCTCACACATGTGCGGTATCCTGCGGCAGAACCAAGCCGCTCACTATATCCAACAACTATTCCCCGAAGGGGAAACAACGGGTCGCACAACCAGCTGGGATTTCAACAGCAATCCTTTTATTTTTCCAAATCAACAAAGGGCAACAAGCGCATTGATCTACGCGTTTCGGTGTCTCACCACCTTGCTCACGATATATATATAGGAATATACATACTTCAAAGTGCTATATTACAACGGTTGATGGAAAATGGCATGAATCAAACACCGACTGGGGGGGGAGAGTGGGGTGGGGAAAAATAAAGGCCTGACAACAGCTAAATAATCAAATTGCTTGCTACACCATGTAATGAAGGAATAATCATATATAACGTGATATATAATATATTTTTTCACATTTATTGAAAAAATTATTAAGGAATGAATTAAATTCAGGTTTTCCAGGAAGTCATGAAACTAGAACACCATAACTGAGGAAATATAGGACAAAGCAACTTATCTGCTTGCGAGCTGCATTTAAAAGAGGCTGCTCTGTTGTTGCTCCTGCCTTTTATTGAGCATATGTTGTCACTGCATTCTAGAACTGTTTTATTTATGATTTAAGTGCAACTGCTTATGACTGCATTAAAAGATTATTGCATAATGTATGTTGCTCTTCAAGGCTACCAACATGCATAATGTAACCTCCTGTCTTGTAATGAAATTGCGATCCTCCTATTAACATGACCGGAGAATCCGGATTTCATTAAAGACACGTTTAATCTGTTAAAAAAATGTTATACTCTTCAGGCGACATGATAAAGACATTACATAAAACACAAAGGAGGAACTGCAATCCTCAGCTGAAGAGCAAAGGCTCTACCTCTGCAAATTTTCACAGACACCATCAACATTTGTTGGGGTAACGTTGTATACACCCCAGAAAACAGGGTTACTTTTAATATATGAATTATGGGGTGCCTCCTGCCCTCCTAGCAGCCCCCACAACACTTTTGAAACATGTTGGTGGTGCTCCTGCCCAGATTGGGGCACCACAAAACAGTAAAAATGTTAAATTAGCCCACAAAGGGCATTGTGGGTCCCAAGGAGCAGTGAATATTAAATGCGCCCCCTCAGTCAATCAGAAGGCTTGAATTTTTTATACATTATTTATTTCAGCCTTACTGCCCAGATATCTATAAACTTTGAACCATAATCTCTCAAAAACTATTAAACAAAATGATGTCGAATCACAAAACTCTGGTTTTCCAAGTGAATATCTAGCACTTTGCCAAATTTGGATACTTCTGTTCAACCATTTGGGCTGTAGCGCGGTTTAAAATTACCTGGGAAAATAGCATTTTGAACCCCTCCCCCTTTCTCTCAGCCTCCCCGCTTGTCGGATCACCCCAAAAGCTTTCCAAGAAAGAGCTGGGGTGGATGAACATTCTTTATTAAATGTATCATGTTAAACTGCACCAAAGTTATTAGCAAAACCCAAAACAATCATCTCCTATGGCAACTAGGTCCCAAAGTTAACTACACAATGCCGACCATCTTTGTGTACATACAGACACATATATACTTCATGCAAATTTATAACCGCTCTCAATATTTGTTTTCAATTTTAAAACACATATTTTGTAATCCGTTTTTCTGTAACATACAAATCCTTTAAAATACATGGCCAAAATGCGCAACTGCCTCATACGAGGAAATCTGACAAAAAGTAAATGATATGAATGAAACCGATCATTAATAAAGAGAAAGTAATACACTCCTTGAATCAAAATTACCTTGTTCAGCAAATAAATCACCAAATTAAAGTTGTTATTCTTGCAAATGAAAAGGACTCTGTAAATAGAGAAAAATGTTGGTTCTTAATTTTGAATGGTCATAAAATAATTTGGTATAACATTGTAATGAATACAAATGGTAACTGTCAAACCAACTGTTTGGCCTGCATGGATCAAAGTACTTTCACAAGCTTACAAAAATGTTATAAGTAAATACGCTAATAGAAAGAGCTAATGACATATATTGAGTTAGTGCTCTAAGATAATTAATAGAAAATCATAAAATCGTATTATCACTAGGGGGAATACAAGCAAGTGTTTCTGTTGAATTAATCGCTTGTTCACATGAGGTTTGGTTGTAGGACATCCCATTATACAGGACTTGTTATCAGAGGACAGGGTTTTGCAAGGATCACCTGCAGCAAGCAGAGTTTAAAATCTCTACAAAAGAGGATCTTAAAGTAAAAGAGTAGAGAATTATTTAGGCCAGAGTACACAACCACAAAGAAAAAAAAAATTCACTACACAGGACAAAGCACTTTCCAGTCTGGAAAATGAGGTGGAAAACTGGGGAATGAAGTGGACGCGCAGCCGGCATATGAAGCATGGCCACAAGAACAAGCATTTACAATGCAATGGTTTCGCCTTTGGAAAAGTTAGAGCTATTGGCATTGTAAATGACAAAATTTGTATTTATGTGTTGGTTTTGAAAACAGATAAATAAATGGCATTGTCATTCACATTGTCATTAGCTTAATCTCTCGCAAATGTGAGACCTATTGTACCCTACGGACGAGCTCAGCATTATATGCCTCATTACTACACTGTTTTGCCTGCGCATTTCTGTTAGAGCCTAGGTAACCACTTGTGCAAAACTAGGACTGAGCACCATTTACATGAAACCCATCAAAGGCGCCAAGTGGAGAAGTGTGGCTCACTGGTTAGAGCAGGCAGACCCTGAAGCAGAGGTCAGACCCGGGACCAGGGTTCAATTCCCGACGCGGCAGGGTCTTGAGCTCAAATGTCCACGGACTCGATAATTCTCGCTTCGGTGCCTGACCTAATCATGGGTTCACACTCTGCAACTCTGGGCATTAAGCTTGCTTAATCTCCACAACGGCCCCCCGCGGCGGGATGCCTGGCTTTCACCTTGGGGATGCCCGTTAGGGGCTATCTCACAGGGAAAAGCCAGGACGGGTTCCCAAGGCAAGCGCCGAGATGCCTCCGGGTAGTCGAGCGCTATATAAGAACATACAAAAAAAAAAAAAAAAGTGCAAAGTCGGGCACAAGAACCAGCTCAGTGGCACGCCAACTACAGCCCTGAGGCTGAGGCCACAAGGATTGGCCCCTGGGCAGACCCAGCCGCACTGGTTGGTGGTGGGCCCACCCAGGGCTTCAGTGCAGCATGGTGAATATTCTAGACTAGAATGAAGCCCTTTTAGGGCATGGTTTAACACCAGTGCCGCTGTGGTGCAAGCTGTGTCCGCGTGAGGCTCTGGCACCGTTAGCTCGTGACAGCCACAAGTGCAACGCAAAAAAATGTGGAAAAGACGCTGACAAAAATGGCGCAAATGACACTCAATTTTTTTAACGACATTGTAAACAGTGTAGTGGGTGACACCAGAGCAGGCAGTATTTGTTCTGGTGAAGCCTCAAGTCATCCACCGGCCGCATGAGAAGCCCAAAGCCTCTGACGTAAGCAGGGGCCTGGAGAGTCAGTGGGTAAAAGGTTGAGAGGATTTTCCACAGCTCATCATTAAACAACCACAGCTTTTACGGGCTGAGGCGCCGGAGCACGAGGCTGACTTCAGTGCCTCGATGTGCCCCAGCTGATAAAAAGTGAAAACCACTCTGTCTGCTTTCATGAGAAACGCTGGCTTCGCTGGTGGTGCCATCAGCGTGGGCAGCAGTGTGCCACTCAAACTGGAATCCTGTTTGCGGCACAACTACCCCTGCAGGTGGGCGTGGTCTGCTCCTATTCAGTGCGTGATGCACTAGTTTGCACAATTACACAGTCAGATGGCATATTGCAAAAAACGGTACTTATGAACTGTGTCTCTCGAGTGTTCATGCCCCTGGGATGCGCTAATTCCCATTAAAGTGAGGAAGCATTATTTTTAACCTATAAACCGAGTGGTAAACCGTGCCAATGCGTGCTGGCACGAATTATGCCATGGAACACCAGCCCCTGTCTTGTACCACCCCGCAGCAGCAGGGCGGTGTGCCAGGCAGGGTGCTGGACTGTGTGTGCAAGCACCACACTGGCTGGCTAGAAATTGCGCAGCTGCGACTAGCGCCTTGGCGCCCACTTCCAGGCGCTCCATCGTTTGAATGGGCCAGTAAGCCCATATTGCAGTATTTTGCTCAGAAGGGGGTGGCTGGGAGTGAGTTATAAAGGGGGTCTGCATAGAAAAGCCCTCGTTTTATAAATGGCTCTGTGACAATGTACATGCTGTCCGCCTCTTCTCATGGTAACCCACAGCGTTAGCTGTGCTGCCTGAATGAGCACAGAATAGGTTTGCAACGCGCACCAATTTGGATCGTTGCCTTCGCCGAATGTACGATGTCAAATACACTGGGTAACGGTAACACTACGGCTGCTCGGTAACACTACAGCTGCTCGGTAACACTACAGCTGCTCGTTATAGCGCTTGGAAATGGCAGGGGTGCGGACAGAAGAACTGTAAAGGCAACCTATTGACATTAACAAAGCAGCCCGCGCCTCCCTCGCGCGCTGCTAGGTGCTACTAATGAGGCAAGCACACATACGCTGCAGTGTGGAATGCGTTTAGCTTCGGTAAGTACTAAATCACTTTTCGTGTCTTGTGCACTAAATTAAATGATCTTACAAGGATACTGATGCGTGCATTCAATTTGGAAAAACACTTCAGGGGTAGTAAGTGGGAGGCACTGCTATCTGCGCGGTTAGGTTTAAGCTGTGTGCTATGACGTCAGCGGATGGATCTGCCTCCCCAAAGCGCTGCTCTGAGTCGCTGTGCCTAGCGCCGTTAGTGGAGAATGTTTTTATGCCTAAGAGATAACTATGGCGGGCGCTGGCAGAGGAGGAATTAAGAACTCAAGTACGTACATTTTAGGGTCACACGCAAACACCACTTCCCCACACAGCCAAGATGGCAAAGGGCCATAGTTTCACCCCTTCCTTCCACTCATTCAGTTTAAAGAGCCGCACTGAACACTGCCTCAGAAACTCAGTCACTGTGATTACCGAGTGAACAAATTACAAAAGCAGACGTTAAGTTACATGAGGCAAAAGTGAAAATTGTGAGCAAACAAAATACACGAGGTAGCAAAAGATACATTACATATACAAACTCGAAAGTTTCAAGACGGAGCTTCGCAAGTAAGCTACTGCCCGGCCGCCATCTTCGGCGGAATGAAACAAAGCAAACCTTGGCAAAAAAAAAAAAAAAACAACCGCCCACCGCCGCATGATGTTTTAAAAGGGGCGGAGAGGGTAAAAAAATCGCCGGAACGCCCACAAATCGCCTCGGACAATGACGGACAGATCTCTCTTCCAATGGCTAGCCTCCATTTATGGAGCTAGCTAATGGAAGAGAGAGGCAGGACAAAGCCACATACTATTCTAACATAAGATTTCGCCTGTGCGAACGCTGCTGCTCATGGGAAGCCAGGCGAAACCTAAAAAATGGCCCCCACTGGTCCAAAACTGGCCCCCACCTCTCCGGCCCACTGGGAAAATGCCAGCTGCCCGCTACACCCAGTCCAGCCCTGCCTACTGGAAGGAACCTGTAGCTTCTTTAACCCCTTCTCTGCGGGGCGTTTTCACCTGCTGTGCGGGGGTGGGGGGCGCGCAGCGCCGCTGTGCTTGTGACGAACTCAGCTCATCATGAGGCACAGTGGAGCTGCACTCATGACGAGTGGAGCTCGTCACGACCACACCCGATCTGAGCTCGTCATGAGCACGCAACGGGTTAAAGCCCGACAATCTGGTTTCAGCAGCACGAAACAATAATGCATGTTTTCCCAGAGTGCCTCTCATCCAAGCAGGGCAGGACTCCCCATGGCAAAGGTCATCAAAAACAGGGCAGGTGCAGTTCAAGAGGTCATCGTGCTGAAAATAGTGCTTTGTTTTTAGTGAAAAAAACACAGTGGTGGTGAGCCGCTCTGTAATAGGCCAAAAGTAGCATATTTTCTCACTCATTTACAAGGTGGGACTAGGTATTAAATAGTGATGGGGTTCTACATAACCCCCAACGCTCCACGGTTTCTGATAAAGAATTATACTGCAGATACTTTTACATTTTAGGGAATCAGGCTGTCCATAGCATGGTGACGGTCATGTATGCGTTTGTTTTTGTAAAAAGGATAATTGAACATAACTGCAATGTTTGAATTATTAAATATGTTTCACTGATGTTTTTATAGGCGGGCGGGGTCATTATTAAAAGATTTAAAGACCACTGTCCTACAGGAAGTAGCTTACCACTTTGTTAAACATGCAGCCATTTGTTAAATGGAAAGGCTAAGCTCAATAATATTCTGACTTTGTATTTGGCATGTGCCCTTCATTTATTTGGTAAGAATCTAGGACAGTGGTTCTTAATCTGTTGTCCACAACCCTATGCGGGGCATCTTCTGGGAGTCTGCAACCGCTCTACCAAATTAAATAATATCAAAATTAATAAAGCATATACAAATTAAGATACAAAGTTGAAATTTTAAGAAGTTTTCCAAATTTGAACGCAAATTAAACTAAATGTTCCAATAATTGGGCATTTGTTTAATGTGCACATGTTTTTGTATTTTTATGCATTGTTTTGAGGTTCAAATCATAGCAACTGCTTACGCTGGGGGTTCCCTGCTTCCAATAATAATTCAGTGGATGTCCCTGGATTCCAATAATGACTCAGTGGGGTTTCACAGCAGTTTAAGTGTTAAGAACCACTCTTCTAGAATAAAAGTGATGCTCAAATGGTGCATCAAAAGTGGAGCGCGGGACGTGTTCAGTGGACGCGACAAGAAAGAGGAATGTGGCCGAGCAGTGAGACGGACAAAATCGATATCTCAAATAATGAAAATCAATAAATACATGTGACAATCCCTGATTCCACACTTAATAAATGCCACTACCTATTTATCAACAAACAATTACCCCTACTTCTTTCTTACCAAGAAAGCATTACCACAACCCCTTTCCCAAAACAAGATGAACAATGCACCTTTGTCAAGAGCCCTTTAACTCTTCACTGTATCATATGCTAGAAATGTTTCTATAGTACAGATTATGCCACTAGCTTGACCTCGCAGCGCTACAATCACCATTCATTGTTTTCTTTTGGGGAAATGCCCGGACACCGCCTTCTGTCCTCGCCACACAAACTGCTCTGCAAGTCACCCCTAGACTCCGCACCCCACCAAAAATGAACATTATGGCTTTCTTGTTAAAAAGAACTTTGAAATTGTATGCTACAGTCCTTTGAGTATTTTCTTGTGTAGCACTTATTCTCTGATATTGTTGCTTTTTGGCGCTTAAATTATAGACCTTTTTATTGCCCAACTCAGTGGAACTCATTTTATTAAACTCGCAATGATTAAACCCTGACTAGACCCCGCTAGGGTTCACTCATCCAAGGCTGGATTCAGAAGATGTCCTGGCAGCAAGCTGTCAACCGACTGAGCTATGTGAGTCTCTCTGCCCCAGCCCCACAACACACCCAGAGGCACCAGGCTTATCTGTAAAGGTCTCTGTTTCACTGCAGTTCTGCTCGGCTGTGAACAATAGGCCCATGTCAGGCCGTGGGATAGTCAGGCAGTTCAATGTAATAATTCTAAGTACATGTGGTAACCGAATGAAACCTGATGTTTCCTGACTCTACAGCGAAGGGTGCAGTTAGAACAGCTGGACTCAAAGTTACTCGTTGTGGTGTTGTGGGGAGGAGGAAACTTGGAGTCAGGTTTGCAGCCCTGGCTCACCCCTGACCCACGTCACTGATATTTAAATATATTACCTGCAGCTTATATGTGGGTGCACCAGCTTGTTTACTATTGTAAGGTTACAAATGTATCTTCCTTGCAGGAACATTAACCCACTGGTGTATCTCAGTGTATCACTGAACTCATAAGCAACGTGTGATTTACGCGCACACACACCACAGCGAATTGAACTGTCTTTCTGACTCTTCCTAAAATGCACACAGATTACCCTCCTCTCTCTGCTTTAAATAACTCAACCCACTGAGCTATCTTCTCGCAGTTTTTCCTCTCTCTCCTTCTCTCTGACAATCTTTCCCTCTATTTCTCTGACACTTTCTTTCTTTCTCTCTCTCGGACAATCGACACTCTTTCTTTCTCTCTCTCTCTCTCACTGTCTGTCTGTCTGTCTCTCTCTCTGACACACTCTTCCTCTGTCTGTATGTCTCGCTCTCTCTGACACTCTCTCTCTCCCATTATACCAATCAGGGAATATATATATCCCTGGGTAATCTTACTTGTCATGTAGATAGTACAAAAAGTGATATGCGCAGCAGGTATTCAGCCCTCTGAGCTATGTTGCCATCTCCTCAATAGGCCTGAGAGCGTTCAGGGTTCACACAGACTTGGCCAGGGGGTGCCTAGTTCTGGGCACCCCCAGAGGGAGCTGAATCTGTGGCTTCCCTGTGAGATGCCCGCGCCCACGCATGTGCCCTATAATTGCCCAGTCCCTGCCCACACTTATTAAAGATTGAGCGGCTGATGTGTTCTTCCGGCCTCTGTGCTCGACACCTGTTTTTTATTCATCTGAAGTCCCTTTGAAGATTGGCCTGGGCGCGAGGGCAGGGAAGGCCGAAGTGAGACACACAAAGACATATAATTGGGTTAATCCTCAGCGAGGCCATGTGTCTCACAGACTGTCTGAACCCGTCTCCGAAAGGGAGGGGGGACGGTGAGCTTCCAGCCCGAGGGATTAAAATGTGTTTTTTTGCACAGGCTTCCCTGGCACAGCACTGCAACCATGGCAACGCAGGGTCACACTTTCAATAACTTTTATCGTATTGTTGCATTTATATAGTGCTTCGTACTTTTGATGGAGTTGCAAAGCGCTCTAACTTTTCAGAGTGCCGAACAAGCATTGGCAAAGTGAGCCCGTGTTGCATTGGTTGCCAGCCTTTTGGCTTTTACAATGCTTGTTCTGTCGTGTCATGGTTTTTGAAAAACTTTGTTTTGTGAGAGCTGCAGAGCCATCATTAATACAAAAATAAATGGCTCAAACAAAAAAATATTTTTTGGCCTCAAAAAGCACGCAGTGCCATGGCGGCCCTTGCTCTCAATGGAACTCCTTAGTGCGCGGCGGTGCTCCGGATTAAAGGGGACGAACGCCAGTAAGACCATCACTGAAAATCACAAATGTACTAATATTTTGTAGCATATTACTGTATTATACATACACGTTTTGCCCGCCTGTACGAAGGTAGGACGGCTTCCTCTTCACCTCAGCACTGACCAGGCGGGCTCGAGCCCCTCTACCGGCGTGTCGCACGAGGATTCTCGGGAGTAGTGCCTGACTCTACCCTCCAGCCTCCTTTATCAGTCCAACAGCCCAAGCCTTGCGTGCCATCGAGGCCCTACACGCCCGCCCTCGCTCCCAAGCCTCTCAGACCAGCTGCTCAGCACACAGGGACAGTCTTGGGCCCGTTCCTGTCTTCTCGCCTGCCGGGGCACCGGACAAGCACCTACGAGGACAGGGGGTTGGGGGGTGGGAGAGGACACGGACGGCGGGAGGGGGCGGGAGAGGACACAGGGGGCGGGAGAGAACACGAACGGCGGGAGGGAGGCGGGAAACGTGCCGGGGAAAAACACTTGCCGAATTTTTATGCCGTTTAAGACAAGCACCTACGAGGACAGGGGGGGGGGGTGGGAGAGGACACGGACGGCGGGAGGGGGCGGGAGAGGACACAGGGGGCGTGAGGGGGGCGGGAGAGAACACGAACGGCGGGAGGGAGGCGGGAAACGTGCCGGGGAAAAACACTCACGATGCCCAGGACAGCAGCAAGCACGGCCCGGCCGGACCAGATTCGGGGGCGATCCCGGCGTCGCGTGACGTCGGCAAAAGCCAAAGAATCTCGGGAACGCCCCCGTGTCTGGTCCGGCATTGACGGACGCCTCTCTGTTCCAATGGCTAGCCTCCATTTATGGAGCTAGCCAATGAAGCAGAGGGGCGTGTTCAAGTCACCCATACTAGAAACTACAGATTTCTCTGGAGGCGGAGCCTAACGGCTCCGTCCCCCAGCGAAACCTAAAAAGGGAGAAGGGTATGCATATGTAGAGATGTCTCTGCATGGTACCTTTTGTACAAAAAAAGCTTTTGAAGCAGCTTTCGGTGCCATCAATTGATTGTGCCAGGCTTCCATGAGTTGGGAATTAGAGATCTTAATGTGGACATATACTCTACCAAATAGGTAGAACAAGGACAATGGTGCTTTCTCAATCACAGGACTCAAATTAGGTAAAAGGCTTCCCTAATTCCAAGACATTACCCACTCTCTTGTTAGACTAGATCTTAAGTAATATCTAAACTCTTCCAGTCTGCCTATTAAGCTAGAATGCCCCCCCTTACTCTGTGTCAAACTGAGTGCTAAATGTGAGCACTGTAATTTCAGAACAAAGAAATATGCCGTATGTTCAAAGGCATAAGTAGTTATTTCTTTTTACTACCAGGAATTTCGTTTTTTTCATTTTCAGGTAATTGTGTGCTTTGCCTGAAATTGATAGTTTTATAGAGGCTCTTCACAGAGGTCACGCCCTACTAATGAGTCTGCTCTATACGTCCAGATATCAGATAAGGACTCAGTGGAGTCACTCTTTACAATTTTCATTTCGAAACCTACAGCATTCACGTAGGACTCGGAGCCGTACGCTTCTACACCTACCAGAAATTTCTCGAAAAACTGGAGTGCACATCTACTGCCATCATATTTAACTGGCGATACCTTGGCTCCTCATGTAAACCGTCCATAAATACCATTTTCGAATTGAAAAAAGATTTGGGTCGGCTCGCTAACTTTCTTTAGCTTATTTTTTCAAATACATTTTTAAACAATAATGCAAAACCATGTTTTTTAAACATTAAAGATACCATTTCTTCACTTATGACCTACAACACAGGCAAGTGCATTCTACACTGGACTGCCAGGGCCAGTTTACAAGCAGTCAGGACCAGTGTCAGTGAGGCATTAGTACTTCTCCCACGAAATTCTGCTTGCCTGCCTGCTCCACCGCCTCCATCCTGGTGATCAAGGACGCATAAGCTGGCGTCATAAACACTTTGTCCCAAAATGAACCCCACAATGAGAGATTGCTTACAGACGCCTCACAGGGAGTGTCTGCCCTAGAGCGGGATCAACTGTGATATCTATTGATCCGCCCCTGTCCTGATGGCTTCCCAAGATCAACCACGGAGAACAGCCAATGTCTGACACGGCTCCATCAAACAGCAGCACCGAACATTCCGTTAGCATGGGAACTTCCAGCTTGAGCCAAGCCATAATGATACTAACAGGATAAGGATACAACCATGCAGGGTACGATGCCTTTAACGGTATTTTCCTGTTTGCCCAAGTTAATGAATGAATTACAACCCACCAACTGGAACATTTATTCATGAAACCTGGACACAGCTGCATTTCCATGAAAAGCAGAGGGTAAGCCTACAAATATAGCCAAATATTTAAGGACCATATAATTTACTATTCCATCTCCAACTTTTTAAACTGGAGAGAGTTTATTTTCAGGTGCGAATGGAAAGAAGGGAGACTAGAAATACAGGCATGTTCGTGTGTTTTTGTGTGCTGAGCATTAGTGGAGGAGATCGGTCAGGCAACATCAAGATACCCAACACGGTTTTCTCTGCATTGTGGATGCCTTAGACGCACAGGTTTAAAGTCCTTTTGACTGGAAAATATTGAATGCCACAGTTTTGCTTTTTATTCTTATGTGAATGTTTTGTATTGAAATTGTATAAACTGTTTTTTATTTATCGTCTAAACCTATGCTTTATTAGTGTTTGTAATGTTTTGGTTTTAATATGAATACATATTAAATGAAATAGAGCTGTTTTAATTTTTCTTGATCTTGTGGTTCCTTTATGAATTTACCTCCCCTTATGTTGTGCCAAGATTTTGTCTTGATATTCACACAGTATATGTCCCTGCCTTAGGAATCATTTATTCTGAACAGGGGGTCCTTGTTATTTACATTGTGTTAAAGTCCTTTTGAGACACTAGATTGGTTTGCAGTCAAACCAAGTCGGGAAACATACTAAATATACAGCAAATTGTTGATAAGAAAGAGGCATCTAGTGTATTTTAAAATCCTTAAAACAACCAAGCGAAAAACGATTTAATAGCACATTGTTAAAATTATCATCAGTATAGGAAGCTGGCTTTGTAAATACTATACAAAAGTCAGGTATAGTGTTCACAGAGTCCAGTGAATCTCCAGAGGCTTTACAGAGCCTTAAGTAGATCATACTAATGCTCTCTTGAGGAAGTGTGGGCGAGCATTTAGGCTTATCAGAGGGCAGTGCTAAGCATTTGTTGTACAGACAATAAATTATTACACACACTGAATGACTAAATCCAAAACTAATGGTTAGCAAAAATCTTACTTTCAGTATATTTATTTTATAAAACCAAAGATACTTTGTTGCAGTAAAATACGTTTTGCAATATCACTGTTTTTCAATGTAAAAAGTGGACACTGCATTTTTCAATCAGTAGTACAAGGTTATCCTATGGCAGGAAACACATTCAGCAAAATCCAGGTGAGTAAACGATTTAAGATATTGAGCTTTTAGAAGAAGAATCAGTACCAGGCAAGGTTCAGGAAAGTGACTTCACTGCACCACCAGCGGCACTGGGGTGGCTGGGTGCAGAGGTCAAAATCAGGATCTGGTGTTAATGTTTACTAATGGAGAGACAGGGCAATCTAAGTGGTACTACTTACAGGTAAGTAGAACAGTTTGGTAACCCAGTCTCTGGGGGTTAAGGTAAGCACAGGGGCCACAAGGCAGCATCAAATTTAGGATACTTTTTAGAAGGCAGGCAAATCCTCCCAGGATTCTGGAAATTACTGGGCTGCGGAACAAGTTATTTTTCTTTAGCAGGGTACTTTGAGGGCTGCAGGCAGGCCGGTAGGGCTGGAGCCAAGTCAGTTGGTGTCTTCAGTCTTCGCTGCTGCACAGCTCTTTGTTCTCTTCTTTGCAGGTCCTTGGTAATGTGAGGATTAAGGATCAGAGGTTCCTCAAAAAATTCAATTTAGGAGCAGTACAAGGGTTTAAAGGTAGTAGCCAATGGGTTACTTACCTTTAGGGTGTCTACACTATTTGCATGTCCAATCCCTCTGAGGAGGGGGCATACCCCTAACCCTATTGGCTAGAATCTTCTAAAACATGGGTAGTCCCAAACATTTCCACAGGTGTGGCAAAGTACTGTCTGTGGCATGCCCAAACGCCACACCGATGCCAGCAATGCAAGAGTCGAGGAATGAAAGGTGGGTAGTGCAGACTAGCTCCAAGTAGAGCTCGTGCTCAGAACATGAATAAGTGATTCATCAATCCAATTGGTGTTCCAGGCAGTAGCTCTGGACACTAAGGGTATATCACAGGGCCTCGGTTGGCCTTAGAAGTAATTCTTGAAAGAGCTGTCCTCCTGCCATGATGAGGCTGCACTGCTCCCATTGTACCATAGGACTGGCAATAATTCTTAATAAACCTTATTTCACCTTAAGGACACATATCTACTGAGCTCTGATGAAGTTCTCATCTGAGAACGAAACGCGTTGGCTGACCGTAAAATCACCAATTTCGAGTGAATTAACTGATTGCAAATAAAGACTTACTTGAAAACCAAGTACTGATTCCTTGGACTCCTTCACTTGGCACACCCCAACCCCTTGAAGTCTAGAAATGTGTTAAGTTAAAAAAAAGGTCTCCCAATGTGAAAACTAACTTACAAACCTGAAATAAAGAATTTCACATCCTAGGAACCAAATAGTGGTAAAGGCAATTAAATTACTGTTATTAACTCTCCATCTCCATGAAGCAGGGGAATGGCATAATTATGTCACCACCATTACATTGACATGGCAACGACTCCCGTACTTTATATTTATCACTAACTTCAGATTAAGCCCTTTGGGTGTAAAAGCCACATTAGGTGAAGACATGTCGAATTAATGGCCATGACGAGATAGTGGCCGGAGAGGTATTATCGGGCAATTTAACAGGATCGCACCTGGAATGAGAAATGGTTATGTATGTTCCAGAACAGATGGTTGTTTTTATCGAGACTATAGTAACGTATGCTAGATTTACTTTACTATGCCATTTGTTTGATAATTGCTATTTGGAATGACCAACTCATTTCTATACAAATATATAAACAAGCATTTACAATGCAATGGTCTCGGCATTATTAAAGGTAGAGCTATTGGCATTGCTCATGACTTTTTTTAAAAAATCATAAATAAATGGAATTGTCATTTACATTGCCAATAGCTTAATCATTTGCATTTGCGAGACCTATTGCATTAGCACCCACACACAGGGGCAGGAGAGCACGCACAACGAACGAGGGGGCAGGGTAGCAAGCACAGCAAAGGGGTAGGGGAGCAGGCACAGCGAGGGGGCAGTGGCAGGAGAGCAAGCCCAAGCAACGAGGGGCAGGGGCAGGAGAGCAAGCACAAGCAACAAGGGGGCAGGGGCAGGAGAGCAAGCACAAGGAACGAGGGGGCAGGAGAGCAAGCACAAGGAACGAGGGGGCAGGAGAGCAAGCACAAGCAACGAGGAGGCAGGAGAGCAAGCACAGCCAGGGGGGAGGAGAGCAAGCACAGCCAGGGGACAGGAGAGCAAGAACAGCCAGGGGACAGGAGAGCAAGCACAGCCAGGGGACAGGAGAGCAAGCACAGCCAGGGGACAGGAGAGCAAGCCCCTGGATCAATCACCTACTTTAGAAGTCACCCAGCTCTGTGTCAGACCCCAAGCAGAGTCTGCAGTTCTGCAGCAGTGGGAAGTATCCCTGTGAGATGGGCCTACAATGACAGGAGTAGAGGGGGGGGGGAGCAGGGGTTCACGAACCTAGTAGGGCCTACAGCTACAGGCGTATGGGCGAGAGAGCTGGGGTCCACGAGCCCCGTAGGGCCTACAGCGAGCGGAGTAGAGGCAAGAGAGCTGGGGTCCACGAGCCCCGTAGGGCCTGCAGTGACACGGGCCATGCAAGGAAAATCCTCAACAGTGTATGTTGCATTTTGCAATATTGCACCCCCAGCTGAAAAGCAGAGCCCGCCATTAAAGTAAAAGTGTGGTCCAATGCACCTGACAGCACACGCCTACTTAAAGCGCGGAGGGGGACTTGATTTTAAAAACCAAAAAACCGAGAGATTCCACAACGATACAAGTAGGACTACTATTTTGAATGACCGAGAGGCGGAATGGTTGAATTGACAGTTCTGACAAACATAAAAAAACACAAATAATATGTTACTGGGGACAACCAACGGAAACTCGTATACATTGTGTTATCTTTCTTAACTAAATTGCTTTCTGATAAAGTCTGTAAAGTACTTGTACTCTGGTAAAAATGAAAGCCTGCCTTACTCTCTGTTCTGCTGAGCCTCACTGAAAATCAGGTCATTTTCTAAATATACTGTCGTTTGCCTGGACATATAAGGAACAAGTCCTAAACGAGAGCGGGACGGAGGAGGGCTGCGGGCAGAGGGAAGGGGGGGGCGAGGAGAGACGAAGGAGAGCTGCGGGCAGAGGGAAGGGGGGGCGAGGCGTGATGAAGGAGAGCTGCGGGCAGAGGGAAGTGGGGCGAGGAGAGGCGAAGGAGAGCTGCGGGCAGAGGGAAGGGGGGGCGAGGCGAGACGAAGGAGAGCTGCGGGCGGAGGGAAGGGGGCGAGAGCGTGACGAAGAAGAGCTACGGGCAGAAGGAAGGGGGGGCGAGAGCGGGACGAAGGGGAGCTGCAGGCGGAGGGAAGGGGGGAGAGAGCGGGACGGAGGAGGGCTGCGGGCAGAGGGAAGGGGGGCGAGAGTGGGACGAAGGAGAGCTGCAGGCGGAGGGAAGGGGGGGCGAGAGCGGGACGGAGGAGGGCTGCGGGCGGAGGGAAGGGGGGCGAGGCGAGACGAAGGAGAGCTGCGGGTGGAGGGAAGGGGGGACGAGAACGGGACGAAGGAGGGCTGCGGGCATAGGGAAGGGGGGGCGAGAGCGGGATGGAGGAGGGCTGCGGGCAGAGGGAAGGGGGGGATGATAGAGGAGCCGAGCAGCTCCGGAAACCACCACCATGTTTCTCCGAGGCAAAGCAGAAATGCCTCGGAGAAAGCATGGTCATTTTCGCATTTGGGCGTGTTTTGAGGTTTGAGTGACGGATGACGTCACAAATTGAAAGAACCTAAAAAACACGCCCCCGAATCCGAAAAAGACGGGGCTTGAACCGAGTGACGCCCCTCTCCTCCAATGGCTGGCCAGCATTTACGAGGCCAGCCAATGGAGAAGAGGGGCGGGTTCCAACCTCCCTCTAAGAAACATTAAATCTCGGGCTCCGCCCACTGCTACGCAGTGCAAAGGTCCTCGACCTAAACAAGCATTGGAAATGCAATAGGGCTCGCATTAGGAAAGTTTGAGCTATTGGTCGTATAAATGTTTTTTTTTATGTGCTATTTTTTCAAATAGTTAAATTAATAGCTTTGTCATTTACAATGGCAATAGTTATAGCTTTCGCAAATGTGACACCTATAGCATTTGTAATGCAACATGTTTTGTATTTACGTGACTTAGATGTATTGATATTACAAATAACAATGCTTTTAATTTTTTAAATAATTAATACTTAAATAATGTATTTAATTTGTAATGACAATAGCTTACATTTTTGTAAATAACTTTTGTGAAGATTATGTTCCGTGTTTTTTATTGTGACGAAAATCCAAGAACAGAAGTGAAATATTAACATCTTTTTGTGATTTGTAATAAAGCGTGAAAGCTTGAAAACAGCTTGAAACATTGAAAGAACATATTTGAACCAGTGATGCTGTGGTGGTGCTGAGTGGTGCTGTTGTTGCGCTGAGTGATGCTGTGGTTGGGCTGAGTGATGCTGGTAGATGGTTGCTTGTGGGTTGAAGGAGAGATTCTTACTAAACACCACACCTAAATTACATATTCCGAATCTGCTGCTGGCCATGCCCCCACTGACATAGGAAATACTGAGTTTTACAAGAAGCCAATGAAAGAAAATACATAGTCTCTTATTTTCAGGTTTATGATGAGTCTACCACCTGAAGCAGTAGAGTTTAAATACAGGTAGAACACCTATAGCATTTGTAATGCAACATGTTTTGTATTTACGTGACTTAGATGCATTGATATTAAATTAATAACAATGGCTTTTAATTTTTTGAAATAATTAATACTTAAATAATGTATTTAATTTGTAATGGCAATAGCTTAAACATTTGTAAATAACTTTTGTGAAGATTATGTTCAGTGTTTTTTAGTGTGTCGAAAATCCAAGAACAGAAGTGAAATATTAACATATTTTTGTGATCCATACTACTATTATAAAGGAAGAACTTTGCACCTTTGAGGCGGGTAAACTCGGGAACCACAGCGCCAACCCACACACCTGATACATAATTGTAATCGTCAAGGTGTGCAGATGGACATAGGCTATATAAAGTACAAAAATATGCGTTATTTAAAAAATTAACATAAAAAAAAGTAGTCCCTTCGAAGTAGCGCCGACCGCGACCTGCGTGCGGACGTCAGGAGTGCGGGGAGGAGCGGCGCCCAGGAACGCGAGGAGGAGCGGCGGACATGGCGCGGGGGAGGAGCGGTGACGAACGGCGGAATGGCGGTGAGGACCGGTGGACAGGCGGGAGGAGCGGTAAGCGGCGAGGAGAGGCGGAGCGGTGAAATGAGGAGCGCGGGGGAGGAGGGCCGGCTGAGGTAAGGCTTCGGGCAGGCGGGGGTCGGGGCAGGTGGGGGTCGGGGCAGGCGGGGGACGGGGGCGGGCGGGGGCCCGGGTTGCTTGACAATGTCGGGGCGGGCGGGGGGCCGGGCTGCTGCACAATGTGCGGTGAAATGAGGAGCGCGGGGGAGGAGCAGCGGCTGAGGTAAGGCTCCGGGCAGGTGGGGGTCGGGACAGGCGGGGGACGGGGCGGGCGGGGGCCCGGGCTGCTTGACAATGTCGGGGCGGGCGGGGGCCGGGCTGCTGCACAATGTCGGGACGGGCGGGGGGCAGGGAAGCCTGATTGCTCCCGGACAAGGTCGGGATGGGCTGCTAGTTTGTAATAAAGCGTGAAAGCTTGAAAACAGCTTGAAACATTGAAAGAACATATTTGAACCAGTGATGCTGTGGTTGCACTGAGTGATGCTGTGGTTACGCTGAGTGATGCTGTGGTTACGCTGAGTGATGCTGTGGTTGCACTGAGTGATGCTGTGGTTGCACTGAGTGATGCTGTGGTTGCACTGAGTGATGCTGTGGTTGCACTGAGTGATGCTGTGGTTGCACTGAGTGATGCTGTGGTTGCGCTGAGTGATGCTGTGGTTGCGCTGAGTGATACTGTGTTTGCGCTGAGTGATACTGTGTTTGCGCTGAGTGATGCTGTGGTGGTGCTGAGTTATGCTCTGGTGGTGCTGAGTGATGCTGTGGTGATGCTGGGGTGGTGCTGAGTGATGCTGGGGTGGTGCTGAGTGATGCTGGGGTGGTGCTGAGTGATGCTGGGGTGGTGCTGGGGTGGTGCTGAGTGATGCTGTGGTGATACTGGGGTGATGCTGAGTGATGCTGGGGTGGTGCTGGGGTGGTGCTGAGTGATGCTGGGGTGGTGCTGAGTGATGCTGGGGTGGTGCTGAGTGATGCTGAGGTGGTGCTGAGTGATGCTGGAGTGGTGCTGAGTGATGCTGGAGTGGTGCTGAGTGATGCTGGGGTGGTGCTGGGTGATGCTGGGGTGGTGCTGAGTGATGCTGTGGTGATACTGGGGTGATGCTGGGGTGGTGCTGGGGTGGTGCTGGGGTGGTGCTGAGTGATGCTGGGGTGGTGCTGAGTGATGCTGGGGTGGTGCTGAGTGATGCTGAGTGATGCTGGGGTGGTGCTGAGTGATGCTGGGGTGGTGCTGAGTGATGCTGGGGTGGTGCTGAGTGATGCTGTGGTTGCGTTGAGTGATGCTGTGGTTGCGCTGAGTGATGCTGTGGTTGCGCTGAGTGATGCTGTGGTTACGCTGAGTGATGCTGTGGTTACGCTGAGTGATGCTGTGGTTACGCTGAGTGATGCTGTGGTTACGCTGAGTGATGCTGTGGTTGCGCTGAGTGATGCTGTGGTTGCGCTGAGTGATGCTGTGGTTACGCTGAGTGATGCTGGGGTGGTGCTGAGTGAATGTGGTGATGCTGAGTGATGCTGGGGTGATGCTGAGTGATGATGTGGTGATGGTGAGTGGTGCTGAGTGATGCTGTGGTTGAGCTGAGTGATGCTGTGGTTACGCTGAGTGATGCTGTGGTTACGCTGAGTGATGCTGTGGTTACGCTGAGTGATGCTGTGGTTACGCTGAGTGATGCTGTGGTTACGCTGAGTGATGCTGTGGTTGCGCTGAGTGATGCTGTGGTTGCGCTGAGTGATGCTGTGGTTACGCTGAGTGATGCTGTGGTTGCGCTGAGTGATGCTGTGGTTGCGCTGAGTGATGCTGTGGTGGTGCTGAGTGATGCTGTGGTGGTGCTGAGTGATGCTGGGGTGGCGCTGAGTGATAATGTGGTGGTGCTGAGTGATATTGTGGTGGTGCTGAGTGATAATGTAGCGTTCAGTGATGCTGTAGTGGCGCATAGTGATGTTGTGATGCCCCTGAGTGATGCTGTGGTGGTGCTGAGGGGAGCGGGACGAGAGGAGAGGAGAGAAGAGAGGTAAGAGGGTAAAGAGTATATAGGAGAAGAAAGGTGAGAGAAAATAAGAGAGGGGAGAGAGGAGAGTAAGGAGAGGGGAGAGTGAGCAGAGGGTTGAGTGAGCAGAGGGTTGAGTGAGAAGAGGGTTGAGTGAGGAGAAGGGAGGGGAGAGTGAGGAGAGGGGAGATGGAGAGGAGAGAGGGTAGAGAGGAGAGAGGGTAGAGAGGAGAGATGGTAGTGAGGAGAGAGGGGAGTGAAGAGAGAGGGGAGTGAAGAGAGAGGGTAGTGAGGAGAGAGGGTAGTGAGGAGAGAGGAGAGAGGGGAGAGGGGAGAGAGGGGAGTGGGGAGAGAGGGGAGTGGGGAGAGAGGGGAGTGGGGAGAGAGGGGAGTGGGGAGAGCGGGGAGTGGGGAGAGCGGGGAGTGGGGAGAGAGGGGAGTGGGGAGAGAGGGGAGTGGGGAGAGAGGGGAGTGGGGAGAGAGGGGAAAGAGAGGGAGCGGAGAGAGGGATTGAGAGTGAGGAGAGGGGAGAGTGAGGAGAGGGGAGAGGGGAGTGAGGGGGAGAGGGTATTTCGATTTCGTGTGTAATTATTATTTTAGAAGTCCCCAAATGGAATTCAATAAGACTATTAGACTTATTTCTTATGTTATATATTTTCATCTTTCTATGTGAATCAGATCTTTTTTTTTTTTTTAATCAGATCTTTAATCGGGAGTAACAGGCTCGGACAAGTCATGAGTTGAGGTGCCTCTCCATCTTGCGTCTTTAATCTTGCAGTTTCATTTCTTTTGCGGCCTTCAAAGATACTTGAACCTCCGCATGGATATGTCACGTTTGCAGCTGGGGTGACTCGAGTTTGAGCGCTGTGGATAAACTGCAGCCTCTGCCTGTCTTTTCAATGAACCTTCGACCGAAAGCTGATAGTCGGAGTTCTAATCATGCAGTGCCTTCAGGGGGCTGTAAAGGGGTCCCCGAGCTGTTGGATACACGAATAAAATGAGCCTTTTCTACAAGGAAAGTCACGAGGTTGAGAGTGAAAGGCCGCTTAGGGCCATGGAATCATACACCAGCCCCACATGCACGGCGCACAAAAAGTAAGTTTACCTACAACAAGCTAGCGTTATTGGCTTTGTCAAGGGCTGTTAGTTGCATAAGATAAATAAGCAACAGTATTCGCTTTGTGGCATATAGTATTGACAATACTTCCGTTCTGGATTGATGAAACTGTGAAAGAATATTAATGTTTTCTGCGGTCTCCCTAGATTAAGAAGTTTGAGCCGAAATTATATGTGAAGCTCGGTAAAATGAGCTTGTCCTGAAAGCAAAGGCTTGAGGATGCATTTGTGCAGAAGCAGAAATTGTTTAGGGTAGAATAGTGGAGAGTAAGGGTGACGAGACGCACGGGGAGCAGCAGCCTTTGATGTGCCGGCCGGCCGTGGGCAGTGAATAATTAGGGGAGGAGAAAACACTTCTTCCCATCTTCCTAAAACACACTTCATCCTGCCTACTACCTTTCATTGCAAGCTATTCCTGCCCACAAGAAAATGTAGGCGATATATTTGTCCTGTTTTCATCGTCTTTAAATAAGTGACGTAATGTTTCTCTTTGCAAGTCTGAGATCAGACAAACAGCAGCCGTGAGATGCAGCGAAGCCGAGCCCCCTTGATGTGCAGTGGAAGTGCAAGGCTGCCTAATGTAAAATGATGGCGCTATTTATCTTGCGCTGTTCGCATCGCAAACCCCCCGCCACTGTTAATGATATCAGAGCCATTGTCTCTATCTGTATTCAAACGTGTGTCACCATGATGGGTGGTGACTTGGCTGAATGCACTTTCTTTGTTTATGGTAAATGAGCGCAATCATTTTCAGGGCTGTGGGCAAGCCATGCATGTTTTATTCTCCATCTGGGCCTGCGCGGTGCACGATAGTGATGAAAGACCATGCTCCCCCTTTGGATGTTCTTATGGCACCACCGGCTCAGTGCGGATGAAATGGTCACCTGTCCCCGCACTGCCATATCCGCCACAGCTTGACAACCACATTATTTCCCTAAAGGCAGAGCCATGTTTCTGTGCGCTGCAGCACTCCGTGTGAAGCTGTACAGAGACCCCCCCCAAGGAGCTGAGCTGGAGCGACCAGGTCAGGGAGAGATAAAAAGTGCACATAATCCGGGGTAAGGACCATGAAAGAACAGGTTATCGAGTTGTATTTAAACGCTGGTTTAGTGTCTCCCTTAAGATAACGGTAAGTCTCCGACCCAAGTCCATTTTCCATTGAATTTTATTTTTCTATTTCTTTATATTGAAAGCAATGCGGCACCCAAGCTTTTGATTATGATGTTTAAAACAAAAGTATCGGTACCGCATTTGTAAAAGGCATGCAACAAAGAGGTGGTGCCAGGTAGGGGGGGAAGTCACTAACATAAGATCCGCCAGGGCAAACCCAGCATAAAAAAGTTTTAGACCCGTATGAAATGTGCTGGATAAAAGGAGACACGGCCTAGCCCTAGGCCGTGAAACTGAAAGTACGGCCGGCCGGCCGTGAATAATTAGGGGATGAGAAATGCGCTGGGAGGAGAAATGCCGAGTGCACGCTGAGAAGCTTGTGGGAGGGAGGCTGGGCTGCCTTTGATGTGGTAATGCCAGGCAGGCAGGCAGGCGGCTGGTGGCATTGTGCACGCACTTTTTAGGGCTTGCACTTGCGCAATGACCTAAAAAGCGCACATGCACTTCATGGAATCGCCAGTCGTTGAACTCTGGATAAGCCACTATAGAGCTTCGCCAGCTATGCGCAAGCGCATCAGCAGGCGAGCCCTAAAAAGGAGAAGAAGTTGCCATTCATTAAGATGTCATCAGTGGACTACGAAAGTCATTGATGTACCATCACTGGGTTGAAAGAGCAACCTGATGCGAATTACTCTTTACCAGCCCGAAGATGCTTTCAAAGGCACCAGCCTTGGAGGAAATGTAACATTTGTATATGGTAATTTGTACGCGCTTGAATTTTGAATATTCCTGAAAAGTAGGCAAACGCTAAATAAACGTGTACTTGTAGCAAAAGCATTCCCAATGGAACGCTTCAAATCCGAACACTCTTGCTTCACAGATACATTGACTGTTATAATGGTTAATATGGAGTCGAAATAGGACGAGGCCATGTCGGTGGTACTCCTGGATAATGAGATGGTATTTAACAGTCATGAAAGCAGAGTAGGCACACTGACCTAAAGCAGGACGGGCTGCCGAGTAGGCACACTGACCTAAAGCAGGACGGGCTGCCAGGGGCGCTAAAAGCAGCATGGCACTAGATTTCTAACAGCTCAGTGGTCGGTGGCCTGCCCTGCAGGCCGGAGGTGCATCTTTTGAATTTTTGCTGCAGATGGCACCCCCAGGCATCAGTTGTCATTAGACGCCCTCTCCTCCGGCTGCCCTGCAGGGGACCAGTGACTGGCAGAAGGCTGGGTTGGCTTGGGGTCCGTGCCGGCATTGTCCCTGGCGTGGCTTCTGATGCAGCGTGAGGACAGATCTTCGGGAGGGGAGGGGTGTGGAACGCGTCGCCCAGCTGCTGGCAAGGGAGGGAGGGAGGGAGGGCTGCCCAGCTCACAGTGTTTACTAAGTACCAGTAACACACATGCGGTCTGCTCCTTTGACGGGGGCCCTGTTTAATCACGGTAAGGGGATTACTTTACACACTGAGCTGTGAAGGCATCTGCGGGCCCATTGTACACGGCCGGTTGGGGCTGTGTGTGCGCACGTGGGTGTCCGAGCCGCTACAAACACCGTTTCATTGCCCCCCCCCCCCTCCCGCCTTCCGTTCTCATTTCGTGCGCACGAGCTCCAAAGGAAGGCGAAAAGCGTGCACTCATGCACCAGGGCCCCAGCCCTATAACCCCAAAGATCCTTTTCCATCACTAGCAAATGCTCAGCTTGTGAAACACGGGTTCGTTGTGACTGGCTGGAGGCCCCTGTTAATGAACCCTACCGTGTCCATCCATTCATTCATTCATTCCACCAAGCACTTGCCAAGCCCCCACTAATAACAACACCTAACTCCGATTACAATCTACCACAATGAAACAGGAGAAAATGCATGAAATGATTTCCTCTCGAGCACACGACTAATCCCTGGCTATAACCTATAACTAATAAGTACCAATAACCACTGGTTTAGCCCCTATCCTTGGGCTCTGCAGTAGCATGCTTCTCGCCATACAGCACTTCAACGCCTCGCCAGGGGTAATAAACTATGTAAATGCAGTAACAATACAGTAGAATAACATTATTGTGGAAAATGCTAGCATTTAAATACAAACCTTAGTGGCTAAAAAAGGTACGATATTAGCATAAAACACTCGCAATAGTAAGTGTGGCAGAGTTAAGAGGAGCAGTCCATAAATTCTAGGATGTCTGACTAGCTAAAGGAGGCCAGGGTGCTTAGCTTCCTCCAAGTGAGTACAGGAGCAAGTCTGGTCTGCTCAGAATGGATGAATAGAAGAGTGGTGTGTTCCATCTTGTATACGGTATATCTGGCTTAAAGTCAGCTTCTAAGCGCCATGTATGAACTGGAGTGGCTTGGTGAGCAAAATAACGATGGACTAAACCCAGATCTGTGACTGGGGGTGAGTGTTTTGCCATTGTGATACATTCCGTCCATCATCTTGTGTGTTTTGCTGTTCACCCTAGGTGGGAAGGGTATGCCTAGACGTGGGTCCCGTGCTCACTAAGCCACTGGAGTCAAGCTATCCTGGCTGAAGACGGCTGATGATTCCAGTCCAGGAAAGACATGGCTTGGCAGTTCGGGCAGGACTAGTCCCATGAGGCACAGGGCCAAGACTGATTTGCATATGGCCATGTATGAACTGGGGTGGCTTGGTGAGCAAAATAACGATGGATTAAACCCAGATCTGTGACTGGGGGTGAATGTTTTGCCATTGTGCAATATTCCGTCCATCATCTTGTGTGTTTTGCTCTAAGCGCTTGTAGTCAGAGGCAGCCAGATTACTAACTTCTGGTGGAAGATTAAGGGGTCAACATTCTAGGGAGCTGCACTGAAGGGGAGGCCTCCATTGGTGATATTAGAGGCAACGAGAGATATCTGTTTATAGCCAGGAAGTTAGGCTTGGTTGATGCAGAAAATGTATTTCATTCATCTAGCTCAGGTGTTATTGAGCGGACTAAACATTTAACCGCATGTTCTCAAGAAACAGGTGAGAATGGTCCTCTGCTCTCTGTAGGGATGATGGAGAATGTGCTCCTGCCAACATGAACTACAGTGAAATATGAACTTATAGTCAAATTGTCAGTACGAGGTCAGTGAAAAGTCATTAAAATGTGCCTCAACTTTGCTTTATAGTACATGGTGAGACAGCAAACTAACACAACTATTAATGTAATAACTATAGACAGCATTCAATTCACAAAACTTGTTATTGTATTTTGAATACTATCTATAAAACCCAATTTCCAAGATAAATATACTGTACGTTCTGGGGAGAGAGGGCTGTAAACCTCACTTAGTCAAGTATCATCAAGCGGTGCTAATTCTAAAAATGTAACCGCAAGGCAGTGGACAATGTGGGCTGTATGATCAACCCTATGGTGCGAGGCAAGCCAATATGGGAGGTACAGAGACAAAATAGTACATCTCCTCTATTACGAGGAGAAACCATGAGAGGGTGGAATCGTCTACATAAATGGTGTGACCTGAAAATTTTCACCCCTCCCCTTTTAAGTTGGACGAGAAAGAAAGGTAATGATACACAAGTTCGCCACTCAAATCAAAATCAAAACAGGTGTTTGTTAAGCGCGACTACTCACCCGTAAGGGTCTCAAGGCGCTGGGGTGTGTGTGTGTGTGGGGTGGGGGTTCGCAGGTTCAAGTCCATCAAGGAGGGGGTCTGTCGAAGAGCCATGTTTTGAGGTTTCTTACGAAGATGGGGAGCGATGTTATCTGTCTGAGGTGGAGCAGAAGGTCGTTCCAGACTCTGGCCGCGAGGAAGGAGAAAGAGCGGCCTCCCGATTTGGTCTTTCTGGTGCGGGGGACCACAGCGTAGGAGAGCTGGGCTGATCATAGGGTCCTTTGGGGTGCGTGGAATTTGAGTCGGCTGTTCAGGTATGCTGGTCCGGTGTCGTGGAGGCCCTTGTGAGTGTCGGTTAGCATCTTGAAGGTGACTCTAGCTTCGATGGGGAGCCAGTGGAGTGTGCGCAGGTGCTGGGAGATGTGGCAGCGTCTTGGCAGGTTGAGGACCAGTCTTGCGGCGGCGTTTTGGATGTTCTGTAGCTTGCGGGTGAGGTTTTTGTTTATTCCGGCATAGAGTGCATTGCCGTAGTTGAGCCTGGTGGTGACCAGGGCGTGGGTGACGGTCTTTCTGTGTTCGAGGGGGGATCCATTTGAAGGTCTTACGTAGGAGGCGGAGGGTGTGGAAGCAGGAGGACGAGACGGAGTTGATCTGGCGGTCCATTTTGAGCTCTGAGTCCAGGATGATTACCAGGTTGTATGCGTGGTCCATGGGAGTGGGTGGGCTTCTGAGGGCGGAGGCCACCAGGTGTCGTTCCAGGCATCTGGGTTTGGGCACATGATAAGTACTTCCGTTTTGTTGGTGTTTAGTTGTAGGCAGCTGTTTTTCATCCATTTGGCGACGGCTTCCACGCCTTCTCGAAAGTTGTGTCTGGCGGTGTTGGGTTCGTTGGATAGGGAGAGGATGAGTTGGGTGTCATCTGCGTATGACACAATGTTGAGTCCGTAGGTTCTGACGATGGAGGCTGAGCCATGTAGACGTTGAAGAGCGTGGGGCTGAGGGAGGACCCCTGGGGACTCCGCAGGTGGTAAGTGTTGGGTCTGAGAGAAAACGGGGGAGTCTGACCCGCTGCATTCTGCCGGAGAGGAAGGAGTGGATCCAGTCGAGGGCCTTGTCTTGGATCCCTGCGATGTGGAGTCTGCATATTAGGGTGCAGTGATAGACTGCGTCGAACGCCGCTGAGAGGTCAAGGAGGATGAGGGCTGCTGTTTCCTCTTTGTCTAGTAAGGTACGGATGCCGTCTGTTGTGGTGAGGAGGGCGGTTTCCATATTGTGTTTTTTTCTGAATCCGGACTGGGAGGAGTCGAGGATGTTGTGCTCTTCGATGAATGTGGCGAGTTGGCTGTTGATGGCTTTCTCGATTACTTTCGCTAGGAACGGGAGCAGGGAGATGGGTCTGTAGTTTTTGAGGTCTGTGGGGTCCGCCGAGGGTGCAGAATTCATCAGGCGAAATCAATGGCACTAGGAGGCTCACCTCTTTATGAAAAAAAAAAGTAAAAAATATTAGCCTGCCTGGTGGGGGACACACTTTCACGACACTATACTATTCCCACGACTCAGAGTTGGACACAAGCTTAAGTTTCAGGTGGCGGGGAAGAGGGAACTGGGGATATACTTGAACACTGATCAATGGGACGTACAATGGTTAGAGACAACAATTTTACCACTGATGCAGGTGGGAAGGAAATGTTGTAAAAAGTTGTGTGCAGGTGGTGTCATACCCCGTCAAGCCTTCATGGTATTGACAGCTCCAGGGTGGAAAGTGCTAGCGGAGATGTGGGAGAGAGGGCTTTTTCAGCCATGGTCTATGGCCCTATCAGGCATGGTTTCCTTCTGGGACACTATACTTTGGATAAATAAAGAAGTCACTGGCTCGGAACTAGAACACTGTGCTGAAATGATCTTCCTGGGTTGCCCCTCTGAGCGTGAATACAATGGGGCATGTAACTTTCTTATCTAGCCAAACACTTTAAGGAGTTCCCCTACCTATGAAAACTGAGGTTTTTAGGCATTCTGTAACAATGGACTGTGGGGGCGTCCAGAATGGGGAGCGAGAAGAGACGAGGAGCTCCGTTACTTGGTATGCTGTAGAGGTACCTCTTTGGCTTGGTACCAGGGAGTGCTGTCCAATGATATTGAAATTAGCGAGGAATTGGGCCTGTCATCCTGGAAGAGTAGATGGGTGGGCAGGAGGGAATGTATTCCAATTTTCTTTTGCTTGTTCTTGGTTACGTATGTTTAAATGTAAAAGATTAAATGCAGTTTGACACTTAGTTTTCTATTTCCCTCATGCAAGCCATGCTCCCTGAAACATTTATATGAGATTACCGGTCTGGATTCCTACCTTATGTGCACCAATGTAATGCAATTTTCCAAAGAAGTGGATAATGTAACATATCATGCACCAGACGCCATGAATACCTCTCCTTAGACAAGGTACAGTAAGGCCCTGTTTGACCTAACTAGCCAGAAGAATGGCTCCTAATCTATCAATAGGCCCGGCAGAGGTCAGGGACCGTATTACATTAAGTGCCCCAGGGGTGCAACGAGCATTTGCACCTGCTTTGCATGCCCCTGGGGCACTTTGGTATTCCAGAAGGGTCGACAGACGCTAGTGCGGCACTTCTACAATAATGATAATACTGGCACACAAATCGCCAGCGCTATCTTCAGAGGACGTACCCTCATTTGCATGGGGGTGAGCCCCATGCAAACGAGGCAGTCCCTTTGCCTCTGCGCTCGTGCCGTATTACAGATATGAGCGCAGAGGAAAAGAAGCCCCCAGGAGGCGCATTGCGAGTGCGCTAAAAGGTGGCACACTGTCAGTGCGCCCCCTGATGGCAGCCCTCTAGATGGGGTAAAAGGAGATCCCATGGACCCCCCAGACATCCCCTTCAAAAGTGCAGGCGTGTTGCCTCCTACACTGTGAAAACACGGAGAGACTGTAAAGCAGCCACACCATTTTCAAAGGAATGCCCTTCCCTGGGGAAGCGCAAGTTCGCGGCTGCCCTGGTGGCAGCACATTCATGGTAATATGGCGCAATTTCGCTGTTTGTGCCCGGCGCAACTTTAAAAAAGGCCCTGCACAAACAATGAAAATGCCCATTTAGACACAGCCCCAGGTGTGTGTTGTGAAAATTGTGCATCTTCCACTCTTCTCCCATCTAGTTTTTAGAAAAAGGCAGTCTTGAAGAAGGAAGGATTGAAGAAAAGCTAAAAATATAATAAGACCTCTTATACCTAAATCTGCGATAACATTTAAAACAGCAGATCAGCAATCCAACCTTAAGATCAGGAGGGTTAACCAAGGTTAATGTGAATACTATCCTCTGATGGAAAAGTGTTAAAAGAAAAACAGGTCCTGAGACTGGACTTCTGAAAGAAGTTGACACATGCCATCTGACTTTAAGAGACTCATTTTAAGCTAGCCTCAGAAAGCCCCCTTCCCAACCAATGCCAAGCAACTGACTTACAGAACTATGTAACCCAGTAAATTCCAATGGTCAGCCACTCACCAGTGGATCCATGCCATTCTCAAAAATTAAAAACAAATGCTATCCACATCAGTCACAACTCCAGCAATAAACATAATCAACACCTCTCTAACCGTGGGCAGATTTACAACAGTACTCAAGACATCACACGAAAGACCACTAATTTAGAAGTATAGGCTGAAGCCAAACAATTCTAACATTTCTCATGACTTAGACCTTCAATAGGGTAAAAACCGTAGCCCTAACTACACACCAATCTCAAATGGTCCATCACTCAGAAACCAGACAACAGTTTTCTGACACATCTTAAACTTTCTGGAGGAGAGGATGCTACCATCCTATGAGCAACAATATACAGGTTTCCATCACGAAAAGAGTAATGAATCCACCTTGATCTTCAGAAGAGGCTGACTAAAAACAATGGTGGGTACAAACTGAGTTGCAGCACTACTACTACTCCTCCTCGATTTATAAGCAGCTTTTCTGCCAGTACATCATGAAATACTACTACAGAGACTAAAAGAAACCAGCTTAAAAGGAAGCAAATGGATCTCCTCCTACCTTAGAGACAGATCAAACATTATTATAACACCTCCCAGCATTAAAGAAGGTTTAAGTGAGGGCTTCATCATCTCACCTTTTTGACTTGTATAGTAGCCCGCTGCCAGAGCTTAAATCTTTCCATCACGCATGCCATAACTAAGTAGATTTAAATTGGAAACTCCTAATGTTCTTGCAGTTATAAATTTAAAAGACTGCTTCAAAGTCACGGATGACTACATTAGTAGAAAAAACACATAGAACTCAACATATCTACAACTGAGATTCTAACATGGAGAGATTAGAAATATAATCAATTGAGAATCTTGCACAAACAGCTGGGATCACCATCAACAGAATAGTAAAAAACATAGGACAAATCGTGAATTCAGCCCTCTCCATAATCCTGAAAGTTGACCAAATACCAAAATCCACATTTCATACAATGCAGACACTTAACACTCACTATTCCTCATCTGGGATTCCTACAGAAGACCCAGTCAACTAACTGACTTGTCATGTCATGTCATGGCTAGACCATGATAATGATCTGCACCGCAGAGTATCAACTACAACTTGGATACTCTTTTAAAGAATACACAAAGCAGTGGAAAGACACATGTAAACAGTTGCAGATGATGTGTCAAAGGCAGCTCATTTGTGACTCTAATATAAATGTTGCCGCAACTTCTGCCACTTGTCCATTGGACCAGATATTCTACAATTATGATCAGCTTCTGGCAATTAGAACTTCAACCATAGGAAGCCATTGCATTTGGCCAACAGTCAATTGTTATCTAGCGCATTGTCGAATAAGAGCACATCTGTAAACTGATACTCAACACAAACTCACGGTGGCCCTTGTTCGCTCACTCCCTAAGCATTACTCGTGTCCTTGCCAAGTAGGAGTTCAAGTGGGCATTGGTAGGAATGGTTTCTTTTGTTTCAATTCTTTGCAAGTATTCTGTTGTGCGGTGTCTCTTATTTCAATGCATTAAATTAATATGTTCAGAGACGCTGGGGAAGCAGAAGTGCTACACCCTAACCTCCGTCACGTAACTCTAGTGGTAATCTCCACACTGGGCAAGCCAAAAAATGTATGAAACGCCTACAGGGCCATATTGCTCCTCGACATAGAGGCAAAATTGTTGGCCAAGATGCTGGCGACTCGCCTTGTTGGGGTAATTAGTACCTTATTACGCAAAGGCCAAACTGGATTCATACCCGGAAGGGCAACAAGGCTCAAACTTAGGAAGTTGCATAACTGGCTGAATGAGATGGGACAAACTACTGGCTATACTGTTGCTAGATGCTGAAAAAACATTTGCTTGATTCTTCTGAATGGGGGTTTCTCCATCAGACACTTAGCTGTTCTCACAATGTCCTAAACTTTGTCAATGGGTAGCGCTGTTTTACAGGGCACCAATGGCTACTGTGAGGGTTAATGTAGAAATGATGGACTCATTTTCTCTGGGGAAGGGTACCAGGCAGGGGTGTCCACTCTTCTCTCTCCTTTTTGCCCTGTGCACAGAGATACTGGCATGTTGAGTAAGGATATGAGCACATGTGACATGCTTTCCTGATGTTATTTGACTACCGGAAAATAGGTCACTTTAATTAGATGATGCTCTGCTGTACCTTACAATCTAGAGATTGTCATCCCTGTTGCACTGCCCATATTTCGGTCCTGTGGAAAATTCTCAGCATACAAGATAAATTGGGAAAAATCAATACTATGCACTTGATACCTGGGAACAACAGGAAGACACTTACTATTAACTAAACGTTACAGGGGAATGATTCCGGGACTTGGGGATTGAAATAAAATCCAAACATCCAACAGGCTCAACTTCTTAGACAGAGATCTATAGCTGATCCTTAGGGAATACCAGGTTAATGTGGAGAGGTGGAAGAATTTCCTCTGTCCCTGATGGGGAAAGAAGGCCAAATTGCTATATGTACTACAAAACACCTTGTTCATAATACCAGATACACACTTTGATAGGTTTGACAAAACCACCCAGGTCCTGCTGTGGGACGGGGAACACCCAGAATTGCAATACTGTCCTTACAAAGATTAATGTATATTTGATGGGTGGCATTACCGGATGTCAGCAGAAGTGGGTGTCTCAGCTAGAGACGATTAACGAGAGAGGGTTTGCCCAGAGACCGGACCCAGCAACGAGGCTCGAAATCCTGAAATTAGAGTACAACACATACCTCCATTGCAGGTGTCGGAGGGGATCCCTGCTGAGGCCAACTAGGGTGACCCTAATTTTTTTAGAAAAAGCGGTACAATATCTAGACTGGAAGGGTAATGTGACCAAAAGTACACCATTGTGGAAGGAAAGCACTAAAGGAATTTAGGAAACTATCTGGGTTCTGTCAATGGTATTTTATAGGAATACCTATCGTCTGGGAAGTGGTAGAACTCCGAGGGGGTCAAATCTTTTGAGATCGTACAGCAAGAATATAAACTTAGACCTTTACTGAAATATAAATATATACAACTATGGAATTTTTTACTAGCAGGAGGGATAGGCTGAAAAGAGCCAGTAGCCCTTTAGAAAGCAGGCCACTTGATGTCGAGATTAGTGGCAGGGTAGTCTCACAAATATATGGCACAATAATTAATAACAAACCAGATATGCTAAAAAACATTGATACTTGGGAAGCGTACATGGGCCCTTTGGAGGATTTGAACTGAGAGGCTGCCCTGAAGTAGTCATCAAATCTAGGTTCATGTTTGTTCAATTAAAGATACTGTATAAAACTTACAGCAATAGGAGCAGGTTATTCAAAATAGGCAGGGCTCAGAGACCAGTATGTCTTAAATATAAGGTAACCAAAGGTACAGTCCTGCACACTCACTGGGAATGCTGCACCCTGCACCCCATCAGGAAAATGGCAAATCATTATTGTTAAGTAACTAGAATAAAACATTTCCTAAGTATCGGAACAGAAAGTTTAAATTCTATTAAGGACAAGGAGTCGAGGATTATGCTAAACTTTCTTCACTTTTATTTTCAGCAGCCATTTTGTAACCATCAAAAAACCAAATTTCCCAGAACACCAGGGAAATTGGGAGAAACAAAAAAAAAACAGACAACAAGTCCAAAACAGTCCTTGACCAATCAGGAGCCAGGATGCAGCATATAGCCCTTTCTCAGTGTTCAGGTCTTCCTCTTTGGTCGCATTCGCCTTTTCCTACGAGTCCTGTTTCCCCTCCTGGAATCAAAAAATGGAATCAGTATCGCAGAACGACAATGATGGAACGCAAAGTCAAGAAACTGACATTTAACTCAGATAGGAGCATGCTCATGAATGAAATCAACAACTGTTTAAAATAGACTTAGATATGCCTCTAATCAACATTTCCAAACATAACACCTGCCATCACACCAGGAACGCCGTACTTCGTCTCTATGGGCGGGCGATCCGGAGGACCTCTGCGGGTGGGATTATCCTCACCTCAGAGTCCTTAATAGAATTTAAACTTTAAGTTACGATAGCTAGGACATTTTTCTTTATATGTCAGGATTGGAGGCTTCAGATTTTGCTAGTTCAAAGATTACTTACCACCAAATGGGCCATGTCAATAATGGGCTTGAAGTAGAACCTTTTAAAGGTCAAGTCCGAAGACCAGTCTGCAGCATTCATTATGTCCACCAAATGTGCCCCAACTGAGAAGGCCTTGGAGGCCATTGCCCCTCTAGCTGAATGAGCGCCAAAACTTCGCAGATCGATGCCTGCCTCCTGCATAACCCATCTCACCAAACGAGCAATCATGTGAGACGAAACCGCTTTATCAGGTTTCCGAAGGGCAATTAACAGTTGCCGTTCTCCTGGGGGTCTCAGCTCCGAAGACCTCTCTTTATAAACCCTTAAGCATTGCACCACACATAACTTAGGAAAGTCCGGAAATGCAGTGTCCTCTATCACCCTTGTATCGCTCTTGGTCCTTTGGCAGATCGTAAAAGAAACCCCGTCGGGGAAAACATTCTGCCCGTAAAGTCGAGGGCCCTAACATCTGAAACTCGTCTACATGAGATGAGACAGAGGAGCATTGCCAACTTAGCTGACAGCTCCTTACGTGACAAGAACTCGTTCGGTTGCCATGAGAGGAACAGATTAAGGACATTGTTCACGTCCAACAAAGCCAAATACCGCGGCTCCGGAGGTAGAGATAACCGGATCCCTCTCAAGAGACAACATACAAAAGGATGTTCCCCAACTGGGGTACCATCCACCGGGGCATGACCCACTAAAATAGTGGATCGAAAGATGTTGATAGAGCGATAGGCCAGTCCCTGCTGGGCCAAGGCCGCTGGAAAATTCCAGATCTGCACTACGTCTGCACCCAAGGGATCACTACCCCGTCGCACATACCACCTTCTCCAGGCTGATCGGTATCTCTTGACCATGCTATCGGACCAAGCCTTGGACAAGAGGTCACCAGCGAACAACGAAAGGCCTGGGATCGACCATCTACCCCTGTAATCCTCCAGGACCATCTGGTACAGGGACCCGTCCAGAACCATCTGATGAGGTGTCTGATCTGGATCTAGAAGCAGCCCTGAAAATTGGGGAAACGGATTGGAAAATCCCAAGAAAGTTCCAGTAGAACCGGAAACCAAACTTGCGATCTCCAAATTCGAGTGATGAGAACCACCTCCTCGCGTTGCTGTCTGATCTGAGCCGAAGTCCTCATGATCCTTGCAAATGGCAGGAATGCATAGGCTCGTTCCTGCACCCAATCCTGCAGGAAAGCATCCATGGCCGCCGCCAGAGCGTCCGGCCTCCAACTGAAGAACCAGGAGATTTGGTAGTCTAGTCTGGAGGCAAAGAGATCCATGGAAAAAGTCCCCAATGGTCTTGTAACATTGCAAAGACATTTGGATGCAGTTTCCAAAGACTGGAGTTTCGAAAATGTCACAAGTGCCAGTCCGCCACATGATTCTCCCACCCCGGGAGGTACTCTGGTGTCCCTGAAATCTAGCGGTCGAGGCAGAACTGACAGAAATTTGTTGCCAGATCTGAAAGAACCTTTGATTGAGCGCCCCCTAGGTGATTTATGTACCCAACCGCAGAAATGTTGTCCATCTTGAGAAGGACGCGTGATTGGATGCTGTCCCTGGTCCAGCACCGGACCGCGAAGGAGCCCGCCAACAGCTCCAAACAATTGATATGCAGAGCTTGCTCCTGTTGTGACCAAGAACCTCCTGTGGAGAAATCCCCACATCTGGTTCCCCAACCTGTTCTGCTGGCGTCTGACTATGAGGTGGAGCCAAATATTGCTCGGCCATTCCACGCCTCCATGTGCGCAAGCCACCTGTGGATCTCCTCCCGTGCCTCGTCGGACAGGACTTCCGAGTGGGAGTATGGACGACCTTTCCGCAAATGAAAGGCTTTCCACCTCTGCAGGGCCTGATAATGCTCTGACCCAGGAAAATTGGCCAGGATGGAGGCTGACAATAGCCCCACCAGTCGAGCAATCTGCCTGAGGGGTACCTTCTGTCTGACGAGCATCCTGCAAGCTTGTGTCGGATTTTAGACTTCTTCCTCGAAGGCAGGCTGAGAGTAGCCTTGACAGAGTCTATATACAACACCAAGAATGTGGTCTTTTGAGATGGAACCAGAAGGGACTTCTTGAAGTTGATGACGAAGCCAAGCCCTTCTAACAGGTCGACCGCCTGTTGCAACTGCAGCCGCAGCTGCTGTGATCTTGTGCCAACAGAAGCACTCTGGAATAGTCTCCCACTTCATCTTCGCTCCATTCCTATTTTTAGCCACTTCCGTAAAGCCTTAAAAACTTTTCTTTTTTCTTTGGCTTTCCCTTCTTAGGTTCCCTTGTGTTCCCCTCTGTGAGTTCTGATCCAGGTCCCCCAGCGCCAGGAAGCCGCTTGGCAGCAGTGCGCTTTATTAAATATTGTTTTCATTCATTTCATTCATGTCATCTAGGTAAACAATGAGGCGAGTTCCCAGCACTCTGAGGTATTCGACAAATGGTCTGAGCACCTTCGTGAAACACCAAGGAGCGGAGGAAATCCCAAAAGGAAAAGGGATGAAATGGCACGCCTGCTGGCGCCAAAGAAACTACAAGAACCTCCTGTGTGGAAGAAAAAGCGGTAGGGCCAAGTACGTGTCTTTTAGGTCCAATCATTTGCGCGCAACACGTCCCTCATGAGGTGAATGCCCTCCAATTTGAAGTGGCGATAAACCAGCCACTCGTTGTACTCGCGCAGGTTCAACACCGGGTGTTGCCCCCCACCCACCCTGTCCACCAAAAACATATTGATTAAAAAACCTTACTGATTCAGTGTCATGGGGCTAATAGCCCTTTTCTCGAGGAGGGAGGCCACCTCTGCATCTACAAGCTCTATATTTTGCAGTGAGAATTGGATATACCTTGTGATAGTCTCCCATACGTGCACAAACTTGGCCAAGCGGCCTTCCACTTGCAACAGGGAAGCAGAAGAGACACTCACCGGAGATTGCCACTTTGGGAACAACGCCCCCTGGATTGCCTGCCACGGGAAGGGTAGAAGTTATTGTACCAGGCTTGGTCTTGGAATTGCCCGCGCCCGGAGCTTTGCCCTCTGGAGTTCTGGAAGGGCTGGTCGGTCAACTTGCCCCACGGGAATCCCTGGAGGAGAAATCCCGCTTAATGGATGACTGAGATTTATCCAGGGATGTGAAAGTATTCACAAATTTCCTGAGCTCTTTGATAAAAGGCTCACCAGATAGACCACCTTGGGCCAACGCTCCAGCCTCAGAATCAGCCAGGTCCCCCATCTTCGGGTCCACCTTGATTAAGAAGGAGCGCCTTCTTTCAGTAGAGAGCACGCAGTTGGAGTTACCTAAAAACCCCACAGCTCGTTGAGCCCAACCGGACTAGGCTTCTGAGGATATAAGGGCGCCTGAGGCTTTGGCGCCCTCCGAGATATCCAGAATCATCATTATCTGGCCTAGAATGTCCAAGATATTATCCGGAGTACAAGGGGAGCTTGGCCCTAGTGGACAGGTGGGGAGGCTGGGCCTAGTATATGTAATCAGAAAAAAGAGTGCCTCTCCACAACCCATTTGCAACCATATTTATGGAACATTGAAAACGCAAACTGTCGTTTCCAAGCAGGTACTTTTATTTATACCACTTAATTGGACAGTTGTACTTCATTTGTCAAACAAAACGTATTATGAGCAGACAAGACCTATGTGTAACATGAGATCAAACCAAAGTAAAACTTTGAAATACACCACAGTGTCAAAACTGAATATAAACAAAACTCAATATAATGATTGGTTAAACAAACAATATATGGAATACAGACAATAACATTACAACATACATTACAATCAATGGTAAATACAATTAGGCATTTGATTGAAGCAAAAGAGAAGTAAAGCAAAAAGAAATTGGGAAAAGAGACGCGAAAATGAATTCGAGAATCTTGTGTAACCAGTGGTTGCTGGTGAATGAATTATCCTTTTCTAATTAGCCAATTAGCCGACGCGTTTCGAATCCAGAGGATTACTTTCCAGATTCTCATCAGGGCATGGTTATTCTGTCTGTAAATTTACCAAAGAGAAGGAAAGATTGTGTAAACTTCATGAAACAAGAGCGACAGTCTCCCTATATTGTGACACTCAGCTGGGGGGAACCTACCGCTTTTGAAGGAAGCTAATTCAATGAAAGTGTGGCAGTGCAGATTGTAGAGGGAATCCAGGAATTGGAACTACCTATGACAAAATGAATTGGCATTAGACCCATTAAAAAGCTAATGACTGAAGAGTGCGAAATGCTTTGTTTAAAAATACACATACCGTCAACTTTTTCAAGTTAGTGTAGACGGTTTTTTCTGCGTTGAATGCAGGCTCATCGGCACATTTATTAAACCTCAAGCGGCCTGTGGCACTCTAGGAAAGAACAATGTTGTTGTTAAAGCCGGGAGCGAGAATTTATAGAGATTGAACGAGTGGAATGCTAGTTTGCATGCGACATACCTTAAAGGTTGATGCGAAGCAGTCCTAGTTACTGGACAAGCGTTGTTTGTAGAAAACCGGCGTGTAAGAATTCCACCGGAGTCCGTTTCCGCTAAGGAAAAACGGAGCAAAATATTAACATGTTTACCGCGTTCTACCGCGAGTGAAGCAGAAGCCGGCGGCAGGTCCCGCTGATGCGCCGCTTACCTTCGTGTCTCTTGCTCTGGGCTCCCTATGCTCTGTCAAATCGCCAAGGCTGGTACTATCGGTGTAACCATGGCAATAAGCTTTTGGGAAGGCGCTGGGCCTTGTGGGATATGTAGTTCGCACTGTGCTGGGTGATTGTATTAATGGAAATAATCCATTGTAGAGAGAAGTGTACAACACTGAGGCGCGACCGATCCGGTCATCAGGCGCCAGGGCACTATTAGGTCAAAGTCTGGCGATTTCAGATAGGCTATTCAAGCCCCTCTGGACGCTATTAAATTTCAGAATTAAATATGCTTCCATTTTAAGGAGCATTTTGTCAAAATCCACAATCCTCTGGGATGAACGTATTGTATGCAGGACCGTCCCCCCAGCTGAGTGTCACAATATAGGGAGACTGTCGCTCTTGTTTCATGAAGTTTACACAATCTTTCCTTCTCTTTGGTAAATTTACAGACAGAATAACCATGCCCTGATGAGAATCTGGAAAGTAATCCTCTGGATTCGAAACGCGTCGGCTAATTGGCTAATTAGAAAAGGATAATTCATTCACCAGCAACCACTGGTTACACAAGATTCTCGAATTCATTTTCGCGTCTCTTTTCCCAATTTCTTTTTGCTTTACTTCTCTTTTGCTTCAATCAAATGCCTAATTGTATTTACCATTGATTGTAATGTATGTTGTAATGTTATTGTCTGTATTCCATATATTGTTTGTTTAACCAATTATTATATTGAGTTTTGTTTATATTCAGTTTTGACACTGTGGTGTATTTCAAAGTTTTACTTTGGTTTGATCTCATGTTACACATAGGTCTTGTCTGCTCATAATACGTTTTGTTTGACAAATGAAGTACAACTGTCCAATTAAGTGGTATAAATAAAAGTACCTGCTTGGAAACGACAGTTTGCGTTTTCAATGTTCCATAAATATGGTTGCAAATGGGTTGTGGAGAGGCACTCTTTTTTCTGATTACAAGATATTATCCGGGCACGCTTGCCAGGATCTGTCTATCCCCTTCTTGGGATCCTTGATAAATTTGGCTAGGATGGTGGCCATTCTGGAATCCAATTTCGGGGTTTGGGACACATTGCCGTAGAGGGAAGGGGGAGAGCACTCCGTCCGGAGTCTGCTATGGGCCACCTTGCCCATGGTTGTGCGATTCCTACTGGCCACGTAGCTGGCCACCTTAGAGCATGGTGTCGACTCGCCGACCACAGGTGAAGGATCAGTTCCGGGTCCAACATGTCCGAGGCCTCCTCCGACCCTGGGGGCCAGTAGGCAAGGCTGGGGTCGTGGGGCGCCAAGGCCGATAGGGACCAGCCTCCTCATCAGTATCTCCCTGTGCATCATCTCCCACCTGTGCTGTGGTTGCTTGTCACAGTGTAACGGGAGTAGGGGGGGAGGGGGTCTGAGGGGATGGTCAAAGATTGGCTCTGGGCCAAGAAGGCCTACCACAGACACACAACGGATCCGGGTCCACCCCATCTGTCCTGGGGCACTAAGATGAGGCAGGTTGTGTATCCCCCTGCTCTGGCTGTGCCTTGTTAGCATTCGTACCCAGGTTAGGGGCCCACTTAGTGCATTCCTGTGCAATCTGCTGGGATAGACCCTCCTCCATTGGGGTTATGACCTGCTCTACCACCCTATAGATGGACTAATTCACCGCATCGTAAAAATAGTCATTCCAGGGGAGCTGGGCTAAGGGATCTTCATCCCATTGCATGTCTGCCTGATCTTCCATACTTGTGGCCCCTTGGAAGGACTCTTAAACTGTGCAGATAGCAGGACGGCGCAGGACCTCTCAGCAGCCTTTAAGGGCTGCAGCCTGGATGCTGTGGACCAGCAAGATCTTTAAGATATGGCACAGCCCTACAGTCAGGGAGGGGTCTGAGCCCCAGGGAACACCATCCTTCCGCCTTCTAAGTTTATAGGCTTAATATTCCCTTGGGAGTGTGTGCCCTGCCGGTGTTCTGCCAACCTGCCTATTACAGACCTAGAGGGCATTTCAAAAACACTTGCAACACCTACCTCAGGGACCCCCTAGCGTGTCCGATTGAAAGCAGGCTTCTTAGCCTGTACCGACCCTCGAGGAGGGTGTCTCTCTCCAGGGGCTGGCAGAGGCTGTGGCAGGCGACAGGCGAAATCTGGATCCTGACCGGGACACCAAATTTTGTGCGCCGCTGTCAAGAGTTTTAGCACTCCCACAGCGCCACCTTGCGGTCAGAGGTTAACACCGCACTCTCCCACCAAGCAGGGTACAATCTTTGTGCCTCAAAGTCGCGTAGGAGCGCAGAAGTGGTCCCACGACTAAATTTGCACCACATACTCTGGTATATAAATTGCCTCACATACACTACACTGGTATACAAATCTCAATAAAAGAACAAATAGGAAAGGTACTCAGCTGTGGCTGCAAGCAGCAAAGAAAGAGGAAGACCTGAACACTGAGAAAGGGCTATATGCTGCACCCTGGCTCCAGATTGGTCAAGGACTGTTATGCATGTGTGGTCTGTTTTTTGTTTCTCCCAATTTCCCTGGTGTTCTGGGAAATTCGTTTTTTTGATGGTTACAAAATGACTGCTAAAAATAAAAGTAAAGAAAGTTAAGCATAATCCGAAGCCTCCGGTCCTGGCATAGAATCAGTGCTATATGTCGATATCCCAATGACACCACAGTTTATCCTACTAGGCATCCTGTGTGATGTGGACATTACAAGGGCCAGCCTGTTTGGCAATTTGGGTTTTATAGTAACCAAAAGATGCATTGCCAGGATGTGGGGAACCCGACCAAACAGCAGTGGTAGTAAGCAAAAGAGACATTGCAAGGATGTGGAGAACACAGCAGTACCCGACCAAATAGCAGTGGTAGTAATCATAAGAGACATTGCAAGGATGTGGGCATCACAGCAGTACCCATCAAACCACAGTGGATCTTGGGCATGTGCATAAAAACAGAAAGAGGGATCTACACGGGTAGGGGTCTCTAGGAAAGTTTGACAAAATCTAGGGTGGTTGGAGGGAGTACTATGGGCTAGAATAAGGCGGAAAAGGAAACTAGCCCCATAGCTTGGAAGCACCGTAGTAACTTACGGACGGAAATATTTGTAAATGGGGTTATATGCAAAAGGAACTTATGTATCTACTTGGGGGGGGGGGGGGGGCTGGACGATGCAGCTAGCTACGTTAACCATGGGGTGAGGAGTTCATATGTACTAAAGAGGCAAACTGTCTTGGGAAAACTGTCTATATCAATGTGGAAGACAACTTTTTCATGTTTTCAAAAACAAAATAATAACAGTTCAATAAAGAAAAACTGAAGAATGCCTAATCTTGGGGCTCCTGTTGTCTTTAGAAACCAATGGTTCTAATACATTTTATGACACCCAGTGAAGGGATAGGAAAGGTCACTTGAATTTGCACAAACTGTTCAAATAGTTAAACAATTATGCTTATCATAGGGAGGTGAAGTGCTGTACACATACTCTGAGAGATTATATTAAGAGATTGACTTAGATAAAATTAAAATTGAGCTGGACACTACTAGACAAGCCTGTGTAGCGTCTTCCTAAAAAGGGAACAGAATGATTTATGGTTGAGCAATGGTTACTTTTGTGTCTTATTAGCACTTAAACTATACATTAACCACAAATAAAGAATCATATGATTACCTCTTCCCAAAACATTTACTTAGCTATCCAAAATTAATGAATACCACATAATGCACCAGCATGAGGTTGGGTAGATTACACTATTCTTATAGCAAAGAACCATCCTCAAAAGTAATAGCAAGTAGAAGTTCCAGACGTATGGTACACTAGAAGCTTGCCAATGAATATCTAGACACGACATGTAAGTAATAGAGTGAAGCAATTCTCCAGACATTGGACATGAAATTAACATTCACTTCAGTATCTATCGCAATCTGCACAAATCTTAATGGGCTTAATGTTATATATCACATGAAATTAAAGAGAAACATCTTGATCTCTTATTCTCCACTAATCTCTCCAACACTGGCTTCTCATGAAGTAGCATGCTACCCATCTGCCGAACCCTTCAGCAATTATCAGGCAAAAAGCATATAACTCAAGGGTGCTTTTAATAGGCAGTCCAAAAGGGTCCAAGCAACTTCAGTCAAATTAGACGGTCTTCAGCAACAGCTGCAGATGAACTTGTACTTAATAGTCAGTTTTACATAAGCCACACACACTGTATGGTAGACAAACTGCAACACCTCCGCGATCCTCAGGTGGTCCACAGAGATTGGACAAGTTTTGTTGGTAATGGTCTTTGACATGTTGATGTTAAACATCTGCTTAGGTCACAAAAATATAAAAAATAAATAAATACCAAACTGGATAGTAGTTTCAGGCACAATCCCTGAATGGTAAAAACTATTATACAAGTATGTATTCACCACTATCTAAACCAGAGATCACTATACACTTCAATATGGATGTCCTCATAAGACAGGCCAACCCACTAAACTGAACACAGTGGCGTAACAAAACTTGAGGGGGCCCGCAAAGTATATGCAGGGGGCAGCCATGCTCCGTACCCAGTCAGGAGCTTTCAGGCCAGGGGCCCCCCACCACCTGTGCACGGTGCAGGAGAGGGACCCTGGAGCTCGGGGCTTTCTGGGGGCTATTGTTACGTCACTGACTGAAAAGCAGGTCATTCGTCCAAGAGAGATGGACAGCTGATCAAGTAATTGTGCCCGGTTTAAACTCATGGGGGATTAGCAACGTAAAATTACACACCAAAGGGCATGCTTCAATGCGTCTGGAGATCTTTGTTATAGGTGTAGTATTAGGCTCACACCCATTGAGGTAAAAGCAGATTATAAACAGGTACTATACCTTAACACACGTTTAGAGATCGAACAAATTACAAACAAAATATTTCTGGTAAGTGTTCACGTTCTACCAAATTGGAAAATAAAAATGTAACCCAAAAGGCTGTTTACTTCTGGTAGAATAGGCGTACTTCTGCTCACACTATAGTAAAGATCATAACAGCTGACTAATACTATTAAAAATTAGAATAGGTGTGCAGTGGTCGAACAAGAAGGATTTAATTTGGGATGGACTAGACGGGTGTAGTATGCTGCTCAGCCAGGATGTGTGTATTTTAGAATGTTGAAGTTTAGAATGTTGGTATGATTTGGTAAGTTGCTGAACTGGCTGAGCAGAGCACAGACTGCTCCTGGTGGGGCTCTCCTTATTTACTACTTAAATAAATACCATCTATGAATATACAAAGAATCGACTACCCGCATTTATTTCCATTACATTTGGCGACGATTTGGAAAGGCCCTGCGCTTCAACTTCCAAGAAACCTCAAGATAAAGCTACCACAAGATCAAAAATTTTGAGGCAGCAACTCAACTCATCTGGCACTAAGACCCCCACCAGTGACCTACCACCGGTCGCACTCACCTCCAATAGTGCCACTTTCTACCTGCAGATCCTGCTGCCTCCAAGTTTCTGCCTACTGTACCTGCCTGCATGCCAGTACCTGCCTGCATTCCTGTTCCTGCGACACAGATCACCCTCAACTCCAGATGTGCGGTGTTTTCCCTGTCTCCTACCTGCCGTGCTGCCTACTTCCCCTGCTGTCCGCCTAATTCTATCTACATTATGCTACATTTCCGGCGTTGTCGACAGCCTAGGAACATTTCCTGCATTGTTGACAGCCTAACAGTGGACAAGTCTAGCGTACTGGACTCAAATGTAGGGAACAGTTCCAGAAGGAACCGCACCGCAGGTGAGCCCACCCTCCTCCCACGAGCGACTGCTAGAGTGTCCTCTCGTGTGTGCTGTGGCACCCTTGTGAGCCTGCACATTTTCTCAGAGCACCAGATTCTCAATTTCTACACTATCCAGTGAGCGGTGGCATCTTATTTTCCTGTTTTAATATGCTTATGCTTGCCTTCGCACCATGGTAGTTAAACCGTCCTGCCATTTTCAAAACTTCGCTTGAGCTTTCCACCAAGGGCACGAACACAGTGCGTGCAGCTTTACCTGTGTTCCGTGCTCTTGCGATCCCTCGTCGTCATCCTCTATGACATGAGTCTACCCTCCTACCACTTAGTGATAATACTTGGAAGCATGCCGATGCCGGGAGCCACCCGGCATTTCACACGTCGGTGTGCCACCTATAGTATTGGCATCTTCCATCATTTCATGAGCAGCCTCCTGCATACTATTCTCTTTGACAGCCACGTGTTTTTACCAGCCAAGCATCCCACGGATCTCCGGCGTACCTTCTACCTACACATCGATTTTACTCAAGAACATCAGAGCGCCTTAATGGATCTTCCGCAGGTACCACAGGGGTCTGCCCTGTCCCCGCTTCTATTTAATCTCTACTTGCAACTGTTGATTGCTTCTTTGGCCACCATGGGCTGTAAAGTCTTTAACTACGCGGGCGACACGCAATTGCTGTTAAGTGTCGATGACACTACGGCCGCACAACTCCAAGCTCAGAACATCTTGCGGTTCACAGTGCAATGGATGACGGATAACCTGCTAAAAAATAATCCAGACAAGACTGAGGTATTAGTGATCTCATCCACTACCTCACCTTGGTGTGATCTCTATTGGCCCACGGAGTTAGGCCCTGCTCCAAAACCAAGCCCATTTGTAAAGAACTTGGGGATCAAGCTGGATGGTGACCTGTCAATGGCCCCTCAGATCTCTTCGTTGTGGGAAGCTGTACAAACATCATTCGGCAACTGCGGAAGCTAACTCCTGTCCTCTCACAATCCATGATGCGATCAATAGTAGCAGCCACCATCATCTCCAGAATTGATTATGGTAATGCCCTTTACCTTGGCTTACCTAAAACTCTGACCAGTAGGCTTCAGGTCATAATGAATGACGCTGCTCGGTTGATCTTCAGACTCCCGAGGAGATCTAAAGCCGCTCCCCTACTACAAAGTTTACATTGGCTCCCCATTAAAGAAAGAGTGGAATTCAAGAACTTATGTACGGCCCATAGGGCAATCTATGGCAAGGCCCCAGCCTACATTAAAGATCGTTTGCAGCTGTATTGCCCTATGAGAACACTCCGATCCTCAGACTCCCAGCTACTGGTCTGCCCTCGCTACAGGTTAGTGACTAAGGGAGGGAGAGCCTTTTCAGTGTTAGTTCCCCAGTTATGGAACAGGCTGCCTGGGGTGCTGTGTGGGGAAGGGAATCTATTACGATTCAGAAAGAGCCTAAAAACACTAATGTTCAGTAAAAGCATGAGCACAGTATAATCTAGCTAAGGCCTCAGCTTCCACCTTGCCAAGTTATTGTCTGTTACCATCTTTCCAAGCGCTTAGAGACCTGCAGGTGATTAGGCGCGATATAAAACCACAATAACAATAACAATATATGCCCAAAGTTAAAATAATGTCAAAACGCTGGCGGAATGCACTTCTCTGGCAGAGCAAGCACAACTGAATTCCAATCCGGATACAAATATCACGCATTAACTCACATATGATCATAAGGCTTTTGATCATCCGCAGCATGACAGGAAGTGTTAGTTTAAGATAACTTCCAGTGTCACAAAGATGCAATCGGTCAGGCCAATATGCGCCAATTAATAAGAAGCATTCCGTGTCACAAATACCTTATCTAGAGGTCACTTTGTAGTTAAAAATTTCCAGAGTCGTGTTGTTAAAATAAAGAAAAATTCTAGCTCCACCGAAGGTATTCTTCATTGAAAACAATCCATCCCATCCTCTATCGCCAATTTTGAAGAATCACCAGACGATATCGCCAGGGCCGGTCCTAGCCATGGGCGGTATGGGCAGCTGCCCAGGGCCTCGCGCTCAGGGGGCCCGCCGCGGACCCGCCGCGGCACCGCCGGCCATGCAGAGTGAATAGAATGGAAAAGCGCTGCGCACAGCACTCTCGCGCTCGCGCAGGGCCGCAGGCAATAAGAGGCAGGGAAGGGAAGGGAACTAGTCCGTCACTGTCTGCGCACGCACCGTGATGCACGCACCCCACCACCTAGCTTAGTGGTGGTGGTGGTGGTGGTGGTAGTGCCTTAGTGGTGGTGAGGTGACGTGCGCAGTACGCAGGCGGATGATGCGGGTGACAGACAGTGGGTCCATCCCAGGGCCGTCAATCTGGTAGTGCGCGAAAGCGCTACCAATGACGGCCCTGGACATGATTTTATGGCCAGCCCCCGCTCTGCAGTGTGAGTGTGACGCAGCATGCATGCACGCCATACGTGAGCAGGGTGGAGTCACTACTCGGATCGGGCCGCGTGGGCAGGGCAGGAGTCGGTTTGGCCGGGCCTCGTTGTTGTGACTGAGTACGTTAAGGTAAGAGACCTGCTCCCCTCCTCCTGTTAAGTATATATTATAATAAATACATCCAAATTCCTAATATAAAATATGTATTCAATGGCAGGCAAGCATGCTGCAAGGCCGTACAAATGGCAGAAATGCGTGACACCAGTGAACAACATCATGCAATATAGCACAGCTGTCGGGCATGAGACTCTGAGCTCTCTGTGACCTGGATAGCTAGTCTCACCTGAGGCCTTAGCCGGGAAGGCCTTTGTTACTTAGGAGGTAGGTTTGCTGTGCATAATCTGAGAGGTCTTTGGGATAGGCTGCTGCGTGGAAGTCTGGGCCTACACAATCTAACACGAGATGGCCCTCTATCCCCGCATGAGGTGTGTAGTTGAATTAATTAATTCCTCAGCGTGATTTTTCAATGGTTCATATGCATGAACATACTTGGGGGAGTAGCTGTCACTAGTGCAGCAGATGCGGTGGCACCGGGTCCACTGCACCCCACTTATTTCTGCCTTTTGCTACAGAACTGGGGGGGGGGGGGCATGCCACATCCTTGCGTGCACCGATATGCGTGACCATTGCTAAACCAACTGTAAAACAAAGGTATTCAACAACAGTTATAATTAATGGTATCTGATTTTTGAGCGTGTTTCTTATGTTTATTTCACACAGGTTTACATTAAACAATGCTGTAACCCTCCCGCCACATTTTACGAAATCCCAGCAGTCCTTTTGTGTATTTATGCAGACACTCCAGTCTGTGGTCTGGGTAATTCTTCTGCCTAAGGCTTCCAAAGAAATGTGCACGTCCCACCAATAGTCCTTGAGAAGTCCCTGACCCTTTCATTTTTAGATCTCACAAGGAGAGCTGGGCTGAGGGTGTTTATTCATAAATGCACAATCGTTGGTGATGCAGTGCTTAGCTGTGTTGGGTTTCCATGTTTTATTACGTGTTATGAAGAGTTGTTGCATTACAGATACCCCTGTTGCCTCTTCGGGCTGAATTATTTATTTATTTATAGCATTTGTAGAGTGCTCTGTAACCCTACGAGCATCCTGGCGCTTAAGTACATATAGGTAAGAACTCTGTGGGGACAGGAGAGTGGACATGATGCTGAACAGAATAGGTTTATTTATTGTGGTGGATTTTTTGAGGATTTTTTGGAAAAAGCCAAGTTTTCACCTTTTTTCGAAAGGTCATGAGTTCGTTAGTTTTTCTAATGTCGATAGGGAGGTTGTTCCATAAGTGGGCTGCAGCTATACTGAAAGCTCGTCCCCCACAGGTGGCTTTCTTGATCCTAGGAATGCTGATGAAGTTTAAAGATGAGGATAGAAGAGACCGGGTGGGCTCGTACCAATTGAATTTGTTCTGAAGTGGTCGGGGACCTAGCCCGTGAACTGCCCTGAAAACAATACATAGGGATTTAAAGCAGATCCTTTGATATATGGGCAGCCAATGTAGGTCAGCCAGGGCAAGAGTGGTAGAAGATCTTCGCTCACGAGAGAGTGCCAGTTTGGCTGCTGCCGCCTGGACACTTTGAAGTCTGGAAATAAGATAGGCAGGGGATTCGAGCAAAAGGGCATTGCAGTAATCCAGGCGGCTGAGGATAGTACTCCTGACTATGTCGGCTCTAGTCTGTGGGGGCAGGAGAGGTAGCAGCCTTCGGAGTCCTCTTAATAGAGCGAAACAGCAGCTGACCTGCTTGTTGACGTTAGTCTCTAGGCTCAGTTTGTTGTTGATAGTGACTCCGAGATTTTTTACTGAGTTCACTAGGGTGGGCGAGTCCCCTAACGACTGAGGCCAGAAGTCTGGTGGTAAACTTTTGGGGATTTTTCCTACTGTGCAGTGCAGTATTTCAGTTTTCTCACTGTTAAATTTTAGTGAGTTCTGGTTGAGCCAGAGTGACATTTCCAGCATACAGGTGTGGAATGTTTCCCGTGAGTTTGCTCGAGCTCCATCAAGCGAATTATTTCATGTTAGTTACATAAAAGCCCCCCCCCCCCCCCACACACACACACACACACGAGGGAACTGCGACACAGCTGTCCCTCAAGCCTTTGGGGACTCCGGGGGAGGTGTGATCTATGGCACCCTCGGCCTATGAAGATGGGGAGCTTTGGATGGCTACAGGGGAGATCTTTCAAGGACATTCTGGGGGAGATGAAGAGACAGGGACAGAACATCAAAAACAACCCTCCGGGGGAATCAAAAGTAGATAAACGGGGAGAGGAAGCTGTGAACAATGTTTATTTCACTCTAAAGCTTTAACTAGGCGCTATTCCATGCTGCCTTGTTCAGCTATTTTGTTGCATCTTTTGTGTACCTGGATCCCATGTAGGCTGATTCAAAGCGACTGCTGCTCACAATTACACTATGAACAATATTAGCATTAACAGCATTATCAGAGGTACATATCATAATAAATATAGCATTGTAGAGCTCACTCCACCAGTCATGGGTGCCATTATTCAACTTAATGATCCCCCTTGGGATGATTGCTGGCTGCGTTGGCCCTGCTACGAGTGTCATTTGTGACTTGCCGGGTGGACACAAATCTCGCGGATGAAAGAAGCGGATGATCTATTTCATTTTTTCTGGGGCCCGTTAGTATTACATCTGTATGTGTGTGTCTGTGCGAGTGTGTCATCTGGAGAGTTGAGCTGTACGTCATACATACACCCCCTTACTTGGTTCTCCCGCAGTTTTCAAAAGTTAACAACAAAACTAAGGCCCTGTTTATTATTATTCATTTAGCTATCTGACTATGCAGAACCTTGGAACAGCACACATTATTGTGATTCTGTGATTAAGTCTTTAAATTTTTTTTTTTCCTAGTTGTGTTGTGTTACTTGACGTTTTTTGGACGGCCTTGTGCGTGCGCATGGCTGGCGTACTTGGGTTTTCGTGGATGCTTGTCTAGCTTGCCTCGTAGCTCTTTGGGGTGCTTGGAATTGGCGGTTTCGTGCGGCTTTAGCATTCATGCGGTCTAGGATCTCGTTGTTTCGTTTGGGCTTGGCTCATGAATGCCCAGATGTTGGTGCTAAGGGTTTTGCGTGGAGTGTGGGAGGTGGTTTATGAGTGAGTATTCGTCAGTGTGGTGTATGCGTACTGTCAGAGACCGTTCTATTTTCATCCTGGGTTCTTGCAAATCATGGTTTGCAAGCACTGACGCTTAAAGTGCGGGTGGAACAGCTGCTGGCACAAACACATGACTGCTGTTTTCTTGCCCTCTGGTTCCTTTGGAATTTGGGGGCATGTCCAACTAATCATTCAATGAGCCGTCAAGTGTTACACTCATGGATATTTGCTCACCTGTTTTCCATTCCCTCTACTTTTTGTCCATCATGTTACTGCTATCCACACTAGTTTGATATTTGATATTTGTGGTATTTTTGTAAAGCGCGGCTATCGCTCCGGAAGGAGCATCTTGGCGCTGCACCTACATCAGATCTAATTCGGGAGCATGAATCAGATAGCTGCGAGAACTGAGGAGTCAGATTGAGAGTAGATCCACGTCTTCAGGGCTTTCCTAAAAAGGCTTTCTGAGGGAGCAAGCCTAAGATTAGGGGGAAGGCGATTCCATGCCCTGACAGCAAGGAATGAAAAGGTCTTTCCACCTTTTGATTTTAATTTGATTCGGGGTTCAGAGACAAAATTAGCGCCTGCTGACCTCAAGCAGCGAGGTGATGCTAAATAGCTAAGATCAAAAGTCCAATTAGAGGGGCCTCACATCTTCCCTTTTGCCCGGGGCCTCAGAAGGCCTAGGACCGGCACTGGATATCGCAGTTGTGGAAGTAGATTTATTGTCAAGATGCAGGGACCTCTGGGACACAGCTTCAGCTTCCCACATAGGCTTGGAACTGCCTTTCCAACCCTCCAGCTACCGGTAACCTAGCAACCCCAAGGTTCTACAAGTTCAACACAATTTATAAGAAAACAACTTGCATGTAAAATATAACAGAGACCTAATCCCAATACACAAAAGGATACTTTTCAAGATCCTGACCATCATCTATAAAGTTACCACAGAAACTGGTCCACAATATCTAAGAAAGAAAATCAAACCATATATAACCAATCGAACTCTGCGGTCTTCAGCTGAAAATCTGCTCACGATCCCCAATTTTAAAATGAAAACCTGAGGAGGTAAAACCCTGGCAGCACTCGGAACTAGGATCTGGAACTGCTTGCCAACACAACTAAGACACACCGACAATGAACCAGCTTTCAGAAAGCTACTCAAAACATGGATATTCAGCACTTCAGACCAGAAGATTTTAGCATTAATATGAGCACTCCCGGTTATCCCTCCATTTTCTCGCACTGCACCATTGATCTCCCCGCCATGCTCTCCGTCCAGCCAAGGTTCAAAAGCGCCAAGATGCTCCCTGGAGTGAACGTTGCATTATATAAAAACTATTTTCATTCATTCATTCAAGGTGTGAAAAGCTGAGATTGTATTCCATGTGCAGATGCTAAAATCCCAGTGCTAATAGGCAAATAGGACAATAGGCCATGAAATAATCTTTAATGCCCACCAGAGTGAAAATCCAACTGGCTGTAGGTCCTATGTCCTAGTACAACCCCACCATTTTGTGGTCAAGCCAACCAGAATTTGCAACAACAGAATGAGTCTCAATTTAAAAGACAAACACCTCGATGCTGGAAGCTCTACTCCCGAGCAGAACCCAGACTGTGGCGCATTTTCATGAGTCCCTTTCTGCATATTGATCCAGGGCTTCACATAAGCAGGCCCTCACGCATGTTTTGATGGTCCATAGTATGCCAGGAATTATCACCATTATGTCAGGGTCAGTCTTTTATCAGGAGTGGGCACAATTACACCATCAATGCCCTCAATATGCCAATAATTACCATCATTATGCCAAGAGCATCATTATACATCAGGTGTACAGAACACATTCATACCTTCATAAACTCACAAGCATTAGAACACACATGCACCAACACAGCATTCAAACCTTTTTTACCATACTTTCTGATTGCCAAGTAGATACATTCCAGACAGTCTCACCAACTCCCCCATGGCCTGCCCTCTAGTTCTGTTTAAAGTCGCACGGTAGGTCCTGTGTCGAGGTACCGGTATTATAGGACATTACAGTCCATTACCACGCTGCAAGTTGATAAGCAGCATGGCAGACCCTATGCTGTTTATGACTACGCTAGTGTGACACAAAAACGGACAGGTCGTTTGGAGAGCTGCAGGCCAAAGTTTTAGGTCCTCACCTTTCCTACAGCAATGTGCATTAGTAAACAATACAAACTGTGCATAAGTAATGGGGAGAGCATGGGCAGCAGGCCCATCACACGCAAAGTTTGCGTTGCTCAGAGGGATCTGATAATCTGCAGAGGCAATGAGCACACTTGCATACTCTAAAGCTTAGTGGGGCACGAACCAAACACCCTCATTGGTAAGCCACCTTTGACCATCAGTACCACTCTCCACCGCTGACTCATCACGAACCAGGGTCACAGCCCAGAAGAACTTTCATCCCACAGGACACTCTATCCTTATAATCTAGTTTACACTCTCTTCTAATAAATCTAATTCGCTTCACTTCTATAGAGCAGAATACTAGATTGCTTACATTTCAGAAACCTGTAAATAACTGGCGTTCCTAATATATAATTTAATGTTACATCTTGGGAGAATGGAAGGCTGAGTTGGACTTGCTGGGATTCAAGCTCGAGACCTGCAGATCGAGCCACATGTTAGCAACACTTAAATCTCTACCATAAGAACCATCTTCTAATAGCTATTGCCTTGATCCCATTGTTCATCGGTAAATAAAAACACTAAGCGTCATGCCACTTCATATACAAACAAAACAGGTGATGGACCGAATGTGGATCAATGTCACACATTCACTCCAGTCCAAAGATCTGGGCCCAAATCCATCGTTTTTTTGCACTCCACACCACCCTGGGTTAGACAATGGCGATATGCAAATCAGCTCTGACCCTGTGCCCCATGGGAACAGTCCAGTCCGAACTACAAAAGCCATGTCCTTCCCAGAACGGAATCAAGCATCCGAGGACCGGACCGGTTTCGAGGTAACACCTCTCATCAGCCCGGCTAGCTTGACTCCAGTGGTGTGGAGTGCCTGGGACCCACGTCTGAGCATCCCCAGCGCACTTATGGCGGTATTTGCAAACAAAACAGGTGATAGACCGAATGTGGATCAATGTCACACATTCACCCCAGTCCAAAGATCTGGGCCCAAATCCATCGTTTTTTTGCACTCCACACCACCCTGGGTTAGACAATGGCGATATGCAAATCAGCTCTGACCCTGTGCCCCATGGGAACAGTCCAGTCCGAACTACAAAAGCCATGTCCTTCCCAGAACGGAATCAAGCATCCGAGGACCGGACCTCTCATCAGCCCGGCTAGCTTGACTCCAGTGGTGTGGAGTGCCTGGGACCCACGTCTGAGCATCCCCAGCGCACTTATGGCGGTATTTGCAAACAAAACAGGCATCAGAACAGTATTGAGACCGTTATGAAAACAGTGAGATGTATATTTCAAGTTATACAATTAAAACTGCATAAAAACATCAATGAAAAGCTAAATATAAGAAGCAGCTCGTGATGTAGTGCATTTAGACACGCTATCTCGTTTGAGAGCACGTGCTCAAGGATGTCTGTTCCATCCATCACATGTTAGCTGGTGAACCGTAAACTCTATTTCATTCTAGTTCCATTCCGACATGAGCATCGAATGGAAAACAATGAGTCATACAAAGGGTCAGTCGGGTTCGTGAATACTGCAGCGTTTGTCAATGTGACCTGAATAGGGAAACTCACTAGAAGCTTCAATTTCCCCAAATGTCAGCACAATTGCGGACATTAGTTTGTACAATAGACATGCCAGGATCTCTCGATTCAAATTCAGTTTAGTGTCCTTTACGCCTGGTGAGAAGAAATACAATTTAAAAAACATGAGGGAGACCCATAATAGGTTGTTTTTACAATTTCTTCCTACAGAATGCATCTCATCATTAAAGTTATCTGTCATTACCTTATTCATGCATAATGGCCCAACCTCCGATACGTTCTATGGCCTTAACAGAGGCCCAATCTGTTGCATTACAGAAAATGACTTTTCCTGAACCCATATTGCAGCAGCTGGTTTACACAAATGCAACAGATCATGCAAGCATGCTTTCTTAATATGGGCAAGATATAGAGGAGAAGATAGACGGGCTCAGGAAAGGAGGGAAGGCATCCAGAAAGCAATTCACATGGCTACCTATTCCCCAGCCACTACTACACTTAACTGGAACATGAAATCCAAACCAGGGGGCTTAGGAGAAGCTTTAACATAAAGTAGCTAATGGTATTTATGTAAGGAATTTAAGGAGAGCGAAAAAAGCCTCCCCATGGCTAATGCAGGAGCCCTGCCAATTACTAGGGTCACGGTCTCTGTTGCTGGAGGTATGCAGTGTCCATGAAGTGTGAGAATCCTGATTCCACTGCACTGGAATTTAACCCCAAGTGTCTCCCTGTGCACCCTACCACCGCCTTGTATAGAAATGCACCACTATAGGCTGATATCGTTCTGGAGGGGGTTAAGGAGAGTAGTGATTGGCGGGTGGTTGAACTTAAAACCACCAACCCATCCCCCCTCCACCCAAACTTTCTAATGAAACGTTGGGGAGGCTTAATTTACAGTTCTGTGAAGTGTTCTGTGTATTGCGAGATATTCACTGGATTCAGTCCGGCCAAGATGTTTAATATATGCAAGCGTACTTTCAAAATTCACCTTTTCTTTAAGTATTTTGTAGAAATTTATGAAGGTTGTGAGAAAATGTATGCAATTTCAGACACCACTGGCGCCTACACATTTCTACTTCAGATTTACGTCATGCTAAATGATGCACAACCATCCCCTCCTCGGAAGAAAACTTTGACAAATGTAGAGCCTTAACAGATTCACAACAATTTTTATCTGAAAAGAAACAATGATAACTTCCCCTGGTTCTTACTGATACTTAGTGACTCAGTGGCATTACTTTAAGTCAAATGAGATGTAAAATGACGAATCAGAGGGGCGATTCCCTCAAATATTTTTAAAGATAATTTCCATGTCCACCTTTGCTTGCTACCCCAAAACCTCAGGCATTACATTACATTCACATTGCTCTGAGGCACGACTCTGCCTTGTACTTAAATATTTCAATTTTTTTCTACCCCAAGCCGCCTCGAAAGGCTGAAATCCTCTAGTGTATCAGTTGTGCACTGAGAATATTCCATAGGTGTTCGTCTGGATATTCTTTCAACCTCTCTCAATTAGTGTCTCACTTGAAGAGCTGACATAATTTCTCTTCACAAGAATGTCATTTTCGTCTCAACGAAATCTGACCAGCTCAAGCTGTCTGGTTGCAAAAGACTTAGGGCCCGATGTAAGGGCCCTAATACCGGTCGGAAACGGCCGAATTCGGCCGTTTCCGACCGGTATTAGGGTTTTTAGATGTTGGGCATGCATTTACAGAATCGGTATTTTACCGATTCTGTATTTACCGATTCGGTAAAATTACCGATTCGGTAAATACAGACTCGGTAAAATACCGATTCTGTAAATGCAGATGTAGCTGGCACATGTCAGAGTGCCACAGGCCTTTAAGATTCTGTATTTTACCACCCAATCCAATTGGGTGGTAAAATACCGAATACAGGTGTGCATGCACATCTGTGCATGCACACCTGTGCAATGTGACACACAGACATGCCCTTAGGGCATGTCTGTGTGCCACATGGCACACAAGTCTGGAATTGGGGTGCTAGAGGGTGTCAAAGTGACACCCCCTGCACCCTTGCAAAAATCGGTAATTACCGATTCGGTAAATACCGATTCGGTAATGACCATTGATTCCTATGGGCTTCAATGCCCATAGGAATCAATGGGCTTTACCGAATCGGTATTTACAGAATCGGTAAATAGCGAATCTTAACGATTCGGTATACCTACATCCCCCCCCCTCCATTTTACCACTTCTTAAATACCGATTCGGTATGATTCGGTATTTAAGAAGTGGTAAAATGAACTTACCTACATCGGGCCCTGAGTGTGGGCTTACCAAGAACTTACAGAAGCACTCACATTTGCTTGTTTCCTATTTGATGGCTTTCCTTCTTCCAGCTTGTCCATCCTATGTTTGTTCCTCACTAGAAGCATATCTTCTTTACCAGCTCTCCAACTGGCTGACTTCTACCCTTTCACTGCTCACATTTAGGGAACTAAATTTTTCTTTTTGCTTAAGCACTTCATGAGCATGAATAGGTTTTCTAGTCTTCTCCCGCGTGTGCCACCTTCCCCTCCACTTTCCAGGTTGCGGTCTCACTTGTGTTTCTGGCTCTCGCTCATGTGCTCACCGCCCTGCCGAACTCCGTGCCTTACCCCATGTTGCTTTCTCGCTCACGTGCTTCTCCCACCAACACACATGTTGTTCTTCCTTATGTGGAGAAGTGTGGCTCAATGATTAGAGCGGCAAACCCTGATGCAGAGGTCTAGCCCGGGACCAGGGTTCAATTCCCCGCCTCGGCGGGTCTTGGGCTCAAAAAATCCACGGACCTGATAATTCTCGCCTCAGTGCCTATTCCAATCATGGATTCCCACTCTGCAACTCTGGGCAATAGCTTGCTTAATCTCCACAACGGCCCACACAACGCTAAGGATGCTTGGCCTCCACCTTGGGGGTGCCCAGGAGTGGACGCCTCACAGGGAAAGCCAGGATGGGTTCCACAGCGGTATTCGTACAAGCGCCTTGAGACCCTTGCGGGTGAGTAGTGCGCTATACAAGTATCAATTTACAATTTACAATTTATGTGCTTTTTCCCCAATTCTTGCTTCTTCTTTCACAAGCTCCTCAATTGCCTCCCACCACCTTTTTACCCATTTCACATCACAATGGCGCCTGCATTCATTTTGTAGGCGTGTATTCACTTTGATAGATGCATGCGTATGTCAATGCGCAAGTCAATACACATGCACGGGCATACAAAATGATGCAGTCACATCATCGCAACTTTGAATTCAGCTTTTTTGGAGGTATATTGCCAATGCTGTACAGCATCGCAAAAGGTATAGGCAAAGTCAATAGGTCCCAATGACTTCATCTATTGGCTTTGTCAATGCTTGTTTATGTTGAGCATCAGGGGAATCAACTGTTTGGGGGGGGGGGGGGGGACAAGTCTGTCTGTAGGTCTAAACCGTTGTGTATGTAACAAGGACCCCCTGAATAGACGAATTTCGTAATTCCTAGGTCAGGGAAAAAACATATTTGAGAAGTAACAACCTAGGCAATTTGACACATTGAATCACATATAAATCAAAAATATATAGCAATGGACTACAGCTAGCTTAAAAACAAGTTTTTATTAATCAATTAACACAAGTAAAAAAGGTTCATTTATATGACATTAAAATAGCAGTAAAAAATTCCATAGGGTATAATTGACATTCACACGTTAACAATAAACAAACAATAAAAAATGGGAGTAGGTGGCATGAAAATTCAATCTCTACGCGCGTTTCGGCGGCCAGCGCCTTCTTCCTGGAGCAGCCACACAATATTAATTGGTAATTTTAGCAAGAAGTAGTTGTTTAAAATAGATATTCAATTTCCTTTTTGGAATCCTTTCAGTGTCAGATATGATAAAACTGATTGTTTAGAAGTTTAAGTATCTAAGCCCGCCAACCGGAACCCTTTAGCGTGGATGAGTACTTGATAAGATTCGGTCCTGGATATTCTGGATTTCAGATCTATTCTACTATTTATGATTCCTTTAAGATGTTGGAATGAACTTGCTGTTAGTTGATATATTCTTTTGATACAGTTCTGAGCCCTAAAATGGTAGGTACTTTTCTTTTATAGTTCTCAGGAATGTAAGAAGTTTCTTGATCCTCAGTGGTGCTGAGCGGGCGGTACGTCTCGTTGAATGGTGAGCGCGGCAAAAAGTGGTGCCGCGCTCACCATTCAACGAGACGTACCGCCCGCCACCGGACATAGGGAGCCCTGCCGACCACCGTTAGGCAGGGAGATCTTTTAACTTTTTAAACTCAGCACCACTGAGGATCAAGAAACTTCTTACATTCCTGAGAACTATAAAAGAAAAGTACCTACCATTTTAGGGCTCAGAACTGTATCAAAAGAATATATCAACTAACAGCAAGTTCATTCCAACATCTTAAAGGAATCATAAATAGTAGAATAGATCTGAAATCCAGAATATCCAGGACCGAATTTTATCAAGTACTCATCCACGCTAAAGGGTTCCGGTTGGCGGGCTTAGATACTTAAACTTCTAAACAATCAGTTTTATCATATCTGACACTGAAAGGATTCCAAAAAGGAAATTGAATATCTATTTTAAACAACTACTTCTTGCTAAAATTACCAATTAATATTGTGTGGCTGCTCCAGGAAGAAGGCGCTGGCCACCGAAACGCGCGTAGAGATTGAATTTTCATGCCACCTACTCCCATTTTTTATTGTTTGTTTATTGTTAACGTGTGAATGTCAATTATACCCTATGGAATTTTTTACTGCTATTTTAATGTCATATAAATGAACCTTTTTTACTTGTGTTAATTGATTAATAAAAACTTGTTTTTAAGCTAGCTGTAGTCCATTGCTATATATTTTTGATTTATATGTGATTCAATGTGTCAAATTGCCTAGGTTGTTACTTCTCAAATATGTAGGTCTAAACCGCACATGAAACTCAGAGAACAGGCACAGAAAAACACCCAAATATATGAGGAGAAGATGATTTACGAATATAATTACAGTCCTCCAATATTTGGCGAAAGTGTTTGTGAGCACTGCAATACTTTTGGCACTTGAGAAGATTAAAAATACATGTTAGTAGGTTTACATGCGTGAAATGCTCTTCATACGCAACAAAACTGAAGGGCACAGGCATACATGGTGTATAAACAGAAAGAACACAATCAGGAGCGTTGCACAAAAGCTATTGCTATGATTTATCTAGACCCATATCTCTACTATCCCAGCTACTCCTCTTACTCAGCAGTTCTCTTCAATAAATCCATTGTATCCAGTTCCCCATCAGAGCCAGTCTCTTGCTTAGTGAAAATATTTTACCCTGTCCATCTCCACAGAAGCTGGGTACTGCCAAGGATTTCTAAAAGTTATTATATTTGTCACCAGGCAGACACTTGCACAGGCTACCAGCTGAAAATCAAAACCAGTGGCAAATCTATGAAACTGTGGAACTGGCAGTATCTCCTCCATGCTTTTGTGCAAGAGCCAAGGCTTGCGTAGGTCTTTGGTTCGATTTGGTGCTACAAAATAGGGAGGGGTGGCAGAGAAATCAACTCTAGCTTGCTCCAGGGTGCCCTAGTTTAAATGTCAGGACATGATCACTCTTGCCTACAAACCATCATATACTGGAACAGGACTGAAAGCACCACAGCCTCACATCAATAAATCCTCTCTTGAGAAAGGAGCCCAAAGTCATGCCTGGTTCTAGAGGAACAATTCCCAACAGGTATCATGAGAAGGCAATTTTAGCAATGTATGCAATTTGCATTACAAAAGTAAGAAACAAGGAGTCACTAGGGTTTTTTTAAAAAAAAAGGCGGTATTATTCACCAATATAGCTCCAGCATTAATTGCGAGCACCACGCTACCAGAAGAGCCCTAATCGCCCTCCGCCGCCCTGATTCATACAGGCGCCGCCCGCCCCTCCCGCTGACCAGATTCAATCCACGATCAGCCATCGACTCTTGAGCGACCGCATGGATCTCAGCCACCCACGCGCCTCCGCTTGGGTGACACTCACTGACTTCATCGACAACCCTGTCCAGATGACGATCCCAACCTACGGGGATCGAAACGCCGTCGACTCTACAGCATAACTATATGACACATATCACGTTTTGTGCTCCTGTTTAAATTCATGCAATCATGTTCTAAGTGACTACAACTTGATCTTGTGGAGCCATTATTGATGTATAATTTGTTTCTATGCGCCGATCACGCTGTTCACCTTAGCACTTGCACCTTCACAATCACCAATTGTATATATCACTACGCACCAAGTGCCACTGGGTTGTCACATGATCTGTTCTGTACAGTGCTGTTTAACTGTATTGCCATGTGAAAGACCTCCTCCTGTTTCTATTGGTGAATAATACCGCCTTTTTTAAAAAAAAAAACCCTAGTGACTCCTTGTTTCTTACTTTTGTAATGCAAATTGCATACATTGCTAAAATTGCCTTCTCATGATACCTGTTGGGAATTGTTCTTGTTTACATTACACATCCTTCCCAACGTGGTCTATGGGTTCCCTCCTGTTGCTTATATACATGGTTCTAGAGGAAGGCAAGGAGGGCCAGACCATCCCTAAAAGGAGCCACCTGGCCCTCCCAAAGCCCAGCAAACACAAGGAGATGATAGACGGAGCGCTGAAACTTTTCAGACACTCACAACCAGTCAGAGATCTGGGTTCAATCCCTCATCGTTATTTAGCTCACGTGGCCACCTCAGTTCAGACCCAGCAATATGCAAATCAGTCTTGACCCGGTTCTTATGTCCTCCCAAAGTCCAGTCACAAATTGTAGTCACAAATTGAAGGGACTCGTCTAGGTTTCGCCAACTCAGAGTATGTGTACTGCTTGAGAAATCTTTTATAATGGAAAAAAATCTTAAAACTAGCTTAGAGCCCATCCATTAGTTACCTTTACTTACCACTGGTTGGCTCCCATGTTACTCTCTTTCCTTTCTTCCTGTTGCCTGGGATCGGTAGGTTTCCCTAGAAGGCCGCCGAGCCCGGAACCAAAAACCAGGTGCCCCTTGCAAAACCAGGCCGTTTTGTGATAAATAGCGCCACCTCTGTTTTAGGTACTGGGCTAGACAACCATTTAGGGAAACCTACATTTCTAAAAACTAGACACTCAGTTGAGTCTAGGGAGGTGTGTCTTTCATGGATCCCCCAATGTTTTCTTATCCGGAATTCCCTGCAAACCTCAAACTTAGCTAAAGATCAAATTTTCCTCACATTTCTGTTTGGGATTACTGTGAAAGCACAAATTACCTACCAGCCAGCATTCCCCTCGGTCTCCAGGGTACAATGATACCTCACTTGTGTGGGTGGGCCATGGGCCTGCGACTGGGATGGGGCCACAAACATAGGGATTGAGGGGATAGCACTGAGTGCTCTAAGCGCTATATTTTTCTATATGAGTTTTTAGGCTGACTGCTTTAGACATTCACACAAGTGAGGTATAATTTTTATCGGGAGACCATGGGGAACTCTGGGTGATAAGAGATTTGTGCCGTTGTGGTTATCCAGGCAGAAATGTAGGAACATTTGGATTTTTTCAGCTAAATTTAAGGTTTGCAGGGGATTCTGGGTAGGAAAAGTTGGGGGACCATGCAAGACACTCCTCCCTGGACTCCTCAGGGCGTCTAGTTTTCAGAAAAGTCTGGGTTTGTAGGTTTCTCTAGATGCCCACTGAGCACGGGACCAAAAACGCAGGTCACTCCCTTGCAAAAGCAAGTCTTTTTGTGATCGTTAATTTTGAAGTCTCCACAGTACGTTTTGGGCAATTTCCTATTTACGAGCTCTAGGCCTAACCACACAAATAAGGTACAATAGGGAAACTTGGGGTAATTCTGGGTAGGAGCAGTGGTCGAAGTGGGGGGGAACGGAAATAACCCGAGAACTGGATTTATGGGCAGAGTCAGAGGTGTGGCCAGAATGAGTAAGACATCAATTTTTTTTACTATTTGGCATTTCACTGACCAGTTACAGCTTATTATGTTATTTAATTCAATCAATGGATGCACATAATTATTTAAGATTTAATATGAGTTATTGACATTAAAATACAATCACAAAGTGGGATATGTTTCCAATCACAGAATGTCCTAAATACGCTTAAAAGTGGAAGCACAAGCCATTTGTCTGTGATCCATGAAGATTCTGTCATCAACACTTCTCCCTTTTTCCACAAGAGTAGTCAAAACATGAATGGGAAAAATATCAGAGTACGCAAACATTTTCAATATAATTATGGCTCTGCCATATTTGCCACATAATACAACATCTGCTACATAATCTGACAATTTTAACTAATAAATTGTTGTAGCTCAAACGGATCAAAAGTTAAAAAAATAAGTGACTTGTGTTACTGCGAAGTGGACGGCCCTTTGCAAAGGTTGACTGATCACCTATCTCACTTCTGTATTTGTATGTTACACTAGTACTAATAAGGCAAAATCTTTCCAAAGACTGTTAGCATGTGTGAAAATGTCAAAATAATAATGTGTCAGAAAATATACTGCATTACGTTGCAGCCTTTTTATGCTGCATAATTTAGTCAACACTGCAGCGTAATTTTGTCTTCTTTTGCTGCATAATTTTAGTGGCCCCAAAGCAGTTTGCGAACTTAGTTTGTGTGTGTGCAAATCCTGTATTGCCAATCCCTGGTGAGTTGCAGCTACTACTGCTGAAACAAGGCCAATGGAGATACCAATGGGTGAGGCCGACTGACCTAAAGGACTGGGCCGGCTTTAGCACTGGTGGTGGCCTGTGCAACAATGTTTGTTGGTGTCCCCGCAATGACCACCTCCGCCACGGATTCCCTCAATTCCACCCTTTAGCAGTACCCCTCAAGTCTCCATAACCACACACTCTCTCAGATGCATTTAATTTGGTTTACAGCGCCACTCATACCAGTGTAGGGTTCCAGAGCACTTTACATCACACAGACTACACAGAAACAAGCAATTATACGTGTGTAAATCACTGTATAGGAAATGTTACATATGACAAAGGACTAAAAGGTGTAGAAGTCACATGACAACCATAATAATGGGCAGTATAGTTTACTAGTGATTGCTCTGGACAAACACAACCTCAGAATTTAAAAAGTAATACCATGGTTGGGGTTTCAATATAATAATCAGAATTGATTTCTATCCAATGTTGCAAATGAACACTTTTGCAACATTAGGATAATCAAAGGCTGGGGGGAAAACGATAATGCTCTAATTCATACCTTGCAGTTTGTATGCAGCTCTTAGATGACAATAGCTCACTGTTCTATGTTAGGATTTTAACTTCTAAACAGCAAGTAACCAAGGATCTGTCTTACAAAATCAGTAGCCCACTGACCTATTTACATTATTTGCACTTTGTGATCTGCATGGTACATGTTCTTTGCAGCAGGCACATTAACCTTCCATGAATCAAAACTTCTACTAGACAAAACTCCGATCCCTCTCTAGGAAGAATATTAATCAACAGAGTTATCATAACATTTCATTGCTGCCGAAAATTGCTGGAGGGAGGCAGCAAGCACTTTTAAAACCATAATATACTTTCCACTCAAAGTCAGCACCCGGTGCAAACACACCGGTTGCACCGCCCTGGACCTGGCACTTCTCAAGGGTCTAGTTGCTCTAGGGTGTGCTGCTTTATGAGCCTGCCCGTAAGACTAGAGGAGAACTTTAGTATGGATTGTGGTGGACAGGACTCAAAGGTTAACCCACACTTGCCCCCACTAGGGTAAAACTGCTGGTGCTAAGACACTGGGGTGTCTATTGCCTTGTGGGATCTTCTTAGGCCTAGCATGGGAATGTGCTCTCTCAGGAGAGTGGTCTGGGGGACTGGTCATGAAGACCGAACCTGATTCCCCAATTCCAAATCCACCAGCTCTGACCACAGTAACCCCCCCCCCCCCCCCCCCCCCCACTGAACATCATACTGCCCCTCTGAGAGAAACTCGCACTGCCTTCTACTACAACCCAATTGTGCCCTGCTATAAATACCTGGATGTGACTCAGTTCAAATTACGCACTAGACAAAAGCAATATGCTGCCTAAAAAAAGTAAAATAGCAAACACCCATAGGGAATGCAAGATTAAGTAAAGCATTTAAAATGTAAGCACAAACAACATGGATGAACTTAACGCATTTACACTCACTATTCTGATATCAGTGTGTGCTTGTGCCTGAAAAGTTAAGGACATGACATAGGGCCCAGAAGGGACCTGCTTCAATGTCCATTGCTTATATCGTTACAAAACTCAAGCAGTATGGTTTAAAAAGACACTTCCATGACTACCGAGCTGCGGTACCTATTTTGTTTTCCAATCCATCCATCAATCCGGCATTGCAGTATCTTCAGGAGTGGTGCACTTCCTCATTCAAGGAAAACAGTGCTGTTCAATGAAAAGATAAAACAAAAGTAGCGCTTCACTGACAAACTTCTGTATAGTGGCGCTAATGTGTTTGGGTGTGAATAAAATCAATCTGGCCACTTTGTGAACACTGTCTTGCTTTATTTCGTTATTTATTTATTTTTCATAGTTGAACGTTTTATTTCTCTCCCTCCGCGGCTGTACTTTGGAACATAATAGTGTCAGAAAAAGACAACATTTGCAGCAACAAGTATTTTTCTTTTTTTGATCCATTTCACAGAGAAAACAAAACGAAGGGGAAAAGGGTGAGAACATTTCTTGAGGTCACGGTTTTCCGGTGGGAGGAGCGAGACAGAAAGAGGGAGTAAGAGAAAGAAGGAGAGGGGGGGAGCAGGGCTGCCAGCGACATAGCAGAAGTGG